>NC_091496.1:35338904-36733571 GCF_947461875.1 Haliaeetus albicilla | reverse complement strand
TTACCAACTTCTCAAACCTGTTGCTGAGCCTCTGTGCTAGGACCAGGTTGGTGCCATAAGGTTGATATATCTCACCACCCTGTAGGCACTGGTTTTCCATGACATAGAGGAGACTGATGGCCGACAAGTGATGGACCAGTGTGTCTGACTCTGTTCCTGAGGGACAGCCCTGGCCACCGTTTATGGCCACCTCCCCATCAACAAATGGGCATTTTGGCCCTAGATAGCACTACTCATCTGGATGAACAACAGAGGGGTCAGTGCTTGTGAATGTAAAGGCTCTGAAGTGCTCTGCTGGGAAGCATTCCTGCTATCCTACAGCAGCATTGCCCCCTCCAGGGGCCTGTGCCAGGGGAGAGGAGGTTACCTATACCCTCTGGGGCCTTATCACCTTGACCCCACGGAAGACTTGCTGTGATAGAGGTCTCAGAGGCCACCAGCGGCAGCCACCATGAGAGGGAGGTCTGCATTTGACAACAGTGCTGGGACTGTACGGCTGGTTTTGCCTACTGTGGGTTGCTGATTCAGGGCAAATGTCTGCAGGCAAGACTGAATGACCTCCAGGGGCAGTGTCCATACTGCATGACAGCAAAGAGTGTGCCATGTGCCCAGAGGCACATCATGGGGCACGGAGCATGTGAATGTTCAGAGCCCATCAGGATCATTTTGGAGGCCTGTATTTGGTGGAAGAAGCCAAACTGCTGTTATCTTGACCATGTTGTTTATAGAGGACAGTTCCTGAAAGACCCCTAAATTTGTCATCTCTGACACAGCTAATTGGTTTACTGTGAAAGGACCCAGGAGAAACAGTTTGTCCTCACATCCAAAGTTTGCTCTCTGGTGCTGACACACCTTGTGGTATCACAATCTGATATGGATTCCATCTTTTTTTCCAGCTGATAAATCTCAGGTTGCAGCCATTACTCTCCCAGGATGTCTGAGCAGATCCAACATTTCTGGTATGCTTTTCTAAATTATTGAGGAGATGGAAGATTGGGAAAACCAACTAAAATAAATATTGTGTTGTTTCCTAGCAGGTGAGAATCCTGCTTTGCTAGACCAAATGCCACTAATGTTTGTTTGGCTAATAAATGGTTGTTTCACTGTGTGAGACAAAACTCCCTCTTGCATGTCCTAAAAGTAACAAAGCATGCCCCATTGTCTCTGTCCTTTTTAAATTTATTTATTAGCAACCTACACATTAACAAGCATCAAACAAATTTAAGACTAGCTCTCAAAGAGAAGTCAATTACCAGCTCAACCCTTCTGGATGTAATTTGATTAACTGCCAAAATCCCTCCCATGCTTCTCTTCTGAGGATACTGTAACAGACACTAAGTTAATGATGGAAAACTGTAGACTTAATTAACAAGACAAATTTTATTTTTGCCATTTGCCCATTTAATAGGGGCTCTTATCAACAGGAGACACATAAGAAGCTCAGATGTATAATCTCAATCAGCTTTTATTTCTGTATTATGGACAATATATGCCAGAAAATCCTCTAGGATCCTACATCTGCTCTAATCTTTATGGTATTGCCTCTTCAAAGAGACAGTGGCGCTCTGTGCTGTCTGTAACACATCCCAAGTGACTAGGAGCAGTTTGAAGACAATCAGTGTCAGAGGATCAGATATTCTTACTGCGCAGGAAAGATGTCAGAGCTATTACACAACTTGGAGGAAGATGGTATCAGCTGGACCCCAGAGTCCCTCAGGAACTTCTTGCTCGAGGGACTGCCCTCACACTGCTGTTTCTCCTCTGCTACTCCGTCTGCTTAGTCAGCACGCAGCTCCTAAAACATCTTCCATCTTCACAAAGAGAAGTGAGCTCTGCTATGAATAGATGGAAGACAGGGTGACTTTACATGTACAGTTGGATCAGTCTGATCTGACTTCCTCAGTCTCTGATGGCTATTTAGGATCATGTTTTCTGGATGTCCTGATTTGGGCTGGGATAGAGTTAATTGTTGTTCTAGCAGCTGGTATACTGTTATGTCTTAGATTCAGTATGAGAGCAATGTTGATAACGCACTGATGTTTTCAGTTGTTGCTGAGCAGTGTTTATACCAAGTCAAGGATTTTTCAGCTTCTCATGCCCAGCCAGCAAGAAGGCTGGAGGGGCACAAGAAGTTGGGAGGGGACACAGCCAGGACAGAGGACCCAAACTGGCCAAAGGGGTATTCCATACCATGTGACATCATGCCCAGTATATAAAATGGGGGAAATTGGCTGGCAGGGGTGGATCACTGCTCAGGAACTGACTGGGCATTGGTTGGCAAGTGGTGAGCAAATGCATTGTGCATCACTTGTTTTGCATATTCCAATTCTTTTATTATTATTATTAGTATTGTCATTTTTTATTATTATCTTGATCATTATTTTCTTCTGTTCTGTCCTATTAAACTGTCTTTATCTCAACTCATGAGTTTTACTTTTTTTTCCCTATTGTCTCCCCTGTCCCACTGGGTGGGAGGAGTGAATGAGCGAGCAGCAGTGTGGTGCTTAGTTGCTGGCTGGGGTTAAACCACGACACTGGAGAAAATAGTTACAGGACTTTGGTCATAAATGCAACATAGGGAGCTTAAAACAAAGTGGATTAAAGAGAATGACAGATCAGAGGAGCAACACAGCCATTCTGCTCCCAGCGCAGGTGGGCTGAGAGATGGCCTCAACAGTGGTTTGCAACTCCTTCCTGAGTTCTCTTCAGCTATCCCAGATTGGGGTGTGGTGATTTTGGAAAGGTGATCCAGCAGTATGACAGTCCCTAGATCATGTGGAGACAGGCAGGGCAGTGGTACCGTTGTACAAGTCAACCATCTAGGGCAGCTCAACATACTCATGGTAATTATGCCAAGCTGCACTTGCTTGGTGCTTTGCATCCCCAACCCACACACAGGCTGCTTAAATTTTTGAAATGTGCTCCTGCACAGTGGTTGGGGAATGGCCTGGATCCACTGCCTGGAATGTGATCTTCCTGTAGAGAGCATCCAGGAGGAACCTCCTATTTCTAGGCCGACCTCCTCTATGTCCCTAGTAAAGCATCTGTCTCTTTGGAGCATCGCATATCCCTACAGTGTCCTTTAGACAGGGCTGCTGTTGCTAACCCTGAAATCTACACAAATAATAGGAGGGCTGCTTCGCACCCCTAGGAGCAGTATTTTCACAGCATGGCACCACATGTGCACACAGTGTGCTCCTCATGGTTTGAGCATGTGCATGGAAGGGATGTTGGTGTCAGAGGCTGCAGTGGTTGCTGGGATTGCCAAGGGGAGAACTGATAATTTGTTAGTGACAATAATAAAGTCTTTAAGGGGCATCATTCTCCTCCTAGTGCCCGTGCAGCCATTTGCTGTTCCCTGGCTGAGGAAGATCCCTGACTGCCCTTGAACCCCTGACATCTCCCTCTTTTCCTGCAAGGAGAAGCCTGTGAGGCCATGTTTCTCCCCAGGATGCCCAAGACAATGGGCTGGGACATGCTCCCACATCTCTGGGGCCTCCAGGCAGGTGGCTGCCCCACAGTGCCTTCTGCCTGCCGGGCTGCCCACTGCCCTGGCCAGCTTCTCCATGTGAGCAACCTGCCTCACACCGCTGCCACCACTCGAGTGGCATGGCATGGTTTCCTCCTGTCACCATGGCTCCAGCGTGGCTTTCCCACCATTCATCTCTGCCTCACAGTGGTCTCCCCGCTAATGTGCCTTGCTGTCCCCCCACAACAACATCTCAAAACCCACTGGCCCTCCCCAGCCTCCCTGATTCAGCAGTTGCCACATGCACATCACTAATTTGTAGCACATAGGTGCTTTCCCAAGGAAAAAACAAATATATTTGCTGTTTAGGCAAAAGGATGGGAAAGGGATTTATCTCCAAAACAATGTTTCTGGGGGCTCCTCAGCTATGCCTGGAGGAGAAGCATGGGGAAGATGCAAGGCAGGAGGGGCAGAAGACCACCAAAAGGCAGGAGGATGGGCAGGGGCTGCTGGCAGGGGTAGGGAGAATAAAAGGGGCTGATGAAGAGGCAGGGAAGTGGAGAGGGACCAGGGGAGAAGCAAGTGTCCTTGCTGTGGGCAAGCTGCCCCTGGTCCATCCAGCTGCACTGGCAATGGGGACCATGAGCCAAGCTGCCAGTGAGGCCCCTCTGTGGGCTGGGCTGGACTGAAAGTGTCTGGCCACATCAAGGTGGTGGCGGGTGCTTCATTTTGGTAAGCTGTATGGCTCTGTGCATGCAGATATGGGCTGCTGCGTTCTGGGGTGGCAAGAGAGACCCCAGCTAGAGAAATGTCCCCCCAGTTCTGGCACGCAGACACCAGTGCCTCCTTCCTTCCCTGCCTGGTTTTGCCCTCTTGGAGCCGCTACGCTCCTGTCCATGGCCATGAGGGCATTTCTGCATGCTGCTGAGGGTATATCTGACATGGCTGGGGGTGGGGTGGTAACTGGGGGTTTGTGCTACAAAGCACAACCTGTTGCTGTTTTACTCAGCAGTGTGGAAGCATTCATGCATGCACCACACAAATTTAGAGGAAATGTCTGTACAAGATGTAGCTGGTTGTTTAGAGATGGTAGAGGTGTTCAGTGCTTGCCCTGTGGGAGGTCAAAGATGATCTGGCTGGCTTCCAGATATTGATTTGGATATTACCTACCTCCCAGAAAGCTCTTCTGTAGTATAAACTGTGCAAGGTCTGGTCTGAAACCTCTAGATCATGGGGAAGCACATAAAGGACTCTTCGCTACCAGTAGATGATGGGCATGGGGACATGGGATGAGAGGCCAGCAGCCTGACTGGTATGGGGCAGCCAGGAAGCTCCTGAGTTGAGCCAGGACCCTGCTCCTCAGGGCAGTGAGCATACCAAGCATTTTGCTTCACTTCTGCAGAGAGCTGGCTGCAGCCCTGGAATCCCTAGCAAGGTGAGTTGTCTGCTTTTAGATGGTATTTGTTGAGGAGTCACCTTCCCAAGCCGACAGGAGTAGAGCTGGCAAATCAAGGAGAGATGTTGAGACAGAATTTCCAGGGACCTGTCCTGCTCTTTCCTAAGCATGTTGCTGAGGAAACGCTGCTGTTTGTCTCAGAGCTGCACAGGGGAACTGCTCCTATTTGAAAACTGATTCCTGGACCTTGCTAGTGCCCCATTAAGCAACATGGGACACCAGATAATAGAGACATTGTGGTTGTGTTTTAATTTGGGGACCAACTAATGAATAATGTCACTACTGTTCCTGTGCTACTGCCATTTCCCCTAATGGCATACTGATATAATAATGTTAATGGCCTTCTACATAAAACAGGATATACCAGGGTTAAAGTCAGTTTCTGCTCAGGATGTACAGGCTATGTTTTGGCCACTAGACAGGAATATATTGTGGTTGCCCTCAACTATGTTCTTAAAAGGGGTGTTCAAGCTTTACCTCTACAGATGAATTGCATCTTCTCAGAATAACATAGAAAAGGGTACAGTCAAAGCAACATGTTGCAAAAGGTAATGGCTTAAAAATGGAAGAACACAGTTTCTTCAAAGCTTTTTACAATTTTGGCTGTACTTATGAAACATCCGTGCAGTATAAAAGGAGCAAAAGAGATATTCCTATGCCTCAATTGTAGGCCAAGCAGACACCAATTTATACCTCTACTTTGTTTAACTTGCTGCTTGCAACAATTAGTCTGGTAATATAAGGTTTCTCCATCAACTTGCAAAGCCCAGTAATAATGTATTTCAATCACAAGATATTGTCATGGTTTAAGCCCAGCTGGCAAAAAAGCACCACAAAGCCGCTCGCTCACTCCTTCCCCTGGATGGGATGGAGAGGAGAAAATATAAAGAAAAGCTTGTGGGTCAAGACAAGGACAGAGAGGGATCACTCCCCACTTGTGGTCACAGGCAAAAGACAGGCTCAACTTGGGGAAGAAACAAAATCAATTTAATTTGCTACCAATCCAATCAAACCAAGGCTATTAGGAAGTAAACCCCAACCCGAGAACAGCTTCCCCCCAGCCCTCCTGCCTCCCTGCCTCAGCCCCACTCCCGGTTCTCTCCCCCTCCTCCTCACCAGAGGCACAGGGGGATGGGGAATGGGTCTGGGGTCGGTTCCTCACCCCTTGTCTCTGCCGCTCCTTCCTCCTCAGGGGGAGGAGGACTCCGCGCTCGGCCCCTGCTCTGCCGTGGGGCGTCTCCCTGGGAGGCAGTCCTCCATGAACTTCTCCAACCTGAGTCCTTCCCACAGGCTGCAGTTCTTCATGAACTGCTCCAGCGTGGGTACTTTCCACGGGCTGCAGTCCTTCAGGCACAGACTGCTCCAGCGCGGGCTTTCCCACAGAGTCACGGCCATTTTGGGCGGCCTCCGCTCCCCTCCACGGGCTGGGGGGGACAGCCTGCTGCCCGAGGGCACCAGGGGCATCCCCTCCTCCTCCTCCTCCTCCTCCTTCCCTGACCTCAGTATCCGCAGAGGGGTTCCTCTCACATCCCGCTCCCCCGACTCCCTCACGGGGCGTTCGTTCCCCTTCTGGAATCTCTTCTCCCAGAGGCGCTACCGCCGTCGCTGAGGGGCTCGGCCTGGGCCAGAGACGGGTCCGGCTCCCAGCCGGGGCAGCTTCCAGCAGCTTCCAGCAGCAGCCGGCCCTGCAGCTCCTCCCATGCTACCAAAATCCTGCCACACAAACCCAGTATAAATATGTTTATAAATTAGTTTCACATCAGTGTCAAGCTTTCTGTAACCATGTACAGAAAGCTACTAAATCCAAAATCCCAGTAGTGCTGGGATTCATCTCAGTAGAAATTACTTTGCTAGAGGACTCTACTGAGGCACAGCATAAAATTCAATACAAAAAGTTCAAAACAATTTAAAATTCTGTGTGAACTGAAACATCATATGTTAAAATACTTTACTGCCTTTCCCTCAATATGTATGTTTAGTACCTTCACAATTTTATGCTGGCTAAATTGATGTTTGCTGATGGAAAAAATCACATTTGTTCAATTACACATTGGGAGGCATCTCTGGGTTTTGGAGTAAGGCAAATGGTTTAACTTCACCCTTCTTGCTGTTTGCTTTCTGTTTTTCCCTACAGCCTTCACTTGACACTGCTGTGAAGAGGATACCCAGTAGCATTTGGTTGTCATTGTCAGCTGGAAGGCTCCTACTTTTGTATTTTTCCGGCTTAACACTTCCTTCTGCAAAGCTACAACCAACTATAGACTCTCTTTGCGGACAGTGAGATGGGCTGCACTTTCATTTTGCTGTACTAGCCTATCTGTCCTGCAGGCCTGCCTGGCAGAAGGTCTCTGTAGGAAGCTCTAGCCAATTCTCCAGCACAAATACCCTCCGCCAGGGTTGGGACACTCAGGTCCTGTGTGCTGGAGATCAAAGGGCTGCGGGGCTGTTGAGAGTGAGGTGACCACCGGATGAGGTGAGTACTGGTTGGCCAAAGGGCTTTGTGTTGATAATGGTCACTATTCTCACAGGTCCCTCCATGGGGAAGTTTTGGATGCGGACAGGAGAACTGATGCTATCACATGTACAAGAGAGAACTCACGGTAGATCCGAAACTTCCATACGAAGAAGTGCATTTTAGGAAATTCTCTGAAGCTACTGTGGTGAATGAGTCCCTTCCTGTCACCAAAAGAATAGCCACTGTTTTATGGAAACTTGCAAACTAAAGCTGCTACAACTATAGTAACAAATTCATCTTGAGCTAGACAAAACTGCAATGACTGCAACTGTAGGATAAGAACTGTAGAGAAATATTTTTTGGTGGCTCTACTGCAAATTAAATAATTGCTGTACTTCAGCACACTGTAAAGGCAAGTAGTAAACAATGTAAAGATTTCTTACTCTTACATTTATAAGCTTTCAGTTCAACCGTAATATGCTATGTAATTTTTTCAACAAAAATGGCTAGGTGAATCATCAATTACTGCAAAGGAATGAAAAAACTCAGCCTTGTTGTATATGGTCCTTCACATAGCTGTGAATTGTTAAATTATGCAGACAAGACTGCTTAGTATAACCCTTACAATGTGGAAGCCTTCTGCAGACAGCATTTCTATGTTAAAAGTTATGATTATAGCTCCTTTAGTTGAAAACCCTGGAATTACTGGACCAGATTATACAAATTTTACTTAAGAAATGTAGCTATTGACCATAGAAAAGTGTAGGTATCAGGAAGAGTGGATTTTTGAATGGGAAAACTAATGGAGTGAAAAAAATGAAGAAATCCATTTTTTTCTGAGATATTTTTAAATGGGATTGCACCACAGCAGATGCTATCAGACTAGCTCAGTACAGAGAGTTGTCAGAGAGGTCCTGGAGGCCTGTTAAAGGTGGTTCGCATGTCTGAATTTGGCAATTTTTCACTGGATTTATTGCTGTCTCCCTAAGAGTGGCCCTTTCTGCTCTTCCTCTCCCTGTCACACCCTGCCCCCTCCCCACATTGTCCCTTGGCACTGTCCTGCTCAGGAGGTGATGTGCCCTGGCTACCAGCCTGGCCCTTCTTTGGCTCCCCTTTGTCTCCATGTTTGCCTGATTGGCTGGAAGCCATTTTGCATTGCTCTGTCAGAAGAAGACACTTTGCACTTGAGTAGGTGTCTTCATGTTAATCACCAGTGTTTTGAAATGAGTCACTTCTAAATAAGATGCCTACAGTGTGATACTGTGCCAGTCACGTGGACTAGGTACCTGGTGGTGGCATCTGTGAACGCTCCTGCCTGATGCTCAGGATCCCGTCCGAGAGAGACCGTTGGGTTTGGATGGGACTGTTCAGTGAGCACTGTCGTGGGAAACTCATGGATCTGTGTTACAGGCATGAAAAATGAAGAGGGTGAGACTCAGAAAGTGCAGGAATGCCTGGCCAGAGGCTGACTTTTATGGTGGCAATGCTGAGTTTTGTGATGAGAAGGGGACAGATGCATACTGTTCGTCTATGTGTTTTGTCCACACATGTATGATATCTCAAGAGTGCTGCTGCTTCTCTGAGTCTTGCCTTGGCCCTCCTCTCTCTCATCATCCAAATCTCCTGTTTCTCCTTCCCAAAGTCTGGAAATACTAGTGAATCTCTCTAGTGAGCATGTGCAAGCAAGAACAAAAAAAGACAAATGCACAGTCCTGCCAAAGACAAAGCAAAACAAGTGCTTTAAGAAAAAGATGTATCCTCAATGCACATTCTTTCACTCTGAACTCTGGGGGAAAGTTCAAGCTAAGACCCTCTCAAGCATAGAAGGCTGCATGAAGAAGAAGGATCTATATAGCTGACTCCTAAATCTTCAATAAGATGGATCACACCTTACAAAATGCTTATTTTGCTTTATTGACTAGAAAGGGATACAAAGTCTTTCCTAACAATCCTGAAATAAACCATGATATATAAGATTTCTGATTTTTTATTCAAAAGAGTGCTTTACAAGGCTTTAGACATTGGGAAGTGTCTGCTGAAGTGGCTGAGATTTGAAAGTTGCAAGCAATGATATGGAAAGTCATTGTTCACTGTTAGGGTCATGGCAGATAAAAAATCTTCCCTGTGCTTGCATTTAGGACAAATTTTTTTAATGCTGTGTGATTTTCTGTAAAATTCACTAAAACTTACAGAAGTTGTTTCTTTCCATTTCCCCACAACAGCTTATCATCAGACATATTCTTACTGTTGCTGTCTTATCTTAATCTTTAATTATAAAGATAACAGCAACTTAATCTGCTGTAATGATGGTGTTTTAACCCCAGCCAGCAACTAAGCACCACGCAGCCACTCACTCACTCCCCCACCCCCCCACCCAGTGGGATGGGGGAGAAAATCGGGAAAAGAAGTAAAACTTGTGGGTTGAGATAAGAATGGTTTAACAGAACAGAAAAGAAGAAACTAATAATGATAACGATAACATTAATAAAATGACAACAGCAATAATAAAAGGATTGGAATGTACAAATGATGCACAGGGCAATTGCTCACCACCCGCTGATCGACACCCAGCCAGTGCCCGAGCAGCGATTTCCCCCTCCCCCCACTCCCCAGTTCCTATACTAGATGGGACGTCGCATGGTATGGAATACCCTGTTGGCCAGTTTGGGTCAGGTGCCCTGGCTGTGTCCTGTGCCAGCTTCTTGTGCCCTGGCTGGCCATGAGAAGCTGAAAAATCCTTGACTATAGTCTAAACACTACTGAGCAACAACTGAAAACATCAGTGTTATCAACATTCTTCGCATACTGAACTCAAAACATAGCACTGTACCAGCCACTAGGAAGACAATTAACTCTATCCCAGCTGAAACCAGGACAAATGGAAAGGAAGTATTTTTGTCATGAAGATGTAGGGAAAGAAGGGAGGGAAGAGCTCCTTGTGCTTTTTTAAGTGGTGTAGATTGTGGCATCCTAAAGCATGCTAGTATTAGGCAGGACGCATGATGCCTGTGCATTTTCAGTATGGAGTTGTAACACCTTTATTTGCCACGTATAAGAGATTTTTTAAAACCTTTCTAAAGTCTGTGACATACAGTCCTATACAGATGGGAGGTAGGTTTTACCTGTGAAATGAAGATTTTGGGCTTTTAGCATGGTTTGTGGTTTGATAAAGAATTCTGATTCAGTGTTAATATATTCTGTGATACTACTAAAAAATAGATTTGTACCTCCATAGTCTGACATCTGACAATGTCTAGACAAACTTTTATGTTCTTATTAACTTTCTCTCATATCATGACTGGAATTTGATGCTTATACTGTTTAATTTGAAGCTAATTTTAGTCTGTCATAACTCGGCTGTATTTGCTTACTTGGTAGCTTCTTGTGAGATAAATACTGTCATTTTTTATTGCTTCTAATAAAACCTTTAATTTCCATTTTTTACATTTCTGGGTGACTGGCTGTTTTTGTCTGGGCTGAGGAGAGAATGATGCCTGGGGGCATACTGAGGAAGTCTTGGAGTCTGAAGAATTCTGGGGCCCTGCAGCAGGCGAGGGGAGGCCTCAGGCTGGCTCAGGTATCTACCAGGGGTGCAGCATGACTGGCAGGGGATGGGACCAGCTCTTCCCCATGCACAGGATGGTAACTGGTGACGTGCAGCTCATAGGACTGTTGCTAAAGGAATGGGGGAAAGGATGAGAAGGGGCAGGTGAGTAGTCCCTTTCGTTTCCTTTGAGCACCCATCAGCATTTCAAATTCCAATGCTCTGCTTGTCTCCCATCTGCCGAAAGCCAATTGGGAGTTTGCTGGGCAAGGGAGATGACAGGAGCAAAAATGGTTTGTTTCTTCCACTTGAATACAGCATGCACTGCAGGAGCTGACATTACGTCATGTTTCTGCAAGTTGTGGCAGCCCTGGAGGAGTGTATGTGCTGGTGTACTTCTTGTCTCCATGGCCAAACCCCAAATCCAGTGCAGGCAAGGCAGTCTGGGCTAACTCCAGCAGCCAAGACCATCACAGCACCTTGCAGTGCTTTCTTCCTGGCTATTTGCAGGAAAAAGATGTCAGAAGGATTATTACTTGAGCTGCACAATCACAGTCCAAGTTCTGAGTCTTGACAAGCTTAACGACTAATCCATAGGGCTTCCTAGCAGTTTCTGGCTGGGATTCATCTTCCCTAACTTAGTCACTCAGAGATGGCCCCCTCAAACTGGTCCTCTGCATTTCTCTGCTGCATGCCCTGGGATAAACAGCAATCCCTCCACATCTTCACAGGGATCTGTCCCAGTTCCTCATCCCTCTGAAATGACTTCTTTCAGTCTTATCTGGGCCTAGGTAACCTATTATGTCTGCAAAGTGATATTACACACAGTCCATGACAGCACAGGTCAGCAAAAGCTGCTCTTCACCCAGACCAAAGGTATTCCCTCCACAGAAAAAACAGGGAGGTGATGAATTCTTGGAGAGGACAGGCATCCTAGACCGTATCAGTGTAGTGCAGTCCCAGAACGTGCTCAGGGGATATTTCTTTACTATCTCAGACTGCAATTCAGCATTACAACTCTTGCTGTGTGATTGAGATTGGACACAGGAGTAGCGAGGGTGAAGGACATGGGCTCTGTCTAGCTTCAATTCACTGTGTGCAACTCTTTTCAGAATAAAACATGACTGATTCATTGTCTGTGTCTGCACTTGCCTTCTCACAGCTGCTGCTGTAAAACCACAAGCAGCAAGGTGAGCCTCTTTCCTTGGATGGTGGCAGCCTGCAGGTTTTGTGACCCTGGATATCTTCTTAGGGTTTTTTCCATTCAGAGAGTTTTACTCTCAGGAGCCCACCTCTCCCCCAGTGGTGTCCATTCTCATTTTCCTTCTGTCCCTTTGTATTGCCACGGACAGAAGGATTTCCGAGACGTCCTGCAGAGTGCCTGTTGTTTGTTGCATACCTATGTCTTGGCTGAGGGTGTGACTGAACCCTTTCTGGCAGCCCCAGGACACCCTGCTGCTCTTGGTCATGCCCTCAGGGCACTAGCCACTACCCTGTCTAGTTAGTAGACCTCCACAAGGAGGTCTCCATTTGCAGTGAAGTAGTATAGTAAGTAGAGTCTTAATCACACAAGCAAAACCTGCATGAAAGATGCTTACCACAGAGTCTGAGCAGGCCCATTGCTTTTAGATGTAGTTGGGAATGCAGGAGGCACCATCTGAGAAAGATGATCTCTGAGAAGGCATTTGACTAATTGATAGTGCCATGCTGTTATTGGGTTTGATTAAACTAAACTGTTTGGTGCTGAGACAGTTGAGCCAGGTAATTGGAAAGCAAGTGAAGAAAGAGGTGGTCAACTGTGATGACCACTGAAAGAAAAGACTGTGTATGTAGCCCAAAATCATGTATGAGAAATGATAGTAGCATTCAAGGAAGGAAGCTGGTGTGGAGACTCACAGACTAGCTGAAGGAGGTCAAATCAAAGGGGGTGCTTAGTACCTGGTTTGGTATGAACAGCATTGGACTAATTATCTCCTTTCAAAATGAGAGCTTCTACTAAGTACTACAATACTGAATTCATACATATTTTAGTATAACTTCATGCCCTGGTTCCATTACTGGCAGCTTTATGAGAACACTCCTTTCTCCCTCGACTCAACTTCAATATTTCTTGAATGATTTAGGGAAGCGGTCCGTGCACCAGTGATTGTGTGAACTTCTACGTGCTGTGTGATGATTGTGCAATGGCATCTATTTTTCAACTGCATTTCTCATACATTTTGCAGGAAAGCAGCATTCTGCAGCTATCATCTGCCTCATTCAGAAACACTTTGGTGGTGTTAGCTGAAGTAATTCCTGTGTTACCTATGTGATTTATACACAGTTTGTCAAGTTACTGGATTTTCCCAAAGGGAAAACATTTAAGAAGGCACTTTCGAGCATGCAGTTTTACAACTGGCCTAACTTAATCTAAGACAGCTCTGCTACCATAAGTGGGAGATCCTCTGCTAGAAGGGCTGAGGAGCGTGAAGCTGCCCCTTTTGATGGCAGACTGGTTCAAGACCAAGTACGGTTTCATAATTTCCCTAAGCTTAACTGCACAGATGAGAAGAGCAGAGTTACCTTCTTTGGCTTCATTTATCCCATCATTCACAGTCCAAGCATGAGAGGATTTCTTTGACATTGTGCTGTACAGACATAAAAACAAGGTGTACAATTTTCTTTCTGTTCTTTTTCTTTTCCAGGACTTCAGATAGATTTTAATTTTATTATAATCAGCATGTTAGATCTGATAGCTTCATAGTTTTCTGCCTGGGTCTGTGTCCCAAAGGTTCTTGTCTGATCAAAATTCTGCAGGAAACAATCGTTCCTTTATCTGTGTACTGTTTATCACACATGATGGAGTTCCTCTTTAATTAGGTGCACTAGTTATGTCACTTAATATTCTTTAACCATTCTCTATTTTCCCTCTGAGGGCAGCTTTTACTTTTATCTTGTGAGTGAAAAAATCGTTTGCTAGGTATTATGGCTATGTGATGAGAACAGACTATGTGATCATACAGACTTTGTTACTTTTTATGTGTCAAATGGATTTAAGTCCTTTCTGGTTGGTTTTTTTTTAATATATCAATATTTTACATGTCAGAATTTAAAATACTGGAACTGTAGCTAAATGGCAAAATAGGGAAGCCAAAACTTTCTGTTTGCAAATATCTATTTTGGATTAACAGAACCAAAAGTACTTAATGCTTGTCTACGTTGCTTACAGATGAAGGATTACATGATTGCCTTTTTTTACTTTCTTATAAAAGTTATTCTTGTAACTGTATTATTTTGTATATTGAATTTGTACACTGTTTATTTTTCCCCAAACTGTGTAGATTTCCCACAGTTTTTCTGAAAGATTTGACTGGAACCGCAGCTAAAGTAGAAGACAAGAGCAAAGTTCCATGTTAATTATTACAAAAACTTGATTTGAAGAGGGAAGTTTTTATATTTTATAAGGCATGATTAAATTTCTTGTCACTAATTTTCAGCCTGAAGCTTTTAACCAGATTGATGTAAAGTCTCACTGAATGCTTTTAGTCTTCCTCCTTGTAGGATAAAATAGCATCTCCAACAAATGTGATGCAGGTCATCTGGAGCCATCCAGTCGTGCTGCTGCAGAACACGTTCTGTGTTAAACAGAGGCTGGTTTCACTGTGTTGTCCCAAACCCAACCTAAAGCCTTGCCATAAGGGCAAAGCCCAATTATAAATAAATTCCCTATAGTAGTAGGAAGTTAGGTTTGGGACAGGGAGGCAGAGTTAATTTTTGTTAATCTTTTTTGATGGAGGTCCTGCTAATCTAACTCCAAGCATTTTGATAAAACAAGCACTAAGAGAAGTTGTTGGCTCCAAGCTGCTTAGTCAGGAGTAGTAAGTAAGGTGTACACAAAGGGATGATACGTACAAGCCTGAAAGACCCCTCTAGGTGAAGAGCATTTTCCTATGAATTTAGCATTTTTCTGCTAATGAAGAACTGAGGGTTTTCTGCACATGTCATTTTTCAACCTACATGCCTGCTTACCCATGTTAGTCCCAAGAATCTAACAAATGATGAAAACAGGGAATGCCTGTGTTCTGTTTCCGGTCATGCCTTAATTTAGAGGTTGTATGGTTGCTTAACAAGCTTGCTTTATTATTATTCACAGAGGTGCACACAGTTAACCGAGGTTGTTTCCAATGTCCCAAAGTTTTCTTCCTCCATAGACAGCCACAGTTATCTGGAAGACTTAAATGCTGGGCCATAATGATCTCTTTGAGCTGTGGGAATCGTTGGCGGTTGGCTCTGTGCACTGGTGACTGGAGGACCAGTTCTTACATGCATTGACAATGGGTACAAATTATTTGCCAGACACTGGAATGGACAGGGAAATCAGCAAGAAGGTTATGAACCAGAGGGAATATCTTGTGTATTCAGCCTGAAAGGCAGCCTAGATGTGTGCATGTTGAGTCTGTCCTCCTTTGGGTGACATCCTTAACTTCCAAAAAAAAAAAGAGTTTGTGCATCTTCAGATAGCCACCATAGCTTATAAACTGTCTGTTATACGGGTGGGGTTCTAAGACTATGGTTGTCCAAATATATGACAAGATGTATTCTCCTGGCACTATGCACTTTGCCTGAATTACAGGCTATTGGGATGATGAGCCATCTCTTCTAATCATCCTACGTGTCTTCTTTCTCTCGCATAATAAATATGTATGGTATGCCTACTTTTCTGACATGCAACATGAAATAACACTACTTTTTTATTATGAATAGTTTATGTGTTACAGCACACGCACATAACAAGCTGCAGTTTTACACTGTATGAATTCTGGCCTTATAAAGTAGGGGCCACTCAAGCTGAGCCCATAATGGACATAGTACAGTAGGATGTGTACTCTGGGAAGTGCTGGAAAGGTGATATGTTTACTCCAGCATGGTCAGTTTTCTGTTCACACTTGTGGGCACTAATGCAGCGGGAACTCAAAGCTCAGTCCTTTACCGAGCTGTGGCATGCTATGTCCTGACCATCCCTGACCTGTCCAGAGCACGTGAAAGAGAGCTCATGTGACAGACCATGGCTCAAGCTTTCCCTTTGACATTACCTCCTTGTTCTGGACCTTGGTTTAAGTTTATATCAGAGCAGAGGTGTAGGGGGATCCATGATTATGGGGGCACGTATAGGTTTGGAAGTGGGTTAAGTGCCATTGTTGACCCTACTACCACCACCTCCAACAGTGGAGTTCAAGTTAGCACCACAGTGGTCATCACTTCACGAAGCAGGACATTATGGTGTGATTACTGAAAGGGGTTGTTACAACCAACTTGAATAATCCTGCCCTTTCCATCTTCCGTATTTGCAGCTGAGGCCTTGTGCCTTTCTAGGAGGGAGTCTTGCAGGATGTTAAGGTTATTTTTACAAGCCTAAATCAGATTTGTGTGTCTGCCTGTGGTCACCATAGTTTCATCTATTTCCTAGGCCCTTTGATGAAGATAAGGCCTGTGTCCACTGGGAAACGTTCACACATTTTTGAATGTTACAGCCCTAAAACCTAGCAACTGCTTTACAATAAAGTTAGCAAAGCTTCTGTAGCTCTTACAAAATTTTTAGCTAATTGGTGATTAGAATAAAAAAAATCGAATGACAAATTTTAGCCAAAGCTTTTTTGTCATAAATTAAATAGTTTTTTTCAGTGCTGTTTCTGTCAATCCATCTTGAAGCTTTTGTTTTTTTTAAAGTCAGTACCCTTTCAGCAGAAACCACTGAAAGCATTCCCACCAGCCTCCGCCCGCCCCCTCCAATTTCTTCACATTTTAGGCTGATCTTTCTTTCTGAACCTTCTTTTTACTGATTGAAATAATTGAAGCACTTCAGTGAGAAGCTTACTCTGTCTGTTGCTCTCACCTCCATTACTTCCCATCACAAATGTCCTCTTCATATCATAAAAAAATAGACCTTTTCTCAAGAACAGCTTTAGGTAGAATATGTCACTTATATACATAAATGTCATCAGTCCGTCAAAAATCCTTGTCTAGTGAGTGGAGAGGAGAGGAAAAACTGTCATGAACAAAAAACTAAATGCAAAAATGACATCTACTTTACTGAAATGGTGAATGGCATAATAATTGGACAGAAAATAAAGCACTTGACATAAGAATATTCCAAAGAAATGCTTCTGTTCTTTCCAGTGCCCCGCACACCCACTCCAGCACTGACCTATGCAGCACCAGTTCAGGAATGACTGAACATCCAGCTATTGATAAACTGCATGTTTCATGTCTGAGCTTATTCTTCTCTTCCTTTTGGTCATTTGGGTACTGCTATGCATAAGCAGTTGGAGGACAAGGATTGTGTGCTCCAGATTCAGCAATTATTTTTTTTCTTCTGTGATTTCTGTATCCTCATTGCAAAATTCAGGATTTTCCTCCCATTCTGAGCAGCTTCCAACAGGTTTTTGGGGAGGCCCCCAACTACTGAAGAGAAAAGGGGAATAGAGGGAGAGCACATTGATTCATGGGATTAGACTAGAACAAATGTTAAGGATAGGTCTAGCTAAGGGGAAATGAGGTCTATAGATGGTGAGTGTGGGAGAAGGAAAGAGCTTGTGGGGAGCATCTTCCCCTCGGAGAAAAGGCCAAAAGGTACTGCTCACTGGAGGTATCCCCAGAGGTCAAACCTACTACAAGGCATTGCAACAGTGAAGGTAGGACCCTGTATGAGATGATAGTCTGCTGGTTCCAGGCCCTCATAGAAGTCTGAAGAGTTTTTGCATGCTGGGCACTTACCCAGGCTACTGCAGCTCCTGGAGGGAAAGTGGTAGGAATGAAGCTCAGAAAAGATGACTTTTCTGTGTTCTCTGCCTTTTACTTCAATTCACCTGCCATGTGGCAGGAGGGAACTGGTCCGGCCACCACAGAGGACTTGACAAATGCAGTGTCCACTCTTGATGGCCAGCTCCCCCATCCACCCAGGCTGCTCTGCCTCCCTCTCGCACAATGGTGACTGCGGCCTGCAATGTCTTTCTTGGCACAGTCTGCAGGCCCCATCCCTGCTAGTGAGGTCTCAAGGACCTGAGGTTTTTCCACACCCCAGTGCTCAGCTTCTGATCTGATGCATGCTGGGCTGACCTGGAAGGGAGTAAGATCCTACCTCCCTGACCTTGTCACTGGCCCTGGAGCAAGCTGCCCTCCAGGTGCTGCCAGCAGTGGCTAGACACAGAGGTCATGGTTGGAGATGGAGGTACTTGGTGATACCCTACCATTGCTTACCTAGTCCCAGTGTTCATACCCTACACTGCTTGTGTTTGAATATCATGAATTTGCTACCTATTACTCTGAATGCATTGTTCCTTTGTAGTCACAAAATTTACATGTAGTTTTGTCCAATTCCATAATTTCCAGTTTAAATGTCTATGGGATTTGATTCATTTCAAAACAACACAGGCAAGGTCCTGTTCCTGACCCAGCTACATATGCCCAGCACACATCGTCATTAGCATTCATGAAAACACACGCAATCAACATGCAATTGATTGGGCTAAAATCAAGGGGAAAAAAATATCCTTTGTTGTTTCTGTTGAATGACCCTATTGTCTGCTGCAGGCTGGCAGAAACTGAGTGACAAGTTGTGTTTCCAAGAAGATTTGAAATTAAGACTCTGAGGAATAAAAAGGGAGGTTCTCACATGGATAAGTGTTTGGTTAAAAATGAGAAACAGAGGGTTGGAATAAGTGGTCAGTTTTCCCAATAAGTTACTATTGCAGGCCCATTGATAATTTTATTGTCTCAGATATTCACAGTGATCTGGAAAAAAGTGTAAGTAAGTAGTGAGATGGCAGAGGCCTCTGAAGACGTTATACAGGACAGCCATTAGACAAAGATAGGCTAAATGTGAAGAATTCCAGAAGAAT
Source organism: Haliaeetus albicilla (assembly GCF_947461875.1). NCBI lineage: Eukaryota > Metazoa > Chordata > Aves > Accipitriformes > Accipitridae > Haliaeetus > Haliaeetus albicilla. The sequence continues at coordinate 36,714,770 of NC_091496.1, read as the reverse complement.
GTTAGGAGCTTGAATGACTGAGTGATAAAAAGGCAGATGAAGTTCAATATAGATGTACACAGAAAAAATAGTCATGAATTCACATACATGGTGGTGGGCCATGAACTAGAACAAGGTTTTAGTCTTACAATGTTTTTAGAAAACTATTAGCTTAACAGTCAGGAATAGTCAAAAAAACCACTGGACTGTTAGGGGTGATTAGAAATGGAACAGAACAAAACAGTTACACCACTGTGTATATTGATGGTGTGCTCTTATCTGAAATGCTATGTTGTGTTTCTGTTCTTCCATTTCAGAATGGGTGATACAAATGGCAAAATTAAAGAGGTAGGCCACAAGAATGATCAAAGTACGGAATATATTCTGTACAAGGAATGACCAAATTGACTGGAGAAGAACAATTGGGGAGGTAAGATACTACAGAAGTTTCCAAAATCATGAGTAGCATTGGAGAAACAGTCCTTCAGTGTCTGTTTTAGTACAAAAATGAAAGGCACTGAGAGAAACTAGTCAGTGGTATGTTCAATACAAAATAGAGTCATGGGTTTTGGATCTTCCTACATAATCAAGTGGCAGACGCCTGGCCACCCTAGAAGTTTACGGAGTTCAAATGACAACTGAACAAAACTCACAGAAGAAGAGCCACTGACAGCCATTAAACAGCTTCATGCCCTCTGGGTCAGTAAGTCCTTATTTCCTCAAACTGCTGTTTGGAAACTACAATTACACACTTTTGCTCTTCGTTGGGTCTTGGCAGCTGGCAGTGTTAGGGTACGGACCCAGATAGCCCCGTGTTCTGACCAGTAGAGACATCCTGACATTAGCTTTTTGCAAAGGGGCTGTGAGAGGAGCAGACAGAGAGGACCTGGTCCATCAGGGAGCTGGACGAGCCACTGAAAAGGAAACTGGCCATCTCACTTGGAGAAATGGCTTCTTGGAGGAATCAGCAGAGGCCCTTTGGGCATCCAGTGTAGGAGAGATTATCTGGAATGAAAATGGGAAGATGTCTGCCACCTTCCCACAGAATAATCACAGATTAAAAAATAAAAAAAAAGGTAAAATAGAGCAAGCTGCCACAAAATATCTCCTTTAACTAGAATGACTGTTCTCTTTCCAAGCTTATATGAAAGATACAGTACTTCAGTCATGGCAGCAGTCTATTTTTTTAGCATGCTAGAAGTCTCCACTTCATAAGCTGCCTGTGCAAAGGACAAGGGTTTTTTTATGAATATTAGGCCATTTATCAGAACAAGTGCCATGAAGAGGAATTTTAAAAAGTCACTTAGAATTTTAATATTGTGAAAAAAGCAGAACCGTAATGTTCAGAACATCATGTATTTGCAGCGCAACAAGTTATAGTTTCTGTTTAAGGTGCTTGCAAGCTTTGCTTAAAATTCTTTGAGGTCTGAGTCACATGCAATGGAAATGACAAATAGTTACTGTGGAAAAGATTGTTACAGAATGTGCTTCTAGCCAAACACTACCCAGCCTCGTAAGTAGTGAAGGGAACCTGAAAACAGGAAGCAAAGGCCAGCAAACCTGAAAGATAAGAGGAGTCAATCCCTCTGTCACTAAACTACCAGAAAATATCTTTTCAGTATTAGAGTTGGGGCTTTCAGATTTTGGGAAAAACCCTGACATTAGGTATGGTAATTAATGCTTCTTCCAGCCTTCGTCTGTGTGCTGCTTCTGTGTCTACCCTGGGGAGAGCAGGTGAGAAAACTTGTCACATGTTCTGTATAAGTAAAGAGAAATTGCAACTGGCCTGCCCAACATAGCAGCAGCAAATGAAAGAATTTCATTTTCTTTTTGACCCAGAACATACATAAGCATGCTCCCTCCTATCTTGCACAGTACTGCAGCTGCATACACTCCCCACATGAAGTATTTGCAGTAAGGAAACAATGATGTTGTGTTGCCTTTAATATTCAGGATTTTTACAGTCAGTACAAGCACCTGGGGGAAAAACTAGTAAGATAAATGGACAGACCAAGACAGAAGGCCAGGCTATTTTAGGCTATTTTCATAATATGCCTTATAATCTGTGCAGATGTTTACTGGGGACTCACAGACTGTTAATCTGCATGAACTCCTGTTATGCTTTCACACAGAAGAGAGGAAGTGATATGTGGGTAGACTTGGCAGGACATGTGAACCTACTATCCTTCTAAATGAGCTGCATGTGTTAGTACTTATACAAATGCATCAGAAGCCTTTAAGTTGAAAAAGACCTTCCCACCTGGTGAAGCAGGGTTACTGAAAGCAGGTTGTCCAGGTTTGTGTCCAGTCAGGTTTTGAACGTCTTCAAGGATGGTGACTCCACAAACTCTCTGGGTAACCTCTTTGACCACACTCACAGGAAAGTGTTTTCTTGTGTTCAGGACACCCCCAGACTGCAACTCGTGGTGCCATGTCACGGGTTTCTCTGTGTTTTGTGTGTGTTTTGCTGTAGTGCATTTGTTTTGTATCCAGCTGTGCAGGTGTTTCAAATATAAACACTTATGACTGAGCTATATTTAGCTTTTGCATGCTTCCTCCTGCAATAAGTCAGCAGGTAACTGCTCTACTGGCAGACAGCATAGGGAGCAGGTGGTCTGGAGATAAAGGCTCTCCAAGTTTTTATGCCAGATAGATAGCTTACCACCTCATTTCCAAAATTCTCTTGAATCATTCATTTGTCTGGAGATTTTTATATATATATGATATTCTCAGGAGGAAGTTTCTTTCCCCCAGAAAAATTTCAAGTTAGCAAATCATGCTTGGTTCTGGTTTCCTTCCCTGCTGAAAATAATGTACAGAGTGATGTCTGTATCAGAAGTGAGTAGTGATATAAATGCTTATCCTGCTTGCTTATTTTCCTCATGTTGATAAAAGACCATGTGTATAATTGTGCCCACAGCAAAGTCAAGGCGGTGCTACCTGGCACAATAATGTAACTTCTTGCTTAGACTCACATTATGTCATATCATGGCAAAATAACCTTCCTTTTTTCCATGAGTGTAGAAAACTGCTGTAATTTGTGGTGTATTGTGTACAGTCGCACTGACAGAGAAGTGCTGGCTTGTGAACTTGGGATTTTAAACCACTCTGTAACACACACAGAGCTTGAGAAATTCAGCTGTGATGTGCTGGTTTTGTTTCTGCCACTGCCAGCTCAGTGCAGGCAGGTATCTGGGCAGGTCCATTTCTCTGAAATGCCAGGTCAAATTCAAGCAGGAAAGTCTCTCAGAAGTAAGATATAATTATTTCTTCCAATGACTGGATCTTACAATTTTCTCAGCCACCTTTCTGAACTCCCACACCAGCACTATCAGCCTTGGAACAACATACTTTTCAGTTATTCTATACTGGCAAAATTTAGAGCATTCAGCTATATTTCACTTTAGATGCAAAAATTGTCCTTCATGCCGTAAGTGTGGTATCAAATTTACCATCTGCAAAGAAAGAGTTGAGAATATGTATTGTCCTTTGGTTTGAAGGTCATGTGGAAGAAAAGTGGGTTTAGTGCCTCATTCATTTCTCAGAAGCTGCAAGTACCATGTTCTCAAATATTCTGATGCAAATATGAAAATGAATTGTAATCTACTGCAAGGGTTTGAAATGATGGTGCAGGTTTACTGAAGGGTAGGAGAGATCTTTGCCTGTTTGTGGTGTCATGAAGTGGAAAGGGTACATAAAATTCAAACAGGTTTCCTACGTTAAGTGAAAGGAAACTAGAAATACTGCAAGGCAGCAGTACAGTACAAGTGCCCAGGGTTTCTACATTTTTCTTTTGGTATCTGGATAAACAAGCAGAATCTTCAGGTCTGACAGGCACCAATACTGAACACAGTGTGAACTGAACATTTTAACAAAATCCTGCATGAATGAGGGCAGGAATGGGCCAGCATTTACAGACTTTCTTTTAAAGCTTGGGAAACTTGCTTCTATCATCTTTGATCACACAGAGAAACTTCAGTGCAAGATCCCCCGAAAGCAGATGAGGAGATGGGTGAAGGGGAAGGGGAGAACACAGTCCCCTTCACTGGACTAGGCTGGTTCTGGAGCCACAGGTGATAACTCTGTATGTGAAGCCTTGATTTCACCAAAGGAAGGGAGTAAGAGCATGAGAGGCATGAGCAAGAGCTGAACCCTCAGCTCCAACCAAATCAGCTGAAAAGATCTCTTCCATGCCAGCCCTGATGGCAAATGGGTAACACATTTGCTGAATCCTTGGCTGGCCACAGGCAGAGACCCAGGTGACATGAAGGAGTGTCAGAGCATCCAGGTCCCAGTTGTTTCTCCGAGACAGAAGTTAGGAGCATTTGAAAGAACATGTGGGTTTATTGCTCCTTTTACTCTTCTCCATTGCCCTTCCACCGCCTGAGCAGTTCCTCTGAGAGATCTGGTACTGTATGCTGTCTGGGGAGAAGAATCACCCAGCTCTTCCCCCTCAGCACAGCACAGCGACATCCCACCTTTGGAAGGGCTCCTGGGGGTGCAAAAATCTCCATCGTCCTGATGTTTTGTGAGACACTGTTTGCTGAGACCTCCAGCAGATTCTCTGTGCTCTGTGATTTAAACATGTCTTGTGCCTAAAGTTTGAAGCTGGGAGATTTCTTCTTCTGGCAATGGTGCTAGTCACAGCTTAAGCCCCATTTTTCTTTGGGGCAAGTATGAGGGCCAGCCCTTGTTCATGCTATCTCCAAATACACCAGTGGTGGATTTAAGCTTCTGTTTATCATTTATTAGCTGGGTCCCAGCAAACAGTTCAGGAAAATTGTTATTACCACCTGACAGCAGAAGAACAGGCAGAGGAGGGGAATGAGTGATTTAGCCAGGAGCTATAGGCCAGGAAAGTACAAGGAGGGAGACCTTCATTTCTCCAATATGTACTAATAGCAGAAAGCTGATGGTTACCTCATTTCTGGTGGTGGAGGAGAAATGAGGAAGACTATTGTAGTGGAAGAAAATGTAAGAGTTTTTATGTGTGAAACAATCTGCATTTCATTAACAAACCATTATGTTTCTGGTATTGTTAATACAAAAGTTTACTTAAAATCTTCTAAGTCATGCATGTAAGTGCTAATAGTCTAGAAACTGCAGGTGCATCTCAAACCCCAGGAACCTGGGTTGGGGGTGCTTAGGCAGAACTGGAAGATGACCAGGAATACTGATAAGGGAATTAAAATATTACTTAGTGTTTGCCTGCAAAGTTATTTGGATAATGGATGGATCTGCCTCCCACTACTGTGGCAGTTATCAATCTTTATAACAAAGCATTTGGGTGTCAGTGAATCTGTTGAAACTGACTGAAAGAAATCTGTGTAAGAATTTGGGATATGGCAAGCATTGACTTTGCTATATTTATTGATGTTGAAAGGGGTTTCTACACACAAAGGGCATATTTGATCTTAGCTCTTCTCTACCTAGACCACTGACAAATACTTGTTTTATTCCACAGTGCAGGAGAATAACATTAATTTTAAGTTAAATTGCACTGGCTTGAAGTATTTCAGCTTATTTTAATGCTAACTGAGAAGCTATCATAATCCTACTTGAACAGCAAAGGAAGGAGATGAAATGTCGTGTTCTTGGCATAAGTATTTCCCCTCTGATCCATCAAAGTTGCTCCCTGTGAGCAGAGTCCTGCACACATTTCCATGATCAATGTCAAGCAGAATAGGAGACAAGAACTTGAAAGAAAGTGTGTGGGTGCGTGTTGTGTGCATGTGCACTTGACCTTCACCTGCCATTCACAAAGTATCTCCTTTTTTTTCTCCCCTCTTCTTCCTTGCTTTTCTTAGGATCTGAAAGGGTGATCTGGAGTAAGGCAGTGCTTTATGCTGTGATTGCTGCTGTAGTAGTGCAACACTGTATATACATCGCTGCTTTTTCTCCAAGCTCTACACTGACACAAGTGGGATACAGAGCAGAGCTCACAGTCACTAAACTATTTTAACCCCTTTGCAACTCTTGAAGAAGGGACAAAGGTGATGAGAAGTTCAAGGCAACGCTTTTTCATAGGTGATGACAGAAGTTGTGAGCCAGCAGAATGAGCTTGGACGCCCATATACGGGTGGATCAATGCAGGGATCTGCTGAGAAGAGCTAAAATCAGCCAGGTGGTGGAGCGGAGGGTGATTCCCAGATAAACTCAGTTGCCTGCAAGGGTACCATGTCTATAACCATAGTAGCAACCAGAAGGAGCCTGACAGTGATTTCTGACCATATGGCCACGAGGCGAAGCTTAGCCTATGTCTATATACCGAAAAATGCTATCCTCAAATGAAGGTGGCTGCATCCAGACTATGTGTCTTCTTGGCAGTGGTCCTGGCAAGAGGCCTACAAACTTCTGAGCCCCGGCCACTCACACATTGACATTGGACCCTGCATCCTGCAGGGTCTCCGTGGAATGGAGATTTGGGCAGCTGGACACAGACACTGCTGTGGTCACTGCTAGTGCCCCAACAACCTGTGGAAGCACCTCATAGCAGAAGCATCACTAACACCTTCTAGGCCCTGCGCACCTACTCTGGCCCCGCTTTCCTCTCTTGTCTCAGCAACAGACACCACCAAGAAGTACCTGAAGCCACCCGTTGCCATCACAGCCCTAGCAAACACTGCAACAGAAACCACAATGTCCTTTATGCCTTATCCTAAGAACAGTCAGGAAACAGATCTATTTTCACTCCCTTGGTCCGTATTCCTGACGTGTGCAACCTCAACCTCTCCTCACCCTGCTGTGTCCTATTTCTGCTGTACTTTTGACAGGCGGTTGCTTGCTGCCCACCATGGTCCCTCCTTTCCCACCAGACTCTTCACTTTTAACTGCCCACCTGCTTCCTGCAATTTCTCTCCCCTACTATTCGCTCTCTTCCTGCACTTTCCGCGATGCCTCTCTGAACTACACAGCAAAAGCAAACTCACAAAATGTTTCCTATCCCCTCCCTGCAAGACGTGATTTGCTTGGGCTACTGTCATCACCAGCTTGCTGAGTTACTTTGTGCCCTGATGGCCCCCCACGGTCCTTTGAGCTCTGCCCCGCTGCAATCCCCGCATTCCACCTACTGACTACAGTTGCAGCCACCTCTGCAGCCTGCCCTACCGCAAAGGCTCTACCACGGCAGCGAACAATTTTGCATGCCCTCTGCACAGGAGTTTCAGCTGAAAGGGAGAAGGGCAGCAAAACAAGAACAATGTACTCCAGACTCCCTTCATCCAAAAAAAAAGAGGGTGGGATGTGTGGGTCCCTCCCCCTGGTTGGGACAAGGGATGCGAGGGCAGTAGTGCTGTGCTGCCAGCACAGGAGGGTTCAGCCGCCTGGTGCTGTGGGGACATGCTTGCTCTGAGAAGTGGAAATGATCAAGCAGGAGAGGACATCCAAAGAGCTCCCCGAGAAGTTCCTGCCCCTCTTCCCTTTCCCAGCTATGCTCCCTGTCTTGCTGGAGGGCGGCCGTGCAGGCAGCCCCCCATGCCTCAGCCACAGCCCCGTGAGCTCTGCTCAGGACAAGCAGGCCTGGAGGATGAGCCAGCATGGGGCTGTCATTTTCTTGCCCTCTGCCACATCTCACCAGGAAAGCCTCTATCTAATTATGCTATGGCTTCCCACAAGGTTCCTTTTTTAGAGGGCTCTTGTAAGGAGATGTATCGGAGGACACACCACTCCAAGGGAGTATCTGGAGGCATAGAGGATAGCGTACAGAACCGTTATTTAATTTTAATATCCCAAGGCAAAAAGGAGCCAAAATGTCCGAGTGGAAATAGACTGGTTCAGGGAAACCCACTCCTGAGCCTTGTCTTCCCTGGACCCTGAGCCTCCCACACCATCCACAGAGAACCACACCTCGCTCCAGGATGATGGATCATGTGCAGACATTCCTTTCTTGCTCTGCCAGGGCATCAGACGCTCCAAAAAGCCTAGATAAAGCTGAGACTGACCCTGAGTAGCATTGGAGGATAGCTGGGGCTTAGAAGACCCCCAGCCCTGACTGGAGAAGAGATGCTAAGTAATCTCCTGCCCTTGGGGTAATCAGGAGCAAAGTAGGGGTGCCTGATGGGTTCAGTCTTGTTTGGGAGATCGATGCACCCATCTGTGTTTGTTCCCTATAAGCAGTGGGGACAGCATCTCGGTGGCATATCTGGTCGCTCTTTGAAATACTCTTCAGCAGCTGTTACTTCATCTGCTGTAGGTGCTGTAACAGAATTTGTAAAGCTACAGTGCAGCTCCCACCAGCAGGACCCCATCACACGGCTCTCGGTATGTTTAGTGTGATTCCCCTTCCTCTACACCTTTTTCTCTTTGTCTTCTGAGGTAGTGGTAGGAAATAGTTACAAATTAGTTCAGCTGTTAGGCAATAAGAAGAGACGTTGTTGTAAGCCAGGGCAGTTCTTCTAGGTAGAAAATGATCTCCATTTATTCAGTGAAGTTAGTTGCTGATATTTTAATCCTTTTGCTTGATAAATATTGTCATGTTCAATAACACTCAATGGAAAATTATATGTAATAAAATTATTCAGCAAAAGGGGATGTTATTTTTCAGTTAAGTTTTTTGTTGCTAGCAGTTAAGTTTTTCACAGGAAAATGGAAAGTTTGAGGGGTTCAGGTTAAAGGATTTTCCACAAAATCCTGAAAAATTAGAGGTGAACATTTCCTTGATATACTCTCAACCAACAAAAGCAAATGGACAAAAACCCAAGCCAGCTGAACTTTCTGACAGAAAACTTTCAGCTACCTCTGGTGGTTGTCAGTACAAGAGGCCACTTTGGTAGGCAAAGGTAATATAATTTATTAAACCAACTGATATAAATCATTACTAATGATATCACCTACAAATCTTGCCTTTCCTCGATCCTTTGACCATTACAGCTACAAAAATACAGCTATTTCATCATTATGGAAAATGTCCTCTACTTGCGTTTGATCTTCCCTCATTTCCCCTATATTCTTTGCCTCCTTCTTGCCTGTTTCTGGTCTCCTCTCTTGTCACTCCTGCATTTCCTTTGCTGCAGCACTGTTCATTCCCTCCCCAAAATGGATTTCACCAGAAACAGCTTGTTATCCCTTATTAAAATGATCAACAGTGAAATGTGTATATTGCCCCTTAATGTCATAAATGGGCTTCAGATTTGGGGTCTTTAAAGAGAAAGTCTCTTCTCTCAAATCCACCGTTATACACTGTTTCCAGACTCAGCTTATTAGGGAACTCCCATGCCTGAATAGAATATATTCTCATACCTACAAAATCTATGAATTTTTTATTTGTAAATCAAAGCTTGAATTCTGCAAACTGTACATTAGAAGCAGGACAGGTTTCACTTGCTTATTAAGTGACATTTGAGTTAATGTATTAGACACAAGAAAGGAGTTAGGACATTATATTTCTAAATTTGGTTCAGTCCCCAAAATGCTAGGCATGTGTCATTCTGGTAAATAGTTCACATCTCTGTAAGTGCATTTTATCTCTACAGTGCTCCTTATCTACTGCATGGTGTCAGTTTAGAAAATAAACAGCATTTATGTAGGAGTTGGTTATCCAAGTTCCTAACTTGGGAAAGCATCTCTGTTATACAGGAGCATTTAGACACCTGTCCCACTGCCTTCTTGAATCAGGCCACAAACAATAAACAACAGATAACAATTCAAAACTCTTGGTCTATTCTACATATTCTTCTGCAAAATGCAGGCACACAGGGAGGCTGCTCCTGTGGCATCTGCAATGCACAAACAAATTGCTCCAAGTCCTTGTATGTTGTTTTACAAACCCAGAAATATAGGAAATCTATGCAAGAGAAGAAAAGTGAAAATGCTGTATACGTATTTTTTTTGAATGGTTGTACACATTTATTAATTTTGTTTGAGGAAATTAATTTCCTCAAAAGTTCTCATACAAAACATTTGGATGTGGTCACTGTATCACAAGAAAATCTGCAATGTTCCTTAGCAAATGTTAGATAGCACGTACACGGGACAGCTCAGTCTGCCTAGCTTTGTATCTTGTGCAATCACCTGTTATGCAAATGCTCACTCTGTATCCATAGATCCCAATGCACTTTTAGAAAAAATTCAATTCACATTCTAGGAAGTGAAACAAAACCACCGAGACTTTAACTTATATTAAAACTCCTCCTGCTTCTTCCTATTTCCCTGTGTATCTGCTTGTTTCACTGCAACGTTCAATATGCACAACAGTTCCTTGGGGATTGTCTTATCATTTGGTTCCAGAAAGTCTAAAGACATCTGTATGGTCCAACATAATTTTTATCTATGTTTCTTCTTACTACAGAAGAAATAGCCTCATTCTGCAGATAACCCAAATCCTTTCAGAAAAATGCTTTTGTTACTAAGTGAACCTGGTAATGGACACCTAAGAGAGAATTTTCCTCTTCACATGGAGCAATCAGGCAATGTTTTTGCACGATGCACTTCAAACTTCTTGCATATTGATGAACTGAACTGCATAAAAGAAAAGTGCATAATAATGCTGTGAAGGTCTGTATTGCTTAATTAATCTACAAGCCAATATTAATTTGGCTCTCTGTCATCTTAAAAGAACATCTGCAGTACAATCGAAGCTAAAATTGGTGAAGACTAAACTAGTCCTTACCGCACATTCTGAATTCACCTGGAGTTCTTCTCTGCTGATTTCAATAGGAGTTGTATTCAGGCTGCCAGGCAGGTGGGGACACGTTAATGCAGTGCAGAGTAATTCTATTCAAAGCACATGCAGCAGCAGCATCCAGAGAAGCAAGAAAGAGCAGACCAAATCTTAATGACCTCTCTGAATGCCTATTCAGGCACATGTCTGTCACTTTGCTAGTTGTAACTAGTGTTCTCCAAAGCTTCTATGGAACTGTGTAAGGCAGTTGCTCCAAAGGAGACATTCAAAGAGCTTATTCAGCAAATTAATAGTTGCTAAGAATTTCTGCTGAGGTTCATGTCAGCTTTCAGAATATAATTTTGTTAATGGGCATTGCTATTCATGCTTAAATTAAAGTGGCATCTTTTACATCATACTACAGTTATTAACTGGAGTAATTTAACCTAATTGCTGTACTCTGCTTTGGCAAACTTATCTGGGATGCTGCAGTCTAACTAACTGATACCTCTGAGCTGAAGAAACAGTGCCAGCTTAGGTATTTGGTTCATCTTGGTGCTCTGTAGTTGCCCTCTCTTCTTTTCCTGCCTTCCTTGTAGAAACACGTTGAGTAAAGAGGAGAAGGTGTAATGAAGAATCACTTTCTGAACTCTGGAGTTTCTATATCTTTTCTTCTCACGGTATTTGGGGAATTGAAAGCTTATATTGATCTTATAGCTTGGCTTGATTTTAAAAAGTCCCTTTTTGTCCTTTTTTCAGCAGTTCAGTACCTCCATGGGAAGCTCATGTATATGCAGTTTGTTACTATATATTCACCAGACTTGTAATTTTACCTCAAGTTAATGGTTATACTGCCTTTATCCTTGCAACGGGAAATTCTTAGGATGCTTTAAGCTTTGCATTCTCTCTATTTTTGCAGTTCTGCTGGAAATTATTAAAACTTAAAATTCTGGTTTAAGAAAGTCCAAACACTTCTGGATTCTTCAGGAAGTATAGTAACTTCAGAAAAATCTTCCATTAGTAATCAAGTTCTCAAGAGTTTTAAACTTGACTAGTTGCTCCAAATTTGTAAAGCCTTTGAAAATGTGGCTCTGGCTCACATCTCTGAGTTTGGCAAAAACCTTTGTTCCTATAGTCTTTTAAAATCAAAAGACTTTTCTAAAAAGTCTTTCCATTCCCTATCACATTTTCTTGACATAAGAAGCTGATATTGTCTTAAAAAACAAACAAAAAAACAAACAGAAAAAGAGCAAGATATGCCTCTTGTATAAAGCCAAAAGTATCTGATTTACAACCTACTATTTGCAGGTTGCATTTGATTTGCAAATGAAGATCTCTCTTACATATTTTTATGAATCCAATGTTCTCTACTAATATATTTTTCTAAACAAATCATAAAAGAATATGATATGGAAAGTGTAAACAACGTGTCATAAAAGGAAAATTTCCAAGTCTGTATATATCAAGGAGTTTTATGGGAAAATGAAAACTTACCTTCCCAATACTTAGCCTGCCCTAGTATAATACAAAGCTAAAATTTTTGGAATTCGTTGGAATAAAATAAGCAATCAAAAATCATGTAAATGCAAGTCATTATAATGTCCAAGCATCAGAATATTTTAATACAGGATCATAGAAATGTAGAGCTGGGAGAATGTCAAGAGTTTATATTTCCTAGTAAATGGCCCACAGTCTGATATCAAACCACGGAATACTGTAACAAAAAGGTCCCAGTTCCTTGCTAAGGAGAGATTTTCCCAAATTGTACATGTGGACTTGCTATACATTCCTTTTCAGCATTTCAACAGTACCCTTTAGTGCTGCACATCGCTGATGTAGCGACCTAAATCTCTAGCTTGCCGTGTAGTCATGACAAACATGAATTTGCCATAGGAAACACCCAAGTTGCAAACACTTTGGATGCTAATGTGGGCAGGGTGCCATAAACCTTGAATGCTCTTTCTGATGGCACTATCGAATGGGAGATGATGAGGAGTAGATGGCATGACAGACCACTAAAGTTGTGTGGTGTTTTAAGATTGATTGTTGCCGGTCCCAAAGGATGGGAAGAAATTGAGATGAAGAAGATTTCTCAGTATTTCAGGTAGTCTTTTCCAGGATTTCTTGTATCCAACCTATGTGACCAGTGTTTTGTCTGGAACCATTCACTTACGATTAATTTCTTTACATCATTCATACATGTGAGCTGCCAGTCACATCTCTAGCTAGCATCTTAGGGTCTCATTGATGACTGAGACAGCACTGAGACAGCACTGAAGCCTTGGGAGACTTCCTGAATTGGCGATTACACTCCCCTTGCCTTTTTTATCCCTGAACTTGTTGCATATACCGAATAACTTGTGAGTTGGCTGATCAAACCTTTTTACACAATTACCAGGTAAATTCATGTGCACCTCTTGCATTACCACCTTTTAGTGCTTTAGTTTGCCAGATTTAGCTCTGCTAATTTCAGAGAGCTATCCAAGGCTTCCTTCTGAGAGCTTGAAAACTGCAACAATCCACAGTTTGAAAAAAATCTTCTAAAGCCCCTTCACTAACCATTAAACCAACAATATAAATTTAAAAGATTTAATTATTTGTTGTGTTAGGTTCTTTTGTTTTACTAACTCAAAATTAATTTGGGCCATGATTATCTTTATTGCTTCAGTCCATACAGTGGCAGCTTGACAGTTCTAAATTTCCTGAAAACCTATTTTAGGTAACTTACCCTTTCTAGTTGTTGATTTTGTTGTCTTCTGTAGCTACCCTACAAGCTTAGAGTTTTTCTAGTGAGTGGGCTGGAACATACTTCTCTACAAAGCTTCTGATTCCTGCTAGTAAGGTGCCTGCTAGGTCCATAACTCAGAAATGTTTGTTACGCACAAGGTAATAATGAAGCAGCAGAAGGGAAGGCTCTATTAAAAGTGCGCTACACGAAGTCACACTCCCGCAGGAGCTGTGTTCTTACAAGGGCTGAAGACATTGTACCATGTCCAGGAACTGAAAATGGCAGTCTACTCATCTAAATCAATTCAAGGAATTAATAAGGAAGTAACATTAGCACAAATCAACATGAATATTAAGCAGAAGTACACTATAAATATTAATTGAAAGTATTAATTTAAGAGGCATTTTAATTGCTTTACTAGCAATAGGCCAGAGAACAGGTGTGTTCTGTGGCAGCTGTAGGGATACACTTGCCCCCTGAAATAACAGACTCAGCCTTCTGGGGAAGATCAGATCATCTCTCTTTAACTGGATCTCCTCTCATACTGGTGGTGGTGGTGGTGACAGTGGCAGAAACAGACGAAGGATGCTGACTTGTTCAAAACAGGGACAAGCATTTCCTTGAACTCACTTGAGATAATAAGATAGTGATGACCCATGTTATTCCGGGTGAAAGAAGTAGAGAAAATCAGGATTCTCACAAGTAGGGGCATAAGTGTTAAGGCTCTGTTGCAACATTGTAGACAGAAGACAGGAAGGACTGAAATAAAGCAACAGCAGCTGATTTAAACATGAAGTCCATGAGGTTAAAGAATTTTCTTTCATATGGCATATCCAATTTATTCAGCTCTGACCTCTATAAGAACTTGAGCGCAAATGTGGTTTTAGGTCACATATTTTACTGCCATTCCTGCAGTTGCAATGTCTTGAAATTAACTAGTGCAATGTTCGAAGGCTTGTTCTTGATGACATTGCTATTGTATTTGTACACAAACTACACTCTTCCATATACATACTCTCCTGGTAATTCCCAGGGCTTCCCTAGATGAAATGCGTAACACAGTGATTTCCGTACCAGTTCGAAAAGATCCAGAGGAAATCACAACCAGTATGAAACAGTGCCATTTGCTCTTCAGTAAATGATACAGGCATTCATGAGAGGCCACTGGGAGCAAACACTGGTGAAAGCCTTCCATAAGGATCACTTCTAGGAAGATTTCATTTTTAGGTTTGGACAAATGCAATTAAAAGTTTCTTCTCCTTTCCTTTTGAAAAGGTTCATATATAAATCCTCCTAGGGGCCTAAGAAAATTTCGGGAAATCTCCATGTGCTGGCTTCTAACTCCAGAATTCTGTTTCAAAGTCTCTTTACTCCTCTGCCCTATCTGTACGTGATCTGGATCTAGCTACACTACTGCTATCACCTGTGTTCCTCCCTGTATAGCTGGCAGAAAAATAAAATTATAAACCCTGTTTTCTGGAGGCCAAACAAGCCATTTTACACGGTTTACTAATCCTGCTGTTGGCAAATTAAGCATAAGCAATGTAATGGCAAAACTCACCAAGAAACCATTAAAAAAAGTTTATTCAGTGGACGTAAAATTATATTCTTTGGCTTATAGGTTCACTATATCTTATGGGAGTGCTTTTCCTCTCTTGCCATGCTAGTTGGTTCATTAGTATCTCCTATCCCCTAAAATTTATTGCTTTATTATCCTTCTTTATCCTAGAAGCAGACAAATTTTCCTCTGGTCATAAAAGGAACAAGTAAAATGTTATATGATATAGAGCTGCTAAGTATGATGATGAGGAAAGTGCAAAGAGAGACTGCTTAAAACTGTCAGATAGACAACTTGTTTGGAGTGAAAATTATAAACTGTTTAAAGTATAAAGCAAGAATACCTCAAAGGGCACTGAAGCTGCAGTCATTAACATCAGGAAGCTCTCCTCGTCTAAGTACTTGCCACAGTACAATTTAGCTTACAGCAATTTGCATACCTATGCAAGAGTCTTGCCGTGTTTAACCTAGGCTGCTAAGTACCATTCTCCACCCACATGCATTTAAAAAAAACAACAAAATCAGCAGCGAAGTTACTCAATGCACCATCTAAATACCGTTACTCCTTCCTTCTTTTCCCCTCTGCTTCTTCCAGTCTTCTTCAAGCCCCACATCTACCTCATCAGCGTGAGAAACTAAGGTGGAGGCACCAGGGCATCTCTGCTGTGCCCGTGCCCGAGACACAGGGCTGCCTCTCCTCGCCTGGCCTGGATTCTCCTTTCACGGTCTCACGCGTTACCCTCCAGACTCTGCTCCAAGATCCATCTACCTCCCTGCCCTGTATTTCAGCTTTCTTCGCTCTGATGTTCAATGCCTGATCCTTCTCTGCCTTCCTCAACACCACCATCTATTTTGTTTTATCTCTGGAGAGGCCTGAGCAGAGGAGAAAGTGTGTGCTGCCTGCATTGCCAGCTTGTTGCTGGCTCAGATAGGGACAGCAGATGTGATAAGAGAAGATGCACTGGGAGCAGGTAGGGAACGTGCTCTTTGCTGCTTCTGCATGTTGAACATGCTGCATGCCACAGCGCAGGTAAAGAGCGCAATACATCTGCAGCTTTCAGGATCCTAAACGTGGGTGTTAAGGCAATGATGAAATACACTCTATATTGCCATGTCTCATCCATTCCAAGAATTTATCACGCAGCTGCACAAGGACTAGAACAGCTTATACACTATGCATTACACTTGGATTTGAAGAAGCCTGTGCTAGTCCATACAATTATCAAAGTTTTGTGTAGAGCTGTGGCAATCATGGATTGGAGTCCTTTTGTTTTGGAGACTCACGAGGAGGCACAATGATCACCACGAGCCAAACCTGGATAACATCAAGCGTGAGCTCTACTGAGCCCCTTGGACTGCACACCCTGTTCCTCCCTAGAGGTTTCCCTCAGGCAGCAACACAAAGCATGAGGCCAATAAAGTAGCATCAGAAAATTCCGCCTACAGTATGGACATGATAAAGTATTCCCCTTGGGCATATCAATAACTCTTTCCATTTCCATCAACCTTTTAAATTTTTACCCGCAATATGGGTGGGAATGAAGAAAAGGTTTTTCCCAAAGCTATTATACAGATGCCTATGAAAAACTGCAGTTTTGACAAACTGGCATTGTAATGAAAAAGCATTTTGATGAAAACATTTTTAGCCAGCTTTGTTCCAGCGAGGACCGGGCTTTATACAGAGAGGACAGTCTCACAGAGGATAGTCCCGTAGACCTTGGAACAATGGATGTCCCATAAGCATCCGTAAGACTAGCTGGCATTTGGGTGTCCTCCGGTCTGTTAGAAAGACTGGATGCTCTTTCTCACTAATGCGGTGATAAAGTGACTGTGATGGTAGAACCCTGAACTACCACGCTTGTGAGAGTGCAACTGCCACAATATTTTCAGTACAGATGATCTGAGTGGTGTTTTCTTAACATTAATGGTTGTGTTAGTATTCTGCATCAATCACCAATATTCCATACTGGCATACTCTTCAAAATGATCACCATGAGAATACTGACATACATGGTTTCAAACCCAGTTAATTAAAAAATGCTTTAGAATATGTTTCTTAAGGATAGCTACTAAAATTAATTTTATCATAATCAGAAGCATTATTCCCTTTATTCCATAAATGTTAAGTGGGTCTCTTCAATTAAAATTATGAAGCAGTAACACCCTGCCAGTGTATTCTCAAATACAGAATGCTTTCTGTTCTTGGCATAGTTCCGGGATAAATAAGGCAATTTTGTACAATGACTAGCTTTTACACAGATGGACCGTTTCCTAGAATCAGTTGATAGTGTCATTGTCAGTTGCAGTTAAATCCCTCAGAAAAATTATGTCATGCATAGATTGTCTGTATTCCTTCCTACTACTTTAAATGCCTCAAGAAAACTTTTGCTAGTATTAAATATTTTTGTAAGAGAGTCACATCTCACTATGTCAAGTGTTTTCTGAGAAGAAATCACATGAATAACTATAAATGTTCATTTCACTTTGTTTTTACTGATCACTCTTGCCACCAAACTGTATAAAATATTTTCCCTTCATTTGGCTTAGTGTATGTTAACTAGGAGAGAACACAAAAATCATTATTAAATTGCCCCTAGATGAATCAAAACTCGTAAAAGGCAAAAGGAAGCATAAGGTAGGTGTTAACACAGTGATAGAAACAGTAGGTTACAGATAGAATGAAACTCTAGATAGGAGTAATTTAAAAACTGGCTCAAGGCATACTAAAGATAATCAACAAGAGCCTTTAACATCTCTGAAATAAGAGAACTGAGAGATAAAACTGCTGATTATGTGCTTAAAGCAAAAACACTGAAGCAGTATCCATAGATGTGCAAAATGTATATTAAGTCTCTTTCACGTCTGGAAAGTCTGACGTTATGCCATTTCACAAGGTAGATATAACATGAGGAAGCTCAGTTCTAAATTTTTCCTTGTCTGCCAATGACCGTGTTGAATGAATCTGTGGATTTATGCCCCAGTGATTTTAATCCTTCAAATTAAACAAGAGATTGCCAACTGAGGCTGTAGTTAAACTGTCTCAGACAGATTTTATTGCACCTTGGACGTGCTGAAAGTCTGAGCAACATGACACAATGTGGAAAGGCAGGAGCTTTCACCGTGGTTTTTTGGTATGTTCTTTCCGCAAGGTTATAAATGTGCAAAGGCCTATAGTCCCTCCAAATGCCCATTTCCTTCACTGCCTTGAGATCAAGACAGGCCGGGAAGCTGCTGTGTTAACATTTCTGCGAGGGAATGGTTGAACTCCCTGACTCCCAAAGGCCCTGATTGCTATCAGCCAGGTCAGCAAGGCTGCAACGGAGGAGGCAAAGGTAGAAGAAGGGCAACGCGCTGCTGCTTCTGGTGACATTTAGCTGTATAGGCTGCTCTGCAGTACTGCTTTGACTATCACACTCAACCTCCATCACGGAAAGAAACGCAGTACGACAGGGATGGTCAGACTCAATTTCCGATGCGTACCAATACTAGAATCTGGATCTGGATGTGGTTTCAGGTGATAACCAAAAGAAAACTTGGGGCATAACCTTAAGGCTCTGTGTTTCCTGGCCACTTTTAGACGTTTCCAGACAAGGAACTGGGCTTTTGCAGATCGAATCCTGAGGGCTAATCCTGAAGGCCTGTCTCTTACGGCGGGTTTCTTAGTTCCATGTTTTCCAGAGTGGGAGTTTGCTCTCAATCATACTCGTTTCTTGGTCTCGTACTACAGGCTTTTCAGAACCCTGAATTCAGACTTGTGATCTGTTTTGCAAGCAGTTTGGGGGCAATTCTCTGCTTAGTTTTGCTCAGGTAGCCAAAAAGCTAGACCAACAGAGGCTGTAAACAAGGCATTTTTTCAGGAGGCTGCTTTGAGTCCCCCATGTCCTCCTGCCTGCCTCGAGGTGACACTTCCTTGCCGGGGATGGTGAACGGCTGGGACGTCTGCTTGCCCTGCTGGTGTCCCCAGCTTTTAGCAGTCCCTCACTCAGCACATGGGCTTTCTCCCGTACTTGGTTCCCAAATCTGTGATTTTAAAGTTTGGGATCTGCAGTATCTAAGTCTCGTGGGTCTCTACGAAGGGCTACCAAACTCAGCCTTACTTAGTAGATACTGTCTGTGGAAGGGAGCAGTGCAGATACTTTGAACTTGGAGACAGATCACAGGAGACAGCTGTTCATATCTATGTAGATGGTTTATGTGCTATTTAACGTGACAGCTGAATCCTCTACAAATAAACAGGCCTCCTTTTTTTTAGCAGTGCTTTAACCCTCATCCTGCATGAGGAACTTATTTGATAAAAAAGCTTGACCTTCTTTTTTTGCTTATATTGCTTTTTTGCAACTCTAATGATTAGAGCAACTCTTGCCAAACCTGGCAGACGCTCGTGTTTTGACTATGAGTAGCTACAATTCAAAACTGTCAGTTTTCCTGAAGAATATTATGCTGAAAGCCCCCTACTTTTTGGTGAAAAGTGATCTTGCGGAATACAAATCATCATCAATTTCCCAGGATTAAAATCCTGAGCCTTTGACTTGCTCAAAGCATTTCTTTTGCCATGGAAGAAGAGACTAAGACTGTCTGAAGGCAGCAAAAGTCACCACCACAGCAGCAAGGGATGAATGGAAACAGCCACATTTTTTGTCCGTGTTCCAGGTTTGGGGGTTTTCTTGCAGCTTTTTACAGAAAAGCTCATGCCAAGTATTTGCACTGTTGGAGCAGGTGTCCTCCTAGACTGCTGCCACTGACCCGAGCAAAGGAAGGGTAGTGGCAGGCTGGCATGGGTGCACGCACCCTCTCACAGGCTAACAAGCCCGGAAGGCGGCAAAAAGCCTGGGATAAAGCCTTGCACAATGCTAGCATGTTTGGAAGCATATCATCTTCTTGTATTTCAAGCTGGAAGACTCTTCTGGAGTCAAAAACTTTTGGAAACATCTTTTTAATCAAAGAAGTAAGATGCAATCTTTAGTTCTTCCCCCTTCTTCCTTCTCCCTGTGAAACCGGTAGGGAAAAACCCACATATTTTTTGCAACTAAATTTAACTGCAATCACGTAATGAGCAGGCCCAGAGATTTTTGTTAAAAACAAAGCAGGATTGGCATCTAATGCAATATTTCTTTGTTGTAATCTTACGCATTTTTGTGCGGCCAGAGGAAGAAGTTTGTAAACGAAGGGTCAAATTCAGGTTGCAGTGAAGTCAGGGTGTAAATCCGCGGTCACAACAACGGGACCAGACTTTGCACCGAGTCCACTCTACCAAGAGGAAAGAAACTCTTCAGCTCGAAACATGTTTAAAACGGAGATTTAATTGACCCACTGCCAGGGATTCTCTAGCAAAGGAGGAGATGTTGATTGTATCTGCAGAAACACGTGTCGTAGACCTATATGCTATGGCCTGGATGACATTTACTGTCTTAGGTGAAATTCCGAAACCTTCAGAAGCATTGGGTTTAGCGGGTTGCTTTCAAACTCCGCGCTCGCTTTTCTAACCCTTCACTTGGCTGGGCTCGATCCCCGCACCGCTGCGACACGCCGCGGGCCCCGACGGGATCTCCCGTAGAGCCAGACCCGCGCTTCTCACCCACCACCCCCTTTGCTTTCGGTCGAGGCGGACCTGGGGCCGTGCGGACCGGCCCCGCCGGCCCCCCCACCCGCTCCGCCTGGCTGAACGGCAGCGCTTTTCTTCTCACTTCAACTTTCAAGCGCCGCTCTCCTCGGCCGGGAGGCAGCTCTCCGGCCGGAGCACCACCTCCTCCCGCTGCCCCTCCTCGCTTACCGGCCCCCCCCGCCCCTCGCCGGGCTCGGCGGAGGCAGGCAAGGGGAGGCGGACCCCGTGCCCCGTCCCCCCCCTCGGAGCAGCATTCTGGGGGGAGAGCGGCGCGGCCGCGCTCCCCCGGCGGGGCGCTGCTCTCCGGGGCGGCGGCGTGGGCGGCCGGGGGAAGGCGGGGGCTGGCGTCAGGCGCTGGGCAGCCACTGGCACGGGCGCTCCCCCCGCATCTCGCCTCGCCTCCCGCGGCGGGGGATAAAGGCGGCCGGCCCGGCGCCCCGCGCCGCCGGAGCCGGGAGGCGGCGGGCGGCGGCGGCCGAGCGGGCGGGCGGGGGTCGGGGGTCGGGCCGGGCCCCGCCGCGCAGCCCCCTCCATGCGCCTCGCCGGCGGCGCCGGCTCCCCCCGGGCGGCCCCCTCGCCCGGGAACGGCAGCCGGTGGCGGGCGGCGGAGCCCGGCGGCGGCGGCGGCGGCGGCGGCAGCCCCGAGGCGTGGTCGGGGTCGCCCAACGGCAGCCTGGGCGGCTGGGACCCCTTCGGGCGGGACGAGGAGCTGGCGAAGCTGGAGATCGCCGTGCTGGCCGTCACCTTCGCCGTGGCGGTGGTGGGCAACGGCAGCGTGCTGCTGGCCCTGCGGCGCACGCCCCGCAAGGCGTCCCGCATGCACCTCTTCATCCGCCACCTCAGCCTGGCCGACCTGGTGGTGGCCTTCTTCCAGGTGCTGCCCCAGCTCTGCTGGGAGGTGACCCATCGCTTCCACGGCCCCGACGGGCTCTGCCGCGTCGTCAAGCACCTGCAGGTCTTCGGCATGTTCGCCTCGGCGTACATGCTGGTGGCCATGACGGCCGACCGCTACATCGCCGTCTGCCACCCGCTGAAGACGCTGCAGCAGCCCACCAAGCGCTCCTACGGGATGATCGCGGCGGCCTGGGCGCTCAGCCTGCTGCTCAGCACCCCGCAGTACTTCATCTTCTCCCTCAGCGAGGTGGAGCGCGGCTCGCAGGTCTACGACTGCTGGGCCCACTTCATCATGCCCTGGGGGCCCCGCGCCTACGTCACCTGGATCACCGGCGGCATCTTCGTCGCGCCCGTCCTCATCCTCGTCACCTGCTACGGCTTCATCTGCTACCGCATCTGGCGCAACGTCAGGGGCAAGACGCACCCGGGGCGGGCGGCGGGCGGCGGGCGGCGGGCGGGCGGCGGCCCGCGGCGGGGGCTGCTGCTGGCCCCCTGCGTCAGCAGCGTCAAGACCATCTCCCGCGCCAAGATCCGCACCGTCAAGATGACCTTCGTCATCGTCTCGGCCTACGTCGTCTGCTGGGCGCCCTTCTTCACCATCCAGATGTGGTCCGTCTGGGACCAGCGCTTCCCCTGGGTCGGTAGGTGACGGGGCGGCCCCGGCGGGCACCGGGAGGGCTCCCCTGCCTCGGGGTGGTCCCCCGGCCGCGCCGGCTCGCCTTCCCCGGGGCGCTGCGGGGCCGCGGACGGCTCCGCCGGGGCGGGGCGGGCTCCTCGGCCGAGCCCGGGGCAGGGGCGGGGGGCGACGGGGCGCGGACGCCGAGAGCGGGACCGGGGCGCGCCCTCCCGGCGCCCTCGGGCCGGACGGGCCCCTCGGTCGCCCCCCCCCCGCCGCCACCCCCGCGCCGTTCCCCGGGCGGTAGCGGCCGAAGGCCCTCGGCCCCGCAGGCGCCTTTGCCCGGCGAGGCGGGCGAGCCCCCGGGGCCGCCCCGCCGGCTCCCCTCCCGCCCTCGGACGGGGCGGCCCCGGGGAGCTGCGGCGGCGCCGGGCTCGGTCTGCCCCGGGGCAGCCGCAGCGGGGCGGGGGGGGAGCCGGTGGCCGTGGCGGCTGCTGGGGCCCGGCGAGGAGCGGCAGCCGCCGCGCTGCCACCCGGAGGGGAACCGAGGGGCGGGCGGCCGCGCTTTGACCCAGCGGCGTTTTCCGCCCTTTGAAGGTGCGGGTTAGTAAAACTTCAGCGGCGGGTCGCGGTGTTCCTAAGCCCAGACACGCGTGTGTCTCGCGTCGTGACGGGAGCTGGGGACTCGCTACGCCTTCTTCCCCTGCTGCCTGCTGGTGGGGCTGAGCACACCCTGAATGCCGCCCGTCCGTAGGGCGGCCGCCTCTGAGTAGCCCCTCTAGTCAACGATCGGGTTCTCATGAAACAGGGGCAATGTGGTATTTTGGAGGTGCCTGTCGCGCTGTTCAGTCTGGCTGAAAATAATTGGTGAGTTTAAAGGCCGTTAGGTAGGGAGGGGCAGGCAACATAGGAGCATATACCCTGTTTCCTCATAATGAGAAAGCAACAGAGCAAAATGTTGGAATTCATGACGTCTTGACTTTTTTTAATGCCCCCAAAATATCACTTACTGTAGTGAGAGCACTGATTGCCCCTAATACGGAACTGAAGTTGAGCCTAAAATGCAGGTCCCTACAGGGAAATAAAGGCTCGCAGTAGGCAAATAGATTTTTTTTTTTTTATTACTTCAAAAGAAATGCAAACCTAATTGAACAGATGGGTATTTGGTAGGTTGGTTTGAAGAGATTCTTTACATCTATGGAACTGTGTAACACAGTGATTATACTTCTTTGGAGATTCAATATTTGCAAGGAAAGGTCACTAATAATTGATTAGACTAAATATCTATTTATAATATTTGATAATTTAACTAGTTATTGAAGGTGGAAGACTGTAACTGTTTCATGGCATAGTCCTAACTTCTGTTTTTCCCTTAAGTAAAATTTGTTCAATCTCTGAAATCCAGATTTGATTCACAAGCCAGTAGTTACTTGAGCATTCAATACACTTCAGCATGCAAATGACTACAGCAAAATTCAGTATTATTGAAAGCAGTGGGAAATCAGTGGGAATTCTGCCAATGCCTTCCAGGGTAACCAATTTTTAAAACAAAAGCATGAGCTTATCAACACTTCGATAAACACCAGTGGAAACGGACTAAAGCTTTATTTTGGATGGATTGCCCCATAACTTCTTCTGTCACAGCTTTTTGAAGTCTGTTCAGGCAAATTCCTGTTGACTTCAATGGCAGCCTTACATAAATAAGAACTTTCCTCATTATGTCCTCATTATTCATTTAAAATGCTGCTGCTCAACTTTTAGAACTAGAATTATTCAGGAAAATAAATCCAACAGTTAGTGAAGCAATTGACCAAATGGTGCAAATGTTCTTTTGATGATTAAACCGCTTTCTTCCCCCCCCTCCCCAGATTCCGAAAACACTGCGACTACCGTCACGGCTCTGTTGGCCAGTCTGAACAGCTGCTGTAACCCGTGGATCTACATGTTCTTCAGCGGGCACCTCCTGCAAGACTGCATACAGAGCTTCCCTTGCTGCCAAAAAATAAAGCAAACGCTGAGTAAAGAAGATTCAAACAGCAACAGCAGGCGACAGACTTCTTTTACCAACAACAGAAGCCCATCCCACAGCCTGAACACCTGGAGAGAGTCACCCCACTCCAAATCGACCAGCTTCATCCCCATTCCAACCTGAGACAGGCCCCGGGGCGGGCAGGGCTTGCAGAGCGCTTGGGAAGGTTACTGCTTAGCATTTTTCGCTGGTGAAAGGCGCCAGCCGTGCTAACAAGGAAGGACTAAGATGGCCGTAAGGCAGAATGTGCCGCATTGCTTGAGAAGCTATTCTGCAGCGTGTAAATTGTTTTCTGAAAGGTATTTAGGACTTGGGCAACTGATCAGGAAGGTGTGACAACAATAAAGCAATTATTTTTCTAAATAGAATTTAATATTTAATTTTTGTCGTTGTTTCTAAAATACTAAGTGCATTGTTTGCTTGTTGTTCAAAGCAGTAAAAATAGTGCAGTTGGCCTGTGTTGAGGTAGCTCCACTCTCTAGTGTTAATGCCTAAAACTTCTCATGAATGTCCGATGAAGTCACAGGGAAAGAAGATGATATGAGCAAGATCACAATTTTAGTCTTAAACACAAAAAGAAAAGAGTTGGGAGAATGTCCTAACTGTCCAGGTAAGGAACATGGTTAGACAGGCTCTGAGTTATTGGGAATTTCATTGATCATACTGCTTTATCTTGTAAAGGTCTAGCAAATCTCAGTTAATGAAATTTAACAGCCCCTGTGGAGGCAAGTCCTTCAGTGCTGTCAACGTCTATGTGTGTGTGGTGGGGTTTCATTTTTAGGGTGACATTTCCTCTTCCCTTCACATTAATGGAAGTTATACGGCATATTTTTTGTGTAGTTGCACCTACTTTGATTCGTTTAAACTAATTTTAAAAAATACATTGATAGTATGATAAGCTGTGACTAGCTCAGCACTGTTACAAACAGATGCACTAAGAAAATTCATCCTGACTACCAGAACCACTTGCTTTATGGGTAAGAATTGCATCTTTTCTTTTTTATTCACTAAGATAGCTAGGATAAAGCCACATTTGGTTGTCAAGCAAATAGCCCCATAAATTCGGGAGAATGTGGCCGTTTGGTAAGTGCTGAAGAATCAGTATATTCCACAACACAGACTTGAGAATCAAACTTACAAGTCTTCTGGGAACTTATAAAAATCATCAATATTGTTGTTTTGGGATTTTTTTTTTTTGGCAGATCATGACAATATAGCTTTTAAAATCTGCAGTAAACTTCAATAAAAAGTCATCACAACACATTTACTAATTATAAAGCATTCAAGGTATGCTTGTTCTCACTACAATGCATGCCAAGTCAAGTGTAGTTCCTACAGCTTGTAAATAATCCTGTTATGTCTTTCTGTGGAGTCTGTCTTTTGCCTGGAAATTGGGTTGTGAAGCTCCTTGAATAAGTCTTGCTGTCATTTTAAAGTCCTGAGGATTTCTCTGAGAAGTACAGCTACCTGTCTGCTCCATTTTCTTGAACTCCCTCTGTCCTGAAGTCCAGGCATTCTCCTGGCGCTGTGCAGGACCTCTGATGCAATCCCAGCTGGCTCGCTAGAGCAGTGGGACACATGCACGGCTGCGTAACGTCCGTGTTTATGTTTGCAAGGAGGAACCTCAGCAGCAGGTTTCTCTCTTTCCCACCAAAACCAGACAAACAAGATTGCTTTTCTAATTGCTTGAGCGGAGAAAAAATTGGGGCCACAACTGTGGCTTTCACTGAGGATGGTGCTGGCCGCATGCCTGTCACAATAATGGTAGCAGAAATTAATAGAGCTAGATGCAGGATAAGATCATATTCAACCTGTTGTCCACTCCAGAAGCTCACAGACATATCACTGACTATTCCAGGCAAAGACTAAGGAAGATTATAGCTCAAAAAAAATAGTATTTAGGTTTTCTTGTTGCTAAAGAAAATCTTAGCTCTTCTCTCTACATTCCTTGTTATAATTTTCTGTTCTTCAGGAGAGCAATCTGGTCTAATGTGGTGGTGGTGGTCAAAACACTAGAACCCAAAGGACATCATGGTGGAATGGCTTCTGTTTAACAGACTATCTTTTTGACCACCTTTAGTACACAGGTGTGACTACAGCTCTCACCAGTTTTGGGTGAAGGTTTGTGAACCTGAAGTTATATTTTAGTCCAAAAAAATGTGTGCAGTGGCGTTGGGTGTGTGTGTATTTGTGCAGATTGTATGTACTGCATATATTTCGCAAGTAGGTAATTCAGTTACTGAAATTACAAATGTTTCTAGTTAAGTACACTATCCTTTGCCTAGTCTTCTATTTGTGTTACTTTCTTTGTACACAAAATATATATTAAAAAGCAATTAGCTGTACTAACAGAATTTTCTTGTTTGCAGAATTGAATTATTTTTATGTTACACTTTATATTCAAATGGAGGAGACAACAAGAAGACAAATGTAGAATAATGTTGCTAATAGGACTAAGCTGGGTAATGACCACTATATAAAAAAAAGTAAACAGACTCAAAATTATAATTTTCCCTTTCTTCCAAATATGTTACAAAATCTAGGCTTACACTTGGGGCTGTCAGCGTAAATATACCCTGTGAGCGTTCTACAGTTTCTGTAATTAAAAGGACAACACTATTTAGCAGTATTTGGATTCCAGGCATTTTTTTGTAAATACTGAGTTTTGTTTTTTCACAGAACTGTGACATTGGAAGATACAGCCCATTTTTTTCTAATTCATTTGTGGAGATGCAGGTTTTTTTAACGGCTGCTTTGGGTTATCATGAGGGCACACAAATACAGAAGGAAGCAAGAAATTGTTAAACCATTGCACGTTTAAAACATGGAAACGTGCTCTAATAAACCTGTATATTCGATGAGAAGCATTTTGTTTCTTTCACTTGATTAGATTTTGCAGGGCCAGAAACATATTTGGTGATACTCCATACGTTTTACAAAATGTAAAATTTCTTCATTAATTTTAATGAGTTGTTTCCATGAAAAGCTTTAAGGAGTGAACAAAACTAAAATGTTTTTCTATTACATATAGTACATGAAGGACAAGTGCAAAGAAGGAACATGCAGTCATCTTTCCACTATATGCTGCTAGTATTCTTAAAACATGTAACATAGCACTTATTCACGTACTTGAGGGGTTATTTTGATATTTTTGTTTTAATTTGGGGGAAAAAAATACTTAGCTTCTGATGGAAAACACAATTGAATGGATGAGCCTTCACTCTGTTGTTTGTGCTGGTGTTACTGGAATTGCAGCATTTTAAAGACAATTAGATGGCCAAAGTGGAGCACATGAGATGATACAGAAGATGGAAAGGATTTTGTTCTTTTAAATAAGAAACCTAAGTTGCCAAAAAGCTTTTTTTTTTCATTCATTTCTTTTTAAATCTGTAGGTAAACATATTGTTGGCTCAGAAAAAAAGAAGGGGTTTTTTTCTGTATTACCACATCAAGAGCAAAGTCTACAAGAAGACACAAGTTCATGTGTGCCCAATCCTGCAAAGACAAAGGTTTTGTCTGCAGCAAATCTTATGGCCAGTTCCAAACTGTCCAGATTGAAGGACCTTATTAGAGTGTATGCATGCTCTTTTCCAACTCGTGCGTATGGAAACCAGGGCAGAAGAAGGAAAGCAGTTGCAGAGGTGGATGTTGTCCCAGGGCACGTACCAGTGACCCAGCTTTGGGAAATGAACCCAGGTCTTGCAGTAGAGCTAGTGCTGAAATACAGAGTTACTTGCTGCATAGGGGAACCTCTTGCAGAGTTGTCCTAGACTGAGTTCCCCACCTACAGAAAGGATTAACTAAATGCAGTGTCCTCTTCTAAAAAGTGTCTGCATGAGTCTTAGTTGTACAGTCCCTTCTGTACTGGATGGAGAGAAGTCCCTTCTACACATGGAAGACTGGGGAGGCAGAAAGGAGTTAGAGGGCTTAAACACTAGTTTGGAGCTTTAGTTACTGTTACAAGATAGTTTTCTGTGTTTTTCTTTAGGAATGGGCTTTACTGGTAAATGTAGCACTTGCTACTTGGGTAAAGGAATTCCAGGGTATATAAATGAACAGGTTTCAAGGTCCAGGAAGAGATCACAGCTGCTCCGCCGGGAACAGTCCTGGATGGTTCAGGTAACAGTCCCTCACACAAAAGTATGTCCAGCTAGTTTTGAAAAAGGCAGAGAACTGTTGAAGGTAATGTAAGTCATGCAGGATGGTTTGTGCAGGTATGTAAAAAGCAAGCAAACATCAATCATGACTAGTCCCTGCTGAGCTTTGTTAGAGCCAGCCAGCATGGGTCTGCTTCTCCCAGGATTAGTCCTGCAGAAAGTCCTGGACCGGTACTGTGTTAATGGATTAATACTGTATCTCTGTTTTGGTACAACTGCTCAGTAATTTGCCGTGTCTTAGTATAAACTTGCTTGGAGTAACAATTTACATGCAAATTAGCCTTAGGTCTTCATAAGGACATTTTTAGCTGAATTCCTGACACGGTCCATTGGGTTACTCGATTTCTGAAAAGTAAGGCTGTGAGGCAGCATCGGGAGCACAAAGCTCTCTTCCCAGCTCTACGGTGAGGAGACCGGTAAGTCTAATTCCAGGTGGACCAAGATGTTGTTGGGTACAGATGGGCTTTCTTCCAATCAGAGAAGAATCTTTTGCACATTTCCAGTATTTTGCACATTTCCAACCCATTGCCCATTTCCAATATTTTTTTTAAGGGGGGCGGGTGGAAGGGGAGGATTAGGGATGTTGCACTTTCTCAGTGCTCTGCAAGCAAAGGTTGGTTTTCAGAAAAAAATTGTCAGGATCAGTGGAAGGACACCTACAAAATTCCCACCTCTTCATTGGCGGAGTTTTTTTCCTTTTACTGATGAAGTAAATGCAAGAGTGCCTTGCCTTCCATTTCATGCCAAAATAAGTCATTCCCAGGAACAGTTTTGAACCACTGTGGTTCATTAAGGGTTTCTGTAAGGTGCTAACACTATTAACAATTGCATAAGCAGGAATTAAGGTCTAATGGTCTCTGATTGCAGAAATAAGGACTATAATTTCATGACTGTCTGTTGTTAAATTGATTGTGCTCCTACTCTGCACTAGGACAAAGTGCTATTGAAATCACAGTCGTCCTTCCATGGCAGTATTTTATACACTTAGGACTATAACTTTTTATTTTTCCTGCTCAAATGTGGTAGGCCTGTGAGACATGCTTAACCAGATTTCTGAGCTTTACTTCTGCCACTGGTCAAAAAATACAGTCTTACCAGAACTGAAAAAAAAAGAACCCCCATGATTTAGATCCCATTTTGAGTTATGAATGACTTGTTAGGATATGTTTCTTCTGTGTTGTCCCATTTGACATGAATCATTCCAGGCTGTGGCCCTTGAACCAAGGAGTTTTCAGTCTAACTCAGAACCGCCCCCCCAAAAAAAACCAAAAAAACAGTCGCTGAGCCTTAGAACCAGGTTAGGAATGATTACTCCTGCAGGGCATGAATATCCTGGGCAATGACATCACATGGACAAAAGTTTACCACAAAAGCCATCCTGCCATTGCTGCTGTTCTTTGTGTTCGCCTGCCTCATTCCTCTCCAGCCCAGCTGGCAGGCACAGGTAGGGAGCTACTGCTGCCCCATGTTCACTCTTGTCTATTCCTTCTTACAAAGGCTCAGGCACTGGCAGGACCCTGAGCGGTGTGGATTGTATCTCCAAGTGACAGTGGCCACATATCCAGTACTGGTCAAGATAATTTACTGGTGCCTGAGTTATCCGTCTGTGTAGGGTACATTACCTGCACAGGGTAATGATGGTTATCTTCCTCTGTAAGTTCTTATAGGACACATGGATAAGAAGTGCTATGTATGAGTTCAATATTCTTTTTCAAGCAAAGCACTGGCAATGCAGGCTGTAGGTGGCCCACCAGCTTTTACACCTTTGAAGCAAAACATGACAAAACTGGCATTACAAACTTCTTGGCTCTCCAGGGCATGAAGCCCATTCTGGAAGATAAGGAATAGGTAATTAGAGACTGGCACATTAATCAGTAATCAGTAGCTGCCCCAGCCTCTTCCACCACTACTGCTGTGATTGCTCCTGCCATAGTCCCTCCTGTCCCTGGTAATGATGACTGCAGCAAGAATGAGGACAGGGACCACAGGAGCAGCAGAAGACAGGGTTGTCATTAAAAAGCATTCATTTTAAACTCCTTTTGGAGAGAGGAATGTGGATACTATCAAATAAGAAAGACACAGTGAATACTGGGAGAGACATGAACTGGTGGCTCAGAGGGCAAATAAAACATGTATTAGCGCAAAGATGTTTTGAGAGTATCAAGATGCTTTCTATTTTGCAGTTGTAAGATATGTTTTATATATCTAGAAAAGGAACCCCTTGTCTCCTGGAACTGTAGCTACATGAAGCTCCTTACAAATCTAGTAAGTATTTCTGCTGAGATGGCTAGCTACAAGGCTATATCTAAAAAAGGACAACGATTTCCTCAAGTTAAGCAGTCAGCATGTGACTTGTAGGGTCTTGGCCTCC
The DNA here is from genome assembly GCF_947461875.1 of Haliaeetus albicilla. NCBI lineage: Eukaryota > Metazoa > Chordata > Aves > Accipitriformes > Accipitridae > Haliaeetus > Haliaeetus albicilla. Next base: position 36,684,240 of record NC_091496.1, on the reverse strand, counting down.
ACAATACAGACATGTCCTGTGGGAAATGTGGGCAGCCACAGAGCTTTCAGGGAGGAGAAAGGAAGAAGCCTAAATACCAATCCCCTTTTTGGAAAGAGGTGACTTAGTCAGGATAAATGTCATAATAGATGCCTAAATCTTCAAGCTAAAGGCAACAGTCTTCCTGGTATTTTAGAAAGCTTTTGGTTGAAGATGTTGTGGAGGTGAGGAGCAGTGGATGAAGAACCTGAAGGATTGGGAGGCATTTAACATTGCAGCACTCTTATCAAAAGGAGAAACTTGCTTAGGCACTGCTCAAATGTTTTTCTAAGTAAGAATAGTAACTGTACAAAACAGTGGCAAAAGTAATAAACTAGATAGCAAGCACTCTCTCCTGGCTCACTGTAAAGCAGGCAGACGTCTGCAAACTGGGGTAGGCACAGATAAATGCATCCTCTGAAATACTGCAGGGGTTGGTCACCTCAGAGGAAACCACCGATAACGATTTACTCTGTTGTTGGCTGAGATCAGAAAAACAAGGAAATCAAATCATCAGACTAATTTGCCATGCACTTAATTCTGAGTAATTCGCTTCCAGAGATGGAGCAAACATTATTAATTAGCCACCATAATATTTTCTAAACGTGCCATTTCAGTGTTTCCATGGGAGCAAAGGAAGTCTTCCAGGTGTTACACAAAACACTAGAGCTAAGGATTGAGTTCAGCAAGACACTTGGGCATTTGTGTGGATTTCTGGAGTCCCATTATCTCCAGTACTCCAAACACTGTGAAGGCAGTCAGGACAATAAAGAAATATATGCAGTAAATAATAAACAAAAGTAAAAGATACATTTGTGTGTCTGTACATAATCTCATTTCCCAAACAAAATTGTACTTGTCTTTTTCCAAAGAAATGAGGAGGGATTTAGTTATGTATCTCTGATAACCTAGTTCACCACGAAGCTGATATTCAGAGGCTCAAGAAGCCTAAATTCTGTTATATGGTTACAGATGCTCTTTATTAAATTGATAGGTTTGAAGCTTATTAGTTAGCAACATGTTATTAAATTGAATAGAAGCTGGCAAAACGAGGCGAGAGCTCTGCCTTTGTTCTCTTTTTTGGTTTGTTTTGCACCTAGTATTGCAATTCCCCTGAAAAGCTATATATTAAATAAGCGGTACTGGAGATGAGATGATCCAAAATGCCTGCTCCTCTGTCTCACAGAGATCATGGTGTGAGGCATAGTGTGATTAGACAACAGATTCTCATTTCTTCCCAAATTTTTGACCCAAGTGCCTCAATATAGGACAATCGAAGCTGGAGGACACAAAGGTGGAATTCATCTGCGTGAATGTACCTACAGTGCAGGTGTAGGTAACCTAAGCAAGAGTGATTATTTTTGCAGCCAAGGCAGAGCAAGTCATCATATAGAGGATGCCAACATCTGATCAGAAGAATGCTGCCCTTATCTCCATTGATATATGGACCAGAAGACTATTTATTCGTTGACTGTAATGGCAGGTAGACCACTAGCTCTAATTGGTACACCTGTACTGCAGATAGATGTCTACAGGTGCTATTGGTTTTATTGTCAGATCTCAATAGACACTTCCACGTTACTAGTTCAGGATTTTACTCTATTTTGGGGCAGCTACAAAATGTTACCATCTGAGAGCATCATATTAATTTGAATGGAGCTGATGATGCTATCCCAAGAGCTAACAAAGGGTGGCTCATATTGCAAAGGTTCTGCTAGCTGGGTGCCTTTGTTAGTCACGTCACAGGAAAGACCAAAACCAAAATGAGCCTAGAGATCAATTTACCTCCTCACACCCAGATGACATCTCTGGCCTTACAGGAGGGAATGATCTCTACATCTAATCTCTCCATGTGTCCCATCTGTGCATGCTGAACCTTTTCAGGCTTCATCTCCTTTGTGTTTAAAGGTGGATTTGCGAGAAAATCCTTAATTAGGCAGAACTCTCAAGATACTCAGATAATACAGTCCTAAGGGTCAATGTACAACATAGAAAGATACATCTTATTACACAGAGAGTTAGGAGTGGAGAAAAACGCCAGGATAATACCTAAAATTCTTGGTAACATTGTGTGGAGAAAAAAGCAATAATAAGGAAAGCGAGAGTGGCATGTTAGGTATCTCTGCCACATACAGCACGTGAAGTCCTGCTTTCCTAAGAAACTGCACAATTATAAAAACTTTGAGACTATAGTAACTGCAAAATTATTTGCACCTGATGCCATCAATGACTGTTTTCAACATGAGCAGAAGCACTGTAAGAAAAAAGAAAGCAATGATTCTGGTCAACAACTTTCCCTCCCAAGTGTTTTAATGAAAAGTGAAAGCGACGTAATGGTTTAATGGAAAAAACAGATTTGACTGCTTTGACAAAAAGTGTCTTTTTTCCACCAAAGATGTCAGGTACACGTAAAATACAAGTCCACATACCCTGTGGTCTGTGGGGAGGGCCAGGGGGCTCTCTGGCTTCCCCAGTGCATTTCCTGAGCGTAGGGAAAACAGGGAGCATGAACCAGCCGCCCCAGAAGCCTCCACACCACACTCCAGCTCCTGCTGGGAAGACGCTCTGGTTTGACAGTATTAACTCTGCATGTACCAATGTGATTTGAGTTCCTGAGTGTACCTTCCAATTACAGTTTTTAAACCTTCCTGAAGACAAGGATAAAAGCTTGCGCAGAGACTCGCTGGGACACTCGCCCTTGGTGTCCTTCTCCATGGACCCAGAAGGAGGGTACAAGCAGGGGTTACCTGCACTGCTGCTGGGCTGGCAGCAGGGCACAGCACCCATGCTTTCCTGCACCCCTCCAGCTCCAGGTTAGCAGGGTCTGGGAAAAAACAGGCAGGCTGTCTCCCCACCCTGGGAGTATGCTGGAGGATGTTCACCAATGTACATAAGCATCCTTCCTTGCCTCTGTGTGGGCCTGGAGGGAATCTCTTTTGGGAGACAAGTGGTTAAAATCCTTTTCCACGCTGCTAGCTGGGATGAGAACATTTCCAAAAATAGGGGCTGAACCTCCTCAACTATGAGAAGACAGATCATGGAGGGATAGGTATATAAAGCAGAAAAATGTCTTGGAGATGGGAACTAACCGGAGTTTCTTTCTGTTGTTTTTTTTGTTGGGTTGGGTTTTTTTTTCATAGCACATGTGGTAGCCGAGACTCCTTTCAGTGAGCTTGTTAGTAGGAGCTGGGAAATACAGCTGCAGTAGGTCTGTCTCTTTATGTCTGGTGTTTTATGGGGGAATAACATTTTTTCTGGTTCAAAACACAGCACTAACACATCTCAGTCTTGCTGCACTCTGTGCTTGACCCGGCACTATGATACTACCACCAGTTTCTCACATTAAGAGCTGAATAAAAATGAGTCAGTATATCTACAAGTATTTTGATGCTAGCCTTTTTTTTACCAGCTCTAATCACGACAGTTTCAATGTAAGATTTTTAAAGCACCATTTTCTGATGATAGAGGTTCATCATAGAAAAATTTGTTAAGACAAGAATATAAACCATTTATTTATTAATATTCTCCTTCAGCATTAATGGTTTATGACTAACCACATCTTAATGGTCTGGTTGCTTTTTCCTTTATTTGGTTCTCTCCAACTTGATCTGGGAGTATAGTTTCCAGCAGGTTTGGAAATGTTCCTCTAATAAAACTGCAAGATAAAATTGCTGGTGTTTTAGCTGGTATGAACCCTCAAGCTCAGATGCCTGCTTTCATTTCAGTGAAAAAAAACATAGCAAACCAACATATTGCTAATTAGCAGAAACACTGATAACATATGCCAAACTTTTGGATTAATCAGTTATAAAACATAAATATTTTAAAACACATTTTCTTCACGCTCTTGTGTTTTATAGGCATTACATGACAGAAAGAGAGTGCTTATTTTGCAAAACTGAATTAATCTGAAATTAAGAGCATTTGAAACTGTTCACTCTTTGTCTTTTTATTAATCTTTTTAACTTGAAGTTCTTTTCTGTCTTGCAATCACATATTAAGCATGACAGAATACTTCCATCTTGTTCCAGAAATATTTTCCAAGTATAATACAATGATCTTTATGCTTATCTGCCCAGTAAATCACAGAATCTGTGCATATTGGAGATAGCAATTATAAGAATTAAGCCATGCAAACACACCTTCAATTAGTTTACCGTTGATCTTTTGTGTAACTATGTTTGTCACCAGAAAGGATTAATCTCTTCATTTCAGTGCTTTTCAGTGAAAGCATTTGCACAAAGAAGGAAGCTCGCTCACAAGACAGACCCAGCTCTGCCGTCTCTCGTAGGCAGCCTTGTCTGCCTTCACTCTGTGTCTCAATGTTATGTGCAATTGGGCAACAGCAATGAAGGGATGAGAAATCACAAACACTCTCTGTCACAAAAGGAAATGGCTGCAATTCTGTCACATTAATAGTGGGAGAAGAAACCTGTGAAACAGAAATAACGCCAGCCCTGACACTTCTGCATGACCCAAAGGACTAGAGAAGACCAGCACGCCGCTCTGCCCTGCAGCAGGCTGTGTGCGAGGAGCCAGCCCTACTGTTCCTGGCTTCTCAGTCTATGCTATTTTGGTTTCAGGCAGCTTGTGTACCTCTGGAGAGCAATACTAACCTGCTAAAGCCAAGGCTTGATGTAGCAGTGTCTTAGGCTCCCAGGATGGGCACCTGCACCTCTGTGGGCAGGCTGTCCCAGCGCAGCTCGTGGCTGTTGCTGCTCTGCTGGCAGTGTGGCAGTCCTGAGAGGAGCTGGCTTTCACCCTCTCTGCAGCCGCCCTCTCGAGGGTGGCAGGCTGCTGCTGGAGCACCCACTGGCTCCTCTTTGCCAGAGCAAACCAGCCCACTCCCTCAGCCTCTCCTCACACCACTGAGTGCCTTGGCAAGCCTGCCACCGGACCCCTTCCAGTTCCTCCACATCCCTCTTGAGCAGGGGGCCCACAACGGGACACCATTCCAGCTCTGTCCCTGCCTGCAGCAAGCAGAGCTTGAGCTGCAGACCACTCTTCCTAATGTAGCCCGGTTCCCAATTTCGGCTCATTCCCAGTCAGAGTGCAGTGTTGGCTCATGTTGGCCTGGGCATCCCCTGTATGCACAGGTCCTTTCGACAGGGCTGACCACCCCGGGCAGCATTCGGCACCTCTCCCTCTTGAACTTGCCTTCTCCCTGCCAGGCTCATGGCAGCCCCCTTCCCTTCCCCAGCAGGTTTAGGTAGCTGTGATGGCATTTCCCAGAGCCACATGGCCCACAGCCACAGCCGAAAGTGTCCCCATCAACACTGCTCTCCCACCAAAGACCTTTGTCTGCTCCACAGTCACGCTGAGGCACAACCCAACAAGTGGACAGGACTGAAGCAGGGCTTCCTTGGCACACCTCTGTCCTTTCCCCAGTGTTGGGACATCCATGCTCTCCCACAGGATTGTCACCTGTCCTGCTTGGAGGCAGGGGGAAGGGTAAAGGGCTGCTCACCCTCACAGCAGCAGACATGGCCGTGCCATAGCTTGGGGTGATGGGACAAGGAGCATGGGGAAGGTCACCTCGTGCAGATGTTCACCATGAAACTGCTGCTGCTCAGCTCTGTTTCTACTTGGTGCCTTCAGCATTTGCAGGTCAGGGTATAAGTAAGAACATTGCTGGGGCTACTAGGCAAGACCAGAGATTTTGCAAGCAGATGATCTGCTTTTCTGGCCTTCTCTGTGTCAGTAAAAAAAAAAAAAAACAGATCAGATATCTCTCTCCAGCCCTAACCCCTGAGGCATGGTGAAGTTCATAGCTGGGAGGGGGTAACACCAAGCCAGTGCTCAGCCCAGAGACGTTTCTCTGTGCAGGCTCCCCCCTCGTCCCTGCCCCACTAAGGGGTGCTCAACATGAATAGCTAGGGCACGTAAAAGGGTGTTACAGCACTGGGAGGGAAAGTAAGTCCTTGCCAGAGATGTGCAGGGAGTCTGTGGCTGTGATGGAAACCAAACCAGTGCTTTAGCTGTCAGACAATCTCCTCTCCGGGGAGCTAACCTATTGCTGCGAGAGAAAATATCCGAGAAGCTACAAATAAGCACTGAAGGATATTCTTAACGTTTTTCCCCAGAGGTTGCTAATTTTATTTTTTATAAAATGCTGGCACTTTGAGGATAAAATTGTCTTCTGTGGTGTGCACTCTCAGGGGTAAGTAAAACTTCAGTTTTGACAAAGAATTAAAGGGATGTGATATGTGCGTTGTTTTCATTTGTTCTCAGAGCTGTTCTCAAATGAGTGTCATTTGAAGTGATGCAGTAGGTAAATATATAACTAGCAGGCCAAAGGGCTTTCCAGTCTATTGTGTACCTACAGCAAGGACAGCATGAAAATTCATGCTTACCCACTGACACCTCACACTTGTCATAAAGCTGTGGCAGTGGTACAAATCACAGCCTTCCTGATAGGGGCTTCTCTGTTTCCAATTTGATTGCCTCAGTGCTCTTTTAAAGATGTTTTAAGAATCTTTTAAAGAATGCTCTTTGTATGTTACTTTTCACTGTACTTATTCTTTTAATCAGGCCAGCTTAAGAACTGAATAAGAATATGCGGCCAAGTGCAGCATTTCACTTACTGGTTCCAACATGATGCATTTTTACAAGCCTTTGCTCAGCTGTAGCTGTGAATTAATCACTGAATTTCAGTGCTTTTTTCAGCCATCTGAATCCAGGTGTGGTTTTATACGACCTTTTGTTTACCTTACATTTAATGGGGGGGTCATTTCCCTACCTAAACCCTGTATGTCAGGCCTGTATCCTGTACATAGGCCTCTTCCTGAAGGATGTTCCAAAAACAGTAAATCAGTCTCACATGGTCTTCTGTATTAAATCAATTGGGGATTAAAGAAAAGAGAAAATATGAGACATTCAAGGGCCATGGAAATGCTCCTTGCTTCCTACTGATGAGTGTCTGGAAGTTTGCTGAGGATGTCTCTTTTGGAATGAAATTTGTGGCCACGCAGAGCACAGTCCCTTCACCAGCCAGGGTCCATCAGGTCACATCGGCACGAAGTGACGGGGTGACACGCTGCAACCAGCAACTGGCTGCACTCCTGGACGTGACATAGCAGCATTAGTGCAATACTGCAATCAAGCAGGTTTGTAGAGATTTGTAACAGAAATATTAAGATTGATGTGAGTTAATTATGAATTTAAATGTTTGTATGAAAGCTGCAGATGAAACGGTAGAACAAAGTTTAGGAGAGGTAAGATTAATAGCTCTATGTGTGTGATTTCATTCAAAGGAAGAGGAGGAACAAACTGACCCTAAGATAAGGTGACAAGAAGATGAAGAACAGGACTGGAGCCATGAAATAACCAGATAAGGAAAGCAAGACTTATGAGGGCTGAGTTGACATACTGAGGCAAAAGATCCCAAACAGCATTTCCTTCTAAAGGGCACAAAAGCAAACCCACATCAGCGCCTCATTGCTAGCCCTGGATGTACATGTCTTAGTGCTTCTGAGCACATGGATACAATCATGTGAATGGGTAAAAAACGCCTTGGAGATTTTATAAATTAAAATCACCTTTTCCTCCCACTGTGAATTTTGTTATGGTAATTTGCTACAAATTGGCCTTGCTGCAATGCAGGAGGAAAAAGCACAGCAAAGCACTCAACGACACAGTAATTCTGCTTTCAGAAGGATCTCCCTCTGGGCCTACATCACACATGAGGGTACAGTAAGTCGACAGGCATCACCTCAAGGGTCTGGGCACTATATCCCAATGAGTTTGGTACCTGTGATCTGAAATATTTGAAATAAGGTTCAAAAGACTTTTGGACAGTATCTGAATTTTGTGCTGGTTCACTGTGACGTGCGCAAAACAGACTCCACAATTGGTGAGATTGTAAAGTAGGTATGTTCATTCAGCGCTGGGCAGCACGGGAGGTAGTCCCACCAAAGTCGTGCGCGCCTGACTTGGCAGTTCACTTTAAATTTATACAGTCAAGTGTTACATATACATAGAGTTTTGCAATACGCCTATACATAGGCATTACCTATCCCCGCTTCATTTTAAAATTAGCTCCAGGAAGTCATTTCCATAGTCTCCTCTCAACTGCGCTTGCGCAGTGCCTCCTTATGGTGGTCGTCTGGTGGTCGTGAAGATGAAGGCTGTATGTCTTCTTCACGGTGAACTCTTAACCTTCTGTCCCTGCGCAGACTCAGTTGCTCCTTGCCATTTGTCCAAATCACAAGGTCGGTCTTGGCTGGTTCTTGGAGCCACTGCTGCTTCTTATCAGGGACTATCTCCTGTCCCAGCCAGCGTCAACAATGCAAACGTTAAAAATCACTTCTCATCCCCTTGGGCCATGTCTACCTCTACTGAAACTTCTTTAACTTCATTATAAGCTAGATAATTATTAAACAATTCCTATCTACATTCATATATCTACTATATCTACTAAGGTTCCTCTGGTTCCCCATCTCAACTGAGTATTAAGGGTAATGAAAACATACTAATGTCAAAACAGGAACAGATGCACCATACCCAATCTCACACAAAAAACAGGAACAGAAACATTTTAGACTTGAGAAATAACAAAGACACATTGTCATCAGCCTTTCTAGTAACCTGCAACTGTACTGTGTTAAATTTCATCCCATCCAGCTGAGACACAGGCCAAATTCTGATTTTGCATATATATGTTCTAATTTTGCTGAGACCTGGAATGATTTTGGTCCCTTAGCTCCCAATTTTAGGCTTCCCTTAATTTATAATCAAACTGGAAATGTTAGCAAGTAATCTTTTAAATTACATCAATGGCAGAATTAAAGTTACCAAAAAGGGAAGAATGTGGCGACAAGCAAGAGTTGGGGCAGGAAGATTTTGGGCCATGTGCCTGACCAATAAACCCCTACGATGGAAGAAGGCTCAGAGGAGACGGCCAAGGGTGATGTACCCGTGAAGCTCAGGGAATAATGTAGGATGTGACTGACCACAGCTGTTGCAAAGAAGTTGGATTCTTGGCAACAGGACTCCTTTGCAAGGGAGGGTGGCCTTTGTTTTAGACAAACAGCTATCAACAGTTGAATGGATCAACTGGTAGTGTAAATGTGTCTCCCTGAGTTCATTAAAAGAGTGTGAATGTCTCCCTGAGTTAGCCAGAAGAGCATGGTGGGAGTGAATATGTGGATCAGCACAACACAGAGTATAAAACTAGACAACTAACAAAAGTATTTTGAAGAGAACAACGGGCTTGAGTTGGCTTCGACCCATGTATTCCTTCCCAGCGGCTGGGGATGCCCAACATCGTGACAGTGAGCATATTATAGAGACTGGTAATGGGAATCACATTGGTATTTTGATTAAACTGTCCATTGCAATTGCTATATATATATATTTTGCTAAGTGTAACTTACACTTGTATTGTGATTTCAATATACTTTGTATCATTTTGCTAAATCAGAAATCTCACATAATATCAACTATCTTTAAATAAGTAAATTTGATATTAAACATTACACCCTCCACATGTGGAATATCTCAAAGAACCTGGTCAGCAAGTCTAACAGGCCATTCTTGTCTTCTCCCAGTACTGGATTGCCCTGGGGATGCTGCTGATCTCTAAGTGGTAAGAAACAGCGTTAGCTCGCCAAAGCTGCAGCTACTTTGCTGTGAATGCAATCCTGCACCGTCCTCTGTCCCAATAATCCTTGTGCATGGACCAAGTCAGAGAAATCATCATGTGCTTGCTAATGCATATGATGTGACTTTTAAAGAGGGGGTTTTTGCCTTTGTGATATTTCTTTGCAGTACAAGAACAACAACAATACTACAATAAAATATTTAGTGCTTCTCTTTTCAAATTGATGACACTTAATGTTTGGGCTCCTGGGAAATCCTGGGACAGTGTATTTGGAGATGCCTACTTCCTAAATTTTTTTGGTTACTTTGAAAATTCCCTCTCATGAGTACACTAAAAGCAATTCTTCTGTTAAAAGTTTACTGGAATACAATCAAACCCTTGCTCCCAGGTATTTCTCCAAATCCAGAGGTTAGTGTCCCTTTTAAATTGATGACAGAGATAGAGTGCTGCATAACTTTGTCTGATACAAGCCTTAGCACAGCTCATTGCATGCTGTTCATTGTAGTATTCCTTAGGTGAGGAGATAGTTTTGCATGTCTTATCCTGCACATTTCAGAACAAGAGAGATTAAAATAACATTTATTTCTTCAAAGACCATAGAAGAGGTCTATATACCTCTCAGAATATATAGTATTTCATTTTTTATTCTTAGCATGCACTGCAATAAACATCACGCACCAAAGTGTTATGATTGAGTTTTTCAGTTCCTGTGCTGAGGAGTGTGACTCCCATAACCTCGTGGAGTATTAAAAGGATCTGCCAGTGGAAGGCATAGAGGCTGTTTTCCTCTGACTGTGACTCCTTTATAACCAATTCCCTTTTCAGTGGGGATAAATTACAGAGAAAATACTATTTTGAATACTGTTTTCATAAAAACTCTCAGTCCTTCTACCTCTGGGCCAAATTATGACTCCCAGTTACACTATATCTTTGCAATATCAATAAAGTCAGTGGTCTTTTCCATTCCATTTTTCTCTTTAGTTTAAGATGTAAAAACAGGGATAAAAATAGCTGAATTTAATCACGTTTTTGTATGCATGAATCTAAGGGTAGATTTTCCTTCCTTACATTTTTTAAAAGTGAGTTTCCTTTAGAAATAGCAATCCAGTAGTCCCAGCTGAACCAGCACTGTTTGACAAATTACAAATGCCATGAAAGCAAATCATAATCCACTAGGGAACTCCCCTCTCCTCCCTGCTGTAGGGATATTTATAGCTAGAAATAAAAAATGCATACACAAAAAGAAGATATAAATGGCAAATTATAAACAAGTGCTTATGAATTGAAAGTCAGTAGAAATTTTTAGATGACCCCAAATGATTTCCCAGTTTTTAAAAGAACTCTCTGTCCATCCACTTCATGACTTGACCAAGGTAAGACAAAAAAAAGAGCGAGAGGCAAGTGCTCTTATGGCACTTGTCAAAAACTGGAAAAAGAATGTGTGTGAACTTTTAGGGAGTTTTGCTATTAAGAATTAATATCTCTTAGTTAAAATAAGTCAGTCATGGGGGGGTGGTAGAAATTTATGGCCTACAGATATCTGCCTGGGAGGGATGCAAGTAGGAAATGGGCTGCAAGTCACTTAACTGCTGGTACAGAAAACACTGTAAAACATTTAATTTAGTGACATCTATGCTCTCATGCTGTTTTTTGTTAACAAGGATAAATAGATACTCCCTGCGTTGTTTGTAGTGTCTAGTGGCAATACGAACCAGGGACCCATCTGTCTTGCAATATCTGACAAGTTTTAGATGCCCTGGGAAGGCTCAGAAGTAGACATTTGTCTACATGGGAAAACTGCAATAGTTAGTGTAAAATCTTTAGACTTACAAAGATTTAAATATTTAACAACTAAGCGCTTGATTCTGAGATCAGTCCCTTACTGTAAGATAGGTAGTGCAGGAGAAAAGAAAAGCTCAATGGTCAGGTTGCCTCCTCCTGTCCTGAGCCACTAGTGATGTGGAAATGGAAAGCAGGAGGAAGGGAAGAAGAGACGTTTGTTAGTGCAGCAGTACAGCAAAGGGAAGGGCAGCCTTGAAAGGGCACTGATTGCCCCTGTACCAGGTGTGTCAAATATTGGGGTGAACTGAGCTTCTACCCAGTGAGTGCAGCACTACCCAGGGCACAGGGTCAGCGTGACAGCAAATGTTTTTACACCATGCTCGGAAACGAATAGAGTCTGTTACATGTGGTTTAAGGGCACATTACAGAAATCAGTGGAATTTCTTGGTGCTGTACAGCACTGAGCTGAGGACTACATGGTGGGCAGTGCTGTGCAGCATAGGCTTCAGGCCTGCTACGGGGACTAGGGTGTGTAGGGACTGACCCGCTGCCTCCCAAGGATCTCAGGCTCTGGGGATGCTTCTGCCAGCCCTAGTCCTAGTATGAAACTTCATTTCTCCACTAGCTTCTGCCTCCTGCGGTGCTGGAGCCGGGTGCAGTACCAAAACATTTGAGGCATCGGCTAGTGGGAGAGAGATGGTTATGTCATCTTTGGGTTTTCTTCAGCAAAACTGGGTCTTCTCTGCAAGGGATAGCATTCACCAGCAAATGACTAGGGATACAGGTGTCACAGAGCAAGTCACTGGGAAGCAGTGAAGATCTTCTGAGAATTACCTGCTCTGTTCACTGTTGGCACACCAGCTGTGGGTGCGTCAAATGTTTAAGGGCTGGAGATATGTACAGGTGTGAAAGGCGGGGGGAAAATCCCACATGCCAGTGCTTTGCAACAGCAGGTTGTGTGGCTGCTGGCTCACTGCAGAGGTAAGTGAAAGCTACATGGTCCCTGGCTAACAGAAGCAGTCTTTGGGCTATGAGATAAAGTTCTTTTCAGGGTCCTTACACCAGTGAAGAGCCTTGAGGGAATAAGCCCATCCAAATCAGTGTGAGGCTTCAAGAGGAATTAATCTACTTTTGAAGCTGGAGATCTAAGCAAACCTAAAAGCCCTGCTCTTTCTGGCTCACTGCTGTATTTATTTTTCTCTTTTTCAGTTGGGCTTGCTTTTTAATGTAAATATTAAATTAACTGACTCTCCCTAATTTCTTGGGTCATTACTGGTAATAGGAAGATGACTACAGCACAAACATGAACTTTGTAAACTCTCACCATGAGCTCTCCCTCTACTCTTCACCCTAGGGACAATTCATCTCTGACTTATAAGTACAGTTCTCAGCAGACAGCTAATCTGTTCTGTAAACAAACTGATTTCTATTCCCTTGGGAAAAAACCGAACAAATAAATGTGTAATCTATGAAATCACGGTTCCAATCCAAAGGAGAAGCAAACAGCCAACACTCGGCATCTGGGTTGGTTTTCTTTACTTTTATGCCCTCTTGATGACATCTCTGCAAATCATCAGTTGTTTCAAGGAAATGCCACACCCCATTTTTTTTCCCATGAAGGAGAATGAAACAGTTAAATTTGCTGTTTGAGAATCCAGGAGAGTTACAGCTCATCTAAGGGCTGCATTTATATCTATTCTAGTCAGTGGGAATGTTGGAAAGGAGCAAGGAAAAGTACATGAATGGTACTTTTCACATAAATAAAAGCCATGATTTAGTCCTACTGTATGAAAGCCAGTAGAATAATTATTTTATCAATGACTACAGCAACCAAAGTCTCCTGCCCTGAAGTCCTCCCTAGCTACAAGGACTTGTAAATCCTATTGTTATCTGGGACCTGGAATTCCTCCTCACATTGTGCCACCTGCCTAAGGACTATAAACTGGTATTTAGTGGAGCCCTTTGTAGGTGAGGTGCTGTCGTGGTTTAAGGCCAGCTGGTAACAAAGCACCATGAGGCCACTCACTCACTCGTCCCCCCAGTTGGGATGGGGGGGAGAAAATAAAAAGAAAAGCTCGTGGGTTGAGACAAGGACAGGGAGGGATCACTCACCACTTATGGTCACGGGCAAAAGACAGGCTCAACTTGGGGAAGAAGCAAAATCAATCTAATTTGCCACCAATCAAATCAAAACAAGGGTATTAGGAAGTAAACCCCAACCCGAGAACAGCTTCCCCCCACCCCCTCGCCTCAGCCCCACTCCCGGTTCTCTCTCCCTGGGGAACAGGGGACGGGGGCTGGGGTCGGCTCCTCACCCCTTGTCTCTGCCGCTCCTTCCTCCTCAGGGGGAGGAGGACTCCGCGCTCGGCCCCTGCTCCGCCGTGGGGTCCGTCCCTCCCGCGGGAGACAGCCCTTCCCCAACTTCTCCAGCGTGGGTCCTTCCCGCGGGCTGCAGTCCTTCAGGCACAGACTGCTCCAGCGCGGGCTTTCCCACAGAGTCCCGGCCATTTTGGGCGGCCTCCACTCCCCTCCACGGGCTGGGGGGGGACAGCCTGCCGCCTCACCATGGGCTGCAGGGGCATCCCCTCCTCCTCCTTCTCCTTCTTCTTCTTCTTCTTCTTCTTCTTCTTCTTCTTCCCTGACCTCAGTATCCGCAGAGGAGGTCCTCTCACATTCCAATCCACCTACTCACTGCAGGTTCCCCTTCTGAAATCTCTTCTCCCAGAGGCGCTACCGCCGTCGCTGAGGGGCTCGGCCTGGGCCAGCGGTGGGTCCGGCTTGGAGCTGGGGGAGCTTCCAGCAGCTTCCAGCAGCAGCCGGCCCTGCGGACCCTCACCTGCTACCAAAAAAGCCCACGCCACACAAACCCATAACAGGTACATCAGATAATCCCCATCAAGTCATCCTTGGCACTCCACTAGCTATTTGGCTTTCAAGGCTGAAGGCACCCCACAGTTTCTAGGAAGGCTCAGAAGTGCTGGCATGCGAAGTGCACCCTCTCAGAACTGTTTCCAGCCCCCTCACTAACTGCAATGATTTTCAGGACCATAGATATTCCCCTGAATGGTATTGCTAATCCATTAATTTGTCATAATATGATCATGCTGTTATAATATTGATGTAATACTTGATATAAGATTGAGTCTGCTGAGCTAGATGAGCTAATTATCTCATACAGGGAACTTTTTTGATGCTTTAGGCCCACCACTATGCTGTGCTCTTGATAGTGAAGCATAATCCTGAACAAGTTTTTGTTTAATACATATAAAAGGCTAAGGAAAAAAAGATTTCATCAGATTTGTAAATCTGTTTGAGCAAAGATTACCTAAATGTAGAAAGAATACTCCATGGAAGGCTGTGAATCATCACACGGTCATTATCATCTGTATAGTAACCTAAAGGGTTTAACCCAATTCTTTGATCCACAGATGCTGCCATAGCTCCAACACCTCCACCTGAAAGGCTGCATTGAGATCCTGGTCTTTGTCCCAGGACCACACTGTACAATTCGGTGGAAGTGACAGGATGTGATTTGTCCTGTGTAATCTCTCATGTCCCCTGCACTGAACCAGCTGTTCCCAGGGCTGTCATCTGCCCCACACCCAGCACTGTGTTTCTCACCCAGAAGGGGTGTTACAGCCTGCCTTAGAGCACAGATCAGGATCTCACAGTACAGAGGACTGGTTGCAGAACTCTAGGTCTTCCCTAGCAGTGATGGCGTGAGACATGTAATTTGGTTGCAAACAGACTTTGCCCAGAAAATGGCTTAATCATTGCTCGGGTATCAGCACCGCTCCAGAAAGTCCCAGGCTACAAATGTTGTGTATTTCTGAGAAGCGTGTAACTTGAAGGGGGGAAACAGATTTCTGCACTATCCTACCAAGATCCTGGGTGTTTGGTTCACTTTCTAGGACATTCTGCAAAGAGAATATCATGTCTGCACATGCGCTGCTTAGGGACATATTGTGGATCACAGCTTCTGCCTTGCCTGTGTTTGGAGATGACAGAAGTAAATTATAGAGTCTCATAGGTATGAGCCAGTCTGCAGATTCAGATGCTCAGCTTACAGAGATGGGTCTGAATACCAAGACAGAATATATTCACCCAAAATACAGTCCACTAGAGGAGAAGTTGATTGTGAGCATCTGGAGACTCTGCTACACATTTTGATCTATGAGCTGCACAGCCAGGTGCAGATAAAAAATCCCTCACATGGTAAAAACTTTTGGTCCATAGTAAGGAACATACATTGATAGGAGCTAGCGACAGGTCAGTGAAACCCAGACTTACTGCCTCCTCTCTCAAATCTTTCCATTACTGGATGAGTCTTCTGTAGGTACTTTTCAAAGACTCTGGCTATAAATATATAAAGTTGTAGACAAAAAAAAAAAGGTCAAGAGACATTGGATTTTCTATATGTGAAAGTTCAAGAGGAGTCAGGAGGAAAGACAGAATGTTTTCCTGCTAATAAAAGGGACATATTTTAATCAGCATGGTTTTTTTCATCAAAGAGAAGACATCAAATCTCATTTAGATTTGTTTTGAATTAAGCTGGCACAGTCTGGCTTTGAGAAAAGTTGACATATGAAAAATTCCCTTTATTGGCATGAAACAAACCTCTCAGCATTTTTATGCAAAGGGAATGGCATAGACTATCCGGGTCTTAATTGCATGTCACTGTATCTTTGTTACAAGTTTAGAAAAATGGATAGGAGGATAGGTAGAAGGATAGATGGATGGATGGATGGATAGATAGATAGATAGATAGAGGAGCTGGCAAATTATCTGGTAGCCTCCATTTTCAGTCAGTTGCATAACACCTAAAGAGATATTTTCATAGGACAGAGGCATTCCTATTTAAAGGTATACTTACAACTCTAAAAGTACAAAAATGGTGAATTTACTGAGTAGGTCACCATTCATTTTTCTGCCTGTTTCATGAAACCGACCCCAAGTAGCAGATTTGAGCAGGAGGGTCATGATTTCTAGAAGATAAGAGAGCTGACTCAGGAGTGCCCCTCAGATGAAGTCCTGCATTGTTAGGAGTATTAATAACCAACCCTTTGTAAAGGGACATGCCTGCTGTCATCCTGAGAAGAAAGATGTCTATGCTGACCCATCTTACTTAATATTAGCACTTGGGATTTCCAAATAGCAAAGCAAAGCTATAGTCCTTGGGAAGCTGATGTTATGACAGTCACAAAGCCTGTTTCTTTAGAAAGAAGAGAGTTAATTTTCCTTTATCACCCTGCGTTATACGTCAGATACCTTTGAGGCATGGGGAATAAAATGTAGCCGTCGAGCTTCTTTTATTGGGTTCTTGCAGAGCATCCCATACCTCAGCTGCAAACAGGGAAAACTCTGTGGGTCTAACATTTTCCTCCTCTGGAGAAGGGCTTTTTATGCTCCATTTGATGATTCAGCACCAGTACTTTTTTTTGTTTTTTCAGATCCAAATTCAATTACTGCTTAGCCAAAACCCAGTGATCAGAGTAATAGCTAACGGGTCCAGTAATTCTTCTCAGACTGTTTTACCAGCTGTTTCTCTCTTTTAAAAGCATTCATGTTCTACGCAGGCTTTTTATGAGTTATGCCACTTCTTCAGGACCCCAATTTTCAATTTGTCTAAAGGATATTTCCTTTTAAGGTATCGAGGCTATTTCTGAAATGGCTGCTGCTAAATCATGTGAAGCAGAACACAGCACAGCTTTCTTCCTTTGTGGGGAGGACTGGATAGGGCACTTTAAGAGGTCATTTTCCTCTTCACTTCAGCTGCTCATGCTTTCTTTTAAAGTCTTTAAAAAGGATCTGCTGCTACAGCCTCTCATTTTACAATTGTCATTTGCTTTTTTTCTAAATATGTACTGCAGTGCAATGCAGAGGGAAAAAGCCCTGTGCTTAATCAAAGAGCAGCTGCTATGGAGCATTTTGGTCCTACATTGAGGATCCATATTACATCATGGTAGCACCCACAGAGAAAGCAAGATGCTACCTGTATATATCTATTTTATCAGGTTTGCAAACTACACCTTATTCCAAGTGTTTTAAAGCAGAACCATATACTCTGAGTTTCATGTACTGGCCTTTTCATCCCAACAGAATATACATCATATTCCTGTTCTGTGGTGCATGGACTTAGCAAAGGCTTTCTCAATATAATTCCTTTCAAAAGCAGAATCCATTAAATAACTTATAACAGCGCAATTCATCCTATCGCTTAAAACTGATTCTCCATCAGTATGAGCAATAGGTAAACTTTCCACAAAACTGGGATTTACCAAGAAATTCTTTATGCAGAGGTTGCCAACAACTGCATCACTGCACATTGATCACGGCTACAGTCATTCAGTAGTACAAAATATTCCTTTAGGTTTTCTTTTTAAAATAAAATTGCTTCTATTGCTGTTGCTGAACCCTGTGGGAGTAGAGAAACGTGCAGTGCAGTTCCTACCTCTATTGATTTTCCAGAGTTTTGGGGCAATGTTTGAACGCTTCTGTGACACTCTCATGTATAAATAAAATCCTGAGAAAACAGTTGATGTTGTCCCTAACAATGAAGGAAGCCATATACCTGACTTCGCAGGATTACTCCTTCCAGGGTACAAGCTCAGGCTTGCCTGGGAGCGTTGCCATGCAGTGGGATGTGGTGGTCTACGCTGGAAAACTGTGGGAAGTCTCCCAGGTCTGACTGCCGTCGCAGCTAACGTGGCCTCAAATGGCTTTCGGGCACGCTTTGGCAGGCACCATGCACAGCTGGGCCTCGTGGGCAGCTGCCCTCTTCACTGTGCAGGCAGATTGCCAGCACTGCTGCAGCTTTGAAGATGGCCCAACGCCGAGCAGAGGTTTGGACGAGATGACCTCCAGGAGTCCCTCCCAACCCCTGTTTTTCTGCAGTTGTAGGAGTTGAGTCTTTTCATGTTCCCAGACTCAGTGCCTGGCAAACTGAATTATTAGTATGGACATATCGATAGGACCTACGCAATAGTCTAGAAACTGAGTGGGGGGTTTTCCCAACAGTTGGCTATTTTTCAGCATATTCCCCTTGAATTTGTGGAGGCCATTCCTCCTGACAGCATGCATCCATCTCATTTTAGACCTGCTGACACAAACTCTGGGATGTATTGGGCCTGCTGAGATCTTGCTTGTGAGTTTCTTCCAAATAACTGTGGAGAAGAAGGGTCTGCTTTCCCCCACTTCTCATCGGGAGCATGGAGGCAGTGGCACAGTCCAGGCAAGTGTATCATGACCTGTGCAGCAGACTGTCTATTGCCAAGTGAGCCTTAGCAATGGTGAAAAAGACTATTAACGTTTTTGTAATGCCACAGTATATGTAATAGTCTTTGGCAGGCTTTCAAGACACATAGGTTGTTACCATCAATAAAGTTGCATACTGAAACCTCACAAATTGGGGAAATCAAGTCTTAAAAGAGTTGCTCAAGGTTCCTCTCAGTACTCATATTAATAAAGCTTGCACCTTGGTCTAACTTACCTCACAAAGAATTTGAAAATATTTCAGCAATTCAACACTTTGTGGATTTACCCTGCTCTCACAGCCATGGGAATGCACTTTCTTCCTGGTGGAAGGTCCTAACACTCTCCTTTTAATTTGGGAAACAAAACAAGTGTCTTCAAGCTTCATGACTCTGCTAGAGATGCAAATTTTTGTTCTCTGAAAAGTGTATTTTTATATTTTCTCTTCAAAATGCTAGTGGTTGTAGATTTTAAACAATCTAGGTCCTTTTCACTATAAACTGTGCTAAGCCAAGTTCCCAGACTATTTTCTGTGGTTGTATAGTTACATGTCTCCTTCTGCCTTGTTTTCCCATGCTGTGGTGAAGTGGGAAAATAGGTTTCCATTCAAAATGCCAATAATGTGAAAAAAGGGGCCCATTAGGAACATGTTTTTGCTCAGACAGTCCCAAAGTTAACTGGGAGGGAAGCACATTTCTAAGTGTCCAATATTGTATTTCTTGGTTTTGTTTACAAAGTATATGGTTGTGTAAAATCGTAATAACAGTTTCTTCACCAGGTTTAAGTTTTTAATATAAGGCAGATGGCACTAACCAAAGGAGCATTGCAAAGATGAAAAAAAAAATCATCACTCTTATGTTTTTCATCTTCCTAACAAATATCGAATTCTACACCTTCTTTTTCCATTAAGAGACAGCCAACACAGAATAGCTAATAGTATCTAAAATTGTACACTATGAGAGTTTTACTACAGAACTCTGTCCCTAAGTGTCTTAACAAAACTGAACAGATACTCTTTGCCTTTAAATTCCCAAGATTTTTTTCTGCTTCTGATTTTGTTGTGGTTTAGGGTCATAGCAAAACAAATAAATAAGGCGCACATGTTGTTCTTTTTGCTTCACATAACACTAAAGATCATACTTTAACACTTTAGGATCTTTAATTTGGAACACAAAACAAAGATGGTGGTACACAGAGAAAACCTTGATACTATTTACATTAGTTTCTGTCATATTTGTCATTTTTGACCATGCAAGAGTTTTTTAACTCAGGTTCATCAGCTGCCTGAGCTGCACTTATATACCTGTGGATCAACAATACAGTCTACAGGTAGGACATTTTTGCAGCAGTTCAAGCTAGTCCATCTTGCACTCAAACAGAAATGGTACTTGAATCTGTAAACAGACTATGACTGAATCGTGTCTGGATAAATTCAAACCTCTCCAAGCAACTTTTTCAGATCCAGAACTCCAGAAAAATGCGCACTGTGCAGAGATTTAAAAGGGGTTGGGATACATGAAGATAATATGTTCAGATCTACCTGAACACTAAACTGTAAACACTGATACAACGAATCGACAGGATCTTCTTTAAGTCTGATCAACCCAATTTCTTATGCAACCATAAGGATTGGGAGGGAGTGAGAAAGGGTGATGTGCATTTCCCCAGGGAACCATCAGGACACAGCTGGGTTGAGTACCCACACCTGGGAGCTGTGAGACATTCTCACATCACACAGTATTGCCATTATCACCAGTAGCCAATTCTGTACTTTGCCTTTTTAACCTACAAATCATTTGCTTTCCAAGACTCTCAGTTAACAGGTTTTACTCAGAGTTTTCAGAAAACTTCTCATTTCCTTGGCAAAAGTTATCATCTCTCAAACCCTGAATTATTTAGACATCCCACCTGTCAAGTAAGCAAGAAAGACTATTTTTTTTTCCCCTGGAGAAGACAAACATTTTCCAATTTCATGTGTATTTCTTTTGACCAGTATAAAAAACAACTTCTTGTGAGGTGCAGAAGTGCTGGCACATTAAGGACAGCATTTGGCAACTCTGGATGACAGTTTTCACATTTTGCAAAAATAATAGCAAGGCATCTCTGCACCTTCTAGCATGCAGCACGTGGCATCGTTTCCTACAGTTTATGAGTTATCATGATTCTGTTTTTTATTCATGGCCTCTGAAATCAAGCTGTGGATGATCTCATGGCCAGCTGCTGTCTTCCTGATCCCCTTGCCTATTGGTATGCCTGTGGATGGGAGTTTCTGGGAAAGTTTCCGGTAGAACTTCCAGATGTTGTGCAGCAGCAGAATTAAAAGGTTTAGTGGTGTTTTTCCTCCTCTGATCTGTCCTTGTGCATGTGCATGTGCTGTGTGAGTGTAGGGTGTGAGTGTGAACACAGTAAAGCTCAATGGACTCCAGTGTTGCCACAACTGCAGTAATTATCTTACTATGTATAATAAGTAGCCTGCAAATAACAAAACATATAGAAAGAGAGTATTACAAACTTTCCAACTGGAAAGCAAACCTTTATAACCCCTCATATTATTCATCACCCCGTCCTCAACAGAAATGGGAATGTAAAAACATTTGAACAAAATGTACCATCAGCATTTACATCTTTACAAAAATGCATGTAATTGTCTTCTTTTCCCCTCTCTTGAAGCACTCATGCACATTTCATGCATTTTAGCTCTTACTATGGGTTTAGGACTAGCCTTCCTTCTAGTTTTCCTCCTCTTATTTAAGTCTTTTTGTTAATAAACAGGTGAAATGTTAGTCATATCAGCTTAATTTACTGTAATTTTTCAAGTAGCATTAAAATGCTTGATAGTTCAAAAACATAATTGCAAAGCGGTGTTTCTTATAAAGTCTCTTATGGGGACATTTATCTGTCCTGCATGATTTACAAAAGATCACTGGCTTTCATCATTATGCAGACAATTCTGTAAGCAAGACACAAACCATAGTTATTAAAAGGCATATGGCTGCAACAGAAAAATGTGGGCATGCTCATTTACAGTTACAAAATAATGTATATCTAGTTCATGTCTATAATTGCCACTCTGTCCAGGAAGCCAAGGGCTTTTTAGATGAAAAAAAAAGCTTAAACTATGATGTTTTTTTTTCATTGCAGTTAAATTAAACCTTAACTTTATAGATCACGTTATCCCTCCCACCATATGCAACATGAAAAAAGAACCATTTTGCAACATGATAATGAAATGAACATTCCTCCAACAACACTCTTACACCAGCATACAACTGAAATTTTTTTCCTTTTCCTTTCAAACCACAGGTTTCCTTTCCTACAACTTCTAAGAGTAAACATGAAAATACAGTTTTTGGAAATGAGCCTCATGTTTTGTTCAGCTGTTGTGAGACTGGATTTTCACTGTCATCATGAGAGCTTGAATCTTTCTTTAAGAAAGGAAAATTGAGGTGCTTGAAGTCACAGGTGTCCTAAACATCTGGCAAAGGAAAACAGCCATTGATGTCAACAACACACTCCATGTCAAAATGTGAGTGGTAAAGTGGTGGCAGCTGGCAGTCCTGCAGTTGCTCCCTAATCATCCCTGCTAGTTACCTGGGGGGATCACTTTGGGACCACAGCACAAAGCTCACATGAGCATCCTAATATGCCATGCAGTGGCTGTGACAACTGGGGTTTCGTTAGGGGTTTTTTTTTTAATTTTCCAATCAGCAGAAGACATGCTAGAAAAGATCCTTGTTTGGCTTCCATTACAGATGCAAGACACTTCCCCACCAGCTGTGGAAGAGGATTCAAGGCCTTGTCAGACAAAGAAAAATGACAATTTACATCGGTGACTGATGATATCTCTTTAAATTTCCAAAAGCATTAATTTGAGTCCCCTGTGTCTCATAAGCTCACAGCTGTCTCCTTTCAGTTGTTTATTTCCAAACAAAGAATTTTAATTTCTATCAGAGGAGTTCTGCAAATATTTCAGTTCTTACTTCTGCAAAGCCCTTCCTGCACCGAAATTCCTTCATGATACACACACTGCTTTGTTGTTAAATTATTCTTTTTCACCTTTTCCTGCAGCCAACATCCACCCACAACTTTTATTAGAGCTGCATGCAGATTTTGGTGTTTGCTGCATGTGCCTTAATAATATACACAATGTTGCAATATTCTACCTGTATTCTTCACACATTTAAGGGCCTTGATCTAAAATGTATTATCAGACCTGAGTTGTGAATGATACCGACACATTTCTGTCAGACTTTAAATGCTCAGACATTTATTATTTCTACAGAAAATCTTCATGCAGCTACCCCAGTAACAAAAATATAAATAGCCATACAGTAGATGTCTTCAAGTGATGATGTATTACTGTGGACACTTTATATTATGTTACAGTTTGCATGAATTCCTCATTACCCTCTAATTTCTATTTTTGTAAACAGCTCTTTAGTTTAGAAAGGTGTTGCCGTCTATGTCACAAAGCATTCATTCTTCACATTGTACTGAGAGGTTATCAGTCTTCTGGGTTACACTCATTAAAAATCATGAGACTTTTGCAGACTCTTACATTATATTTAATAGGGAAATGCCATGCACTAGGTATTTTCAGGCCAAGCAGACGGAGTATATTGTGTAACTGACAACTGTAGTAATAACAGATGAACTTGCCAAATAGACATCTGTATGTGAGGTGGGGAACATTATGGTTCATACTGGTGGCGGCCCAAAGCTACATAATCCTAGGGTAGGGACACCCCCGCTACAACTGTTACAGTCTCTCTTGTAGGCAATGATTAACACTGTAAAGCAAAGGTCTGGGAGACAATGGTGTAAGTCAGCCTTTACTAGTACATAGGCAACAAGCTCCTAGACAAATACGATACATTAGCATTGCTTAAGATACTGTCTACAGACCATTATATTAGCTCAGGAAAAACAAGCTGGGACTTTATCCTCTATGTCTGTTAAACTCACTGTCAAGGGTTTAACTCCCTTTATCTGTTTAACTCATTGTCAGGAAGCCTCCAGAAAAGCTCATTCAGATCTGAAGACATCTTGAATGAGAAATACCAGTAAGTAGTTTGTTCCAGTCCTCAACGCAGCTGCCTGTTTCTTGCAGGACACTTCAGCAGGCTGTGTCAGTCCATCCAGGCTCCATCGTCATGATTTTGGCTCTGCAGAGGGTTTTCTGCACCATTAAGGGCAACTTTCTGTTAGTAAAAAATGAAGAGGGTCTGGGGCTCCCAGGCACCTCTCCACCTCCTTTCCCCTCTAGACCTGAGGCTGAAGTGTCCTTAGGTAAAAGATCTGTCACTGGTAAGATGCTCCTCAAAGAAGAGCTGGGTTTGGATAACCTGCCTATCATGCCACCTCATGGGGTCCATATCACTGAAAACAGACTTTGTTTTCAGACAAAACTGTGGTTTTCCACAGAAAGATGAAACTTGTGGTGAAATTATTTAGAAACCCGTTTTGCCACCAGAAAGAGTCTGAAAACTCACACCCCGCTCTCTGGTTCTCCTGCAGTCGCTGGTGGGCGCGGGCATCCCGAGGGGTGGTAGCAGTGCCAGGGAGGCCCGCGTGTCCACCATCATCGATGGGTCTTGGGCTCAACCTTCCCACAGGTGCTCACCCTGCTAAAGGACTGGTACCCAGTTGAGGTGGTTGAGCCATACTGGTTTAGGACCACAGAGCACTGGGAAAGCAGAGACAAGTGGCCCTGAAAGAGCAACACCTTGAGCTGCGTCAGTATTTGGACATCCTGAAGAGAAAGACTGTGTTCGTTTCAGTGTTTAAAAAAAAAACCCAGGCGCTGGCTCTCCTCAGAAGCTGTCACCATTGCCCCAAGGAGGCCCAGCTTGCCACTACACTGGCACCACACTGTGGACATTTGCTACTACAGCAAAAGCACTTGTGCCTTTGAGACCTATTTTATCCTCAGGGGTAAAACATTTTTAAAACACATATTTATCCTATGGGATAAAATAATCCAGGGGTTCAGAAACGTCAGCTCGAAGCTGCTGCCTGACCCACCTGTGACAGCAGTGGGTAAGCGACATTTCAGGCACCAGGCCCGGGAGGCGGCAGGAGGCCGGTTGTGCCCTGTGGTCATCTGCCTTCCCCACAGAGCCAGCCGAGAAGGAGGTGGACCCTGAAGGGGGAGAGCCGGCTCCATGAAAAATTAAGCCTTCCTTCTCTCCCCGGTGGAGGAGCTTGGGCCGGTACCTTCCCGGGTGCGGGGCCTCGCACCACAACCCTGGGCCTCAGCGGTGGCAGTGGCAGCCGTCCCACACCAGGCCAGGCTGGGCTGCTGGTGCCCCATGCTGCCTCCTCTCCCCTCCACAGTAAACAACTAAATTCAGCAGGATACATTTTTCTGTAGAGTAGCTTTGCTGACTCTGAAATGCTAAAACGTGTTAAGCAGTTGTATCTTGAAACTGAAAGTTGCTGTCAGTGAGCACACGTCCATTTTTTACTGAGCAAATACTGGCCATCAAGACCTATTTGGGACCTATGCGGAGTGTTAGCCATTTTGCAGGTTTAAATATTTTGCTTCCCTGGGTCAGGACACACGATCCCTTTCTAGTGACAAAATGGAGGTAGGTGCTGGTAGGCCTTGGCTCTTCAATCCTTTACTTGTTTTGCGCGGTGCGCTGTGGGAAGCAAGGTCTGAGCGTGCCTTAGCAGCTCGTTTTGATTCGCCTTCCCCCCGGGCCAGCAGGGCTGCGTGAAGTGCAGCCGGGCTCTGCTAGCCTTGGTCTCTCCATCGGGGCCCAGGGAGCTGGGTGTCACCTTGGGGCCTTCAGCGTCTGCACCTGAACCTGCAGCAGCCTGAATGCGTCGGGCTGATTTTCACATCTGTTGACTGACCACAACCATCAAAATTCAGGATCCCTAAAAACTTGGGCACTTATTTGGGAATATAAATATGCATTCAGCCATCGGGCTAACAAGGTTGACTTGTTAGCTTGTATTAGCAATTAAAGAACATTAATAGTGATAATTTTTGTAAACTTCTTTTGTAAGATATTGTTCTTTATTCTCCAGTGTAAATTGCCACAATATGACATGTTTGACCACAGCATCATAAATTTAAGACGAAAGAAAAATAGGAGGAGAGAAGACACAGATGACAGATCAAACCCTGTCAGGGTCTAAATGTTTCACCCACCTGCGTTTAGAGCCGATGGGTCCCCGTTCTTTCCCCCTCTCCCCAGGAAATCACTCCCAAGGCAGCGGAGGGCCAACGGGCGCCTTGCCAGCTGTCTCTGCGAGGCTGACAGATGAGAGCTGGCTCAGCAGCAGCTGCAGGGGAGGAGGAAAGGAGCAAAACCCAGAGCCTGAAGCTTCCAGGAGTGTTATTCACAAGGCCTGCGGGCAGCTGGCTTTCCAAACAAAGATCTTCCCAATGAATGAAGAGAGCTCCTCGCCATCCCTAGCATTTTCCAGGCACAGCTGGAATCATAATGATCCCTAATTCTTATGCTATATGGCACATGCTCACACGCTACTGTATTCAAATGTGCACTGGAGCATGACTTTGGCTGCCCATACAATAACTGTCCACTCCCTGTAATCTTTATGTATCTCAGAAATAGCACATGTAAATAGCATACTGATGTCAACCTGCACACTACCACCAAACAAGAAATCTATCAAGCATGAGCTGTTTATGAATTTCCTTTCTGCCTAAGGCTTGTCTTCCTTAGATTTCTGTTATTTGCACTATCTCTACAAGAGATGATAGGCTCCTTAATGTCAAAGCCTGATCTTTTAAGATCAAAGTCTTTTCTTACTTCACTAAAATTTATTAAAATGAGTTACTCATTGCTGAAAACTCTTGACAGTTTAAGAAATATCAATCTATTGTAATTAAACACCAGCTGGCTGCGTGTAATTTAGAAAAATGGTAACTGTCTGTTTCAGATCACATATTGTAATTAACCGTGATTCACAGGGGCTTTTTTAAACATCACTTTCCAGTAACTTGCCAAGTGCTGCAACAGCCTTTCTGTGAAACTGCAGGTATGTTAAACACTTAATGTTCATATATGCTGTACTGCTTTCTGGTGGAGTAGACGGTTTATTGATCGATATATGTTCTATACGACTGAGATCTTATTTCTTGTAGCTCCCATTTACTCTTGATATTATCCAAATATTGATTTAAATAATGCACTGTAAATAAGTACAACAATGCCTCCCAGGTCGGTGGCATCTGATTCATCAATCAATCTGATATCTCTGCATTTTACAGTTGGGGAGATGGAAGTGCAACTAACATAAAAGGACATCTCAATGTATGTTCATAAATGTGTGAGCATTGCCAAATAACTAATTATTTTATCGATATATGAAGCATAAACTGAGGAATGAATTCTTGATATTTGATAATTGCTGATCAAGTTCAGAGAGAAAACATGGAGAAATTTCCTAGGATGCTGCTTTTCCTTTCTTCACGATTCCTAATGGTTAGAGGCTGCCTTTGCAAATTTGAATGAGTCACAGAGATTTTTTTAACAGCTAAAGATTTTTTTTTACACAGACACTGAAAGCATATGGCCTGCTTTAAAAATGAAAGCTAACTGTGTGAAAAAAAGTGAGTTTAGAAAGTGGGTTAAACTACACCAAGTAAAACTTGCTGTCCTCTTGAGTGCTCCCTTGCTCAGTCATGTCATAGGAGCAGAAAACTAAACATGCATAGGTCCCATCTATGGCAGCGCCCAGTTCTGGGCAATATCAATGGTAGATGACTAGGATAAGCCAGAAGAGCAGGCGAACACATAGTGGTCTCTTCCCAATGTGATCCCACAGCTTCCCCCAGCCTGTAGCTCATATGCCTCTTCACGTGGTCTCATTATAATGATTTATCTTCCTGCTTACACTTGTTGTCTCTTGATAATCTGGTTATGTTCATTCAAGGCACCTGGCTCATTTCAGCTTGCTGCCCCGGCCAGGCAATACTCCTATGGACTAATAAACAAACAGTAGCAGGAAGAAGACAAGGAAGAAGGAGAAGGAGGAAAAGGCCTCATAACGTAATGAGGAAAAGCTCTCAACTCATGATTGTTCATTCAGAGCCCTTGTAACAGGATTTAAATATTAAAGCTCATTACAATGATATTGATAGAAAGCTGCTCCAGCAAAATCCTGCTCCCAAAGGAGTCTGTCAGTTACAGTGAAGTACAGGGAAAACATGCACTGATTCATCTTCATGTTCTTGTTCCACTTCCAAACTGTCCAAATAATTATTATTGCTGAAGCAAAATGCTAAAAACATTTTGGAGGAGGCTACAGAGAAGAATTATATGCAAACCATGATGAGCAGAAAAAAATAGTGGTATTTAGCTAAAGAATTATAGTTTCCCTATCTCCAGACTACTTACTGAATTGCTGCTTTCCAATTAAATACTCTCATTTGTTTCATATGGATTAGTAACAATACTTTATTTCTGTCTCTGTATAAAGTATTTATATAAATGCAAGCAATGAAGTTTTAGGTGATATTTCTTTGTTAATTTATTAGCTGCTTCATTTGTCTGTGACACATGCTGAGATAAGGCTCACAGTTGATATGGGAGATGTTAAACCTAAAACCAGAAGAGAGTGGTCCCAGCAAGAAACTGGCTGAAATAGCAGTTCTTCACTGCTTGCTTGTATTCCTTTTTACTCAGTTTTTTTTAAAACCATAAACAGTAATAGCCAATAACAGTAAGTATTGTTCTCACATTGTAATTTTGGCAAGGTCCTGGCATAGTAAGGAACCCATGATTAAATAATGGAGGGCACATACCTGACTTGACAAAAGGTAAAAAACAGAGTTTCCCCACCAGTTCTTGTTAACTATGTGATCCTGATTTAATAACATTTGGAATAAAATTACTTGATGTTTTTGTTTGTAAATTCCCCTTTCTTCCTAACACAGACAATCCTCACACCAAAAATGTTTTGCTGCTTAATGAAGAGCAAGCCGAATCTAAGATTGCGGTCTGGAATAATTGCGTCAGTCGGCAGGGAATAGACTCCTTCCGCTCTTCCTTCTTGAGATTGCCCTTAAAAGCTGCTTATAGTCCTAACCTCTTAAGTAGAAGAAAGATGTAAGTACCCTGAAAGTAATGGAAAGAGCAACAGAGATTAAGGGGCTGCAGGGATTCATTTACAAAGAACTATTTTTAAAGCATTGCGCTTCATAGACAGATGATTTTGTCCTGGGTGGAAGTGCTTTACATAACCACCACTGCTGTAGTCAGCCAGGGAAAACCACTTTTCTCACCATCTTCTGTAACCTGTAGGTGATCAACCCATTAGATTTTAATCTTGTTTTTTTCTTTTTTTTTTTTTTTTACTTTGCTGTATCTCTGAAGTGTATAATATTTGTAGGCCATAAACATCAAGGTAAGTGACAAATGGCTGGAGCTACAGGGCAAAGTGTACACATGAAAACGTGCCTGCCTTTCTCAGGAGTTGCCTGGCACAGAGATTTATTAGACTGTGATACAGGCTCCCAAAGGAAGTGGTGTAAATTTTATAATTTAAGAAATTTTAAATAAGACCAGACAGTGCTTGAGGGAGGGTACTCCAGCTGTTTACATTTATGTAAGTATCCTTCACTGCTGGGTCTCAGAGTGCTGAACTAATAACTACAAAATAAAATTGTCAACACTTACTCTGCAGGGAACCAGTATTTCTTTAGTCTTCTTTTAAGTGCCAAGGTACAGACTGAGCAGTGAGTTTCATAACTCAATTCAGAGCGCAGAGTTGCCACATGCCTCTGTCTCCAACTGACCTGAGTTAATAACTGAGGCAAAGCAAACATGGCATCCTGCTGTTTCAGACCTTAATGCACTGCCCTCAGGAACATAACCAAAGCGCAGATTAGCTGGAGTCTGCTCTGCAGCCCTGGCTCAGGACTTTGAATGTGAATGAAGCAGACTGTGAAATCAGTATGTAATCTGACGGTAAACCAATGAAAAACCAACAGGACTAATGGTTCATGTCTGGTAAAAGAAGAGCTGTTGTATTTTGAGTGAAGATGCATCTTAGACACAGTGCGAAGTGGAAATACAGTAAATAAGCATTACAGCTACATATAACAAACCCCAAAGAAGTTCTTTTTAGGGTTGCACCTCTTTTCCTGAGAAATTAGCTCAGCACTGGCTGGTTTTGTAGACAGTAAAAAACGGACTTTTTAAAAATGGACCTATGCATCAAAAATCTGAGAATCATAACAAAAAAACCCTAATGTTTTCTTCTTGGTGATGTAGGCAGTGAAACATGGCTGAACTACAGGAGAAGGGACCGCCTGGCCTGAAATTTTTTTTTGACTGATGTAAAGAATCTACTGTTCAACTTTGACCATTATCACTTCAGGTACCTGTTTGACTGAATGCAAGTACCTCGCCAGAGCACAAGGTGAATTCTGCAGACTCTGCTTTTAAATTCAGTAACTGTGGAAAGTCTGCAATAGGCAATCTCCAACATGCAGAGGCTTAGTGAACATGCCATGATTACAAGTAACCAGAGTTCATCATTGTTTAGAAGTGTTAAAAAACGTACAAAGAGCTATAGAAAAATCTTTGTTTCTTTACTATGGTACTGGTGCTGGTCTCCAAATGCTGGTCCTCTTCTGCCTTTCTTCGTGGAGAAGACTGGGACCAAACTGAGGAGGAAAGAGCAGAGTGAGGAAATGCAGTGGGCTTTGCTGTGCTTGAAAACCCACGCTGCTGCACATCTTGCTACTGACCAGCTTAGCGTTTTGCTTCATCCATGTCTGCATTCCCAGCACAGTAACTAAAAGGAGAGAGAAACACAACATAGGTGGCAACTGGTGGCTCCATAATCTTTACTCCTGTGGCTCTGGTCACATCCCATTGACAATATCATAGAGGGAAAATTGGTGGTGCTGAAAACATGAACCACTGAAATAGGCAACCCCACAAGAAGCTGTTTTTCTTCAGCAATTTGAAGAGCACTTGTAGAATTCACAGGCAAACTTCCACCCTGCTGACCAGAAGTAACAAAGGTCAAGAAAATCAGCTATATTGTCTTGCCAGAAAGGAAGACCTCTCTTCCATCATTCTTCAGAGGCCCTGACTGTTGGCTGAGCTGATGCCAGGCCCTATGGTAGCACTGTTTTGCACCAGGGGAGGCACTGCTTTAGCACAGTTTAAAAATGCAGTGACCCAGCTGGAGCTTGAGAACTCATTGCAATATCAAAAGGACATTCAACGTGCCCCTACATGGCATGGGTACATGGAGACAGACCTATTCAACTGCTGCCAATATCACACACCAGTGTGGACATAGCAAAGGTTGAGCCCTCACAGCATGCATGGCTGGTCCCTTGCCACCTCCGAATGCTGGAGACTAAAAGTAGACATTTACAGAACAGAGCTGCCGTCCTCAGAGGAGGAGCTTGTGTAGTCTGTGCATCCTAAAGCAGGTGTCCCAAAGAGGTGAGAAATCTGCACCTTAAAAACACCTTTTGTTGACTGAAAAAAAATTCAAAGGACCCAGTCAGTTGCAGAAGTCTGTTCTGGAGGTTTCTACAAGTTCTGTAAGACCATCACCATATGTTCACAAGGAAATTATGGTTCAATGAACTGCCTTGAGGGCACTTGCTAAAGAACAGGTATTAATTTACCTGTGGGATCTGACGTGGGTAAGCAGAGCTGTGTGAAATCACTCATCTGTGAAAATCTGATGCTCAGAGATGGGCAAAATTCAAAACGTGATCTTTTGCTCCCCATCTTTCTATGAGGATGACACAGGATCTCCGGAACTACAATGTTACCAGCATACTGCTGACTCTAGAAAGCAATCTTAAATAAAATAACTGATGACTTGGATGTATGATGAATGATATTTTGATAAAAGCAGGGTACTTTAATCCCTATGCTATGCTAGTTTATCATATGATCACAGTTTTTGCCACTCTAACTTGTTAATATACTGGTATAATAAGGCACCCATATATTACATAGAAAGAGTAGAAAGAATGCTAATGCTTTGAAAAGCTTTGTCATAAAAAGAGTAAAAGCACATCGATAGTTGAGGGTAATCTAGGATTGATTGGCTCATTCTGACTATGCAGTCAAACTTTCAAGAGGAAATACAACGCTTTTCTTGAAAAATGATGGTGCATGTTAGACAGCATCCAGCTATAATGCATAATTTGTTATCCCATTTTCAATAATATTTATCCATCTATTTTGTAATCTTTTCTACCTGCTTTCTTGGCAATAGGATAATACCTATGAGCCATCACCATAAACACAAATTATAACTTGTGATTCTTTGGGCTGAGGGGCATTAGACAGCAGATGAATGGTGGTCCCAGTGGTTGCTGGTTTTTAGCAGAGGGTAGAAATGGTACACAAGGGCTGACCTGCCCTTTGCCTGACCTTGATGGGGAAAATGCAGCTGGCCCTCAGAATACTCACAGCTAGCTAGATCCTATAATGATATCAAGCCTTATTTTTAATCTATTTTAATCCAAGCAGGTTAAAATGCCTCCAGTCTCCCACTAGGCTCCTCCTTTGCCTGCAGCCAGGGGTTGGCGGGACGCAGGGGCTGACAAGGCACAGCACTGAGCTGTCTGGGATTTGGGTTTGTATCTTTGGTCACCAGAGGCCAGAATAAGCCAGAGTCTTCATAAATCCTGCTCCTAATGCAAAACTTGCCTCTTCCAGTCCAGATTTCCCACATGAATATTTTGTGAAACTGCCCAGGTAATGTGCTTATACAGTAAACCTAATCTGTCCATAGGTAAACAGTTTTAAATTACTGAGGGGAACTGCTTCTTTCCCATTAGCAGGACATGCAAAACTGATTAAAAACCACTAAGCCAGGCACCCCAGCTTCTTGTCTTCCCCTTATCATGCTAATTATAGGGAATGGGAAAGTGACTGATAATTTACTCACATCATCCAAAAAATACTATTCAGCCCAGTTGAAAGAATAAGTGATTCTTTACCACCAGAAGGGGGAGACATGTTTTTTGAAGCTGGAGTGGCTTGACAAAAAAAAGCAGCAGATCCTGAATGTACTTTTTCATTTTAGTGGCACATTTAAACAAAAGGTGGAAGATTTTATTTTAGCCATTAGAGGGCAGTAAATCCCAGGTTATTCATTGATTTGTTGAATTCAATTATTGGGGAAAAAATGAGAAACTAGGGAAAGATAAAAATAATTACAGCATTTCTGAAGCTTTGGGGTTAAATGCTGGGTGAAGTAGAGTCCTAGAATAGAGATTTTAAGAGTAAAATTGTAGTTTTCAGCTGAAAATAAGCACAACTGAAAATTAGTCTACATCCTTCAGAATTTGTTGGTATTGTCTTTGTAAGACTTATTGCAATCACTTAAACAAAAATTTAAACAGATGAGTGCTTAATAAAAGATGCAGAATCAATCCAGGGAGGAGGGGGCTGGAACTAGAGAACACTTTTCTCATACGTGGACGTGTAATCACTACACTGTGCTGCAGTTATATTCTTTTATACTGCTGCCCTCTCGGCCCAGGGATTCATCTCTCCCGCTCCACAGCAGCCCACCTGCAGTGAGAAAGGTGCAAGGAAATACTGACTTCCACACACATAGTGGGGGACAAGAATGTTATATTATTCCTCTTATACTACTAACAGGAAATTGTCTTAATCTAAATAAGGTAACAGCACATGATTTAATAATGTCTGATCCTAATTGATGCAACTTAAATAATGTATCTATTGACCAGCTAAAACTAAGCTTGCTTTCTGATCCCTGTCAGAGAAAAACTTGGGCTCGTTTCTCTCCTGAACTTTCTCCTTCCAATGTTTTTGTGCTGCCTAATTTTCTGTTAGCCTATCTGAAGCTAAATTGATGTATGCTGCCTCTAATGATTGCTAAAATTTGCTAACCAGCTCTTCATATTTTACTGTTCCTGCATGCCCAGGTACTAACTTGCAGCCTGGAGGCATCTCCCTGCTCCATGCAAGCA
The DNA here is from genome assembly GCF_947461875.1 of Haliaeetus albicilla. Taxonomy (NCBI): domain Eukaryota; kingdom Metazoa; phylum Chordata; class Aves; order Accipitriformes; family Accipitridae; genus Haliaeetus; species Haliaeetus albicilla. The sequence continues at coordinate 36,650,620 of NC_091496.1, read as the reverse complement.
CTTCCTTCTCAACCTCTGTGCCAGGTTGCCATGTTACCTGGTATGAACCTTCACCTTGATGCCTAACTCCCCAAGTATTTGAAATAGAGGGAACGTGAACACCAGCCTGGTGAAGCGCATCCTCTGATGTGTGCGCTCACTCTCATCATGGGAACATGCCAAGAGAAGAGGCAGACACAGGTCTTTTAATCAGTTACAGGAAGACGATTAGGCTGCCAATGTGATGTCCTGTCAAAAAGACAAAAGCCAACCTGAATGAAATATTCTCAGTGAAAAAGTGTTTATAACATGGTATAAAACCAAGGTGAAACTTCCTCTGGAGTTGCCTGCAGTCCCGTGTCAGACAGTCTGACTTCCAGGCAAGGAAGACTGCCCAAAAGACAAATGGATATAGACAGGGCCACAGTGAGGATCAGCAGAAAAGCAAAGAAGCTAAAACAGCACAGCTTGTCTAGCCTGGCAAAATAAAGGATGGGGATAGTTGTGACAGTTGACTATAAATACATTGAGGGGTGAGTGTAGAGGAGGGAGACGAGCTATGCAGGATGAAGAATATAATTGGCATGAAAACAGATGGGTATAAATTGCCTGTAAATAAAATTCAGTCCGGAACTCAGGAAAAGATTTCCAAGTCTCTCAAATGCCTCTATTTCTCATGGGCAACAAATCATTAATTTAAATGTAGATCTTTGTTAATTAAAGAAATAGCAAGACATGATTGCCCATGACAAGAGGGGATTGGAATTGGTGATCCAGCAGCCCCGTAGGATCGTTAGCTAGCCAGACCCCTTTAAAAGTGCTTTACAAATATGTCTTCAAAGAATAGCTCCATGGGGTCTGGTTCTGCCGTGTGTGCTCGCATAGCATTTCATGGGAATCCCTCACAGCGATGAAATTAAGGCTTCCAGACGCTGACTGACAGGTGGTTGCCAAGGCCTGCATGCAACACAATATGAAGTGACAGCTTGCAGGTCATGTGAGCTTCATGTCAACAAGGAGCATGGACCTTGGATGAGTAAAGAACCCCCTTTATTTATGACTCTCAGGTATTTTCATTGAAAACTGGTGCTGGGATGAAGGCGGGGGAAAAAAGGATCAGTCTTCCCTAAACCCCAAAAGCAGATAGACACAGAGCAAGATTTCTGCTGAGCCTGAGCTCAGCACAGAAGGGAAAGACACCGAAGATATGTTCAGCGTGTGTTCAGAAGCTTCGTCGTTTACTCCGAAGAAATAAAACTGAGGCAGTAAAGTAAAAGGAACTGAATCCTGTGGTTGGGGATTTGAACTCGGGCTGGTGAGTCAGCCCTGTGGCATCCAGAAATAGTCTTCTGCTTTGAAACAAAATGTGTGTCAGCAAGGGGTTCTTCCTTCTGAGGAGAGGCTGGGCCACTCCACTGTGTTGGTGACTGCAGCATTGGTGGGACAAGGAAAGACTTTGGCATCACCCCCAAGGAAGACAAAGGGAAGGCAGGGGCTTTCACATCCCTGCAATGGCAGGTCATGCAAAGATTAGAGAATGGGGTTGTTGATCTTGCAGAGTCACTGGGCAGCCTCCATCCCTCAAGGACAACATGCTAATAGATTTTGTTCTTCAAATGTAGAAGCTGAACTTCATGCTCTTCTATCCAGGTTCAGGAACAGTCTGATTTATGCAAGTCTTGAGCATTCAATAACTTTCTTTAATTTCAGTGGGTTGCTGTTTGTTTGTTTGTTTTAATAATGTATCATTCTGTGTTAATAGAGAAGAATGCTGCAAGACTGTCAAAATAATAAACAGCTTGGTGTATGTGACATTTCAATAATTCTCCTCCTTAAGTATCGTGGCCCTTATCATCATCCTAACTCAATGACAAATGATTTGCTCTTTCATTTTCTCTAATCAAGAGCTCTGGAACTAAATCATTTTACTTAATGGGAACAGCAAAGTCACTTGAATAATACAGATTCAGAACTCAAGTCAGACCTGACTTTTGAGCAATGTGCTGGGTCAAACTGTGGGTAAAAAAAGGGAAAAGTAGAGACTAGGATGAAAAAGACAGAAAAATAACCAGAGACAGAAGCAAAAAATCCACCTGTTTCAGTTTAGAAGATAGCACATCACATTAAAAGGCTAGAAGATAAACACATCATCAGCTCTGTTTTCATCACTTAGAGTAGATATTTTAAGAAACTTCATCAACTAAGTAGGAAGTTGCTGTGTGGCTAATAAGGAAGATTGGGTGAGATAACAACACAGCCTCAGGAAAAACCCCATGATATAAACTGATGACTACAGCTAAAAGCTGATAAACATTTTTTTATTGATGTAAGAGCTATCATGTGTTCTTCATGCTGCAGTATTTACCGTGAAGGTCATATTTGAAACAATGCATATTGATCTGAGCCTATGTAAGAGAGACATTGTAGATGCAGAATAACAATTTGGTCCCTGCATCATGCTCTTGCACACTGAGACTGTATGTATGAGCATAATGCAGACCACTTCTGACATTTCTCTGCAAACTGCCCAGCCCTTCTCCCAGCGCTGTGATGCAAGGCGGGCTAGCGGCCCTGCAGGAAGAAACTTTCTGCTGGGAGTGTGCAGCAGATGTGATTCCCCAGGCATTGCTTGTGTCCAGCTCTCACTGTGCTGGGCCATAAGAAGTCCCACAATACAGTGTAAAGCGATATGAGCAGACCTTAGCAGCAAGAGCTGAACACTACTATTCATACCAGCCTTCCTATTGATTTAAAAGCAATTATTTGCTTGAGTAAGCCCTGCTCAGCTGAGAAAGGGGTTACAAAGTCATGGCCAGAGGCTTCTGAAAGCTCCTATCAGTCCCAGATATGTGTGTTGTGAGACTTGCGCTCTGCTTTCATGAGGTGCTTACAGTCCTGAGTCTTTAACCAAGTCTTCTGTGCCCTCTTGTTTTGGAGTTAATTCTACATGGCCATAGCATTCCTTGGTGTCTTTTAGAAAGATCTGGGATGTAACTAAGTTTGACAAGCTTTCTGGGTGGTCCCGAAGTACATAGCCCTGCTAAGGGTCTTTGGTACTAGCCAGCCCTTGACATAGTCTCCCAGCTTGGACTTGGGAGGGGCTGAGTAGAGGACAGCCCTGTGTCCAGCTTGGCTTCAGTTCCCCAAAGATGGACCAGCCCTTTTCCAGAGTGCTAGAAGAGGGTCATGAGCTGAGAGGATTCCCCATTTTTTGACTATATCTGGCCTGCGCCATGTATTAGAACTGCCTGAAGGTAGAGGTGGAGTAGACAGCAACAGGGATGGCTAAAGAGGCAGCCCAAGAACAGGCTGTAGTCACAGCAGTCTTCTCGAGCAGACATGTCCAAGTTTCATCCAGCTCAGCTCTAGGCACATTTTAACCTGACTGTGCTACATCTGGACTGCAACTGGCCATCAGTTTGTCCATCCCTTACTGCCTACAGAGTGGAAAGGGCAACAGTAAACATTTTGCTCCAAGCAATAATGAGTCTTTGGTCTAGGAGGGAAAGTCCTGACAAGCAATTTCCAGCATATGATTCCTAAAACTCTACAGCTGTGAAGAGACTGAGTGACTCAGTGGACTAAGGTTATAAGGCAATAAAAATTAATTCTATTCGGCTTCCGGTTTAGTACATAACTTTTGGTCAGCCATTTAATCTTTCCTACTCTCCCTTAGGTGTAATACTCCAATGGTAGGACCCAGTTCAGGCCATGGCCTGGTATTGTCTGGAGCTGTAAAGGTAATGTAACTGCTGAGCATCAGTTGTGTCACGTCAGTTATATACCTCAGAAGCTTAAATGGTAGTGCTGACAGACCCTTAGTAATAGGAATGTTCCAGGCATTAGGACATCTCTAAGTACAGGTAAATCTCCTCTTTGTGTTTATTTTGTCCTCAAGGGGATCACCAAGTCAGCCTCTAGCTTCACACACATTAAATAACCTGTCTGGAATCTTAAGAATTTGTGGCTTTCTCTAGCACAAATCCTCTGCCAGAGCTTGCAGATGATGTGAGTTAAGCATGATCTGATTTGCTTTCTTTCCGTTTCTTTCCAGGGGTACAGGTCTATATGCTGAAATCATGAAGCCAATTTCTCGTGTTGCCCAGTTTTTCCTTCCTTTCATGTACTTGGTGTGTTGGGTGCCATTAACGTTTAAAGTACTATGAGTATGTTCAGTCAGTAATGAAAGTCCTCACAGCTTTCTCAGCTACTGTTCGTCATCTAACTAGTACTGAAATATGAAGAATGCATACTGCTTGAGCTTTGCCATTGGTTTTTAAAAAATGTTGGTTCTCAAACAGTGTGATGGAAAATTCTGTAGGATCAGTGTCTTGGGTGATACATAGAAAGGCAACAGTCATGTGGTCCTCCAGCATCTTTTTTCCAGCTGCTGAAACGAAGATGCTGATTTTTATCTCCATAACACAGATCATGAAAGAGGACAGAAGAAATGGCCTTGACAGTAGCAAAATAGCAGAGAAATAATGACAAAATCACTTAGGAGTTACCTGCACTCTGGATACATTTGAGAAGTCCATAAACTCTTTTCATTAGAATGCTTGGCATTTTGCTGAGCATGAAATGAGTGGAGATAAGGAGTTTGTGGCTGATGCAAGGAAAACACTAGCTATTCTCATAGATTAATTGCAGTCCTACCACTGCAGATCATAAAAAAAAGCAATTAATCTGTAATCATAAAGTTCTTGTACTCTATTTGAAATGTTGAGGGGGAAAAGAAATGTAATTCTTAACATAAAGTGAAAATGAAGTATGCAATGTGATACTTTGCATTTGGGAAGGGACCTTGAATGGTCTTTTAGCAAGAACAGCCCAAAGCAAAACCAGCTCTGTTAAATAACTGCTGACAGGCATGTGTCTCTTCTGTTCCTAAAAATCTCTATAATTAAAGATTCTCCTACCTTCCATTGTAAACTTAAATTTGTTTTCCACAAAGACAAATTTAGCAGTCAGGACCTATTTCACTGGAACACCAACTTTTATCAGAAGTTTCCTAGCAGTGGTTGGTGCTCTCTTGCTCCACTTTGCTGAAGAAACTGCCTGCATTCAAGAAACTTTCCAACCTCATGAACCCAAATGTTGTCCCTTCTAGCACTGGAAAGCCTCTTGACCAAAGTAGCCACTGCATAATCCAGAGAAGAGTTATAATCTAGAAACCTACACCAAATCAAGATCTATATCAAATGGAAACCCAGAGCAGATATTCCAGGCATTCAGACCCCCCTCCCCTAGCCTGCATGCTATTTGTCACCAACTCAAAACACTTTTCCTGCTTTTGCTTTGCCTACGATGGCCTTCCTCCACTCCTTCCCTACGTAACTCAATCACGCTGATAAAACTCTCCTTCTTCATGGTCCCTACCCTACTGTAGCCCACCTAAATGACATTTCTAGACCGGATTTTGTGAAAGGCAGCTGAACACTGAGGGGGATATTCTAATATACTTGGGTACTCCTTCAATACCTCAGAAACTCTTCTGCCTATGCAGAACACGGAGGGGTAGCAGGTAGATATGTCCCTCTGGGTACGGCAGTTCCCATGACCGCATCTAATCCAACAGTTAGCCAAAGAAACTGCCTGTTCATTTTATAACTTCTACCAAGGCAGTGCGATTCCTCCTGCTGTGACAATGATTTTGCAGCCACTGCCATATGCCACTGGCCTCCCAAGTCCCCTGAGAGGCAACTGATGGACCAGCCTCGCTATGCTTTTGTGGAAGCGGCCGTCTGTGCCTAGGACTGCTGCGAGGGACCGGATCCTCACGGGCAGAGGGGAGCCAACACGTGCGGGACTGCAGAGAGCCTCCCTTTCAGATCATGCTTTTGCTTTCTGAAGGAGCAGCTGTCGATAACCATTTTCTTACGTTTTTGCTTTTAGGATGTTGAAAATCCCATCCAGGGGGCCTAAAGCAGTCCACTGGTATGGCTACTGAGAAAGCCAAGGCTTCTGAGCCCTGATGTCCATCATGCTTATTTATGAGGTGTCCCACACTAGGCCCTTGTATCTAAAATCTGGCCCACATATTGCCAGTCCTCATCATCCATTAATCCCTTGATTTTTTTCTAGATATCAAGGCACAAGACATTTCCTCCTTTCTTATTTCTTCCCTAAGATTCATGCTGGGATGGATAAAATGATGCATTTTCTCCTGACATGTAAGTGTTACAGCTGACTCACAAGCGTTCCTGCTGCTCCAGGACTGCGGCTGCTCTGTCCCATTCTGCCTTGGAAACACAGCAAGGTTTAGGAATGACCCTTCCTTATATATTGAAGTAACATAATGTGCTAACTTTAAAATACTTGCCCTTGTGTCGTGTCCCCCCAACATTTATTTAATTCCTTCCCTTTTTCACTCCCACAATTTTTGTGGGACACACAAATCCCTCAGGAACCTTTTGAAATATCAGCCTTTATCAAGACTGTTTATTCTGTCAGTGCATTCTGTCATTCTGTTTTTCCTTTTCTACCTTCTCTAGACCAATTCTGCATGAAGAAGGAGGAATGCATTTTCCTCCCCTGCCCCCCTTTTAAGACTTTACAGATGGCCCTGGACTCACTGCATTGTAAAACATCCTTATAGAGAAGGGGCCAGAGATCGCTTTGCTCAGAGCTCCCTGCGTTTCCCTCCTATTCCTCATTATGCCCTTTCTCTAAGGCCTTCGCAGTCCTTCCCTCTGTCTCCTTTGCAATGTTTTACCTCTGCTCCCTTGCTCCATTGACATGTCTCTGCTTTGACCAGCCTCAGACCCCACACATTTCTTCTCTCCCTGCTCACTCCATCAGCACTTTCTTTCCCCCACAAGCACGCAGAGAAATTCTCCCATCGACGGCACTTTTAATCCCTTCGGCTGCCGCTGCATTGGTGAATTTTCTCAAGGGCCGGGCAGACAGCGACTGTAGTTACGTCCCCAACAAAGAGCCTGCAAAAAGCACCAGTGTGCCAGGTCTGCTCCGTGGGGACCCCGCTGACTTCTGTTTATTATTTTTGGCCGTCGGCCAGGCCAGCCCAGCCCGTGGGCTCACTGGCAATGCTTGTTCTGGTTGCTCTGGCTGGCTGAAGGATCCCCCTGAGGAAAACCTCGGGACTGGAGGAGCAGTGTGCCTGCGTGCCTGTGTGCGTGCACGTGTCTGTCGCTACCCAGCAGCAGCCCTGGCTCCTTGTGCAGGCTCCTGCATCCTTTTTATTGCTAAATTTCCATTTTCCTGCTACCCTGAAGGGGCCTCTGGCTCCTGCGTCTCTGGCCGGAGTTCACTGCAGTCTCCTCCGGCATTCCTCCATGTTTCCTCACCAGCTCAGGGGAAAGAATAGCACTTACTGAATGGCCCATTCACGCCCCGGTAGATGTACAAACCACACGGAAAACACCGAGGGCTCCTCTGCAGAGTCGGCTAAGGCAGGAGCACCCGCGTCAGGAGGAGACCGGAGGCACCGCCGGCCCTGCTCGGGACTGAGCGGACACCACCGAACGTTCGGTAGGCACGGCGGGCTGTGCCAGGGCGGCCCCGCGCCGCGACGAGGCCATCGTCCCCATCGCTTGCTGCGGACCCGGCAGCAAATTAACGGGCAGCAACGGCCTCCGAAAGGAGCCTCGCGCGTCCCCTTCAGCTCCAAGTGAGGAGCTGGATCGTTTCCAAAGGCAATGTTACGTGTACTCATCTGGAGGCTGTGTCAATAAATCGGTTCAAGGAATTCACTGGGTTTTCTGAGTAGCTGCAGCTTCTTCCCGCTGACCCCTCGGTAAGGCGGCAGTCGGCCGCCACCGCTGCAGCACCAACCAGCGCGCGCCCCGTGCTGGCCCCGGTCCAGGCAAAGCTCTCTGCTCCCCAGGAAAAACTGTCTGTGGGTCTCGATCATTTGTACACATTAACTGGGGAACGTCTGTTCCTGGTTTGATATGGGATCCTTTTGTGCCGGGTTGTGTGTAAGGAATTTGCAGCCTTAAAAAGGTTGGGAGTCATTTCCAGCCTCTCCAGGCAGAAGTTTTTATGATAGGCCTTTAATTGCATTTTCTGCTGGCACCACTGTTGGTGGCCCTTGTACCTGGGATTTTACCCTGCTATTGGTCTCCAGAATCAATATTACCGTGTGTTTTAAAAGGTGCTTTGGGAAGTCCCCAACGTGAAAACAGCTGAATGTAGCACTGGTGCCAGTATACAGGGCCCAGTATCCCGGGCTGTACAAACAGCTGCCTTGTCTGCCTATTTTGACAACAGAAGATGTTGAGGAAACATAATCCCGAGTCTGTTTAGTTGGTGCAGCATTCACCTCTGGAGTTCTACACCTTATACTTTCACATCACACACTTTTTCTTAATTTAGCTGAACTTCAAGTTCTGGCAAAAGGCAATAGCGTTTTAGACACGACCCATCACAAGAGTGGAATGAGGAACTTTCCTTTCCAAACCTGAGTGGACTTCTGTAAATTTTAGTAAAAATCCATTGTCACATTTTTGTTTATAAAACCGAAACAAGGTTGTTCGGGTGCCTACCTCACAAGGGATTAGGAGGTGCCTCAAAGGGCTTTTGAGACTGAAAATACATTACTACTCTTCAGTCCTCTTACCCACTTACATATTGCTTGGGAGCTCAGACCTTCAAAGATGTTGGGGTGACTCTTGTTATTAACATGGTTTAAGGTAGATAGAAGTAACCCAAGGAATCAGGGGGTGCTAGGTTGATAATGCTCCCAAGGCTACCGGCGGTAACTGTTGATCTTGACTGCGACTTTTCCTTGTGCATGCAGTTCAGTGAGGGTGCAGGTGTCCCCAGTGCACACATTCATAGATACACGGATTCAGATACACAGGTGAATAGATAGGAAGGTAAAAGGTATTTTAGAATACCCAAGATATTGCTGCTGTCCCTTCAGAATAAAAAACAAATTAGTAGCTTGATCTTGCTGTCATTACACAGGTAAGAAATTCATGAAATCAGTGTGACTAATCCTGTGATTAAGGACTGCAGAGCAGGTTTGGGACTTAATCTCTTCCGACAAAATCCCAATTTAACAGGAGTTAAATGATCCTAGTATTAGGTCATGAGGGACAGTGTTTCAAGCATGTGGAAGAAGAAATCATAATTAATTTTCAGTTTGGAGGGATATCTTTGTGTTTAGGTAAGTCTATCATACATGTGAAGCAATGACTCTATAGCTGTAAAATAATGATAATTTTTATTAGAAAATTAAGATCATCTGAACACAAGATTCTTTCAGGACAGCACAGTGATTTTGAAGCACAAAAGGAAGAATGCAGTTGTTTGCAGAAAATACAATGACAGAGAGGGGATGCAGTGTCCTTTTCCAGGAGTCACATTTAAAGGGTAAGATTAGAAGTGCATTATCTTGATGCGGGATTACAGAAAGCCCGCTTGCACAGCTGGTGCAACTGGCACTGAGAGGAAGACAATCTGCCTGGTCTCCAGCTTCTAAGCAGCGATAACATCACGCTGTTTTCAACATGCTGTAGGATAACACTGTGGAAGGGTCTTACTGAATTTTAAAATAATTGAGAGAGAGAGATATAGATATATATGTGTGTGTCTCTATGTGCTTGTGCCTCTGTGTGGCTAACCATTGCTATTTCCAGTTTCTTAAATATCACACAGAGCTGTTTAATTCAGTGCAACTCTTTTTTAACTTTCTTCAACTCTTATTTTTTAATGCCCTTGTTTCAGTGTGCTTTTCAGGAAGGGAGGGAACAGTGAGCAGAATCAATATCCATAGCTAGGTCTTGTTTTCAAAGCAGTTCAGTACATTCCTGGAGGCTGGGTGGAAGAGGAAGAGTGTCTGCTGTGTTTTCTCAGAGTTACAGGCAGTCCAGATATTTCAGAGGTTATTCGTTTGGGGGAGGGGGGCACATTTTGCCTCTCCACATATACTGAGTGGATCCAGAAGGCGGCGAGGGCGCAGACAGATGCAGCCTGCACCCCCTCCAGGTGGGACGGGGCGGGGGGGATCTGTGAACTGAGCCATTAGACAGCACAGTTTGCCCCCACAGTTTTATGAGAGCCTCATGTGCTACCTACAAGGCTGAGACAAGGACACCTACACATATTTCTACAGATAGCCTGAAACTGGTAACCAAACAGTTTATAGTCTTTGTCTTTATGGTCATTGTGTTTGCAGGTACCTAAACTGCTCAAAGAGAAGTTGTGTCTGTGATTAATTACTTGCAGCTCAGAGCCTCAAAGGTCAGGAGATAGCTGTGCTAAATGCTTACCCCGGTTAGCCCACACCACCCATCCCTAAACACGCATGTAGAAAACATAAACATTCAGAAACTAAGGAACTTGGTTTTGTAGAAATGTCTGAAGGGTTGAAGCCTATCTCTTCTGAATGGTGGATTTGGAGTTTTCCTTGGAGATTTTTCTAGAGTGTTGCTGCACCTTTGTAACTGTGCAGGTGCCCTGTGATGCTGCAATGTCATCAGCAAGTCCAAGCTGGCTGCTGAACAGAAGAACTCAACCTGGTGTAGAAGGTAACTAATAAACCAGCAAAATAAGAGATGGCAAGACAGTTCAGATGGACAACTGTTCCTCCTTTTGTCCTATACAATGTTTTCCCTTTTGTAGCCCCTTAGTATGTACATTATTTTCATTCCGTGCAACCAAATGGTAGCAACCTGAAAACACCGTTAGCAATGAGAGCATGTTAAAGCTGGTAGCCTGTCACCGCTCAACTGCCTTTCTGTCAGTTTGCGTTGCCCACAGACAAGCTCCCAGCATGCTTATAACCAATAAAGGGAGTTTGAAGAGATCAGAAGGCGTATTCATAAACATTTATTACTTGGTGCCAACTGGGAGCATAATAAAAGCTGCAAAGGAGGCCACTGATTTCTTATTACATTCAGTGAGTTACTGAGAAATCAAAACAAAAGTCATTCTCCAATAACAGCTAATGTCTCTGCTGAGTTCCAAGCTTATTTCATGCTCGCAGTTTTGCTGAAACTGACTGGCTCAAATAATTATGTCACAAGTGAGGCCTCTGAGGAGTAGCATTTAACATCCTGGCAGGGAAAATATAGCTTTAATTGTCAAGATTTCATAATCTGAAATTTCAAATTTGAAGCTGCTGATACATCCTGATAAGATACATATTTTCCCTAGAAATGGTATTTCTTTTGATCTTTAGGTTTTCTCTGAAGCATCTCTGGCTGCAATTAACAGGGGTTATCACTCACTTGCTCTATTCTTTTTTTCTCAAGTGCTCCAGCTGATTTACTTCTTAACATCTTCTTTTCTTTTGAAAATGTAACTTACTTGTACTTGTTTAATTGTTGGCCCACAATAAGCTTCCTCATTATCCATCAATCACTATCATCAAGCAATGCAAAAAAAAGAAAAAAAAAACCCAAAGGAAATAATTCTTTAGTGTCATTTGATGTGCCTGAGTCTAGTTATAAAGACAGACACAAGAGGGAAATATTTTGTGTAAAGAACCTGCAAATTGCAGCGTTGCACAGATCCTGTTATATATATCTGGCAGAAATCCCTTCTCTAACTCCAGCGCTTTGTTATTAAGGAGAGGGATTGAATTTGCTTTTCTGTATTCAGTCTCTTTTCTTCCCTAAATTGGGTTCTTTTGGTTGTTGCTTCTTCCCTGAGAAGAATTACCTGCTGGCTGAAACCTCCCTGATTTGTTCCACTTAACTTGACATACAGAATCATTAGCATTCCTCCTTTGGCTGTTAAGCAAAATCTATCAATTCCCACAAGCAGTTTTTGCTGGTCTGGGCAGAAGAAACGCCTGAGTCCTTTCTCGTCAGGCTTTAGAGGACTACCATAGAAAATATAGCTCATGTCAGTGTAAGGTATCAAAGATGAAGTTTGAGCTTTTCAGCACGCCCAAGGCAGGGTGAGGACCTAGTTGCACTGTCTGGGAGCGGGCCAGGTCAGGGAACAAAACTCATCCGCAAAATTAAGAGCAGGTTTGAAAGCGTGGCCACGTGCATCAAAACCCGTTGTGTGACTGTTGCAGCATCCAGTGCTACAGCTGAAGGCTGGGGTCAAAACCTCAGGTCCCTGCTCCAGGAGACCAGGGTCCAGACTGTCTGGTGGCTGTGGAAGCGCCTGTTTCCAGCAGCACTGGAGGGACGGGGGTCTGCCCAGCAGTACCGAGCACTCGTCTGTTCTCCCCACGGACAACGTCCCCGAGCTCAGCTGCAGCATGCCCTTGAGTGTGTGGTCGCACGCTAACGATGCGAGCAAGAAGCCGGTCAGGCTTGGCCTCGCGCGAGCTGCAGCTTCGGTGGACACGGCCGTGACTCATCCCTCAGACTCTCCTTGCCGTAGGACAAGTGCTCTGTAGCCAGCCCGTAGCTGGTCTCCTGGCACATCTTCAACCATTTCGGGGCATTATGGCCGATAAGAGTTATTTGAAAGCTATCTAACCAAAAAAATCCCTGGTCCCAGACAGCAAACTGGTTGTCACACAGATCACAGTGAGAGTAAATGTACTACAGTAATCAACTGGGAGCCACTGAGTGGCTAGAAAAGTCATATCATCCTAAATGTAAAGTGAAAGCATCCTTACACCTAAGCAGGAGCTCTAATTTAGCATGCCATCAGAATTCAAGGCGCCATTCAAAGGGTAACCGAGCACTATCTCTGGTTCACACAATCAAAAGGAAAAACCTTGTTACCTGCTTATTTAAACTAATAAGATGGCAGAGGCATTATTTCAACAAGATAAATTGTATGGGTGTATAAAGTCTTCCAGTTTATCAGTCAGGGCACAAGAGAGCAATGGAAGATGCTCATAAACAATTCCTCCTCTGGTGACCTCTGAGTCCTTCTGGTGTCAACAGCTGCTCATGGAAAAAGCAAGTTTTGGCCTCCTAGCTCACAACATGTGCCCACCACGGGCAGCCTGAGGAGGGGTTAGTCTCTCACAGGCATTTTACTCGCTGCAATTACTTTGCAAGTGTTTTATCCATTCTGCCAATTAAATGTTTGCCAGGTGTGCCACTCTTGAAACACTTTTTCATTCTCCATAGATAAATCGCAAACTTGAACCTGGTGTGACGCTTCTGAGCTCTAGTCAGTCACTTCTCACCAATGGGCAGTCTTGTGGAAATGCGGACATCTGATGGTTTGGAAGAAACAGCGTCTATAGCTGAAATCACATTTTGGCAATAACGACTCAAACAGCTAAAAATTACCTCCCAGTAATAGTGAATGGCAAGGATGTGGCCCTGAGCATAATGCTGTAAAAAGGCATCTAGAAATGCAGCAGGATACAGTTTAATTCCAAACTGTTCATCACCATCTGTTGAGAGCTACATCTTAGAGAAGAAAAAAGGCACCACAGTATAAATCCTTTTTATTTAGAAACACTAAATTTAGGCTCCAGAAGGGATTTGTATTTTTCCCCACAGACTTTTGTGCTTGTTTGTGTCTGGATGCAGCAGCTTTACCTCTCTGCTTCCGCAGGTGCTGCTGGGGGAGGTAAGGCGAGGAGGTCAGCAGTGCTAAATTACAGCATCCGTGTCGCGCTTGCCTGCATCAGCTGTGCCTGCAGCGAGCGGTGCGCCACCACCCGCTCCCTGCCACGGTCACTCCGATATCCCTGCCAACACCGTAAATGAGGATGGAGAAAGGTGTTCCTGTTTCAGCTTTAACTTCAAGTGGGCAAAAGATGTCACTTAATTCTTGTAGCCTTGGGCACAAGAGTTCAGCCACTGCATTTTGAGGTAACAGCAATACCGTAGCGAGAATCCTATTTTCTCATTAAAATACGGAAGAAGCATCTTCCCCTGTGCAAGAAAATCTCTCCAGCTGCTTTTCTGTACTAAGTGAAACTGTTTAGAAGATTAAATACCTACTCTAACCCAGTAGGAATTTGCTAGTCACTGCAGTAAATGATCCAGCGTTTCTGAATGTTGTCTGCTAACAGTTTTTTGAAACAACAATCCAAATCTGAGTTGATTTTACCTATTTCCCAGTGCTCTTCAGCTCTTCAGAAGCTCGAGCTCATTTTGCCAGGTGGTAACAGTTTTTAATTCCAGTGTTTTGCCTCTGTATCTTTGCAAAAAAGAAGCTAGCACAGTTCTTTCCTACATGTATATATTTGGCAATCTTAACATCAATTTGTGGTACCCACGCTGATCCTAGCTGCTTAGTGCGGACACAGGTGGCTGCAGCTCAGTGCCTTAAACAGGCCTGCAATCTGCCTTGCCCATATAAATAATAAAAAAAACCACGTGGTAGATGGCAAAGAGGCAGGCTAGATGGCAAATCTCTATTTCTGGTGAATGTCCCGAGTTGTTGAGACCTGTCCTTTGGTCCCAGTTTGCTTTGGCCCAAACAAGAATCACCCGGTATCAGGAGGCAGTTTTGTAACCTTCTTACTTGCACCAGTCATGGTGAGATTCGGCTGCTGCCAGAGCAGATGCTGTACCCGCACCTGGATGTTAGTGTCAAAAGCTGTAAGAAACAACTCCACTGTCAGTGGGGACAGACCAGTGTAAAACCAGTGAAAAAGTAAGAATTAGAACCCTTTGCTTATGTAAGGAATCCCAGGCCATGAGAAATTCGGGCTATTACTCCAAATAATACAATTTTTACAATACAGAGCAGTTGTTCTTGGGAGAGCTGGTTATCACACCGAGCCAGTGCTTCTCCTTGTACTGAGCTGCTAAGTCACAGTAAAAGCTGCAACTTTATTGTGAGTACTTTATAATATTATTGTCTCATGCTGCAGCTGCTGCAGAGATTTTTATGATTTGAGATGATATCTGTGTGCAGCTCTGAGCTCCACTGCCACACACTGGGGCATCTGAGGGAGCCGTTGGTGCCATCCACTTGGAAGAAGCAATTTCTCCTAGGGTTGCTCTTTGTGATCAGCTCTGCTCTGTTCTTTAGGAGGGACCAGGCTGCTTCTCATGCTACACGGCCCTCTTCTTCCAGCCAAGCAGGGTGGAGGTGGAAAAGGCCGGCCAGTTCCTCTTTGTCTTGCTCTTTTCCACTGGGAACAAGAGGCAACACATGAAAACATGAACAAATAGAGTCTTCCTCTCCATCCACAGACCTCCCCTGCAATTAATAGGTGGTGGTAGTGTTTTTCTTGCAGGCACCCAGGCCCTAGAGCTCCATATCTTGTTCATGGACTGCCCATTTGCTTGTGAGGTTCATGTCCATTATCATCAAAACAAAAAGGAAGCCCCTCCACTTATCAAATGGTTCTTCTTCTCAGAAAATGAAACCTAATTTGAAGTATTCTACACCTCCACGTTGCCCAAAAAGCTTTCTTCATGCAGAGGGAAAAGCAAATTAACTTCTCCAGTAGTTATTTTATTATAGTGAAGCAAAGAACAAAATAAAAAATAATTAAAATCCATTTTTAAATTGTAGTTAGATTATCCTCATTTTGAAATACTGGAGTAATATTTTGGTGTAATAGCCCTTCCTTTTGGAGATTTCTAGGACTTGGCAAAATTTAGGAACAAAGCAGGGTCATTTTCTTGAGCTTCAATATAGTGGATTTCCCCTGAGCATGGCCTTTGGTTTGATTAAGGTATGAGAAGACTGTTACTGGCTGATAAAATACCAGTGGCCAAGGCAGTAATAAAAATACCTCTTTTTTACCTGACTAACAATATAAATAACTTAATACAGTAGCTTAATACTTTCCACGTGAGAATGAGGATGACAATGGATGATGACGAGAAATGCTTTTCTGCAATATATACAGTTTAATGATGGCCCCGATTCAGTGCCATGACTAATGTGAATTACTTCTGCTCATAACATTACATTAAAACCCTGCTGAGGGATTCTGTTTTCACAGCCAGCTATCCAGTAAGTGGCCACTAAGATAAATTTGGCTTCACAATGCTGATGTCTCGCTAGGTTATTCATTGCTCTAATTTTATTTCTCTATTTGTCTCAGGCAGGCAGATAAGAAAATATGACAGAACGGACCACTTCAGCTAATGGTCTCAATCCTGCAAATATTTGCCACACTTACTTGGCACTGTGGCAAGTCCAAACGGTTCAAAATCATTAGACACAAAATCCACTTTCAAATAACAGGATTAAAAAAAAAAAAAAAGAAAAAATGACAAATCATAGCTCTTTCAATTTGCTGGTTTGCTGCTGAACTATGAGGGTGCACATTTCCAAGTTTCTCTCTGCAATCATAAGGAATTACTCAGCTTTTAATAAAGCTTTGGATTCTCACGTAATCTAGGATTTTCAGAAACAGGGTCAAAGAGGAAAAACTCTTCAATATTTTGCAAGTTGGAATGAAATTCAGACTTGGTAATAAGAACAGTTTTGTTCTCACCTACGGCTTTCAGGGTATTTAGTAGCACAGATTATTTTTTTATAAAGGTAATTCTACACATTGCCCTTTGTCTAGACTCAGACAAACAGCAGGCCTAAGTTCATCATTTAGGCATTCATTTTTGGCTTTGGTAGCTGAGTTGGGATGATTGGTGTTTAGAGTTAGACATCCTGCTGAATCAGGGACAGAAGTGTCCCCTGTTATAAAAATACTGAAGTGATATGACCACTGGCAAGAAATCAGTCTTGTGTTGATGAAAGCTGGGAGAGTATGGTACGGTTGTGACGTTATTGCATTGTTGCGTTTTAATAAGATTCTTCTGGACAATGTACATAGTTATCCGGGCTCTGCCTTGTTACCAAGAAAGGAATCTACCACTAGTAAGGTTGGAGGACAGTCATACTTCGTTAGTCTAAGATGCACAAAACTGGCAGTGTGCCAAGGAAAGAGGCTGGAGGTGACGGAGATGTTTGTTTGCAGACCTAACCCGACACCCCAGAAGGTACAGCGCCTGTCAAGAGCCTGGATCAGAGCTGCTAGAAAACGTCTCCCATTAAAGGAGCCCCTGAGAAAGCTGAGAGTGAGCACTTTGCTGTGGGACTCGGGGAGGAGGCGTGAGGATGGTCCTACCCAGCCCCTCCAGCTGAGGGGAAGGCTGAGCAGGGACCAGCGCCTGGTTTTGCAGCCAGGTGGGGTGGCCAGGGGACAGGACTCGGCAAGGACTGCAGCTTCTCGGTGAGAAGGCACTAATACCCGAAGAAAGAGAGAGTCTGTCTCATGCAAAGAAGTGAGAATGTTATTGGGCATCAACTGAGCGAACTAGTAAAGAGGTGGCTAATGCACGTCCTGAAAACAGGGCACTAAAGCCCCCCGGGAATGAAACGGGACAAGAAAGAAATTAGAGGCAAGATTACTTTGGAGGTCTGTATGCTAATATAAGAAACATGAAAAATAAATTGGAAGAATTTAATTCACAACCGGAGTTATTACTTAACAGATTTGATAGGTTAATGGACATGATACATTTATGATTTATTTGGGGCAGGGGAAGAGGGAGAGGCATTTTTTTCAAGGTGTGCACGGTGGTTGTGTATGTCTGCTGTGAATGCCAGCAGTTGGAGGAAACAGAGCTGCTGAAAGTCTTTGAGCATAAAAGAGGAGGGGAAGCAGCCCTGCCACAACGGAGATTATTATCTAGTCCTTGGAGAGGGAAAGGCTCCTTTGGATCTCGTTTCTGCCGAGCAAAGAGGAGCTTGTCCAAAGTGTGAAAGGAGAAGGCAAATCCTGTCATGGGGATCATAAAGAATGGTATTCCTGACATCTAGCAAGGAAATAAGGGAAAGCAGTAAAATAAAAATAAAGGATTTCAAGAAAGGGAGCATCACTCAACTTGGAGAATTGAGAGAGAAGCAAGGCAGGAGGAAAAAGGGAGTTTAAAGGAAGTTCTTTAAAAGGCAGCCTCAAAAAGACAAGCACAGATTATTTTATACAAAGGAGATACAGGAAGTGCAGTAAGAAACCACTTTTGCTAACTCAGGAGTTTTTCAGTAACCTGAAAAGTATTCAGGATGAAAAGTAGGTCAAGTTACTGAGAAGATATACATAAGACTAGCACAAACCTACACGGACAAAACCAGAAAGGCCAAGGCATAGAATAAAATAGAATTAACACAGGAGGTAACAAGAAAAAAGAACAGAAAAAATATCTTGAAAGGACATTTGCTAGAACATGAAGGCAAGTAAAAAAGTGGTTCACTGCTAAGGGCAAAAAAAGGTTAATATCATATATAGATGGGAAATGAGGGAAGAAGCAGTAGATTTCTTTATATTGGCTGTAGTGCTGCTTTTGACTTTGCTTCCCAGGGGAGTCTCATAAGCAAGTTAAGGAAACAGTTTTATTAAAACCACTGTGAAATTGTTGTACAACTGGCTGGAAAACTATACTTCTAGAGAAAAGAACAAGTAAATTTGTGCTAGGATTTCTCCTGGGTCTGGTATTATTCAATATTTAATGGCTTGGACACTAGACAACATAGCTCTCTTGTACAGGACACAGGCTGGAGGACACGACTGGAATTCAAAATTATTTTGAAAAATTGAAGTGGTCTGAAATAAACAGTTTAGGTAGTAAAATTCACTGTCTGAATAGAAGATGGGAAATGGTGGACTAAGCAACTGCTTTCCAGTAAAGGCTCTGGAGCACACAACAGCAGTTGGGTGTGTATGACCTGAGTCAGTGGTGTTGCCCTGCTGTGAAAATACAACTTCACAGCAGAAGGCACAAACAAAGGAGCTGTATGGAAGATATGTTCTGCCTCGTCTGTCACTGGTAACATCTCAGCTCTACTTTCAGAAAGACGGGGTCAGTTTGAGAGAAACCAGGGCAGAAGTAGCAAGATTAAAGGCCAAGAGTTCACGATATCAGAGGCAAGACTGAGAGCACTGGGGCTGCTTGGACAAGAGAAAGCTGAGGAGAAATATGATAACAGCTTCAACATTTGTAAAATTGTTCTGCAGGCTCACAGGATGAGAAGAAACAGTCATAAAAACTGCCACATGGAAGATTTAGGTTGAACAACACAGGTTTCGAATAACTTAGCACCAGGGCTGTCTGCCAGGGGAGCTGTGAGTCGTGGGCATGGGCACGGGCATGGGGGGAGCTCAGGTTAGACCAACCTCTCTCAGGGATGATCTGGCGGAGCTGAGCCTGCCTTGGGGCAGGGGGTGGGCTACATGACCTCTCAAGTGCCCTGCCAGGCCTGCTTTCTATATTTCTGCAGCGACTTAAACATTCCCTGTAATGAGAACGGTTGTCAGAGATTTCACAGAACTGACATTTTCCCTGTTAGAATCATAACTGCATCTGCAAGAGGAGTGACCAGAATACCTAATGACTCATCCAGTTAAAAATATCTTAAGGAGCAGAAAAACGAGAGCACTTAACATCATCTAATGCAGCCTTGAGGGGGCATAGGAGCAGATTTATTTTCCAAATGTGACACTTGTAAAAATGGCCTATTTCAGACATAAATAATAAGTCTGTTACACTGATATTTCAAAGATGAGAAAACATTTATCAGAACATCATTTTAAAATGAAAGTATTGGCTCATCGGAGGTTCATGACAATTAAATATAGGCAATAATTAGAAGAGACAATAATCAAAGCATCTGTTCAACAAGGCTTTCAGACCTGTGGGTATCCAAAAGTGGGGATCCTGATTCTGCTGCACCAAACCTACATCAAAACAGTGCTGCCTTTGAGCACTGAGCCAGGCCTGTCTCCTGTTTAGGACCAGATGGGATGGTGGCGGGCATGTACTAGAAATGAGCTAGTTGGGTTTGTGCTTTGACTTCAACTGAAATTATATTTGACTCTCGCAGTGAAAATTGACTGCAGCAAGAAATTTGTTCTGATGTCCTGTTTACTCTCTATGTGAAAAAAAAAAAAAATCCCCTCTGCCTCTTTCCAGTTATGTAGTATATATGCACATATTGTCACTTAAATGCTTACGCTAAATATTTTGATAACTCTCTAATAAAGATCCACCCAAGTGTAGGGAAGGCAAGTGATTGAATGATCAAAATCAGTAGACTAAAGCTGAAAATGTGTCTTGGACTTCAATCATATGTGAGCAGCTCCTATCTGAAAGAAGGGATTTTTTTTTTTTTTTTGTGAAAACAAGCTGAGAAAGACAGATGGAAATCATGTCCCTGCCTTACTCTGGCATTTTGCTACAGGCAAATATTATTATCATGATTATCTATACCAAAGCAAAATGCAATAGCTTATGTAGTTTCAACAACTCAAACAGAATTTCTCACTAGGAAATTATCTGGAGAGTTGTTTTAGGAGATGAAAGCCATCATCTTAACCTTTTATTCTCATTCTCTTTTCCTCGTGTCAGCTGTGTAGATGGATAACTTCAAAGCTAATCTCTTGAACTACATATGCTGCAAGTCTAGATCGTATAAAACCGCAGTGCATTTGTAAGTTCAGGCACACCGAGTATTCCCATTGATTTCAGTGGACTGTCTGGTATATAAGGGTAGTGCAAATCCTGGTATGATTAGAGACTTACAGTGGTCCTCACCCTTACTGGAAAGGGGAATAAGACCTTTTCTTCCCAAAAGGTTTATCACCGGTCATAAACAACAAGTTAGCCTTTTATTGCCTTGTATGTTCCCTGGCAAAAGAGATCAAAGGGCCAGGAAGCACCAGCTGTAGCCATGCGCGTTACTTACAATGTACACATGCGAGTCACCTAACAAGAGTCCCCGCCAAGAGGAGACTGATTGTTTTCTTCCAAAGCTCTGGTTGGGAAATTATTCCCTGCAAACTGCCCTCAAACTCCAAAAAAATGTAGCTGTCCTTACAAAACAAAACACAGACTCACACCTTGATGCCCAGCTAGGGGCAACCTCACAGAATAACCTTCGTTTCTGAGACGTGGAGGAGATGCTGGCAGCCTTGGCAGCCTGTGGAGGGAGGGAAGGCAGCAGGGATGAGGGGGCACAGGGTGGGCAGCGTAACACCGGGCCAGCTGCTCGGGGGGCTGAGACCCTCCATCCCAGGAGACCCTCAGCAGAGCTGCGGCTGACCCCATCACCTTGGCATAGGAGTCCTGCCCCGAGTCGGGGGTGCCTGTGTGACAGCCGGGGCCCTTCCACCCTACATTTCTGTCATTTTGTGATGAATGCTGGAGCAAGAAAGGTAGTTTGAACCAGAACTACAAAGGGTATTTACCTTTGCACTTGTAAAAAAAGGGTTGTGTGTTTGTGCGCTTAACAAGGTTATCAGCTTCCCAGGATGGCTGTGCATGTATCTGCACTTCGAATAAATGCAGTGGGACTATTACTCTGTGCCCTTAAACATGAGAAAACATTTGCTGATTGTCATGCAGATCCTAAGGGCTTCGGACAGCAGGGCACATTTGACGATTGTTTGCTTCTGGATCACTCGTGGTGCTGCCAGCATCATTGCTCAGTTGGGTCTGTCCTCTTGCCAGGTAGTCAGTAGGGGAGGATAAAGCAATGGCCAACGTTATCTTGGCCTCTTGCACCGTTTGCAAAGAAAAGAAGTAATACTAAGCCAAGAAAGTTTGGATATCTATTGAGGCTGATAATATCCCAATGAAACACATGTATTAATAATTAATATAAATGGCATCAGCTAGCAAAAAATTGTGCATATAAAATTGACTTATATTTACATTTGAAATGTTTGTTTTCTCCAGCATGAAAGTTCATCTTTAATGGCCTATTAGTGTTTAGTTAATGCTACGTTAGCTGATTTTTAAGGTACTGAACTAGCAACAAAGAAATCACAATCCAGACATTACCTGAAGAAGAAAACGCAGGAGGAATCATGCATAGGAAAGAGGTGCTTACTTTTTTTCTTTTCACTGTCTGTCTCATGAGACAAAATTCATTAGAAATACAGCCTATAAAATGATGCTTAGCACATTACAGAAGATGATGTCAAGGGTAATTTTGTAGTGTGATGATAGCAAGGGAATTAAACCAGCCATTCACATTAACAATAACAAGTATTCAACATCTAATCACCTATGTACCATCTGAAAATTTTCCTCTGAATGAGCATGTCAGCGTTTTACCCTTTTTTGTAATGAGTTTGCCCACTCAGGAGAAAAAAATAATTTTAATGAAATGCTAATGCAGTACCTGTAGCTTTATTTGCAATTTTGCATAAAATTTTATAATTAATTATTTAAGAGAGCTATACATAGGTGACACAAATATAGTAAACATTTGTTTAATCTGTGGATAGCTGACAGCCTCTAGATTGCATTGAACTATATAGGTCTGCGTAGAGATGGTTACATTAAGGTCACGTGATGCAAGTCATGCTAATAGGAACTTGAGTAAAGGGCAGCTATAAGTGGCAAATAATGTCAGAGACGATAGGTATGAAGAGCCTTTCCTCCACAAAGCCTGGCTAGAAGTAGCCCGATTACAAATTAACAATGCAGGTGAAGCGCTAACGGTGCATGGGCTGAGGCCGTGGCGCAGCTGACGCGAGATCCCGGCTGAGGTGTCCCGCCGCGAGGAACGAGCTCAGGGAGAGGTGGGTGCTGCGTGGCAGGAACGCCACGGCCTCCTCCACGGTGGTGCCCTGGACGGGTCCCTTCCAGCCAGAAACTGAGCAAACCGAGCAAGCAGAATGCACTGGAAGTAAGCTGTTTTCCTAGCGTACTAAACAACTGTGTGGATGAATAGGGTACGTATATGCACTCTTTACTTCTTATTTGCACGCTTTACTCTTTATTTACTTAATGAGCTGTATGCTCAAGATTTTCATTAACAGACTTTGAAGTACATTGCTTCTCAATACTTGTTTCTCTGGGGAAAGATCCTTGATTTCCCCTGCTTTACATTTTATATTTCATTTTTCCTGTATGTCTATGGGATGCCTTAAAAGATTTCCACTAAAACACAGTCTTTGTTCATGGAAGGTAGGATTTCCGTCACTTGATTTTAGCCTCGTAGAGTTTAGCATCTTGTCTGTGCTTGTTGTGTGGGTTCCCTCTATTACCAGTGGAGAGGCAGAGGCCTCTCCAGGGGGCGACTCTTTTGATTTCTCTCAGATGCCTTCTTTAGACCACAATGAATCACTCAATCACAGGAGGGCTTAAATCTCGCTGCTCTGATTTTAGAGAATGACTGTCTAACTCCTTTATACCCAGTGCCTAGCTTTTAGATGACCAAAGCCAGGAAAGGTGGATTTCATCTCTTCCTGCTATAATGAAGTTCCTCTGCAGAAATGGTTGCTTTAGAGGGTCATCCCGTGCAGTTGCTGAAATAAGCCATGATACGCATTTGCTCAGAAGAGGACATACAGCTAATTTGGTCCCCTTGATTACTCCCTGGCTGGATTGGCTTGATAAAATTTGCGTGGTGGTCAAACCCTTACAGTGGCAGGGCTCAGATCCTATTTCAAGGACTTCTTCACGGCCCCGACCGCTAACGTCCCCAAGCAAACAGCGACATGCAGATGCAACGTGACCTGCGGAGCTGTCAGGGCAGCAGCTATTTCTGTAGCAACTGCTTCTCTTTGGAGGGGCTCTGTGAGGGGCTGAGTGGGATCTCTCTCGATCCAGAGCCTTTCCAAATGCTTCAGTTTCACCCTCGTGCCACATGCACGGTAACGCACTTCACGGCCTTTTCTGGAGGGGAAGATGGTAGTTAAAACTATAACCTAACTCATATAATGAATGGGCTCTCCTGGCTCTCCTGAAACAAGCATAAATGAGTTGCAATTATATGATGATCCTTCTTGTAGTGATTGCTGCCTGGCAATAGCAAAGCATTTCATGGACTTCAGGGCAAAATTCTTTCTGTTCAAGCATGTAATGTGAGGTCGATGTACTGCTCAATTTTCACTCATACTTTCTAAATAACACTTAAGGAGTGCTTCAGATGTACAAAGGTCCTGGCCTGGCCTTTTGACTTTCACTGACTAATTTAGGACCATCCTACCAAATGAGGGTTTTTTAATGTCATTGCAAAGTAAAGGAAGGTCTGAGAATAGAAGCCAGTTCTTCTCAGTTCCTAAACCTCAAGACCTTGGGTGCTCTTATGCATAAAGATACTCACTTCCTATGCCAAAACTGTTAAACATCTTCTATAAAAGTTTTTTGGACCTCTTTTTTAAAGCACTTCTACAGATTTCAAATAGTAAAGTAGTTTAGTTCTGTACTGATTCAGGAAGATGGTGGCAATTCTGTTGTTTTCAATGAGGTAGATTGTGCTACGTGGATGTTTCCAAATGTGTAGGCAGTGCCTCTCCTGAGAAGTGGGAAGTCGGTTGATTTTCACTTTCAGTGTAACCAGGGTGTTCTAAACTTTCTCAGTCGCAGGGACTTGCTCCATGTACATTCCTCTAATTCCGGGGAGGGGGGGGGGTTGCAGTCTATCTCTAATTTTTCCTAAGCAAACATTCCTGTGTAACTCCATGGGAAATAGTCTTCATGCTAATTTTTAGCTGAAGGTGATAGGTAGGTAGGTGCTTTTGGTAAGATAACTTTCTTCGATAAAGATGCAGGCTATGAAGTAAGGTTTCCTTTAAAGTAGTTTCTCTTTTACCTTCCCTTAATGATCAGTGATCCAACATCCCTCTTCTTTTGGAGCCTTAACCAAAGTCTGCTAAAGTCAGTGGGTCTTCCCATCAATGTTAGTGGTCTTTGTCTCCCTTGGCTAATTACTCAAGTCATTTAGTACTTAAAACCCCCTGAAATCAGTGAGTTTGTATTAGTGAGTTATCCCTATTATTTGCTTATTACAGTGTCAAAACCTAGAGAGCCCAGGTGATCCAGAAGCAGCATCCCGACCGGCTGCTGCAATCTGTCCACCCCACAAGAGAGGAACAGTCCCTCACCACCACTCCTGTCCCGCGATCCAGCAGAACTTACCTTATGGATAGACATTTGCCCCACCAAAGCCACAGATTCAGTTATTCACCTTTGATGTCATTCACGCACCATATGGCGTATGTGTAGTGGAAGAAGAAGCAGAACTGCACCCGAGGGTGTATGAGCATCGAATGCAGCTGTAGGGGTATGGTGAGTTTGCAGGATCTACTGTTTTCTGCTATTTCTCAAATACTACTTGTTAAGTATTGTTCCCCATTCCCAAAGATAAATAAAATAGCAAACTAAAAAGCAGCTCCACTGAGTATTGCTGTTGCAAGAATAATTTTTAAAATGTATCAGAAGGGTTGAGATCCCAAAAAAGTCTGTATTTTTAATGATGTGAATATGAATGAGAACTCAGGAACACAGCAGACTTGTATTAGAAATATTGACGCAGGAAATCTCAGTATAATAAATGAAACAGAAAATATTTTCTCACATGAAACAAAGAAGAATTCTTTCACAGTTTGTAATCCTCCTCTCTTTACTAAAGTCCATGATCAAGTGCATGACTGAGTATTACTCTGTATATGAGCTTTTAAAATTCTTCGTACCATTTGCAGGGTAACAAAGAGTGCATCAGTTAGAAATGAGTTATCCTTTTGCTTTTTTTATGAGCTGTGGTGGCTCAACAAAGGAATTGGGAACAAATTCTATAGCGTCTTTCAAACCATGTAAGTAGAAGCTTTCTTCTAGCTCGTTCTGGCCTGACATTTACTTCAAGAAATGATATACTTATATCTGGGAGCATACCAGGAAGGAAACTATAAAAATACATTTGGGGATCTTGTCAAGTTAAAAGTGGGTGGCAAAGAATAAGCCTCTGCTGAGGCTTCAATGCATTCCAGAAACTCACCTTGCTGGCCAGTTGTGTGTTCTCCATACTGCAAACAGACAGAAATTATTCTTGACTCTTATCTTTAAATTTATGGGTCTATTTTCCCTGTAGCTTTCCCACCGCTGTACTTTTCTGTAAGGTTCAGAGAGAGAACTTTACCATGTATTTCAAGAGAAGAAAAGAAAAGCCATCCAGTTCTTTCTTAGGAAATATCTGTTGACCTCCACTTGCCCAGATGTATGTGCACAGAAGAAGCAGGGGTTTACAGCACGAGAAGTCCAATCAATAGAGAGCCTGTTTCAGAATCAGCAAACAAAGATTTAACTCATAAAAACTTCAGTTCTAGAGGCATTTGTAGAAAGGAAATGGAAATTATTAGACAGCTTTAATGACAACGGAAACTACTGTTTTCTTTACAGTCTTTGAATGCCACAAGCACACGTACATGCTTGTATTTGTATACTTCACATTCTTGCTCACTTACCTTAGCTTTGTGTGGAAAAAGAGCGACACACATAATAACACAACAGCAATGTGTGAAAGAGTAAAAACTGTGGTCTAGGAAGCACTCAGTGGCACGTGGCTAGAAAGCCGTGAGCCAGCCAGACTTGGTGAGTGCAGCAGACCTGGGGGAGCCTGGAGATGTGCTCTGCGCTGCCCAGACCGACTCCTCACCCTCGGCCACGGGCAGCCCAGCTCTGACATTCGAGGGAGAGGTGCTGGACAGCTTTTAAAGGGGCTGGTGGTGAGATGAGAAAAAATGATCCAAGTACCTTGGTGTCCGCTTCAGGGTGACGGAATTGCTCTCTAGGCCTTGTCTCCTCTGCACTGAACAAATGTCCGCTGACTTCAATGGGAACTTACATACCTTCAGGTTCATTCAGCTGCTTAAACGCAGGCGTCGAATGCAACTCCTGTGAGACGCACTAGGTTATCCTACCCAGCTTCCCCTGCCACTCCAGAGGGACGTGGGGCTCCCATGGGTCACAGCTGCCGAGCCTGCGTGGGTGGGTGCTCAGATATAACCGCAGCTCCGCAAATGAGCAACTCCGGTTGCTCCAGAAACATGCAGTCAAGCAACTGCATCGTCCCCTTAGCTCACACGCAGATGCTTACATTTGGAAGTCGTAAGTTTGAAGACAATCAGATTAATTCCATATTTTGTTGCAATAAACCATACCCAACTCAGCCTGTTTTTTAATTGTAGCCAGGGAAGTGCCAGAACACTGTTAACTAATGATGAGTTTTCATTTCAGCGCCTACTGTGCAGAACTAGATTTGCTTTACTGAGGTTTCAATGCAAACCAAATGTAGGTGCCACACATTTCTGGCATGACTGCTGAGCTTTATGGATAATGGGTTTTTCCCCATTTTATACAGTAGAATGGATATGACATAATATTTCACAGGGACTTAGGGACAATTTCCTGCCCCAAGAAGCTTAAATGATGTAAGGAGTTTTAAATGAATTAATGTCTATCACTTGTGGGAACCTTAAGGTGCATAGCTTTTGCTTCTCTGTTAATTTTCTACCCAACTAACCCTTATCTTTCTCTGAGAGTGACACATAATGTGTTGCCAGTTCCTGGAGAGCAGAAGCTAGTTGCACCCTGCATTGCCGATATCCAGTGTGTAGAACTAAGCTGAGTCTTTTAAACACAAGCCAGGTGGTGGAAGGTTGTGGGAAAGGAAGGAAAGCAAAAACTGGACCTTTAGTGGAAAACAATCCTGAAAGTAACTGGGAAAGAACTGCAGACAGGACCTCTCACACAGGCTGCAGTGCGATCCATTCCTGTGCTGAGCTGGCAGTCCTCTGCCGTGCCTGCAACCTCTGTTACTCACAGCTTAACATGTGCAGAGCCGGAGGTGGAAAGTGCTCTTTATTCACCTGAACAGCTACAGAGGGCCTCAGCACGCAGCACGTTGCTCTAAGGTCTGGGTAGCAGTCAGCGTTTTAAAGAACTCCATAAATAGAGCTGCTCATCAAAGCCATGAAAAAGGTACATTGTGGAGGCATAGCGCCTATAGAGATTCAGGTCAGGTACGTGGGGCAAAGCTTCATCCAGCAGCAGCCAGTCACATAACCATTTCTCAGATTTGCCAAAATGGCAAGGGTATTGTAATTAAAATGTGAATTTTCAACTTCGTCATATTCATCATTCAGATCTATATTTAAATAAGTGACCCAAGCAATATGTGCCTCTACTTCACAGCAACTGCCTTTCCTCTCTCCTCTCCCTCTTAAAGCAAAAGTAGCCAAGAACAGATTGAAGGAAGCATTACAAGATATTTCTTAATCAAGTATTCAAATGTCTTTAAAAGTTAATTTGGTTAACAACTATTTTAAGCTACTTGCTGTTCAACAACTCAGGGTTTTATCCCACAGAAAGCTCATTTAAGGTGAATTGAAATGAAATAAGGTGAATTCATGCTTCAATAGAAATAGAAAGCAAGTGTTAGGAGACAAGCAAACCTCACAAGCATCTGACAGCACTCATCAGGACTGGAAACTGCCTGCAGTCACCTTCACCTTCACAATAACCTTGAGAGAAATTTGCAAGTGGATGATAGCTGTACTTTCAGAATATTTCGTATGGGGAAACATACCTTTCACCAAAGCCCCAGGCAATCATGACCTAAGCTGTAGGACACCCCCATCAGGACCACAAGCAGACACCCAATTAGCTTGTCTGTAAGTTATCATAAGAAATTAAAATTTGACAAGTAAATAAAAGAAATCTGACAACAATCTTCTCTAGCTCAGAAATTATTCTTAGAAAAACTCTTTTATCTAGCCAGGATTTTAGGGGAAAATGTTCTGATCTTTTTTTTTTTTTTGTCTCTCCCTAAACTCTCACCCTCTGAGCAAAATTGTCATGACATTTTTCAGGATCTTCTGTCAACAAAATAGAGAAAACATGATGCACCTTTATCTACCTACACAACAAAGTAATGACCCTAGAAGTGAAGTACTGCATACCAAATACACAAAATTGCTCATAATCAATCCCCCAAAGTCATTAACATTTTGAATAATTAATAAGTTCAAGAAAATTACCATCTGTTCAAAGACAACCCATGAAAAAAGCCTAAGACTGCCAAACAAGGTATTCATTGTAAATTATTGCTCTGCTGATGCAGTTACATCACATAAAATGAAGCACTCAACCCTTCAAGAACCAAATGTTTCGCTACCCTTTCTAATGGGTGGCAAACAGATGAAATTAAGCACACAGAGAGAACTAACAGAGAGAAAATCTTGCAGTGATGGGAGATTATCCTCAACATATATGGCATTTCATGTATATCAGGAGCACTGAGATTCCTTCTAAGTAGAATAAAAAAAAAAAAAAATAAGGTAACACCAGAGCAAGGGGGATGCTGAGACCAGAATGCGTGTTAGTATGAATTTTCATTAGGCACAGCTGGAAGGTCTGAGAATGTGTTGAGTAACCAAGTCTATTAAAATTAAACAGTGTGATAACTGCTGACACAGCAATTGGGCTACTCATACCAAAGGCAGACCCACAGCTGGTGTACAACAGCACACATCCCCACACAGACCAGTGAACGCCAGTTGATTCAGAGGTCATCAGAAGCATTTTTTTAAAGAATCTTCAGAAACTGAAAAATGGTCAAGGTTGAAAATTACCACTAGGCTTATAAACTGCTGCCAAATCCTTTGTGGCATATGAATGATAGACTTTACTGAAAGGTGACATTTTCTTCCACAATATACTATCAAAAGTATCTGATACAATAAAGGTAATATCTGAGAAGTTTTCATCCTCCCGGTCTTCTGTTAATAAAACACAGACACTAATCAGATGTTGCCTTTTAAGTACAAATCAGAGCAGAGATTCACATTCTTAAGGGTATTTTTACTCTGCTTTGTCCTACTGTCAGATATGAAATGTGTGCAGGCTGTAAATGGGTACCTCAAGATTCTTCTTCCCCAGGATAATTTCAGTGTGTTTCTATTATTCAGACCAGATTCCAGACATACCTAGCTATCCTCCCCACACTGGCTTTATGCCTCAGAAAAGTAGGTATTTGCAGAGGGGACCAACCTGTTAGGGGTGGCCAAAGAGCCTTGTCCTCTCTTCACTGCCTGGTGAAGCTACAGCTCTGGAGAGCTCATCTGGCTTCTACTGCCGCGCGAGGGGTGGACGGGGTGGAGAGGTGCTGGGGTAGCTGCTGCCCCCACTCCTTCCATCTCTTCTGGGGCAGCAAACCTGTCTCCCAAAGGATCCTCCCCCCATCCCCGTTCACCTTCCATGTGAGGTTTATTCATAGGCTTGTCCATCCTTCTCCTCTGGGAAATGCCCTGCCCCACGCTCAGATCTCCTCCACTCCTCCCGTGTGCCTGTGCTGCTGGGGAGGCTTCAGCGTGCTGTGCTGTTTGATCGGACCACAAAACAGAGTTGGAAGAGGCCTTAGGACTCCGCTTCTGCTTCCAAATCCTTGAAAAAGAACATTAACAGCTACTTTTCATTCCCAGAACAAAAGACATCATTTCTGCAGTGGACTTTTACCCCTGACTAATAAGATTTCACCTGAAGTAATTTCTCCGGAACAGCATCAATGCATTAAAACCAAGAAAGATCCCTGGCTTCTTTCCCATCAAATATCAGTAGTAAATCCTTTTACAAAATTTCGCATGGATGTAAGATAAATGTTTGATTCTTCCAAAGGAAGAGAGCTCTGTGAGAGTTATACTTCTGAGTGAAGGGAAACTGAAGTCAGAACTCAGTGATCTTCATTCCCAATAGCCATGTCTGTATTGTGTGGACCAGAGGATCTACTGTCATCCAGCACGGCTCCCTCTTTGCTGGAGTAACCAGATTTCTTTCCAGAAACAACCACTGGGCAGAGAGGGGCTAATGCACACCAACGCAAGATGCCACCATACAGGCCAGACGCTGTCCATCCGTGCACCTCAGCACCTCGCTGAGGACCACCACACATGACAGGAGGGACACAACCCATGTACCTGCCCTACATTTGGAAGCAGCAGCCATACAAGATAGTGTGAAGAGATAAAGGTGTGTTTCAGAAGTTACCAAATCAGAGATTTCAAAGAGCTCCAGCAGTCAGGCTGGGCAGTGAGGTGGAGCAGACAGCACCTGAACACGCCACGACCCCAGCGATGCTGTAACGTGGGTATTGGTTAGTAGGTTAATTACCTTACCACATATAAAAAGGAAACCTCTTTACCTCATAGAAGTCTTTAAGTTAGCAACTCCCCTCAGCACCTGTCACCATCACGTAGTATGGCCCAGAGACAGCCCAGCGCTGTTGCTGGAGGCTCCAAACCTAAACTCATCCTGTCTGCACACCTCACAGAAAGGGATTTTTCCATTCTGCCCCTGCCCCAACCATTTAGCACAGAGATGATAAACTGCTATATAAATAACCTTGAGGTAGTTATATGTTTCAGTCTTTCCTTACATAAACATTTTTGAGGATTTTAAATTATGGGGAAGCCATTTACCAGGCTGTGGTAAAGGAGATATTGGGCTGTTGAAAAGAAGCAAATAATCAGGGTAAGAAACGTTTTGTTCTGCTGTACATCTCCCTTTTCATACATTGCCAGGGGATGGTAATGAGCAGTGAGTCATCAGCAGAGTTTCACTGGAATGAAAAGGGGCAGAAACAGACCAGAAAGTACACCCTATCCTTTCAAGATCCCCCATCCCATAAATATCCAGATCTTCATTAATTAAGGCTTGAATATAAATTATTGTGATTATTGCAAATTAATGCTGGGAACCAATCCAACAGGGTTGTCCAATAGATGTCACTGAAATGCTGAGGCACATACACTTTTCCCCACAATGCCACTGGGAGCCTTGTCTCCTTCCACGGCTCCCCAGCATGTACACGCTCCTGGCGAGGCATTTAACATCATGCCTCCAGCAGCTTTGAGGCCTTAAGGCATAGAAAGAATGAGGTGAAGCAATTCTTAGGGTTATTCCAAACGTAGCAGATCTTCAGAGCCTTAGAAATAGTCATGTGACACTTGGCAAAACCTTCTCCACGTATACAGAGGACTCAGCAAAATACTAGGAAAAGAGCTGTCTAATAATTGTTGAAAGAATAACTTACAGAAGGGTTTCTGCTTCAGTAAAATATCCTCTCTTTGCAGTGTCACCCATGTGGTTCTTGTATGGACAAAGTCCCGTCTCTAGGGGATAACAGCAACTACAAAGGCCCACCAGAGGCCTTTCTGATTTCCTCTTATCATTAACACTGATACTATCCAGATGGGAACACTGTAGCTATCTGAGTAACACTGAATGGCATATTACTCGCTACTTCTAATAGTGCTTGGATGTAAGTCTCCAGCTAGGCATTCCAGAAGAACCCCTAGGTTAACTGAAACCATCAGCACCTAGTTATTCTCGTTATTTGTGTTATGATAGCAACAAGAGGCCAGTGATCCAGGATGCCAGAGGCTGTAGGAATAAACAGACTGTCCCTTCTCCATAGCTTTCCTTCCTGCAAGAAATAAAATGTCCTGGGGTCGTTGCATGAAGATCATGTTCTGTCTTACAAGGCCAGGAGTACAGAGGAGGCTGGGAAGCCCTGCTGAGCAGCCACCTGCTTCTCAAGCTCGGGATGTTAGAGCAGATCATCCTGGTTTGGAAAGAGGCATCCCTGCTGCCAGAGCTCAGGTACTTTCTTGAAAGTGTCACACTGATCCTTGAGAGCTGGTCACATCTGAAGTGTTCTTTGGGCCAGCATGGGAGGACAGGGAAGACTGGATCCTGACCTCTGGTTATCACCTGTTTTAAGAGGGACGTACAAGACTTCCAGCCTACCTTATGTTGCCATATGCATGTATTTTTGTTCAGGTACATCACTGACAGGACAGTTAAGTAACCTGAGTTTTTTGCAACGTATCTTCCAAGTACGCTCACCCCTGTGCAAGGTGTTGTTCTGTTGTAAGTGCCTACGAAAGCTTCCCAAACTAAATTTGGCAATGTGAGCTTCCTTGACTGCTTACATGACAGTCTATTTTGTCTCATCAGGGCCCAGCCCCACATCTCTATCTACTTCACCCACTCTTCTCCATCTCTTGCACCTGAGTGTCCCCATCTGAACTCTGTATTCTTTCATTCCTCCTCCTCCACCTGCGTTCCCACCAACCAGGACCCTGCCCCTTTTCATCCACGCAAGGCAACCTGCGAGTCCTCAAGCCATCCTCCCCTCCTCGTCCTGAGCTGGCCCACGTCTGGAATCCTGAACCAAAAGCACAAACACAGGCTTCAAAGCGATGTGTGTGTGAGGCAACAGCAGCCACAACGGCAGCTCAGAGCTCTGGCTGCGCCCTTCTGCCCGCGGATGGAGGTGCCTGTGTCACGTCTCCCGAAAAGCCCACACACAGCGAGCCGGGAGAGCCTGTGGCCGCCGCTTCCCATTCAAACCTCTCATACAACACTTGAGCAGGGTCTGGTCAAGTGTGATAGTTGGAAGAGCCACCAGCATGTGGTCTGTATTTCCTTGCCTGCGATGAACATCTGGATGTGATCTGAGAGGAACCTCTGTTTCTCAGCTCTGTGTAGTGATTGCTCCGACCTCTGAAGGGGCAGGATGAGATCCCACTCTGCAGCTGACCAGCACCAGCACAAGCACAAGTCACCAGCACAAGCAATCTTACGTGCTCATGACAGATGGCCACTGTGAAAACACAACGTATTTCATGAAGCTTTGCAAATCTCCGGGGGATTAACAGAATGATGTGGAGAACCATGCCAGCTTTGACCCGCGAGCTGGGTTCAGCAGATTGCTGACTGTGAGCGGCTGGTGGGATCACTTCAACATCTGGGGGTCGGTCCTCTGAGCAGGACGCAGCCTTACGTGTGGCTGATGCAGCGGCAGAGCTGTGTAACCCGCGGCTCACGTCTCCCTGGGGCTGCCGACAGCCGGGCTCTGAGAGCAGGGCTTGATCTGGACGCCACGCTGCGTGCGGGAATACCTTTCAGCCATCCTAAACAGGCATCTTTGGTGGTTGAATTCCCACCTGAGACACTGTTTGGAGACACAACCGAGAAAAATTGGTAACTGAGGTAGCAGAGAAAGGCCAGTTCTCATGAAGTCAAACAAGAACTCACTTTTTTGTCTGTTCTGCTCCGTACCGCTGCCTTTCTGAGATCGAGCCCGCGCCTCCCCGTGCTCGCTGGTTGGCCCAAGAGGCCTTTTCCTCCTCATGGGCTTCTCAGCAGCACACCCTGACTGCAGGTGTGAGGCATCTGCGGCACGAAGGGCTTCAGAGCCTCTCTTGAAGATGAGGAGAGGGAAGATCAAGTGCTTGTTTCCCTCCCTAGTCCTCCATTTTAAGCTCCGCTAGGTCACTTACAGAGGTGGACAGAATATGTTTCTTGTGCTGCTACTTTTTAAAATGTGGTACTTTTGGTTTTTTAAATCTGTTTTTGCCTTCTGGTCTTAATTTTCTCTCAATTTTGGTAATTTCATACACCTTACCTATATGACTTGCACCTTAGATTCATGATTTTTGGAAAGGCTCAATCCCAAACTTTTGCAGAACTATTTGGAAACCGATTAAAACCTGGAAAGAGAGACAAGCTGCTTAAACAGCACACTCCAAAAGTCAGCCATTTGGTGTCACATAGGAAATGCAGATTATTTCAAACCCATGTTGCTTCATCATTTTGACCCATTTGATCCTACAATTATCATTACTTTAGTGTTATTAGGGAAAGAAAAATTATGACCACGGCATGATGTGCTGTCAGCGTGATCCAGACACCCATTTGCTGCTTCATTGTGCTAATTCTCAATGTTTCTAATAGTATGGTTACAGTCATGGATTATGATAGCACGTACGCACTGCATAGCAATCAGAATTATAACAAATTTAAGTTTTTAACTGCACTGTTCCAAGTGTTCATTAACCAATATGCTTATCAAGTTGTTTTTTAATGTGCTCTTATTCTTCTGGCAGCAAAAGCAGTTTACTTTCATATGGAGTGACAGATTTATCACTGTCATCTAATGTAAAAGCAAGTGAATGACCTCCATTGCTGTAACAGCCGAATAACCAATTTGGCTTGCAGTCCCTGTGTAGGACTGTGATGGAGCAATACACACCATAGCTACAAAGGACATACCTAAACACGTGGTGCAGAACAGGGAGCACTGGGAATGCCACACAGAGCTGTTCGTATGTGAAACAACCACGCTCAGCCTTGCACTTTCTTGTTTGCTGGATGTCTGCAAGCAGATCCAGTCTCTCAGCATAAATGCAAAGTAACTTTAAGGCTGCTGTAATTTTCATCTGCATTGAACAAGTGCAGGAAAACCCGTACAGCTTGAGATTTTCTGGGGTTTCTAATACAGGTAGGTTTCCCCAGAAGAAGTAACAGAAGCTTAGTGAATCTAGGACCAAGTCCCTTGCCAAATCTCATATTCCTCCTCCGAACTGGAGGGTTGCTGCAAGTACTTTATAGTGGGAAAAATATTAGGCACTGAGAAATCTGCCTCCTATTCCTAGCATTCCTTTCAATTACATCTGAACTTTTTGAAATCACATTTTACATTAAAATTCAGTGTGAGGTAGAGATCAGATGATAGAAAGTACGGCTGAATCCGTTGAAGTTTCTCAAAGAAAAGCAATTGAAAAAGAAGGTAATATGAAAGTCTTAGACAGTCCTAGTAAAGGCATCTGAAAAGCAGAGTTTTAATAAATAAATGCATGATGTTTTCAGTACAAAATTCAGTCCCACTCATCCCATAACAATCAGTTTTCATTTCAATGTAACAAAATGTTTGCAACACCCCCACCACTGCCTTTGATTCTCGTGTAACACAAGATCAATTACACTCTTTTCAGACAGCTGTTCTTTTACTTCATATTTGGCTTCAGAAGAAATCGTTGCTATCTTTCATATAGGCGTACGCTCAGTACTGTTATAATGTTGTTATCCGAAACAGATTACAGAAGCAGGTTCATCGGCTGAACAATCTCGGCCTCATAGTATCTTTTTCAGTCTAGGAGAAAATGGTCTGGTTTATTAATGGCTGCTGTTTACCCAGAGTTTTTCTGCAGAAAAAATAATGCAGTTATATTGCTATCTCTGTGGCAACATACAGTACTTTTTCACAGAGATATTCAACTGTTCTTTATCATTTGTTGTACCTCCATTATCAAGTCAAGTCCCAGCTGAAGGAAGGACCTCGGTGTACTGGATTACAACTATGCAATAATATTTGTCTCTCACGTATTGTACCCACCTGTCATGTATTTTCCTTCTCAGAATAAGCATTGAAAGAATGGATAATGGGGATGCATTCAGTATCTCTATTCAAAAGGGAGAAGTATAAAAGAGCAGCTATCCCATTAAGTAGTTGTTTCTTTCAAAGGGGTAAAGATGAGTTTGCATCAAAGATATTTCTACTTTCCTTTATTACCACTCTGTTTAGGCAGAGACAATAGCTTCTAGTAATTTTTATAGTTAACATGACAGAAAATTCTATTTTAGTTTGAAATGTTCATTTGACAGTAGCATTTACTAACATACCCTAATGACCAAAAAGAATACATTTGAAGCACTTCAGGAAAATGTATTTTATTTCCTAATAATCAGTGAAAGGTGATGACCAGATTTTACGAGGCGGCATTCAATTCAAGGCCAAGTCTGTAGGGCAAAGATCACTTCAGGCCACTTTTATAGTCCTTTTATATAAATATAGCTTTTCCCAACAGAAATCAAAACAGATTTAGGAAAAATGTAGAAAAGCATTATAAATAGACACTGATATTCTCTTCAATCTGCTAAGTCATGCTTGTCCCGCTGCTGTTTCTCTTTCTGCTTATTTTATATACAGTTTCATTGTATAGATATCTGTAGGAAGGAGAGCTGAGCAAACAGCATTTTCATTATAGGGTGATCCAGGCATTTTCATATTTGTCCTAAATCCGATTGGAACCAGTTTTTATGGAAAGAAAACACATGAAGAGTTTCAGTTGAGAAATGCAGAAGCATTTGCTAGGTGTGCAGTCACGTAACAGCCAGGATTTGTTACGGGACTCTGCAGAAGGGATGCCCTGGTGCATAATAACAAGGAAATTTACTCCAAGGACCTGAAGCACTACGGTTGTAGTTCCGATGAAGCAAATCCAAACCAATCTATTTTATTTCAGTTCTCAGTGCAACAAGTTTGTAAATTTAGCATTTTCCTGTGAAAATTTGCCATTTTGCAGGACTTTTTATTAATGGTTGAAACCTTGTTTTTCTGGGAAAATCCCCAGTCAGGTTCAGAAGAAAGTGTATATTAGAGCTGCACACTGACATCTTCAAGGAAAATTAAGTTTTAAAGAAACCCAAGCAGGTTAAGTACACGCTCGCCCAGGCAATGAATAGTAACTGTGACTTGCCCCAGCAATGTCAGCTACTCGGCAGAGTGTGAGAAGCTGATGTTTCAGCCTGAGAACTCTTGTCATTCACTCTACGGGATAAGGCAATTTGCAGAATAAAACAATCCAAGAGATTTCACCAAATGAGTTTGAGGAAATCATGATATGCTCATAAAAATCTTGTGAAAAAAAGAAAGGCTAAATCTGTCATGAAATACATATTGCTGCTATTCCTTCTATTGCCTTGGATATAAAGTAGTTTCAATTACAAGGTATCAAGGATATCATTAAACTTCCTTCCAGAACGTTAAGTTGCTCTTCCTCAGCTCATTTGACTGTTTTTGTATTATCATTTCGGAATTCCAGCATAAATATTTAGCCATAAGGAAATGTTGCGAGCAAAATATGACTTGTGCACAAAATGCTTCAATTTAAAATAGAAACAGTCCTCCTTTGACAAGGTTAAATGCAACTTTTAACACTCTAAGGATGCCAGCAGATAAAACATAGAAATAAGAAGCAGGGAGCCAAAAGACGCATATGGAGTTAACAATCCTCTTTAAAACCTCAGCGGAGGGCTGAGACGCACGTTTTTGAAATAGCGAAGCCTGTCAGTGTGAGGGTCTTGTGAAATCGGGGCTGGCGTTCTCCCACACGGGAGCACCTTCAGTGAGCCCTGCAGGGGACGGGGCCGCAGCTCAGGTTTGTGGGACGGGAGAGAGCAGCTCCTCTGCCCGGCCTCCGCCAGGCGTCCTGCCTTCTGCACGGGCTGCTCCCCAGCAGACTGCGGGCATCGGGATCCATCCCTGGGGCTGGTGCGAGGCGCGCTTCGGGGTCCAGCCAGCTACGCGAGCGATGGTTGCGCTGAGCCTTGTGCGACATCGTGAGATGACACGGCTCACGCTGTACGCCAAAGTCTTGGCCGGCACTCAGGGAGGCAGTACTCTGACCTCTGCTCTTCATCTTTCAAGTTATTTGCATCCCAGCAGGGCATGGTTTAGCGTTCAGTTGGCTGGGGAATTCAAGGGCCAAACACAGTTGCAAGAAACTGTTGACATCTTTTGGTCTCAAAAGTCTCCTTTGTAATTACAGCTGAGTCGTCTCCTTTCCACTGTGGGGGATGCTGCCATACCTGTAACTTTGAATCGCGAGGGAAGAAGATGGATAGGGGCGACACGGAGCTGGGAGCGTGCCCAATCTTCTCCATGATGCAACAGCTGTGATTTTTCGTGACAGCCCACACTTGTGGTAAATCCCCCTACGAATCATACTGCTTCGCTGGGCACGACACCAGGGGAAGTCAAAAAAACGTGCCTGATTCTGACCTGCTCTTGTACTTGTGTACTTGTGCACCCCCACGTCGATCCACTCGCACTGCTGGATGTAAACCATCTCCAGTTAGAGGAGCATTGGGCCGCTTATTCAAGAGCAAGCTCTCTGCAAGACAGCGCGTACATCAGAACAGTGCCTGGACTGGGCCAGTTACTTACACCCTGAAGGGGCACCTCTCGGGGCGCAGCCCTGTCCCCCCGTGCATGGTGGCGAGCGGCCGCAGGCAGCCTGGAAGGCAGCCGGCCAGCGCCAGGGCAGGATGCGTGCACGCAGAGATCGCTCATTCGGGTTCGGTCACACCGCCCAGACCTGGAAACCTCCTTCTTCCACTTGAATCTATGTATGTTACAGCGTCATATACCATCTACGAAAGCTTAAGGTGTTTTGTATAAACTATATATGCAGGCGCATGAATGCATGTGCATAATACAGCTACTTTAACTTTCCTTCAGAGAGAATTCTTTCCCTGTACTGGATAAGAAGCAGCTGCCGGCCTTGGGGCAGCGGTTTTTTCCTTATACCACATTAAAACATTGCTATTCAGATTGAATTTTAGTGTGAATCATATGATCACATTGATGCTTCATAACGTAAGTGCAGAATTCCCTTTTGGCATTAATGGTATTTATGAAAGAAACCAGAGGAACTTGTTCAAATTTAAAATGTTGGTAATATTTTGCCTTCTGGCTATTTTTAAATTTTTATTTAATTTCTGCTAAAGGAAGAGAAAAAACAGTTTGAAGAGATTTACGTGAAAAAATATCAAACGATCCGCCACCCTGAAGGAGATTCTCACATAAAGTTTCTCTCTGTTGTAAAGGCAACGGTTTTCCACAGAGATTTTGTTGTTGTTGTTACAGAGTTAATCTCTGTTTTATTAAGGCCATTCTGAGATCATCTGCACTTTTCATTATACATGATATGCAACTACTCTGCTAATGGCCGGCTAGAAGTGATATGCAGAGACACTGAGAACTTGTTTGGAAGAGACTGAAGAGGAAAAATGCATATGACTCATACAAAAATGCATTGAGCATTGTGTTTCTACAAATGTTTCTACAAATTGTGTTTCTACAAAACTGTCTACAAGCCTGCGGAACACAAGTGGCCAGGTTCTCATGTTCTCTGTCAGAAAAAGCCCGTGCTGGCTCTGCATCTGGGCAGTTTGATTTCATTGGGGTAACCCTAGCTGAGAGCCCTTCAGTTTAACTGCAACAGCCTGGGATTCAGTGCAGGTCGTGGGGAGATTATCAAGAATAATGCTGGGTATTTCCTCTGGCACTTCTGTCATTCCGACACCTGCATTATTTCATTTCACTGTGACCATTGCTGTTAACCAAGCTATCAAAATTAAAAATACATGCGCTGCAGCTCCCCTTGACTGCTATCTTTGGAATAATGATTATCACCAAAAAAAGGACAGAAAATATGATTAAGTCCTAATCCTGCCAATGTTGGCACACCACTAATTTTACATAGGTGAGCAATTCTGGCAAACTGGCATATAAAAATTTGTTGGGTTTATGCATTCTTTCAGTATTACTATTATGATACAGCAACTTTATTTTTCCAAGTCAATGTTCAAGATGCAAATGATGATGTGTGCATTAGGAAACAACAGGAAAAGATGAGTCTTGAAGGCAGCAATATGAGCCCCTGGTTTTGATGAATTACAATCACCAGGACTTTTTATAAAAATTACAATTTAGTCAGAATGTCAAAGACAAGTGCTTAACTCCAGATCCTAAATACAGCTGTGGACACTTGATGGAAATGCACTGTTCTCAGAGCTGCTAAGCACACACAAATTTTGCTGAAGCTAAAAGGTGGCTGCAACAGAAGCCAAGTGGAAGAACTTTCTAAAAATCAGGTTTGCTTTCCTTGGCAGCTTCAGGAGCAGTTGGAAATGAGTTCTAACCCTGTTGTTTCCGTGAAGCTCTCTCATGGCTGTGTTGTGCAGAATAACAACTTCAAGGTGGCTTAAATGGCTATGAATTTCCTGCAGCAAGGTCTCCATAACAATGTTTAATATATGACTATAAAATTACAGACAATGTTGTTTACATCAATAGCACTTACTATGACCTAACAAATTACCCTTTATTCATTAAATCAATAGTTTCCAAACTTAATTTTCCCAAAGGACTGGAGTCTTTGCTGAAATATCGTTATGGAACTAATAATGGTATTAGTATGATGATAGACCAAAACTATCATAATCCATATTACTGAATTAATATCCTGGATGCCTTTTCCCACCTCACCCAGACACCTCTTTTATTCCTGCTTCAACCTTCCAATGCTCCATCTTAAAATCTCAACCATTTTTCCCTATGGGGTAGCTGGTACCCCCCAGAAACCACTTCTCACCATGTCTTGAGCATCTCATTCCTTTCCCAGGAGAGGTAGGGACTTGTGACCCCACAGGGGCACTGCTCCCTGTTTCATCCTTAGGAGGATTTCTGGTCATTTGCAAGTTTGTTCTCGGGGAAGACGCCCCCCCCTCCATGGGACAAACCCCTCCAGCCAGAGGTACCACATGAAAATCCTGGGGCATGGTCACTGCT
The DNA here is from genome assembly GCF_947461875.1 of Haliaeetus albicilla. Taxonomy (NCBI): domain Eukaryota; kingdom Metazoa; phylum Chordata; class Aves; order Accipitriformes; family Accipitridae; genus Haliaeetus; species Haliaeetus albicilla. Next base: position 36,609,790 of record NC_091496.1, on the reverse strand, counting down.
CCGCTTGGGTGAGCCCCACGTGTGCTCCCAGAGAGGGCAGTAAGCTCAGCATACTGCAGTGCCAAAGACCAGTTTCGGTCCCTCGTTAAAAAAACCTTGGCTGTCGACTCTCACTGAATGGCTTTAGGGCATCTAGAATAAAACAGTAATTGTACATGTGAGCTATAATCCCATGTCACAAAATCGCCCCGTGAGGAGCACATGAAAACAACCCAGGGAACAGTGCGGCACAGTGCTTGCACTGTTTTCATTAAACGTTTGCTTAAACTTCAGGGAGTGGCTGGTTTTTACTGAAAGCACTAACAGATCAAACCTTCCTATGAAACTTCTCTCAAAGAACTTCATCCTTGAAAACCTGCTACATCAATGTAGCTGCCAACAGAGTCAGAGAGATACCTGCTTATCAGGACTTTTAAATGCTTCCAATGCAATTTATACAAGCCTTTCCTACCAGCTTTGAATTTCAGGCTTCATCGGACTTAAAGGAGCACCGCAGCTGTCTTTGCGGCATCAACACTTTTCTTCAGTCTCCTCTTGAGCTGCAGAATCTCTTCCTGCTATCAGCCAGCAAACTTTTTTACCCTGCCTTCCAGACCTGGCTCTCCCAGTAATTGCTGCTGAAAAGGGGGTCTGCCCAGAGCCAGGGGTTTTTGAGCAAACTGTCGAGGGGAATACCTTACAGTGCTCCCCACCCACCTAAACCCTTTATTATTAAATAATGCATAAATATAGACAATACATTTCCAGATTTTTATTAACCATGGGTCTTTTCATGGAACTGTAGCTCAGTAAGTCCTGTTATAAAGGTGCAAATGGAGATATCGCAGCCTTGGATATACTGAAATCTGCAGAGGGAACCACTTTTTGTTTCAGGATTGCAAACTGCAGGCACGAAGGACAAAGGACAAGCGGGTGCAGCTGTGACAACGGTTCCTGTTTTTCTGGCACAGGTAGACGGTTGTCTGAGGGCTGGAGGCACCAAGACTGGGATGAGCAGCCCGAAAACTGCCCCACCACCTTCGCTGTCAGCCCCGCGCTGTGGCCGGCCAGGGAAGGCAGCGAGCAGCAGCAGAGTTATTTTACTCTCATTTTCAGGAAGACCAAAATCGGTTTTACTTAGGCTGGCAACAAGTTTTGGACCAGCCACGGGGTACCACAACCGCACGGCGGCCTCGGGGGCCGTGGGGTTTGCAGAGGGCTGCGGTGCGGCCGCAGGCAGCGAGCCCCCATCACCTCCCCGCTTCAGGCAGGGCTTCGGGCAGCGGTCGGCAGCGGGGGGGAAAGGAGTCGAAAACACGCGGTGAAGGGAACTTCCCTGCACCGCGGTGAGAATTCTGTCCGTGGCTAAGCTGAGAAATTACTAGCAACAACCAGCATTAGGTTATGGCATACTAATTATTTACTCTTGTTACTTAAATGTACTTGAGGTGCATGTATCACTGTCAACAGGGGCTACAGCTCCATATAAATCATTGAAGATTTTTTAAAAAACACTTCCTATTAAAAAATAACTGTAAACACAGATGTTCAATCACAAATGATTATATTTCCAGAAGGTCAACATATTTATTCCATGTCACCTATTTGGTGGAAGATTATGATGCTTCCTCGATTGCTTTAAATCTGTTAAAAAGCATCTTTTCCATCCAGTTTCTTAGGTCCTTGGACACAATAGCTGAAAGGCCATGACCCATAGAAGTCAAAGGTTAATTTGATTTTCAGATACATCAGCTGGAGCAAGCAGAAGGTCCCGCAGATTGCCTATTGTTATGGCAATGTGTTTGCTTAGGGCATTTCCTGCTGCTGCCTCCGCTACAGAAGCAGAGATGTTTGGACAATCCTGTTTGCACTTCTTCCCCATCAGCCCACTTCAGAGTTGAACTGACTTCTCCCTGACGCAAACTTTTCAGTCTGATTTTAGTACTCCAGTTTATTCTTTGGGGGTTTTTTGAGAACATCTGAAAAAGCCAAAGTTTCTGTGATCTCAGAAGATCCTTTAATTTAGCCAATAGGTATATTGCAACACAAATGAAAGGGGTCCTGTTCCCAGCTATAGAAACTCGTCAGTGTTGCTGTACGCCGGATGGCCAGAACTGGCATATTGCTAACGCTTTCTTACATGTCTGTCCCTTGGCTGGCAGCACTGTAGTACTGAATAAAGTCCTGGGTTTTAGTCGCTGATTCAGTTCAAATTGGGAGAAATGAAGTAGATATAACTGTTGCGTTTTTGTGCCTTGGGCAATCTATTCTAAGTAGACACATGAACAAATTATTCTTTTTCTATTATTATTATTATTATTATTATTTTTAAATCCACTCTACAGAAGACTGTCAAAAGCCATAGCTTCTAGTCAATAAAAAAGGAAGTAAAAGACAAAGACAAACCAAGCCAAAACCACCCCCAGTAAATAAAACATGGTGCAGAAGAATCCATTTAAATAAAAATGTTGTGAGCGTTAATAAAAGAGAGCGGTCAAGTTATAAAACAAGTGTGGGGGGAAAAAAGCAATGTCCAAGCTAAAAATGGTTTAGAGCCCACACTACTGACACAGCAGATACTATAACAAGAGACCTTTGAAGGATGCTGTAGAAGAAAGGACAAAATTTATAGTATCTTATTACACAACTAAAACAGGAGAGGTTTGGGGTTTTTTTACTCTAAAACAACTTAATAAATATTTATATACACACTTTTACCTCTTAATAAGACATTTGGAAGTGCCAATAATTTCCAAGTACTTGCTTTTGCCTTGGTTTTTTCTTCTTTCTTTGGCTATTGACAAGATTCTGCATGTTAGTTGTAGCAATCTGAATGCCAGGGTATTAATATCAGAATGTCATGTATTTAGGAAAGCAGACAGTCAGGCTGACTGTGCAGGGCCACAGGCACCTCATGAGCAATGCAGGAAGGAAAAAAAATGAATGGCGAAAACAGTTTCCATATTCCTGCTTACAGAAGATGAGCAGAAATCCAAAAGCTAAATACAAAAGTAGCATAATTTCTTTAACTTTCTCTGCCATCATTCAGTATAGCCGGGACTGTGATTTCTGACAGCACAAAACATCTGGTAACTCGGCCTAAAGTCTAGGAGCCTAGGGTTTTGACAACTTGCTCAAAAATCCCACTTCCTTCCTTGGCAAGGCTGGCTGAGACTGAATGCAACGTAAGGAACCTGGGATTTCGTATGCCCAGGCTGACATTCAAACCTTGAAGTTCTGCCAGAACTGTTCATTTAATTAATATTAAAAAAATGAAAAAGAAAAAAAAGCTGGGGGGAAAAAAAAGCAGCACTGCCTAACTGTAAGCAGCGCATGATGGTTAAGGCTCGACCGTGCTGCAGACAAGACCCTGGCCGACACGCAGTTGAAAGCTGGTGCCTGGCTGGCCTGGGCTGCAGGAAAGCTTGTGCAGCAGAAGCCGCAGCCCAGATGTGGGGAGAGGATCCTTCTTCTTCGTGTTCGCCACCCGCTCCTGAGCCGCCATCAGCAGACAAGAAGCCCCTCACCCACCCACCCACCCCCCTTGCTCTTGAAACAGCCCAGTTAAGGAGCGTCTGCACCAAAGGCAGCTAGCAGATTACTCAAAAATTCCCCACCACCTGGTATATACAAATCACTTCCCTGCATGTTTAACCCATGCTTAACTCAGGCACGAGTCAAGACCATCTTACACTCTGAAACACGCTCCTGCTCGACCCGAAATGTTGAGGCAGTTAAAACACATGTGCCTGTGCTCAGCCAAGCTTTTAGTGCTGTCCCGTAACTCCAAGCACCTACAAATACCCGCAAGTCCTTTTACCTGCTCATTTTCCTGTTGTGTCTGCATTGCAAGCTATTTGATTACTTTCAGGTTTTTTGCTGAGACTGCCAGCAAAAGTGTTGCCATCACTGACATTTTGAAGCATCTCACAACATCATCAGGGCAAGATGTTCTTTTGCAGGAGCAGGGCAAAGGAGCCCCAGAGAGAATATAATCATTTTGCTCCACCTCCCCTATGAAAGGCCACCAACAGGAGCACATAAACAAGCTAATCCCTATTCCATCCCATTATTAGCAGATGTAGCTACCGGCATTGAAAAGGAGCAGATAATGGAAAGTAAGAAGAGGCTGTAGAAGCAAAATCGTGATGATGATGCTTATTGTGAAATTAGAAAGTTTTTTCAGGATACTTGCAGATAGATTCTTGTAGAAAAAGTCATTCTATAGTTTTTGGCAAATACGAAATTCTTACAGGTTTATGGGCAGCTTATGTCGAAGTATTTATATTTATATAGATTGCAGGCAGTTATAAGATTTTGTGATATCTTTTACTGTGATTTCTACTCAATTAAGATCCCTCCTTAGGGCTTTTTTCCTGCCTAGGTACCTAAATCAAGGCTGCTCTCACACAGCTCAGGATGTTGCATTTATTACTGCTCTACCATGAGAAGGGATATGAACCCATTTTTCTGGCATGAATGCTTTCACCACTCAGCTGTACAGCATATTTTTGACTAAGGACAGGGCTGTGACAGGGCTCTGCTCTGTGTCACCTCCTAAATATTTCTGGGAAGGGACAGAAAGAACGAGTCTGCAACAGCAGGAGGGAGAGACTCTGCCAGGGAACGGAACGCCTGTTAAGAGTTGGTCCAGACTCAGTACAACAGTTGTGCTCTGAAAGTACCTTCTAGATTAAGGTCTGCTGGTGAGAGGAAGCTCTAGCTTTTGGATCTCTATTAAGCGTAGGGTTTTAGCCATTCAGCACGACCAAGAACAAAGGTTGTTCTCCATGTATGTTGAATTAGGGGGCTAGACAACTTCTGGCTCCGATTCCTACCTGCTACCCCAGGGCCCCTGGCATGTCCATGCTGCATATCAGCATGAAACCCATGCATACAACAGTTTTATCCCTAGTTTCATCCTAGTCTAAAAGAAACCTTGGATGCTTGCTTGCCCCTCCCAACTCCCCCACTCTGCTCCAGCACATCTCTGATATAGGCGATGCTCAGAGGTGGACCCGCAGGCGAAAGGCACCATGCCATGAAAGGTGAGTATAACTACAGCCCCTGCAGCCCGGCAAAGGAAAGATACTTACGGGTTTTGATCACCTCATGGTTAGGGCAGCAATTGAAGAATACTTTGCCCTAAATTTTGTGCTTCAGAATAAGATATACAGGGTTTTGACCCTGATACCATTTTGTGGATTTGGCCTCTTTGGGTAGCCTGCAGGCTTCAGTGGGACAACTCGACTCGTGCTTTGCGAGGGACTGGAGAGCGCCCGAAACCTTGGGACTGTCACACTAACCATGTTCTGCTGGAGATGCTCTCTCTGAACCTCAGTCCCAGAAGTCTCTCAAAAGGAAATCCTGTGCGTGAAATCAATATTGACTAGAGGATGGTGTAGTAGAAATCAGGTATAGCTGAGAAAATATATCACTCCAAGTATTGCTAGTATTTATGGATTTTAAAATTTACTTGGTGCCCTTGCTTGTAAAGTGGTAAGAGCACCAATGGCTTTGATCTTGTCTGCTCTGATAAGCCTAGAAATGCTGGGGGTTGCTGCAGGCATGGATGGGAGATCTGGTATTGTGGGAAGTATGATTGATGTCTTTATAAGTGGCATTTTCCCCTCCACATCACTATGATGCCTCAGGCACTGTTCTTCTGAAGGGCCTTTCTCCAGAGATAAAGAGCTTCCTCATCATTATTAAAGGTCACACAGTACTTTTGAAAAGGTAAGAATAACTTCATTGATCGCCACATGACATGGTGATCTTCCTAAGGAGAATCATGTGCAAAAATAAGGCCCTAAGTGTTTTTTTGTTTGGGGGATTAACACAGAAACACAACCAATTCTTCCTTCAAATCTGCTTTTTCCCCTGCAGATACAGTCTCATCACCATAATGTCAGACACCTATTCTGACATACTCTCCAAATTAATTCAGCAGCAGAGTTCACACCTGTGGATATTCTGCACATCTGCGATAATTATGACACAGAAGTTCATGCCAGCAGAAATGGTGCATTCATCTCACATTAGACCTACTTCTGCTCTCACTGAAGTCTTTGGGAGTTTTCCCATTGCTTTCACTCAGAGCATGAAAAGCACAGGTGTCGTGGTTTAAGCCCAGCCAGCAACAAAGCACCATGAAGCCACTCGCTCACTTCTCCCACCACAGTGGGACATGGAGGAGAAAATACAACGAGACAAGGAGAGGGAGAGATCACTCACCACTTATGATCATGGGCAAAAACCAGACTCAACTTGGGGAAAAAAAACCAAATCAATTTAATTAACTACCAATCAAATCAAAACACAATAATGAGAAGTAAAACTAAAGCTTAAAAGACCTTCCCCCGACCCTTTCCTCCTTCCCGGCTCAACCCCCGTCCCGTCTCTCTCCCCCTCCTCCCCACCAGCGGCACAGGGGGATGGGGAATGGGGGCTGGGGTCGGCTCCTCACCCCTTGTCTCTGCCGCTCCTTCCTCCTCAGGGGGAGGAGGACTCCGCGCTCGGCCCCTGCTCCGCCGTGGGGTCCGTCCCTCCCGCGGGAGACAGCCCTTCACCAACTTCTCCAGCGTGGGTCCTTCCCACGGGCTGCAGTCCTTCAGGCACAGACTGCTCCAGCGTGGGCTTTCCCACAGAGTCCCGGCCATTTTGGGCGGCCTCCGCTCCCCTCCACGGGCTGGGGGGGACAGCCTGCCGCCTCCCCGCGGGCTGCGGGGGCATCCCCTCCTCCTTCCCTGACCTCGGGATCCGCAGAGGGGTTCCTCTCACATCCCGCTCCCCCGACTCCCTCACGGGGCGTTCGTTCCCCTTCTGAAATCTCTTCTCCCAGAGGCGCTCCCGCCGTCGCTGAGGGGCTCGGCCTGGGCCAGAGGCGGGTCCGGCTCCCAGCCGGGGCAGCTTCCAGCAGCTTCCAGCAGCAGCCGGCCCTGCGGTACCCTCACCCGCAACACAAAAACCCCGCCACACAAACCCGAAACAAAAGGAAACAAAAATGAAAGCAAGCAAGCAACATAAGGTATAAACAAGGTACAGGCAAGTAAGAGTTACAGTGCTAAAATAAAATTCGTATTCCTATGAGGCAGAGCCCCAAGTATTTCCATGTTCTGCAAAAGAAACAAAAAAGGGCCTGCACCAGAATTAATTTTTATGATCAGAAAATGTGTAAACACATCAAGTCAATGCACTTTCATTCAATACGCTTCCAGCTATTCCACATAGTATACCCTCTGCTCAAGTACTCAAGAGCCAGAACCAGAGTCCTCACAGCCAAGTGGATATTTCATCTTGCAAGCTTTTCCTTTATTTTAAAGCGAATTTTGTTACAGTACTTTAAAAAAACGCTAGAAAGGCAGAAATAGGACACAAGGAATTGGAATGAAGCCGCGTCAGGGGAAGTTCAATTGGACATTAGATAAAGGTTCTTCACTGAGAGGGTGGTTGGTCACTGGAACAAGCTCCCCAGGGTAGTGTTCACAGCACCAAGCCTGTCAGAGTTCAAGGAGCATCTGGATGATGCTCTTAGTCATATGGTTTAGCTTTAGGTAGTCCTGCGAGGAGCAGGGAGTTGGACTCAATGATCCTTCTGGGTCCCTTCCAACTTGAGATATTCTATGATTCTATATATAAATAGTACCTGCAGAGAGTTTATGATAGCCATAAGTTTTTTGCTGACTGTAAGTATTTGTCTCCTTTTCCCTAGGTTGTGGGGGACAAGTTGATAGCTGGAGGCAGGGGGCTGCCGCTCAGAGGGATCTCAGCAGACTAGAGAAATGGGCTGACAGGAACCTCCTGAAGTTCACCAAGAACATATGCAAAGTCCCGCAACTGGGATCCAGTAAATCCATATTGAGGGCTGAGTATCAGGAAAGCATCTTTTCAGGAAGGGGCCTGAGGGACCTGGCAGACAACAAAGTGAATATGAGCCACCAGTGTGCCTTTGCAGTGATGAAGACTAACCACATATTGGGGTGTATTAGCAATACTCAAGGCAAGTGATCACAGCCCTCTAAATGGCACTTCTGAGAGTATCATGTCCAGTTTGGGGCTCCCCAGCTGAGCTCCTGGAATAAGTCCAGCAGTGTGCCACCAAGATAGTGGCAAGAAGATGCTGAGAGAAATGGGTTTGTTCAAGGAAAGGCTAAGGGGGAGACACCTTACTGCTGTCTTCAACTACCTAATAAGAGGGTATAGAGAGGAAAGAGTCATATTCTTCTCAGAGGTGAATGGTGATGAGAGGCAACAGACAAACTGCAACAACAGAAATCCCAAATAGATACCAGGAAAAAAATATTCACAGGTGGGTGACTGAAGATTGGAACTGGTGCCCAGAGAGGCTGTGGTATCTCCGTCCTCAGAAATACATAAAACTCAACTGGACAAGATTCTGGACAATGTAAGATAACTTTAAAGTTGGCCCTGCTTTGACAAAGAAGTTGGAGCACATGATCTTCAAAGGTCATCTCCCATCATTGTATAGAAGTTTAGAGTGTTGTCTGTGTACATCTGTTTTCATCATGATTAAAATGCTCTTGAATTTGTTGAATGCTCAATATGATGCATGGCAAGGTGGCATAACATAATTCAGATGCTTCAAAGAGCTCATATGAATGTGTGTCTGGCCCACAGGCAGCTTTACTAGATCCACAGTGTGGTTAGCCATTCAGAGATAAAAGTACATTTATCCCAATAAAACAAATAAGTTTCCACTTTAAAAAAAATCCAACCTGCCATCTTTCCTTTGCATTAGTCATAGGATTGCAGGAGGACACAGAGTCAATTTTCAAACATTTGCAGAGAGAATTCAGCCTCAAAATTTTATTTGAAGTCAATATCCAAACCTTCAGAGTCTACCCACCACCAGAGGAAAATGGCTTGGACCAGATGGACTGCAGGCTAGGAGATTTGAGGAACTTGCTGAGATCTCCGAGGCCTGACTATTACTTCCTTTGGAAGTGGGGCTTCACCTTTGACTCAGAAGTGAACAACATGATCCTCTTTCCCAAAGAGAACCGAAATCAAAGCATCTCTGTACTTTTCAGTATGAAGAGGCCATATCATACCTGTTGTATCCTTATAGCATTCTTGTGCCAGAGGCAAGCATCCACAGAATTTCAAACAGCACGCAGATTTGTTTTGAGTGGTAAGCTGTTAAGCTGTCTCCCCATATGTCTGATCTGAGCTTTTCCTTGTCATCTTGCAGAGATAATAATTTAAACTGTAACAAGCCTACATATACTCTTTTACAATTCTCCCTCACGTTTTGTGCAAAATAGTGACCGCAGGTGGGGCAGGAGGACAAAGGCTGCATCCTCTCTGTTTGAGTTTTAGTCAATGGTATTTTTCAAACTCTTGGTTCAAATGAACTGCAAAGTTTAGTGTGCTGGCGTAGCCTCTCCAGGAGTATATTTGATAACCTGTGAGGGGCTCTAATTTACACAGAAAAAATGAGCCTCTCCAGGTTACACGTCAAGTTCTGCTCATGCCTCTCTTCTCACTCCTGTCTTCTCCAGGTGGTGGGTTCATTAAAATGGTAGTGAGGGAAATGGGTGCTGGAGTGCCCATCTGATGAAAATCACTGGCCAACTAGCAGACAAAAGGTAGTATAAAGAGATTGTCCTTGGGTGGAAGGGACTGGGAATGAACTGGGACCAGACAAATCAAATATGGTTCAGGCCACCGGAACAGCCAAGGGGCTTTGGGAATCCCACCACCTCAGGCTTGCCTTCCCCTGTAACATGTGAATGCGGATGAACGGCTGCCTGTCATGGCACACAGGGCCTGCGAAAAAAATCCTGAATTTTAACAAGACTTTTGTGGGTTTTTTTTCTATTTCTTAGCATTTTTCTTTAAAGTAACAACCTCTCCAGCATAACCAGGAAACAAAGCAAACGGAAACGGATGAAAGGAAGAACTACAAGGTGTCCATTATATTGTAATCAAATGGCGAGTTACTAATGTCAAGCATTCTTTGACCTAAGAGAGGTTTACCGTTCCTCAAAATATCTATAATATCAACCCTGGAAATGACTAAACAAGTGATAGGAAAAATAACCACCTCCTCCCAAAGGAGGTGTATCTGTAATGTTTAATTCAGGGTGGATATTTCTCCAACTCTACTTCAAGTAGCACTTAACACATTCCTTGTTCACTAATCTTCTTTTGGCTCTGTAGACTTTCTCAATAGACAGCTTTATCATAGAAACTAGTAACTGTCACAACATCTTTATGTTTCTCACGTCTGTACACAAGGAACCTGGATCAAACCCAGGCATTGTTGGAACTCAGCTCTCAGGATGTTGTTTAATAATCAGAAATCAAACGAGCTCACGGGGCTTAGTCTCCAAAACTGCGTAACTGTGTGTTCAGTGGTAAGCCAGCTGGCTTCTAGTGCGAGCCAGCTAGATGACAGCCGATCATCCCCACTAGCCATGTATGATGACTAACCAGCTTTTCCCTGCTAAGTCCCGGTCCCGTGCTACTCTCATGGCTTGCCGTACCCACCTGCTCCATTTTGCAGGTCACTCTGCCTTTCAGTGAGACTTGCACCTCTCAGGAGTACTGAAACATCCCAGGGCACCGACGCAGCCTTGCTGTAGAGGACGGACTTCCTAAATAAATGCTCTTGGTACCTCCCCCCCCCCCATTTCCCCGAAGCTCAGCGCACCCCAACCCGCCACCTTTCCCTGCATTTGGGTGACTACCGCTTGCATCAGACCTGCCAAGCGTTTCGGTGCAAGAGTGTGACACAGTGGATCCGACGCAGCCGGGGAAGGAGGGGTTAAAACATCTACGCCATCAAAGTTGAAGGTACTCAGGCGTGTCCTTTCGCTCTCGCTCCGCAACAGCCTCTTAAACGCCCGGCCGCCCGCGGAGGCGCCCGGGGGTGCGCGGCCGCCGGCTTCCCCGAGCAGCTCGGGGCAACGACCCGCGGCCGGCCGGCTGCGGGACTCGCTTCAGGCCACCGCCGCCGGCAATTCCTCTTCCCAGCAAATGATTCCGCAGGAGAGACGCCTTTGACCCGCGTCGGGGGAGAAGGACGGCAAGCCCCTCAGGCGGCAGCCTGGTCCCGCACGCAGCCCGCAGGAGCGGAGGGCTCTGCCGGGGGCTGGGACGGAGCGTCCCGCTCGGGCTGCGCCGGCTCAGCCCCCGGGCGGGCCAGCGGGGACGGGCGCGCTGCGGCGGGCGGGCGGGCGACCTCCCACCCGCCGGTAACGGAGCCCTCGGCGCGCCGGGGCCCCCGAGCGGCTCCGCGTGAAACGTCTGCCGGCCAACGCTCCCGGGAGGCGGGATTGCCCGCCGCTCCGCCGGCCCGGCCCGCCCGCCGCTCCGCCGCAGGCAGCCGTGCCCCGCCCCGCCCCGCCCGGCGCGCACCTGCCGCGGTCCGCCCCCCGGCGCGGGAGGCGGGGCGGCGGCGGCGGCGGCGGCCGCCCGTGCCCGGCGTGTGCCAGGAGCCCGCCGGTGCCGCAGGAGGAGCAGGAAGCGCCCGGGCGAATCCAGCCTCGCTATCACATGACTCAGCAGCAGCAGGAGCAGCCGCCGCCGCCGGGCTGAGTTCACCCAGCGCCGCGCCGGGAGGGGGAAACCTGCCGCCGCCGCCGCTGACGATGAGCCCGCGGCCCCGCGGCCGCCCCTGAGCCCGCCGCCCGCCCGGCTCCGCGCGGCCCGGCGCCCCCATTGCGGAAGCGCGGCGGGGGCTGCCGGAGCCGCCGCCGCAGCAGCAGCAGCAGCAGCAGCAGCGCTGCCCGCCGGCGCGCCCCGCTCCCCGCCCTGCGCGGCGGGTCCGGCGCCGCTGCCGCCGCCGGCGGGGGTACTATGCTCACGCGGGTGAAGTCCGCCGTGGCCAATTTCATGGGCGGCATCATGGCTGGCAGCGCGGGCGCCGAGCACGGCAGCGGCGCGGACTTGCCCCTCCGCTTCCCCTACGGGAGACCCGAGTTCCTGGGACTGTCCCCGGACGAGGTGGAGTGCTCCGCCGACCACATCGCCCGCCCCATCCTCATCCTCAGCAAGGAGACCCGGCGCCTGCCCTGGACCACGGGCTACGCGGAGTGAGTACGGAGCCCGGCCGCGGCGGGCAGGTGGAGGGCGGCCGGGCCCGCGGGCCGGCCCCGCTCCCCTCCGCTCCCCTCCCGGGCGCACCGGCGGCGGCGCCGGAGGCGCCGTCCCGGGCCTGTGCGGCGCCGCGGCGGGAGCCGGCGGCGGGGGGGAGCGGGGCCGGCATCCGCGGGGCCGTGTGCCCGGCCCCGGCCGCGGCTCGGCACCTGGGCAGCGCGACCCTGGGAGGCCGAGGATGCGAACGGCCGGCTGCCCGCCCGGGTCCCCGCGGCAGCGGCCGGTACGCGGCGGGCGAAGGGTGGCGACCGGGCGGCACCGGGGCCGCTCTGCCGCGGTGCGGGGCCGAGGACGGACCCCCCGCCGGTGGGCAGCCGTCTCCGTTCCTGACTGCGGAACGAGAAGGGCCGTCGGTAGGAACCCCGGCCTGGTTTGTGCGTGCGTAACCGCTTCCCGCCGCCCAGAAGCGGTGGAAGGTGCGGGGTTTGGGGCACCTTCCTGCGGACCTGGCGGTCGTCGCGCTCGCCCATGGCGGCTGGTCGCCTCTTCCCCAAGTGCTTCCCAGTTTGGGGACGCGCTTGGGGAACGGAGGCTCCAAACAAAGAAAAATCCATTGGCCAACCCCAGATCTGGGCTTTCCTGGCAGTTTGTTGCCCTGACTCGCTCACGTCGTGGTATTTACTTTGAAGGGTGTTTGGTCGGGACCTGGTTGTAGCCTTGAGCGGAATCAAACGAAGCGATTGCACGCGGTGCCTTAAATACCAGCCAGGCGAAGGGCAGTGTTGGTTTGGATGCAGATCCTCATTCTGCTGGCAGTGGGAGTAGCTGCGGAGGCAAGGCATGTCCTTGCGCTTGATTCCTGTACTGGTAGACACGTTGTTTTCTTTGATGATACTGGCTCAGTATTTGGTTTCTCTCTGCTGCCGTCTCTAAGCCTTGAGCGTATCTGGCCATCCATGTTGCTACCAACTCACAGATCACGGAAATTAAACTAAGCGAGCTCTTCCATGCTACAAGCTGTTTCACTGTAGAGCACTGTCTCTTCAGGCATGTGTGAATTCCCAGCAAAGCTACAGCAAAAGCAACAGTGAAGGCTTCGCATTGTTAATGAGCAATCGCGAGCTTTATTTAAGAGGTTGTTACATCATTGGGGATGCTGAAATGGGAAGAGAGACTTAAAGAATTTTAAATTGGATTGTTCTCCTCAGATTATTAAAGAATTGAATAAACTACTGAGCAAATTCCCCAGGAACTGTAAGTTTAAATGTTTAAAAGTAAGCTCTAATTGTTCTGTTACTATAATAGTCCCTTAAAAAGCAATTCTTTACCAAAGCAAGTAAGTGCTGCTATTTTTAGCTTGCGTGAGGTGCTGTGGCTTTCAGCAAGTAACTGTAATTGCAAGTTGGGGACAAAGTGGGAGGGAGGTTCTCTGGCTCCCAGGTATGCGCATCCACTGCTGCCTGCAAGCTTTGCCTGAGACTGTTGGGGGAGAAGAACATGGGTGCCAGGAAGTGAAAGCCCAGGTAGACCCTGTAGATGAAACCACCTGTGACGGAGTGTTTGGAGATAAATTAGATGGCTCTTGTGATCATGAAAGGAGAGGAACATCCCAGGATCATTTTCATATACTTGTTATTCTTCTGAGCTTTGAGCAGTTTGGTTAATTGGGAGGTATAAAAAAGTCAGTGGCTTTCTCAGTTCCTATTGTTATCTATGTGAAAAGAGGTCGGCGTTTTGCTTTATCTCAGGTTTGTTTTTTGTTTGTTTTTTTTTTCTTTTGCCTCACCCCCTTCCAGTGCAGTTAATGGTTCCAGTGCTGGTGGAGCAGAGCTCAGTGAAAGGTACTCCTTAGAGAGAGAGAACTAATGAATATGTTAGCAGGCTCTTCCCAGAAACATCTGTATGATTTTCCAGAGTAGGGTTTGGTTGTACCAGACGATGTCAAAACACTAGCTGCGCAGAAGCTAAGAGGAAAGCAGTGCTACCAAAATCGCGTTGTCCTCCAAAGGTAAAGCAGTGCAACAGCCATTAGCGAATAAAGAAAAAGAAGGAAATAAGGATGAACTTGGGTTTTGCCATATAGGACTTTTTTTTTTTTTTTTTTTTTTTTTTACTCCTACTGAGCTATTACCAGGCATTCTGAAAATAATTGTAAGACTTGCTTGGAGGTATGCGTTCAAAATATCCGTTTCCCTTTTGGAACGCATTTGAGTTATATAGAGAAAAGAAATGGAAAAATACCAGGAAGGTCAAATTCCTATTACACATATTCTGAAGTTTGTTTGCTTGGGGGAAGTGGGGGATGAGGTACTTTTACGCTATTATTTAGCATTGTGTTAGTGTCTATATTAAGGAAACTATCAGAGCAGCATTTGCCTTTTGTTACACTACAAGTGAGCACTTGCAAGAATGTTAGGAGGAAGTTTGGTGTCCTCGCAAGGAGCTTGTGACACAAGACAAAGGTCAGCCATTTAACTCACGTTTTACTAGTTTGCTTTGGTATGAAGGAATAGGAAATACATGCTGTACCTGCAGTGCTGTGAGTTTCAGCTTCCCTGAGCTATTGCCTTTCCTGTCTTTCCATGTTTTAGCAAATCAGCAAAAGTGATTCCAGTGTTTTCTTGGTGGGGATGCCTTTGGGCACTGAGATTTTTACTACTTGAAGTTAAGGAGAGGTTTGTTGTAGACTTAGAAGGTGGGGATTTGGCCCAGAAGGTGTAAGGAGAGGGCATGTGCCACCTTTATTCCTTGTGCCGTGATGTCATGGGCTGTCTGCGCAGCGGGCTTTGGGTCAGTGGATTTATGCTCCATACCCAGCACCAGCATACGTGTTGCTGCCTTTAGGATCTGAGAACAGATCACCTGGAGGCTTTGGCTCAGGAAAGCGCTTGCAATTGTCATGTTCTTTAGTTGTAAAACATGTCAGTTTACAGATGATACTGGAGCTCATTGGTGTCGTCCTGTTGGTGTTTTATCCAAGCTGGTGAAGGCATTTTGGGGTTAGACCTGGTTCCCACGCAGGGCTAAAGCAGCCTGAGTCCACAAAATATGTATTTTTTTCAGGGATGACTTCTGTTCCTTTGATTCCTGAGGACAGGGATTTCTTACTAACTTAGGTAGTGATAAAGAAGCCCTGTTGATTATTTCTTCTCCTTGGCCTGTTCATCTGACTTGTTCCCCTGGAACGAGCACTTCTCCTCCTCCCCTTTTTCTTGCTTATCTTGTACTGAACTTTTTTGTAATAGATATTTTTGCAATATTGCTCATCCATGTCATATATTTTAACTTATTTTTAAAATTACCTACTCATCTCTGTGGTATTATGCAGTGAAATGTAAATTAGCTTTTTTTATTATTATTATTATTATTAGCTTCCCCTCTTTTAATAGTGTGATCATTATGCAAAGCATGTAGGCAGGCAAATGAAATCTTCAAAAACATACTTGGTGCTGGGATAAAAAACATCATTGCTTCCTGAAATTTCAGTGGGAATCCCATAGGGACTCAGCTTTCCTTAGTTGGTGAGCAGCCTGAAACTTGTCTTCTGAGACGACTGTCTTGCTGTCTCTTTCCTGCATGGGAGACCTGAGCCCCCATTTCAGTTCACCTCATACTACAGGATGGCAAAAGGCCAGTAGATGTTTCAAAGAGATACTTTTGTACCACAGGCACTTTTCTAATGGTCATCAAACTCTGTAGAAGCAAAATGAGAATTCTATCCCACGTCCAGTAACCTTTTAAATTGTCTTTAAAGGTATCATTTTATTTAGAAATAAACTTTTCCTTTTTAACCAAGGGCTTCCTTAACATAGTTTTCCTGCATGTGGTTAGCTGATGTGCATCAGGAATGACTCAGGGAGAGGGTAGTCTGTTAACAAACGTTGCTTTAAGTCTGCCTTTGATCCAGAGCGGTGAGGAGATTTGCTGCTCTCTGAAAAGTTAAGTGATTTGTTTGAGTAAGGGGGGTGGAGGGGGATCCTGCCTGATACTTTATTTACTCGTTGCCCTCCCTCCCCTCCACGGGCAGCTGTGCTACCAAGGCCACAGGGCTCTTCCAGACCTTTCCATGTCTGTGCCGTGAGCTGATTTCTGAGCTTCTGCTTGGATTGCCCTGTTGGTGGGAGGGAAATTTCTTCTCTAGTCCCTTTCTGTGCTGTTTTCAGTGTGTTACGACCTCTTCCCTGCAGAGCTTCTGCTAAGCTGCCCTCAGCCCCTGCCTTAAACTCTGAAAGTAACTGGCAAAGTGGAGGCAGTAGCATAGATGGAGTATGTAACGTGAAAAGACTCATATGGTATTCATCTGCACCCAAACTCTGCTCAGAGCATTATTTTTCACCTTTTGCTCTTTTGTTTTATTCTGTTCCTCCCGTGAAGGTAGAGGATGAACAGGGTGGAGCAGAGCCTTCCTTTCCTGGTTGAATTCCCTGGACTACATATGGCACGACAAAATAAGATGCTAAATTTGCAAATGACAACGGACTAGCCTGCTGGTCGTGCTGCTGGAGTTGCAGGGGAACTGCAACTGAGTAGCATCTTGTGGTAGAAAAACAAGAGTAGTCATTTTCCATCTATTTTGAATGTGTATTCCTGGTAGTCCAGAATTCAGTACTATTACCGCTTTTCTAAATTGTATGAATCCTGGGGACGGGACCATAGCTAGCTGCTTCTGTATTGCATGCTTTCCTCTCTTTACTCTTACCTTTCTGCCATCCTTTGGAGAATATCAAAAGGTACTGTTAAATACACTGAAGGGAAATGGGGAAAGTCTCAACTGTATGTTGTCTGTGACCCTAATGCAAAGGGTGGTTTTACATGCCTTTTTTTATTCATTTTTTTTTAAATTTCTAAATGACACTTTAGGTATCTTTGCAGTTCCAAGTTGCAATACGTAGCCAGAAACTCGACTTCTGTGGTGTGTGTGTTTCTTGGCTTATAAAGTCAATTTATTATCCCAGTGATGCCTTTCATTTGATGAGACACAAAGTCCAGGCTCTTTTTCCATAATGCTACATTTCAGAGATAGTGTGGTTTCTCTGCTCTGCAGGCCTGCAGTAGCAATTACATTTTCTCTGTGGTGTGGTGACTACTGACCCATAATGAATGCAGAGTTGTAGGTGAAGTATGATGACTCTGTCCTTCTGCAGCATTATTACAGTGGCATGTTGTTACAGCAATAACTTAAGTTCAAAATGAAAAGGAGTGGGGGGAAGTTTATGGATTTTTTCTCTTTTTTTTCCCTGCTCTAAGTACTGGTTGTTTTGTAAGGCTGCTGATGTTGCATCATGTTTTCTCATGCTGTGTTACTTAGCTTGTAGGAAATGAATGTACATGAGAATTGACTGGAGGTTTTTATTAAAATAATTTCCAGCCTTTCTCAGTGATCATAAATTTTAGGTTGGCACAATCAACATAAAATTTGTTGATTTTGAGAGTTAAGATAACACAGAGGTATTTTTCCACCTGAAGTACCTTTCATGTCCTGTCTAGACCAGACTATTTATACAAATATTAAGTGTTGTAATAACAGTCTGAAGCAGGTAAAAGCTTACCATGTCTGTGAGATGAGGTAAAGCAAAGCACAGAAATTGTTCGTGCTGAGTTGAACAATATGTTGATGGTGGAGGATGGCATAGGGCTTGCAACTACTGATCGCTTATTCTAATCCCCATTGCCTCCTATTAACAAGAGGTAACACTGCAGTCATGCTCCTGTGAATTCAAAGTTAGGTTCTCATTTCTGGGAGCTAGTCTTTCTAACCGTCAGCTGGGAGCATGACTCATACCCCATTGGTAAACACATTTCTTGTATGTATTCTGTTTGGTACAAATTTCAGGAGGATGGTACGCCTGGGAAAAGGAATACCTTTTTTTATCTTGTTCCATTTGGCTGTCTTCTCAGGTTAAGTATGCTGAAATAATGAATTACTTTCCTTTTTAAACTTTTTAAAAATGTGTTTACACTTCTCTTTGTCTGGATAAAATTATGTTCCTTTATTCTTTCTGTAGTTCAGAACATAAGACTGAGTAGGACCTCATGAATGATCTAAAAATTCAAATCCCATATGTGTACCTAAAGACAACTAAACATTCTTCCTGTGTATGAATTATTCTTCTATGCATAATGTAATGTTAACTTTAAAATACATTGCCAGACTCTTGTTTAAACCTGGGCTCATATAGAACAGCCTACAGAAACCTCATGATAGTTTTAAGAGCTTCAGAAATCCCTTTCCTTGTGTAAGAGCTTATACGATAGCATCTAATATTTATGTAATACCTCTAATGCACCAAGTGTCTTGCAAATAATGGTTTCAGAATAACCTTGGAGAAAAATTTACATGTGTAGAAGTTCTGATTCCTTAGGTGAAGAAACTGAGGCAGTGAGCATAAGCTTTGGCAAGAGGCTTGATAGCAATGCGGAGAATGAATCCTGAGTTTAAGGTGCTGTGCTTGGACGACACAGTTGTTTTTCCTGCTGTTCTGTGCTTGGCTTTTCCTGTGTGGTCTCTGATTTCTTAGAACTAATGGGGCTAAAAGGAGAAAAAGCAGGGGGGCCAGGGAGGAAGGTAAATCATGTGCTCTGGTATTTTTAATGTAGCCTAAGTTGCACATACATGATTCCTGATGAGGGAAGTATGAAATTCATCCCTTTAAGCTGTCCTGTATCGCTTGTCCCCCAGGGGCTTAAGGCTAGTGCTTCTCGTGTGTTTCTGAAAAGCTCGCTTGAGCGTGGTCCTGGCTTCTGAAACCAGAGGGTGACTGTGTCCTCCCAGGCAGCCTTCCTTTGGCCCCTTCTGCCTTGGCACTGGTGGCAGTCAGCAGATATTACCTGCAAACACTCCAGCTTTGTTTGTCTTAGATGCAGCTGCATCGCTTGGGAAAGGTGTATGTGGGAACAGCTTGGTGGAGTTATTATCATGCTATAAAGTAATCTGACAGGGCTGTGCCCCTTAGGGTGAATCGCTTTGAGCCTGTGAATGTGATCAAATGAAACATGCTCAGTTCAACCTTAAAAGGAAGCAGTGATGCAAAGCACAGGTCATTCCTACAATGGGATCTGTGTATCACGTGAGGAAGAAATATGGTTTGTGGGTTTAAGGACAGGTTAAGTCAGCTCTGTGTTGAGCTGCATCCCGAATAAGATCTGGAGTAGAGGAGCGCTGTTAATAAGTGGAGGAAGACGTCTTTGGGTGGATTTGGGCAGAGCAGACACATAATTTTGCTGTGGCATGGGGATGGAGTAGGAGCAAGTGCTGCACGTGTGCTGGAGCAGCATTTGCGGGGAGAGATAGAGGCTCCCGGATCATGTCTACCCTGGATCTTTATCCCTTCCCTCTTGGATTTCTGTTCAGATTGAACTTGCTGCTCTAAAATGCCAGAGGTCCTACTGGGCAGCAGCAGCTCTGTATTAATTGTGCATTTTATTGTCTCTTAACGGCCTAAGGATTTTTTTCTTCCTCCCTGTTAAACAGCAGTAGGAAGGTGATTTGTAAGACTTGGTTCCTGTTTGGCCAGTTACATTTACCTGGTAGGGTGTATGTTTGGGGTGGCCAGCTACAATGTACAGTATTATCCAGAGTGGTTCCCCTGCTCGTAGGTTAGGTAGAATAGAAGGGGTCATGGGTTCAAGTGCTTGGAATGCAAAACAGCACAGCTGGTGAAAGAAATCCCAGCTTGTGTCGAGCCCCTCCACCCCCTAAATCCAACAGACATGGGGTGGGAGTATAAAACTTCATAATTTTTGGTATGGTAATTGCAGAGGTTCAAGCCCATAGGAGGTGGCCAGCAGGTCTGTTGCAG
This sequence comes from Haliaeetus albicilla, assembly GCF_947461875.1. Taxonomy (NCBI): domain Eukaryota; kingdom Metazoa; phylum Chordata; class Aves; order Accipitriformes; family Accipitridae; genus Haliaeetus; species Haliaeetus albicilla. The sequence continues at coordinate 36,589,949 of NC_091496.1, read as the reverse complement.
CCATTTGGCTGGCTTCACCACCAGTGCCTCCTGCCCAGCTCCCCCATCCCGCAGCATGCTTGCTGTCTAGTAGATTCTGTGAACCATACTCATGGTTATAAGTGGCAGTGTGCTAAATAGTTGATGCTGCATGAGCTGTTCAACAGATGAAGCTCATAAAATGGCTGGAGGCAGGTATGATTCCTCCTCCCAATACCATACATAAGGCAAACGTTTGTCTGCAGAGTTTAGCGTTCTCTAAATAAATACCATACCCAAGGGGAAGCTGTGCTGGGGTCAAAGCCAGTCTAAGGGATATCTCTGGTTCTTAATCACAGCATGGTTTAATTGCTGGAGTCTGAGAGGGGGAAGGAGAAAAATACCCCCAGCCGACATTGGGAAGTGCAGTGGTTGGAGCAGGAGGGAGTGTGGGCAATGCGTTGTTGGGGAGTGCCAAAATATGGACCCTGTACATGAGTCACCACTCGTGCTGATATAAAAAAAAAAAAAAAGCTCTATTAAGTAGAGGTTATCATCTGTGTTTAGCTTCAGTAATTTCCTTCTCTTTCTTTTCTTTGATACCAAGGGTTGCATGAACACCTGAATCTTGTGTGGCCCTGGTCTTGATAGTCATGGCAATGGTTCACCTAAATTATCCCCATCCCCATGATGAGCAGGAGTCAAATGGGTCTGGTCCCCCAAGAGGAAAGAGAGCAGTGTTATGTTGGCCTTTCTCTTTGCTGGTGTGGAGAGATCTGTCTGTCCATTGGTTTCACTTGTCATAATGCCAGGTTGTTTTTAACTCCACCGGGCATGTGCTGGAGGAGGAACGATGTCACATCTTGTAGGTTCTGTACCTTTCCTTCTCATGAAAGCAGGTCCCGGGTCCTGGTGGTGACTGTGGCTGAAAGGTGAATAACCATTTCCAATCTCCTTTTTTTTTTTCCTCCCTCTTTCTTCTTTTTGAAGTGCTACCATAAGGTGTTGTCAGTCTTGACTGATGCTGTTCAGGCTGCTTTGCAGGCAGGGATAACAACACTGATACTGTGATTTGGGGTGGTCAGCTTCACATGACTTCAGGGAGAGAGGGTGGGAAACCATGTACCATTGCCTGTATGCTCTCCACAGTGGTTTTCTGCTACAATAAGAGAAGAAACAGATTAAGCTTTTGATTGCATCTTTTGCTACTTTTATTTTGCACCATAAACAATTGGGTTTTTTAAGGGGGGGATGACACAACAGCATATGTGTGAGTCGGAGTGGAAGAAGAGCACGTGCTGTTTGGGTTTTAGCTTGCGGTGGTTTTGTGGATCGTGCTCTGATATCCTTCATACCACTGCTTCAGAAATCCTGTGGCAAAGTGTCCTTGGACTGGCATTACAGGTCTGTGAGATTGTCTAGGGATCCTTTCATAGGAATAGCTCTGTTTCCAAAGTCTTCCCAGTTAATTTCTCCTTTTATTTAATCTGCTGGTCCCATAGCTAAGTGCCCTTTGTGCTGTCCTGTCTCTCTGCCCCATTGCCTAAAGGCACTGACAGAGACGAGATCTTTCCTCCCCTCTGCTCCCCCTGTAAGCCTTTCTGAATTTCCCCGATTTGTTCCTTTGTCCTTTATGGCCTGTTATGATAATTTCTACTCTCCAAACTCCCTGCAGAGAGGCAAAAGAGATCCAGCTCCAGCCAAAATCTGCAGCAGATCTTTTTTTCTTTTTTTTTTTTTTTTGCCAACAGTGATTTGTTCAGGCCAAGTATGATTTGTCTATCTTTAGGTATGTGTTAGAGACCTCCTCAGAAACAGATGATGCATAGCACATAACAGTCTGGGCCTTGGTGGAGTCTTATGTTGGAGGTGGGACTGAGGATGGGTCTTCAGCTCTTACAACTTGAACAGTGGTCAATTTTGTGGAGAAGTCTTGCAAAGGAAAAAAAAAAAGTTACCCTGCTGTTCTTCAGAGATCTCTGTATTTTTCAGATGTAGCAGGTGACCATGTGGACAGATGTACTATGAGCTCTCATCCTTCAGTTCTTTCTGAAACAGCAGTTTCAGCCTGTTACCCAACCGTGAAACACTTGATAGCCATTTCCTGGAGTAAAACAGGATCCTTTCCATGGCAGACTACCTGGGCAAGGGTTTTGTCCTTTTATTCAGGTGTGATATTTAAAGACACAGCTCTTTGAAGGCTGAGAAAATACCATAGGCATTGCTGCTTTAATTTCAGATGGGTTTTGTTAGGTTTTGAAACAGTTTGAATGAAAGGGAGGTTAGTGCTGGAGAAAGAAGTTGCCCAAAGTGCCACTGATTTTTTTTTTTTCTTTTCTATAATTATCATTATTCTTTTCTTTTCCCCTTCTCTCTTGAAGGAAGTTGCTTTTTATCCTTGGTTGTGGACCCTTTTCTTTTTGATTCATGCTCTGCGCTGCCTGTCTATGAGGAGGAGAAAGCGAGAAGCTATGAGGCTTAATAGTGGGAAGCAAACCTCCCTTTACTTTCTGGTTGGGAAGAGCACTCCTGAAATTGCTTCAGGCCCAAGCATTGTAACTGAGAGCAGGGCTCTGTCCAATAGGTTCAGGGTTTCATTGGATCATCCGTTTCAAAGGTGAGAATCGCCGCATAAAACCTGCCACATACCTTCCTTGCTGACTGGGCTCACAAAGCAGCTGAGCAGCTCTGCTTGTACCCAGGAGTGCAAAGTGTTGCACCTCTGTTGATTTCAGTGGCCATGTAGGGAGCTTAGTGCCTCTTCCCGTGTCCTGTTCGGTCCCCTCGCCGTTAATTCCACTGGCCTCACGTCTGTGCAAGTGCCTTGGCAAGCTGAGTGTGGGTCTTGTTTTTTTGTATTTGTTCAGCAGTATATGATGCTTTGCAGAAGCCTGTGCAGTAAAACTAGGTGCCTTAAATTGCTGGTTATAAGTGCTTTTTTTAAAACAGCATTTTGGAGAAAGTGCTTTTTCTTCTGAATCTGTATTAAGGGTCTTTGTTTCACAAGTGAATGCTAAATTTTGTAGAAATTAGATTTGTTTGAACTAGTTTTTGTTTCTCTTTGCTGAACTTATTTGTAGGTGTCTGACTGAAAAAGGAAATTACAAGGGGTTTTTTTCCCCATTTCTTTCCAAGGACTTGACCTAAGTTCAAACTTGCAATGTTTATCCTTTAGAAATTTTAAGAGCCATACAGTGAAACCTGCATTGTATGTGTGCTGCTGCTGGGGATGGAGTATGCATTTAGATTCAGGCATTTGGTTAGGTGTTTAGAAATGGAAAATACTGATCATAAAGCTAATCCCAGTGCATACTATTGCTTATATCATCACATAGATCACAAAGTTTTGTGGGTAGTTAGTCTGAAATAAGTGATATCCATTTTGCAGAATGTAAGTAGAATTTTCTCCCCTGTCTTGCTCCCACCCATCGCACAAAAAATAATTGTTTTTCAGCCATTTTCATGTGTCATTTGAAGGTGAGAATGTAAATCAGTCACGTACTCTCTTGACCATAATGCAGGAATTGGTAAGGCATTAAACTTACACTGATCTTTTTTAAAAATTAAAGAAAGACATGTCAATATCAGACTTGGAGGGTGATTCCCTCTCCTTACCTTATTGCCTCTCTTAATCACATCTCCAGTCCTGTGCTTTCTGTTCCTTTCTTTATTCTTCTCAGTAAATTGATTAAAATCAGTGTCTCCACAGTCCTTGAAAAAATGTAGATGACAACTTCTTTGGGCTGGGACTCCCTCCGGCATACTTCTCAATGTCATTTTAAGGTCTCTCTGTCCCTTTCTGGTAATGCAAAGCTGGGAATTACAGCCCAGTGAGTTCCTTCGGCAACCTTTCCAGAGTAATCCCTGAAAATCCTAGGTCTGTGGATGGTAATTCTATTAGCCGTTCAGCAAGCTGAGTCTGGAAGAATGCAGCTGGTGTGCGGGAATGTGGGAAGTTCCCCATCTCTGCCTTTAATCCTGCTTTTAGAGGGGAAAAAAAGTTATAGGCTAATGTGATTAGCTGTAATCCTATTCTTGCTTGGTTTTTAAAAAGTGTCTGATTCCTAAATCGCAAGGTAGTTCTGTGAAGTGCTTTCATGGAGGGGATGGGGAATTATTTTGGTACTCAGCTCATTTGTCTTTGAAAAAACACTGGAAGCAAAAGAAAAAGAAACTCTCATAGCCGGCAGTGAGTTTCTAGTTTTTGTTGCACAGCATAATTTAGAAATCTGAAATCAAGAGCAAGTAAATGGAAACACAAAATGGGCATAATCCCTTCAGGTATCTAGGTATATGTATAAATATAGGCAAGGGACAACTTACACATACACTGCAAATTGCTCTTCAGGGCTTTTTAGGCCCAGAGGTTTACGTTGTGATCTTGTTATTTGCTGATATGCTGCTACTGCTGAAACTGGCGGTGTTGGCTGGCTTAATGCGGACCGGGGACAGAGCTGTCTCTAATAAACGCAGCAGCTTCTACCTGAAGTGAACGATCTGGGGACTTTTTTCCCCACTGAGGCACTTGTTTTTCCTTTTAGCGCCAAGGGAATGAAAACAGTAACTTCTGTGGGAGCGCGAGGGTGAAGCGTTAGAAATGCCGCTGGCCGCCCAGAGGCAGGACCCTCCGTGACAGGAATGAAACACGCCACGGCCTGCTCCGGCGTACGGACACAAACGCCACACCGCTCTGGGGACAAAGGCCATCTTCCTGTGTGACAGGCAGAGTGCAGCCTGAGATCGAGGTCTTTCGGTGCCATCGTTTGCTCGTAGCGGATTAGTTGCGTTCAGAGGTTCGGTGCTGCCCGTGGCCCCTGTTTGGGGAGGAGGAAGAGTTGCCCTCGGCGTGTTTTCCCTTTCCAGGGGAAAGGAGAGAGAGGGCAGAAAAAAAACCTTGTTCATATCTTGTTTGCTTGCTGGAGAAATTGGAAATAAGGGTGGCTGGTCTTGGGAGTCAAATGCTGCCTGAGCCCTCTGGAGCGAATGGCTCTGGAGAGGGATGAGGTCTGCGGACCGAACGTTTGCTTTTTTGCGCGAGCGGCAAATTGGAGATATGCAGTTCAGAGAAACTGTGTGAATTGAGGCTTTCCCTCGTCTTCCCGTCAGGTTCCCCCTCCTCTCGTGCCCTGTCCTGCCAGCGTGGCGGTGGTGGCATGAGGACCCTGGGCAGGGAGGCCCCAGCGGCAGCCGCCCCCGCGGTCCCGGGACAGGAGGAGCGCCCCGGCGCCGTGGGAAGGGCCGCCGGGCCGAAGGGGTAACACAGCTTTTTGGTTCAGCGCCCCGAAGGATTGCAAGGTGGGCGCGAATTCACTGACAAGGGGTAGTATTCGCTTTTGTCTCCCGTGTCGGGTCGGCCTCAGCGGTCAGTCCTGTCACAGCAGTGCAAGGGCTTGGGAAAGGCGGGAGGGGCAGGCGAGGTAATGGTGTAGTGATAAAATGCTGCGATACTAATCCTATAAATTTATAGGCTTAGTCAAGCTGGTGTTTTGAGGAGTTGTGTGGGACTGCCTTGTTTACAAATAAGAACTATCACTTGGTTTAATTACAGTGTAAGGCCCACTGCCTCTCTTGCACTTGTTTACAATCCTGACGTTTTGGTATGTGGTATAACTGCTGTGCTCCCTCACAGCTTTCTCCAAGGGCAGAAAACTTCTTTAGGCTGTCAAATAAATAACTGAGTGCCTTTAAAACGGCAACAAACCCTCAAACCTCCCCCCCACTATCAAAAAATTGAAGGGGAAATGTCTGCTCTTCTTTCCCCTTTGAAGTTGTATCATACTCCCCGGAGAAGTTGGAAACACTAGATGGGTAACTAGATGGCTTTAATCTTGAAGAAATGTAGTGGTGTTTGGCAAGGATAATTTGAACTAGTGTTACCCAGGTACACATTTTGAAATTACTGTAACCCCTCTAGTATCCTTCTGGAGAGCATGCCAAAATGGGCACTCGGTGTGTAATCAAAAAGCGAAAGAAAGTGTTAGTGTACAAGGGAAGCGGGATGTGATAGTGGAAAATGGGTTGCCTCTGTAAAAGTCTGCATTGCAACACTGTTGAGAAGACTGTGTTCACCCTTAATTATGGGCAAAGCTAAAGAGGAGGAGTAATAACTATGGAAAATAACAAGTAGGAAACAGAGGTGTTGGAAGAGAGGGAACAAAATTGAAGCCTACAAAACCAGCAGAGAGCACACTGAAGGCCGGGTAAATATTTTTGTATTGGGGGAAAAGTTTAACAGGAATAGAAACCCCTATGACAGAAAATGAAAGGCTGTAAACAGTGATAAAAGATAACGCTTCCTTGTGTAACTTGGAGTGTATGAGCAGAATTCATTGCATGAGGACATACCAAAGAAGCCTTTCACAACTGTAAGTTAGGGTCTTCTGTTTCAGGAAACCCTGAGACCTTGGATCTAAAGGATTTAGAGATAGGTGTCATGAAAACCCAGAGTCTTTTTTTTTTTTTTTTTCTTCTTTAAAATAAAGAAGAGAGAACGTCTCATGCTTCGCTGCATGACAGAGATGTCTACTGGACATTAAGGGGATCACTCTGCTATAGTTGGGTTCATTCCTGAATTAACCTGGTATTTCCCACACTTCCACCTGGAATACCTGGACTCGCCTCTGCAGCAGAAAACAGTGCAATTAGTGGGGCACAAACTGAGCTGCTGAGAAAATTCTTTCAAAGGTGGGGGGTTTTTTGTTGTTGTTTGGAATGATAATCAATCCAGAGTGTCCTGATTTAACCCCAGCTGGCAACTAAGCCCCACGCAGCCACTCGCTCACTACCCCCTGGTGAGATGGGGGAGAGAATCAAAAGGGTAACAGTGAGAAAACCTCTGAGTTGAGATAAAGACAGTTTAATAGGGAAAGCAAAAACTGCTCATGCAAGCAAAGCAAACCAAGGAATCCGTTCCCCACTCCCCACGGGCAGGCGGGTGTTCAGCCATCCCCAGGACAGCAGGGCTCCATCATGCCCAACGGGGACTGGGGAAGACAAACGCCATCGCTCCCAACGTCCCCCCTTCCTTCTCCTTCCCCCAGCTCTATATGGGGAGCATGACGTCCTCTGGTCTGGGATCTCCTTTGGGTCAGTTGGGGTCAGCTGTCCCGGCTGTGTCCCCCCCCAGGCTCCTCGCTGGTGGGGTGGGGGGAGAAGCAGAAAAGCCCTTGGCTCTGGGTGAGCACTGCTCAGCAGGGACGGGAACATCCCAGGGTTACCAACACTGTTTCCAGCACAAATCCAAAACACAGCCCCATACCAGCTACTGTGAAGAAAACTAACTCTGTCCCAGCTGAACCCAGCACACAGAGGAAATGCCAAAGTGTGGGAGAAGGCCCTTCCATGTAGACCGCAATAGAAAGTGAAAGTGGCAGCACAAACTATACCAAGAAGTGGTGTGTAGATTTTCTGTATGGGGAGAAAATTCCTTTTAAAAAAAAAATGCTCTTTTAAGGGTGGGCAGTCTTTTCATTTTAGGGGTCCATATTTAAGTACTGCAGAAAGCAACTTTTTTTGTTCATGAGTGGATGTGCTTATTTTATGGCATTCCAGAGCAAGAACTTTTCCCCAGCTAAGAATTGAGGAAGGCTACCTCACCAGGAAGAAAAAAAAATTGCAACTGGCTGTTGCTGTCATGTAACATCTTAATTCTTTGTCTTTCAGTTCTTGTGTAGTATTTTAGCCCACATTCCTGAAACAAAAAGGTGGAAGAAATATATGCAGATACCTTTCCATTTTTTCCTCTCTGAATCTCCTGTTGAGAGTCCCAGCCCTCCAGAAGCATCACGGAGCTGTGGGGCTCTATACTGCCTTCCCCAGTGTTGCAAGATTATAATTTGGAAAAAACTTCACAAAAGTCAAGTGAACATACTGCTACAGGAAACAGTCAAGCATTGTTACAGGCAGGTTATAGGGCACAAAAGATCTGTGAGTAGCAAATGGATTAGTCATTAAGAATTCTTGAACAAATAGCTCAATCTGGAGGAACAGCAAGGTGGTCTTGACTTTGAAAATAAGAATGGAGTTTGGAAATTGCTTCCCATGTGAGGGTTTTAAAAAGACCTGAAGGAACTAAAATACCTACAGTGAAACAGTCATACTCACAAACAATGTGGAACAGGCAGAATTTGTTCTCAGCACAGAGGAAGGCATGTGCAATACAAAAGCACCTGGCGCTTGCAATAGTGTGTCATGCAGCATAGTGAGGGGCGTAAGTCATATACAGAGCTAACATAGAATTTTGCAGGAGAGCTTATCTTAACCAAAATTAAAAGGGTGTTTGTGAACGTGTAGACGGAGTTGAGGGTTTTCATCTAGGAGGCATGAAGTAAGCTTGTTGAGGAACACTGCTGCTAGAACATCTCTGTAAGCTATTACTCTCCTAAGTCTGAAATGGTGAAACAGGCATTATGCATATCTGCAGTGTTGTGGTTTAACCACAGCCTGCAACTAAGCACCACACAGCCACTCACTCACTTCCCCTCCACCCAGTGGAATGGGGGAGAGAATCAGAAAAAAAAGATAAAACTCATGGGTTGAGATAAAGATAGTTTAATAGAACAGAAAGGAAGAAAATAATAATGATAATAATAACAACAATAAAGTGACAGTAATAATAAAAGAATTGCAATATACAGAACGGGCGATGCACAGTGCAATTGCTTACCACTCGCTGATCGATCCCCGCTTAGTTCCTGAGCAGCGATCTGCCCCGCCCCAGCCAAGTCCTCCCAGTTTATATACTGGGCATGATATCACATGGTATGGACTATTCCTTTGGCCAGTTTGGGTCAGCTGTCCCGGCTGTGTCCCCTCCCAACTTCTTGTGCCTCTCCAGCCTTCTTGCTGGCTGGGCATGAGCAGCTGAAAAATCTTTGACTTAGTATAAATACTATTTGGCAACAACTGAAAACATCAGTGCATTATCAACATTCTTCTCATACTAAATCCAAGACATAACACTATACCAGCTACTAGAAAGAAAATTAACTCTATCCCAGCCAAAACCAGGACATGCAGATAAGAGCTTAGCAATATGCTTCAGCAAACTCATTTGTAAATCAAACAAAGTAAACCTGGTAAGCTGTGTGAGTTTAGCTATGTAAAAAGTAAATCTATGGGGATATGGGGGAAAGCGTGATTGGAGACTCAAAAGTGAAGGTGAAAGCGTTCCAACATGTTGTTTTAGGAAACGGTGTGAAAGCTGAACAAATACCCGAGATGTAAGAGATAGTACATTTCCGGGTAGCTGCGTAAGCTGTGCATACCCTTTGCACAGGACTTGGTCAGCTTCGGATGGTTTGTAGGAAAGGTCCTCCCTATTTCCTCTGTCTGTTCACCTCGTGCTCTGCTGCCCCACCGTAATGTGAGATGCAGAGCTACAAAAGCTTTAGTTTTGCAGCAGCAATGTTAATTTTTGTGGACAAGGGAGCCAGTGGTAGCATGGCCGTGCACTGGGGGGACTGGACCTGTCTGTGGTGGTCAGCAGCTGACGGGAAGAAGGATTTGCTATGGAAAGCATTGGCTTCTCACAGTCTTGCCATGCAGTGTGTAGGATGTCTTCAGATCTCCTTCCAGTGCAAAGGGGTGATGTGACTATAAAGCTGACTTCTATCCATCTCTTCCTCCATGTTTCATGGGTGCAGTTCCTGTTACAGAAGAGTGAAATGCGGCCACCAACTGGCAGAGTAGTCTGACAAAGTGCTTAGGGAAAACAAGTTTCTACTCTGTCATGGTTTAAACCCAGCCAGCAACTAAGCCCCACACAGCTTCTCGGTCACCATCGCCCCCCGCCCCCCCCCGCCCTGCCACCAGTGAGATGGGGGAGAGAATCCGAAGGGTAACAGTGAGAAAACCTCTGAGTTGAGATAAAGACAGTTTAATAGGGAAAGCAAAAGCTGCACATGCAAGCAAAGCAAACCAAGGAATCCGTTCCCCACTCCCCACGGGCAGGCGGGTGTTCAGCCATCCCCAGGACAGCAGGGCTCCATCACGCCCAACGGGGACTGGGGAAGACAAACGCCATCGCTCCCAACGTCCCCCCTTCCTTCTCCTTCCCCCAGCTCTATATGGGGAGCATGACGTCCTCTGGTCTGGGATCTCCTTTGGGTTAGTCGGGGTCGGCTGTCCCGGCTGTGTCCCCCCCAGGCTCCTCGCTGGTGGGGTGGGGGGAGAAGCAGAAAAGCCCTTGGCTCTGGGTGAGCACTGCTCAGCAGCGACGGGAACATCCCAGGGTTATCAACACTGTTTCCAGCACAAATCCAAAACGTAGCCCCATACCAGCTACTGTGAAGAAAACTAACTCTGTCCCAGCCGAACCCAGCACATTCTCCACCCCTTATTCCACACCATTTATGCCACGCTCAGGTAGCACACTTATCTAATACAACCTCATTAACCACACCCCCTTCCCATCCTTTGATATAATACACAGATATCATTCCCTTAGTCTATGGACCACCCCTGTAAAATGTCCATAACGTGCCCAGAAATGTCCGTTGAGTTCATTTAGTCCATGACTTTAGGCTCCATCTGTTACGGTGGTCACTCAGGACAGGAGGGGTGGTGTGTTGCATGGAGTTATTGGGCACCAAAGCCAGTTTGGGTCAGGTTGCTGCTGCACCTGCACTGCTGCTTCTAATGCTGGTCCTCTATTGGTTCAGGTGATTCTTACTATAGTAATTCCTATAACATGCAACTCAAATCATGGGTTACAACAATTTGAAGGTATTTCCATTACAATCTCCACCCCTGGTCCCTTTGGGCCAGGTTATAGGGTTTAACATTGCAATGAACTCCTCCCCTTGCTCCTAGCCTGGCTAGCAACAAGGGATTTCTGCTATAGTAATTTCCGTAACGTGCAACTCAGGTCCTGGGTTACAGCAATTTAAAGGTATTCCCATTACAATGTGGGCTCCTGGTCCCTTTGGACTGGGCCAGACCATAGGGTTTAACATTGCAATGAACTCCTCCCCTTGCCTCTGCTCCGGCTTGGACTTACCCACAGACTGTAGTCCCTCAGTGTTGTACCTGCTCCGAGTGGAGCCTTATCTATGAGCCACAGCCTCCTCAGAGGTATACTTGCTGCAGCAGAGACTTATCCACAGCCACAGTCGCTTTGAGGTGCACTTGTTTCTTCATGGCCTTCTCCATGGGCCACAGTGCTTTCAGACAGATACCTGCCACAGTGTGGTCTCTATCCCAGCCGAAACCACACTCGATCAGCTCTGAATAGGAATTTGGTCTAGAAATCTGAAAATAAGAATTTGAGCACTCATTGAAGTCTAGGACCATTACTAGTGTTGCCCCATTGCAAATAAAGGCTTCATGTGTAAGCAGCTGCCTTACCTGGTCTTAGCAGCTGGGGAATGTGTACCACAGGTGAGAGTACAGGTTTCGTCTATATGTGTTGGCAGTGATGTATTGGGTGAGGTTTTGAGGAAAGCCATCTTAGGTTTTTAAAGAAAACAAACCCATGACCTTTCTCTGAAACAAAGCCTTTCCCTATTCAGAGCATGCCCAGCAGGCTGCCATTCAGGGAGGCAGTTGTGTTCTTGAAAGTAGTTTTTCTTTTGCCTATTAGTTTTCTTTGGCCCTTCCCATCAAATAGGTCACTTGAAATCCCCCGCTGTTTGTTTGCAACAGTTGAATGAAATGGAAAACTTCTAATTATATCCTTATCTAAGAGTGCTGCCACTCTTTACTTAAGTACTGTTTGAGATAAGAAAGCCACGTTGCTCTGCTTTTCAGCTGGACTAATCTTGCAGTATGACAGGTATATTTTGTGAATTATGTTTCTCTGTGATCACTGAGCCTTTTAATTAATTGTGTGACAAAACAGCATGAAACAAGAGTTATGTCTAAAGAGAGCCAATATTATTTTCCTCTGCTAGCTTGCAGTCTGTGATGTCCAGTGTGGCTGTGTTGTCCATTTGACCTGTGGAGTGTTAGGGGACAAGAAAGTTGTAATCACTCTTTGGTTCCTCAGACCTTGCCAAACTTCAGAGGTCCAGCCCACAGACCAAAAAACCTTCATTCACAAGGCCAGCAGGCATCTGAAACACACCAGCAAAGTGTTATATCCAACTCAGATGCCAACGTAGCACTCTAGGGAGAGCCCCATTTTATCTGAAGAATGCTCTTCATTGTTTCTCTGGAGAAGCTGTGCCCATGTCTCCTAAAACATTCAGAACAAAAATACTCATTAATTGTTCATCCCTTTATTTACCATCCTATTCTGTGACCATGATAGATCAGTGTGTATTTTACAGCGAGAACTGGAAGACCAAACCTTGAAAGAAATTTTTTCATTATCCTCAACCCACATTCCTTTTCTGCTCTCACTTCTTGAGCCTTCAGAATAGCCATCTGTGTTACTGAAGTCTTCACAAGGAGCAAACTTCCAGTGGACTAAAAAAAATCCCAAACCCACCAATGGAAACACAGCTGTGCCAGAATAGCATGTATTTATAATAAATGCTTTGGAGGACAGAGCTGTAGGAATTCCTGAAACCTATATATGCTTTGAATACAGTAGGCTCTGTCCAGAGCAGTAGTGCCATCATGAGAATTGTGTGGGTGACTCTATACCCAGATGCTTTCCTGCAGGCAGCTAGTGAAGGGCTGGAACACACTCTGTTTTCGGCAGGAAACATGTTTTGTATCTTCCCATCATCTTCCTGGCCTTGATCCTTCTGAGTTATTTTAAAAAAAAACCAACCCAAAATCCAGAACAAAACAAAATGAAACACAAGCTTTACAAAGATGAACCTGGGAAATCAAACGTTGTAACTCTCCTGGATATGCGTAATGGATAATGGTAGAGATACACGTATGCATAATGGTAGGGATATCCTTAGATATGTGTAATGGTTTTATGGCCTGGCTTGTAATTTTACCCTCCTCTCCTGCTTCACCCCTCTCATTCCTAGTGTGCCCTTTCTCCCGTTGTCTCACCAGGTAGTGCCCTTCTTGTCTTATAACATGACCCATGTTCTACCAGCATCTTGTTTCTTTATGATTTATCTTCATTTAGTTTAAAGTTTTCTATATTTGTTCATTTCGGAAGAAGTTTGTGCATACCTGGGTGAAAACATTGGGCAAAGTTTCAGCTCTGTCAGCTAGTCTCGTAAAAGATGCTATTGCTCTCTGGAGACCTGATGTCCCTAATATTATTTTGATAGTGGGCTATTTTAAGCCACAATCAAAACCGAAAGAACCCCCTCATTTGATTGTTAGAAGAAAGTCATACCATAGACTTACCGTCAGTCTCTTGGAAAAAAGCCAGTAGGATTAAGCGCTGTCTGTGCACTCCCAGATGGTGAAGCTAGCAGAAGATTACACTTAGAGATTTTGTGAAACTCTGCTAGTCACCCAGAAATAGTTATAATATCTGGGATGCTTGAGTAATATTAAAACAATTCTTTGCCTAATACAGTAACTTCTGTTGTCAAATGTAATTGTCACATCTCCAAATTTTAATGATCCTTATTTATGCTGCATCTTTAAGATCCTCGTTTATTCTAATTTCAGAGTCTGTTTCCAATCATTGCTACCGTGGCTTCTGTTTTTCTCAGGACCTGGCAGAGGGATGGGAAGTGTAGGAGGACAGGCAATTGATGTTTAATCCTTCATATATTTTCTAATTTATACTGGGGCTGGTTATACATGCATCTAGAGCAAATAGGCACTCGTGCATATTCTAAATAGAGATACATTATGATTTTCCTGCTATAAACACTGTATCATCTTCTATGGCCTGTGTGGTTTGGGCCTGGTAAAACTCCTTATTATGTATTTTCACTTCTGCACTGTTCTTGCAGATAAGAAAGCTTTGATAAAGATTCAGTGCTTGAGAAGTCTAGTTTCTTAGGAGATTTTGTCAGACTGTCACTTAGATCAAATTTGGGCCTTTCTTATGCTGAGTAATTAAAAATGCTGTAGAAACTACAGAATTCCCTTAAGTGGTTATAATTGAGTCGTTGAGTGATCACTTTATGTGAAGGTTGCAATGTACCAAATGCTTTGTTTAAAAAATAAAAATAAAAGCCTGCGGTGTCGTGAGGGCATCGCTGTTGCTAACGAAGAGCATTGCTGCCGCTTTGTTACAGGGCTGAATTTGGCCATTGTATCTCTTTGGTCCCTATAGGCAAGGTACCTGCTTTGCAGAATTGCCCTTTATTCCAGGATTGAATGCCCAGACAAGTCTGATAGCTGCTCCCAAAGGGTGCTTTGGAGGTTCCCTGACTCACTGGTGGCATTTGCCACCAGTGGGGAATACTGTACAGAGAGTTTCATTCAGTTCTTTTGTGTGGGGTAAAGTTTTCTTGGTTTTCTGTTTGGCATATTAAGAAAAGGGTAAAAAGAAACATCTCTATCTTCACATGAAAGATACATATTTGTAATGACGGTGAATTATTTCTGTATTATTGAGCATTTCCTGCTTTGGTTATTGTTGTGTAGCAGTGCTGTCACTGGAGTTGCTGCCAAATTGGCTTATAAATCTGCAGAGACTGCAGCTAGCAAGGGAACTCTATTAAAATAACACAGACTTGGTTTACAGGTTCCTTTCACATTTTGAAATTTGCAGGTTGCAGAGTACACAGTGCTTACTACTTAGTCCTGTATTTTGAAGTCACAAACCACGCTTTATCACCTTGACAAAATTAGAGGTGGCCATTGCGCTTCCCAGGATGAGAAGGGAATACTACAGGGACATACCCGATGGGAGTGGGCGCAGGGCAGAGCAAGTCACTTCCAGTGGGGTCTTTTCAGCTCTCCAGAAGCATGAGGTCATCACGCTGGTGTGCTCTGAAAGAGGAGGGAGCAAAAGAGGAAACAACGCAGAAGGTTTTAGAGATGAGTCACTGCTCGGCATAAGTGGGAAGGCTTTGGGGTTTTGATAGCTCGGGCCCTGCTTTTAGATTGAGATGTCTTCTGTGAAAAGACACCCTATGCTTTACAGGCAGCCTGGCTGTATGTCTGTTACATCTGTAACATGCCCCAGAACTGTAGGGTAGATACGGTTTTGCCTCTGCATATCACATTGCAGGGGCACTGGGCGATGTTCTGGTGTCAGCAGCCTTTAAAAGACGTTGGAAAAGCTGCAGGGTGAAGAAGAGGGCTTCCAAGGTGGAGAAAGTGCCTTACAGCAGGAGACTTGGATGCATTCTGTCCAGTTGACAAGAAAAAAAAAGGTTGAGAAATTAGCTGATTAGAGTTCTGAAAATATTTATGGGGAAAATGCCTTATGAAGGGACTCTTTTATCTAGTGAAGAAAAGCAGAAAAAGAACTGAGTCCTGGAAGCTAAAACTGTTAATTCAAATGAGAAATGAAGCACAAATCTTCCGTGGGGTAGTGGGTAATTCAAGGCTCTGTCAGGGAAACAGGTGAAGCTCCTACCTCGCGGTTCTAACTTGACAAGTGGATACTCCAGAGACACCAAATGTTTCTACAGACACAAATGACGGATGTTCATCCTGAGATATTTCAATCACCTATAAGGATCCGTGGTAGATTAGAGGTCTGACTAGGTAATTAACTTCTCTCTTCTGGCTTCAGAACTTTTTGTAAATACGCTTTTTAGAATACCTATATTAATAAATAAAACTGTTTTCTTAGCAGTTGGCTATATTGGTTATAGCACTTGGCTAAAGTCTTTCATGTATAGCTACTCGGTGTTGCTTATGCTGCTCTTATTAGAGATTGTGACAGCCTTATTAGTAGCTATGGAGATGCTCTGCACTTTCACCCATTTAGAAAAGATTATCTCAAATGGGGTTGTAATTAAGCAGGTAGCCAATTAGTTAAGCAGTGGCTGAACCCGCAAGTGCCGTGTGCGTGCATACAAAATAGGTGTGCTAGGTCGCCCTTGTACCTGGTGACAGAGGTGTAAAAGCCTGAGTTGCAGAATAGCCCCAGAGAAGCAGCTGGGGAGTGATGTGGAAGCATTGCCACTTGTGAAGGGGCAGCCTTCCCGCTTCGGAGGAGCAGCAGCCCACAGTTTCAGACTAACAAGGCTGAGATTTAAATGTGGTGCTTGAAGATGGTTTCTCACAACTGGTCTGCAGAATACCTGAAAGGATTCTGCAAAAGCGTATCTTTGGCGGTTTGTAGTCTTGAAAAAAAAATTTTAATTAGGGGGTGCCTGTACTTGGAGAGCTTATATTTCTGCTGGGATATTTACTATAGCTTCACATTTAGCCTCGTGCTGCTTTGACTGCTAGAACACTGACTTGTATTTTGATTAATTCTGATTAATTAAAGGCGAGCATTTGCGTCACCACATTTCCTTCTCCCTTTGATTTCCTTTTATTCAGCCCCCAAGGAGTTATAAAATATCTACCAGCTTTCTGCAGTATCTACATAAATACTTAATTGTGAGGTGACTGTATTAATAGAATTTCGTGTTCCTTATTTTAGTTCAATGTACATATATCATTTGGTAACATGAACAGTGAAAAGCCTGCTGAGTTTCATATATAAAGAAAGCAATGATCCCCTGTGAGAAACAATGTGTAGGGATTTCTATGTCTTTGTGTCTTCCTCTCTCTAAATATATATATATGTAAGTATTTCTGTGTATTTATAGTTATATAAAATATATATGTGTGTGTGTGAATATCTGTATATGTGTATTTATACATATAGGTACACACATGTATTAGAACAAGTTCCCATCGAGTTATGATAGACCATGTGAATCAGCTGTTTGGAGACCTCACGTGTGCTGAGGGCAGAGAGAAACTTTTCAGGACAGCTGGCTCAAGGCAGGGCTGATATTTTAACTTGCCTGCTCTGCTTAGTCTTACCTTTGTGCTGTCATTGTAAAGACTAGTATTTTCATCACCAGTCTAGATAACTGGTGTTCGAAATACCATAAATGGGGTGAAAAGATCTGAGTGTACTATTCTTTGCCTGTTTCAAAATCTACATTAAAATTAAACCGATTTTACAAAACAAAGAAAATAACCCCACATAACTTTAAGGGCAAGATGAAGCCCAATGATTTGAAGGACAGATGTGCGCTTGTTTATCCCATCTCTCAGGGGTTGATCCATGGCTTGAAGTTTTGTAGAAGAAAATTTCAACCAAACTTGTTGTTTTGGGTTTGTGTGGCAGGGTTTTTGTGTTGCTGGGTAGGGTACCGCAGGGCCGGCTGCTGCTGGAAGCTGCTGGAAGCTGCCCCGGCTGGGAGCCGGACCCGCCTCTGGCCCAGGCCGAGCCCCTCAGCGACGGCGGGAGCGCCTCTGGGAGAAGAGATTCCAGAAGGGGAACGAACGCCCCGTGAGGGAGTCGGGGGAGCGGGATGTGAGAGGAACCCCTCTGCGGATCCCGAGGTCAGGGAAGGAGGAGGGGATGCCCCCGCAGCCCGCGGGGAGGCGGCAGGCTGTCCCCCCCAGCCCGTGGAGGGGAGCGGGGGAGCGGATGTCCCCCAAAATGGCGGCGGCTCCCGCGCTGGAGCAGTCTGTGACGGAAGGACTGCACCCTGCCTGTGGAAGGGACCCGCGCTGGAGGAGTCTGTGAGGAACTGCAGCCCGCGGGAAGGACCCACGCTGGAGAAGTTGGGGAAGGGCTGTCTCCCGCGGGAGGGACGGACCCCACGGCGGAGCAGGGGCCGAGCGCGGAGTCCTCCTCCCCCTGAGGAGGAAGGAGCGGCAGAGACAAGGGGTGAGGAGCCGACCCCAGCCCCCGTCCCCTGTTCCCCAGGGAGAGAGAACTGGGAGTGGGGCTGAGGCAGGAAGGTGGGAGGGCTGGGGGAAGCTGTTCTCAGGTTGGGTTTTACTTCTCGGTATCCTTGTTTTGATTTGATTGGTGGTAAATTAAATTAATTTTGTTTCTTCCCCAAGCTGATCCTGTCTTTTGCCCGTGAACGTAAGCGGGGAGTGATCCCTCCCTGTCCTTGTCTCTACCCACGAACTTTTCTTTGTATTTTCTCCTCCCCATCCCACCCGGGGGAAGGAGTGAGCGAGCAGCTTCGTGGTGCTTTGTTACCAGCTGGGCTTAAACACTTGTCCAAGGAGCAGGGCTCTGAGTGGAACACTTTCAGTCTTCTTGAAAATATCTTGATTTATCTGTTCCCTGTCACCAGGCCTGATTGTCAGTCAGGATGGGCATACTGGCCAGTGAGTCAGCACATGCTTAGCTGGGAATTGGGCATAACACAAACTGACTCTTCTGCTGCAAGGAAGGATGTGCCGAAGGAGCTGGAAGTAATATCGCAAGATTATGTGCTGTTTCATAACAGAAGGGGAGAACACAGGGGCTGTGGTGATAGCTGTGATAGAGACGGGCATAAGGATGTGAGAAACCAAGTTTCATTAGCTCTGCTCCTATCAATCCAGTCTTCTGAAATGTAGAGGAGACAATGAAGCCATTTATTGACCTTCATAGGAGCATCAATGTCCCAGTCCCTAATTATTGATGTGTTAAAGCAAGGGCCAGTTGATATCACGGAGCAGAAATAAAACATATTGGAAATAAGCTTTTTTAGCATTATGTTGAAGCGTAATCTATTCTTAATGGAGTTCTTTTTATAACTTGCTAGGCTGTGCATTTAAAAATATTGATTATAGGACTTCAGTGGTTCTAAGTGAAAAGATGCTTTATATGCTACAAGATTAGGAGGAAAGAATACCCATTTTGTGTCCCAGTTTGTTTTATGGTGCTAAGAAAATGCAGAGATTGCTGTCTCCCTTCTCTTCCTGATAAAAAAACTTAGAAGTGAAGTTATAAAAAGGAAAAAAAAAAAACAAAACCAAACCACAGAAGTAAAAAGGTAGTGATGATTGCTTATAATTACTTCTGTTAAAATACTTTATGTTCCAAAATGCTGTTTGGAGCATTTATTTCTGAACTCAACAGCTAACTAGAAGCCTAAACAGTTTAGCTAAGGATATTTTTTCTTTTTAATTGTAGTCCTTATTTCTTGTGGGGCTTGTAGATGATTTTGAACACTGATGTTTCAGTTGGTTTCAAAAACAAATGTCCCATGCAGCACCCAGCACCTTTAGATTTTAAAAACAAGCTGACAAAATATGCAATAAAATCCATACTGTCCTGCTAGTCTTTTTATCAAAATTTACTGAAGGAGATGACATCCGTCATCTAATACAACATAGTAGTAAGGATTTGAAAGTTTAATGCTGCCAGTCTCACTTCAAAGTCTGGACATCACAGGTGTTAGGTTAAATCTGCTCTCCTCCAGCGGGATTTGACTTTCATGGTATCTCTAAATTTCAGAAAAGCTGCAAGTCTAATGTTGCCACTTACACCAGTGGAATTAAGCTGGTGTATGATCTAAGACAAAGATGTTGCTGTGGTTTTCTACATTGTCTTGCTATTCTTTGCCTCCACCAAAAGAGCTATGATATGACTTTTGGGGGGTTGAGGCGCTAGCCTTTTTTCCTGATAAACTACTGAGGTATCTCAGCTTGCAATCCAGATGAAATTTTGATTGTTCGTGAGTTGTTACCTTAGGGTTTAATTCTACTTCTGTTGAAGTCAGTTAAGTGACTTCCCTTTGGATTAAGCTGTTTGAGAAAGTGAGTCTTTGGGAATATATATGAATTGGAAGGGGAGGTTCTGATATAATGAATCTCTCTTATGTGTATATCATTAGTCTGGCGTAAAGATGGTTTGACTTTCAAATAGGAGAAAATAATTCTCTAGATATGTATGTATTTATCACTTTGATCCATGCAAGTAAAAATTTTGTTAAGATGGGGAAACCTGGGAATAGGTATTTTACACCATTAATACCTGAAAAATCAGCGCAGGAAAAAAAGTGTTTTGCACATGTGGTAGCATCTGTTCTAGTCACTGTACATTAACCCTCAGTGTTTCTTCTTTTTTTTTTTTTTTCCCCTAATGGAATGCTATTATAAAGTGAGTGTTTAATCATGAATTTGGAAAAAGATGTATGTGGCCTAATATTAAAGTCTCAAAGCTCTACAGGACTGTAATGTTAATTGTTCCATAAGTGATGCTCTGTGTGGTGTCACCAGCCTGGCTCATGTGAGGCTGCTCTTGTTCTTTAGGCACCTTCCCTGTTATTGGGGTGCTGAATCTTCCAGTGTGGGCTTGAAACCAGTCTGCTGTGCATGCTAAGTTATAGCCTGGCAGCACAGTGTGCCATTTGGTGTGAGAACATGGGGCGTGTTATGTTGCTGGAGGGCTAATCACGAAAGATTACAAGGAAGTCACAAGTCCACCCTTTTTGTTTTGTCCTTGGATCTCTTTCATTTTAGTAAAAGTGTTAGAAAAGGTCTCTCGAGTTGTGACCAGAAGAGCCACAACTGACTTGGAAAGGACAGTGTAAGGAAAGTGGTGCTGGGAGGTGTTTGGGAGGACTTGGGTGACAGACGGCACCTTCGTAGCTGTTGGTGGATGAAGACTGACTCGTGGCCGTCAGGGGCTGGAAACCCTCCAGGTAAAGTAAGCGTATGTGTCGGCTGTGCTGTTGCGTACTGGGGTTTTCCCTCTCAATGCTTTGTCCTTACTGCTGAAGTAAGCGCTACCCTACTCCTGGGGGCTGGAGAAGGTGGAAGGCCCCGGCCAGCCCAAGTGTCATGCCCTGGCTGTGCTCAGTCGGAGAACTGGTGAGAGGAAGAGCTGCTCGTTGGAGGCAAACCAACAAAACTTGCCTAAATTCTTAATGGTTGATTCCAGAGACCAGGAAAGGTTCATAGGTGAGACTAGCACTGTGTGTGTAGTGGAAAACATAGCAGGCCTGATGGGAGCGAGAGGAGATGATGAAAAGTGTGGCGTGAAGGGGCTGAGCCCCCCCTCCTCCGGGTCCCCGGGTTGTGTGGCTGTGATGGCTGGGTGCCTGCGTGGTCCCCGCGTGCGCGTGGAGGCTGCGTTAGCCCCTGGGAGCCAGCGCCAAGTACTGGAGTAACCACCTGGTAAACTTTAGGGTTGGAGGCTAGATTTTAAAAACAAACTCGTGCTGGGAAGCATTCTCCTTTCTTTCCACTGCATGTCCAGCTAACCTGGTATTTTGTGTCAGAGCAGAGATGTGTTTTGAAATGCTTCAGAATCCACAGGTGAGCCATACCCAGCCCAAAACGTGGTCCATGTCACCCATTCAGCTGGAGTAAGAGCTCTGACTGGGACTGTGGGACACTCTACACAACTGAACAGGAGGAGGGAGGAAAGAAAAGTTTCCTAGAAGAAATGGGCCATGCTTCTCCTAATAAAGAATGAAGACACGTAGTTAATAATAACTAATAATACATGTAGATGTAAGTAATAAAAAGAAGAGAAAAGTGGGCAGCTGCAAATGGAGGAGGTAAATGGAGTGGCTTGTGGAAGCCTTGCTTTGGCCAGTAGTGTCTGAGGCTTGGGTGATGTCTGTTTGAAGGAACGTGATGGCCATGAGCGGTGGTGGTGGCTCACAGAAAGGTGCCATCAAGCATAGCAAGCAGCTGTTATGTGGGGGTGATCCACAAGCTGGGTTGATTTGCTAATCACTGTTTTTGTTCAGTCTGTGCTGGAAAAGTATGTTTCAGAGCCATTCCAATCTGTTATTCTTAATGGCAAATGAACTGGCTTGTCCCTTAAGGCTTGCTCTGTAGTACCTTGCAGGTGCTGCACCAGCTGAAAGGAGAGGTCTCGCTGCAAAGAAGTTGCATTCGTTTATCCCACCTTGCTTTTAAGGGTGGAGGAGTTGTCCTTCAAATGGCAATGCACAAGTTAAGCAGTACTCCTGGCAACAGATGTGTGATGAGATAGCAAAAGCAGAAAGACACAGAGGAGCAGTACGATACAGAGCTATAGGAGCAAAATTAGAAATGATGTGTCTGAGGTGAGATGCTAAAAACTTAAGTCTGTTAATGCTATTACAAGCCTGCAAGGCAGGCTGGATGGAGGAGGAAACTGGGTTTGCTGTCATTAAAGAGCTGGGGAGAGAAGAGGAGGCAGCAAGTGGATGCAGAGTGGGGAAAGAAAGAGCAGCCGTGTGGTATGCGTTAAAATAACTTGAAGGTGATGCACACAAATGGGGAGGCAGCCTGGTGACTGGCAGAGCCAAGTCAGCAGTGATGCCTTGCAGGTGCACGTCTCTTGCTGTGGGTGGTTCGTGCTGCTCAGTGGAGTGGTGCCATGGCACAGGCTCCAAGCCGACTACCATGGTTGTTTGGACTGACTGAGAGGTTTGGTCCATGCCGTCTGGTGCGCTTGGGCAATACCTTGGTGCAGTTCTCCAAGTCTCTTCAAGGCTGTTATGAGAAGATGGCTACACACCACTGCAAGAGCTGTTGAGCCTGCCATGCTTTGAGATTTGCCCTTTTCTGGGTTTAGTTTAGAAAGGCCATATATTCTTTATGCCTTGTTCTTGCCTTGAAATCCCAATAAACCCTGAGAGCTTTGAGGTCAGAACAATTGCTGTGATACCATGCCTAGATGACTGGGGTAGTGGTGGCAAATAAATTGACAAATGGAGTGGTGGGACTCAAAAGTCTATGCTGGTCTCTCATGAAGTGGGGGGAAGAAAGTATCTTTCATACCTTGGAAGTCCAGAACCCAGTAGGATTTATCACTTTGATATTGCAGAGACCTGGGACAGGAATTTCAGATTTGCATGGTACTTATAGTCATTTGATCTCAGTCTGGTTTTAGAAAATGTTTAAGAACAGATGTCTTTACTCATTCAAGATACTGAGAATAACCTTTTCAAATTCTTATTAAGAAGAATACAGGCCGCAGAGAAACATTCATCAAGCTGTGAATGAATTGTTTCTTGTGTAAGTCTAATAAATGCTTCAGTGAAGTGACCTGAACACTTTTCTGGCTGTTCCTAGAACTCAGAGGATCAGCTGGTCCATGGAAGCAGGAATAGACTTACAGTATGCCACAGGAAGTAAATCCTTGAGTGGGCACTGTTTATTATGGAGAGGGCCCTATTAGATGACTTGACTTGCAAATATCTGTAATAACTATTTAAAAGAAAAAAATCCTTGCTTACACTTGAACAGTCTCATAGTCAAAACTAAATCTGTATCTTGAGAGTTCAGTTCCTCCAAAAGGGTCATTTCTGTCTGTTCTCCAACTGAAGAATTTGAAAGGCATCATTATGTCTTCAAAATGCTGTTAATTTCAAGTAGGAATAAGTCTGAGACAAAGAATTATAACAACAATTTATTCTCATGAAGCAAACTAGTTATGAAAGTGAATTGTAAACACTGATAAAGACTTCAAAACCTTAGGTGAACCCTGTACTTGGGTCTATCTGATGACTTGCAGGGCTCTTAAGTCCTGTTTGCATTAACCGTACACGGTTCTCTGCAACAGTCAGGCACTTACTTGTCCCAGGGTCACCAATTGCTGTTCACCAGCAATTTTCACTGCATTTGCTTCTGTTTTATTAAATGTATATAACTAATGTTGTTAGTTTGTTGTTCTTTGACTAGGGTTTCTGTGCTTTCTATAAAAATAATTTTTCAGTTGTTGAGTAAAAGGAAGCTTTGCCATTTGTTTCAGTGGAAGCAGGATATGGCCAAGACTAGCTGTGCATGTCCAGAATGTCAGTCTGCACATGCAGTTGTTGCATCTGAAGGTCAATTTATGTAGTCAGCTAAAAATGTAACCTAATTATATGGTTCAGTGAGAAATTGTGTAGTACAGCCGTAGCTAGTGAAATCCTATGTGAAAGGAACATGCAATTGAAAACAGAATCGTCATCTGTAAACCCAAAGAAAAAGAGCTAAGTGAGGATTTTTTTTCCCTAAAAACTGCAAATGCAATGATACAACAGTTCAAACATGGACTCTGCATACATGTGTTTTTGTTTGTTGGGTTTTTTTGGCTAGAGAGCAGTGGCTAGCTTATGGCTGCTGTCCCTTTGCTGGAAAAACTTTGGTCCAATATTTCAGTTTGAGATTGTAGCATTGCTGGGAGTCAAAACCCAGGAACCCATGCTCTGGGGAGAGCCTGGGTATAAGGCCTTACAGGAACCCTCTTTTTCAGATGTTTAGGCAGTGCTGAAGAGGAGAGATATGAATGTTCTCTAGTTTTGGTGATTTTGGGGACATCATCTTTGCCTGTTGGTGAGTCCTGGACAAATCTTTGTAGTATCAGTGTTTCTATGCAGAAAGTGTGGAGAAACTGATACTCCTCTAGAAAAGAGGTGCCTTGTTAGGTGCATTTTCATCTTAGTATGTGAGGTCTTTTGGAACCTCTTGAATAAATGGCTTTTTGTAAAGCTCCCTCTCCTAGACCAGTGGTCTCCAAAATGGGGTGTGCGAGTTTATCCCTTGGGGTGCGAGTAGAAAATACTAGAACTTCAGTAATACATGTGTATAATTGATAAATAAATATACATATATTGTGGGTGTGTGGTCAAAACTTTTTTTCACTGGTGGCATGCACTATCAGGGTGGAGACCACTGTTCTGGACACTAATGTATTGCCTGAAATAAATACACAGAAATTAAAAAATGAAGTCCTGTCAAAGACTGTTTCCTCCTTGTGGGGAGTTTGCATGTTGTCCATTAGCGTGGCAGTCAGCTGACAGAGTTGGTGCTGTAGTTACAGAAGTATCTCCCATCTTGTTCTTCCTATAATAGGCAAGCTCTGAATTAAAGCTTTATCATTAGCAATAAAAGTTGAATTCAGGGGAAGACTTTGATAGAAGTTGGTTGGGGTTTTTTTCAGTTTGATTTCCGTTACTCAGGGCTGATCACTAGTGTGTAGCTTAGTAGCATGGGTGGGTTTCAGCATCAGCATATAGAGAAAATGTCCTTGGTCAAAAGCATTTCAGTTTTGGTCATGATGACTGGAAAGTCCATGTGGGAGGGGAGTGGGTGCTTCCTCAGGCACCTGTGCTGAGCACCTGGAACAAGGGGAACATCTTCGCCTGAATTATGTGGACTCGTATAAATAAAAACCTAAAGAAACCGAAATGGCTATGTGGAGGTCCATAGAGGTGATTTTTAAACATTTTTTTAATTATTATTATTTATTTTTAAAATATTTTATCTTTTTATTTACTGACCCTGACAGGGTCTCTTCTTCCTTTCTCGCTTTGAGGCGGTGCTTCCCTCTCTGTGCAGGCATCATTCTTGGTCTCCCTTGTGCAGATGGAGTGTCCTGGCTGCTTCAGGTGGCTGTCACCTCTGTACACATTTATGTTCCAACCAAGAAGTTATGTTTTGGCATGTTATTGGGTTAACAAAAAAGTAAAGTGCTGTTTCTCCATCAAGGATGAATCATCCTGACCCCCTTTCTGTTGTGCTAGCTGAGGCTATGGTCACATCACGGACACTTTTCTTCCTGCTTATTTGCTCCAGCCCAGACCTTTGTGTGGTCAAGAACGCGGAGGCAGGCACGGGGGGAAGGAGCCCAGGATGAATTGCATTGTTTCACTTGCCCGTTGCCCTTTTGAAAAGCAGGCGAATAAGACAAATCAGCCTTTCTCTTCTGAAGCTCCTGTTGTGATTTGAGGCAATGTTGTGAGCGTCCTGATCACAGGTGGCAATCATGTTACAACTGGAAATTTTTTTGGTTTTCAGAGTGCTTGTATTTAATGAAAAGTCCTAGTTCTTGCTCTTTGTTTCTGTAAGGTTATTTCCTTTACAAAGTCGGCACCTTCAGAGTAAAGAGTTTCTGATCTAGCTCTTGTGCAGAGAATTTGAGTGCATCACAGGAAAGGACATTACTTCAAAGCAGGTGCATCTCTGTACTTCTGAACATTTTTTGAAGGTGTGGGAAACATCAATTTTCATAGCCCTTTCTGTGGATAGACACTTACTTTATCTAAAGCACATTTCTTCTCTCATGCTGCTCCATCCCTCCTTGGCCCACAGCCACCGGCACCCAGCGGTTGCAGCCAGCCTCCATCCTTGCATGCTCCCCGCCGATGTGGGAAGTCACAGCCAGTGAGCTGTGCTGCACTATCCCGGGCTGCGTGTGTGATGTTCAGGAGGGTCAGATTATATCCTTCTTGGTCCTGTAAGGTTTGATCTCTTTTGCCTAGGGCTTGACAATAATGATTAATTACACTGCTTCTTCAGATCTCCAGACTATGTATTACTTTTTCCCTTATGCTAGAGAGCGAGCTGTTAAGCAGTATTTGAGACTCTTGACCTCCCCACTCAATTAGTGTTTGATACTGATTATAGCAGTATTAATCTGGGGTTTCTGGAATGATTAGAAAGATGACTTTTTATCTGGAATTTGTGTGCTAGCAGACATAAGTACTGGCTGTAGGACTGTGTATGTAGATCTTTCTTTTCCATGCTTTCAAGGGAATACTGCACCATGTATGGTTAATTCAGAAATCATAACATTTCCTAGGGAGGAACCTGTTACCCTGACTGAGAACCACTAGTTCATTTAAGAAAACAAAAAAAGGAGGTAGTACAAACTAATGTATGTCAGTACTTTTTTAAACACCTATTTTAAAGGCAATTTAAAAGAGAGGACATGAAAGAAAACTTTAAATATTTATCTGATTAACTTTTTTCATAGCTGGCTGACTGAGTGCATACACTGTAATCCAGCTTTCATATTGTATGTTGGACCCGATTATTGAATATATTTTGTTTTCTTTAGTTCTACAAAGTTGCATCCCTGCCAGCTACCTACCGACTTCATTACTGACATTCCTATTCTCTTGTTTGTTGTGAAGTCTAGATAACTGATCTTTGGAAAAAAATTGTTGATAAGTTCCAGTTGTGACTGTCACTGGCCTTGCCAAAGTTATTCTGTAGGATTTACCCTGGACGTGGCTGTCTTGTACTACCACAGCACTCTGGTGTTAATAGGCGGGTACCAGGCCAGAAAAATGGGGTGAAGGTAGAGATTTATTTCGACCTGCACAACTGCCAATGGTAGCACTTTTATGGTTTGGCACTGGCAATTCAGTATTGTTTTTAATATGAACGAGTTCTTCACTTATCTTGTATCTTTAACTGGCTTGAACCTGCTTAATTGCATGGTGAAAGACCCATCAGACGAACTGGAAAGTCTTGTTTAAAAGATGTCTCGCTGATGTAATGTGCTGAGCCAGGACCAGCCAGGCTGAAACATGGGCCATCTGCACTTTGGGTCACCAGAATGCATTTCTGTAGCAATCAGAATTTTGCTGGTACTGCTTGTTTGATTGTTAGAGCTTTTCTTGACTAAGTGGCATCTAGTAGTGTTCATTATTGCTGTCTGCTTTATGTTGATTGCTAGCAATGATACTAATTTAGCTTTGAAGCTGAGTACCTCTTTTTGTAGCCTAACACCATTGTTTTTGGAACAGAGACAGCTTTTTAAAAAAAAGAGAGAGAGAAAACAAAAACCTTCCCCCAGTATTCGTTTTCAGTTGGAAATTTGCAGATGTCCTCAAGGACAGCTCTTCCCCAGTGTAGAAGCCATCCTATGCAAAGCATGAAGGTTGCCTCCTCTGTTTGGCATGAGCTCCTGCTTAAAGCCAGCTGCAGGCTTCCTGAGCTGGAGTGAAATTCAAAGGGAATTAGGAGGCTCAGTGACAGATCCAGATCATGTCAGCCCTCAAGATGTGTCTTCCTGAGTCTGTATTTAAGAGCCCAGTTGGCAGAACTAGTGTCTCGTGACTAGGCATCTCCAGTAAGTGAATAAAAAAAAGTTGATTCAGCTCTTTGGCTGGGCGTGGAGAGGATGGACAAATAACCTCTGTGTAGCCCAAACTTGAAAGAGTAAGTTCCATGTATCCATTTTTACATGGCTGATGCTGTCGGCTACCTCACTGGTCATGCCCACCTGCAGCTGAGAATCTGTAGGATTCATTGTTTTTGCACTAGGAGCCAGTTCTTGTCGTGAGCCTCTTTGCAGGAGTGCTGGTAGTGACAGGTGAAGTGCTTGAGTGTCAGCTGCTGGCTGCTCCAGTGTACTCCCATGTCCCAAGCAAGAATTGTTATCCTGCGGTTGGTGTATTTGCAAAGGGCATTTTTCAACAAATTTTACACATTCAGAGTGAGAATGTATTCCAGCAGGAAGAAGTAATCACAGCGAAGGAAGCTTCTGGCAGCTCTGCGCTTGCATCGCGCCCAGGCCCACGCGTGGGACGGAGGGGCAGTGCTGCAGCGCTGGCACGTGTTCCCACGCACAGCTCATGGATGGGCCCAGGCAGCTCGCAGCTACTTTCTTCTTCTTCACCAACAGATAGAGAATGGGTCCTAAAACCCAGCACTGAAGTTCATGGCTTAGAACAGCATTCCTTCTCTCCTTCCAAGTTTTATTTATTTATTTATTTTTACCTCTGGTTTTGCCTGCTGTCTTTACAGGTGGAAACAGTCCTGAAAATTTTTTGCTTTGCTATATGTAGCTACTTTGTGGTTGTTGCTGGGAGGGACAGAAACATGGAGGGGGAGCAATGATCCATAAATGTTTTTTTTTTTTTATTAAGATAGTTGTGTGTAATGTTTGGCTGTTTTGGGGGACCGATTGGAGGGGGCGCTGTACATTGATTCTTTTTTTTCTTTTTTCCCCTCCTGCTTGTACAGTAGCTCTGCACTGATCTGCTTTTAGCCTGTGAACGTGTCTCTTAGGTATTTATGCTTATCATATAGAATTTTTTTCTTGAAATATCTTGCCTAACTTCATTATTTGAATTATATAAAAGATAAAGTTACCTGTTCAAGTCCTTATTCATGGCTTATTACGGAAGCATTTACATGTAAGCGTGCAGACCGTGTATGTGTGTTGGAGGTTAGGGGAGAAGAGGCTTTTTTCTTCAATAACAAGGATATACCTGCAAGCAGGTACAGAGATCTGGGTGCTCCTCCATCTGAGCTCAGAGAGTACGAATGAAAGCGTTACTTCTGCATCATGTGGAAGGGAGCGGGTGTTCGTACTATTACTATGGTACACTTATAATTGGCAAGGAGAGGCTGTGTGCGCAGCTTCCACCATTCTGCTCAAATTAATGAAATCTTTCATAGAAGACCTCTTGGTATTTGAGTATGAAGTAAGAGCTAAAAGGCCTCTGTTCATTAATTTTTAACAGCCTAAATGCCTTCCAGGCTTTTGATTTTTAAGGCAAATTGTAAAGCAATAATTTACATGGGAAAAATTTGTCAGGTTTAAGCAGAAGCAGAATCTTGTGGGACTTTGCAGAGGAACACATTTCCTGATGTCTGATGAATTTTAAAAATTGGTGTTGGGAGGTGTGCTTTTCACTCTCACACTGCATAAACCTGGGACACCTTCATCATCAGGTAAGTGTTCACAGATTGGAAAATGCTTTATATCATACTAGATACAATGCAACAGTGGTGAAATGAGGTGACTGCACTTTAAGGCTTTGTAAAGCTATAATTTTTCAGGAAAAAATGCTTTTAGCTTTTTGACTAGGCTGTTTAGCCTGATGGCTTTGTGAGATAGCTGTTCTGTTAGGTGAGGCTTTGGTGGTATAACCTCATGTTGCTTTCTAGTCCTGTAATGTTTGTCCAGAACCAACCCTGGGACTATGAAACCCAAGTTCCCCGTAGTATGGGACAGTGAGAAGAAGGGGAGCCAGCTGCAAGGATAATGATGCTGTATCTCTTGGACATGAGTACTGGAGATGAGCTGCCAGGATATGTCATTCTCTACTGAATGTTTTATATTCAGTGATATCCTTAAGCTATTAATCAAGCAGTAACATATGTTGCATAATCCAATATTCAATTCTACTGGAATTATATTCCTTCCTAATTTCTTACATGGTTACTTAGTACCAGCAAAGAATGGTTTGAATTTTGTGCTTGTCTGTAGATTTAGATGAAGCCTGTCGCCTTCTCTGTGTAAAATTTCTGTAATTGTTAGGATTTTTCTCATTATGATTTTAACAAATCTAGATTTAAAGTCAGAAGGCTTTGTGTTGAATTTTCTTCACTCCTTGAACGTAAAGAGAGGAGAAAAAAACAAATTATGAGAGATGGTATATAGTTGGGTGATGAAAAGCAGCACGGATCGATAACCTCTTAAGTGTTTACTTCAATAGCTTCAAATCTTTTAAATGAAACTGGTATAATCAACTTTCTGCAGTTAAGACAAAGCAAAAATGACAACCCATTGAGTCATTAAGTATGCTCATAAAGTAGTTCACAACTTTTCAAAAGCTGTCAGAGGCAGCTCCTGTGAAAAGCTTGAGGTTTAGATGACTCTTTCATTCTTAGGACTGTAATCCTACAGAGTTGTAAAGTCCACTTAATTTTCTGCATGTGCGGTCTGAATGGGCATATATGTCTCCGTCATTGTTGGCCTTATAGAATCATAGAATCATTCAGGTTGGAAAAGACCTTTAAGATCATTGAGTCCAACTGTAAACATAACACTGCCAAGTCCCACTAAACCATGTCCCTAAATCTACACATCCCTAAGATGTCCCACACCTACACGGCTTTTAAATACCTCCAGGGATGGTGACACCACCACTTCCCTGGGCAGCCTTTTCCAATGCTTGATAACCCTTTTGGTGAAGAAATTTTTCCTAATATCCAATCTAAACCTCCCCTTGAGCAACTTGAGCCCATTTCCTTTCATCCTATCTCCAGCCACCTGACAGAAGAGACCAACCCCCACCTCACTACACCCCCCTTTCAGGTAGTTGTAGGGAGTGATAAGGTCTCCCCTCAGCCTCCTCTTCTCCAGACTAAACAGCCCCAGCTCCCTCAGCTGCTCCTCATCAGACTTGTGCTCCAGGCCCCTCACCAACTTGGTTGCCCTTCTCTGGACACGCTCCAGCACCTCCATGTCTTTCCTGCAGTGAAGGGCCCAAAACTGAACACAGGACTCAAGGTGCGGCCTCACCAGTGCCCAGTACAGGGGGATGATCACCTCCCTGCTCCTGCTGGCCACACTATTTCTGATACAGGCCAATATGCCATTGGCCTTCTTGGCCACCTGGGCACACTGCTGGCTCATAGTCAGCCGGCTGTTGACCAAATGAGTTCTCACTTCAAAGTTGTATCCTCCTCAGGTTTAAAAAAGAAAAGACAATTGCTTAGAAAGTGTTGGACATGAAAGTGTGAACAGAGATGAGTGATTTACTTTGAGAAACATGGGGGGGGGGGTGTAGCAAAACATGAGTTCACTTGTTAATCTGAAATCCCTGGGTTAGAAATTTGTTTTGGAATGAAATATGGGGTTATTATGCAGGGATGTCACTATTCAAGTTAAACGCATGAAAAGTACATGCACTGCTTGATTTTTGTTTTCTCCCCCATAATATTCATCTGTTTGTTGCAAAGAAATTAATCTATCATAGGATTTTGACAACTCGTGATCAGTAAATGATGCTAGCTGGATTTTTTTTTTTTTTTTTTAATGAATTATTTAAAGAGAAAGTGATTAGAGCAGGTTCCTCCACTTGCTGAAGTGTTGTAAACAGGCATGGAGGCTTCTTACTGTTCCAGGCGTGGAAAGCTTGCATTTCGTGTCTCCCCAAGTCAGCACAGGTTTGGGCTGAATGTTTAAAACAGAAACCCAATCTAAAGGTATTAAAAGCAACCTCCAAAAGAAGAAGAATTTCTTTATTTCACTTTTCTGCTATGACAAACAATTAATAGGTAAATTCCCCCCATCTCTTGAACTCAATCTTCTTGCTTCATAACCAAGCCCTCTGAGATGATTTTGCAAAGTCATTTGCTTATTGCTCTGCTCTCCTTCCTTGTGTGTTAAAGCAGTGGGCTTTAAACATGCTTCCCTGCCCTGAGAAAAATAAAATAAAAAATAAAAATTGAGGGGCAGAGAAAATTGGGGAATGGACTTCCCTTTTTACCCCAAGACTTAAGGTTTTCTTGCATGCCCTCAGGTAATGCATCTTTGTCATCTTCAGGACTGAGAGTGAAGTGTCAGTGGGGCTGTATTTGCTCCTCTCTTTTTAACAGTTTTACGACAAAAAAGCCTTATTGCTGACAGGGTGAGCATCATATGTTATCTTACGCTGGATTTCATGTAAGCTTGTCAAATTATTTTTGCTACATGTTGTAGGAGCAGATCCTGCTTTCTGGGAGCATTGATTATTGATACAATTTGCTTACTGTTTTTAAGTGGAAGTATACTACTTAACAGTGTCATCCGATACTACCACTTATCTTTAAATTCACAGTCATTTGATATATTCTCTGTTTTACCCATCTCACACATTTTGGAGCTACACTGTACTACTTGAAATGCCAAAGTTGTGTTGTGACTCATGATAAATCTGCTCAAGTATGTCTCATCTGCTCAGGTATGTCTCGTCTGCGCTCTCCGTGAACAGCTGTTTTTTCACCCTGGAAGTGGAGAAGGCTTTTCTGGGTTTCTTCAGGGAGAGGGTCATCCCACTATGGACAGGATTAGCCTTCTACTGACCTGACTCTGCCATGTAGTACTGCAGCTTCCAAATTTAGTATGGTTATTTCAAAACAGTTTCCAATGGAGAACAGAGGCAAGAAGAGATGAGATCCAAAATCCTAAAATTTGGACTTAATTAAAAAAATAGAAATTCAGGAGATCATATCTGTCCATGCTGTTTCTCATGCTCATCTGCTGCCAGTCCCACTAGGCTGGGTCTGAGGTGGGATGTGGTGAAAGATAGCTGCTGTAATTGGTGCTATCAGTCAGGTGGTTTTATGCAAGGTGATGGCTCTGTTTCTCTCCAGCCCCAGCTGTGTTTGCTTTATTTGATTTAACTAGGGGATGGGGGGAAGAGGAAGGTGGAGGAACATTTGTAAATTAAACTGGCACTCTTCTGGATCTGGGCATAGTTTCAGTGAGTTTCCAAGAGCTCATGGTAGAATAGGGTTGTGTTTAAAGTAAGCCTTTCTTGTGTTTGGATCATGGTGATAGTTTTGCCTCTTGTTTTCTTCATTGTAGATGAGGGAAAAGCAAACGTAGCATGCAGGAAAGCTGCATGTTTCAACACTGTCTGTTTGATGCTGTGAATTCTTGCCTGGGAGGATGCTGTTCTGAACGTTCGGCGCGTGGATAATTATGTATTGCCTTTGAAAGTCCTGGGGTTTTTAGCTTCTCATCAAATGACTCCATTATGACTTGATCTAACAGTGCTAATAGTTTCCCTTATCTGTCTGGCAGGGGGTTGTTTGTTTTAATGTGATCTCATTGGTATTATTAGATGAGTTTCAATGCTGAAACTTTTTTTCCCTTTTATTCCAGTACCACATACATTTATGGGTTTTTTTTAAGGTGGAGATTATGCCTCAGAATTACAGCGCAGTATAAATAGCAAACACTTCTGAGCTGGTGAGTGAAAATAATTCTAGTTTATATTCTTCAATATGCGGTGTCTTAATGATTCGAAGCATCCTATTTTTACAGGACAGATTTCAGATATAGGTGGCTGAAGCATTATGGGAAGTTCTGTTATTGTCCAAACAAAGCCTTGGTTTAAAAGAAACATACATTGTTTTATGATTACTTCCCAGTTTTAAATGTTACTCCTGCAAAGAGTTCATGTACGTTACTATACATAATTTGTGTATTAGTAATTCTGTTGAATGCAGCAATGAGGCCAAGAAATAGGGAAGACTGAAAGCAAGATTGTACGCTTACTTGGATAAAAGGTTTTTCAGTCAGAACTTAAGAAAATCACCAATGTATTAGAATGAGGTGTTCTGAAAAAAGCTGGGGTTTGTCCATTCTTCTTCCTTGGGTTTCTTGTGCCTTCTCTGATGAATGCTTTCCTTGTCTGTCTCCATTTAATGGGGCATGAACAGCCCTTTCTCAGGTTTCTTGGTTTTGCTTGTGGGGCTTTGTAGACCATGCCCTTCATTAAGATTTGAATCACATCTTTATGGTGGTACCTCCATGGGAATTCGTGGCAATCAGGAGCTTTGGTTGTGTCAATGATTTTACTTGAATTTTTACTGATTATTAGCCTAGGTTCTTCCCATGCTGCTACATACTGCAGAAATCTTGAAAACTGCTTTTATCTTTGTCCTGGGGCTTGCTTTAATGATGACCCTATTGCTTTTGTTTGGTGGTGGGGTTTTTTTAAGGAATGGCAAATGACCAACTCTCACCCTTCTGTTCTGATGACCAATGAATTTCTTCTTTTTTGATCTTTGCCATTTATCCAACATGTATTGCTCTAACTCTAGGTTTTATAATTCCAGATTAAAATATCTTTAAAGATCATTGGGACAAGCCTTCCACCACATCAAGGTACAAGCATCAGAGGAGGGTTTTGACTAGCAGTGAGGGAATCTTCTTGGGGAGAGGAGGTATCTCCTTACCAGCTGGGATGTGAATCTGCTGACGCTAACCAACCACTGCTCATGTGCAGTGAGTGTGTTAAGTGAGTGTTAATGTGCTTGCTCTTTGCCAGGCATGTGGTATGGACCCAAGACAGAAGAATTTGGATCTTTTCCTCTTCTGGCAGATTAAACAGTGCAGTGTGTTCAGTCTATACAAAGTACTTGGACATTTGATGCCAGCACCTGTTAAGTTCCTCTAGAAAATGTTTTAGCTATTATGGACACAAAAAGTGCATGTACTTGTTTTCTGTACCCCAGGAAGGAACTCAGTGCTGAAGACAAACATTGATCCAAATCATCAGTAAAAAAAACTTTTTGGAGGTGGGGTGAGAAATCCTCCCTTGAGTTTTCCTGCTGTTGTGATTACTGTTCCATTCCCTTCAGGGAGCAGTTTTAAACAAGATTAAATATGACTAAAGAAAGACACATCTACATCTGTCTCATTAGTGTACATCGACATACATACATGTTTCTGAGTAGGCGCTCAGATGATTTTTTGCTACAATCCAAATGTTACCTCGAAACAAAAATTTTCCCTTTTCTCTTTTAATTTTTTCTAAACTGACCATCATTTCTGGACTATGGCAGCAAGCCTTTGGAAAGATAAAGCTATTCACGGTAAAACTGATGTAGGTCTTGCTCAAAAATACAGCACAACTTGCTATGGTCACCAAAGTAAAATGGCATCTCTTGTCAGTTCAAATCGGGCCGTAGCTGAACTTAAAAGTGTAGTACAGCCCTGTGTTTTGATGACTCATATGCCAACTTCATGTTCATTGCAGAATTCCTTGAGGACTCTCGAGGTTTAGACATGCTTAGAGTAAACTGCTGAGTACCAAGGAGGTGGCCTGCCCAAGGCTTGTCACAAAAACCCCTTCTGCACCCGTATCCCTGCAACGACCCATGCAATCCCTTGCGTGATCCATGGAGTTTAGTAAAGGAGCACGCTGTTATCCTCTGAGAACCCTTGAACTCAGCTGGGACTTCAGCATCACAAGAATCGTTCGTTTCCTTGGCAGTGGCATGCCTTGGTGTCTACCAGATGTCCTGAGGTCAGACTGGTTCTAAGTAAACATTTAGGCTTAAAAATATGTTTACTTGATCTACTGCAGGAAAAGTTTGTTTTTGAAGTTGTGAGAAGATGACAGGTCAAAATGTATTTTTAGAGTTATGCTTAGACACAAGTTGGTTTTTTTATTGTTTGGGGGGGGGGGGGTGGTTTGGGTTTTTTTGGTTGGTTGGTTGGTTTTTTTACCATAAGATTTTTGCTTAGCTACTTCAGCATCTTAACTAGCTTGTGATGGTGGCTAATGAGCCCCACAGCTGGGCTGGCATGTCCCAGAGAGTCCCTAAAGCTACATCTTCCTTCTGTATCTTGTATCTTTCTTCCAGGTAATATGTCCTTCTGAAGGCACTTGCTAGAGCTGGTCAGAGTGGCTGCTTTGAGTTATTTTCCCCTCCCTGCCTAAAACATGAGGAATGTCCTGACTTTCCCAGCCTCATATCTTTCATTAGACACTGGCCTGTTATCTCATGGTGGGAGATGAAGTCATTTCCCTCCACGTCCTTAGGCTCTTTTGATTAAAGTTCTGTTGAGTATCTCACCTAGCACATCTCCCATTCTGGACCTCAGATGCTTACAAGGCACATTGTGCGTTTAATATTTGTCATCACATAATAAATTTTAATGGTATAGAATGTAAAACAGTATAGTAGATGTAGAGAAAGATTGAATATATTAAATTCAGCTTAATATGCCTATAGCTGTTTTCTTTGTGAGCATCATATAAAAAACAAATGTGTTACTGCAGAGCTGAATTCGAGTGTTCGTATTAAGTAACTGCCTCTTCCTGCCGTGTGCAGTGTTAGTTTTGAAAAGAGGAGGAGTATCTTCTAGGATACTGTGAAGAGTGTTTTTTTTAAAGTTCATAGTGTGAAAAAAGTCTGCAACTCTCAGGCAGCTTTTCTTTAATGAGTTATACAAATTTTTTTTTCAGTTGGGCAATATTTCTACTTTATTTAATTGAGGTACAAGATAGAGTCTGTACTTGTTTAGGCGTATGTCTTCAACAAGGAGGTGTGCAAATGAGTACCAGGAATTTAGACAAATTGCATCATAATGAATCTGTTGTACTGGCTGTGTCTAGCTGTGTGTCAGATTTCTGATTAAAACCTTTTTAAGCTTCGAAGGAAGCTGAAAGCAAAGCATTGAAACCTGGCGTTTTGGGCATTATCTCTATTATGCTGCACTGGAGTTATGAGTCTTCATTCTGTAGTTATGTACTGGGTAAAACCACATTGTTTCCCCTAGTTCGTAAAAACAAACAAAGAAACAAAACCCCAAAACGAAACCAACGTGCCATTCCTGTTGAGCTCTGTAGTCTGGTCTGCACTAACCGCTACTCTCTTTTATTTAATCTTTGTCATCGTTCTGATCAATTATTTACTGAGTTTTCTATGGAAACAAGGTCTGTGTGAATGCTCTGTGTACATCTTCTTACTTGGTTGAAAATAGCCTATGGGTTTCAAACTAAGTTTGACGGTTACGACATGTTTTGTAGAAATATTGCCTGGGTAGGGAGTGGTTATTGGTCTAATACTTAGTGGGTATCAGATGCTGGAGATGTCACATGTCTTTCAGCTCTGGGCTTTCCATGGCACTTGCATTTTTATTTTTTTTTTTAAGCATCAATACAGCCTTTTGGGGAGAGACCTTTGCTCGGGCTCTGCTGATGGAAGACCCCAGAAAACAGATGCAGGTTTACTCTGAGGAATGGTTCAAATTCCTTAGCTTGCAAAATGGCAAAGCCACTTGCCATGTTGCCTCTCCTCGATCACCTCTTCTAAAAATTGAAAAGTATCTGCTGAAAGAAGCTGCTGCTTGAAGTGAGGACCAGGGAGCTAAAAAGGCACTCTAACCACTTCCATATCTTGTCTCTCAAATGGCAAGACAGCTCTTTTATAACTATGTCTGGTGTCTGCCCTGTGCTGCTGCAGAGTTCAGACCTTCAGCCTGTGTTTTGCTGAGTGGAGAAACCACATCAAGGTACACATAGATCACATGCAGAGCGCAGCTGGCAGAAAGCTAACCAGGTAAATGCTTTGTGGTCAGGGCAGCCTGCAGCTTCGTGCAAGCTGTAAAACCTGCCTGCAAAGCTGGGATAATGCTGTTGACTTGAACAAAACCCCAAAGCACTGCTGGCAAACTGGAAAGTGCTCCTGGGCCTTTGCTGCTTTGATTTACACTTAAACATCTTAGTGTAGATTTACCTTCATGAGCCATCTACACTGATCTGGATGTGAACCAGAGCAGCTGAGGTACTTGCGTGTGCCCCATTTTCTGTGGACTGTAAAGTGGGAGATGAGATAGCATTTGGGACAAGGGTGCAACAAACCTGAGCCTTAAGTTTCAGCTTAAAAAAAAAAAAAATAACCCAACCCAAATGTGGAGTATCCTTTTCTTTTGTATGATCTTTAGTTTCTCTTTCTTCATGCCTCTCCTTGCTCTTGGAGTCTTTGATCAGTCACTGAGTTAACATTATTAATAGCCTACTTCACCTTCTCACATCCTGAGATCTCACCAGCACAACACAGGTGCTTTCTGCTATTGAGTGCAGCTGTAAAGAAATAACTGTTGAGACAATACATGGAAGTTGTAGTTTCACCTCCTGAAACCACGTTATGGCAGAAGTTCAAGGAGGAACAACAGTTTTAAACCACTTCTTGCTTAATTCCCTCTCCCTGTGATACCTACAAACATTACTATGCAAAAAGACAAAGACAACAAAATGGCAAGCTGTTACATTATCCTAGTGTGAATTTCTAGGCGATAGAAAGGAGACTTTGTATTTGGTCTGCTGACATGTTTACTCACTGGGAGTGAGTCTTGTCTCATGGGTGGCTTCTCTAGGGCCTACTGACACTGTGTTTGCCAAGTTGATAAATTGGAAATTTTTCCTGAGTGGAAGCAACTCTCTCAAAACCTCACAGCCAATGTATGAGGGAGTTGGGAGTGGGAGCAGGTTTCTGAACCCGGCCTAGCATTGTGCTCGCATTGCGCTGCTTTGTGCTATTTGAGTGAGGGAAAAGCTTTTGAGCATCTCCCCCAGAAAAAACTGGCCTATCTAGCTAATGTAGTTTTAAGATAGTCTGCTTTGAGCTGCCTGCCTGTGCTCTCCACCAGATTAACTCTTCTGTAACAGTCATCAGGATAGTGTGGTGTCTGCAGCTGGGCTGTGTTGGCTGGAGATTTGGCATCGGTCACTGGAGGAGGTTGGTTTGGCTGCAGGTGAGCAGTCAGAGGGCTGGAAGTGGGTTGTGGAGAGTTGGGAGGAGCAGTAAACTCTGGCAGAGAAGATGGTAGAGACACCTGGAGGGTGGTCAAGGCTCAGCCGCCTGTTTGCTTGGCTGATCATTTGGGTTTGCGAGATTGGCTCTGCGAGGGCTTATTGCTTGAGCTGAACACTGAGCCTTTGGTTCAGCATAGTTATTTCTTGATTTGATGTGAGGATAAAAGCCTGACATATGGGCTTTTATTGACCAAAATTTGCAGTTTATCTGATTCAATACCTGGGTTATCTATTCTGCTGAGGCAAAAAAGGCAGTTGCCTAAGGCTAGCAATATGTTCAGTGTGATTGCATGTTGTGATTGGTAAACCTTTGTGGGCCTGACTGATATGACATAAAAAATGGTGTTGCCTTTTTCAGTGCAGTGCTGGTTGCAAATACATATGGATTTTGCCAATTTTATCCTGCTTTGCCAATGTATGTTAAGAACATCTGTGATCTCCTAATAACTGAGATGCTGAGTGGGAGCCAGCTTTTCCTTTTTTTAAAATAGTGCTAATATTGGTTTCTGCTGCAGCGGAATTTGTCCTGTGTATGCAGATAGAGCTGGATATTGGAAAAGTTTGCTATAATCCTTTCTTCTTTTGGCTTAACTACTACAACTGAAGGCCAGAGGTAAGGAGGGTGAGGGGAGTGAGGAGAAGCGCTGTGTAAACCGACCACGTGTCCTTCCTGGGGAGCAGAGTACAAACTCCCTGTTTGGAGGGATGAGGGGAAGCAGTTAACTCAGTTCACGTATCAGGGATGTGGAACTGCACCCAGGAAAAGCACTTGCTTTTCCAGGTTTACTCTAAGTTGGGCTTCCAGTTTCTTGCAGAAATAAATCCAATTTGGGTACTAGGGACCCTTTGGAGGTCGGGGGTTCATTCTGTCAGTTCTTTGCCTAGAGGTGGTCCTTTTTGATGTGGTGAACTGTCCCTACAAAATGGGATGATTTGAACTTGCCATTTATATTTAATGCTGTACTTATAATTATTTTCAGTGATGGTTGAGAGAAAGGAAACTTTTTGTAAATGGCTAAGCATCTGTATACAAAGAAACACAAAAGATTGTTCTTGGATACTATATAGGAAAAGGGCCTAAATTTAAAATACAAGTATCCCCTGTCCCTCTCTTCTTGGCTTTTTCACAGCTGCTTTTGAGGCTGTTGAAGGTTTACCCCACAGTGCTCAGCAGCTTCATCCACAGAATTGTCCTCTAATGCCAACCTGTGGAACTGGTTTCCCTGGTCTTGAAAGCAGCAAATCTCGTGTTTGGTATTTGGGAAACCGCCATGGGCTGACCATCAGCACTGTGTCACTGGCCCCTGTGTGTCCTCGCTTGGCTCGGGGACAACAACAAAATGTGACACAAAAGGCTCCAGCTGCCATCGAGTGGACACCTAAGCCACCGAGGAGCAAAACCCTAGCTGCCCTCAAGCTCCTTTCCCAACTTGGCTTTGCCAACAAACTCCCAGGGAACAGGAGCAGCCAGTGGAGATCTTCAGCCTTGAGAGGTATGTTGCTGAAAGAGTTTGTTTGGCTAAACTGCCTGTCTGGAGGTCTTGCCACAGACGAGGGAAACTCCAGGTAGAGTAAAGCACCCTTGCTAGTTTTGTATGGGGTGGGAGGGGAGGAGAGGTGGGGTGGTGGGATTTAGAATAGGGAAATATTTTTCTGACCCTTCACCTAAGCCAGATGACCTTTGTGTAGGTGAAGAAGGCTGTTTGTAGTCTGAAAGAAATGTGCGTTTTTACAGTTCTATCTCACCTGAGAGATATGAGGAAGGGATTATTTTCTGATTAATACTATGTATTTCAAAAGTTACAAAAAGATATAAATTGTTAAATGCAAAATTGCAGTCTATACTAGTTCCTGAGATACTTATTTACAGATGTACTCTAAATCAAAAAACTGTGACTAAATACTTTGAAAGACTGTACTTCCTAATTATTGGGGATCCTGGTAGATGGCATCAGTCCAAAACTTACTTTCCACTTCAAGAGACCTGGAAAAAAATCTTTTAAACTTTCTCGTCTTCCACTCTACTTAATGCATTAGCAGATCCATTCATCTGTCACTTTCCTCTCCCCAAGCTAGCATTCCTCATGCTGTTTGTCCTCCTTACTGTGCTAGCTTTAGATCGGAAAGCTCTATTTAGAGGCTGATTTTACCGTAGCAAAATGATATCACATTTGTTCTGCTGCATTTTAGCTGACTGGGAAGTTTTTGTTACCATGCATGTTACCACTGAACCATTGCTTACCAGTGGAAGCCCATGTAGATGTGTGTGCAATCAGTAAAGCTCGTCTGTGGTGCACGAGTGAAGCTGACGGGGTCTGGCCCCGAGCTGTGACGTGAGCTCCTGCAGGAGTCTCACCGTGATGGATGGTCTTGGTGTTGGCTGTGCTTGCAAGCTGTGTCCTCTGGTGTTCATCACCTTCTCTCAGCTGTAAATATAAATGAAGCTGCACTCTGATTTTATATGTGAGAGATAGTTGGGATATAGTCTGAAAACAGCAAAAAATGCCACATTATAATGAGCAGCAGTCCTGCCTGTGTCACTGCAACCTGCATCAGTCAAAAGACTGTGAATTTATTGTAAACTATAGGCTTGCATTGCTGGGAGGTAGATACAAATAAGCTATAATAGGAGAAGGGAAACATTTTACTTCTGTTTTTGTTTATATAGGGTTTTGTGTATTTGTTCATTTATATAATTGCCTATGCCAGATTGTGCATTTTTAGTGTTTTTATTTTGCTCCCAAAGGCTTGCAAACTTCATTATTCTTGTAATCTGCCAGGCCTGGAAAGAAAAGCTTTTCGTCCCATTAGGCTGTTTTCAGGCTTCTGTACAGTTTTTTACTTGCTTTTAAAGATACGAAGAGCTTTGAGTATCAGACTGCCTGAAAGGTGAGGAATAAGCACAACACGGAGGTGACTCAAGCGCTGTACATATTTCTGAGCTGTTGCTTCTTTCCATTTACTTCTGACCAAAGTGATAGTGCTTGAAAGCAAGCTCACCGCTTCGCTTGACTAGACAAGATGGAGAGATTCTTTCCTCAGATGGTCAAAGAAATAGTCCTCTCTTTGATTAAACAGGCATCAGAAAATATATTGAAAGCAAAGGTGGTCGCCTTATTTTTCAAAGAGCAATTCTTCAGGTAGCTAAGCTTAGTAGAGTCTCAGTGGTTTTGGAGACCAAAAATACATTGAGTTGAGGAGTGTTCAGCTTGTGGCCTGCACCTAAATATGTTATGCAAAACAGCCCTACAAACTGAATATTAATTTGACTGTATTATAAGCCATTGAGTCTCATAAATGCCTACAGAGAAGTGATGATGCAGGAAATATTCATAAAGCGAATAAGCTGAGCATGATCCTCATCTCCTTGCTTTCTTATGCTGTTAATAAAGTGATATTGCCTTTGTTACAGAAGATAACCCTCTTCATGTTTTGAAGATGCTTTGTGAAGGACAAAGCCTGAGATGATTAAACAATTTGGGGAGTATTGCTCCCATGCCCAAACAATGGATTTCTATGTTAATATAGGGTAAAAATAATCAGTCTTACCTTAAAGATATTTTTGAAATTCTGTGTACTATTGAGAATTAACTGTAACAGTGGTCTTGTTTAATTTTTTTATCATGATATTTAAAGCCCAGTTGAAGGCCACTGTGGAGTCATAGGCAGATAAAGATGCTTGAAGCACAGAAGTCTAATGGATACAATTATCATTGTAGTGTTCTTTGTAGTAGTTATTGAGGCTATTCAAAATGTTAATTGGACATTAAGTTTCACCTCTAGAGAAAATGTCTACTAAATGTTCAGGTCATGTTCAGAATGTGCCAGATCCTAAGAGGATATTAGTCTCTGTGCTTCACAGCACATTATACCAAAGACCTGTTATCTGATGAAAGAAATCCACACACCCCCCAAAAAACCAAAAAAACCCCAACAAACAATGATGCCAACTACCAACTGGAATGTCTGATAGCTTTAATTAGGTATTTAGCTTTTTTTTCTTCCTTCTGTGTAGTTCAATTTGTGCTGGTGGGCAGAAGATAAATCAGAGTGGGGGAAATAGAACTATTGTCATAGAGGTAAGAAAATCGAGTGCAGTGAAGTCTTTGCATGTGTATATGAATGGGAAAGATGGGATGCTTGTTGCTTAATCCTCTGGCCTCTCATTGATGTCTTTATGGCAGAAATTCAATTTATATTCAATGGGTAGTTATGGTCTAAAAAGTATAGTAAATACAGAAGACTGTGCAAAGTTTCATGCATGTGGAAATAAGAGGATTAAACAGGTTTAGTACTTTATTTTTTTTGCTGTAATTGAAAAAACATGCCTTCTTCAGCAGAAATACTGCTTGCAAAACCAAAAAAGACAGGCAATTTCCCTTCAGCATCCAACCTCCTGGAAAAGCCTCTTTTCTTCATAAAAGGCAAGAAGTGCTAGCCAAAATAACTTTCACAAGAAGGGAAGGAGTCACATATGTGGGAGCTGTATTTATCTAAGCTCAGTTGATAAAATGTGATTAACTGTGACTGGAGCAACCATCATGTACACTAGAAGACCATCAAGCAGGAAGTGGGCAATTCTTTTGGCATTTACTTTGGAGGTATCTGGTCCTGGGACTACCGCGGGAAGGTAATGTTCCTTTGTAAAATGTTCTGCTGTAAGTGCGCAATCACTCTACCCGCTCCCTGATGTCTACTCCAACATGCTACCTCAGAGTCCTGAGACATCAGGGACAGCAGAGGTGTGCTGAGGCAGTTCTGAAGATGCTCCAGAAATTGATCCCCACCCCCACTGCCCCCTGTTTATATATGGAAGCAGATTATAAGGACCATGGGGCTGTCAGGTTGAAGGTTGGCATCCTTGCTTTCCCCTTGGCACCACCATCCCATGGGTGCAAC
Organism: Haliaeetus albicilla; assembly: GCF_947461875.1. NCBI lineage: Eukaryota > Metazoa > Chordata > Aves > Accipitriformes > Accipitridae > Haliaeetus > Haliaeetus albicilla. Next base: position 36,546,537 of record NC_091496.1, on the reverse strand, counting down.
CATGGGTAGGGGAGCAGAAAGACGTAGTTGCTGCTGTTGTCTGCTGCTGGCTTGTTTCTTTGAAGACCCAGATGGGCAGCCTGCTCACCCCGAGTGGGTAATGCTGCTCTGGAGAAAGTCAGTTCATGTGCCTTCTCTCAAGTGCTCTTCTTTCCCTTGTTTGACACTGTGGAGCCACGCAATTTTTAATTTATGTATTACAGGAGGAAGGTGTGTAAGGGCAAATAATGCAGCAGAAGACTCCTTTGCCCCTGCTGCAACCGCCATCCATTCATCAGCCATGGAAGGACGTATTTCTTCTGTTCAGAAATGCATTAGTCAAAATCTTTTCTTTGTAAGACTGAATTTTGTACTTACTGATATAATCAGTATTTCAGAGGAATGGGAAATTTTTTACTTGTCTTTTTTTTTCTTTTTCTTCCCAGTAGAGGAGGACTCCTCTGTGTTTTAAATCTTTCTTTTCTAATTGCTGTGCTGCTCTGTATTCTGTGGGGCATTTTGTTTCAACACTCTGAGAACTACAGAGATTGGATTTCTTAATCTTTGTCTGGTAAATAAAATTTGTCCTAACCAGATAAGTTTATCCCTGTTTAAAATATACATGGTGTGTTTATGGTTGGGTGTGTGTATATATGTCTCCAAAGAAGATGGAGGTAAAGGAAGTATGGTGACTTAACTGGTCCCCAAAAACCCCATTTAAACTCGTACAGTAGGTGGTATGATCATATTTTGTGCCTTTGAGTCTGTGGAGTCTCCTTTTTCTCAACTGAAACATTTCCCCAACCCCTGACACACAGACTCTGATGAGAAAAGGTGGGTATTCTAAGCTGATTGATGGGTAAAGGGAAAGAAAATTATATTAATATCATGGTCTTGCCATGTAGAAGTGAGAAATCCAATGCAAAGATGGAAGATTCTGGCTGCTTCACTGGTTATTTTGAAGATACTTTTGTGTGTGTGTGTATGTATATTTGTATATAAGATACAATACAACTTATTGGTTAAATATAGATGCAGTATTATGTAAAGAAAATATTTTTTTATTAAGCAGTTGTCCCTCATGCTTAAAATATTCTTTTCTTTCTTTTGTTCTCTTGCTCTGTAGGTGCTTCCACATTTTGTTTGCTGTGTATGTAAAACCCATTGGTTGTTATGTCATTCTACTGTCTTGTACAATGCTTTAAGAAATTTGAAGGCAAGAAGTAACTTATTTTAAGCTGCTGTATTGTCTTACGTTAGGAGACAATCTTGCGGAGCTGGAGGATAATTTTGAGAATCAGTTAGAGAGTAATGTGTATATTAGTTTGCTGTGAAGTTCCTGTTGCTGCTGGCTTTTAAACTACATGACTGGGAGTTTTTATTTTTCTTTCTTTTAGTGGCAGTATCTTTGGACAGAGTGGGCTGAAAGTAGGAAATATCTCCTTCAGCTTCTCTTCAAGAAGGGTGATGCAGCAATAGAAATTTCTTAGTGACGAGAAGAGAGAAACAATTTTTTTGGTGGTGGGACAAGAAGCAGCTAGAGAAGGTTGAAGAATTGGGTCAGAATGGCTTGATGCCATCCTGAGGATTGGGGGAAGGGATGTGGCCTCATCACAGCATATCCTCTTTAACCAAGAGGCCGGGCAGGAGCTGAGGAACCCGAGACAGAGTAAGTTTAAGGAAAAAAAAGAGAAAAAAAAAAGACTTGGCCTAACATTGCAGTTGTATCTAGTGGTAAAGAGAGCTCAGGAGGACTCTGCTTGAACCCTGAAGAACTTGCCAGGGCACTGGAGACTGTGAGGCAGTGTTAGGCTTTATCAGGTTTGGTTTAGCTGTAGGCTTGGAGAATCCTTTAGGCTAGATCACAGGTTGCGTGGGCATCTTAGCACTGCATGTCCCCAGGGAGGGAGCTGGGGCACAGCACCCGGAGTGTGGTTGTGTAGAGCAGAGCAGCAGCCAGGAGAACGCCTGTGCAGGGTTGGCAACAGCCAGGGCTTAGAGCTGCCCAAGAACAAAAGGTGCTTCAAGCATCTCTGACGGTGTCTTTGCGATCCAAAAGGGTGGTGTTCAGAAGGGAATGGCTCTCGCCCTGCCATCGCCATGACACTGTGATGCTGTGCTGTTGTCTCTACACAGAGTTGGGACTTGCCAATTCACTGTCCTTCTCAGGTCGCTGAGACCCGTTGTTACCAACATCCCAGTTAGCTAGATCAAAAACTATGTGAGCTTTTCTGTACTACAAAACTGTCTTTGCTCTTGCTGCAGAAGAATGATTAACTTTATTTTTCCCTGAGTACAGTAGAAGGCTTTTCAATGAATAATACAACACATTTGAAGGTTTGGAGAAAGAGCTTTTGAAGGTGAATGATTTTTAATTAAGGTGTTTGTGGTGCATAACAGCAGCTATCTGTACTCATCTTTTATTGCAGAATTATATTTCAGGTGGATCATATGGTGAAATAAGAGTAGGGTTTGTTTTTTCTTTTCAAGAGAAAGTGTGTAGGAAAAATGAATTTGTTTTTGGTTTTGTGAGGTTCCTGCGAACTTCTCAACTAGAAAGGCACAGTCGAACATCCCGTCTGACGATGTCCAGCACTGGAGACCTTACAGGACTGTGCAGGAATTCCCGAGTTTGCAGGTTGGGATAAACTGCCCTTCATTGCAGGTCTTGTTCTGGCTGCCAGGACAGCGTTCATACTAGGAAATACTACTGAAGCAAATGTTGGCTTCAGAACTTGTTCTGCGTTTGTGTATGTTGTTTCTTAGCGTGTCCCCAGCACAGCTGTGGCCTATGCAATCTGGCAGTTTTTCAGATGGTACCCAGGAGCAGCCTAGGCAGTGCTGGGCAGTTTGGATGCAGTCACTCAGTTCTCGGAGAGGATGAGGAGAGTAGCCCATGGCCCTTGGCCCCTGGGCTGGAGAAGGGCCAGTTCTATGTACTACAGGTGTAACCCAGGAGCAAGTACAGAGTTTGCTGCTGCTGCCGGGCTGGTGCAGCCGTGGTGCTTCCCCTTCATCAGGCTTGAGGTATCCAGCCTTCTGCTGGGCTGACTGAACTTGTGAAACCATCATAAGATGGATCTGACAAAAAATTAATTATATTTGGGGGTGGTGGTGTGGTGGTGTTTGTCTGGTGGGTAAATGAGCAAAAAGTCAGAGTGATGGACCTGGTGCAGGGAGAGGGCAAAACCTTGAGGCAGAGGATGGGACCAAATGTGTCGACAAGCTGCCCTTGGAGCCTTTTGCAGCATGGTCTTGTCACAGGCATGGGTGTAAATGTTGGAGAGGGAACTTTGGTACACCTTGCAGCCCACAATTAGGGAAAGTTTGCATTTTTTCCATCAGGCCATTCTGTCAAGAGTCCTAAACAGATTTTTATGCTTTAAAATCTAGATTTAAGTTCTTAAATATTTTTTTAAATTTATTTTCTGTAAAGGAGCGGATGGAAGCTGCACACAGACTTACCAAGCAGAAGACTTTTGGTTGCAGCCCCACATTCTGGCCCACCCTCAGTCTGGGTTCTGCAGGTTTTCAGTCAGGAGAGGTCCTGGTTTCAGCTGGGATAGAGTTAATTGTCTTACTAGTAGCTGGTACAGTGCTGTGTTTTTGAGTTAGGTATGAGAAGAGTGTTGATAAGACACTGATGTTTTCAGTTGTTGCTAAGTAGTGTTTAGTCTAAAGTCAAGGATTTTTCAGCTTCTGATGCCCAGCCAGCAAGAAGGCTGGAGGGGCACAAGAAGTTGGGAGGGGACACAGCCAGGACAGAGGACCCAAACTGGCCAAAGGGGTATTCCATACCATGTGACATCATGCCCAGTATATAAACTGGGGGGGGAGTTGGCCTGGGGGGATTGCTGCTTGGGAAGTAACTGGGCATCAGTCGGCGAGTGGTGAGCAATTGCATTGTGCATCACTTGTATATTCTAATCCTTTTATTATTGTTATTGTCATTTTATTAGTGTTATCATTGTCATTATTAGTTTCTTCTTTTCTGTTCTATTAAACCGTTCTTATCTCAACCCACGAGTTTTACTTCTTTTCCCAGTTTTCTCCCCCATCCCACTGGGTGAGGGGAAGTGAGTGAGCAGCTGCGTGGTGCTTAGTTGCTGGCTGGGGTTAAACCACGACAGGAGAGGCATGTTCTCAGATGGGTTAGAGAGAGAGGATTTTTTCCCCTCTACCTTAAAAACAGATTTCTCGTGTGCTGCCTTTACTGCCCCCACCCCAGCTAGCATGAACACTGGTCTCCTTGGGACATGTTGATGAATGCAGGACAGCCTGTGCACCGCTTTGAAGATCATGGTGCTGCCTCTTTGTGGCTTTTCCCAGTCTAACAGCTGTCTCTTGATGCTGCTCTGGAAGTATTTTGTCCTTGGCAAATTACTTGCAAATCCTTTGCTGCCACTTGTTGATCATTTTGAATTGAGAGCGGATTAATGATTGTTTCTCTAGTGGCAGTGTTGGCCTCTTAATAACAGTTATCCAGCTTTCTTGTGCCTGTCTAAATATCATGTGCTTAGATGACTCCAAAGGAACATATCTGGGTAGTGTGCAAATGTCTAAATATAGCAATAATAATCTCTGGCTTTCTTCTTTTCAGTCAGCAGAAGAAATTGCTGGATACACTTCCATTTGTGCGGAGTACACACTGGGATAAGTCTATGTTGACATCTGTTTCAATACTAATTTCTGACATCTCCCTGGTACTTTCGGAAGAGGAGAAATTCTGTTTCTGTAAAAATTTCTGAACTTGCCTTCAGTTTCTGGTTGTGGGTTGGGTTTTTTTCCTGTTATGCTAGAGAATTACACAGTTTTCAGCCCCTTTCCAAACTGCCAACTTTCTGCTCCACTGAAGTTACTTCTGGCTCCAATCCCAGTATTTTGGGGGAACAATAGATCCTATTTTAGCCTATACAGATTTAATTGCTGTGAATAAGGTTGACAATTATCTCCTTTTGTGTCTGAGAATCCCACCAGATGTTTTAGATGCATTTAAATTGCTGCACCATGCTAAACTCACTTGTCACATCAGGAGCTGTAATGCCAAATTCCAAGCACCTGTTAATCTGTCCTTAGCCTTTATTTTAAAAATAATTTTTGCTGCATTTAATTCTGTTTCTTCTACTTCCCCTTCAACCTTGGTTCTCTGCACTGAGTCGCATTATTAGTCATACCAAGGGACTTCTATACCAAAGCTGCATTTTGAGGAAAATGCATTTCAAATAGCAAGAAAACCTATTGAAGGAGAAGTAGGTGGGCTTTTTTGTTGAGTGGGGTTTTGTTTTGGGTTGGTTTTGGGTTTTTTTTTTTTCCTCCCTCTACCCCCATAAGCTCAGGCACCTAAGATGGGAATCATCTGACCACATGCTGACAACCTGCTGCGTAAGTGTCTAGGCTCAGCTTTATTGTCCACGAAGAGGAACAGACATTTCATGCTAATGTAAACAACTAAAATAGGTCAGATGAATCATGCCCCCAAATGTCCTCTTTCTCTTTGCTTATAAATAAAGTCTGGGTGATTAGCTCAGACTTAGCTGTCTGCACTGTAGATGTCTTGACTAGATCTCACCTCTGGGGACCATACTTGTAGCAGCAATCACATGTAGGTGACTGTAGACACCTAAGAAGATTAAAAGCACTTGGCTTCTTGATGCAGAGCCACTGCAAGTGCCAAGGTGAAGGTGCTCTGGGCTTGACTTCTTGAAGCTGAAGGCAAACCTGAGTGGATTTTCCCAAGGAAGAGACAGATCAGTATTTGATGTCTGCAGTTAAATAGCACTAAACTGCAGTGCACCATCCCTTTTTCATTGCTAGCTTCCTAGACTTGTAAGATACAACTTCATAACTTTTTTTTTTTCAGAAATGTTAGTTTAAGCAGGACCTCCCCTCCCTCTTATCTGCTATTTCTGCCTCTGTATTGTCTTTTCAGTCTTGCTGTGGCAATATGTTGGTTTGGGTTTAAAAAAAAAAATATTAATTTTGCTGCATAGGTGTCCCTGTGGGGTAGCACACTGACATGTGAAGGTGGAGGTTGCTTACACTGAGAAAGCCAAGAGAGGGGATACTTGTGAAAGTTCACCTTTCATCCTTTGCCCTGAGAAGTTGGCTCTCTTGCTAATTTTCCAGGTTGCTCTACTGTTGAATTCTGCAGAGTTTTCTTTCCAGTCTGCATACAGCTTTGTTTAAAATTTACAATCTTGTCAGGGCACTAAAAAATTCAAAATTCCAGTTTCAGTCACTGCCTTAGTGCATATTTCGTATTTGTGCAACTGTAATTATAATTTCCAAAAACAAGTTGTTCCTTGGTGTATCAGAATGCAGGGACACACTAATACTTTATTATTTCTGGATACATATTTTTACAGATCTTGACACGATTTTAATTTCCCAGTGGTCTGAGAGGAATGGGGAGGGTTACGTACCAGTTAAAATAGTCAGTTGGTTCTGGTGCTGACTTTGTTCTTTTTGAGACCTCTCTGGGATTGCGAGTGCCTTTGATCATGCCACACAGGATCCATCCCATCAGTGCTGCTTAGGTCTATTTGTGCTGGGCTACCCCATCTCCTGTGGGCCTCTTTGGATACAGTTGACTCTCCTTAGTTATAGATCTTCTTAAAATATTTGATGTTAGCCCTGCTTACTATGTTTGTGCTAAGTATTTGCCAGTCTGTAGGTTTTCTGGTGTGCCTGGATGTGTTTGCAAGTGAAGACTGGATTGAAGTTTCACAGGAGCCAGTGGTGCTTTTGCTGTTGACTTTGGAAGGGGTAAGATTCATAATGGAGGCAGATTTGCAGCAGAAGTAGGACAAACAGTAGTGCTGGAGAAGCATGACCTGGTGGTAGCTGTGCGGCTGCTCCCGCTCCTGTTCAGACCAGAGCTGGGTCCCAGCTTGGAGCCATTCTGCGTCTCGGGATGCACAAGGTGGCAGTGAGCAGCTCCCGCTCAGTGCCAGATCCAGTGCACACACCGGGTAAGGCAGGTCTCTGTTGCTTTTTGCTTTGCTCCCTCTGCGTTCCCAAATGGACATGGTCCTGGACAATCTGCTCTAGGTGACCCTGCTTGAGCAGGGGGTTGGACCAGATGACCTCCAGAGGTCCCTTCCAAGCTCAACCGTTCTGTGATTCTCTGGTGTTGCACCTTGCAAAACTGCTCCTTAACCTTGCTGTGCCTCCTCTGCTCTTGGGTGGGGGAACATCTCTTCGTCCCAACCCCCTGCAAAGGCAGCAGAAGCCTGGGGACACAATTTGGCCTGAGGTTCATTCAGCCCTGGTACCTACCCAGTGCTCACGTCCATGCCACCTGAGGCGCAGCAGGACTGGTTGCAGCACACCCCTAAGACATGTTGCGGCGTACCATGGTAGTAGGTGGTGTGCAGACCACAGAGCTTTTAATACCTTCCCTCTGGATAAAGGTAGCAGATGGGGCTGGAAAGGACACCCTTGTGTCCAAGCCCTATGCACATGTGCAGACAGACACTCATTTGCTCACTGCTATATGCCTGCTCTCAGGTAGCAATTCTGCATTTGGCTGTGATTCTTCTTTTTACTGGTACTGATTTTACCAGGGTCCCTATGTTGACTTTGTCTCCAGATTATCACTGCACTTGACATTTTGCATCTGTGATGCCTGAACAACTGAGCAAAGATATTAAGCACTTTGACTTATATTATATGAAGAATAGGTGTTTTCAATGACATAACATTTAACTGAACTTTGAATAGCTTGCCTGAGAAATACCATAGGTTTTTGTACAGGCTGTGCATGTATGTGTATATAAAATATGTAACAGTACTGAAATATTTTCTTAATCCTGTTTTGCATTAAATACCCTGACTTTTTTATACCTTAAATTTGAGGAAGCTAATTTTGTGGTTGGCTGTTACTCCCAAGCAGAATGAATGAACACTATACAAATGTTTTGATGGATCAAGATCTATCAAGATTAAGGTAGCTGCCATTTTTCTGGAACCTTTTCTTTTCAGGCTCAGGATTGCTTGATATTTCATTGGCTTGCATTTAGCTTACATTTTAACAGATTCAAAGATGAGGTCTAGGAAAGTAATTTTAATAATAGAATAGATTTGGAGGCACGTTTCTATGGCAAGGAGTCATTGTCATGTTTTTTGCATGTGGTCCCTTCCTGCAGATCTGCCATTTAATGTTCTCCCAGAGGAAAAGTGATGGATGTAACACTCCAGCAGCGGGGTGTAGTTTTTCTTTAAGCTATTCTTAAAAATTACCGACATATGAGTGACTTTGAATTTTCTACTTGTGAGTTCTTGGTAATAGAGCTGTATGTAATGTTTTCTTTTTTCTTTTCTTTTTTTTTCCTTACCTTGCATATGTGTGTTTTCATATATATACAGTTAGCTATAATGACTTTTTAAGAATAGATTAGCAGGTTGACTTCTTTCAGGTTATAGGGGCTTCACAATACCTGCTGCAGTAGAGGGATATTGGGAATAAGGCATTAGTACTTATCTGTGGAAATGTGTACACTCTCTGTCACGCTTGCAAAGATTAGCTTGGGGCTAATTTAAGTTGACAGCTGTACAAAAGGGATTAGTACCATCGCTGCTGAACTCTTGCGGTTAACTTTCACACATGCTAAATATGAGAGAGAATTTTTTTTAAAGCTTGGACCAGTTTTGCATAAGCCATTTATCTTGATTTCTCTTAACCCTGAGAGAGCTGAGACGGCAGTCTACGGCATCATAGCCTAATGGTGTGGGATTTACTGAAGTACTTTGAATACATAACTTGCTTCATTGTATGCATAAGGAGAGCTTTTATTTGCATATAATTGGCATTGTTCTAAGGAAGAAAGGGTTTATTTTGGATGTGCTTTCAAAAGTAGAACTTTGGGAAAGAAATCAGGGGGGAAAAATGTGGCATTTTGTTTTCTTCATACATCCTTGCCCTATGCAAACATTCATTTATGAGTCTACAATGAAAATAAAATATTTTTAATTCAAGTTGAGCATTTGGTTGGGTTTGTTTGTGTAGTAGTAGTCGTTGGTATAGTCTTGAGTAGTCTTGAGCTTGAAGGCAAAGTGAGTATTTCTGAGGCCTGGATGCCCCTTGCTGTAGAGATTAGGGGCAGGCTGCTGTCCCTGCCCTTTGATCATTTTAACTAGTGTGATTTGTGTATTTCTGTCACACAAGTGTGTGGGGACAACTGGACTTCATATGCAACCATTCTTTCTTCTATCAGACTTGCGTGTCTCCTGTGCCCTCCTTACGAGGGATGTCTGCGTTCAGCACTACCCTCAGGCTCACATGCACGAGGAGTTGTACAGCTCATGGGAACAGTCATGGGAATTGGCTACTTTTCCCCTGCGTTAGAGGGAAATGAATGGTAGAGCTTGGATTCTTGTTTTGAATGTGAGGTCAAGGATAGATCCAAAGATGTTTCTCATCTAAAACCAGCTCAAAACCACCATCCATAGATGTGTTTCTCAGTGTGCAGTCAAAACCCAAGTATTGGTCATCAATGAACTTTCAGGATCACCCTTCAAGGCTAAGGCAGCAAAGTCACATGTGTGATAAAATGGCTGGGAACAAAATAAGGAAAAGTCACTATCATGATGTGCCTGTTGTGTTTTCTTAAGATTGAACCAGGTGCCTCAGTTTCAAGAGTTGTCAGTCCTAATGTGTAAAGTGAAGTCAAAGGACTATTCACAGGCTAATGAACTATGATGAAGTATATTCCTGAAGAAAGGTTACTTTTCTTTTCACAGCTACTTTATTTTTTACTGCTTTCTGCTTCAATTGGAAGCTCTAAACTTGTCATATCAGCCAAAGCTGGTAGGCATTCTTTGCCTTATCAACAACAAAAATCTAGAAAAATCTAGTGATGCATAAAAATCTCAATGTTTTTGTGCAAACATACTCATCTGAAGGCAGACTTCACCAGACTGAATATGTTCTATTCGTTTAAGAAGCATCATTTGAAGAACTTTCAAGGCAAGTTCTTCTTGTATACCATGGAAATATGTTCAGACCCCTTTTTCCTAGATCAGCAGGATTCCAAAATCTACCTATTAAGGAGGAGAAGAAAAAGGTGTAAGACAGTGTGTTAGTGAAAACTGGACTAGAAAGATAGTGGTCAACACTGAGTTCTTTGTCCTCATTATCTTCTGGGTCTCTTGCTTAGTTTTTTTCAGCAAGCTTTGAACAGACAGACAGTCAAAGTTGCTTAAAGTAGGACAGTGAGCAGTCTGACCTGGCTGTCTCTGCAATTTCACTGTGCTTTGTGGGAAAGAAATGGCGGTTCTCTTACAGCGTCAAATTCATCTTTGCTCTGCCACCTCTTCTCACCCCATGCTGTTAGCCAGTACAGGAGTGAGGAAGGAGAATTTGACAGTTAATTTTGCCAGCTGTGGCTGAGATTGCTTAACCACGTTTCTGTCCCAGTGGTCTGGCTCAGCATCTGCTCTGGGCTCACTGTCCATTGCTTTTCTCATGTAATACCTCTGTGCTAATTATCAAAAAGAGCTGCTCATCGCTGTGTAGTGATCACAGAGCTTGCTCCGTTATTGTGACCTACAGCTGTCTTGTTCCTTGTAGGCACTTAGTATTTCATCTTTTTTTGGAAAGCATAGCTGGATGATATGCCACACAATAGCATTTTGGGAAGTGCATACAAGTAACGTCAGAGTGGACTTCCCTTCCAAGATGCCATCGACATCAGTCCAAAGACAACTTGTGTTAACCGTTTATGTTCATTTATGTTGAACTTGTGGCAGAGATTTTTAGAACTTTTTTCTTGCATTGTTTTTGACTTCTTTAATGTATTTTAAATTTCCAGCATAAATGGTATTCTGCTTTTGGGCCTTGCCTATTTTAATCCCATATTTAGTCCTTAGCAGCTTGGCAGGTGTAGTAGCTTCTAGCTGGGTCCTAAAGTGAACTTGGGCCAGTATACCAGTGTGATTGCTAGTAAGAGAAACCATATTTTCACACTGGATCATTGCAAGACTCATCTTTATGGCTAAACATTCACTTCCTCCTTGGCTAATAAAATGAAGGTTTTATTCAACCCCATGGATTTAGAGAACCGATTCAGGGATGGCTTCAGTTTCTGCCTGCAGTGGACGATACTCGTGGGTGTTTTGGTTTTGATGTGAGCAATGTGACAAGTTACAGTAATGAATGAATGAAACTGTTTAGGCTGCTTGAAAAGCTGCCTTTCATCTGCGGGAGGAGGTGAGCAGCTAGGAGGAAATCTCTTTCAAGTGGATTCCCAGTGCAGAAATAAATATTGTGTGGGTGAAAGGGGGGAGGCAGCCACCTACCTGGAAATCTAAGACTGTAAGTGAGGTGTCACAGAAAATGGCAGTGGCATCCACTCACATGCTAATCCATTAAGGGAGAAAAAAAAAAAAAAAAGGGATGGGAGGGGGAAGAAAAGCCAGCCAATACCTGTATGAAAGGGGTTTTTATGGTACCTTTAATTGTCATTCTAAACAATGCAAAACTTTAGGACCATGTTGTCTGTTGTCTGTAGGTATGGTATTCATTCATCTGGGTTACTTCTGTGTTATTAGTTGGGTTGGATGCAAGCTGGTGTCATACCCCCAGTTGCGGGGCAGCTTGTGTGTACCACAGCTGGAATGAGGAGGGAGGCTGCCTGTAGCTCCTGTGAGCGGCTGGCGCCTGGCAGGCTGAGGTGGGGAGAGAAGGGCTCTGTGCTGCCTGATGAGTTGATTTGTTCAGTGTCAAAACAACTACAGGTGCCCACTGCTACTCTGAAGGCCCAGCCTTAAATTCAAAATCACAATAGACAACAAACTGCCCATGGATATATCTGCTTTTTTTGTACCTCCTTTTTCCTAACTCTTAAGGAGGAGATGAAGTACTTTTGCGTTTGCCTGGGATTAACAAATTGACGTTTTTGTGGATCAAATGAGAGCAGATTCCCCAAGTAAAGACATCTTGCAGGACATCTTGCAAGCAACGCTCCTTCCCCTCAGCTCATAGACTCTGCTTTAAGCTTCTGTGTGGGCTATATTTTCCTCCAAGTATGTAAGGCAACTGCACTGGGGGGTTTTGAGGGGGTTTTTTTGAGAGGGGTAGGGAGTAACATTTTGCCATTATCCTCCTTTCACCTTGTGAACAGCAGGAAGGTCGTTAATGTATTTATGTGAGACACTTATATATGCCAGAATTGCAGAAAGTCACTTTTATCCATAGTAAATAAATAAAGCACCTCAACAACAGCCCTTGGTTATCATTGCTTAATTCTTGTGATTATTGAATACAGCCACTATTTCCTAGAAAAAGAATTGTTCACATCCCCAGTGAGTGGTATTACTCTTTGTTAGTAACCTGAAAACTGATAATGGAGAAACAAGGAGTGTGTTCAATGTTGTATAGTTTAATAAATGTTTAAGATTATGTGTCTGCTAATTAGATAAATGATGGAGTTAGAAAATTTCCTTGGAGAAGACATATAAAGACATGGTTAGGAGAAAAATTTTGGTTTAGTGATTGAAACTTTTATTTATTTGTTTTAATTTTTGAGAGGCATGGATTATTTTGAAGCAGATAACTTGTTTGCAGGGCTTTTCTTAAGATATATTTTTAATATCTTTCAGGACGTTCAGCTTTTGTTTGAGCAGAGTTGGGGTCTTATCTTTGCATTTATAGAGAAAAGCATTTGACAGCATCTTTTTGTAAGAGATCTAAGTAAGAAAGGAGCAACTTGGGACCATCAACTGGTCTTTTGGTTATGGCTTTGCTTTCTCTTTCTTTATCAGAAGCATTTGGGTCCTTGCAAGCTGATTTTGTGTTCTTTCACTCACTCTTCTGCTTTCAGCTGACTGTTCCTGCCGGGATGGCTTCCTGCTTGGCACAGCCGCTTCCTCACCAACAAATGCAAGCTGATGCATCTTCCCCTTTTCTCTAAAGCACTTTCTTTTTAGAAACATTTGTAGGTATTTTGATGTTCCAGTGTTAGACCACGTGGGCTACACAGATAATAGGCACAGCCTCAGCCTTAACCTACATGGTACAAGTGCAGGCTGCTCAGACCTTTGCTCTGGAAGTGCTCGCATAGGATGTCTTGACCCTCGCAACAGGTCATGCAGAGGAGGTGGAACTGGGAATGCTCTCTACTACTGTGGAGAGGAACTTTGCCTTGGTGAGGAAGAAGAGATAGGATTTGGTGTGTCCTCCTATGGTCACAGGTGGCTGTCAGTTACCCCACAGCTTAACTGAACTGAGGGGGTAGGTCAGGCTCCTGGCTTACAGGTTTTATTTCTTAGTGTGGACAGGTCTAGAGTGTATGTGTGGCCAGTTCCCATGCTTCTCCTGCTGCAACATAGCTCCCCAAGCTCTTCTAGCTCTCCTAGTCCTTACATTTCAAAAGGCATTTTTTGTGCACACTGCTGTTGTCATGCATCATTCAGAATTTCTGCTAAGCTCTTTGCCTTTACCTGTTATTTTTATCTGGGTATGTTACATACAGAATTTTGCTAGACTTGTGAGTTTAAAAAACACAAGTGCTTGGACAGCTACTTTAATTTTTTTCAGAATTTGAGATCTAGACCTGGGTAAAACTCTCCTCCTACAGCACAGCTTGGAACTTTTGCTGAAGCAAATACAACTTAATGTAATCTCAAGGAGCACAGTATAGGGAGGAGTAAAACAAACAAAGAGCGTACGTGCTGATATTGATGTGAAAAATAGGGGGCTGAATAGAAATGCTTCAAAAGACTTGGGCTGTTTGGGGGTCTTGGTGGGGGGAAGTTGACAGGAAACTGTTATCAAAACCTTGTTTTGGATTTTTTCAGCTGGCCTGTTTTGGTTCTTTTAAGATAAACTTGGGATTTTGTAATCGGTGACCTTGGCACAGGAGTTTTGCAGAGCTCTGCTTGTTGAATGAAGAATAGAAGCACAGTGTGACCTACATTTCCATTCAGTCAGATGGGACTCGGGGTCTCGCGAGATACCAGCAGAATGCTAATTGTGAGCCAGACAAACTAGCTGGCTCCTATCTGGGGGATTTGCTTTTAGCTGAGGACATGTTTGAGATTAGTCTCATAAAGTACGGAAGTGTCCATCAAGGTTGATGCAAGTACCTCTTCAAGTGTGACCAAACCCCACCACCTCACTGTGCATGCTTCAGGAAGCTCCTGTTTGCAAAGTAGGATGTATTTTTACTAGCACTACTACACTGTGAGCTAAACCTTAGGATTATTTATTTATTACTGAGCAATGTGTTTGACAAGATAAAGACAGTTAATTCGGTATAAAGAGGAGCTTCTGATCCACATTAGATACGTTATTTGGGTTGAACTTCATAAAAGATTTTGATAGGAGATAAATGGGTAATGGGGGAGAGGAGGGAAGGGATGGAAAGGAGTTGATCATGAATAGGTCTCAATGATCATGAACAGGAATCAAACAGTTCCTTGAAAAATTATGGGGAGAGAAAACAAAAGCAAGAATTCCCTTGAAAACATGTCTCTGAGTAAAAGCTAGAGAATTATATAGGCCTCAGTCTTTTTTAAAATTCCTTTTTCTGTGCATTTTACTATTATTATTTGCATCCGTGATAATAAAATGGAAGTGTTTTGGGTTTGCGTGGCAGGGTTTTTGTGTTGCGGGTCAGGGCCCACAGGGCCGGCTGCTGCTGGAAGCTGCTGGAAGCTGCCCCGGCTGGGAGCCGGACCCGCCTCTGGCCCAGGCCGAGCCCCTCAGCGACGGCGGTAGCGCCTCTGGGAGAAGAGATTTCAGAAGGGGAACGAACGCCCCGTGAGGGAGTCGGGGGAGCGGGATGTGAGAGGAACCCCTCTGCGGATCCCGAGGTCAGGGAAGGAGGAGGGGATGCCCCTGCAGCCCGGGGAGAGAGGAGCCCATGCCGGAGCTGGTGGATGTCCCCCAAGATGGCCGCCGCTCCCTGGGAAAGCCCACGCTGGAGCAGTCTGTGACTGAAGGACTGCAGCCCATGGAAAGGATCCACACTGGAGCAGTTTGTGGAGGAGTGTCTCCCATGGGAGACACCCCATGGCGGAGCAGGGGCCGAGTGCGGAGTCCTCCTCCCCCTGAGGAGGAAGGAGCAGCAGAGGCAACGTGTGATGAGCTGACCCCAACCCCCATTCCCCGTCCTCCTGTGCCTCTGGTGGGGAGGAGGTGGAGAGAACCGGGAATGGAGTTGAGCTGGGAAGAAGGAAAGGGTCAGGAGAAGGTGTTTTAAGGTTCGGTTTTACTTTTCATTATCTTTGTTTTGATTTGATTGGTAGTGAATTAAATTGATTCCCCCCCCCAAGTTGAGTCTGTCTTTGGCCCATGACCGTAAGTGGGGAGTGATCCCTCCCTGTCCTTGTCCCGACCCACGAGCTTTTCTTCACATTTTCTCCTCCTCATCCCACCAGGGCCGGAGGGGAGAAGTGAGCGAGCGGATGCGTGGTGCTTTGTTGCTGGCTGGGCTGAAACCACGGCAGGAAGTGAGGTCAACTGTGTGATCGGAGGGGTTTTATAATTATGTCTGAGAAAGTAGTGCTTTATCTCATTTTGTTCACTTTACTGGAGGACAACTTATTTTTCAAGGCAGACAGAAAAAAGAGATACGAAGGGTAACTGAAATCTTAGGAAGCTGAGGCACTTCCTCTGTGGAAGGAGGGGGATGTTAGATTTTCCATAAAATTTTCAGAGGTCTAATTAAGAGTTACCTTTTGGAGATATGAATATTTTGTTAATTCTGCTTTTTTATTTGTATAAGCAGCTTAGATGTGGGTTTTGTCCTGATAAGTTACAGTCTGGGAGAGCAAGGAGGAAAGACAACAGTGAAATCAGCATTGGAAAGCTGGTTGAAAGAATCGCCTCGAGGAGGGATTTAGGAAGCAGCAGAGAGAAAAGGATTTCAAAAGGCAGCAAAGGCAGAGAGATGTTTGAAGCTGAGTAGAAGGTGTTACCAGCTTCTGTGCTAGGCATCAGGCACCAACACACAGCTCAAGCTTTGAGAATAAATATCACAGGGCTTCACTGCAGCCCTTTTCCGGAGTTTGCCTGTGAGATGGGATGTGAGAGAAGAGTGCCAGTGTCAGGAGAGGGACAGCTTTTGCATCTAGACTCTGCATTACCTGGTAGCACCCATAAGTACTGTTTTGACATTATGATTAGTTCAAGTCTTCAGAATGATTTCCAAAATAAACTTAATGATCTGCTGGAGAGAGGTAAACTGGATTTTTGGCAGATGAAGTGAAATTCTGGGAGGGAACATACACTGACACCCCAACCCTCACATCTTCTCAGTATTCAGTCTTGCCATGTTCCTTTCGACCATATCCTCTTCTAGCAAGGTGTTTAGTACACAGGTTCAACTTCCAGGTGATTCATGGTAGCTGACTGCCAAGCCTAGTCTGTTAGGTCACTTTGTTCTTGTAGCCTTTCTGATGTATTCAGTGCCTTGACAAATTTTCTTGGCAAGAGCTTTATAAAATGATACTGTATTGTGCATAACTTAACATGCTGTTAAACATCAGAACATCTCCTACCATTCAAGTCCTGAGGTCTGTCAGCTTAGAAACCAGAGCAGCTCCAATGCTTGAGTGATTTTCATAAGGAATGAAAAGTGGTAAGGAAGGTAGTGATTTTTGTAAGGAGTCACTTTTGTCTCTATTTGTCTTCTGCTTTTTTTTCAAATGGTGTTGCAAACAGCTAGCAGCATCAGTGGGGAGACTGATCAGCTAAACTGAATATTAATTAGATCTTCATATGATAAAACTACACTTTCTGTGCAATATTTTAATAATGCTTGTAGCATTTCAAACTAAAGAGCTGTTGGTCAGCTGATTTAAATTCTTTGATATTTGTGCTTTTTCTCCCTGCCCCCGTTTCTGACTATATGCTTCCATTTTTCCCAATGTGTCAAAAAAAGTCACGTTTTCAGACTAGAAGCTTATTGCATCTCAATGTTTGATCTCCAGTTGCTCAAAGGTTAGGCCCTACAGGAGGTGAGTGGTTAAACTGCTCACAGGTGCCCTGCAACTAGATGCTCCATCTCTGTTCTCTGTGTGTTTCACAAAATAATTTTATCCACAGTTGGTGTTTATTTACAAGAAATACTTGTAAACAACTGGGGGTGTTGAGCATACAGATGTCAGACTGCAGTCTGTGACATTGGGCTCTGTAAGGAAACTTGCAGTTTCTGAAAGCAGTTAATTGTAGTGGATGCACATTTTCTTAGAAGATGACTGTTTTTTCTAATCAGAGGCAGGCATGCTCATTTGCATGTCACAGTATCATGTTGCTCATAGAAAATCAAAAGAATGTATTACCTTTAAGCAAGGCTGACACAGAATTGACATTTCAGCAAGAGCAAGCAAGCTGGGGCAGAGTCCTCTGCAGGCCTTCCTTTGGTTTTTGTTTTCTTTTTGTTTCAACAACCTTTAGCAAGTGTTTTCCTGTTATGTAAAATTTTACTGTAATGAAAACATTAGAGATCAAGAAGTCAGGTATGTCTTGAACTTGCCATCAGGATTATGATGTGCCTTCAAGCTGTTTTACTTTCTGGGGAGGCAGCAGTTGTTTTTAAAGACATCATGTGCCTGATGTGAAAACTCTGTGTTTGTCCAGTAGTGGAAAGGCTGTCTCTGACTTGTAGTCAGCTTGTTGGGTGACTCAAACCTCATAGTAAGGAGGAAGGGTTAGAGCGTGTTTGTGGAAGAAGACATACTTGCATCGAAGTGGCAATGCCTTTGCTTGGATGGAACAAGACATGGTCCCGGCTTGCACAGGTTTTCCCTGTGTGAGCCCAGGACTGTCAAAGCATGTGTCTTATTGCACAAGGTGTCAACTGATGAAAAATTAGTCAGTTTGTGACGAGGTTCTCATGTAGAAAGTGGAAAACATGTTTGAACGTGGTTGTTCTGAGACGGATGATAGTAACCACAGTATCTTGGATAATGCAAAGTTCTGATTAGGGTTTTAAAATGTTGGTGGTGGAATAGCTGTTATTTCAGCTTCATCACTGATGGAAGGAAGATGGTTGTGGTGCAAGTCTCAGGATACCCTTCACTGTCCGAAGCTTGTACTGGGCTCTTAGTGCTGGTTTCTGCATGCCTGCAGCTCTTGGTACAAATCTTCCTCTTTACGCTGCAGATGAGACAGAGGTGTGAGGGTTTGAGGATTTGGGTTTTGGTTTTTTTGGGGGTGGGTTGTGTTAATTGTTCTGCAGTGCTAGAGGGTTGTATTTAGTATACATTTCTCTGTGTTGCTGTGGTACAAGCAAGCTTGACTTGCATGTTGGAACATAAGGTAAAGCCTTTCCTTTGTATTTCTGTCACAGCATTTCTAATATATGCCCTTTAAACAGACTAATAGCAGTTGCGTATTCTTCTGTGCCTTTAGCAGTAACAGCTTTTTAGATTTATAGGAGGTATTTTGTTTGTGCAAGACTTGGGACTTGACAGAATGCACAGCCTTAGCCAACAGATTCATTACTCACCATAGCAGAGAGGCTGGCAGGTAGAAGAGCAACTGGGTATCTCATATTTCAACTAGGAGGCATAAGTGTTATCAGCCTTGACCATCAAGTAGTCCCTTTAAAGAAAAGTACGGTATGCCTAAGGGTAAAATACACTCATGATACCATTGGTTATTATTCACATAGTTCTGTGAAAAATGCTTGGTATGCCATGTGTAGGTGTATGGAAACCATCATGTATGCATGTGTGTATGTATGTATATGTATGTGTGTAAGAAAGTTGGATATTTCAATTCAGTTGGTATTTGCGGTGCTTCTGGACTATGGTTCCATACATTTTGAATTACATACAAGATACAGATGGAGTCTTCTGTGCTTTGCTAACTTGGACATGTCCCTTGTTTTCTTTCTTGTTTTTGTTTTTTCTTAGGGTAATAAATGCAGGGAAGAGCACGCACAATGAAGATCAAGCCAGCTGTGAAGTCCTCTTTGTCAAGAAGAAAGCTGGAGGCGCTAATTCTACACCAAACAAGAACTCTTCAACAAAACGGAGGTCGTCGCTGCCCAATGGAGAAGGTCTCCAGCTGAAAGACAATTCGGTAAGCAGAATTCTGTATCTTGTCAGTGGAGAAGTACAAAATAAATATAAAAGGATGTGACAACATGACAGTAAAAGATGTTTACTGAATGTTTCATATATTTTCAGTTACCTCTTATTAATTGTCTCTGCTTAAATACATAACACAACTACATTTTTCTTAGCTCTTCTACTTGATTCTTTATTTCTTGTATTGAAAAATGGTCCTTGCATCTAAGTTTAAAGATGGGGAGCGGAATACTCCTTGGATTTTCCTTCTTGTTTCATTTCTGAAAATATACTCCTGAGAAATTTACTGTTGCAGAATACTGAGAGTTTAATGGCTGTGGTTGACTTGTCCAGTGGTGGTCACTGCAAGCATAGCAGTATCACCGTTTATACAGTCATACAATTTCATTAAGCATTAGACAGTCACTTGGGTTCTTTTCACTGAAGCAGTATTGCGTATAGCAAAGTTGGTTTAATGCAAGTAGGGTAAGGTTGTCCAGCACATTGAATTCAGTGATTTTTGCAGACTATGGCTCCTCTCTTTGTGTGGAGAGTGATGTATGTCATGTACTTGTCTACGGGCAATCATGTGCTATTCTTCATCTGTCTCGTTTCCTGACTGGCTAATTACTTCATGTGCTCTTTAAGCATGAACTCAGGCTCCAGCAATGATTGATAGTTTGTGTTCAACTCAGACATTTAGCCATGTAACACTAAATGCCCTATCTGAATGCTGGACTCGGACAACGTTGGATACACAGTCTTTCTGCTGCTGGGAGAACACAAGTTCTCCGTAAGTGATAATTAGTCTTTCAGTGGACTGTAAGTACCCTTTTTTTTGTTTGTTGTTTTTCAGTTTTTGTTTTACACCAGGTTGTGATTAACAGTCTGCTTCAGTCTGTCTCCCAAAACTCCATGGCTTGGTACACCTTATGGCTGCAGGGGTCATCGTGGTCCTGAGCAGCAAGCATTCCTTTTGCACTGTGTCCTTCCCCACCTCTTCCTCCTTCTGTTCTGTTTCATACTTCATTACTGCTGCAACATTTTCAGACTCTGACAGATTTTCCAGGTTTGCAAATAGACCTGCTCTTTCCTCTTTCAAATATTTCTGTAAATCACCTGTCTCAGTTCCTGTGTGCTGATATTCCTCGTTGTATTCAGACAGTTATGATTTTTTTTCAGGTACATATTTGCACGTTCCTGAATAAAGAATTGTGCCCTGTACTTGCTGGGACTATGAGTTCTGCATGCAGTCATGCAAGGCAAAACAGATTTTTTTTTTTAATAGTCTACATTTTAAAAAGTCTTTCCTAGAAAGTCCGTGCAACTGTCTGCTATTGGCTCATGCAGACACTTGGTTCCATATGTGTATTTAGATTTTGTATGCATTAATTATGTTTAATAAAGCAAGCATTTGGCCACGTACTTGTTTGTGTATATAAAACACATCAAGATAATCAACAATGTGCTTGGTCCAGGTGATGGGCTTGTTTGACACAAAGGGCATTGTGTGTCATGCACACAGTACACTGTGCAGGCACCAGCCTGGGTAGACACATCTTGGTGCTGTGCAGAAGTACTAGCTTTGGGCTAACACCACATTTAAGTTTGACAAGAAATGAACATAATATCTGAAGTGAGGAGCCAGCTGATCTGTATAATATAGTATACTGTTTTCATGCTACTTGTTATTGTGTTCTTTATATGTTCTCTTCTTATCTACAGATTTACTTCTGTTTTCTACATGACACTTGAATGAGTGCTATAGCACTCATTATTTAGCTGTGTAAAACCTATTCTTCCATGTTATTACACCACAGCTTGTGAATTTAAATTTGTAATACATTTTCCCAAAACAGGCAGCATATTTCTGGAGAAAGTTTTCTACTAGAGGGCAGTCTTACACTAGCAATTAGTAGTATTTTTTCCTTGGTACATTTTTTGCTGGTTGAATATATCTAAAAAGGAAAAAAAATATGTACACTTTTCTATAATGTGTCATATTTTTATGTTTTCATGTTTTCATACTGTGAATTATAATATTGTGTTTTGCCCTCACACAGCATTGTTAGCAAATATTTTTTAAGGAGTGTATGAGTTTGGTGTTAAATGTGATGAGAGTGCAACTTACTCTGTATCAACAGGATGTAGAAATACAGGCTTGAGACACTCCAGTGAATGGTATAATACTGTCCCGGCAAGCATTTAGTAAGAAAGCCAGAGGCAGAATACTGTAACTGCCTGATAGGGAAATCCCACTGTAACACACCATTTGAAATTGTCTCAGAGTGGTGAAGCCCCTTGTAGAAGTATTGAAGGAAGAAGGGATGAGGGAAGCAGTTTATTGAGTATTTGTCCAATGAAAAAAAAGATTTCTTCTGTTCTAGTTTAGTCTTTTAAAGTGTGGAGCATATGGGAAATAAAACTGGAACTTAACCTGTCTCTTGATTTAACAGAGTCCGTTTCATTGTCCTCAGATTTTTCCTTTTTTCCACAGAATCTTTGAGAAGGCCACATGCCATCTTTGTTTTACCCTGCTTTCCAGGAAGTCTGTGAAACTTAAATGGCAGCTGCATCTGAGGTTGTGTGATTATTGTTGTTTAATATTAACCCCATCAATGCAGTCCTGTGCTTTGGCAAGGCAGCATAAGGGAGTTGGAGATCACGGGTTGGGTGCTGCTGTCATGCCAACAGGTGGACTCTGCAGAGCTGCCGGGGGTAGGAAGGAGGTGGTGGTGGGCCAGAAATGAGGAGGTGGAGAAGTGAACATTTGTTTAGCCCCGATACACACAAAAATCTGAGGAAACCTGTTAAATAGCATAAATACGGTTTTCGTCTTGAAAGATTGGGTGATAATCTGAGCAGAGCAGTGAAAGGAAAGACTCTGCAAATTCAACCCTAAATTAAATCTCTCCCCTTCCCCACACCCCACTCCACTGGTGCTTGATATTTGCCCTCTGTCCCCATTCAGGAGGATGCACTTTAAATTGCACAGCTCTTTCACTGGTGCTATTTTCAAATGCCTTCAGCTACAGGGTATCTTGATAATGAATACTGAAGACCATCAGTGAGTGAAATGGGATTCCTATGCCAGGATATTGTCATAGTGACAGTCAGGTTGCAGGACTTAATGTGATGCATTATTAATTGTCACTGTAATGTGAGGATACATAATTATTAATACTGCAGTTTTCTTTGCCACAAGGATGGGACAGAGTATTTTTTTTGTGTGACACAAGGCTGGTTGCCTACCACAGATAGCTGAACATAGCATCAGTAACATGAGGAGCCTTTTCTCTGAGGAAGGGATGGCAATTGCCACAACCAAAGATAAGCGCTAATGCATTTTGTGAGTATAGTTTCTATTTGGAACAATAATAGTTGGGGTGGGTTGTGGTTTTCAGAATAAAACTTTAGTGGCAACATGATTTATTTGCCTGTTTGGAATTAGCTTCATAAAAAAAATTCTGAGGGTTTGCAATGTGTAGGACCACTTTCTAGCTTACCTGAAAAATTCATCCCAAATTGATCACTATATACTGCTAAGACTGCCTGTTTTTTTTCTATAACTGAGCTCCAGTTATGTATATATATGTATTTTCTTTCATGATTTCTCATCCATTGCTTGACCCAAAACTTTCCATGTCTTAATTATATTTCACAATTACAACACAGAGGAGACTGCTGAACCTTCCTGAAAGCTAGGTCAGCAGTTGAGGAGCCTGAAGCTTATTAAATTTCCTAGTACATTCTGGAAACGAATTGTAAGGTCAGTGCAGTGAAGGATCTGTTTGCTCTTCATGTATCTGGTAGCTATTCAGAATGTTGTTAAATCTGAATCTTTTGAAAGAAAATCTAAAATAAATCACTGTGGCGACCAATCATACTCCCACTTGAGGGCTCTGTCCAGTTAAAACAATAAAATGGAGATCAATGTTTGGAAGACTGCTTTTGACAGAATACCACTAGAGCTAGTAGAAATAGATGTCTTGTTCTCTGAGAGTTTGCAGAATGTCAGTACTTTTGGGAAGAAGTTCAAGCTCCCAAATGTGAAAGAGAGAACAGCCATGCATATGCACAGCAACATAGGTAATTGCTTGGTGGCTACAGAGGTCATCGCAGCTGTGGGAGGAAAAGCAAGGACCTTTTTGTGCTTTTTGCCGCATCTGTGTGCCCTGACTGCTGGCCCTTGTTCATTCTCTGAGTTGCTGCTTTATTTGCACCATTAATTTAATTCTCATCAAATTGGTATAGTTTTGGAGAATTCATTTCTTTCAAATAGGGGAGCTGTTTTTATTCTCAGGGTGGGAGGAAGGAATTTGTTTCTTCTTCCTTTTTTAGAAAACTAATAGGTTATTTGTGGTTATACTCTCTTTGCAAGTTCAGAAGTAAATGAAGCTTGATAGGAATACATAAAAGTTTTTGGAGACTAAGATTTAGGTTACAGTAATGCCGGCAGATCCCAACTGAAGTTAAAGTGTTACTAGTCCAAGAAGGATGAGATCAGTGAACTCCAGAAGAACCATTGTAGCTGATGTAGTCATGCCGTGTTCATGTCAGTGACATCCTGAGAATACAGCTCAGGCCCACGTGAGCTTCTCTGTCCTAATTTTGCTGCCTGTTGGCTTAGAGGAAGTAAGTGGTAAAATTTCAATTTCACTTTTTGTCATGGGTTATTGTTCTGGTCTGTTTTAAAGCTTCCCAGTCTCTGATGGCATCTTATTTGACTACCAAGTTCACATGAGGCTTGTTCAATGTAGGACATATCCAGTGTTGTGCTCACAATAATGAGAGTGAATTGTGGTAATAACTGTTCTCCTTTATCTTCTGAAAACCTCTAATACAGACTTTGGTGGGGGCTTGCTTTGGAAAACTTCAGAAAATTAGTGTGTGTGGAGGGTTTAAACTTGTTCTTAATTACAAGTTTCTGTTACAGTTTGGGGGCAGGGGGAGTGTGATGACAAAATACCTTCTTCCTCTAGGTGGAAAGTAAAATACTTCCATTTCGATCAGAGGTGTAATGCCTTTATGCTTTTCCCCAAAGGCAGCACATCTCCAGAGGGGTAGCACCTTTCAAATGACATGAAGACATAAGCTGTGGAAGCATTATCATGTGCATCATGAGGTGGATTTTGGCCAGGGAGCCAAACCCTAAGAGAAGAATGGGAGCAGAAGTAGTTTGATGTACGACTCCCAGGAGGCACAATGCTGCCATTTTGAATAAATGGTTTCAGTTTTCAGCTGAAATACTTCACTTTGGGATACTTGTTTCTGTTGGCAAAATACTTCACATTTTGCATGAATAGCAATCTATTTTTACTAACAGGTTTTTTAGTCAGTAATTCTGTTATCCGTTAAAAATGGCTTAAGCAGAATTTTACAGCCAACTGTTGTGTGAACTTGGAGGGATTCTGAGCCCAGAGCAAGCTAGCACAACTGCCAGTCATGCCTTCGGGGGTGAAATTTCACAACAGGTTTTTGGTGAATGTACCAGACTGGGTAAGTGGGTGGGACTGGCTAAGGAGCTGCGTCAGGAAATGTGTACATTTGTTGGTTTTTCAACCATTATAGGATGTATCCTCTATGATCCACTGTGGTAAGTAATCCAGTACTGTAGGACAATACTCCCTTTTCTCAGCATTTCAGTAATGAAATGAAGAGTGCACAATAGACTGCTGAATTCCTTCTCTTGGAGGAGCTCTCTGCTGTATAGGTGACTATATTGTTAATGCACTAGTTAAGAATATGTTTGAACTTTACTACACCAGCAATGCTATAAGATAAAAAAAATAGACTTTTATGTAATTTTTATAATCAAGGCTTTTGAATGTGCCATTACAACAAAGTAAGTTATAAGTAATAATGTTCATTCAGCAATGAACTCTGCCCTTTGAACAGCATGAACTTGTAGTGATGGTCTATATACATGTTGCTAAAAGAGACATTTTGCATTAAATTTTGGATTTTATAGCTCCGGGCAACAATGAATGATGTCTTTTGGATCTGCAAATGACAATTCATGGTGTTCTTACTCCAACCTGTCTGCCCTGTCCTACAGCCAGTGGTTGGCACCTTTGTGGAGCAGCTGGAACAGCAGAAAGTAAAAAGAGCTGCAGTTTGCAGCCCTGTCCATAAGTTTGAAATAAGCAGTGCTTTGGGCATGAGGTGTTGGGATGCAGGTGATGCCTAGACTAGATGCTGCTCTGTTGTGTAAGGGAGCAGTGCTCGGGTGAACGAAACGCATCATGTCTGTCATCCTAAATTAGACCACAGTCAGCATGACATGCAGATATAATTTTTTAGTTCTTTGACTGCAGTGAGATCTAGGTTATGCTTTCTTAGTATGAGGTGTTTTGCAACAGTATTGCCTGATTCCTGTCCCTTGCAAAATGATTTATTTCTAAATTGGTATTAGTCCACCCACATCTGACTCGCAAGGCAGCCCCACAAACATTTGTTTCAGCATAGATGGGAGAAGGTGCAGGTTTAAGAAGAAATGGAGGGGAAAGGAAAGACTGGAAAGACTCTCCACATGCTGCTGCCAAATATGCTATCATGCAAAGACAGGTTTTATTATGCCTTAAATGCTTCCCTGGGGATTTCTAGGTGAATTTCTCCCCCCAAAAGTTGAGGTTATCTAGGGCGTGACTTGTTGGTATTTTTCAGGCAGACTGGAGCTGGTGCTGCCCAGAACTTAGTCTGCCTCCAGCCCTGGGTTAATGGGCCCTATCTGAGTGATAGGGCACCCCACCACAAAAACATGGTTTCTGCTCAGATCAGTGATAGTGGAGCTGACTTACACCTGTCAGAGGTGACTCTGTGGAGCAGAAAGGGAGAAGTATTTGAAAATCACATCATTGATCACTAACTGCTGAACAAATATATAACATTACCACATAGACCTTAATTTCAATAATAAAGCCTACAAAATTTACTTTTTCCAGATACTCTACCTGTACGAGAGCAGTTGTGCTGACTGGCATGCTAGGAGTTGAGCTAAGATATAAGATCTAAAAGCATACGATTACGCTGAGAGCTATATGAAAACATTTGCATAGGTTTTCTGATCAGAGGGTATGTAACACCAGTACTGTCCAGGAAACTTTTCAGAGGACTGGGAAGAACTAGGCAGTGAAGGGTGTAGGCTAGCATGGTTGGAGTGCGGCTGATCTCACCTGTGTTCGCCATCCTCAAGAACCTCTGCACTGTGCTGGTTCCTGGGCTGTCACAGGCAGGGAAAGCCTGAGCTGTCCCATCTGCCAGCATGGATGGACCTTATCTACCAGTCATGGAAGCAGGGATCATGTTCTTGTTACTAGATGTTAAACTGAGGTCCTTTTGTGTCATGCCTAGTGAAAAGAAAGGTCTGCCACAGAAGTATCGGGTGCTGTCTTGTGTAGAATTTTGGTCTCCCTTGTGGTACATCCATCATTTATTAATGATGTGATTTTTTGAATGATTTTCTTCTGATCTACACAGTCATTAGGAAATTAACATAGTCTCACAGTGGTAGCTGTGCTTGGTCAGTGCATTTTATGATGGCTGTAAGGTAAGAATGATTGCAAGTTCAGCCTTTTTTTTTTTTTTTTTTTTGAGGGGGTTAAGGAAAAGAACAAAGAAAAAAAATGGTGGGGTGTATGGCAAAAATAAGCATCTCTCCTTTCCGCCAGAGCTGTACTAACACAGTGGGTATTTCTCCTTTTCAGAAAGAAGGTTACCTCTGGGAAAGTTACCTGTGTTTTACCTGCTGCCCCTGTGCCACCGGTCATCTCATTCATGGCTGTGTAACAGTGACCATCTCTTTTCCTTCCCTTTCTTCCCCTCCTGCTTCTCCAGGACACAGATGGGATTAACCTGTACTACTGGTCCCTCTTTGATGGACACGCTGGGTCGGGGGCAGCTGTGGTTGCTTCCAAACTGCTGCAGCACCATATCCTGGAGCAGCTGCAGGAGATTGTAGACATCCTGAGGAACACGGCTGTCCTCCCGCCCACCTGCCTGGGAGAGGAGCCCGACAACCCAGCCACCAACAGCAGGATGCTGACGCGGGCGGCCTCCCTGCGCGGTGGTGTGGGGGCCCCCGGCTCACCCAGCACCCCTCCAACACGCTTCTTCACTGAGAAGAAGATCCCACATGAGTGCCTGGTTATTGGGGCCATAGAAAGTGCATTCAAGGAAATGGTATGTATATCTCAGGGCTCTGAAGTCCTTGTTGCATACATTAATGAGGTGCATGGCCTGAAGAAGATGCACATTTAGGGATTTTTTTAACCTTTTTTTTCTTCCCCTACTTAAACACCATCTGAGTGTGAAGAGAATTATTTAAGAGCCTCAACAGCTTACCTAGTACATCCCTGTGAGGCAGGAGCTGCATCTTAAGCCCCAGGCAGCACCATAGCCATGTTTGTGGATTACTTGACTCTTAGAAGCTTGGTGCTCTTTTTTTTTTCCTTTTTTTTCCCCCCTCCTTTTTTAAGATAAAAATTAGTATTGCCTCACAGTAGCAGATTTCAGCATTGGCTGTTATCATAAGGCTGTGTATATGGGCATGCGCTTTACTGCCTTACTGGAGCAGCAGCAAAGGCTCTGAGGCTTGCA
The DNA here is from genome assembly GCF_947461875.1 of Haliaeetus albicilla. Taxonomy (NCBI): domain Eukaryota; kingdom Metazoa; phylum Chordata; class Aves; order Accipitriformes; family Accipitridae; genus Haliaeetus; species Haliaeetus albicilla. The sequence continues at coordinate 36,518,940 of NC_091496.1, read as the reverse complement.
CTACAGACCCTTGTTCGTGTTGCCCACAACTACATAAATGGGTCATAAAAGGTCACATCAGGGACATGGATGAGGGGCAGCATACTTGATGCAATGACCTGTAGTTCACGTTAGTGTTGGGGTGGCTCATAAAGCTCAGTAGTGACTGTAGAGACTGTGTGTGCAGCTCTTGCCCCACTCACCCACACCCAACCTGCCTCAGTCATGAAGTACAGTCCTACCACCCACTTGGCTTGTGTACAGCGTGAACAACTGGGAGGAAATCATGACCCTATGGAAACAGAATATCCACCAGCTTCCCTATGGAAGGCTGTTTTTTCTCTTCTGTAATTGATGTAGCTGCTCCGCATCTCCCCTGTTCGCTTCTCCACGTTATTAAAAATAATTCTTGTCAGGCAGAGCAGAGGCTCAGCCTGCCAATGGGTACATGTGGATCAGGTCTTGGGAGATGTGATCTTGTTCTTTTTCTTCTTTTAAATTTTTTTTTGTTGTTTTTAGAAAAGCCTCTTATTTGAGCAGAAGGTTTTTGAACTAATGAGTGTTTCCCAGAGGTTGTATTTGTTGTCTGAAAAGAAGTATTCAATCATTGGTTTTTTTCTGATATATGTGAATTTTGTTTAGTACATGCATCTCATCAGAGACTACAGTTATTGTTATAACAAAGTGGTGCTTCACTTTGAATTCTGAATAGCAGTTACCTTGCTGGATTGACCTTTCTCCCCAAGAAAATGCAGGCAAACAGACCCACCAACTGTGTTTGGACTTTTCGGTCCGTAGATCTAGGAGTAGGATCCAGAGCTGTGGCTTAGGCATCGTTCAGCGTGGGGCGTGCGAGCAGATTTATGCACTGTGGCTAGTGGGCTCAACTTCTGCTAGCTGAAAAGAAAGAGGATGCATGAAAATCTCCTGTCAGTTTAGTATGCCCTTTTCAGAAAGGGACCTTGCTCCCTTCTTTGTCGAGAAAGAAAGGAAAAGATGACACTGCACATGCACTGCACCCTAGTGGGTTCAGAGCATGCTTAAGAGAGGGACACCGATTTCATGCTTTGGTTGGGGCAATTTTCAGGCCAGAAGACTGCCAGGCTCTGAGTGTGTGACATGACTCTCTCCTGTTGAAACTGGCTCCAAGTGCAGGAGAGATGGGAAATGGAGTTTCATGGGACTGGAAAGCAAAAGTAGGAGAGCTAAAGAAGGGCTGTTTCAAGTGCTTTACCTTATGAGAGTAGCATGTGCATTACCCATCACTGCCTTCCTGAACACATCCGAGTGAGCAGGGCTGTTATTGCCCTGCTTTATTTTGAGTTCACACCTCTCTTTGGTAGGTGTTCACACAGAAGACCATCTCGGCTCATGTCCAGGTACCTGACTGCTTGGGAGGGCTTTTATAGAGTATGACAAATGCAAAAACCCTGGATAACTTGCTACAGTTATGGTGTCTGGGTATTCCATGTACAGGTCATAGTAATCTGTCCTCCCTTTTTCTAAACTTGAAGTTCAGATAATATTTTATTTTCCTCCCTGTGTCTTTGTTCATATGCTACAGATCAGATATCTTAATTCCCACTTCTGCTCTTTATCAGATGGCTGAAGTTCATGTCTTTGCTGTATGACTCTGGGTCTACCAGAATGCAATATAATTTCAGCATTAAGTTTTGTATTAAAGGCAAGTCTTACAAAAATGGTCAGATTAAGAAAACCAATAGATAATTATATCTACTTTAAGCTCTCAGGGGGTCTTGTGCTTATAATTGGTTTAGGCAAGAGTCTTTTCTTTTGTCCATGTAAGGGAGTGGTTCATAAGATCAACACTACTGAGTCTCATCTGTGCTTGCAATGATTGATCTTCCTTCTATCTCTAATTTCCTGCTAACTTACACTCCTAGTAGTCTTTGGGTGAAGATTTTGGGCCTCTTTCACAGCACGTTGTTTATTCCGCCCTATTTTGTACTGTAACGTCACGGATGATGTTGAGTTAGGTCAGTGCAGTTGAGATGTGCATAATGTATGAGGGCTTTGTGCCAGCAGAGTGTATCATTTTACCTGGCACTTGGTGAAAGCTCATGTTTCCTGGACATGTAGGCACACTTCTTGGTGTTTTTCCCTGCAAAGGAGCCCTCTGAACTGGTGAAAATGCTGAGTAGATACAGGTACCTTTTTTTTTTTTTTTTTTTTCCCCCTCTCATTCTTTTCAACAGTCCAACCTGACAGGTTCATCTAATGATGAGCCCTTTTACTGGGAGCATTTAGCATACCATTAATTTTTTCCCCAACTGCCTTTTGAATTCTAGTTAAGCTCTCCCTGTTTTTGCCTCAAGTCTCAAATAAAATGCAATTCATCCCTTTCAAAAGGCTTTTTAAAATTTTTACCTTTACTGGGTGTGGTTTCCTTTGGACAGTGCTTGTCTGACAGCTACATGCAGTAAAATGCTGCAGAAAGCTGACAGAGGCCAAGTCATTGCCTAAATTAGAAATTCAACAATTGAGCTGTCCCCTTTTTGAAGTACTTCTAGATGGTGTTCTCTGATTGTGTTGGAAGTAGGATTAGCAAGCTTCTGTGTTGTGTTCTCAGGTAATTTACTGTCCTGTTCAAAAAATAAAAAATGCTCAATGTCAGTAAGTGTCAGTGATTACAATTATGCCAGTTGACAGGATAAATAAGCTCAAGTTCTGAAGGTATCATAAGTCAAATCCTCTTAATTTCATCTCTTGAGTTTTAAGATGTGCATTTATAGATCCAGTTCTGGGGAGCCAGGTGGGATGTTTCCAAGTTCTGTTCTGTACCAGACAGAAGCATCAAACTATAATCCCCTCTCTGTATTTAACCTTGTATACACGTGTGTGATGTAATATGTATTTTAAAGAAAGATTAAGGGGGAGAGCACCTATTCCACACTGAACCCTGTTTAATTTTGGATGGGAAAAAACGTCACAGAACTAGTCTGTATTGATTTATTGGAAGGTATAAGTTTGTATACATTGTATCATGATTTTCTTCTTTATTGAGTTGTTGTTTGTTTTGGTTTTTTTTTTTAGTAAGTTGAAATCTAGACAGGTGGTTTTGCAAGAGTGGTGCCACGTCAATTTGAACAATCTTGAAAGAGCAACATATGTTGTAGGGTTTTCCTTTTGAAAAGTTACCTCTTATTAAATAGCCAGTAGAAACCAGGAGGATTGAAACAGTTACAGGTATTTTGATGTCTTTTTGACAGAGTCAAAGCTGATTAAGGACTTAATTTTGTCTTTATGCCTTCTGAAACGTGCTTTTTTTAAATTTTTTTTTTAAGCAGATACCTGATTGTGCGTAGGGAGTAAAGCTGCTTTCTCTCATAGCAAGACTGCGATGCTGGAGGAAAGGCCGCTCCCTCTCTGAGGATGGATGTAGATGACAAACGCGGTTTTGGTTGTTGTCGCGGTCTGCTAACTTGTGGCGATGACGGTGATCCCGCCATCCCAACGTTCCCAGCTCTGTCTGTCTTCAAGGCCCTCAATTTCCGCCACTTGGCGTCGGCGGCAGCCGGCGGTCACCTTCCGTGCCGCCACGCTTGCTGCTTCCACGCCGTCTCCCCGCGGCGAGCGCCCCACACGCGTGGGAGGCGGCGGGCGGGAGGGAGGGAGGGAGGAGGAGCGGGGGCCCCGGCCCGGCCCGGCCGGGCCCCTCCGCGGGGCCTCCACAAGGTGGCAGGAGCAAGCCGCCGCCGGGCCGAGGCCGCGGGAGCCGGCGGCCGCTGGCGGCTTCGTGGCGTCGTCCTCCTCCCGCTTCGGCGGGGAGCGCCGTGGGCCGCTGCCTTCGCTCGGGGGAGGCCGGCCGTCAGCCTCAGCGAGGCGGGCGCCGCGGGGACGGGCCGGCTTCTGCCGCCGGCCGGCGGAGAGAGCAAGCCCTCCGCCCGGTCGGCCGCTCGGGAAGCGCACCCCGCGGCGCTTCGGGGCGTCCTCCGCCGGCCCCCCTGCCGCCGGGGACCGGGGCACCGGGCGTGAGGCAGCCCCTGCGGGCACCCCGCGCCTGCCGCCGCTGCGGCGGGCCTCCCGAGCGGGGGCCGGGGGCAGGCGAAGTTAGCTGCTTCCTTGGCATGAGACGGTGGCCTTCGGAACAGAGGACGGAGAAGCCCGCCCCCCGCCGCCTTTCTCTTTTTTCCTGTCGGGGTCTGAGTGAGCGGCACGCACAGCCCAGCGTTCGGTTCGGCCCAGCGTTGCTCGGCTCTTCCCCGCACGCAGCTGGCTATGGGGGATGAGCCGCCTGCGACAGAAAAGAGGAGGAAGAAAGGAAAGGGCAGGGATAAAGCTTGCTCTGAAATCTTTCTCCAGGTGGAAAATGAGGAGAGCTTTGTATACGCTCCGACTTTGTCCAGAATGAGGCCCTTTAGACTAGTAAAGACTTCAGAGGCATTTGGGGGCTTCTGCCCCCTTTGTGCTGCACTACTTTCCCAGCAGCACTGTCGTAAAGTATTTCATTAAAAGCTCATGTCTCTGCACCAAAATGAGTTAGTGGCCTTGGTGGGCTTTATTTTATTTTGGTTTATTTTTCCCCCTCGAATCTTGTTGAGCTGTAGGAAAGTCTTCCCTTCCTTCCCTCCCCCCAAAAAAGGAAACGTCAAACAAAGTACTTCATATCAAATTAAACATGGCACTGAATATACTCTCACAAGTCACAGTAGTAAATTCAAGTTCCAAACAACAACTAGATGGAAGAGCCCGTGAACAGCAATGATTCGAAAAAATCCAGTACACAGATTTAGTTTAAGTCAAGGAAACGCTGAAAATGAGGCCCTAAGGATCATCCATCTCCTATAATAGATGCTTCTGAATTCTGTTTATTGAAAGAAATAAATTTTAATTTAGGCATTCCAGCACTTGCAAAGTGTACGTATGACAGAGCTGAAACCAGGTGAGGAATTGTACGTTGTTTGAGGGTCTCAGAGGATACAATGAACTGTGGAGACGAAGACTTTTTAAAATTCCTGGCAGTGCCTGGAAAATCCACTGTAGTATTTGTAAGTTTAAATTATTTTGATGGTTAGAAATGTCTGCTTCCTTTGAACTGTTCTTTTCAGCTTAATTTAAAAATAGATAGAAACCATGGGGAGGAAAATCAGCTTCTCTATGGCAAGATTAGATAAAGAGGCATTTATAACAGGCCCATGTCTGTGACCAAAGGTTCTGCAAGATTTGATTCTTAGCTTGGAGGTGTTTTCCTCCTGGTCCTCACCCAGCCACCTCCCTCCAAAAAAAAAAAGGGGGGGGGGGGAGAAAAAGGAAAACCACAAGTCAACGAGAGCAGTAAAACCCCCAGGTCGCTCCAGCAGCAGAGTGCAGTTCCCGTGCGCAGCAGAGGATGGCCTTGTCGGGCAGCGCTGCGCGTTTCTTGCTGTCCCCTCCACACTGCCTGCCTCAGTGCTGTATTCGTGCCACAAATGGGTTCGGTCCCGATGTTCACCGGCCAGCAAGGACTCATATTATTTGTGACAGACAACTCTGCTCCCCCTGCTCAGGACAGTGGCCGAGCACTGCCGAGCATCCCCGCCACTGCCCCAGGTCACCTCCCTCTCCTGAAATTTGCCAGGAACAAAGCGTGGTCCCTGGCCTCCTTCAACTCTGCAGATTTTCAATCAAATTGCAGCTGTCATGGTTTACATTTGTTGTAGTGCTTTTCCTCAGATAAATTTAGCTCTGAAATAAAGCTCTAAATCCCATACCCCAAGGCATGGACAATTTGAGCTGTTTGTTGCTCACTGCAAATATGAAAACGGCTGAAGCATTGCTCTTGTGTGTGTATGCACACACACAGAGGCAAACAAATATATTCATAATAAAAACCACTTACAAGTAGGCAGGGTTTAGCTGAAAAGAACTGCCAGTACTTGCAATAGCAATGTTAAATGATGTTCCCTGTTTGAATCCAGTATTACAAGGAAAGACCAGTTTGAAATTGGATTTGATTCTGGACGCAGGAGAGGAGGGTAATTTGTAACACGCTATGTTATTACCCCAAACTAAACTGAGAGTCAGTAGAATGAAATCATTGGCATATACTTCAATTTTTGTTTAAAATGTGTACTGAAAAATAGCTCATTTACTTGTGTCTTTCATGTTCTCCAAGCTTTTCTGGGACTATATATATATATATATATATATGTATGTATTTTTTCATTCCTGGGCTTGATTGGTTGTTGGTGACAGATGTGACTTGTGTTCTCCACTTCTGTTAAGCAGGAGGGTTTTTAGTTTAGTAGGAAGCTAAGCACAGAAAGAGCTATTTGAGTAGGTATGTACCTCCTTAAATTTGCGCCTGTGCACATGCATAAAATTCAGGACCTCAAAAGCAGTGAGATGAGACACAGGGTTAAATACTGTGGTTCATCCTGCAAAGTCTGTGAATGCCTAGTATTTGTAAGTAAATACTGTCTTACTGACCTTCCCCCCACCCCGGCCCCGACCCCTTAACAAGTTTAGCATCCAACCCATTCCCTGTGTTTCTGAAGGGTAGCTTTGTGGCATGAGTGTGTCTTGCTGCTGTTTGTAAAGGTATATGCTGCTCAAACCTAGCGTCCCTTTTGGAGAGCAGGTAGTTATTCATGTTGGAGCTAGGTCTCATTAATTATTTGCTGTCTATGTAAAGCACTCTCCAATTATACCACCAGGTACCTGTTGTGAAGCTGCATTTATCTTTGCCTTCATTGTGCTTTTTCCATAGCAAATTCCCTTGCATCCCTCAGAGTTGCCATTTGTTCCTTGGTGCCTGATGTTTTACAACCTCCTGTCCTGATTTCTCCCAAACATCTTTGTATCATAAGTAATAGGTACTCTTTGACTTTCTGTTCTTCTACCTGACCATGTGGCCATAGCTGCAACAGTAAAGAAAGGCAGTGGGACATGCAGTCTAAGAAAGACTCTTTTTTTATTACTTTTTTAGGGGAATCTTCATTTTCTAAAACATTTATTGCAATGTCGTCATTATAAATCTTGTTCTCTTTTCCCATAGGATTTGCAAATAGAACGAGAGAGGACCGTGTACAATATTTCTGGTGGCTGCACAGCACTTGTGGTGGTGTATTTATTGGGGAAGCTTTACGTGGCAAATGCTGGTGATAGCAGGTGAGTAAGTGTGGTGTCTCCCCAACTATTCCTTCACCCCAAACTTCCCAGATCTCATGTTACCAACTTGCTTAGTTGCAAACAGTATCACAAGAGGATTCTGTTTCTTGGCTAGACACTTAACGGTTCTCAGGGAAATTAATGCAAATGGCAGTGATAAGCTTCCAGTGTCTTGTCAAGTGGTGGTTGCAATCAGGGAGGTTGACGACGCTTCTGGCCCCACCGCAGTTTCTGAATGGTTGCAGAGAAGTGGAAAGACACTAAAGAGCCGCTGAAACAGAAGAGATGCTGGGTGTGTAGTAGATTGTGTTTTGAACGCGGATAAAGTGACTGCATCTGGAACAGCTGGTAGTGCTGCACTGGTTCAAATGTCAAATGAGTCCTCATAGAGGGTAGCTGCAAACATGTTTGAGCAGACCACCTGTCTAGTCATCAGAACCACTAACTGCCCTAAATTTTAGCTCTTTTGCCATTAAATTAGAAATAATCATGTTTTCCTCTGCTCTTGTACTTGAAGTACAGTTGAGTCTCTTCCATTGAGCTGGCTAAATTGCTTTATTGTGTCTTAAAAGTGTGCTGTGTAAAATTGGCCATGCAGGACCTACTTCTGTATAGTTGAGATCTTTGCTCTTAAATGACTGGCTGCTTCTGGTTCCCCCAGGATTCCTTCTCTGCTTCTTGAGAGCAGCCTCAGCTCCACTGCAGCCTCTGACACCCTGTGGGAAGAAACTTGTTGACAGTGATCTTGAATTAGCCCAAGTGTCCACTATAGTTAAAGCCACTAAGTCTTCAGTAGGCTTTGAATGTTCATCAAGCTCATCAGAAACATCTCTTCAGAAAAGCAGGAAGAGCAGGAATTAGAAGGGAAGCCATTGGCAAGGCTGGGTCTTGTTTGCACCAGGACTCAGATTTTTCTACTCATTCCTTGCATCTTGTAGGTAACAAGGTCCCTCCAGATCCAAAATAGTTTGGTTTTGCACTTTCCAAATGGACCTCATGGAAACCTTCCGCATACTGAGGAGAATTCTCTGGATTCCCAAAATCTTTCTCTTTCAAATGAGCCCAATTCTAGATTTTCATAGCTCAAGAAAATAAAAGCTTTAAAGTGTAGAAGATGAGTTGGTCTGGGCCTCTCTCCTGCCAAGTCCCCACCTCCCATGTTTCAAGAAAGGGAGAAAACCAGCTATTTCAAAACATCTAAGTTGTTCCTCATCACTAAAAGGACATTTTAGGAGTAGAAAAGCAGCTCTGAGGTTGTCCACCTACTGCCAGGGTGCACACTGCATTCCTGTATTTTTAAGAGCCCAGTCATGTAGCCAAGAAGTTTTATTCATGTTCGTTGGAAAAATATGTTCCTTTTTGCTGTCTCATGCCTTGCGTGGTCAACTTCGTGGTTTGTACAGATACAAAGGAGGGCAGTGAGAAATACAATAAGGAAACTACTTAAAAAAATGTTTGTCTGCTCTTGAGAAGGGTGGGATTTGTTTTTTCACCCAAATGGGACTTGTGCTTGTTGCTGTTGGAACTAGATGCTGAAACCCTCGGTTCTTCAGCTGAGCTTTAGTTTCTTTGAGTTTACCTACTTGTTTGTGCCTCTTCTCTGTCCTCCTCCTCCCCTCTTTTCTTCCCCACTGGAAAAAGCCTACAAATAAATCAAGTTACATTTCCCACAGACTAGAGTCTGTGCAAGGAGGTTTTGTGCTGCAGGGGTGGGAAATAAACATTTTGTGTTCACGCAAACCTCGTTTGTTCTGTCTCTGCCCAGAAGAAGGTTAGGTCTTTTAATTCCAGGCAACTTCAAAACAGCAGGAGCTTTTAAAGGTGGGTTTTGAACAGCTTCTGCTGTCACAGGACCAAGGTATATGTAACAAACTGTTACTATCACAATGAGACTAAGGAAACGCCAAGTGTGAGACTTGAATAATAATGTGCTGTGCAGTGCCAGCTACACCTCAGACTTAAGGTCTGTGGTATTCAGTTTAACCACCAAAGCTTCTCAAATCTAATCATTTCATGCCACGTACCCTGGCAGTGTTGTATAGCAGCTGTCCTTTTGTAGTTGATGTGTAATTACATCATGAAAAGACTTTAATTACCATATTACTAAATTACCAGCCAGCAATCCTTTCAGGTTCAGCCTTAGCTCACTTCTATATGGACTATTAGGCTTCTCCAAGCTGAACACTTTTGGTTCATGTAAAAGGGAGGGAAAATTGTGCTAATTGTAGGTTTTGTTATGAACTATTACTGAGCTTGATGTTATGGCATCGCTAATGTCAATGATATAACTAAACTTCTGCTAACGATGCAATCACAGTTCTGTAATAATTATACGTTAACTGCACATGATACCAGAACCCTCCTAAAAATGAGGTGATGTATTCAGAGCCTGATAAAAACAACTCGGAGGGAGCAGCTTTCATTCTCTAATGGCTTGTCTGATCATTCGTGGACTCTGCCATAAATATACCTACTTGTACAGTCAAAATTCATGTCTGAATATTGGCCAAAGCTTTTTCTAATGTTTCTCTCTCTCTCTCTCTTTGCCTAAGTGGTTAGCATTGTCCACGCAAAGTTACCTAATTAGGGACTGGTAGTGCTATAGTCAGCTATCCAATATACAGTGCTTTTCTGGTGAGCATTGAGGTGCTGTGCTTTGCTTACCAGTTTTGACATATACACTATGGCAACTAGGCCAGGCTCTCAGAATAGCTGCTTTTTTTTTTTTTTCAAATGAGGAATAGTAAATCTTCTCTGCTCATTCTTTTAAATAGTATTGTTCAATTTTATATTGCTAAAGTGACTTTTACTTCTAAACTGCCATAACATGCCTTGTTAATCTCAGTTCTTTTTAGTTTTATGCTCATTATTAGGATGTTGTTTTATAGCTAGTGGTGAAGCAGTAGTAAAACAGGGACTCAATGTTTTTACTGATTACTGCACAATTATTGTATAGCCTCATGCAACATAACATTTGCCCAATATCACTACAGTGACTGTAATGCAATATGATCATGTTGACTATCTTTGGCACAAGTGTTCTTCTGGCTTTCATGTTGTCTGGCTAAGGATCTGCTCAGAGATTGCAGGCACTGCCATTTTATGCTGTGCTTGGAGCCACGTAGGGTAGCTGTGCTTTTATCATTATATTAGAAGCAGAACACCGCAAGTTGATTTGACTTTTCCATAGGCCCTGAAACACTCACTAAATCTGCACATGGGTTCTTGGGCTTTTTTGATTTATTGGCAGAACACGGGATGAAAGCTAAGAGCCTGATGCTTTGGAGGCTTCACAGACTTGCAGGGTCACTGGCTTTTTTGCTTTGCTTCATCAGCTTTTTTTATCATCTTTTTGCCTCCTTGCTTTTGTTCCCCTGTGCTTATGTTTTCAGGGCATATTCATCCTCTGCTAGAACATATGTCCTCATGTCCAGAATAGATTTTCTCCTCCTTTTTGCAAGTGTAGAATCAATGCTGAGGCAATTGGGATTGTTAAATGACAGGAGCTCATTGAGTGAATGTTTTTGTGTCGCTTCTGTGTGGGTGCACATTAAGCAACTTCACTGGTGCTTCAGGTTCCCAGATGTGGGAGAATGTGTTTATAACACTGACTGTGCCCAGTGTAATAAAATAGTAAATTGAAAATTGAATTCTATTTTGTTTACTGTTTCAGTTCTTTCTGGATTTGCTGCTAGTGTTGAATCTCACTACATTCATACTTCCTCGTCTTCTGTGTCATGGTGCTTGTCAGCTGCTTCACTCATGCATACTTCTCCTTGTAGGAAGTCAAATTTGGGGGATTAATCTGCTTTTATGAAGTAAATGAGAGAGGCATGGAAACAGCCACGTATTTGCTGACTGGCACTGTAGCTTAAATAGAATTTCTGAGAAGTCAGAATTGATGATTCTGACTATTTTTGTGGTTCATGGTATCTGACCTCTTCCTCAAGGCAGTCCAGCAGGGTGATTTTTGCCAGAAGCACAAACACTGTGTAAGGATGGAAACCAAAAAGTGTTCTAGTATATTACTATTGTAGAACTAGTTTGCTTTGGTCTTTGGTTTACAGCATTTTTCAGAAACTTTAATTTTCTGATTTTCTTAACTACCTATCTTCTAATCTAAATGTGGTATATTTTCCCTGTTCTCCTTGAGTGGTCTGCCTAAGCCTTGTCTGTCTCCTTACATCTGTGTCTGCATAAACAACAATAACTGTGCTTCATACTTAGTACTCAGAGGTCTCTAGAGGAAAGACTAACTCAGTTACTAAGCTTCTCCAGTCTGCAGTATTTGGAAAAATGGTCTTTTTCCTGTCTCCTCCTAAAGATGGGACAAAAAGAGCTGCAAACCTCTGAACCACACGCAGGGCCTTTTCACCCTGGGACCACACAATCTGTGGTGACTCCTCTTTGTCCTCTGAAGTTCTCATTCCTCCAAATACTCAAAAGATGCCTCCCAAGAGGTGAGAGCAACATTTATGGATTGTATTTTCGCCACTCTTATGTGCACATCCCCTTTTTAGATTATTATTCATTCTTTGATGTAATCACTTGAAAATAATAAATGTTCGATCATTTCAGGGCAACAGATGACCTAAGCCTGGTCTGCTCAGGAGCCTATATAGTGAGGAGAGACTGAATTCAAGACAAAGTGAGCCTCTCCCACACACATTCTCCTTCACTGACTGCAGTTTGATAGGTGGAGAGGTCTGATCCTGCCTAGCCAAAAATGTTGGAAAAAAGCATGGCATCTTAGTCACACTCAGGGGATACGGCCAAGTCCCATCTCTCTGTTTCCCCTGCTTATTTTCCTTAGAAGCCTAACTTGCAGGCCTGCAGAAAGCACTTCTGCTTCCCTTCTCCTGCCTGGCCTCCTTCCAGGGAGAAGCAAGAGCACAGAATTTGTAGGAATAGCAGCAACCTCGGATATTGCAGGATTTTGTGCTGGGTAAAGCTTTTGGAGGCACTTCAGGAAACATTTTAAGTGAGGTGTGGAGAAAAGGTGTTGGATCAGAAATAAGTCATTGCACTCAAAGTGCAGTGATGAGGAAGAGCGTTTTCTAGTGATCCAGTGGATGATGAGTTCCAAGGTACTGGCACATCATATCCAGCACTGACTTGGCAGAAATAATTATTTGGCAGTAAGTGTTCATAGGCTTTTGAAGACAAAACAAATGTCCTGCCTCTTTTCCAAACTCTTGTTTTTCCTGGGAGAGCACATACCTTAGCAGTGTCTATGGTAGTCTAGCAGGTGTTGAAGCCATTGTAAACATTTTTGGTGAGTGGTACATTCAGTTAAGTCTTTGGTCCTAACACACAGACATCATCTACCCATGAAGTCCTTATGTTCCAGATTGTGATGAAGGAGAGGAATTTGGGCTATTTAAGTAATACCAGTAAACTGGAAAGCCACAGATCATTGGTATTAGTTTCCAGGAGTGATGAATTCTATTAAATTTTTAATTCTCATAGGCTTTCAGCCTTTAAAAAAAGAAACAAAAAACCAAAACCAACAAAAACAAACTAATCAAAGCCAGACAAAAAAAGCTGGTTGCTGCTACTGCAAGTAAAAATTCCCCTGCTGCCTATTTTTATTGGTGAGTATAAGCACTGATCAAGGAAAGAGTCCCACTGTAATAACATCTTTGCATGTATGTTGCATGTAGAGCTCGTAGTGTCTGAGGCAAGATGGGCAAAGGGTGCTGATATGCAATTTTAATCACTCTTTACCCGTACTTTACTGATGTATAAAGAGCCTGTGACCTCTAATAGAGGCAGCTTTTGGTATATGCAGATATACCAGAATCCAGATCTCCTAGTGCAGTGCATTAAGCTCAAAACCATCTTCTTAATCTGTGCCTTTGTAACTGATCACAGAGAGACCTGCAGGTTCTTCTTTCCACTGTTAGTGGGCCAGGGCCAAGGCATGCCAAGCAGGCTGGGTACCTTAGACCTCTAGTTCCCATCCGTACTATGGGAGGAGGGCCAGGGGGAGCACCCCAGGCTTGCTTGGTGAATGTTTCAAGTCTGCTGTCATCCTTACTGTGTTGGAAAGATTTCTGGATGCCCTGAATTCCGTGAGCTTGCCAAGCACCCCAGGCCGTTCAGTCTCAGCAGCAGCTACGCAATGCAGCTTGAGCTCTGCTCCTGGGGCTTTTAGCAAGGACTTCCCTTGTCACTTCTGCATAGGTGAATGAAGCAGGGCTTGGGTAAAAATTCACTGATGCAGAGTGAGCAAAGAGTGCAACTTTCAGTCTGCTTTTACTCCTTGCTCCAGCTTGTTCCAATATCCTGCAACTGCCGCTGAATTAAGCAGAAAAGCTGAGATCAAAGTAGATGTGATGCTTTAGGTGCTAAAAGTCATTCTGACTTCCTCAGTGGTAAGACAGTGAAGAGCGGGGGGAAAAAAAATCTGTGCTTCTTCCATCTTACATGGTCAGCCATATCCCAGCCATGTTACTGGCAAAATAAACACTGACTTGCACAGCAATGCCTTCATCCACTAAGCCCAGGTTTAGTTGCCATAGTAACTCGTCCTGGAGATGAATGTGATACCCTGGACAGCAGAGAAAAAGACTTTGATTCCACAGATACCAGTCCTGAGGCTCAGAGCTGGCCACAGTGATGTGACTGCACTTCTTTGTTCATTTCCCTGCACGGCCTGAGTAATTGGTGGCATGTTGTTCAGCCATGATACAGAAGCATGGTTGTGTATCATCATTGCAACCCTGGACTTAGCTGTGTTCAAATGAAGAATACACTGAAATCATCACGGGCAAAATTAATCCCATGAGGGCAGCAAATCTCCAACCTGAGGATGCTGGAACTGATGGCAGGCAGTTTTTGTGTGCTAGCAGTGTCACTATAAACTCACTATAAACTAGCTTGTAATAGCTTCCTAGCTGCCAGCTGAAGTGCTCACTGAAAGATTGGTGAGTTCAGATGTAAACCAATAGGAAAGTACACTCAATTAATTACAGAGCATTTTAGCGTAGTTCATTGGCTCTTGGTTTAGTGCTACTGGAACCAGAGTCGACAACACTAGAAGTGTCTAGGTAAACATATAAAGTCACCACTGGTTCAACAGCAGAAGTTACTTTCCTGATTAAACAAACAAACAAAAATATTGCATATAGATAGCCAGTGCCATCCCATTAATGATGGGGTGGGAGTACAAAAAAAAAATAATGTCTATAATTAGCCCTAAAATGTAATACTGTTAATAAAGCCAACTGCTAATATTAACTCCATACTTAGATTGCATCAGACAAGCAATATGCTTGCGGACCTGAACTACAGCAGGGAATGCACAAGAGAGTCCCGTGGGAATGGTGCTGCAGCTCACCAAAGAGGCACTGAGAACTAGAAGCATGCAGCTCCTGCGGTCAGAAATGACTGGGCAATGTGTCTTCTCCAAGCTCTCTCGTCTGTGGACAACCTGCAAGCTCAGTATTAAATTTAATTTAAAACTGTGGAGTGAGTAGTGATGCAGAAACAACTGAAGTAATTTAGTTACAGTTGGTGATGGCCAAGTGCTTCTCACTGTTGGATGCAATATATAGGGCAGAGGAAGGCCGCCAGGAGCAGAAAATCCCTTTAACTGCTTGTCATGGTTTAACCCCAGCCAGCAACTAAGCACCATGACACCGCTGCTTACTAAGTTGTTAGTTGAATGCATGGGGTGGAACGTGAGATCAGTTCTAAAAATTCCGATTTTTATTATTTTTGGTGGCAGTGAGGAAGACGCTGACTGGCTCAGGTGCTAGTGTAGATGAGAAGTAAGCCCTTCTGTGGAAATCTATAATATTTTGCTTTGAGAAACAGCTTCTACTTGCCCATTCGTGATCCTTTATTAAAAATAATACAATTCATTTAGTAAAAACAGACCACCAGAATAGTGGCTTTAGAGTATGTATCAGCAGCCTCATTTTGCCCAGAGGCCTTCTCCACAGGAATCACTAAATAAGCATTAGAAATGTAAATACAAATGCGTTGGGTAACTGGAAACAACGTAAAGCTCTACACGTGTGTGCACAGAAACAGCTCGTGTGCTTGTAGGTGCCTCCGAAAGGTGACTTTCAGGGCTTTTTGCAGGAACTGGATTTCATAATTTCTTTCCCTGGTTCTTTTCAAAGGCAGGAGGAGATTTTCGCGTTGCCACAGGAGAGGTGTAGCACACTTGGCTCTGTGCTGGTGCGAGGACGTGAAAAGAGGCCCCTGAATGAAATACCTGGGAACACCTGATGGATGGGTGTCCTGCCGGAGCAGGCCTGTACTTGGTGGTTGTGCTGCCGAGATGTTAACCCTCAGAGCAGCCAGGGTGGCTGGCACTCTGCAAAAGGCCTTAGCAGAAGTTTGGGAGGGTTCTTCATTGTTCCTGCAGGAAATGCCAAAACATGCTCCTGTGGGAAATTACTTTAACCCTGCCTTTGTGTAATACAAGGCAAGTTCTCGCACCTTTGATTGGTTTGAGGGAGCTGAAGTTCCCCCAAGTGATGAATGAATGTGTCCGAGCAGCCTGCTTTAACCACAGCATACACGATGAGACTATACTGTCATGGGAAGAGCCACGAGCAGGGAGAGCATGTTCCCTCTTAACATTGGCTTTGTTCGGCTGAAAGAAAAATGATCCGGTGCTTCTATTCTGTCACAATTTTTCTGTGGACAGCCTGATGTTTGTGCTGAAAAATGTGAAGAAACCAGGTGGCAGGACTGTTGAGTGGCAGTAGATGGAAGATGAGGACAGAGGCAGTTTTCATTGGCTCTACCCCCTCCCTGGTTTGTTGCTTGTTTTCTTCTTGGTAGCGATGCCGAGTAGGAGTTGGGGCAATACTCTTGGGTATTACGGGTGGGAGGCAGCCGGGGGTTTTTTTCCATTGGTGTTGCTGAGGGTTGCTGGTTTCACCTCTGGGTTTTATGATGATGGATATGTCATTGCTGGGACTTGTTTTAATGCCAGCTAAATTTTATGTAATGGTTTGTTTCACTATCCCCAGCCTGCCTTAATTCATAAAATTAAGGAAACCGTTTAAAGGCTTTGCACTATAGTTCCATGATTAATGCCAATGCAGTGAGGTGTTTGTTCACCTGGTTTCTAAAGAAACATTGAGAAATGAGTCTGCATGGGACTAAGGGACAGTAATTCAGTTCATAATAAGTGAAACCAAGGTGCCAGGGCTGAATGTATTAAAAGTCATCAGTAATTGTAATGGCTGTAAGTTCCAGTACTTCATTTAGAGAGGAGAGAAACATTTTTTTGAACCTTTTTATAATCACTTCTTTTATTTCTTAGCAATTAAGAAAAAGTAAATAAACAAAACTTGTTTGAAGCTCACCAGACATTAGTGTTGCTCTTCCCTGGCTTCTTTAAATATATGCATTTAGTTACCATAGTAAACAAGTACCATCTAGACTGATTCCATAGTTATAGGATTTACTTTTTTTTTTTTCCTCAGCTATTTTGTGACACACCTAATTAAAATCTACTGCTTGGTTCCCCTTTGAATGTAATAAAACCCTGCCTTATTCTTTCTGTCAGTTTAATCCCTCTTTCTTTTCCATTGACACATTTCTAATACCTCTTCAGACAGGCCAGACACTTCTGCTTCATCTGTACCGAATCCACAATGCTTAACACCTTTTGACAAAATGGATACATCCTCCCTGTGGCTTGGAATTGATATATGCTGTCAAAAAGGGTTTTCTGAATGGTGTCTCTTTGTCACCTTTACCAGATTTTTATCCTCTGTTGTAGAAATGTGCAGTTTAATGTTGCGTTTCAAATCATTTTTGGCTGAAAAAGTGTGTAATGGAATCAGGGTTTCCCCTGAATACTCCTAACAGTAGGAGATGCCTCTTTGTTTTGAACACCAGAATCCCAATAGACCCATGACAGCAGTGAAATTACACTCTTGACCTTGTTCACTAAAGTGTTTCTTTCTCTGTATGGTTAAATGAGAGTAACCAACAATAGCTTCCTCTAAAATGTTTGAGTTTCCCTCTGTTTGTTTCTCATAAGAAACTCAGAAAGGATGCTGTGCAATTCTCAGTTGATTGTGTTCTCCACAAAAGAAGGAAAAAAAAAAAAAAAGAAAAAACCCAAACCCTGCTTCATTCAAGGAGAGGTAGCTGTTTTAACCATATTAAAAATGCAAGAGCAATTGATATATTGATATTTTCCTTAAACCAGTGTTTTTACTGCATCCTGAGCGCGAGAGCAGCAGTACAACACAGTGGCAGATTTTTACCCTTTTGTTGCTTCATTCACCACATTTTAAAAGGGGATATACACTAAAGCACCAAATACTGTTTTAGAAGTATCAAATCTGAATATAGAAAATAACCATATACTTAAGGTTCTGTGTGAATGCTGAAATACTCAAAAGATCATTTAGCTGATCACCATGGACTATGCAGTTGTGTCAATCCAAAAGATAAATGTAGTAGTTTCCATAGATTCACATGCAGCCTTTTAAGCTGCTGGTGTTTCTTTTCACTTGCGTGTGACTGAGTGGATGTAGCCTGCTGCACAATTTGCTGTGACTGCCAGTCCCACCTTATGCACTGGTGCATCACTTGCTCTACATTTAGTTGTGCAGGGCACGGCTTCTCTGGATCAGAAAATGCTCAGTGAAGTGGCCAGAAGAGAGATGCAAAATCACATTTTTGTTTCTTCCATTTTAGGCTACTTCAGCTGTGTTTTGGGGACTTTTTTTCCCAATATATTCCTGTTTTCTGTGAATATTTACCAGCTCTGGATTAGTGACCATACTTTCTTGTCGTGCAGAGCATGTATCTGTGAAACGCAAGGGCAAGTACGATCCTGTAGTTTGTGTGGGTGGGGAGTTAGGTAGCTGGGTTCAAAAGAGGGGAGAGGACTCAGGGAAATCTATAGTTTGTTTTTAGAAGGGATCAAAATAAGTGACTTAGTGGTCTCTGTGGCCTCAAGACTTAAGAGCAGTTTCTCCTGTTTGTTTGCTCGCTGTGGATGATGCTGCGTGGAGAGGGCATCAGAGCCACAGAGCGTGGAGGACAATGCACCGGGGGGCAACGCAGATCTGTGACTCCCAATTTCCTATCCTGCCAAAAAAACCTTTTGTTTTTTAATTACTACTTCATTGGTGATATTAATTAATGATTGATGTGGGTCTGAAGCAACCTTGTCATCAGAGAATATTTGGTTAGTGTTGACATACTTGTTCCCTGCAAACATGAATCATCTGTCTGCCTTTGGCAGGCTCACCCTGTGGCGCAGCTATAATGTGTTTCACCAGTGTGGCTGAAATTAAAATGTCACTATTAAACATGGCAGAATCAGATGCTCTCTGGGCACTGCATCTCATCGAGTTCTTCTTGCTTCCTATGTAGCTATTTCTGACAGTTTAATAGGACAGCTGTATTCTGGTATAAAATAATACATTCATATTCCACGGTGCGCGAGAAGCTAAATGCTTTCAGAACACTATATCATTGCATACATGCATCTTTCATGCATGGTAGAAGCAGTAAAGCCCATGTGATGCCATGTTGCTGCTTAGTCCATTAGGAAGTATAAAGTCAAAATTAATTGTCCTGCAGGACTGTATAGAGTGGGTCTCTAAAAGCAGTCGCTGGGCTGTTTGCGGCTGCTACGTCAGCCAGGCTCCCTTCCTGTGAGCAGTTATTGACTTTGGGCTATCGAATTCAGGGCTCTGGAGGTTGCTCAGTGGGAAAAGCCTTCAGTCGGTGCTTGGCAGCTCTGTCACTGTGGGGTCACGGAAAGGGCAGTTCAGTCTCCAAACCCAATTAGGGCCTGATTCGGCACCTCTTCAATCACGGGAAAATCCCACTGAGCAGGGTGGCTCCCCAGCCAGGCTTTTGCACCCAGCCTCTCCAGTGAGATGGCGGACAAATGTGTCCATTTTTGTCACTTGGGCCGTCAGAAATACCCTTTGCTCTCATGAAATGGCTAAGCATCTGGTGCAGAAAGGCAAGAGGGTAATGAGCCTACCACAGTTGAATTCAGACCGGTGACCTGTACACATATGTCTGCATCCTTCCCGTTACTCATATCTAGAGCTGTCTAATTCCTCGGATCAAATCATTTGACTCTTATGAGCAGCTGTAACTTTCAAGTTGAATAAAGTCCAACTGCTGAAAACATTAATGAAAAACATAAAACTGAGGCTCTGTTTTACCAGGTATCAACAGCATTGCTTTAATTCCCCCCTCCAAAGATTTTTTTTTTTGTGTGCTGGGTTGTGCTTTTCATCCCAGGTGGCTGCAATTTCTAGTGAAAATAAGTTGAGCCATGAAAGGTTGACCCACTTGCCTCTGAATTGCTTTTTATATGATGTGAGTCCCTCAGGGCCCAATTCTACCCGTAGAAGTGAGAATGATAGCTATCAACATATATAGGAAGTATGTCGGTGTGCACAAAGAAAAAAGGTGAACCCCAGACTGATCTGAGTGGTCTTTAAAATACGGATTTCCTGTGAAATGGTGATTAAAGGGGAAGCAAAGAATAATTAGAAAATTAGCCTGATGCACCAGCAGTTATATCAATGTGTGTTTTTATATTAGCTCTCTCAGACAAGCACAAGATCAGTAGATCCCTTATGACTCTCTTAAACTAGTGTGTAAAATTTGGTTTGTGTCTTATCAGCTCCTTTGATCAGTCTAGTCTAGACTGTTGCCAGAGTACTTGCTCTATAGTAAACCCACAGTCCCCTTAAAAGGCGGCCTACTTAAGTGAGTCAAGTTACATATGAAAAGGTTATAAAAACTGCCCACTGTCTTTGAGTAAATGAGTCTGGTTCAAAGCTGCCGAATACCTTAGGAATTGCAAAAATAAAAGCAAAGGTGTTGTTGCAGAAAAGAGGTGGTAGAGTTCTTAATTCATTTTTAAATGTCTGTCTCAGAAATCCAAAAGAAAAATTTTCAGCAAACCTTTATTATTTTTAATTGGACTGGCATTTTTGTAAGCCTGTAATGTATTCAGATCCCATAAAGGGGAAAAAATTCCATCAAAAATTCTGCAGAAATTTCTCTTAAGAAAGTAATGAGTTACAACCACCATGTCTGTGTCGTTTCAAGCACACAATATTGTTTTTAATTGTAGCAGTGGAGGGCCAGTGGGAGCCTTCAGTATGTATGTTGCACTGCTGCCACCTCTAATTTCTACACAGGATTATTTGCAAGGGAGAGCTGGAAGTGCAGGAGCAGTAAATTTGTTGTCTGTCAAAGCAGAGCTGTTTTCCCCTCATCACTACAGCCTTTTTCCACCTCTCCCATTGTAGCACCATCCTATACCTGTCTGTTGTTTGCCACATGAACCTCAGAAATGTGACCAGTTCCTTTCCTCTTTGATAATGCTCCTTTCTTTTGCATACTAGCAATAGTAGATGATCATTTGGAGACAATTTTAGTCCAGTATCATATCCAGAAGACTTGGAAAGTTATCCAGTGCTACTAATTTTACAAAGCTGATTTGTACCCAGGCTGGTTTTCTCGAGATGCCTGTGTTTTGAATTTAGAGGTTAAGTTTTCAGTTTTCACGTGCTACCGTGTTTGGTGGTTGCATTACAGTGCCATCAGAATAGCTGGCATGAAGCAATGCCAGCAAATTGATCGAATTATCAAGAGAAGTAAGCTAGCACATAAATACCACATCAACAGGATGAAAGATCACAGAAAGGAAACAATTTAAAACATATAGAAACTGGAATCCAAGTGACAGTTGCTTGTTTTATCTACACCAAATTCAAGAGGAGAGCTGGTACACAGTGCTACTATCCAAACACTGAATTAATCTACTGATATTTGAGAAACAGCTCCAAAACAGGCATTAAAATCTTTGGGATGATACATAGTTCATCCAGCTCTTCGAAAGCACCAAGCATTACTATACTTACAGAGCTGTGTAAATAGTGGAAAGATAAAAGAACGCAATTCTGTGAGTGAATACATGACCGCAGAATGCGGTAGGAATACTGGGTAAATTCTTCCCTCTCATGACTGTGTTTCAGCCAGTGGCATTACACCAGGAAAGAATCGAACTGCATTTTGCATGCAGCATAGCAGATTGTTAAGAGGCAACAGGCAGGTGTTTGAGAGAATTTCCTCTCAGCCATTTGCAGAAGTGTATGTGAAATCTCCTGGCTGATCTATAGTCATTCCATTACCTGTCATCTTTCAGCAGGTAACTAGTTAAATTTGTGTTAAACAGGATTTGCTTTGCCATTTCCATTTGCTGTTGGAGTAGAAATGTTCTGACATGACATATGACCAATCAATAATTGGAAAGTGCTTGCATAAGTCATTTGAAGGCAGTAGCTTAGACAGCGTCAGCCACAACTGGGATTAAAACCTGCAAAGAGTTGTTCTACAATCAGTGATTCTGCAGCATCTCCTCTGGGTGTCTGCATTTCAGTTAATAGGGATACCCTGTAGACATCAGCTGAAGTAACTCTTGCCTTTGTTGCTTGGATATTTTTGTGAGCTCTGAAATGAACTTGGCATATACAAATATACTTTGTTATCCAGCTTAAAAGATACAGGGTAGGAATTATTATCCTGTTCTGCTGACAACTTCAGTAGAAAAGAAATGGCTTTATTTTAGTGTGACTCTGAAGAGAATAAGAGTGTGACTATACTCTGTGGTTTTCTGGGTATTTTTTATGGTTTTTTTTTTTCCTGTACTGATGATGTTTTATTACTATTACAGGGCTATAATAATCCGAAATGGCGAAGTCATTCCAATGTCTTCAGAATTCACTCCAGAGACTGAACGCCAGCGACTTCAGTATCTGGTAAGAGACCTGAGGACCAAATCGGGTGCTGCTGGTGACAAGCATTGCCTGGTAATATCTAAGGTTCAGACAGATGCTGCTGAGTTACTGTGGCTCAGTGAAGGACCACATGTCCGCTGAACACCAGTGACTGACCATGTATGTCTTTTAGCCATCAGCAAATGCGGAGAAAAGCCTGGTGGTGTAAATCCCAATGAAAGGAGTCTTATCTCTTCTATGAAGGCCATCGATTAGCATGGCTGGGCTTCTGTACCTTGTTCAGGGGCAGACCTTCAGCAGCTCATTGGTGTTGAATAGTGAGAGCTCAAACATAGAGCTAACAAGCCACAGAGGTATTTCAATCTATCCCAGTGTTTACTGTGTGCCAGTATAAAATACCACAGACTGCTCTTTGTGTGCCTGTGAATGATACTGCAGGGTGTTATTCATTTGCTCTAATAGTATGCCAATAGTATTTCAAGCAGGGAAAAGATATCTAACTTAGAGGTGATCTCAGTGAGCATTAGTAGCTGCAGGATAGGATGGGTGAAGAAAGACTAGTTTTATTTAGTGTAGCAGCACCCATAAAGCTGGAACAGGGTAACTAGCTGAGGACATGTGGGATGCTTTATACACCAAGTTGCATTGGCTCATAAACTGCCCATGAAACGTAAGTCAAAATACATGGTGTTATTTTTCATGCATACAATCCTGTTACTTTTTAAGTTTTTCATCAATGGTCAGATCAGTTGGTGGAAGTTATAGAATCATAGAATCATTTAGGTTGGAAAGGACCTTCAAGATCATCGAGTCCAACCATCATCCATGCCCACTAAACCATGTTACTAAACCATGTGATGGAGTACCCTGTCTACGTGCTTTTTTAAATACCTCCAGGGATGGTGACTCAACTGCTTCCCTGGGCAGCCTATTCCAATGTCTGACAGCCCTCTCAGTAAAGAAATTTTTCCTAATATCCAACCTAAATCTCCCTTGCCGCAGCTTGAGCCCATTTCCTTTCGTCCTATCTCCAGCCACCTGACAGAAGAGACCAACCCCCACCTCACTACACCCCCCTTTCAGGTAGTTGTAGGGAGTGATAAGGTCTCCCCTCAGCCTCCTCTTCTCCAGACTAAACAGCCCCAGCTCCCTCAGCTGCTCCTCATCAGACTTGTGCTCCAGGCCCCTCACCAACTTGGTTGCCCTTCTCTGGACACGCTCCAGCACCTCCATGTCTTTCCTGCAGTGAGGGGCCCAAAACTGAACACAGGACTCGAGATGCGGCCTCACCAGTGCCCAGTACAGGGGGATGATCACCTCCCTGCTCCTGCTGGCCACATTATTTCTGATACAAGCCAGCATGCTGTTGGCCTTCTTGGCCACCTGGGCACACTGCCGGCTCATATTCAGCCGGCTGTCAACCAGCACACCCAGGTCTTTCTCTGCCGGGCAGCTTTCCAGCCACTCTTCCCCTGTAGCGCTGCATGGGGTTACTGCAACCGAAGTGCAGGACCCGGCACTTGGCCTTGTTGAACCTCATACGACTGGCCTCAGCCCATCGATCCAGCCTGTCCAGATCTCTCTGTAGAGCCTCCCTACCCTCAGGTAGATCGACCCTGCCTCCCAGCTTGGTGTCATCCGCAAACTTGCTGAGGGTGCACTCAATCCCCTCATCCAAATCATTGATAAAGATGTTAAACAGAACGGGGCCCAATACTGAGCCCTGAGGAACACCACTTGTGACCCGTCGCCAGCTGGATTTCACCCCATTCACCACAACCCTCTGCGCTCGTCCATCCAGCCAGTTTTTCACCCAGTGAACAGTACGCTTGTCCAAGCCATGAGACAGCAGCTTCTCAAGGAGTATGCCATGAGAGACAGTGTCAAAGGCCTTGCTGAAGTCCAGGTAGACAACATCCACAGCCTTTCCCTCATCCACTAGGCGGGTCACCTGGTCATAGGAGGAGATCAGGTTGGTCAAGCAGGACCTGCCTTTCGTAAACCCATGCTGACTGGGCCTGATCCCCTTATTATCCTGGACTTGCCATGTGAGTGCTCTCAAGACAAACCGTTCCATGATCTTCCCCGGTACCGAGGTCAACCCAGTTGGTTGGCTGTTTGTCAAAATGTCATTCCTAACATGGCCAAGAGATTATTTTTTTATTTTTATTTTTTTCGTGTGTGTGCTTCTTCTGGCCTCCTGCTTTTTCCTCTTAGAAATTCAAGCTTAAGCCAAGGCAGGCTCACTGTCAGCTTTGCCTGACGTGAGGTGGACAGGCCAAAGCTAGTGGTGTTCCCCGGTCTTAAGGTGTCTCTTACCTTCAGCCTGGCCCAAACACTGTGGTTTGAAACTAGGCAAAATGCCGGTGGTTGAAGGCAGAGGTGGAAGGTTTTAAAGAAAAATTGTAAATGTTTCCACACTTGTCACGATTGATTTTTAGTCAGGTTCACTCGCTTGAAGCTGAAAATTTTAGAGGAAATACTGCTTTGGGAGTATTCTTATTCAGAGAACCAAATGGAAAAGAGGCCTAATAAATATTTACAGTTCAGTTACATTTAAAGTAATTTGTTTGCCTTTAAAATAAAAGGTATCTTTAGTATCTAGGGAGTCTGCTACTTCTGTAGGAAATACAAGATAAAGCATTGCCTACAAGGGATTTTCTTCTCTTTTGATGTCCTTTCTGACTTATATTTGAAAACAGCAGCTGATCTGAAAAGCATTTCTGCTGTTCCCTTTGGAAAATTCCTTTACCTTTGTTTATTTTAATTCTGTGTGTAACAAATATGCCAGGGCCATGGATATCATGTTCAAAGAAAATACATGCAAGACAGCATGAGCGTGAAACAAAATTAGAGATAATTTCAAACATAACATTCTGTAAATAACATTTTTACTCTAGTGTTTAAAAATAAAAAAGATGACTCCAAATTTCTTACAAGGTTGGCATAAACATTACACTCCAAAGGTTGCATCTGTCTTGCTGAGTAGATCCCAAATAATTTTCCTTACTCACCTTGGCTGTCCCCAGGTTCTGCTATCAGTCTATTGCACCATCAGCATCTCTCTTCTGCTGTTCTTATCTGCAACCTACTTTGGATTTATTTTCTTATTTGCAGTTAAAGCTGAGTTTCTTTGTTTCAAACATGTTGTACTGCCACTGCTCTTCCTGCACAATAGGAAGAAAATCACTTAATCATTTTAGCATTAATATTTTACTTGGTAAATGCAGAGATACTGTTCAGTGTGGCGAAGTTACTGCACAGGCAAAGGGAGGGTATGGATTTACAGCCTATGGGCTACAATGTTGATTCCCTGTGCAGTAGACACTGTTAGCACAGCCAGGGCAAAGGAGCTTTCCTCTGTCTTTAGTGCCTATTTGATTGCTTTGGCCACAGAGGATGTTGGTTTAAGTCCTCTTTTCTAGGGCCCAATTTCCATGTGCAATTATCCCATGTGCAGGATAATGAGTTGTTCAGGTCATGTGAGCATTGCTATATCAAGTCCTCCAGCCTAGTCTTAGACAAAACTGTGCTTCAGCTAGTACTGGTTGAGTAACTGGGCAGGGGAAAACAAATGTGTTTTCCTATCCAGCTCCCACTTTAATGCAAGTTTATTGCCAAGTATCCAAGAATGGCCTTGGGCATAGGCCTCTGGCATGGCAACCTCAAAAGAACAAGGTGACTACCCAGTCATTCTGACTTTTGAGCAGCCCTGGGCATGGTCATCCCTCTGTCTCTACCTGCACCCTCTTTTTTTGCAGAAGAAGGACAGCATACAGCTGCAGATTTCAGGCAGGCCATATGGCAGAGGCAGACTTCTGTGTCAGGGGACTTGCAGGAGTATTGCAGAAGGCAATCAATCCTTCAGTCAGAGACCACTTCTTAAGATTTAAGGTGTGAAAGTCTTGCACCAGTATTCCCTCGGTCTTTCAGCTTCTGTAGAGGTTCGGTGCACCATACTGCTTCCCTTCCATTGGCAGGCATTCATGAGCCTCCTTTTCTTTTGAATTTTTTGTGTCTGTCTTTTCTTTTTAGCACTGTGGCAGGAGAGCTCCACACAGCGCCTACCCCAGGAAAGCCCTGACTTCCCGTATTGGTGTATCTTGAGGCAAAACAAAATTCAGTATTGACTGGGAACTGCCCTGGTACACTGAACAGGCAATAACTGCCAAAGGCAATTTTCCTTTCATCTTCTGAGGAGACTATTAATTTCAGTCATGATAGTCTAAATTGCAACGGTAAATGGCATAGATTTTGTTACTTATTCCCTTGGAAAATGTGTTTAAAATGAATGATGAATGAGTGTATTGCAGATGGATGTATTTCTGTATGTTATCAAAGTTGCACTTTGAAGATGTCATGTGAGGTCAGCGTGGTGTTACTGCATACCGTGACCATGTGTGTAACCAGGCAGTGCCCCAGAAGAGACTGGATGGCCATCAGTGGCAGTGAACCGTGGATGCTCTTTGTGTTTGGCACCAGTCAAAGGTTTATGAGCCCAGACAGGCCTGAGTTCAAAGAGGACCTATTCTTATTTCATTGTTGAGGTGAGGATTAAGCGATACTAACTTACCTGCTGAAGGATGTTTGGGCAACCCAAGCCTGAAGAGAAAATGAACCTAGATCTCCTAAATGTCAGTTCAGTGCTTCAATTACAAGTCAGATGTGTCTTAATTCTCTTATAGTTTGTGGCCTCCTGCATCACTCAGCGTAGGATTGCTTTGGCCATCTGGCACATTGCACAATTCTGTGGTAAAAGAGATGTGTGGTTTTATGGAAAAGGTCCTGCCCTTTCATAAGAGGAGAGACCAATCCAGGGGTGGATTTGGCTTCCACTTCCCTCTTTCCTTATACCACCATCTCCTTTAGTTTTAACCTCTGTTTAGCTTAAATGTGTCCATATGATAATGGCTGAGTAATTTGCAAAACTTCTGGACACATTGTGCTGTGGATGCTGTTGTGAGCCGTAGTCCCATATAGTAGAATATGGGAGAAGATGGCACAATATGATAAGAGGATAAAGTTGTCAGATACAGTTGATGCTACATCAACAGAAACAGCAGTTCTGAAAATAACACAGAATACAGTGAAACCACTAGTGCTGGTGATGTCCCAGAGTAGTGTGTACTGGAGGAGCTGGAAAAGGCATCAGCAGGCCTTATCAAGGTATGATAAGATACACAAGAGTATTCTCTGCCACCTAATGAACTGACACACTAGTGTGTAAGTCTAGGTTTATCTTAATTTCATGTTTGCTTTGCTGATCACCAGGAATCACAGCAGGAAGTAAATGGCCTTTTAAAAGAAACGTGAGTAATATTTCCTTAAGCAGGCTCTATTTTAAACAACTAATGTTGAATGTAATACATCTAGCCACAAAATACACCATAAAATGGCAAGGTACCAAAAACACATGATGCAGACTATGCCAGATTTATGCTAAAAAACTGCAATAGCTTCTGAAAGAAAAATGATGGAAAATATTCCAGTACCATAACACAGAATAACAATGTTGTCTGAACTTATCTCGTAAGGATATAGAAAGTGTTTGGTAGTCACTCTTTATTAAATTTTAAGTTCTTTGAATGGTGTTTCTGATCTGAGGTTCTTGCAAATCGAGACTAAACAAATGAAAAAATGGAAAATATGGTTCCTTGTCACAGATCAAATTCTTTTGGTCAGTTCACTTACCTTTTTTTTTCTCCTTTGATCACTTGAGGGGATTTCATGGTGTCTGCTTGTATATTTACTTGAAAGATCTGTAGATTTTTAAAGTGTTGGGTTTTTTATATTTTCTGATTCTTCTGCCCAGCACATTTTGATTGGGGTGGACAGGGACAAGAGTCCTGCCTTGTAGTAAATGGAGAACAGTTCTCAACAAACCCAACTGGAAGTTGCAGCTGAGTTTTGTAGTAGAACATTCTTCTCTCTGTAGAATTACCAGTGAAGCATCAAAAATAACTGTTAAAAAGAAAAGGGTAAAAAATACAGAAAATGAAAAAAAAAAAAAAAAGGCAGCCCAACAAAAATCCCCATTTCTTCACATAAGAATTCAGCTCACAGGCATCAGAAGCTTCCAAATTGCTCTTTTCCCTCTGTTCCACTGACGCCAAAAATATTAGAATCAAGTTAAGATCCCTGGACTGTAAATCAAGCATTGAGGCTTGGCTGCGGAAGAGAAATCTTATTTGAACATTAGCAGTCCACTGGTAACTCTGCCAGTTTATTAATCTTATTTCACTTGTGACCTCAGACTTTCCATCTGAGTAAATCTTTATGAAATGCAGTCTCTCCCAATCGCCTTACCTTTTCAATAAAGGAAATTCTTGTTTTCAAGGGGAAAAGTGCTAAAAGCCTGTAACTTTTTTCTTCTGGACTTATGATCCAGCCTAATAAGTAATCTCATAATCTAAAGGTTAAATAACTTCATTTTGATGTCAGGTATGAGGGTTTTTTGCTTGAAATAAGACAACTTGTTTTGTAGGCAGGCGACAGTAGTCTTTAGCTAGAAGTGGTTTGTAATGATTTAATCAAGATAGGCTGTGCGTTTTTAAAAGTGAACTGAATTGCACTTTCAAAGCAGACTGACTTCATTGTTTACAATATCATAGACTAGAAAGAATTAAAAAATACCAAAAAAAGTCCAGCGCTCTGCTGTCAGTGTGTAACAGTACATCAAATAAATCATTAGGGATGTTCCATCTTTTTTGCAACAGGAATGAAAAGAAATAAAGATAAAAAGTTTATGTGTACTTTTAAATAAAGAATCCAGAGTTCTGGAGGTGTGAAAAGCCTCATCTGGACTAATACTGCTAGACCTCTCAAAAGTCACTAGTGCTTCTCAACCATTTCTGTAATGAGGAACAGTGATCCAATTTGAGGGTCTTTGAAAACAATATTTGGGTGGGGGAGGTTACCTTGGCTGATTGTACACTGCAGGAAGAAAAGGTAATTCCCTTAACTGTACCTGGAGAGAGAATTTGATGGAGCTCTTGTTCCAGGAAGGGATCGCAATGTCAAGATCACACTTGCGTGCTTGAAAGCCACCTCTTGAAAGCAGAATCCAATCTTGTTGGCTACATACAGCAATCTCCCTCAGCCCTGTTTCAGGCGAGCTCGAGGTGTTTTCTGGAAGGATGTCTGGCGACGGGAACAGGGACAAGCTGATGGAAGGTTAGCGTGGTGATGTGCTGAGCCTGATCCAACTCCTATTAAATTGAATGGGAGCAGGCTCGGCCCTTAAATGCAGGAAATGTTTTATTGTGAACTATCTGCATGATAGCTGCCAGGTGGATCAATAAGGGCTTCCACTGCTTCCTGCCGCTCACCTTTGATGAGCGCTAGATTTATGACAAACCCACAAACTAAAGCCAGCTCATTTGGTCTGCCCTGATGGCAGCTGCTGCTGGAGATAAGACAGACTTTATTGCCTTAACTGGCTGGATAAGGAAAAAGAGTTATCTGCAGAAAGGTTAAGAAACGCAACTTTTTTCAGTTCCCTAGCCAATTTGACTGTCTTCAGAAGAGCTTGCTCACAACGTGGCTTTGGGGAGGGAAGGAGGGAGAAAGGCTTGTTTATGCAAATACTAAAGAAAAAATGAGGGAGGTTTATTTTGGAAGGAAGAAATACAGTATGTTTAGGATTAACCTATCGTGTCGGGTGATCTGTGTATAAATCCAAACCAAAAATGTGTGCAGTGGACAAAGAGCCTCGCCATGCTCTCGAGTACGGTCAGCTCTGGAGAGCATGAGCCCCGGGCAGGGCTCTGGCAAAGAAGCCACCCAGCATCTGCAGAGCAGCACATCAGAAAGGGCAGCAGCAGCAGTGGCATTTGAATGTTAACGCCATCAAAAACATTAGTCGTGGTTGCGACACAAAACTGCTGCTGCTTTTCTTAAAGTCTATTCTGCATGAAGGAAGTAGGTTTTAGAAAACAAAATAAAGTGCTCTGCAACTTGTGTTTATTTGCAGTGTCACATGTGATCGGGTGCAGCACGCTGAGCAGGTAAAAGGGAACATTTTTTTTAAGGCAGTGACAACTAAAGTGTGGTAGTAATATTAGGTTGTGTGCGTTGTTGTCATAGCTGAACTGGGAGTCAAAAAAGCTTGAGCTTCACTCCACATGCACCCCTCCAAGTCTCTGCTTGCTCCATGGCTTCGTCCTTTGATTGTTCCCTGCAGTCAGGTCACTGACTTATAAAAGGAGATGTGTTCTGTTTTATGAAGCCCTGCAGACTCCTTCAGGGTCAGTGGATGAGGCATACTTTAGACATCCCAAATGTTGAGGAGAAGGGAGAAGTGAAGGATTTTGAGGGCAAGAGGATGGTTTCCCATAAGGCTGCTGCTGGACACCAAGCAGTGTCAGAACTGGTGTATGTACGCATAGTTCATTGAAACAGAGCTCATCATCTTCCTTGTTTAAAAAGAGGAGGGGGGGAAATGCGTGTGAGAAGGGAGCGGGAAGGGATGGTAATGCTACCTCATTAAAAATAGATGATGTCTTGTTTTATGATGTTCTTGTAGTATCTGTGGCTTGGTTTCTGCCCACAGGCTTACATGCAGCCCCACTTGCTGGGAAATGAGTTCACACATTTAGAGTTTCCACGGAGGGTGCAGCGCAAGGAAGTTGGAAAGAGGATGCTCTACCGTGACTTCAACATGACTGGCTGGTAAGAATGTGTCCTTCTCAGCACAGGGTCAGCCTTCTCCCCAACCAATGCCTGCTTTGTATATGTCTTTGATTAGTGTAAACTGCATCAAACGTGGAAGTGTAGGCCTGTGTACTGAAGGGAAAGGTATTTCCTTCTTTCATATGTATTTTTCTTTTAGAAGTTAACATTTTAAATAAGTCGAACTCCCTCTGGAGCCAGGACCTCAGTTCATTTTAACGTGTGAGCACTCAAAGCGGAGCAAACACATGAAGGGGAAGACACGCCAGGGGATCTTCCTGAAAGCTAAACAACTTTCCTATGTTGAAAGTAGCTTTTTATAGAATCTGGATCAGTGGGCCATCATGCCTTTGCATGCTGAGGAATGCTTGCAGAAGGGAAGAGCTGCCTCCCATACTCCAGTGTATCTGACCCCTGATTTGGATAACCCTTGAGGAATTGTTATAGAGATGGGCCCACCTGAATAAAAGTCATAGCCAGCCTACAATGAAAAGGCTTGAATGAACAGCATTGACTTAATGAAGTGAAGACAGGAAGAACGATGAGTTTTTTGTCTCTGGCTAAATGTCTTCATTGTTTTGTTTCAGTTCAAGAGGCTCCTTCTCAAGTGACTCCCACTGACTTAGAGAAGCCCTAATCCTTGCTGTTGTGGGCTCTTTGTGTGACCTATAAAGGCAAAGGCCCCATATATGCAAATGGTCTTCACTTCCATGCTGTTTGTGTTTTAGCATCCATAGCAAATGTCCTTTCAGGAAAGGAAAGAATGGAGGGGGTTAAAAAGCCTGATTTCTTGTAGGTTTGGAGGCTTGGATGTTCCCACGCAACTACAACTCCACATGCTTATGATTTGTCCCATGCTTTATAAACCATAAATATAATGATGTTTTAATGGCAGAATAATGATCTAAGTTTAATATTATCTGGAGTGTTTGTGCAGAACATGTTAATCTGGGAATAACCATCATTGTCTATCATCTTGAACAGATGCTAGTAGAATATGCAGTCTCACCCTGAGAATGATGACTTCACATTTTAAAAAGGCTACAGGCATGAGCAAAAGAATAGGGACAGAATGAGAACATTGGATCAACTGAGGACTTAAACAGCAAAACATTTGGAAGATCATGAGACGCTCTCCCAGTTTCTGCAAAGGGAGTTTTCTTATTAAACTTCTGGATGTCTCTGAAGGCATCAGTAAAGAATGGCTTCATGCAGATTTCCAAAAGCTTTTTTTCAAGATGTGAGATGCTATTGGAATAAAAAAAAAGGGGGGAAAAAAATCTTCTGCTTTGGAGGAGAGCTACAGAAGTATCATGGGCCTCCTGACAGGAGGGTAAGAGCAGAATTCTTTCATCATGGTTGGAAGGCAAAGACGGTTTCTCCAGGTTCGTGGGAGTTGTTTTGCATTTCCCCAGTTGGCTAGTGGTTTGGAAAGGAAATGAGGTTAAAATGCTTGAAGTTGTAGCATTGGCAGGTGACACCATAGCTCTTTTCCTAATAAACAAGAAGGGCCATGAGGAACTGCAAAGAATTAAGTGATTTACATGAATGGGGCATCACAGTGATCAAATTTGGTGCTGATAAATACCAAGTAAAGCATGAAGAGGGAAAAATAACTATTTGTGCACACTAGAGGTTCCAAGTGAACTTGAGAGCCATGTCAAAAAGCTCAGTGGAATTTCTGCTTACTGTGATTTTTCCAGTCAAAATTACCAGCAGAATATTGGGATGCATACATGGAATGGTTGGAATGGTTAAAAATTAAACAAAGAGATAATTCCGTATATCGGTTTGTACCTCATTTATGAATCTGTGCATAGCACTTCACCTTATTCAAAATGGTTATTGCATAGCTAATACTGTTTGGCGTTAGAAGACAGATAAATAAGAAGGAACACAAATTTTAAATGTAGAATAATGAGTAAGGTAGAAGAGCTTGGGTAAGTCTAAATGTATGGTAGATTTGATTCAATGTATTATTTTTCAGTACTGGTGTGTGAAGTCTGTTAACTATAGCATATAGCAGGGGGGGAAAGAGAGTTGATTTTTCTGTTAATTTTTCTGAATTTCCTGAAGTGTAGGACACATGTTGATCCAGTTACAGATTCTAATATGGTCAATACAAAAATTACCACCAGTTTAGCACAAATACACCTAGCTGTAAGCAGCTATTCCAGAATAAATACTTAAACTGTGACTTGAAAATTCAAGTCTGAATTTACCTCAGTGTTGTCCCAGAAAGAGGTGGCATGTGCCAAGCAGAAACATGTGGAGATTGCGATGAGGCTACCTCTCCCTGCTGTTCCTCTTGACTCCTCACTGGAAGTGGAAAATGGGGACTACGTTTTTGTCCTGAATAAAAGAATCAGAATCTTTTAGCTGCTCCATATCCCATAGCTAGTGCCTCAGCTACCTCTTAGTTTGTTGGCCTCAGGACAATAAAATGGTGAGTGAATTGCTCTATCGCCATACATGTATCTAAATCAGAGCCCTTCTAAATAAGGATTGATTTCTTTTTGCAGGGTGTTTGCCCAAAGGAGTCTTGTTTTCCATAGAATTGTGTGCAGTGATCTCCTAAGCAGAGGAGAAGCAATCTGTTTCTATTTATCCAAAAGTCTGGGTCAATTTTAATGGTTGAGATTGTGGACAAGACATTAGATTTCCAGCTTGGTGCACCCTCAGAGGTGATGCTTTGAAGTGGCTGGTGTTTCACAGTCGTCATTTTCCAGTTCAAGTGTTTTGCTTCTATTTTCTTCCCTTACTAATTCCTAGATTTAACTGATGCATCAGGACACAGAGGCCAAGGACAGAATCTCTGTTCTGCATTTGTTTCTAAGGACAATATCTATCATGGAGAATAAATTAGCATATATATTCCTTTTCAAGAGAACGTCAGATGGAGCTTTGGCCAGCCAGAGCTTGATACACTACAACACTGCCAAGCTTTTATCACTTAAAATGCGGAAGATCAATTGTCTGAACCTTTTTTTGGTCAGCCACTTCACTGTGTGTTGACATTTGCACATACATGTAGAGAGGTACAGGTGGTGTTAGGAAGAAACAGCCACTGTTACACTTAATTACTGAATCGTTTAGTGAGAGGGTGTAAAACTCTCTCTGCTCTGATGTTTCCTCAGGAAAATGAACTGGTTTATGTTAAAATTCAGGACACTTTCTGTGTTTTCTATTAGAAGCTGTATGACTTTTTTTTTTTTTCCCCCCTTCATTTTTACTCTTCTCCTGTGCTCTGGAGCTTTTCAGATTCTCAACAATGGCTTGGCTTGCCCAGCTTGTTTGGATTACAAAAGGTTATTGTCTTTGGGTCTGTCATAATGCATTTGGCCTTTTTTTTTCTTTTTGCTTTTTCTTTCTTTCTTTCTTTTTTTTTTTTTTTTTTTTTTATGTGAAGTTTCCACACTGGCTTTGTCTCAACAGCCCACAGTGGTAGCAGAGCTGCCAAGTTTCCCCACAGCATTAGGACAACCACTGATCCAGCAATGTGTACCGCATCACTAGTCCAGGCTGCATGTAACTGCTTTGAGACCAGCCTTTCCCTTCTCCCTCTGGCTCTCCCACGCTCTCTCCTTTCTCTGCAGTGGCAGTTGGGATGAGAAATCCACTGTATTAAATGTATCTAAAATAAATCCCATTTAGGTGGGAGCTGACTGTGAGCCGCCCCTCCTGCACCCTCGCCCCACATGCGTTGTGGTTGAGCAACCATTGCAAAACGCGTACTGTAGCTGGCAAGGCATCTTAAGAGCTGTGTCTCCTGCTGAAAAAGCCTCCAAGCTGTCTCGAGCCATAATTTGCTGGCAGACATCTGTGTTACTGACAGTCTTTCACAGCTGGGTCTCTGGGCTGGGGTTTTCAGGCCCATGGCTTGCAGAGGTTAAACATGTATTGGTGAGAGGGTAGTTCTCGTGGCTTTGACAAGTCCTGGCAACAGAAACATCAGGGAAGACTCAGTGGCCACGTAAGCAAAGTGCTGCCAGCGCTAAAAAGAGGTGCAGGTAGCCTGACTTAGGAATATGGGGAGGGGAGCAGGCCTGATGATAACTGCTCCTTTAAAGGACTGCACAGAATTAATATTCTCTGTCTCTGCCTTTTATTTAAAAGTTAAGACAAGGTTGGTCAGGTTTTCTTTACCTGTGGGTAAATCCAACGTGAACAATTTTGAACTACTTTGCTGTGACTATATTCTAGACACCTTCCCAAAACCTGGTTTTCTGTGTCCCTCACTGGCCCAATGGCTCCTTCCAGGGTTCCCCTCTCAGCCTCCTGCGGCGCTGCAGGAGCCGTACAGTGCTGCACTCAACCAAAGGCATCCAGAAGGCACTACCAACTGGCATCAGCTTTTGTGGTTTCAAAGTTAATTTTTTGCTCCTCCTTGGAACGCAGACAGTGGCCTTTCTGCTGCTCACATTGAAGTGGAATTCTTTCAAGGCTTGTTTCCCGATCAGAGCTCTAGCTTTTTGACTTGATTGTAGGGTGGCAAAAGAGCCCTAGATAACAAGTCCATTTTTTGACCTGGTTTGCCGGCAGCTTCCTTTGCCCTCCCAGAGTGCGCAGGGTTGAGCTGCATCCCATCAGAAATGGTCCGAGCTGGTGTAGTACCCACCACACATCATGGGCTGAAGCCCAAGGCAGCAGCGAGTGGAGGAACTGGGCACTGCCTCTGCGTGTGCTATACACGCGGCGGCGGCAGAGCCCTCGCCAGCTCCGCGTCCGTGTGTCTGGCCAGGTAGTGCTGTGGCACACCGTTAGCCACCTGAGGGCCAGCCCATGCCAGGGAATCGCCCGCCCGCATGATTTATTCCGAAGCAGGGAGGCTGGTGCCCTGGGGCGAGCGCTAAGCAAAACCCATTTTATTCTAGAGTCAATATTGTCCACTGCCTGGAAAGCTGCCAGCCTGCTCTGCGCTCACCCTTTTCTTTCCAACGGGGAATGTCTTTCAGCCTCTAAGCATCTGATTAAAAAAGCAACTTCACTTTTCAAGCCATTTTATTTCGTTTGGGATGGTTGCCTTTTGCTTTTATTGTGCAGCTCGCCTTGCCGTCTGCGGTTCAGACTCTGGCTCACAAAAACCAGGCTCTCATTAATCACTTATTGGGGATCCAGAATACCCCAGTGAGAGCCAATGTACATGTTTTGCTTGGTAATGCGCGAGCTGATTTGAACAAATATTGCCAATGCAGCCGCTATCTCATTCTTTATTGCTGGGCTCGATGTCCTTTGACAGCATGTTCAGGTAGCCTGCCCGAGGAGTGCCTGAGCAGATTGAGAAATGCCACAGAAATGCTTTATGGAGGAGGCGCCCACACTGCGCCCCCCTTTAATATAAATTGATTTATTGAATCAAGCACAGAAGCCCTGCTGCAGAAACCTCGGGCTATATTCTCTGGAGAACCACCTAATAAAACAGCCCCAACTGACACTCCTCATTAGCTTTTCCACCGATCCCAAGGCAGTATTTAAAGTGACAGTGTCCCTCTTTTCAGCCTGAATTTATCTGCTGGCTAATGCCTACGGGTCTAATTAGCTTAGCATTATTAGTCTTATTCAGATAAGCTGCGTTTCCTAACAGCTTGATTCCAACTTGTAAAAAGTAATTGGAAGTCTGCAAACCCTGTGCTGTAACCTGCTCGATTGCGCCTTTTAGCCAAATTCATGTAATTTACAAAAAGTCATCCTTTCTCTCTCCCCCCCCAGGCCCCCACCTTTTTTAATTGAGCTTTTTTTGTCTAGTGAAACCTTCTGTGCTTCTTCTGTTGAAATCCTGGCTGTATTGTTGTGTTCAAGACCTCAGCCATATCCTTTGTACAATCGCCAGGGAGAGATCAAATTTTAATTTCATAATTACTTCACAAGAAAGCAGCCTTTTTCCCAATCATGCCTGGTATTAATTTCCTCCCAGCAACTTACATTTTCATAATTTAATGATTATGGGCCACCTTTGTAGCACTGGGCCTTTCTGGAGGAGGGAGAGATAGGATATCATTTTTGCAGCAGAAACCATAATCCATGGCCACTTGCCTTGCTTTTTATGTCTTTGCTCCTGTCTCTCATCGTGAGGTAGCTGGGAGCGGGACGGGACGTGCCTCTTTGAGTGCACGCAACCAGAGCAGCTTGCTGGGTTGTGCCTGGGTGTCTGGGGCACAGCTCTGCAATGATGAATGGCTGTTTGCAATGTGCATGTTATGCATCTTTTCAAGATTTGCAGCCCTTGCTGCAGGAGCAGCGGGAGGTGAGAGCTGACCTGCTGCGTACAGCACGTCTCCTGACAGTGACAAATGGCTCTGTTTTCCCCAAGTGCACACATGCCACAGGAGCTGAGCCAGTGTCTTCGGGGCAGGAGAAAGCAGAAACAAGAACGTAATAGTGCTGCAACAAAAGAGAAAACTTAAGTCTGGGGTAAAGCCCTTTGTAAATGGCCTCTCTGGGGCCAAGTGAGCACAAGAAGAATGAGGTTGGTCTGAGTCATGTCCTGCAGGAGCTCTCTTTCTGGAAGCAGTGCGCCTCAGGCCTGTCCCTGCACGGCTGTGCACCTCCGCTTGGGCTTTGCCTTGGCACAAGATCAGGCGCTGCATGTGCAATGGCAAACAAAAGGCTCCCAGTGTGTTTCATCAGAAAGAAACTAAAATGAAATGAGGTAATCTTCAATCTGAAAACCCAAGCAAAAACAACTCTTCCTCCTGGTAAGGTGAAGTCTCTTCCCCTGCTCCTGCTTTCTCTGGCTTCCCCAGCTACACAAATTTGACATAAGCTTGGCTGGGCCCCTAGGAAATCCTCTTTCTTTCCATTGCCACCCAGGACTGACTTATGGCTCTGCTCCTGGCTGAGAGGAGGCCTCTTGCTCCTCGGAGTAGTTTCCAGCAGTGCTGTGGGATGGTGAGGTCCCTGCTTGCTGTGTCTCACTGCCTGCTCCCTACACTACAGCGACCTTTCCCAGAAGTTTGCTTCATGATTCCTCCTTAACACCAATCTCCTTTCCTTCCAGATGATCCCAGCTAGCAAGTGTGGAGCAAGCACTGTGAGGTTAACATGCAGTCTTTCTCCCATGCCTCACCACATCCTTTTAACAAGTACAGCAAATTGTGAATTTACAAACGGTTCTTCTGTCCATCACAGTGCATTAAGCCCATAGGGTGTTAACAGCCCACTTCCCTTAGCACTCTATCTCCAGAGAAAATTGCTGACAAACCTTCCTGTTTGTCTTTTAAAAGTAGAAGAGATGAAGTAAATTTTAAGGAGTGCTCAAGACAGCAGATTCACTGGGAAAAAAAAAAAAGACTTGGCCTGGTGAGACTGTTGCAGAACATGGATCCACTTGATGTGCAGCTGCAGTATCTGCGCACTGTTTCTGTCACTCGGTAGTGGAAGCTCAGCTGGTCACAAACAGTGAATAAAAGCGCTCACAGTACACTTGCTCTGTCCCTCCCAGGCTCCTGAGAACAAAAGCAGCAAGGGAGAGTGCTTATAAATACCCTCAGTTAATTTTTTTCCTGATTTGTCCTTTATTTGGGGCAAGGACCTCTCTAGATCCTTGGCCACCCTCTCCCTGACTTTTCTTCCACCACTTTCTTTTAATGCTTCATTAGAGGTGAATGGACTCCAGGAATGCACACTCCAGGAAGTGCCTGAGAGAAGATGCTGGTGCTTGAATCTTTAAAATGGGCTGGCCAAGATGAACAGTTTGCTTTCCTTAGGAATTACTTCCACAGGAGTATGTGGTGCCAGGGGATACATCCTCCCCAAAGTCCAGACTCTGTCTTAGGACTGTACGTGACAGCGAAGGCTCTCTGGAGGTCCAGAGCTCATGTACCAGTCAGATTTGACTAAGCCAGAAATCATATGTGTGTACAAATCATGCTGAGATACTTTGATTTTTTTTATTTTTTTTAATTTAATTTGTAGATGGGTAGATAGAACTGGGATTTGCAAAATGAAGCATTATACAGTTTCAGGTTCAGAAGAAGGGGTTTCTGAATTTTATGGGAAAGCCGCATGTTTTAAAACTTTTATGTTTTCCTCTTTACCTGAAAGAAACCCTGTGAGAGTATCTTGGTTTAGAGTAGATCTTTCCCTAAAAACTGTTTTGTGCATATGTGCACATGCATCGGTCATCTTTAATTGATTTGGGCTTGCCATCATCTTTTCTCTTAACAAATGTTACTATAGTTTGTGTGCTTTTATTATCGTTGTTTATCATAGTTTTGCCTCATTAAAGTATATATCAGATGGGTAATATGGGAAAGATACAGAGACACTGCAACATTAAAGCTAACCTACCCGGAGGATACTTAGTATCAGACAGAGCTGTCTGGATTTAGAGATCTTGACTCTGCACAAGCACGTATGTGTAAGGACATTTTTTAAAAAATTATGGCTGGATTGAGACATAAATTGCATAATTTTCAGTGGCTCTGTGCCTAACCTGCGCTACACATCTTTTCTTGGTAGTAAGCATGCACTTATACTTGTTTGATGCCTGTAGTTCAACAGACAGTACAGATAAACAGTTCCTTTTGCGTTGATGATTTAAGCTCTGCTATCCAAAGGGTTATCCAATCCACTGATTCCTTGTGTGGGAGGAGAAAAAAAAAAACCAGTTTCTATCAAGTTTTGTGTTGCTCAGAGATTAAAATCTGGTTTTCTGTTGGTATGACCAAAGAAAGTTGAGCTTGGGGGAAGGGAGTTTGGTTGGTTAGCTGGGGCAGTTTTACTGGGGGGGGTTGGGGGGGGGGTGTTTGGGGATGGTTCTGGGTTTGGGGTGGTTTTTTTTTTACAGAGTGGTAGCAAAGCAGTGCTAGAAATACACCAAATCCACGAACCTGTCTCAAAAGAGAGCCTTCATCCTTGTACTCAGTATGAACTAGGACATTTCTGAAGCCATAGTGCTTTTTCTTGCTTGCTTGCCACAAGTGGGTTTTGCTCTATGCTTCAAGCTAAAGCCCTTTGATGACGATTTGTTTTTTTGCTCTTCCTTAGGTTTAATTCTCAGTTTACTATTAGGTGTCACTAGCAGAGATGTGAAATACAGACAAACTTTCTAAAGCCAAGTGCTGTGGAAAAGCAGAGCACAGAGTCTGGATTCCCCTGTTGTTCACAGGACTGAGCCTTCCAGGTCAGGGTAGATTGTATTTTCACCACCATCTGTTGTGCCTGAAGATGCCAACGCAATACTTTTCATGACCAGTAACCTTATGCGGTTTGCTGTAAAAGAAAATATAATGTGGATTTTGGTTTTGGTCATCAACAACTTCTACTCTTACATGAATTTGTGCGTGCTTTCCAAAGGCCCATTTTAAGAACAAATTATATGGCAGGAGAATGCATAACACATGTAAGAAATTATCGAGGATTTTGGCTCTGAAATCTGTATTTGGGAGCTGACCAGTTTTTCAAGTTCTGACCCAGCAATATGCAGGTAACTTTGATAATCTTTTATTTAAAGAGTACCTAAAGCACTGCCAATGACCTGAGCACTGTAGGAAACTTCCTCCATAGATTGTCTTGTGCATTTAGCAGCTTCTGGTTATTTTTTCGCCATGTATTTAGAGCAGATTTAGAGCAGATTCCAGTTAGCATATGAGTAACATCATGTCAGTCCTACTTCTTTCGTTCTGACATCTCTTTTGGCTCCCGGTGCAAGTTGGCCCGGTTTTCCAAAATGTTGATCCTGAGTCCAAATGTAACTTTGTGGGTGGTACATATGTCAAGCCCTAGTTCACTATTTTTGGACAGCAGCAGCATTTCATAATTCTTTTGAAACGAAAAGAAGAAACGAAGTTAACTGAAAAAAATGCACCTAGATCTAGCTGGGCACAAGCTCTCCTTTTCTACTCCCTCCTCCACCCCCCTGTTTTTCCATTTGGAAAAATAGAGGTTTACATGGCAGAAGCACTTGACAGGTTTTAGGCTCATTCAGAGCAGCAAGCAATAGCATAGCCTTGTCTTTATAACCTGTCTTGTCATGCCCTGGCGGCCACTGAGACCTCCTGGGATGTGGACGAGGAAGATGGGGAGAGTAGAGGGTTGCAACCCTGTGTTTGTGTTTGTTAAAACAGTGAGCTAGGCTGAATTACGTAGGTGGCTGAGTAAGGCTGTGTTGGCACCAAAAAAGCCAAACAACCCCCTCAGGTTCTCTGTATCTCTGTGTTTGATATACCTCCTGCCATATTACATCTTTATATACAGCACACAAAGGTATAAATGCAACTTTTACATAAAATCAAGTGAAATAGTCCAGAAGGCTGTAGCCTGTGTGAAATAAACACATGTACAAAGTACAGGAGATTTCACAGGGCATAAATCAAAATGAACTTCATAGCTTCCTTCCTTCCTTCTCCCCAGTGCAGTTGCTGAGCTGCTAGCTGAAAAGCCGTCCTTCATCCTTCTCTTGCAGCAAACCACACGTTCATATATTATTAATTCTGTTTTGCTAGTAGTTCAGGACATAGGTACTTTTCTAGAGTGTCTCAGGTTGCTTTTCCGTGTCTGTGCCAGCCCCACTGCTGTGGTTGCAGTTCTGAGCATTGTTTTTCAAGCACTGGTAATTTTTCAGGCAATAGCAATACCAACAGAAAAAGTGTGTTTGAGATGAGTCTTGACACCCAAGTTCTGAGCCCAAGAGGTGATTTGCTGTGAGAAACCACAAAACAAATCACTGTAGCCCTCTGGGCCTCCCTCACTTAGCTGCATAGCTGCAGGAGGTCATAGGCTAGCCAGCTGCCCTTTCTAATCCGCTGATGAAACAAGTTAGCTTCAGCCCTTGCAACATGGCCTCTTCGAGCATCCTTACACCATTGTGTCACAGTTGAAGACCCTACAGACGAAGGTCCTTATGGTGGTTCCATAAAAGATGCTGGACACGGCAGTGAGGACTGTTCTTTTGAAGAACACCAGCCTAAATGATGCCTTTTTCACCCCTTCTTTTTTTCCTTCTTCCTAAAGCGCAGTCAGTGTGAGTTGCTATGCAGGAGAATATAAGGAAGGAGGGGAGACAGGGAAGAAAACTTGGTCCCTGTTTTCGGCTACTTACAGGACAGTGTAAAGTGAGGGCTTTGGTTTTAAGTATTTGTAGTTATCTTGCAGATAATACAGTTTGTGGGTAAAGAATGGGTTTGGTTTTTCCTTTGAAAAGGGGGCAGCAAATAGTTAAGTCACATCAACTTAGTCTTTTTTACCATTTGCAACAAATACGTACAACAACTTGAAACTCCAGTAGGAATGGTTGTCTTGTCAGGCTTATGGTTTGATTAGTCATTTGACTCTGATGGCCAACGTGGACTCAGGTGATACCCTTTTTCTTGGTGTCAGAGCACAACTGGCTCTATGCAAGGAATAGGAAAGAGATCAGACTTCTCCTCAAGGAGGTTTCGCCAGGGCTCCCAGCACTGTAGGTCCAGCTGGAAGCTTTGGGACATGTTCATGAGCAGTTAGGGAGGGTAAAATTCTTCCTCCACATTCAAACCAGGATATCCAAGTTGGTGAGTGAGGCAGATGTTATCTATTCCCTGTTGAAAAAAAAGGAAAGAACAAGAGCAAAGTCCATGACTGACTCATCCTTCTCAACAAAATGCAATTCCAGGTTTTAAACATTGGGGAATTATTATCATGCTGGCTACTTGTAATGATTTCTGCCTTTTTGTTTGGTTTAAGAGCTAATCCATTTGCCCTCCCCAGTACAAAATGCAATTTAAATGCCTTCACTGTATTGTCTCTTATAGAGATGCCCAAGTGTCATGGTTATATACCCAAGATGTTCTTCACTATGTGGTCTCCCATGAACCACCCAGTGTGTTTTGCAAACCTCACCTAGTTCCATTTTGGGATTTCACACATAGTAATGTTTTGTAGTACAGGAGCGGAGTCCTCCACTACTGTTTCTTCTGTGCATTTTGGTTGCTTTTCCTTTTTTCTTCCCCCTCCCCTCACCCCCAAACCCTAATATGGGCCCTACCTGTGATAACTGGGAAATGTAAAGGTGGGGCTTAAATGTCTATGCTATTCCCTTTAAGTCTGAGGCTTGCCTAGGTGATGCAGCATATATAGCTGTGTAACACAGCACCATTTATTCATGTCAGGTCTATGCCATATTTTGGTGAAGCAGGGGACAGTTCGATTACTATATAGGATTTCACCCTTAATTTTTAATTTCCTGCTCGTTTGTGTCACAGCCTTAACATTGCTTAAACCTGATTGAATGCGACTCGGCAGAGCTCAAGCAGCCAGCCCGGCTGGACAGATGTGCAGCAGGGGTTGGCGGTGGCTGCAGGGGACTGGCCGCAGTGCCTTCTCTCCTGCTTCTCCCTTCCTCTTTGGAGGGGAGTGCTGACTCGAGCGCTCAGGGGATGATTTTGGTATCACCCCAAGGGCTGTGGGCAGGGGTGGGCCGGGAGGGAAAGGACAACATGCAGGGAAAGGCTGGGGAGGGATGATTTTGTGTTATGAAGGAAAGCATGTCCCTCTGGGGTGATGTACATTAACCAAAGAGGCTCCCCAGCAGCTCGGCTCAAGCATGTGTTGTACAAGCCACAGGACTCTACAGCTTATGAGAATGATAGCTGTCTATTTTTTTAATTTTTTTTTTAATTTCTCCCTGGCAAAATTGCTCACCTTCTCACCTCATCAGTGTCAATAGCTGGATGTGTAAAACGTAGAGTACGCAGGCTTGCAGTAAAGAGAATCAGAGCATGAGCATTTACTACTCTTGTCTCTTGGCCATGGGAAGGCTGCTGTGAAACATGAAATCTCTGACAACCTTGACTGTTGCAGTCAAGGTCAAGTGAGCACTAAATATCCTTCTAAGACTCTTCAGCACGTGAAGCTTGTCTTGGTTTAAGCGGTCCTGAAAGGTGAGAACAGGATCAGATTGCTGTTTCACACTTTAGCTGTGTACACGTCCTGTCATTGCCCACCATTTCATGTTAACAGCATGAATCTAGTCATTCGTTAGCTTCTTGGTGGGTTTGGGGGAGGGGTGTTTGCTTGTTTGGGTTTTTTTTTATGACACTGTATTACACTATAGCTGCTGCCATAGCCAACGATATCTTACCTGGTTAGGATGCTATTCCAGTCCACCTCTTTTTCCTTGCAAGCAATAGGAGCAGCTTGGCATGTTAGATATTTCCTCACGTTTGCTTTTCCTTTTGGTGAAATGGATAATTCTTTAGGGAAAATCTTTCCACAGAAAAATTTATATCTTTGTTCAAAGATGAAGTCCCTAGGAAAAATAATTATTTTTATTTATCTATTTATTAAATCACTGCTGCTTGTTTCAGAGCACTGGGTCACTAATTCAGTGCAAGCTTTATAAATGTTTGTCCTCCCCCCACAGGGCATACAAAACCATTGAGGAAGATGACTTGAAGTTTCCCCTTATATACGGAGAAGGCAAGAAGGTGGGCATG
This sequence comes from Haliaeetus albicilla, assembly GCF_947461875.1. Taxonomy (NCBI): domain Eukaryota; kingdom Metazoa; phylum Chordata; class Aves; order Accipitriformes; family Accipitridae; genus Haliaeetus; species Haliaeetus albicilla. Next base: position 36,475,004 of record NC_091496.1, on the reverse strand, counting down.
TTTGCTTTCCTCAGACCAAAGGAAGAAGGAATTCGGTGCTGTTTACCACTCAGTTTAGCCTGTGGCAGTCCAGTGTTTTCCACTCAGTATCTTTATTTTATCGTTTTGACAGCTTGAAAGAATATCTTGGTTCTGTCACAAATCAGTCTCATGTCTGGGGGGTGACGGGTGAGCTCAACACACTAAAAAGCATTTTTATATCAAACATAGTCATTTGCTGTTCAGTTTGCTTTTGTTTTTCTTTCATTGTAAGTAAGCTGCAATGAGACCGTCTTAAATAATTGACTTAAAATGTTCCTGGTTTCATTGTGAAATGTAACTGGGCTGGATGAAGATAGCAAAAAACCTCATGTTTGCTGAAGACAAAGCAGGAGGATATTTAATAGTGCTTTGAGATGCAAAACTCTATTTTAGGAAGGGGAGGGATCAGGGCAAGATTTGGTAAGTATAACACCCCTTAACCCTATCTTCTTCAGCTAGTGTATGTGAACTCACTGTCGAACTTTTCTGATGTGTGAATGCTGATAGTTTTTCTTGAAAAGGAGAAATGAACCGTTCCGTTTGGGTGTACTTTGTTTCCAGCTCTGTGATTAAGAACAGCGAGATCATTAGTGCTAATCCCAGCAAGCTTAGCTGGATGCAGCAATAGGATCAATATAAGGACGCAGTGGTGTCAGTTTGCCGATATTGGTATGCTCGCTGTGTTTCTAAATAGTGCTCCCCTGCTGCATTAGGTTCTTATCTCAATGCAAAAATACACGGTCTTCAAAATTAGTCCAAGTTTTGAAGGTTCAGACCTGCAGCTTATCTCTGAATTTGGTTAGGTTTATAATTATTTGCAAAATGTTTCATGCACATCATTTTAATTTACTTTCTTATTGCCTTGTGGAGCCAAGAGTTAGTGAGGCAAAATAATTTTGAGTCAGTTGCTCGCTGTTATTGATGCTGTGAGCTCTCGTGTTCAGAAGCTGCTGCAGCTAAACTAGAGTTTGGGGGAAGTGATACGCAGACAGCAGAGAGCGAGGTTCCCCGTGAGGCTGTCTGCCTGGTCAATCTTTGGAGAAGCGTTAATGAAGAAGAGCCCAGCACCTCTTGGGAGACAGCTCATGTCACAGAGGAAGGTGCTTGGGGGATGAAGTGGTAGACCTGAGGTAACAGCAGACCTGCCCTAGACTGGCTCTCCACAGAGAGAGCACTGCGGTCAGTGCCACTGTCACCTGTGTGTTCAGCAATTTAGGTGGCCTTTGGCACTGGGTGGAGGGGATATACAGCAATATATCAGTAGGAGGAGGCCACAGGTTTCTTAGGTGAGTAATTAGGCTCCTCATCCTTTTTATAAAACCTGTTTACTAACCGTATAATTTGCTGAGGGAATGGTCTCATAGACTGGCGTGGGACAGTGAGGCAACTGGGTTAGGTTTCCATAGTCCCAGTCCTTTACAGATGGTCACAGTCTAAGATGGGTGTATGCAGTCTGGGATGTGGATGAATACAAAGCTTGGAATAATGAGGGAAATGGAGACGAAATGAGTGTGAAAAGCTTTGATTAGCTGTGTTAAATCTAGAGTTTCTGGGAGAGAAAAGGGAATTCATCCCTAACTGTAGCAGTTACGGGGTAGGAACGTTATCTCTTTCCCTGTTGACACAGTGCATTTAACAAGATTTGATCCCATTGCTTTTCTTTATTTCTAGGCTCGGGTTATGGCAACAATTGGAGTGACCCGAGGACTGGGAGACCATGACCTGAAAGTGCACGACTCCAATATATACATAAAACCTTTCCTGTCCTCATCTCCTGAGGTAAAACAGCCAAGGTTCAATTATCTGATTTGTGGGAGAGAAACAAATATGCCTAGTGTGCTTATTTGTTCTTCCCAAATTGTCCATTCTGATTGTGGTCCAATCCAGGTAAAATGCAGCCCTTCCCAAAGGTGCAGCGTGTGCGTAACATCCACATAGTAGGAACATTATAAGTTCCCCAGCTGTGTGCCCTGGCTCTGGTTGCTCCACATCCCTGGCAGAGCATTGATGCCTTCTCACTCCCTGGTCTACGGTTATCCCATAGCCTTGCCATTCAGTGTGAGACACCCATCTCTCCCCACCTTCATGTGCTCCAGCTGCCCTTGAGGCCTGGATCATGCTGCCTTCACAGAAGCTGATGTAAAGCTGTGCTCTCCAGAAGGGAGCACTGGATGTTTTCCACAGTAGTGTAGTATCCTGCATTACACAGAGGATACCAGATCAACTCGTAAGCAGGAAAATGCCAAGAGCGATTGGAAGAGTGCTTTATGCTTCCATCTGTCTGCCCCTTCACCTCCAGTTCTTAATTCTTTATGACGGTTTTGTGCAAACACCAAATAATGGCAGGAATGGCAGTGTGCATTCCCAAATGATGGCATAATGAGGGGATTATGCAGTTTTTGTGTTAAGGGTAGTTTTAGATGCCTCCATCATTTTGAATTTCCTCACCACAAACAGTTCCAGTTTTTGACCACCAGAGACCTTGCAGTGAAGGATATCAAGCCTTCCAAAGGGATCTGAATCTATTTGTTAACAAGAAACATGCAAACCTCGCTCTTTTTTCCTCTGTAACTGCATTCCTGTTCCTACATCAAGGAACAGATGACACATATTTTTCATAAAATATTAAGCAAGGGCAAACCATCTGATGACAGCACAAAAAGAGGAGGCTTTGCTTCCATGGCTCAAATGCTGAGAGTTGTCCACTGGCAACTGGCTTGCTAGGGTTTTAACCATACCCATTATTTGACCTTGAGTTTATTGCTTGCTATAGCAGTGTGAGAGAATGAAAATACACAAATGACATAATACTGCTAGGAAGCAACCAAATTATTAAATTAACCTTGCTTAGATCATCTTGGAGACTTTAAAAATAAAAATTAAAAAGTGCTGAGAGTTTGTGGCCCTGAAGAAAAGGGGGAGATCTACAGGCAGCCCCCTCTTCATGTTTCCTTGCTGTCAATCCAGTACCTTCCCTCCCCCCGATTTTAATGTGTGGTAGCCCTTACCTGGGATGTGTTCCTTTTTCTCCTCAGCCAGGCAGGCAGCCGCTCTGCCCTCATCACCGTGATGGATTTGTTTAGTGCCAGCAAAATGATGCAATTCTACCTATTTATTTTTCTTTCTGGCATGCTGAGACCCAGTGTTTCTGGGGTATGTAATGGCTGCAGCACAGTATCTCAGCAGTATCATCTCTGCCAATTGCTGCTGCAGTATTTGTCTGTGTGTATAAACCAAAGCTTCTCATGGGCCTTTCTGATTTGTGTGGAGTGTGTCTGTACGTGTTCAAATTCTGGAATATGACATCCAGTTCATATGCTATCCACGTTTCAGGATCTCTTAACTGGTTCGCGAAAGGGAAGCAAAATTGGCTTTGTTTCCACATTCCCTTCACAGCTAAATTCAGCAGAAATGTACAAGGGCAGGAGGAGGAAAGACAGAGCACCAGCCACCTCAGTTTAGAGACACTGGCAAAAAAAGCCCTGAATTTTAGTAGGAGCTAACATATGCTCCAGCTTGCTTTCCATTGCACCTCCTTTTCTTAATCATCTCTTCCTTCTCTTCCCAGAAAGAGCCCCAGTGCTTTATCTCCGCATGTTTTTCTCTGACTTGTTCTGTCCATAGATGGACAGTGCACCTTGCACAGAAACCAGCATTAAGAAACAGTGTCTGTATGCTGCCATCTGGGAAGCTTGGCACTTGGAAGTAAAGGCAGTGGCGTCAGGCAGCAGTCATATTTGGCCCTTGTGCAGCATTGGATTTTGAATTGTTTATATAGAGGTAGGGAAGCACAATGTCTGGTTCCCAGACCTGGAAAAGGGGAGGCACAGGAAATTAAGGCGCACAGTGAGTCGTGACAGAGTGAGGATCCAAGTCCTCTGGCTTCTGTTTCTGTGCCGTGATTACAGCATCCTTTCCCAAGTTGGGGGCAATGTGGTGAGTTTTCAGAACGTTTTAATTCCAGCGTGACAAAGCTCTGGTACGCCACATCCACCAAAATTTAGCTGAAGGAAAGGTAAGCAACCCTGAGACTACATCCAGAAATAGGCACATAAAAGTAATTTGAGGGTGGTGTGAAATGATACTTTGATAGAGTGCCAGGCTATGGGAAGAGAAGTCATGTAGCCAAGACTGACAAATGTAATCAGGATTCAGTGGCTCAGCTGTTACAAGACCAGATTTGGAGGACTTCTGCAGGTTGGTGAGCTCTAGAGAATTGAGCCTTTTATAATGAACTGGAGTAGCACAAAGCAGGCAAGCCATGGCTGAGGCTCTCTGGCATGGAATTAAATATTTATTTTTCATAATGGAACAGTTCATTTGAAAGCTTTCAGCAGGAAATTCTGCTTTTTAAAGCTCAGCAAGAGCCACCTTGTTGCAGCTGAAAAGCAGAATTTCATCCTGAAATTTTTTGAACAGCAGCTCAGCCATTTGGTGGGGAGAGGTGTGGCTCTGACAGCAGCATTTGGTCCTTGCCAGTGATGGACCCAAAGCCAGCCACCACAGCAAATGATAAGAAGGTAATGAAGGAGAATTTTTCTTGTTCCATTATGTTAGTAAAATCTTTCTGACAACTCCACAAATATGTCAAAGGAGACCGCTTTAGATTCACATCTGCCTTGTGGAGAAATCTTCAGGAATTATACCATTGAAAGGAACAAGCAAGGCAAATACTTAGAGAAGTTCAGTATGATCAAAGGGAGTCAAGGTGGTTTCAAGAAGCAAACATCACACTTTAGTGGCTTGAAGTCCTTCAGGGTTATGTCTACCAGAGAATTAAAAAAATAATAATAAATGCAGTAGATGGTCTTGTGTGAGCACTTTGATTTCTCAGAAAACGTTTGAGAAACTGTTCTGCATCACAGGTTATTAATATAAAAGATATGAAGCTACAGACTAAGTGGAAAGTTGGCACAGTCTACTGGAAATTGGCTAAAGGGCAGGAAACAAAGGGTGGCAGTAAAAAGCTAAAAGGAGATTAATTGGTGAGTGCTGCAGGGAACAGTGTTGGGACCCGCTTTTTATTATTTACATATAAATTACTTGGAGGGTGGTATTGAAAGATCTCGTCGTTTGCCAGCGAAGCTGTGCTGGATAACACTGCGCATAAAAAGGGACGATACAATTAAGAAAGGGCTTAATTTATTGAAGTAGCCGAGTTGATCAATAGTGCAGGCAAGTGAATGCGGGCTGTTGTATGGCTCGAATTCCCCTGGGGCCGGCTGCTGAGGAGCACCTCAGGTGGCTGCAGGCTCGCGTGTCACTCTGTTGTGAACGGTTTTCGAGCCGCAGGGACTTGCATTGGCTGTCTCTTAAAAAAAAAAAACCTGGCAAACAAACCACAGCGCCTTCACAGAGCTGCTGTGGTCCTTTTCGGCAGCCAAATGCAGGTTTTGTCCGGTGGGTAGATCCATTTGAAATGTAAATATAAAACCAGCCCACCTGTTTGTTCGTTGCTTGCCCAGAGCATTTTTCTCTGCTCTTTGACTGCATGTAGGTGAGCAATATAAGAAACAAATATCTGGATTGAAGAAAGGCGTTATGTGACAAACTGCATAACGCATGTTCAGAAAGATGTCGTGTGTGACTGCGCTCTAGCAGTGTGTATCTGCTGTTACCTATCAGCAGAGATCTGTAAGTACCGGTCAGGGTAAAACATAGTGTAACCCAGTGCTTATTGCCATGGATGTCTGTGCTACCAAGGTTCTGATGCTCTTTCCTTATAGTTGGTTTTCTGGTTACTAAAGTCAAGTTTAGCTAGTTAACAGGTCAGCTGCTCTACTTCAAGTAAGACATCAGTGAATGGTAGAAGTGTGGTGACCAAACTGGGCTCCTTTGAGGGCTGCCCTAATCCTCCAGAGAGATGTTCCAGAGTGAGAAAGTTGGCCAGGGCAGCACAGAAGGGGCTGGTAGGCCAGGGGGAGTTGCTGACAAGGCTCTCGGGACAGCACGGCAGGCAGAGGACAGAGCACAGGTAGCCCAAGGCACTTGGGCCAGAGGTCACAAGTTCTGTGGGGTACTATCAGGATTGACGTCTGGCTGTAGAAGCAATGAGTCATGAGGGAAAGATTGAAGATTCAGGCTGGAATTGCTAGGAAGTTCTTCAAGGGTGCAGCACCAGTTAAGGAAACCTCTGCACTGCCAGCCAGTGTCTGGCCAACCGTCTGCGCTAGCAGGGCCGTGCAATACTGTTTTGCAGTGCGTGCAGCTTTGCGCAAACTTACGTCACAGACAGAGCATAGCTTAAACCTCACTGTTGTTTAGTTACCTGAAATAAAGCTACAGGAAGGAGGCAGTCATTGGGAAGGTTGTCTCTGGAATAAAAAAAAAAAAAAAAAAAAAAAAAGTAGTAATTTGATCACGTAAGATTTACAGTGCTGTGGGGTTGCTTGCTGTTGCAGGCACTTAGGTAACTCCCTGCATCTCTCCTCATCTTTCCGAAACTCCGGCATATCACACTCCCTCACCTTTTCTGTACAGTGTGTGTGGAGTATGCTATGGGGCGTTGCACTCTGTGGGGTGAGTGGAGTGGATGTTCCGTGAGCCCTGCTGGTCTGAGCATCCCTTACATGTGCCTTGGTGGGGCTGCCCAACCTGTGTGCCTCTGGGAGCTCTGCTGTCACGCTGCTCTGTGTCCAGCTGAAGGCACGTGTCGCTACTGCAAGAGACCCTCGTTGAGAGGGTCTTACCCCAAGTAAGAACTAGAACAGAGCTGCTAGCAGAAAAGGGAAGGGTTTGGAGCTGGCTTGTTTCTGTGCCTGGGCAAGGTGGTCTGTGAGCATAACCTGAACCTACAATAGACTGGACAGCTCTAAATCAACTCATTTTTGTCAGCAACATACTGGGGGCACCTACAGCTGTATTTTAGAAATCTGAGGAAAGACAGAAGGAAAGAGCTTAAGAAAAAATTAAGCATTATGCGGACATGGCTGCCCTAATGTGTTGCTGCTGTGGTAACTGGAAGGCAGGCAAAGCTGCATTTCAGTGAACATTTAGTTGCATGTCCAACTGGACCTTGTATACAAGAATCTTACCTGAGGTTGCCCCAAGCTTGCCTCCTGTAACCTTGGCGCTCTCTTTCCTTAACCTGCATTCCAGCCTAGCGTCCCTTATTGCCCTTCTCTGTACCTCTTCTGACATCTAGTTCCTTCTCAGTGGCACCCCTTTCTGGAGGTGGTCAGTTCACAAAGCTTTTGCTTTTAGGAAGTACGTACCTTGTTCCCAGATCACCCACAAAATCAGTGATTGCAATTTTTTCTTTTCCCCCAAAACTAAACATGTTCTTGGTAAAATTATCTGTTCTTGGTGTTGCTCTAGAATTGTGCTACACCAAGGATTTGGACCTTTTGACCTGTGGATTGGCTGCAGGTAGCTTCGACAAGTTTCTTATCTGCCCCAGTGCCGCTCCCCAGTCAGACAAGATTGTTCATTTCAGAACGATTCAAATCAGTGATGCGTGGTCTTGGTTTCCTGCCTTCTCCCCCACCAACGCTGCAAAAACAGCTCTTGTGGTGTAATGTGTACTTTGCCTGGGTGGGAGAGCCGTGGTAGATGCGTTTTTCCTAGTGCTGACGTTCAAAGCTTGGTTATTCTTACGAGGGGCTTCCTGCTGAGTGCATCCCTGAGCGTTAACCCCAATGCTCTCTCAAATATTAGAATCATAGAATCATTTGGGTTGGAAAAGACCTTCAAGATCATCGAGTCCAACCATCAACCATGCATGCTATTTGCCCATACCCAAGAGATGTGATCAGAACACGTGCTTATTGACGGCTGTGTTGACCAACTTACCCCCTACACCCCCATGACTTCTGAGTTGAAACTCTGGGCTGTTACAGGCTGAACTAAATTTTGGGGAGTGGGGACTGTGACAACTACTGGTTTCTGTGCAATGGGCTTGAGGTGAGAGCTGCGCTGCATATAGGGATCTTTTCTATAACAGTATTCCCACTCAGTCTGAATAAGGAGATATGCTCTAATTAATAGAGTATCTTGCCTTGACTTTAATCCTCTCCAAAATCCTTATTCAGCTGCTACCTTAGATAATGAAGTGAAGGTTACATTTTACAAATGACCTTCTTGTGCTTTTGAGTGAAAGGCGAACAAGTAAGGATTAGCAGTCAGGTCTAGGTGATTTTTTTTTTTTTTTCCTTCCTCCGGTACTGGTTGCAGTCCCATAAAATCATAATTATATTAAAAGGTCCAGGCATTTTATGTGCATTGCTTGCTCCATGGTTCCTAAGGGGAGAATGCACCAGGAGGGAGAATAAAACAGCTCATATTTTCTAGTTATGCCAAATGCTTGTTCTGACAAATTTCCCAAATGCCGCTGCTGTTAGTGGAGCCCAAGGCCAGAGCAGGGTGCTTGACGAGGTGCACCGTTTCCAAACTTCACTACAGATGATCGTTTCCTCCTGTCTGCCTTGCCAGGGTTGTCACATTTCTTTCAAACTGTGGTTCTTGCTGTGGTAATTAAACTGCTCCATGAGTGCTTTGTAATGGCTTCCCATCACAACCTGGAAATTTCAGGCGGTTTGTCAGCTGGAATACAATGTGTGCTGGAAGGAGAGTTACATCCAACTAATGGCTCGGTTTAAAACACTTGCCATGACCTTTCCTTGTATTCTGGCTCAGCTGATGGTCTCCTGCCCCTGCTCTCTGTGTCTGCCCCCTCTGCTCTTGGCTTTCCCCAGCCCCATTGGGAAGAGGACAGTGGAAGTTGTCTTAAAGGCAGGGTGTTACGGAGGTGCCAGCAGTGATGGTCAGCCTGACTGTGGCTGCAGACTGACGAGGTGAAGCCAGTGGGCATTTTAATAGTTTGGATAAGCTTGGGGGTTTACTTTTGTGCAGATCTTGAATTACTCTCTACTTACTGAACTCCTTACAGATACACATAACTGAGCGCATAAACAGTTTTTCTCCTTTTCGTGGAACTACTCACTTGCTCAGGCATAATTCTTGAGTGCAGCAGCTGCGTCAGGTCTAGAAAAGTGAATGCAATGCCTTCTGCCACACAGGCATTTCCAAATGTGCAATTTATCTGGCAGAGTTAAATGGATCTGGACAAATAGTGAAAACAATTATTTGTGAATATTTTATTAGAAAATATCAAAAATTCATCAAATAAATTATTCAGCTTCCATATGACTAGTCCTGCCAATGATAAGGAAGAGCCTCACACGCCGAAACCAGGCCGCTGGGCGGGGGAGGCTTCAAGTGCTGCTGGCAGCAGGCGGCACGGTGCTTTACAGCCTGGCTTAAGAACGCTTGCATCCTTCCCAGCTGGGGTCAGCACTTCAGCTGTGCTGAGCCAGGGCAGGAAGGCTTGCTCTCTCAAGGGCTAAATTGGAGACAGACCCCAGCAGTGCTGTGGGAGAGGTATTTCAGTGCCATGGCCGAACCTGCTAACTCACAGCCAAACTCGGCAATGTTTCACAAACAGGTCTGACAGTCTTCTCCTTCATGAATGTCTCTCGGGTTTTTCTGTTTTAGGTGAGAGTTTATGACCTCCTGCAGTACGAGCATGGGCCAGATGATGTTCTCATCCTAGCTACCGATGGACTCTGGGATGTACTGTTAAATGAAGAAGTGGCAGAAGCTGTCACTAACTTTCTACCAAACTGTGACCCTGATGATCCCCACAGGTTTGTGCTCATCCCTGACTTTCTAGCTTCTCCACAGAAAAGCACTTTCTGGTAATCTATTTTTGTAGAAAGTAGGATATGAATAACATTCAGTAAATATGCAATACATACAAGAAGACATTTTTATAAGTTGGATGGAACCTCTACAGCAAATGTGGGCGTTTGGGGCAGGCGGGTGGGGTGTCTGTTATAACTCAGAATTGCCTACCTTCAAAGGAATAGGTGTAGGATCACAGTATCTTGGCACAGGATCCATTTTGTTTGCTGTACAAGGTCCTGTGGAAGCTGTAGGAGACTGAGGTCTTAGAAGAACATGGCAACAGGTCTCTGTCTCCAGCAGTCACAGGCTTCCACTTAACTCTCCTCTGGATAGTCCCTTAACACTAAAGATTGTTTCTCACTGGGACATCATCAGCATCTCTCTCTAGCTCTCACTCTGTATGTAGGTAGGTAGGTAGGTAGGTATGTATAAATACTGCACAGTGTGGTTCCCACTCATTCCTGGTCATGCTGCAACCTTTAAATCCACCTTCAGTAGGGGATGCTCAGTGCTACCAGCTGCAGCACAGGTGTGGTGACAAAGGAGGTGGAAACAGGTGGAAAGTCTGACTCTATTTCATTTAGTTGGATTCTGTCTCATTTCACAATTTTCACCTACCTCATCCTCTTCATTTTCCTGTCTTTATCACCTCTTACTTGATCAGTTTCTGTCTTTAAAACATACCATCAAGCAAACAAACAAGTTCCCAAACAACTAGCTAGAGCACTGTCTGCCTTGAATGAGTCCATCAGTCAGTCTGCTGCTGAGTTCAGTGTCACTGTGAATTAAAACATTGCGCTAGAGATCAGAAGTCTCTCACTTGTAAAAGGGAGGACTGTGAAAGTGGAAAGAGCTTTATCCTTCCCTAGGGACTTTTCAGGAAGGGAAGTGTGTGTTGCTCCTGAATTCAGGCCTGGCCGTCGCTGTCTTCTGCCCTCGCCCTGGGCTGAGAGAGCAGAAAGGAGCTTTTATGCATCCCCGGTTGGCCTGCAGAAAGCAGAGCTTCAGAAATAAGCTCTGGGTTATCTCGGCAGCCAAGTGAAAACATACGAGATGGTGCAAGAGCCCAAGTTACAGTTGTTTAGATGTGGCAGCTTTTGAGGGCATGAGGAAACCCATCTCAAAATGCTTGGTTTTTCTCATATTTCTGAGTGGTCATGTTCACAGGTCAGCCCTGTTCTCCATCAGCAAACAAGGAAGATAACTGGGTATGGACACCCTAACAACCACTTGGATTTTGAAGTGAGAGCAGCTCCAAAGTAATTTGCGAGCAGTATTGTCTTGCCCTGACACTTACAAACATGGAATGCAAAAAGAGGTTTTGTTGCAAGCACTCAGTCATTAGGGGAATGGATGATTAGCATGAACCTGCAACTGCAATATTTTGACTTTCACCACCTCCTTGCGCTGAAGCGGAGATGTAGTATGAATGACAGCCAGGGGTGTCTCTACTTCAGCAAGACATGGAAGTGTCTCTGCTCTCTCTCTGGGAGGAGATCAGGCAGGATTAGCAAGGGGCACTTCCAGGGCATCTTGGCAATACGCTAGGCATATATGCCATTAATTTAAGGTAGGAGAAGATGACCCACCCAATCTACTTTCAGTTATTCCCTAGCACCGTTCAGAGATGCTAGGGAGCTTTTGCTCTCATTTCTGCACCCCTGAGTCTCCTCTTGCAAAGGCACCTGGTAAAGTGTAATACCTCTGCCCTGCTCTGTCTCCATTCTCATCTAGTCATTGGGAAAGGTTGGCCCTTCCTACCATCCTCACTGGTCCTGTCTGTTGTGAATACAGTCTGGGTGTATCGTGTCTGTCTTGTTCCTTTTCGTCTGTCCAAAGCTGGTGATGGCCACCACGCTTGCTGCAGTAGGAATGGGAATTCTTTGTTCAATCTTTTGACTTGTTAAGTGAGTGATTTTTCATCCATTATAAAGCAGTCATAGAAATCAAAGACACTAAAGGAAAAAAAGACATTTTCTTTGTTTCATTCAGATTTGTTTGTGCTGGTCTAGCCCCAGTAATTGTGGGGGATTAGTCCCTGTTTGTGCCAGCATGAGTACAACACACTCCAGAATTGGGCCTGCTGTATTACGAGTTAGAACAAACACATTTATTAGCGTTTGACCTACTGGTCTGTGAATGGACATCTGAATCGAAAATTAATTTGTTCTTTTAAGTAACTTTGTGCCAGGTCATTTAGAGGCTTACAAGTAGTGGTGGCAAGACATTTCTCATGCCAGCTTGCAAAGGTAATTAGAGCAGTCCCTCATACAGTTTACAGTTATATTTATGAAAATTACCTTTGCGGAATTGCTCTTGCTGCTTGGTTGTAAAGAATATTTAAAGGGTTTAAAGTACTGTGTGAGAGTTTTTACGTAATTACTTCACAGTGGTCCAAATGAGGTATAACTAATGAATTTACAATAGCATAGCAGCTCAGACTGTGGAGCTGCGTTCATTCCTCTCACTAGTCAGTGACAGGAAAATCTTGTTTGCCATATTATCACTGTTATGTTTAAATGAAATGTTGTCCCACAGAACGTCAGGTTCTGTGATGGGTGTAGTGACATAGTCTGTGGTGAGGTGATCAGCTGGAAATGTGAAATCTCCAGGGATGTAGAAAACTTGTCAGAACGTAAGAGACTTTCCCCCTGGGTTTGGTAATGCTGTGGTCTTCTGGACAACCTACCTGTGGAGCAGACTCTGGATCTGCCTGACCCAGTAGCCTACTTATTCCATGACAGGCGCATATTTAAAAAAAAAAAAAAAAAAAAAAAAAAGGCTAGGGAGGAAGATTTTAGAGCTGCAAAGTACTTATCTGTTAAGTAATTAGCTCTTTAAGGGAGCAATATCCCTCCCATTTGAATTAGAGGTCATTTTATAGGCTGATGGGTAAGAGCTTACAGCCCTCGGCAACGCTCTTGGGACTCTCTCCTGCTGATACTTACTGTCAGAACTGTGTTTGTTACCCACAGAAAAACATCTTTGAATCCTGTCAAACACAGCATGTGCCTGGGCATCTCCAAGTGCAGGGAGAGCAAAGTCCTTGGGTCTGTCTTCACCCAGACATGCAGACACAGCCTCAGGGGATTTGGGCAGCGGGTGATGGGCACAGACTTGATTAGAGAACAGTTCCTCCATGAGGGCTGCAATGGAGGGAAGAAGCTGGAGTGGAGCTGGATTTCTTAGCCAGCTCATTTCTTATGGGTATTGTGGCAGACAAAAGCATGAAGGGGACCCTGAGTGAAGAATAGGTGGTAGTGACATACTGCTGCTTTCCATACATCATCTCTCTGAAGACATGTGAAGACAGAGAAGCGTGACTCTTGCCCGTTTCCTTCAGCTGCACTTATGCAGGTTTACCCACTGACCTTGGGAATCTTTTATTTCTTGTCCTCCCTCCTGTCCTTTCTCATTCCCTCTCTCTCTCTCACACTAGCTAGAGATTTATGAGGATGCTGAGGAGTTGTTCCACCTCTGCTGGGTGTGAGAAGATAAGAAGCTGCTCAGACAGCAGCACGTTTCCCCCACTGTCACCATTTCTCCTGCAGTATTTTCACTGATCAATACTGAAAGCTTCAGGAGAAGAAAAAAAACCATATATATTTATTCTTAAAACACAAAAGTTGTATTCCAGCGAGGCTGTTCATTAGGAGGAAGTGGATACTTTAAAACTACTTCAGCAGTTCTCTAATGCTGTCTCGCCAGCTGAATCCCAAGTTCACAGCACTGGAGAATAAAGCATTCGGTAATGGACTGCTGCTGCTATTCATCTCCAGGTACAAGAGACTTCACCCTATCTCCTCTAGTGCCAAGTTGAACAGCATCGCTTCAATTCAGCGCTACACAAGGAGAGGAATATGTTACCTCGCTGCTGCCTTCACCTGTTCCTTTTCATTTGCTTCGATATGCTGGTTTTCTTGTGTATTTCATAGTCTGTCTCCAAGAGAATTTCTGCTTTATTAAAATTCCTTTTTTTTTATCTTGCCCTCTCCAAACATTAAGCGGCAAAAGCTTTACACGGTCAAGAGCAATACTCTTTCCTTTGTACTCTTCAGATGTGGGGAGCCCTTGTTAATTAGAAAAAGGAGGAAGGCAAAATTTTCTCACAGAATGATGGGTGTTTTCTTCTCTTAAATTCTGACAATAGCTGAGAAATCCTTGGAAAAGATGTTCTAGCCAAAATTCACTTGGCATCAGACAAGCTGTGAATAAATATTCCAGTTTCTCGCTTGCCACGTGGAGTCCTTTTGTTCCTTAGCCCTGCATCTGATTTGGGGATTTGGGAACTGGGGAGTGAAGTATGTATGTTTGGGGTTTTTCCCCTTAGAAAATACAATTTCATGTTGCGTTAGGACAGTATGGGCAGTGCTTCTTGCTACATCCTGCCGTTACAGCTTGAAGTTGTTGTTACAGACTTTTTTTGGAACGTGCAGACAGTGTGCACATGTGTGTGCAAGCGTGTGTGTTAGAGTTCATGCCTTGGGCCCTTCTCTTATTGCTAAAAGTAAATCTTTTCTCAAAACTAGTGAGGGCTGGAAATTTTATCACTCGGTACCATTAGGAGCAGGAGGTGCATTGCTTCTGTACAACATTAGTTGGATTTAACATCAAACCTTTTGGGTAGTCAAATGTTGGTTCATTTGCACTGAAGAAATCTTTCTAGTAGAGCAAATAAGTCTATTGCTAGTTCAAAGGAGTCATTTGAGTTTAAGGCACCAAAATTGTAGAAACAGAACACAATTGGGGTTTTTTCCTTCTTTTATTCCCAGAGAGTGAATAAAAGTCTGCACTGATAGAAATTACCATTTAATAATGCATTCTCTGGTGAAAAATTCTGGGGTTCTCTGGTGAAAATTTCTGGGGTTAGAACAGTCCTGGATACTCAATAAAGTAGTTGGTTCCCCCCACCCCACGTCTCACCAATGGAGATGCTGTTCTTTCCTGTTCCTCAGATGGGATCTGGGCAGATAATTCCTGGCCAAGGATCCTGCCTAGAAAAGAGGGTCTTCAAATGCAAACGCTTCTTGTCCTTCCTGGTTTCTGGAAACTACAGAGGTGTGCTTTGCTTCTGGTGGCCTCTGTGTTTGGCTTCATAGAGCCCCGCATCATCTTGGAGGTTGATACTTATGCTTTAAATAAAACACAGGCAGACAGAATATTGAACTGTTTTTTTCTTGTCAGTCTTTTAACTGTTTGATTAATTTTTAATTATCAAATCATAGAAAAGCTTGCCTCCACCCAACCAAATTCAAAACATCTTAGCCAGGTGTTGGACTGATGAAGAAAAACATGTGACAGTAGCTGTTCACCCATAATGAGATTTCTTTCAGAGGAAACTTCTAAATGAGTACACAGATGTGTTGATCTAGTAACAGCAGGTAAAATGATAAGGGGAACATGTCAGAGCACATGACGGAGCACTGTCTGTGCATCACCTTTTGGACTCTTGACACCCTTCTGCCCCCAAGCACCACCTGTTATTTTTTCAGGACAGAAAATAACTGCCATAAATCCAATGCCGCTCAGCCCAGCACAGGCTGGGAGTTTTGAAGCAACATGAAACTTGGTATTTCACTAAATTAAGCACTTAACAACTCGCATTCACACAGTTTTCATTGAACTCATAAATGTGAAAGAACTGTGGGATTCTGTTAATCTAGTTGTATTAGCTGTAAGTTTCCTTTTCCAGTTTCAGGATAAAAGAGATTTTAAAATCATTCCTATGGTCAAGGAAAACAGACAAGTTAGTCTGCTTGGTTTAAAGTGTAATTTTGATTTTATTTTTAGTGCTCTATTACTTGCTTTCAAATGACTTTGCTATAGTTTGTCTCTGAAATAGTTGAGCCATGTTTACCTTTAGGTGTGTCAGTGAACAAGGGTGTAGTTTTCAACAGCAGGTAGTGTTATCTGGGGTCCTCAATTTTCAGACTACTCCTAGAAAGCCAGTTTGTTAAGGCAAGTGTGTTAATATTTTCCTGAAAACTGGTGAAGCCAGGCACCCAAAACGGCCAGTGACTTTTTGGTCGATTGGTGCTCATCAAATACCTTTAGATTCTGATGCAGGAGCCATCACTGAACTGGAAGGGGTTGCTTTGTGGGTATGCCATGGTTTGTGTTTCTCCTGCCTGCTTCTAAAACACTGGGAAGCTTGTCCTGGTAGCTTGCAACAGTAAATCTGGCAGGCTGTGAAAACCCACTTTCCACACGAAGACGAGCACTCCCTGGCTGTGTTCTGCCTTTTCCACAGGTACACGCTGGCGGCGCAGGACCTGGTGATGCGAGCCAGGGGAGTGCTGAAGGACCGGGGCTGGCGAATATCCAACGACAGGCTGGGCTCTGGAGACGACATCTCTGTCTACGTCATCCCTTTAATACACGGGAACAAACAGTCGTGAAAGTAGCATCAAGAGTGGTTATAGGATGGGGATCTTTTGGGGAAGGGCCTATAAGAGACAATATGTTTTTGGTGATCTGACCAGGACACTTCCGATTAATGTAATCTATTCAAAACTAATGCTGGAGGGGTATTTTTCTGCCCAAAAGCTAGGGCTCTGCACATATACTGTATATGATTAAAGATAACCCTTAAGATTACAGTTTCCCTGTAGAAATGTTTTTGGTGCTTAACAGGAATGGGATTTAAATGCTGCTAGCATATTATGGATTCTGTCGTCCCTCCAGGTGGGGAATTAATTTCTTTTTCTCAGTTTACGATGTAGCTTGGAAGAGCCATTTCACTTGTGGAAGTAGAAGTGGGTGTCAGAAGCCAAGGAGGCTCCTGAAATCTACGCCCAAATATTCAGAAGGTGACTTGGGTCACATCTCATTTGAAAATACCTATATATACATATATGAGACTCAAGAGTTTTCTTCTTTCAAAAAGTTGCATTCATGACTTACCTACAGACAGCTTCAAACTTGTGTAATCCTTCAAAACCCCCCATTTTCCTCTCCTGTCTCTTTTTCAGTAGACTATACTGTATTTTAGTAGGAAAACTGAAATTGTTTTCAGTGTGAATATGCGTGTTTACTGCAGCTAAAACAGCCACCTGCAAAATTGTCCAGGAGAAATAGGTCACAGTCCTGTATGGCAAGATTTAATTCTGGTGTGAGGAGTTATTTGTCAAGATTCCCTGTTGTGTGTATACCATGATTATACAGAGCATGCAAACTCAGCTTTATGTAATGTTTACCTGGAGGCCATGGTTTCTTTGGGATCAGAGATTTTCATTCATGGAATGGTTCTGCCTGCTTTATCCTGTTGAAAGGATCCCTGACCATACAGCTTTTGCATCAGTTGGGATTCAGTACATTTATTTGGGCTCACGAGTGTATTTTTAGTTGGATTCCTACTTGAAGTGGTGGTATTGTTCTCGTTATCAATTTGGATACCCAGATAGTGATCTATTTAAAAGTCCTTTCACTTCTTCCTGCCTCATTTGGTGATCAGAAAGTGACAGCTTATAACTTTCTGTCTCTTGGTATTGAGGACTGTAATCAAGGCTCAAATATCACTGTGGTAGATAGAAGCCCTTGGCTAGCTTCAGCAGCATTTTTCTTAGCAGTGATGCATCAATTTAAATAAAGAAAATCTGAGTAAAATGTTACCAGAGTGAAAGCAATAGTCCAAGAGGGAAACAAGTGAGCAAATCTGCAGCTTAACCTGGCTGCCTGTCCTTTAAGCAGGCAGCTGTCTTCATTGGCAGGAGTTGAAGAAAAAACGAAATCGGAAGGTTCTAGTGTATATTGGCTGGGGAGCCAAGTTCAACCTCATTTGCCCCCAGACCACATTCTTTTGGAGCTCCTTATCTGGTTTGTACTTCTTGGATAGCCAAAAGACAGGGAGCTGACATAACTGTAGGGCACTGACTAGGCAGCTCACAAATGTTGTGTCCTTTCCAAAGGAGAAGGAGGATGCTGTGCCCTTTGCAGACTTTCTCCTGAACAGGCGTGGCCTAGAGCTCGCCAGTTTTGTAATTTATAATGTGCTACGTAAACATGCAGCGTGTGTGCGGTGTAGCTGCCCAGATGCTTTATTTGATTGCATCCGGAAGTACGTGTGCAACAGTCTCGGTGGATTTAAACTACCCTTGCTCTAAATCTCTAGACCCAGTAGGAGTTTCAGGTTGAGAGCAGGCAACGCAGAGTGTGTAACGGCTCAAACATGCAGCAAAGTGCGTGATTTTAGCCTGAAAACTGTTACGTGCAATCCCCAGTGCCTGCATGTGATAAAGTTGTGCAGAACATGGATGTTTTATATTCTAGAGCTTCAGCATATATCAGTGGCATATCTGATTATGTGTTGTCATGCTTTATCTATTCTTTCCTTATTTTTTTTCCCTTTACCTCTTTTTCTGTGTGCAGCTGGGTAAAAAGAGAGGTTTGGAGTCTAGAATATTTTTCACATGGCCCCTCATATGTTTTAAAGTTTAAGCAAGAGATCTTCTCTTGTGCTTTTTTTTTTTTTTTGGCCTAATAAACTTGTAAACATGCTTTTTATGCTCTGTGTAACTCCTGTTGTCTCTTTGCAAATGCAGTTGTGTAGTCCTCTAGCAATTCATATCCTCTTGCACAAAGAAACTAAAGCTGGCAGTTCTGGTGGAGTTGTCTGAACAGCAAAGAAGCTGGTGCTTGCTGGTACTAACTACAAGCCTGAGTCAAATGTTTCAGTGCTTGTGCATTGTTAGTCTTCATTATTTGGTAACATGGTGTCAACACACAGACCAGTCATTACAAAACCACCCAGTGCAATGTGGTGGAAATAAATTTCCAGTGTAGCATTTGCCAAAATTTAAAAGTGAAACTTCAAGGCAATGGAAAATGCACCTTCTCGTTCAGGGGTGTTTTTAAACATACCCCTGGAGAGATAGGTTAGCGGAGTGCATGACTTGGTGGGAGCAAACTGGCTGGTGACTTCTCAGAGCAAAATCTCGTGGACGCTGGTATGGCTTCGTGAATCAGCCTCTACTCTGTTTGTTGTTCATCTGAGGTATTGCTGTCAGTCAGCCTGCTTCTCTGCAGTGACTGGGCCCGGGTCAAGTTGTGTTAGCTGTCAGCCCCTCTCCTGGAAAGGGCAGAAGTACAGTATCAACAGTTAATATCAATTAGCATCAATTAATAAATTCTGAGAACTTCAAAGAATAATAAAAAGTTTCCTACTCAGGTGTATGTGACTGAAATGATGCTGTAATGCTTTTTGTTTTGCTTTTTTACAAAGTATCTGCTACACATTTGCATGCTTGCCTCCCTAGAATGTCTCTGGTAAATCTCTGATAACCTGCATTAGTCCCTGGGCTTTCACTTCTATCTGCTTTCAGTACGAGCTTCTTATGTGCCTGCACTGTGGTCTGTGCTCTGCTTCAAGGCATGGTACAAGTACATATACACACCAAAGCCTCATATAAATAGGAGGCAGGAGCCATTTATTGGGGAGGTATTGTGTGAGAAGCAAGAATAATTAAAAGCATTTCCAAGTCCCTTTATAGGTCGAATTATTTTGGGAGTCACAGCATTAGAAACCACTGATGGCAGGGAGGATCCATGGTGCACAATACCATTTTTCAGATAGGCACAGGATGGATATTGCCATGTGCAGACTTGCAGCTGCTCTAGGGCTCAGCGAAGCTCCCGAGTTAGGAGCAGACAGCTCGCCTCCTCAAACTGCACCAAGTTCGGCACCAAGTCCAAATTTTAGATCCTTGGCACATCATCGTAGTTACTGCCTGACGCTGGCAGTGCTACGTTTTTTTGCCAGTGAAGTTCCCTTAGTATCCAAAACTGTTTAAGCCTTAGCAGCAAGGAACCTCAGTCCTGAGTTACATCTGTATTCATACTGCTATTGCACAGTGCTGTGTCCTTGCCTGTCCATGGGCACTGCCTAGAAAGTCAGGCAAGTTCTTGTCCTTCCTGGACAAGGGCAAGGAAAGGAGGTAGTATGCCATGTAGTCCAGGTTCGCTGACAGTGCAATGTAACACCATCTTCTGGTGCCTAGTCCAGTCCAATTTCTAGAAACTCAAAACCAAGAAGCTTCTACCATTCTTCTGTTAATACTGTTGCAGAAGGTAGTACAGCCATTTCAGCCATCTTTCTCTTGCACTACAGCCTAAAACCTTCTTTGTTTAATTTGACGAAGAAGGTAGACATTTCATTTACACCTTAAGTGGGGCACACAACCATCTTTGGGTACATTAAGGCAGTGATGCTTCCTCTGTGAACACAAAAGTGTATTGTCTGAGAGGGCTGATGTTCAGTGGCCTCATGTGGGGGAGAGAGAGAATTTTTTTAATAAATTCTAAAAAACAACAGGGCTAACAAGCTAAAGGAAGAGTGGTCAGAGTCTGCTGTTAGCAGTGGATTTCCATGTTAAAGTTACTTCCATGTTAAAATATGACGAGAGGTCTGTGAGGTACCATCAATTCTGTGCCTCCAGGATATTTTTGAAGAGCTGCACTTGATGTTTGGGCAGATTTTGGCTTTGAACTTTTGCTAGGTTTTTAAAGAACACTACACACTCCAAACAAATCTGCTGTGTTTCTTCCTGCCTCGGCATTTTGCTTTTATTTTACATTTTATGTACAAATACTTTCAACATTTTTGTATCAAACATGAATTGCAAACTCTGTGGAATTGTTGTTCCTCCCTGACATTTTTGGTGTGTAAATAGTTTTCCTCCATGTGTCCTAGATGAAGATATAGCAATGTGGCTACCATAGAGAGAGAGACACCAAACGATGCTGTAACTGTGCTGCTGTATTTCTACCTGTGATGTACTTGAAGGGGGATGCCCTTGTCCACCTCCACTCTCATTCTTTTTTCTTTATCTCTCTTTTTTTTTTTTTTTAACCATTGCTGCTGGTGTTCTTTCATAGGTGTCTTATTTTGGTCTAAGTTTTTCTGGTGGTTTTTTGTTTGTTTGTTTTTTAAATAACTGCCACCTTTTTCTTTCCTTCATCAGACAAGTCATCTTGTTTTGAGATCTGTACAACTGTCTAGGGTTTTTTATGTCCTGAAGAATGGAGGACCTGCTGGAGGAAGATGTTTTGGACCAATGTACTTCTGCTCTGTGACTGTGAAATGTTAATCTTTTTGTAACCTAAGAACAACAAATGTTTAGTAAAGGGATATATTTTGTGTTTTTTCAAACTTTTCAGTGCAATGAACAAAAGAGGAGGATGCTGAAGAAGTGTATGCGCAAAGTTTTAAAATAAAATTTTAAATTATATATTATATATATCCATCTACATCTATAACCATTATTATTCTGCCTTTGTCTTGACGAGTACCTAAGTCTCTTTGTGTGTATTACTAATTGTGCAATACAGACAAGTAGCACACTCTGCTTTACAAGGGAATGGATGATTCACTGACAAAAGGTCTCACTCTTGATTTAATGAAGTAAATCCCTATGAGGTGCATTAGTGTATGGGTTGATCTGGAAGATCAGCTGTCGGATAACTGTGTGAGCTATGTGCTCCCATCAGCTTATGATTCATTGCTCAGACTGCCAGTTGCCATGGTCTGACTCAATGAAAAGCTATGCAACTGGGTGCAATTCTTGAAATGACAACACAGTTGGAATAAGTTTTCCCTCCTCCCCAGTTTCTTAGGAATCACAGTCTCAAATTCTGCTCTAAGTTTAGAGTAAAAGCAAGGGTGAATTCATAGATTCCAGCAAAGCAAGCTGTCATGGTTATTCAGCAACCGAAGATGTATTTGAAGGTACCAAAGATGCAGGAACTAACACTGGCCTTTTTGCATTGTACCAGCATACAGCCACAGGCAATACCCATCTGGGTTGCCAGCAAGAGAATGAGAGCTAGGCACGTATCTACTGTTTATATCTTTGAAGTATTGCATTGTAGCACAAATGGTTCTCCCGATTCCTATTTCACCTCAAATTTAGTAGAAGAACAGTGAAAACACTTGTTCTAGTGTTACCCTGGTTTTTAAAATGCTGCATGTGCCCGTTGTGTTCACTGAGCATAACTGAGAGTGCAGAGAAGCAATTTGTTACTTTCACTCTGGTTCTTCTCACTCTCCCCTTAAGTCCTAGAGTTTATTACTGCAATCCGACCACTGTGTCAAGTTTAAAATTGCTGTGCAAATAAAACTTCAGCACAGCTTTGCCTGGCTCGCTGGCATCAGCTGAATAAATATGTGTTGGTAGCGTGCACTGACAGGGAACTGTTGCACATCAAGTGAACCTAAAGGAGTTTGCTCCACGTCATCCTATTGCTTTCGCATCTCTTTCTTATGCCCTAAATTCTGTAAGCTTGAGGTCAAGTAAGGCTTGTTATTTTCATTTTTTAGGCAATAGATACAACTCTTCCAATTTGGACATCAGTTTCTTTAATTCCTATAGGCAATAAATCAGTGCTTAGCCAAATAGTACATTCCTGGTATTCTACTGAATATGCTTAGTTAACTAAAGCAACATAAGTGAACAATCCCAGTAATTTATTGTATTTTGTACAGTTTCTGTAAAACTGAGGCCTGAAGTTTCATCTTCTTAATGTATCCTCATAGAGCAATGTACCTTCACAAAAAGTTTACTTCTTTATGCTATTACACTGCAGCTTTTATTGATTCCAGAGTTTCTCTCGTGCTTTCCAGGAAGGCTTATATAAACCAAAGTTATTGCACATCCTGTTCTTGTTAGAAGGAAGGACGAAGGCTTTTTTAAAAAATCTTCCACTTTTTGCAAAACAAAGGATGCCATAACTTTTTAGGGAAAAAATGATACCAGGAGAAATTGTGCTTTGAGGACAAGTTTAATAAAAAGGACTATGGCCAAGGTAGGCAAAATGTGTCTACAGGTAAATAAAGAACACGTGATTTGGAGACTCTTAATAAATTAAGAACAATTAATCCTAAATTTGAAGCTTCAGAAATAGTCTACAGCACTCTGCCACAAACTACTAAGGGGAGAGGGAGGAAGCTGCAGTAGAAAAACTAATTAGATCTTTACTGCAGCTAATTCAAGACTGATTATTTAGATGCATAGACAGATGAGATCTCTGAACCTTCATAAATTTGAGGCCACCTAAGATTAGAATTACCTTCTTTTTCTTTGGTGTATTACTGCATAATTTCCTGAGCTCTAAAGAGTCAAGATGTCCCTGATCTTTACACCCCTGAGCATTTATTCCCTTAAGCAGTAGAAGGTAATCCTTTAGGGCGTTCTTCTGTAAGGACGGCATACAACCAGCTGTAATGGTTTGGCATCATCCCTGAGCTTCACAGTCATCCCTGGATTTACCAATCTGTTGGTTGGGTTTTTTTCTTGTCTCTGGTAAATCAAGGCCTTTCCCAACAGGCTGTACCCCAACAGAGCATCTTTCTGGTTTATGCTATGGGTGGTATTTTTTCCTTCCTTCTCCTTACTGTGCTCCTCTTTGATGCAGAACATTTTGGAGTAGTTAACTGCTGTTTGCAATGTGCCACTGCATCCTTGGCCATCCACCTCCTCCCACCACTCGCTTCCTATGGGTGCTGATACAGACAGCATCACCAGCAAGGCAGGAATCGCTGGTAGCCAAAGGGACGTCCTGTAGAAAGGGAAATGATTTCTTCATTAACCTAACATTGCTCATTGCCTCAAAATGAAAACTTACATGCATATAATACGTTAATTCTCCTATTTGAAAGGGGAAACTTTAATGGTTTTAAGTTGATTTTAGAGGGTTCGACTTTTTCAGCCGTTGTTACCCCAGTTCTTTGGCCCAGTTATTCTCCAGGGAAACTACTTTTCCTTGGCAAATTAAGAGCTGGCTAGAAGATCCAAAGGTTATCATACAAGCTCAGATACAGTATTTAGCTTCTGATGTGATAGTCGTAGCTTATTTCTGTAATTATTGCTACAACTTTTCAGGGACTAAGCAAACAAATCTGAAATTTTCCTATTTTTGCTTTAGGAAGGTAAAGCTTAAGAATATGGAAATTCTGCAAGATATCCATGAGTAAAATTACAAGAAAAGATAACTGTTTTCCCATGAGAGTAACTGTTGAAGACAAATGACTAGGCAATCACCTCATCAAGTAGCACAAATTGTTCCTAAACAGAGACCATTTCTCTGCCCAGTATAATATTCAATAAATCTCAGGGATGTAAAAGGAACTGACACACCTGCAGTCATTTCAGTCTCTTCAAAAATTTAGACTGATTCTGCCCATCCAGATCTCTTAAATGTGTATTAGTTTAATTTTTAATCCTGCAGCTCATTGCAGCTAGACCGTCTCAGCAGATGTAGGCTGAGGCAGCTGTTCCACGGTACAGAGCAGCATTACAGCATGTACTGGGATGGGGAAGGGGAGACAAGAAGCACCCAAATCCAGTTGCAGTTCTCCAGGATCTAGAAGCAGACAAACCAATTACTCAAATAGGGAATTGCCACAGAATGTACAAAGCATGGGGAATTGCTACGTCTACAAGCAGTTTAGGCCTTGATTCTGAAAGATCCTCTCATCCCAAGTTGTGCCTGTTTACTTTCATTCCTGGGTTGGTACTGCGGCTAATTGCACCAAATGTCTTATTTCTTACGTCCACCAGCTTTCCCTAGAGCTTTGTGAGCCAAATGTCAACTGCATCTCATCTAGCTGAGATCAAGGTACTCCACAAACAAGCTCCTAATACAAACTTCTTATGCTGCATTTTCTGAGGCTTGCATTCACTTTGCTCCCAATTAAAAAAATAAATTTACTTTCCTGGTCTTTGCGCCCCTCCTCTTAGTGCTTGTTTTTCACCAGCACGCATGCAATTGAATTTTACATCTGGGAATTCAGAATATGTTAGAAGAGCTGGAACATCAGTCTTATCCCTTCTCTGCTTGAGCACCAGCATAGAAGCAGTTTAAATGAGCCAGACAAGAATCAAAACACACCCTTGAAACTAAGTCTCATGTCCAGACATACAAGTATTTTATGAATGGGAAAAATATTAAACACAATGCTCAGACAGTAAATCTTGCTGTGGTTACATTCTTCTAAGAATGGTGTTTTAGGGAAGGTCTGTTTAGCACCAAAAAAAAAAAAAGGAGTAGAAAAAGAAAAAGATTTATGGTTATGTAAAATTTCTAGTACTGCTTCTCTGCTACTGCTCCTGCAGGATTTCCCTGGTACTGGCCTCACTAGGAAAGCAGGTAGCATGGGAGTCAGGTACTTGGTCAATTAGGAAATGGGGAGGACAACACCCAACTAACCTGAAGTCCTGAAATTAGCTACATGGCACAGACTGAGTTCTGCTAAAAAAGTGTTTGTAGAATATTCAATTTATAACTATATATATTTATATATGGATATATAGAGGAAAAAATTGGCAAAGAACTTTGAACAGCAACTAAGGTGTTGGAAAACATGATCTGTTTGTGCCTGTTCCAGGAGCTGAAAGCAAGCAGTGGTCTGTAAATACACCTATTTTAGCTGTCAGTTACCCAGAGTACAGTTAAGTATATGGTTGTGCTTTTGTTAACAAACCCTCCACCTTTTAGGAGGATTAGTGGGGAAGAAATAGCAAGGCATCCCTTTCTCCAGGTGCCACATTCTCAACAGGAACAAAACTGAGTTTTAAAAATTGCACTGGGAATAACTCGGTTTTGTTTACTCTTTGAAGGAGTCAGCAGCTATCACTGTATTGAAAAGCTTCCTGTACCTGCAGGTCCTGGGACTGCACCATCAGACAGCTCGCGCCGCGGAGCTGCCTGCCCCCGGCCAGCAGGCATCTGAGCCTCCTGGTAATTAGTGGAGACAACGATTCTCGGGGACCTGCAAGGTCAAGCAGTGGCTAAACAATGGTAGGACACAACCATCTAAGTAGAGGATTAAATCCTTCAGGATATACCCTTTTTTTTTTTTTTAATATGAAAGCTGGTATTTGCACACTACTCAAAACACCGCTCAGGAGCAAGACCACCCACTCTTGTAAACTTCTCGGTAAAGTCACCGCTCCTCCACTCAGGAAAATGGAAAATAAATAGCCTCATCTCTTCTTCTGCCCTGGAAGCAGGCAAAGAGAAAGAAAAGCGTGGCTTTGCTAGCAGTCAAGAACCTGCACTGCTGCTGCACTTAAGGTCATGGGCTGCCTCACAAGTGGAGCTTGGTAGTGAGGCTTGCAGTTTTGGGGTCCCCTACCCACAACAAGTGCAGGGCTATAGTTGGCATTCAACAATGATGTCGGCGGTTGTCTCGCAGCAGCTGAGGAGGATTTTGTTGCTTTTCACCAGTCCTGTGTTGCTCCTAAAAACAAATGTGCTGAGGTTTCCGGACAAATAGTTATTATTTTTATTTTTTAAATGCATCTAGGGCCATAACATGATGATTGCATGCCAGCTTCCCCCAGCAACTGTTCACACTGTCCCTTGCCCTCCCCCAGTAACATAAGATGCAATGTGCAATGAGCCACTTGCTCCCAGGAAGGCGATTCATTTCTAAGAGCACATTTGTAGGGAAAAAAAATGCTTTGAGGGTGTTGCTGTGGCTCTGTGTGACCTGCATCAGGGATGAAGTAGAAACCTCAACATTGCAGACATATCCCAGGGTCGCATTCACAAGGCACAGGGAAGCAGCAGGGGAAGGATGCAAGCAGAGCATGAGCAGCTCTGTTGCTTCATGTGAAAATAAACTCTAATAGCAATTAAGGGAAAGGAGTAGGAAATTAATAAGGCAGTAAAGATTTTTCCAAATTGGTCACAAACCATTGGTTTATCCCTTGAAAAGCTCAGCTGACAAGGATTCTCTCATCCCTTTGTCCCCCTATCTCTTTCAATAATCATCCTTCTTCATGCAAATATAGATGGAAAGGGGGGAACAGTGAAAGGTTAAAATGGAAGTAGGCCATCTTTCATCGACATGGTAATTTTGCTGCTTGGCTCGATGCCAAACGCTCACTGCAGCCACTAGCTGCCATTCCAACATGAGTGAAAGGATCTTTAATAAGAGTGTAAATAAAAGGCAGGCTGAGAAATGAGTTTTCCATCCCAGCAATCGCTGGCCTAACCTCTGCTGTAAATAGTCTCTCAGAGCAGCACAGATGGAGTACCAGCACCTGGGGATCAAGGCAATCTCTGCACAGTGCAATTTAAACAGCTGGGTACAATTGAAACACGAATTAGCAGGGATAGACGGAGAGATTCCATTTTGTGTGCTAGGTAAAAACAAATAATTCAGTCCTTTTTCCCCCTAAAAAAAAAAAAAAGCGGGGTCGGGGGGGACAACTTTTGACATGAGCTTGTGGGAGGTGCTCTTCGCTGCAGCTGTTAGATTAATTTAACCATGAGAATTTCCCACAAGGCGCTGTAAAAACAGAGCCCTAATTTATGATCATTGATTTAACAGCTTGAAAGTGATTTATCTGACCTCAGTAAAGATAGCGAGGACACCAGAAGAATGATTGGTCATTCTGGGCTTTGTGTGGCTGTGATTGGCCTTATTAATTTAGAGCAGAAGGTCTGTTTCAATGTCTTACTGAGACAGTCAAAGGCAGTTGGCAACTGAACCATTTTAAGTACCTTTTTTTTTTTTTCCGAAGCATTACTAATGCTGCTAAGTAATAAGAATTTATTCCACATGGAAAAGATCCTCATTAGTTAAGAAATGGTAAGGCTTCATTTAGAACTGCACACAAACAGACACCTGGTCTTGGATTTGCAAGTTGTTTTTTTTCTTAAGTCTTTATTTTTTTTTTTTTTGCTGTTGGTGGGAATCTAAAGCACACTGTGAAATGGAATTGTTAAGCATTACAGTAAATGAGAAATAGCTTTGGAAGAGATAAAAGAGGTTGGCACAAGAGATTGCTGGCTCTTGCTCTTTTTAAGGGTAGATTTCAGAAACACCTAAACACTTCATATATTTTACTATTTTTATCATTCAGTCCTCTTTATGGAAATTATAGAGCGTATCTGTTGACAAGTAAATATATATAGGTTTTATTTCAGAAGACTATGCTTTTGGTTAAAATGAGTCTAGCATCCACTACTGAAATGTCACAACTGAGTGATGCAATTTCTTCACACAAATAAGAGGAGAAAGGATGAAAGGCAAAGGGAAGCGAGTGAGTGAGTGCTCTCTCTCCAGAAAGAATAACTGTTTTTACGAGGAGCATGAAACAAAATACAGATGCTTCAGAAGTTTACCTACACCAGAAAAAATCTGAATACAGAATAAAGTGTGTTTGCACAAGCATGTGAACATATACAAAAATCACACAGGAGATGCCAAAACTGTTTCTTGTATTGAGAGCACTAACCAGGAAAATGGGCTGGAAACAGTTGAATACCAACTTATCTTGCCACCTGGACTGACGTGTGGTTGGGTTAAATGTCACTGATTTGGATGGTTCTGCATTTCATTCGCCACTGGATTATGCCCAGCTCTAAAGCCCATCTACAAGGATGTCAGTAATTGTCTTGCCACTTTTCAAGGTGGGAGACAGAAATGCTGCAGGCTAGGATTTCATCCATGGGGATGAATGCTTGCAGTCATTTCGCTATCCTGATGAAATACTACCTATCTGACCTGAAACTAAGGTAGTCCACTTAATCTCCATACAACAGGAGAAAAAAGCAGAAAACAATATTTCAGCCCTCCAAAATATGAAATAACAGTTATTTTAAAAAGTGAAAAGACAATATAACACAGTAAAATAAATTATGAAATATGTAGAAAAGCCCCCACAAAAACTCATACACATTATCAAGAGATTGAAGAATAAATGCATAAACTGCTACATATCTCACCAAAAGATTTGGGGGACTTCCAATGGTAACTATAAAAAAAAGCCCCAAACCCCCCCACCAATGAAACAAAGCTGAAGCCCACATTATGGGCCTGAAGAATACGGACAGCTATATGTCAGCCTGCACATCTTCTTGCCATCATCTTGTGTTGCCGTCAATCTTGTGTTGCTCCCTATAGCACACTATAGAGACATTAGCAGAATCTGATAAGTTATGTGCAGTATTACTTCACTTAAATTCAGATTTATGGGGAAAAAAATAATCAATAATGTGACTAGCACACTAAAATGTTTCTACACACTTTTTACCCATGACAAGAGTATCCTAAATAAATAAAATAAAGCTGCTTCCTCCAAGTACTGACCTGCATACCAATAAATCTTTGTTCCTCCCAAAATAATGCTAGATATTGCTTCCCACTTAAAGCCCATTCTGGATGGGTTCAGATCTAATTCTGGAAAATTACAAATAAGCATCCTCAACAGCACAGACATCACACTTCTAAAGAAATGACTGCTTTTTAGTAAATGTATTGCCTTTTTTTTTTTTGATCCCTTAATTTACCACTGACTTCATTCTAACACTTGACACTGTGCACACATAGATGTAAATGAGTCTTACAGGTTAGTTTAAACAACTATTTTTCATTTATCATCACAGAAACAACAACCTAAAAGCCTCTTTTAGGGGCTATATTCCACATGGCATCCTGCAGTACTGTTTATCTCAGAGTTCTCTTGTTTAATATTTCTAAGGATGGTTTAATTGGCATCACAGGGTACAAACTATATGTGACTTGTTTACTGCTGAAGCACCACCAGTTCAGGACTAGAATATACAGAATCACATTTGGCTTCAATTAAAAAAAAAAAAAAAAAGCTTCAGTTACTATGTTTGCAAAAATACTCCTGCAAGAGCCACAGAGACTATTTGGGATGACCAAAACTTTGAAAAAAATTCTAATAACTGAAGAGCCCGATGAGATGATCTTTCACATGTCCTCCTCCTTCTTTTCTTTGAGCTTCAAAGAACCATTTGCATGAAAAGGCATCTTTAATTTCTGCAAGAGCAATCTGCAGACAAATATGCTGAAGGGCCAATGTGTTTACCATTAAAGCCAGGAAAGAGACAGCCCCTTCCTCTGATGCTGTGTTGCCCTTCCTAGAGCTGGATCAACCCACAACCCTCCCGCTCCTGCTTACAGCGTGCCTGCTCCCAACAACAAAGACCAGAAGCAGACTTCCCTTGAAAAACACTAGGAGGAAATCATCGACTGCCCAAGGCTGCAATTAAAGCCACTTTTAGATAGTTGCATACAAAACACAACAAAAAGTGGTGTTGCAAGTCTCTTAAATATGCCCATAGCTTAAGAAAGGACACTGCTTGGGGGTTGCTGGGCTCAAATTATGTGGCATGACCAGGAAAAGCCCAGTTCTGCCTGAGGAGTGGACAGCATAAATAGAACAGGCTTCCTGAGCGCCTCTGCAATCCTCCAGTCGAAATGCTACACATCTTACAGCAAAGTATTCTGTCCACAGAAACCCATAAAATGCATGTAAGAGTTAAAATAATGAACTGAAAGCACTGCATTCACTGGCGTGGCGAGGATTACAGGCACGAGGAAGCACCTGGAGCAAGGTCGATACCTGCGAAAGTGGAGTGGGAACACGAGCCGTGGGATGAGCCCACCCAACACCGCGGCGGCACAGGCAGGGGTGCAGGCAAATACCACCACAGGAGACCAGCCACCACCACCGGGGACAGCACCGGCAGGAAAGGAACCACGCGAACTCGAAACAAATCTGCCTGTTTACGGCAGGTCAGAGATGCACTGCTCTGCATACGAAGCTCTAGAGCTAACTCCGGCAGCTGAAATGAATGCTATGCTCATATTCACTCCAATACTAGGAAAATCACTAGAATGAAGCTTAAGGAACTGAATTAAGATGGGGTGGTTTTTTTCTTTGTTTACCTTTGCAGAAGATTTAACATTACTTGAGATCTCCCGGAGAAAGCATCAGTTCCAATAATGTACCCAGCCTGATTTGGTCCTCATAAAAAAAGCTGTTAATTATTAGTCAGGTGTATAGCATATTGCTTATAACTGCAGAGGTGAGAGAAAGCCTCCGAGTAGAGTCTTGAAGCTGCAGGACTGCAATAAGGAAAGTCATTTGCAAACCCCAATTTTGCTTCCACAGAACGCATCACAAAGTCACTGGCAATTTTGTTCGACATTGAGTGACGCCATCAATAGATACATGAGAGGAGGGGTCACTGGGAGTTTTGCTGGAGAGAGTGTTTATAAGTAAGTCATCAGTTGCTAGTGTGCAAACGCATGATGTTGCAACAGATAGAAAGCAGTACACAACTGGCTGGAGATTAGCAAACAAAGTGAGGGTTTGTGAGAGATCAAAGACGTATGGTCAATCTTGTTTATCATTAGGATGAAGGTGCCGCATATGCAAAGAACTATCCTCTGGATTATACCTATTACCTACAGGTATAAAAGTGTTGCAGAGTATACATGTGAGTTATGCATAAAAGCAGTCTTTTAGATGGGAAGAAGGAAATACAGATTGTTTACATGGAATGCATTCATGTAACAGAAAAATGCTGTATTATTTCCTGCTTTCAGTCTCCTTCCTATGGAAAGGAACTAATTGTTCGTTATCATCAGTGGTAAATATAGTCAGAGCTATTTAACTGATATTTCAGTCCTTAATGGAAACATGCTTCATCTGTAATGTCATTATTCCTACCATCATTGCATTCACAGTCATTTCTTGTGGCTAGCATTAGGCCACCTTCTGTCATCTGCGTTGACAGGCAAAGGTAGACACACAGGTTTTCAAGAAGTCACTCAGAAGAATAAAATTCCCAAAGTCATAACTTCAACATAATTAACCTATGTTCTTAAAAATTGCACTTCATGAAAGAACCACCACAAAATATTCTTGTTCTTACCATGTTCTCTTTTCTACTAATGGCAGAATTTTTTTCTTTTGAACAGAGACTGGATATATGTTTATCATTCACTATTGCTGAGAAACCTTATGCTGGTTTTTAGCATGCTTTCTGTAGATACTTTCTCAGGTGGGGCTGAGCAGTAGTCCTTTAAAACTGGGACCAAGAATGATTGATGCATGTATCCCATTAGTTTAGCAAAGCTCTTGAGTTTCATACATTTTTCTTACATTGCTTTTTGTGTCTTCATCATGTTTTTTCCCCCACCAGACTAGTTAAATCTGGAAACTACAGAACAGTGAAACCAGGATTTGCCAGGAAATAGAAGAACATTAAAAAAAAAGAGTATTATTATGGTAGCCACGTTTCTGAAAACAGGAGATGAAACCACCAGAATGTGGGGGAAAACAGAGACAGAAACTGTAGAACAGCTGATGGTAACAGACACTCAAAAGCACAATCACAAAGACTTCATTTATGCTAGCCATCTTCATTACGTGTCCCACCGCCGCACCATACCTACGCTAGCATTACAGTAATAGTTAAGTCAGGTACCTGGCTGTCAGCTGAGGTTTCTCAACCATGTCTTGAGAACACCAGTTCTCCTAGGCTGAAGTCCTATGAATGCCACCACCCAGTGCTGCCCCATAGCAGGAACTGGGAAGTCTGAAGGACCTGAGCAGCTGAACCGGTCAAGCCCAGTTTCCTCTGGATTTGTGCCTATAGGATGACTTCTCGGTTTCCTCTGGATTTGTGCCTATAGGATGACTTCTCATGTGGATTTTAAGGTAACTGATAAGAGTGAGCTCTTACAGCCTTTCCACTAGTAGGCTCTCTTCTTTATCCAGCTGTTTAGATAAAGGCATAATTTTTCCACAAACTTAATATTTCTAATTTTTCTTCCTGTTGGTCAAATCTGGATGAAATATGCCAATGGATTCAAGGTTCATACAGAAAGATTAGCAGATGCACGATCACATAAACATTGTTTTCTTAGAAAGCCAGGTTAAAAGTGTTCAGCCACAGCAGAGTAATCAGTAAAACAAGCAAGTGAAATTACCTTATAAAGCAGAACAAGCTTTTGAGAAAGGAAGAACAACAAAAGAGCGCGTGACTATGGATTTGTTTTACCTTCCTGTTTCAAGAGACATGGGGAAGGCTGAAAAGCTTAAAAACTACTTGGCTGCAATGTTAAATGTGTAACAGCGGCATGACACTACAAAATGACGGTTAACAAAAAAAAGTTGTCATAAGACAGGATCAAGAGAAACACTTGGAGACCATCTAGATACAATAGGAAGGAGCTCTTGGAAACCCAGATTTTATTCCTGGCTGATTTTGCAACTGTCTCACATAAGTATTCTCATGAGTTTACAAAATGCTTTCTTAAAACTAGTCTTTTTTTTTTCCTGATCCCAGAAGTCTTTTTAGGGTGACTATTGCTCTAACAGCACTGTCTGTCTTTCTCCATGCCACGCTCTGTGATAAGCCTTCACATTCTATGCCCTTCCTCCCTCTTTCTGTTCATGTAGACACGGATTGTACATAAATATAGCTCTACCTCAACCTAATTGCCCGCTGCATGGGTCTAAACTGAATCTCAGGAAGTATCCATAATACTAGTATACCCATTAAGAAATATTCTCTTTCTGTACTGTTCTCAGTAATCCATCAATCCTAGCACCAGCTCTTGAGTCTGTTGATCATCACACCTTTTCCCTTCCTTCTTCAGGAAATGGGAAAATTCCACTGAAGTTTCTAGGAAATCTGTACACTTCCATTCACTGGATCATTATAGTTTTCAGATCCAAATCTATAATTTTTACCTTAGCAAACATCTACATCAATTCTCATGACAGCCTACCCATTTTCTTCAGAAGCGACTACCAGTTACATACATGTCCTCATTCTGATGCTAGTTGCACCTTCCTTAGATTCCCCATCTTTTCTTTCTTCTCTCTGCAGACCATTCTGTCATCTGTTCTCTTTCACAGTCCATTTATCATGGTCACTGTTCCTTGGGCACCAGACACTATCATCACAATTTTTTCCTCTTTACTGCTGATCCTGCTTTCTCTCATCTGCTACTCTGTTTTCTTCCTTCTCTCTTTTCTCTCCTTCAGTAAAGGAAACTTGTCCCACAACTGTATTTTTCCTTCACTAGCCAGTCTTGTCAGTTTTAATTGTGCATCAGTTATTCAAAAGGTCACTTCCACTATTTGCTGGCCTTTTTTTCCAAGTGTTCTCTTTTGGTAAATACCTACAAAAAGTCACCCATCTAATCTTCTCCTCCTTCAGTCCCATCTTGCTGTTGCCTTCAAGAATCCATCTAAACTTACGTTGTTCTCACAAGCTGTAGCTAGAATTTATCTTAGAAGAGATCTATGCTCATAAAGAAGTAAAGGAAATAGTGATATTTAACTGGAATTATCCACCATTATTTCTAAATAATGAGGTGAGGTGAGGTGAAGTAGCTTTGGGAAATGGCAAGTATATAAACTATTCCAAAATGCGCATATAAGGACTTACAGTTCAGTATTTCTCATGAAATACTAAGATTACTGCTAGAATTTCAAGCACCAGTTGGACAATAATTTAGTAATAGTCAACTTGACCATCAGAACTCAAGTGCAACTAACTGTACTTGCTTTCTTTGATGGGGAAATAAACCCAATGAAGAGAAGAAATGCACTGTTGTTAGTATT
The DNA here is from genome assembly GCF_947461875.1 of Haliaeetus albicilla. Classification (NCBI taxonomy): domain Eukaryota; kingdom Metazoa; phylum Chordata; class Aves; order Accipitriformes; family Accipitridae; genus Haliaeetus; species Haliaeetus albicilla. Next base: position 36,440,898 of record NC_091496.1, on the reverse strand, counting down.
AACTAGAAGAAGATTTAGAAATGTGTTCTATCAGAATCCATTCCTGCAACACACTCCTCTATGTATTCATTAACAGTTGTGGGCTGCTGCAGGGAAAATAAGATCCCTTACCAGCATTATTTGAAACGGAAAAGAGTAAAAGTCCAGTCACTATAAATTTAATATCATGTTGATAAATAAAGAAGTCATCTTAAACAAAAGTATCACGAGAGATGTGAATTAGTCCTGATAGGAAGAAGTAACCAAATTCAGAAAAGGAGGAAGGGGTTAAGTTATAGGAACATTGAATCAGGAGATATATTTTACGTTCATTACATAGTAAGGTAATACTATTCCAACAAAAATAAAAAGCATGTATTTTATGCATGACAAATGAGGTCATTAGTTTATGTTTGAAACTTGTCTGATTTCAGTCACAGACCTAGGATTCTCTGCATTTTTGGAAAAAGCTAAGGAAAACAGTCACATGGGAATGGTCAAAATAATAATAATAATAAAAAAAGGAAAATAAGATCCATCAGGCAAAGTTGTGAAAGAGTGCCTGAATAGATGCATTCATTTAAAGAAAATTATTTTCCACATGTATGTAAAGACCTGTCCTTCTCTCAAACTGCATAATCACTTGAAGAAGGATGGAAGTTACTTCATAAATACAAAAAAAACCCCAACCACAACTGCAAAAATGGAAACTCAATAAAGAAGTGGAATTATTGCTAGAGAAAATGATCATACTTTCAGATTACATTTGTGCAACTACTAAAGACTTGCTTAGTTATATACTTTTTGATATAAAGTAGCATGTTCTTAGGTGAAGCAGTACTCATTCACTATCAAGTCCAACATTTGCAAGTATCAATGTAAATGCAATGATTTACAACCCATCCTGCAGACTGTCAAATTCAGGTTATATTGGACTAAATAAAAGGGAGGTGAGAGGAGGAGAAAATATAACAATACGTGTTGCTTTTCAAGCAGTTCCTTCCTTTGTTTCTGTAGTTACCAAGCACAGGTATTTCTGGTAACCTCAGGTATGACAGACAGACAGTTTGTTTGCTCCTTTATCTTTTTTCCTGCACATTTCAAGACAAGTAGAGCTTTACAGGCACTTACCCTAGTGTTTTGGGTTTGTGTGGCGGGGTTTTTGTGTTGCGGGTGACGGTCCGCAGGGCCGGCTGCTGCTGGAAGCTCCCCCGGCTGGGAGCCGGACCCGCCTCTGGCCCAGGCCGAGCCCCTCAGTGATAGTGATAACACCTGTGGGAGAACATACTTAAAAAGGGGAACCGGCAGTGAGTAGGGAGATTGGAACGTGAGGGGAACCCTTCTGCAGACACCGAGGTCAGGGAAGGAGGAGGAGGAGCAGGGCAGGAGGGGATGCCCCCACAGCCCGTGGAGGCCCCCAAAGATGGCCGTCACTCTGTGGTAAAGCCTGCGCTGGAGCAGTGCATGACTGAAGACCGGCCTGCAGAAAGGACCCGCGCTGGAAGAGTCTGTGAGGAACTGCAGCCCGCGGGAAGGACCCGCGCTGGAGAAGTTGGGGAAGGGCTGTCTCCCGCGGGAGGGACGGACCCCACGGCGGAGCAGGGGCCGAGCGCGGAGTCCTCCTCCCCCTGAGGAGGAAGGAGCGGCAGAGACAAGGGGTGAGGAGCCGACCCCAGCCCCCGTCCCCGTCCCCTGCTCCCCTGCGCCGCCGGGGGGAGGAGGTGGAGAGAACGGGGAGTGGAGTTGAGGCGGGAGGGCTCCCCGGGGGGAAGCTGTTTTTTTAAGATTTAGGTTTACTTCCCATTGTCCTGTTTTGCTTTGATTGGTAGTAAACTAGACTGATCTTGGTTTTTTCCCCAAGTTGAGTCTGTCTTTTGCCTGTGACCATAAGTGGTGAGTGATCCCTCCCTGTCCTTGTCTCGACCAACCCACGAGCTTTTCTTTATATTTTCTCCTCCTCATCCCAACCAGGGAGTGAGCAAGGGGCTTCATGGTGCTTTGTTGCCAGCTGGGCTTAAACCACAACACCTAGAAATACAAAGGCAGCTAAACAACTTGCATTACACAGCAACGCACCTGAACTACAAATGGGAAACCATATTCTGGGTCAGGTTCAATATTGGGATTGTTTTAGAGTACCACCTAACAATGCAGCCATTACACCAGTCTGTGGTTTAGGTGACAATACTGTGGAAGGTGGCTGCAGACTCTTCAGACAAGTACATACAGGTTCAATAGAAAGGTTAGTCATTTCTGGCATAGCTTTAGATTACTTCTTCCTAACCACCAGACTCTCTGAACCATTGTGTTTGAATCCTAGTTCTCTCACTGGTCCCCATGTTCACTTGGGGCAGCTGAAAAATCTCAGTGTTCCCTGAAAAATTCTGTAAATGGCTCCTTTCAGGTGTTGAACAAGGCAGAGATTAAGTGTAGCTGGTTATGCTGCAGTAGACCACAGAGGAGTGTCCTTGGAGAGGAAGAGCAATTTCTCAGCACTAGCGGAAGAGAAAAAAATCTGTTGGCACAAACACAGATGCTTAAATAGACCATCCATGTAAAAAAGAAGGAGGAATCTAAGGAAATTAGCCTTTATCACAGCCTTTCTGATTTCTCTTTTTTTTTTTTTTTTTGTGAGAAGCAGACCATAATGTAGACTGATCTGATGGCCCACGTTAAGTGATAGTTTCTTGCTGTAGCAGCAGCTCAGATGCTTCTGTAAATGGAGCATATGGCCTGCATTACTTCAAAGGGATACTGACCATACTAGCAGTGGATCCAGCAATTCCCCAGTTGCCTTCTATAGCCAAAAAAGACTTACACGGAATATACACTGTTGAATGAAGAATGTTTCTAATGCTTTTGGTAATTTGGAAAACGAAACCTGCTGGAATTAAGATGAGAACAGAAAAAAAAGTGTTTGGGAAGACTAACTTTCCTGGTGCAGAAATCTTGATTTTGGTTGGGTTTTTTTGTTATTGTTGTTGGTTTCTTTCAAACCAAAGTTTAAAAATTAAACAAACCCCTTTGCAGTAGCAGTACGTGAATAAGCACCCAAAGAGAAGCAATGTGCTATTCACAACCAAAGCCAGTGATGATAGCAAAGGAAGCTAAGCTTCAGTGAAAGCGAAGGAAGGGTTCTGTTACAGCCATGCCATAACACTAAAATGATTGTAACCCACTTGCCAATACAGTCCCACTGTCAAGCAAGCAAGTTTTTCTTACAGCATAGAAACTTTCCATTTATAAGATAGGAATGTTTTTAAAATATAACACCAACAAGTATTTACACTAAGTATTTGCCACTGACTGCTTAAAAAACTAAAAACAAAAAACCCCCAAACACACAGCCCCCCCCCCCCCAAGACCCCAACAACAACAAACCCACTAACCTCCCCCCCTCCACCTACACTCCAATCAGTGGTGCAAAGACTAGTGACTTGCAGAGTTTTTCTGAGTAGCCCTTTTCCTTTAAGATGACAGCATAGCCCCTCCCAAATCTGTTCACACTCCAACATATAAAACCAGGCAAAAAGAGCTGCAGGCCTGTGTAAAAATGCACAGGAAGGGTGCCTTTCAGCATCAGGCACTGCTCCTCACCCTTCCCAGGCCACCACAGCAGTAGCTGTCTAAGCTTTTGAGTAAGTTTGCAGCTAGTGGCCAAGCATGGGGGGTAGCAGGTTTCACTCACTACCACCCTGTTAGTATGGGCAAAGCCTGGCTTTTGGTGACAGGCAGGGGAAAACGAGTTCAGTAGCTGCTCAAGGAGGGCAGAAAATCTCTACACAGGTTAGGATGGGCAGACATTGCTACAGCCAGAAGGAAAGGAGACCATAGGACCGCAGGCTGCTGCAGACCAAGCTATGGCTGGGTACTGTTGGCAGTGGGAGGGCAGAAGGCTGCCCAGATGCAAGGAAGGCAGGACCCAGAAGTGGGTTGGGTGGTTGGAAAGCTCAGGGCATATTCCATGACCTGATAGCCAGATACGTTTAGATGACCATCAGAAGAGCGACATCCAGCAGAAAGGATGACACAAAAGGTGACTCATTGTCACAGAAAGAAGACACTCATTCCAAAGCCCAAAAGAATGTCCCTAAGCTAGAGGTGGACATGTGCCTTGCAAACCAGAATCAGGAATGTAAGTTTAGCATGATTTCTAGGAATGGTGAAGGCAGCAAGATATGAAGCCAAGGAAACACTAGTGACAGGCATGCAATAACTGTATTTCATGGAGAAAACAGTGGTATAAAATACTGCAAGAGTACATTGTTAATGATTTTATTTTCTTGACCATAGGAGGAGAAGAGAAAGAAAATGGCTGACTTTATTAATTGAAAAATTAGCGGTAGGCATTCTGCAGATTTTTGCACTATAGAAAGAGGAGGACCATTACCGTGTTCATTGTCCTTTTGGACTCAATGGAGCTGAGGAATTAAAGTACAGTAAGTATAGCAGGGCTACTGACTCCTAAGAAAGAGAGGTCCAGGGCACACAGCACCAAGTAGAAAGGGCTGACTGTTTTGATGACCAGGCTTTGAACCCTGCTTTGAAACCATTCCATTGAGTAGCCATGGAATGTGATGCTGAAGAGAGCCATTCCCAGGTACTGTTTTGGCCTAGCAGTACCACTGTCATCACTTGCTCTATACAATAGCCATATAATTTTTTCAAATGTCAAACATCAAACAGCATGTGTTGTTTAAAGAGACAGTTGTAAGACCTATAGCATGTTTCATGACTTTTCCTAGTGGATTGTTCAAATGTTTAACTGCTCCTAGCACTCAAATGTAGAAATTAATGGCATAAGATACAAGTGCATCTTCTCTGCCTCTATGTATTATTAAAAGCTCCCCACAATCAGTTTACTTTGCCATATATGAGTGCTACAGTACCTTCCATCCTTTTCTTTGCTCTGTTGAATACATATATGGCTTGCATCTTGAGCCTTTTTCCCCAAACACTTCATTCTTTGAATTCTCTCCAATAGTCCAATTTTCTTTCTGAATTAAGATGACTAGTCCATCAATATACAACAATCAAGTGCTACATGATGGGAAGATCACTTTGTTTAGTTTAATAGCTTTCTATATACTGAAGCTCTGTAGCAGAAGTCCACGTCAAGGGGACTACAATGACACCAGCCCCTTTTCTAAATCTTTGCTTAATGAGATACAGTCCCTGTGTTGACTACCTTGGTCCATGTATACTGCCAAAATCGGTACAAAGTGGTTAACACGATGCTGTCCTGTACTGTGTGAAATGTCAGGGTTATGAGCCCAGCAATCTCATCCTGCTTAATTCTATTACAGACAACCATACTAGAAACGTGCAAGCCCTTTATAAAAAATGTGGGGGAGGCAATAGCAAATCCTACCCAATTATATCATTTGAATGGTAACCTAGATCTTCAGTTGTATGCCTTTCCCATTATTTTAGATATACAAAATATAGAATAGAATAAACAGTCCTGTTTTGACAGTCTTGACAAACCACAATGTTGATAATAGTGTTAACGGTGTCTTTAGGGATGGGAAAACAGATTGAAATAGCCTAGAGATTCACATTGTGAAGCTGAAAGGGAGGTACAAACATAAGCGTGAAAGGGAGAAAAAAAAAATCTAAATGCTAAACAAATAAGAAAATGCCATTTGGTCTTGCTAGGTTCTTCCATACCAGCCACTATTAATGAAAAGATTAAGTGTTATCTTTCAGTCACTTCAAGCTCTGCCAAAACTATTATCACGATCAAAGACACTGCTTTTTACCTGTTCACAAGGTTGCAGAAGATAAGCTTTTGACTAATTAAACAAGACTTGATTAGCATAAAGGCAAAAATCAGGACTAGAAAAGAAAGAGGGAGAAACTGAAGCACAAATGGGCAATCAAAAGTAGCCAGGTCTTGGTATTTTGGGTAATGGCTGGGGTCAGTAAAGATGGTAAGATCACCTCAGTCCTTGCTGCCTTGGCTTAGTCTGAGAACTTTGGGATTTCAGTGGATCATGATTGAACCCAGAAGTCTGTAAGTGTGGTGACCTACACTGGTGTCGACTTTGCAGGTAAAAGCTGCGCATTGTTTTACTCAAACGATGAATTCCAAAGGAGATGAAAAGAGGGGAAGCCCTCCTCTTGAACCATTTAGGCTTAATCTTCAAAACACCGGGTCCACTGTAATCATTTTGCTGTCAAAACACTCCTATTATCCATCAGATACAATCTCAATATGTTCTTTAAACCAGCAGGAATTTTTGACTGAATTAATTATATTTTTATTTTTTTCCTTACGTTTACAAATAATTTTATATAACAGACCGAGAGCTGCCATCTGTTACCTCAAACTACTTTTAGGTCTCTATACAACACATCCTGCGGATGTAGCCTACTTTTTTGCTAGTAGATATGGTACTTCATGATTGACAGTATTAAATATGTTGGACTGTGACTAACGAAACATTTTGGGTTGCTTTGTAACAGTAAATGGTCCATGCGTACTGTCCCCTCAATCAGTGTCATCTGCAGCTACCATTACGGATGGTATTTTGCATTCTTGAGCATTGATAACTGGATTGAACAATACTGGCATCCATATACAGGACTGCAGCTTTTGGCTTTGGGAACAGCCCTATACAGAGCTCTGTTCCAGCGGTTCGCTCTCTGCCACTGCTGCTTCTTCTGAAGGCGGGCCCTGCTGCTCCACAGCTGCCTGCAACCCCTCCTGCCACACACATCAATAACAGGCTGTGGAGGGTACCGCAAAGACCTCAGAATTACCATAAAGGATTTTCTGGGCAAATGCCAAGTCCAACCTTGGCATGAGCTGACCACAGTCATCTGGCCAGGCTTACACATGATCATCATGACCAGCTGAGCCGCCTGCATTAGGGCTTCCTGAAGCAGAAGATCCTAATGGCACCTGAACTGTTTGCAGGCTGCCTCCAGATTCAACTTCAGCTAGCTGCAGCTCATGTGGTGGCTGCCGGGGGTTGTCAGGAGCTATGCAATATCCTAAGCGCTCCACCATCATGCTGTTACAACAGCAGGGCCATAGGTAGTACAAAGCTGGGGAAAGAAGGGGAGAACATACTGCATAAATATTTAAGGACCTCTGCTCCCACTAGACCATGCACTGGTCGTTTTATTTGGGTTTTGATTAGCATCACTGTTGTTTATCTACTTTCCTTAAGCCTTCCGCTTTGTTGCCTTATTAGACTATTTTTACTTTTCAACCATTAAAAAAGGATTGGTAAACCGAAGCACTTGCTTTCTCTGCCATCCATCCCTATTTTCTTTTCTACTCTAGCCTATGACCATGTACCGAAGTAGCAAACACAGCAGCTGGGTACAGAATGCATGACAGACCATGTACGACATCAGGGACTAACATGACTAGGAAGCAATCTTTCAGGTGCTGGAAAGAAGACATTCATTCATCAGGCTGGGGAGTAGTGGAAAAGCTAGGTCACAAGAGAGGGAAGAAACCTGAGGGACCTGGAAAATAATGGCATCGTAGCTGGCAGACTGGCACACTGATGAACATTTAATGTGTATAGTAGTGCTAGCTCTCACATTGCACACTTGTAGGTACCATTTCAGACCTACTTTACATCTAGGCATTCTAGCCAAACCTACATGAGGTTATACAAAAGTAACCTACTGCATCCTTGCTGACAGAAGCATTTCTTGGATCCATATTCAGGTTTTGCAGCATGAAAGGCCACCATGATACTGATGGCACCAGCAATGAGCCTAGCTCAGAGGATTACTATTACACTGCCACACTAGATCTGTAAGCTGCCAAATCTCAGCATCTGATGGAAATCACTGTGTAAATCAGATAGGGATACATGACACAGAGCAGCACAAGATAGATATGGACAGTGACAATGCATGCATATATCCTGATAAAGACAAGATATCGCATATTCAGTACAGCCCACTGTATATGTAGACGCTGGCCCCTAAAGAGGCAAGGCAGGTAGGTAAGCATGTGATTTATTTTCTCCTTAGCCTGAGCACTCTAAAAAAGACATCATATAGTACGTTTTTGCATCACCATGATGCAAACCACCCAGTAACGTGGATTCAGACATCAGATTTACCCATTCTAAAGTAATTGTCCACCAGGTGACCAGAACTGGATGCAGCAAGGCTCCATAGAGGGTTGATGCCCTCTTGACAAGAGGTGTACTGATGCAGCTGTAAAAGTGACAGCTCTTCACCCACAGTCCTGAACAGGCCTATTCATGCAGTTGTCCTGGATCTGTTGGCAATTTCCCCCTTGTTCACCTAAGCCAAAACCTGTCCTTAACGAGGGGCAAGTTGTAGTTTGACCTAGACCTGTAAGGAGGTGCAGGCAGCTTTCCAGACAGAAAAGCTTTTGAAAGCTAGGATGACAGAAAACCTAAGATTCAAACTCCAACCAGGTCATTGTAGACATCCTTGTTCCATCCTGCATAACACAGATGGCCTTGAAGCAGTCCTAGCTAGATGCAAGCAGCAAGAACTAGATGCAATACAGCAGTGAAATCGACTTTGCAGGACATGCTGAAGTTTATATAAGACCCTTATATGAATTATGCATGCTGGTATAGCCCTTAGGTATGCAATAGATTAACAGTCTCCTCACTACAACAGCCTGCATTGCCAAGAAATTTAGGAATAGGTTTCGTACTGTAAAGCATAGCTGCTGACTTGCAGTACAGAGGTGACCTGTTAATCTGGAAGTGTGATGGTTTTGGCTGGGATACAGTTAATTTTCTTCATAGTACCTTGTAAGTTGTTGTGTTTTGGATTTGTGCTGAAAACAGTGTCGATAACCCCGGGATGTTCCCGTCCCTGCTGAGCAGTGCTCACCCAGAGCCAAGGGCTGTTCTGCTTCTCCCCCCACCCCACCAGCGAGGAGCCTGGGGGGGCACAAGGGGTTGGGGTGGACACAGCCGGGGCAGCCGACCCCGACTGACCCCAGGGACATCCCACACCAGAGGACGTCATGCTCCCCATATAGAGCTGGGGGAAGGAGAAGGAAGGGGGGACGTTGGGAGCGATGGCGTTTGTCTTCCCCAGTCCCCGTTGGGCGTGATGGAGCCCTGCTGTCCTGGGGATGGCTGAACACCCGCCTGCCCACGGGGAGTGGGAACGGACTCCTTGGTTTGCTTTGCTTGAGTGCGTGGCTTTTGCTTTACCTATTAAACTGTCTTTATCTCAACCCATGAGTTTTCTCACTTTTACCCTTCCGATACTCTCCCCCATCTCACCAGGGGCAAGTGAGCAAGCGGCTGCGTGGGGCTGAGCTGCCGGCTGGGGTTAAACCACAACAGGAAGAAACCCAGGGCTTCACAAACAAGAGTCAGACTGCACCATTTAGCCTGTGCATCTATTGCACACACACAGCATTTCACAAGAGGACTGTACTTTGGCCCTACATCTTCCTCAGCTTCTAACACGTGTTCAAATTAGGAACAGAGAGAACAAAAAGAACACACGCCATTAAACATCTACCTCCTTGGCCTCATCTTCCTCCTGGCATAACTCAGGGTTCTGCTACAACACATCTAAAAATCATTCAAGGAAACAGGCAATAGTGGGATCTGTCCTGTCAACATAGGGGGAATGGAAAAATGGATGCAGACGGTGGCTTACCTGAAGTAGTACTTATTACTTAGGTCACTAACATAGCAATGCGTTTTTCAGAAGGGTTTGAAGGTCCTATGCTCCCGTACCAGGAGTGGAAACATCAGAGAGGGTCTCAAAGAAACGTCTCAGGTTTTGAGTTCACTTTTGGCCCCTCTGTGTTAGGCGTACTACCACGCTTGCCACCGCACAAGAGATGAACATGTCTGTAACAGCTCCACACATCACTACCTGATGAATCCCATGGTACTCTACAGAAACACAATTCATCTTAAGTATCATTTTATTGGATGAGAGATACTTCAAATACTGAAATGTAATTCACTATCATAACCAAAGCTTTTAATGATAATTAAAATGCACTATTTTTTAGGTTTATTTTCATCTTTCAGCAGCTTCCTTCTGGAATTTCCTCAACCAGGCCAACCTCCCCTTTAAAAGCATGGTGTAGGAACACTGGGAGTGAACAAGATCCATTTTAGACTGAAAACTAAGCTTCAGCCTGAAACACAGGGCCTCAGCAAAAACCACACACACAAACCACACTGGTTTTTACCAGATAAAACCAGAAAACACATAAAGAAGTAGATTTCAAAGCAGCTGGAAGTCCATCGCCGTACTTCTTTCTTTGCTTCCACACCTACTAGTTTTCTTTGCAGGTGGCACACGAAGGATGCTCTTGCATCACCAGTCAAAAGTCTCGACATCAAAGTAACATATCCTTCCAGGAACATGTGCCACAGGTAATAAATACTAGGTCACTGGGCTATCACTTCAACTAATGGGGTACTTCAGAAGTTAACGAACAGCACAATTGTCCTCTGTTCCCTTCCAACACACACAAACCTCCACACAGAAGGTGGGATAAGTATGACCTTGCCTCATTCAATGCCAGTATTTTCATACCAATTCCTTCTGTCTCATTTTTGTGGGACAAGGCTTAAGTCACATGCAAGGCAAAATCCTCGCTTCTTGCAAAGGATGAAATGGAGGGCAGAAAAAGCACTCTTCAGAATGGAATGACGCATGCTCTGAGTTCTCTTCAGGTGAAAGGGGGAATTGGGAAATATCACACTGCTTTAGTTTAAACCCATTTTCATGGAAGTCAGAACAACATAATTTTCTTTTAAAACGTCAACCTTCTTTCAAGTGGCCAAAGACAGTTCTTGGCTTCAAAAGTTACTGTGCAGGGGGTGGAAAGAAGGAATAAGGTGATCAGGGACCAGGAAGGAATCTGATAACTAAACATCATACATACTATTTTCTTAGCTGGCCTAGAACAAAAGACTTTCAGCATTTATGAAAGAAGGTGCAAGACTGGATTTTTTTTTCCATTTGAGTACTGACACACTGGCACCACTATGTTCTGGATGTAGTTAATCTGACGCACCAGGACAGTTCTTTGTTGCAGCAATCACAAACTTCACCAGAAGCCTAAAACAGGCACGCAAACTTCAAACGCTATTAACTGCAAAGATAGAGGCAATTTTGCCTGGGTTGCAGAGGCAAGCAGGGTACACAAACTAACAGGGCAAGAGTGAGAACTTTAGGTACAATGAAAACAGGAAGACAGTAGAAATAAGCAAACTTGGGAAGAGAAACTGGAAGGCCAGGTAAGAGAGCCCTTTCTGCAGTTAAAGTCCTGGCCAGGGAGAGGAAACTGAAGTTCACTTCCAGTCTTCAGACTCGCTTCCCAGACCAAACACAGCAGCTTCCACAGTGACGTAGCACTCCCCATGCCTGGGGTCGCACTCCAGCCCCTTCCCATTACATACGAGCCCTTCAATTCAGCAATTCCACTAAATCTCCAGTAAAGGTAACCTTTTCTGTTATATTTCTCCAGTCTTTCCCAACCTTTAACACCTTCCGTGGCAGGACACGTGTTCTTTTTTGACAGAAAGTCACAAAGCCTGTACATTAATGCAGCTGAGAGGCTGAAAGGCTCTCAGCTAAAAACTCAACTTGCTCAGCTAAAAAGATTGTGTACTTTCTTAAAAAAAAATTTATGCATTTGTATAAATTATGATCCAAATATATATTAGAAGACTAATATTCACACCATTCTAGATAACTACAATCTGGATATTTAGGACAGTTTCCCAAACATTCACACTTGTTTTGAATGACACTTCTGTTTCTGCTACAGAAAGAATCTCTCTAGAGGTGTCTACCATGAATATATATATAATGTTCTAGAACCAATTTCTGTCATTTCATTGAGTAACGCTTAAGCGCAGGACAGTGGAAGATGCAAGTAAACTCTTTAAATATGAAGAATGTGGTCCACTTTCATTTATAATTACTAGTGTAAGCATTTCCTTATGTTAATTTAGTACTCGTTCTCACAGAGCAAAGAAAGCATCCAATGAAAAGCTACAGATATAACTTCTTAAATGCCTTTATGTATTTTAACTAAGTGCTTATTATAGACGTAATTCTCTAGAAACTGGCATTTCCTCTTACTGTCTTAAACTGCTTCCCAGTGTAAGTGGGAGGTCTCACTTATTATGTGCACAGTCCAGGATCTATTAAAGTAGAAGAAGCAAGCCAGCCCCCAGCGAAGACAAGTTCTCAAATACCAATTTTGCTAGCATGGGAACACAGCACTCTCCTTGGTGACAGAGAGGGCAACTGCACCCTGCAGGGAAGCAACTATCTTGAATCTTAAGATTTTAGGTTGATGCATGCCAGTATCTTTAGAAGCAACATTGACAGACAGTAGCTGGAGGGGTGAGCAGCTGGTGACTGTTCTTCACAAAATAGGTAAGACAATAGCGCAAAAAGACATCAAACCAGGGAATAAGAGCATCTAAAGCTTAATCGACTATGCTGTGAATCTCAATGCATTTTTATTATTCCATGAGTCAAAAGAAGTGCTCAGAAAAGCTACAGAGGAACATTACTTGCAGTACTTTCTCACCCAGCACAGCAAACAATACACAATAGGGATACTATAAACTAAATAACTTTGCGCAGAAATTCCATCAACTCAGCCATGTTCCTATTTTAATGTTTCTGTAACAAATTCACAGAAGAAGTTTGACCGATTGAAACCTCTGAAGAACAAAGGGGAAAAAATTTCAGCAAGAGACAATGCCATAGACAATAATGTGCCAGCAGTACAGCTTTTTAATTGGCATGATGCAATTTTTCTTTCCAAACTAATTCATCAAATCACAATAAAGGATCACTGAATCTGCAAGATATGAGCTACTCTTTCCATTTTAGGTTTTCACAGTATTTTCAGAAATACCAGCTTCGACTTCTACAACATCACTAAGACAAGGCTCTCCATTCCACTAACGAATTCATCTTTTTGCCCGAAAGCACGATGTCGCAGCCTTCTTCATGTAAGCTGTGCAAGTTGAACAGTTAAGCAATAAGGACTGAGATCAGGACAATGCTAAGGATGGAACTTTGTCTGGACTAATTTCTATACTTTGAATGCAAGACTGAGAAGTGTTCTGAACTAAGAAATGTATGGATATCCTTAAAGCAAAGCCAAACATCTTGAATGTGACTCCTCAAGGAAATAATTCACACGTACACACCTAAAACCTACCAAGCAATATATAACCAAGACCTATGTGGACATGAGGACAAATGACCTCATGCATGATACATCTCACCCGTAGTCCCCTTACCCACACTATTTCAGTAGCACTACCTTATTTTAGTACAGGTTCTTAACATCCTGAACTGTGAAGTCACCATCCACAGCACAAAGAACTGATTGCTCAGGTGGCAAGTGAAGTTTAAGGGAGGTATTTTACAGAGGAGACAGACAACTAAGTGCTTAATGGTAGCATACTTGAACACATTTTCTCCCACTGATTCTCTCCCTCAACCCCAAAAAGCTACAAAGGGAGCGAAGTTCTAGTTCCACCCAAGTTGCCTGAGCATATGAAGGGAAAGCAACAGGGAGGACAATTTCACACCACCCACCCACTTAGCTTAGCTGAAGCTCCTTCACCTCCCTTACAATCAACATACAGAGACAAACCTCCTTGAAAGGATAATTCAGATCAAATAACGCTAAGGCGCTTGGAAAGTGTGATTTACATCAGGCATCTATCTCTGCCTTCTCCACTGAAGGGAGAGGGACTAGTGGATTAGCCAGCTAAAACGGACGCCTAAAGGTAGATGGTGAAAAACATCATCCTAACTTCCAGATCAAACCTCAAGGGGCTCTGTTTGAGATATGCTGTTTGGTAAGATGGGAAAAGCACGCAGCTATAGGAGCCGTTTTGCCCCTTCCGATTAAGGTGGGGAAAAAAGTGCCAGGGTATGTTTTATATTTGCAGACAGTCAACAACTATGATAGCTATTTTACTTCAAAGAAAACCTGTTCGTAAGAGCACTTAATGTGTTAGTTTATTAGTGAGCATGAGAATACCTAGCTTTTAAAAAGTTTAGTTTATAACAGAGCTTGAATTACCAGAATAATGCATTGCAGAGGGTAGAAATGAGGAATCATCAAATTAAACTTGTCAGCAAGTACAATGTTCCCCATGTTCTGCAAGGCACTTTACATTCAGCAGAAGCGCAAGAGCAACCTCTGCATGTCTTCTAAACATATGAGTTCAAACAATTCAAAAAAAGAGGCAAAGTTAAATATCTGTAAGTTTGCCCAACCCTTCCCAATATTATAAATACATTAGAACTGTATATTAGAAGCAGTACTAAGGTACCAACTTATTTTCAAGTGTTTTAGCTAGAGCTTTAACTTTCACTACAGACTCGAAAGATTAACCACAACCTGTTCATAGTTAGGTCTTACAAAGACTGAAAAATTAACTCTCATTTTTAAAAATGTAAGAGACAGTTATGCACATTTATTGTAAATGCTTTAATATATTCCAAGTTTAAGCCATTGTAATAAGTGATCAACACACTAAAATTCGTATCAGAAAGATACCCTTAGCCATCACTATAAATATACCAGCAATTTTAGTTAAGTCACAGTAGCAGATGCACGGGTTTGCTTTTCACAATGAGTCAGTCAAAATATACAGGGAAAATCTCAGAAGTTCACCTAAAAAATTGACAGCACCAAGCAGTACCATTAGTCAACTATACTGTAAAAAGTCTATCTTATCAATGTAAGGAAAGTGGTAATTACATCTTTTAGCTTTTGTTAAACAATCAGGCTTTTTTACCATTCAAACAAGAGCACTTAATATCACACATACAAGTTTTGCATATTCAGAGCACAGAAAATACAAGTCCGTCATTGATCTCTGTCCCCACAAAATGGAAAATCCACCTCTTTCAAGGGTGCCGTGCGAATAATAAGGTCTAAGCACGAGAAGAAATGCAGACACTTGCTCTTCAGCCCAAATTCAGGCGCCCTCCAAACAGCGCGAAACTAACGGTTTTTCATCCAGCTCTGCGAAAGGAACAGCATCCTCCTGACGGGGTCGAACCCCACTACTCATCCCTGCGGCCAAGGCTAGACTCCTTCTGCAGAAGTAGGAGGAGAAGGAATTGTTGCCACCTCAGCAGCATGCAATCCCGGGAAAACAAAGGGGATTCCCATTGTCATTGTCTTCATCTGCAGCTGATCATCACCAGCACTAGCAAGGCAGTAGCTTGCGCAGTTATCTCCACAGCGGGCAATGTCACAACCCGACCAACAGCACAAACTACTACCTCAGCCAGGGCCCTGGTGCTCCCGACCCCTTCTGAAGAGGGGAAACGAGCAGACAGACAACACGGCAGCGATAAATGAAATTAGAGGGGGAAAAAACGGCAGAAAGATAAAAGGGCTCTGGGGTCTTTTGATGATCCTCTCGTCTCCTTTATCTGCTGCAGACATCAACCAGACTCCTCTCGCCTGACCGTGAGGAGCGGAGGGAAACCCCGCCCAGCTCCCTCCCCAGCTTTGCCCTTTTCCTTGCATGACCTGAAACCGACGGGAAGAGCTCCATTTATCAGATACATTACAGACCCCAGCTGGTACAGTAAAGATCACGTTTAATTTCAAAAAGCCACAGCTCCGCAAGCCTGGAACAGATGGGGCGGGGAGGGGAAGGCGGGAGGGAGGGGAGGGAGGGAAGAAAGGAGAGCAACGGCGGCGGGGGGGGGGGGGGGGGGGACGACACACAGCAGACAGACGACCCCCCCGCCCACACCCCCCCCCCCCCCCCACTCCCCCGACCCCCCCAGCCCGCTTCAGCCGCCCTCCTCGCCCGCCCTCCGCGGGAACGGCGGCGGCACAGGACCTGCCCGCGCCGCCCCTCCCTGCGGCTCGGCCGCCACGCGGCCCCGCCAGACCCACGCCTGGCCCCGGCCCCGATCCCCATCCCGGCCCCGCCGGCGGGCCGCCCGCCGAGGAAGGGGGGTGCGGGCGGGGAGGCCGGCCGCCCGCCCGCCCGCCTTGACCTCCCGCCCGCCCGCCTTGACCTCCCGCCGCCCCCGCCGGGCCCCGGCAGGCCGGTCCGCCCGCTCCCCGCAGAGGCGGAGAGCGACGGGCCGGGGCGCTCCGCACCCAGCCCCGCCGCTCGCCCGAGGACGCGTCGTGCCGCCGCCGCCGCCGGGCGGGACGAAGGGGCCGGGGAAGGACCCCCGCCCCGGCCGCCCCGGCGGGGAGGAGGGAGCCGAGCCCGCCGGCGAGGGCGTCGGGGCGCAGCCCGGAGGGGTCGGGGAGGGGGAAGAGCTCGCCTTGCCGAGGCCGCAGGGCGGAGGAGGCGCCGGGCGGGCGCCGCGGCCCCGCTCCCGCCGCGGCTCCGTCCGTCCCTCGCCGCCGCCGCCGCCGCCTGTGTGTCCGGCTGAACCATAGAGATCGCTGAAGGCGGGGGGAGAGAGGGGCTCATCCGCTGCCCACGTGACTGGACGTGTCACTCACCCGGCCGGCGCCATCTTGAAGAGGGAGGGGGAAGGCTGCCCCCGGCTACTAGTCAAGATGGCGCGGGACGGCGGCGGCCGGCGAGTCACAGGCGGGCGCCGCGCCGCTGCGGCTCTCCCTCCCGTTCCCGCCGGACGGCGTCACGCTCAGCCGGGGGGATGCCGGGAGGGGCGGAATCCCTCGCTCTCGATCCGGGAGCCCCGAGCGGCCGCGGCCGGAGCGGGGCTCGGCGAGAGCGGGGGTCCTCAGCCCGGGGGTCCTCAGCCCGGGGCGGGCCGTCCGTCCCTTCGCGGCGGTGGGTGGCGAGGGGCGCCGGGGGGGGGGGCGGGCCGCGGCGCTGGCCGGAGCCAGGGCGGCCGGGCCGGGGAAGGCGCCGAGAGCTGCAGCGCGGCACCGAAGCGGCACCGGGCTTTCTGGCTACGTGCGTCTTCCAGTCGCGGGGGTGAAGGAGCCCGCGGCAGCTCCGGCGTTGCTGCAGCCTGACGGGGCCCGAGGGGCGGCGGGCTGGCGCGGCGGCAGGCGGCGGAGGTAACGCGGCGGGGCAAAGCAGAGGGCGAACACCGCAGTCCTCGGCTGCGCGCTTCGGCTTCTAAAATGAAGCCAGTTTGCACTTTTTTTTTTTTAAACAAGTAGAAAAGGTGGAAGCTCTTTTATTTCTAAGTGGGAATAGACCGCAGGACCTTCACTCCGTACCAGAAACTGACGGCAAAGAAATAGATTGAACCTCATTACAAATTCACAAGAGGTACAAACGCTAACATTTTTATCACTTGTTTTGGCCTTCACCACCGATACACCTTAGGAACAAATGGACTGAAAAAAAAAAGCTACCAACACACAAGAGGAATGAGGTTGCAAAAGTTAAAAAAATTATTAAGTGGGTTTACAAAGACCATATTAACATCAGTGATGCAGAATACAGACGTAAGCCAGCTTGCAGCCAGACCTCCAATGAAACACAATAGTCTGGGAGTTCCCAGTGCAAAACTGTCTACAACACGGGTTGAGAATAAAATGCAATGCCTTTAGTGACAACTTGAACAAAGCTGTAGTTGAGAAAGTCACACTAGAAGGCAGCCAAAATGTTGCCACCCAAAGATAAAACACTTCATGATCATGTAGCTCCCCGTTTGTAAAGTTGCTACCTATATTGGGCATCAGGTGCAATTAGATCACTGATTGCTTGTTTAAAAGACATTTAAACCAGTGACATTCTGCTGGAGAAAACGCTCCAAGAGGTTCTGTATGCTTATAAAGTACATATGTTTTTGATACCGACTGACAAGTTAAAGAACGTTCTACAGCTAAGAAAATGGAAGCATCCAGTAACTAAGAGTCCTTTGCTTCTGGTTCTGGAAGGGACGGCTTGATCTCCTTCAGACCACCTTCTCTCAACTCTTGTTTTCCTCAGTAAAGCCATGTAATACTATTTCTCACAAGGACAGTAAGACTTGTTTCTTCTGCTATTTGAGGTCAGCTCAGGAGAGGCAAAGAATTACAGAGAGATGGATGCGCCAAGGAAATGTATGCTCCATTCCTACTCAGTTAAGTTGGAGTACACATGAAAACCCAATTCTGAAAAGAAACAATCTAAAACTGAGAAAGTTTTAAGTGTTTATTAAAAAAAAAAGGTGGCAAAAGCTAGATATTATCACGTTTTTCCTATCAAAAATTTCAGACAGATTTATTTAAACTAAGATTATATTACAAAAGGTACTAATAGTGGAAAAAAATCCTCCATACTTAGTCAGAATATTGAAGTTTTTAGCTAATACTGGGTTGTTACCTTTTTTTTTTTTAACTGTGCTCCCTTCTGTTCTGTGGCCACTTCAACTATATAAAGCAACTTTCACACAAGACCACCACTATTTCATGTCTCAATGACTTGTTTTCCTGAATTAAGGTCTCTTATATTCATTAACACACTGAAATCCATCTTAACATCATCAGTACATTTAGAAAGTTTCTTGGACAAGGAGTTCACAATTTCTGTATGAGAAAAATCAGCACTTCTGGGTGAAAGTAAAAGGTAAATTTAAACCATGTCATTGGGATGAATTTAATTATTTATAAGAAGGGGCAGATAACAACAGTAGAATAATGCTTCCTCTTGGAAGTTTGCTAAGTTTATTAATTGAAATATTTGTAGTCGATTGTGTATAGGCAGAAATTGTTATTTTTAAATTGATATCAGATATCACTAAAAACTAAGCAGATATTCAGCATACATCACAATTTATTATATGGCAAATCAAAACATCTACACTGACATTTTCTTTTCGGATTTGCATTTATCTACAAACTAGAAGTCCAAGAAGTTATTGAAATAGATCCTGGAAAGCAGTGGAAAAGGAACTACAAGGTCAGGAAGCGTGCAAGGCTGCAGATGGATGCAGGTACCAGTCTGCAAGCTTCCAGACCCTAATGTTTGTTGGAGCCACCCACTTTGCTGATACCCTCATGCTCTCCCATACCCTGTAATGCAAAGCTCTGAAAGATTTTGAGGATTGGTGCCCGCCCTTAGCTACCTTCAGTAATTCAAGTCTTCTTTACTGAGAACGTGAATGTGCAGCGACTCTCAAAGAAGTCATGCTTACTAGCAAATACTTTCTTTTTTTTTTCCTCAGATATGAGAAATTCAAATGCCAAAAATAAGCATTCAGGCACCAAGTTATAGGTATCAAAAGCAACTGTAACCTTGCTGACCTGAAACAATTGGGTAGAAAGCAGTAGTTAAATGTTACATAAAAAACAAACAGAAAAATTGTCTGAAAGGAGTGTACGAAAGTGTAGTAGGACTGGAAATGTTTAGTTCAGTTTGCTGAGTTCATGAAAACAATTATGTCACGTACTCATCCAAATTGGGGAACCTATGGAAAACCAAGACAGATCAGTAGCAAGGAGAATTTAAGGTTCAAAAAGATCTATTTTCTACACCAACAGTAACTGTTGAGCTCTTGTCTCCATCTAGGTATTCAGACTAATGCTATGACTACAAGGAAGTCATAGCATGTCCCTTGCAGAGACAGGATACAACAAATAAATACTTGAATATGACCTCGACGGGGAGAAAAAAACAGCCAAGCCTCAGAGTAGGCTCCTGCAAAGGACACGTAAAAAACTAAAAAGCAAACAAAAAACCCACAAAGAAAATGCTCCTAGGGGAGCTCAAAAGAACTACAGCACCATCAACACACTGCAGTAGCAAAGTCAGCTGCATTCACTATGGCTGTGTGAGCCACTGACAGAGATTCATCTTCCCCAGTTTGAGACATCTAAAGTAAACTGAAAAAAACTGCACAAAACACCAGATGCCTAAGCCTAAAGTAGTTGTCCTATGCACACGTAGCAAGAGCCAGCACTTCCACATAGCAACTTACATGACCTCTTTTAGGATGGAATGGATCTCTTGCTAGGCCTGCCTATTTGTCTTCCCTGACTGCAAATGGAAGCCAGGCTCGTTAGTCTTGGGGTAGAAGTCAAAATTTTAGTTACCTAAATCTCAGAAGAGGAATCCAACTTGTGCCTCTCAAAGCAAATACTCCGTACTGCCTTTAAGGAGTCTGATTACAGGAGGAATGATTTCTGTCAAAAGTGACTTGTTTTTAATAATGATTTAAATAAGCAGGGAACTATGTTTTAAACCTTATTTTGCATCTGTATTTATCTCTCCTAAAATATTATTTTTATTACTTCATTAGCAATTATTTACATGTTTGTTTGCAATTAAATATAGTCATTGCACTAAGATTGGCAACCTTTTATAACTAGAAAATACATTTTACGTAGTTAATTCTATAGTTTAAAAGGTAACCATTTAGCATCTATTATCAGAAAATGGTTGAGTATTTTTTTTCTTGATTATTTAACACTTCATTAATTTGCATAGAGCTCTATTTGGATGCAAAGTAGAACAGCACAAAAAACAGCATTCAAAATAATTGCTTCTTAGATTGATCTGCTTTAAATATATTGGATACATTCATGAAATACATCTTGTTAACAAAGAGGATAGAACTGATTGTTTCTGGCTGGCACTGCCTTCAGCTTTTAGATAGATTTTACCTTCACAGATCTATCCTATGTACGTAAGGTAAAAAAAGGCCAAGCTTTTTCAATTCCTATTCTGTTTCCAAGTTTGAACTAGTTGTTTGAATTGAGCTGGTTAAAGTGAAATTGAACTGCAAGAAGCAGCTACTGCTATCAGGCTGTGGTTTAGCACTTCAGAAACTTGCTTCCTGATTCTTACTCTGCAAAGAGGAAGGGGTTTGTGCTACTCCATTCATCAGTTCAGTGCATTCTCTTTAAGACTTTGGCAACACATAACTGCTTAAAATTTTAAGAGATTATAGTGCATACAGCTATAACAGAGGTTATTGATCTCATATTTTTAGAGAAAATATTTAATTTAAATCAGTCTTTTCTAAAATAAATGTTTATCTTTCCTCATTCGTTCTAGGGCAGTACTATATGCAGACTCTGGGGCTCATTTTCGTGGTAAGGTAGTACCATATTATGCTACAGCACCAAGCCCTGAGGCATGAACAGATGTTCAGTAAGCAGATCTGCAAGTAATAGTTGTGATGTACTCCAGAAACCAGTTCTTTGTACATGTACATGCCAGCAGTACTATGCAAATAATATTCCTGTCCCCTTCCACGTTTTCTCATGAGAGGCTGATCAAAACCAGACTGCTCTCCGTCCTTTTTAAAGGTCCTCTGTTGGTGGCAATCCAGTTTTGGCTGCCATTTTTCTATGGAGCCTCTCAGTCCCTCCCCTCATGACCTGGCATTATTAGTCTCTGATGTGACAGGGGAAAGAAGTGCGTGTCTTCTGGCAAGGAAGCCAGAAACATAAGCAATTCCTTGGCAACTGCAATACTTCCAAGAAAGAAACAGTTAACATTAAAAACAACAGACCCGGTGATGTCAAGTTTCAAGTTTCCAACAGTCTCTCATCCTCACCAGCCTCTGCAGTCTTGAAGCTGTCAACTTCGGAAATATCACTGGTCATGGAGACTCATGCCAAGTCTAAGGCAGATATTCTGTACACAGAGAGCAGCAGTTATGATTCCAGCCTGAAGATCAGGGTCTTCAATAACAAAACTGCAAAGATGCCAAACAGATACCTGACTTACAAGGAATTTTCTTTCTTATTTTTTCTATTGGCAATCCCCTCTGAAAACAAAACAGACCAAAAAACTCTCAACAGCATTAAACTGACAGCCAGTATGGGCTGAGGCGTTAGAGTATATTTCAACATTGCAGTATTTTTGATAGAAGGATGGTAGCTGTATCTAATGTCCTTTCCATTAAGGAACACGCTTCAGGTGAAAAGAGGATTATGGTGCTGACAGACGAGATTCTGAAGAAGTTCTTAAGGTAGGCATCTGGACCACCGGGGGGAATAAACATGTTAACACGGAGAGAAAAGCTTTTCATACCGATTTTAAAAATAAGCTTATCTGAGAACTCCTCTAAACATAGATAATAAATTCGAGCAATGAATACTCTCACCTGTTGGTAATGAAATGCTGCAGTTAGCACAGTAAATACACAGGTATCTTACCCTTTCTAGCAAATCTGTTTTGTAATCAAGACTTAAATGCTTAAATAAGGAGCTCAGAAATAGAAGGATCAGGTTTTGGCATGTTAACTGTCTAACTGATAGGACACAAGGACTATTACGTTCTGAATCAGAAAAGTGGACGGTAACTAATGCATTGTAGTTCTTCTATTTGATGCCTTTCACAATGCGACACAAACCCCCTGTTCTGTTGGTAATACCACTCAGTACTATTTTTATTGCAAGAATTCCATCCAGTCTTTAATATACACCTTAATGCTTTAAGACGTAACATACATTGTTAGGTGAAATCTAACAGAGTAGAGATCAGGTGTTTGTTACATAATGGAAAAATGCAGATTTATTTATTTAAATAAAGTTTTGACTGGATGACTTAAAGACAATTAACACAATCATTGTATAGATTAAATGTTATAATATCAAATTATGGATTATGCACAGAAATGGATCAGTTGAGAAAGCCAATATAAAATTTTAATTTTTAATTGCTTAAAAGATATTAGAACTTGTTTTATACTTCTATTATTAGAAACTGTTGCAAAACATATTTTCAGGTCTAGTTCTTGATGGTGTTAGCGACAGCTGTTTGCACTGACAGCCATTTTAACACTGGAGCAATTTTCTAAGGAAAACCATCAAAGCTGTTTTGAAATTAAGTCTCCTATTCTAGAAGGCTAGGACAATTAAATGGAAAAAGCTGACTGCTGCTTAACAGCAACATCTTACAGTCATCTTGATGAACTGCATTCTGGTTTTTTGGGAAACCATTTTGCCAGTTGAGATGTTAAGTTATAATCCTGTTTGCTAGCATACTTGTAATACATCTGTCAATTTGCTACCGTTTTAGTAAGCACACTCTCTTATCCTTATATTGTATTCAGAGAAGCTACACGTAGAGTCTGCACACTCTGACCGTGATCAACTAATACTTGCTTTTAGGGTCTTGTCTGCTTGGCTAGACTCTGTTTCCCTGGTTTGCTTATGAAAGAGTCATGTGAAACAGCATCCAAAGCCTTGCTAAAATCAAGAGTTAGCAACTAGTTCTTATCCCCATCCACAACATATGTCACTTTTTCATAGAAAGAAATTAGACTAGGTTTATGTGACTTGATCACAGCAAATACTTATCAGTTGTTACACACGTCATGGATATCTTGCTGATACTAACAGCAGATTTTGATTTTTACTTGTCAGAAAAAGAACTAATGTCAGGCCAGTTGATTTCCATCTTCTCCATTTTGTCCTTAAAAAGTTCAAGTACTGGTTTTGGTTTTTTTCAGTTACCTGTTACTTCTCTTATTTTACATTAGTTTTCAAAGATGATCTTAAAAATGCTGAAGTTCCTCAGATTAGTTCTGCAAATACCAGGAAGAAATTCTTCAGGCCCAGTCAATTTGACAACATGTAGCTATCTTCTATCCTGTTTTCCTTTTTCTAGGTAAGCTTCTTCAATGTTTGTCACTCATACCAGTTGCACGAGCAATACAGTGGCAGTTGATTTTTGACTTTTTGGATTAGTAATCACTATTAACAAACCAAAAAATTCAACACACAAATTGAAAATCTGAACCAAACACATGATCACTTGTGTCAATAGCCATCCTCTTTTAAGTAGTCAGCACTTTTGTTAGCGCAAATCTTTCACTACTTACGTATTTATTCTCTGTCAGTTGACAGTTGTATCTCATCTACTTTCATTGCTATCTATCTGTTAACTCTGTTTTTTGGTGGCATCTGAATTTCCACCTTCTGTAGGCCTCCCCTCCTTGTCTTTGAAGTCAATGAAATTCCTCGTTTAACTGAGTTGGTCTCTTTATTACAGCTAGTCTCTGTCTCCTGCACTGGGATATACTTTCAGTCACAACCTTCACCTCTCCAAGGAACTGTCTTATCTCCTCAGTTCCTCTCTTACCTCAGACTTGTCTTCTGTGAGATCTTACCTATCAATTTTCTGAAGTCTGCCTTCCTGAAGTCCAGCGATTTTTATTTTGATGTAAGAATCGTGAATATTTCACTATCTTTCTTACACAAGTTGCCTTAAACCATCCAATTTGTTTCCTTACTTGCTGCTGATGTAGTCATTCTTGATCCCAGCAACTGGTTCCTAGAGAGTATAACATTGTCTGTCCTAAATGAGAGAGCAGTCATACTTTGAATATGATAAATCTAAACACAGCAACTCGGCTATGAAACAAGATTTACATTTGATGAGTTCTTAAAATATAACGCAACCTTCATGTGAGGAAAGTATTCTTATCCAGGAAGCATGCTTACACGCTGGTGCACAGGTCCTACTGAAGCTCTCTGTTTGAGAAGCTCTTTCCTGAGACTTGAGATAAAAATACTGCACAGACCTTACTCACTAAATTTATCCATAACCTGCAGCCAGAAAAAACTGTCCATATCCTGTTAGCCTTGCAATAGACAGAGCAGGAATCAGTAAGGTCTGAAACAGTTTACATCCCTACCTAAGCATTTTTCCCTAAAGATGCTAGAGATGAAAATTCTGAATCATGCCTGCATTTGCAAACACTAATCATTAAAAGAGAATGGGGTTTTGTACCAAACCAGGCTCATAATCAGCACCACACATTATCTTAGAATATTTTATCCATAAAACTGGAAGGCAGTCCTGAGAATTCTTAAGCAACACAATCTCAGTTCACCATGCTAAAGGGGGAAGAAAAATGTTATTCATTGGTACCACACAAGCCACATTTTCATAGCTGATTCCTTCACAACACTATACGTATACTATGCACATGTACACAAACTATAACTTTTTGTGATACTCCCCTTCCTCCTTGAAAAGTGGCATGGAGAACAATGACAGATGAAAGCTTAGAATAGATGGACAGAAAATACACATAGTGTATTTTATTTTCTGAAGTTTCTGCATCCCTGGAAACTAGAGGTGTTTCCGCTAACAAAAATTTCTACTGCAAATTTGTTTTTGAGAAAGCCATTCTTGTATATTCAAAATTTTTAGTGTGGGCTTTTCAGGTTCCTTTCCAGCAACAGAGCTGTGCTCTTGGACAGAGCCTGGAAATTCTGAGTATTGCGTTAGATTAGCCCAAGTTTAGATCCCTCAGGTTCTCATCCTTTAATTTTAGTTTTGTTACTTTTTTCATTGTCTTTTTTTATTTTTAGCTAAATTTTTAATAAAACACTGCAGCTTCTAGTGAAGCATTTTTAATTATTCTTTTCCCAAAGAACAACCTCATCTATTTACAACCAATTCTTAGCACTCTCTGTGACAAGGCTGCTTCAAAATTTGGCTTTTTATATTGGTAACACTCAATAGTAACAGCCAAATTCTTAATCAAATGTTTCTAATGAACTTTAGACGTTAAAATAAACCTAAAAGACCCCACTGGTATGAAAAAAAATGCACATTTTCAAAACAGTCTTCTACAATGGAAGATAACTATATTAATCCTTCATGACTTCAAAGGACAGAAAGAAGAAATAATTATTTTCTGTATGTCCCTTGTAGACTTTCCACTGTAACATACTGCCCATCGGTGTTACAAGTACAAGAAGCCACTGCTCAATCATCCAGTTCTGATCCAATTTGAAGATTCATACGATTCGCTTCGCTGATTTTTACGCTTCAGCTATCATATAAAGCTTCCTTCTTCCTCACCACTTCTATATTCATCTAGCACCAGCTTCCTCTTCCTGCTTTTCATATAATTTCACCATTTTGGGTGAAAGACTTCTGTGTAATTCAAAATCTGAAGACATCCTTTCTTTGCACATCTCTGCCATCATCATTATCTCTGTATTTTCAATTAAATAAAACTTAAAGGCTGTAAGAAGCAAAGAAATTTTTGAGTTCTGTTGTATTTCTTCACAAAGAATGAGCAGCCTTGTCTGATACACTTTTCAACATTCAAGAAGGTAATACTGCAACTGTAATACTGTTATATCAGTACTGCAAAGCACACATTTATAACTGAAACAAACTTGTGAACCCTAAAGAGTATTTACTCCCCAAATGAAATTATGTTCTACATAGACTGTTAGAATCATTTTTATTGGACTTGTACTTGCCCTGATATGCAAAATACTGTCTAAACAAACAGTCCCTGCTCCCAAAACTTAAAAATTAAGAAAAGCACACACAACAAAGTATTGTCAGAAAACAGGGGTGGAAAATCCAGGGAGAAAAGAAGAACACTGGCATATGTGATTATTCTTCAGTAAACAGTGTCTTAAAGTAACAGATCAGATAGCAAAATAGTAAGTGATAATGTAGTAAAGGTTAGTAAGTGCTTACAGTTAAGTCACTTGAAGAGATCAGACAAATGCTTGTTAACAGATTCCTATCTTAAGCCAGTCAGTAACTAGTTTGGACAGACAAAAAGGAAATAAAATGTCTACCAGATTGCTCCTTAGTGGTAAAAGCTCATCATAGGACTGTTCTGTAGAGCTTAAGCAACATTCATGACTCAGCAGTAACTGACTGCTTTTTCTCTAAACAAACAAAAAAAAATAATGCAACATGTATCTCTAAATTTAACTTAAAAAAATCAAGGAGAAACCAGCAACTATTTGGTTGAAATGAATTCTTGCTTGTGTTCACAGCTCATTAAGTCCTCCTGATCTGAACAGTAAAATGAAGAAACCTCAAAGAAACAAAGAATTTTATAGTGCTACATTTGGAACAACTGAAAATGGTCTCAAAGTCCAAAGGAATAGCACACATCCTTTTCAACGGACGGATGATGTTCATGCTTCAGTTGGGCTTTTTTTTCATTGCTGACACAGGTGTCAAGCAGCAACAGTTCACTCTGCTTCCCCAATAAATGTTTAGTCTTCCACTAGATAGCCAGTCATACAGGATAAATAACTGCTACAGGAGCCTTAACTGCTTGCATAAACAAAAGTGTAACTTTATGGCCCAATGCCTAAACAAAATAGGAATTGCAAAGAATTTACTTTTTATTCCACATGATTGTAGAAGATTACTATAAACTGTAAACACTGTTAATACTTTTACTTGATTTATTCCTATACAGTTTATTTCACATATAGCAAATTTCCAAAATAGTATTTTCAAGAAAAACAAACTAGAATTTCTGTAGATCTTCCCTTATAGCTACATCTAGATAAACAACATTAAGAACAAGGCTAAACAGTATTCTACATTGCATGTTACAATTTCTTTAGGGCGAAGAAGAAAACAGAAGAACCCCGACTGGAGTTGCTAGTTCACATTTTGTTACAATAAGCAAGGTCTCAACTAAATTATGAGTCCCAGGGCAGATAAAGTGAACTATATATGTAGATCTATATTCTTTTGTCAGAATGAATAAAACTTCAAAAACACTGAAAGAAGAATGTTGTGAGTACAGTGGCATATAAAGGTACTATAGAAGAATGCTTTTGTCTCAACTCCAATATAAAATCATTCCCTTTTTTTTCCTTGCATTATCATGAAGTAAAAAACAAAACCCAACCAAACAGGAAAAGAAAAAAGAGGATGACAGCAGAACTCACTGCTATATGTAAGGACACAGCTGGAATATCCTAGCGTTGTCATCATGTAACCTGAAATTAACTTCCAAGAATTTGGAATATATTCTAAGATACTAGTCTGAGGCTATACAACTGAGGAAATTCCAAAGAATTAGACATGGTAGACCGTGGTCTTTTGAGACAGCACTGATCATTTTTTTTTCCCCTTGTGAAGTCAAACAGTAGAACCTCCACTGAATACAATGAAATGTGAATTAAGCTAACTTACTGCTTCTGTAGACACTGCACAATACCTTAAAATTTGCCACATTTTTAAAGCACAAAAAGTTACTGGAAGTTATTATCAGCCAATGTTTCAGGAGGAAAGTCTTTTCACCTATGCAGAAGTTCAACTAACTACTTTTTTAAAATTTGCTTTTCTCAGGGAATACAAATATTCTATCCATTAGTATTTTGCTGATGGAAATTAAATGATGTACATGTACAGATGTAGGCCATGTTTGTGCACTAGTTTGGATCCCAGTTTAAACAAAACCTGCACCCTAGGCTGCCTTACTTGTATCTTTCTGACACACTCCACTCTGTACAGCCTTATAGGCATGTGGCAGTACCTACAGTCAGAATGTGCACCACTCACAATGCAGCTGTGCCCAGCAATTCCTTCTTTCATGTAAAGAGCCTCACCTTATTCAGGAGGATTCAAGTTGAAGGTTGTAGAAGATGCCTGCCCACATAGGAAATGAGTAGCAAGCTGCATATTTGAGGTGAACAACTAGTGAAAGACACAGAACTGAGCCGTACAGAAAAAGATGAGGAGAAAACAAGCTTTTTTTCCCCCCCCAAGAACAGTAGTATCCTGAACTTCTAAATGAATTTCTGTAGAATACATTGATGACTAGTACTCATGTTTGCCACGTGCTGAGGAAAAGAAAGGCATTAACCTCACTAAAAACATCTTGCCTGAAGGGTTCAAAAGGCCAGCTATAAGAAAATTTGCCTTTTGGCATGAAGAAACAACTCAATCTGGGTGAAAAAAAAAAAAAGCCAACCCTATCTGCAGAATAAGATGAACTGCTTAAGTTGCACAGATGTACTCCTACTTGCTCTTTTAAATAACTACAAGTGACCATGTATTTCATGGGGCTTAATGTCCAGTAACGTTCCACAGTTCACCAATAAAACAGGTGGGAAAGCAGGCACATGTAAAAAGGAACGAAACGGATGTCCAGTTAAATAAGGATCACTGATGATAAGCAAATAACCACTGTAGGTTACTTCTAAGAATAAGACTTTTTATAAGAAGTTGTCTGCTTGAAGCATCTGTTTCTTTTTCTTAATCAGAGTTACTATGTAGTCTTAAATCCTTGTGTACATTAAGGCAATGGTCATGGCATTGAGACACAGAAGTTTTCCCAAGCCATCAAAAATCTTGATATGAACCTTCTAATAATCTGTAAGACACTCATATTTTCTCTTTAGATTCCCAATCCATGTCTTTTTTAAAGTTGGGGAGAAGAAGAAAAAAGATGAAGACTGTGGTTACATTCAATAAGCAATTAATGCTCTTCCTCTAACTTCCAGCTGACATATTTCTATACAGTCAGCTGTACCCCTTTTCTAGCTGATTTCAGTGACACAATGCAGACACAATCCTGAAAATGTCCACGTTTTACTTCTCATGACTAAGCAACCCTACAGACTTGAAAACAACTTGGATGTGCGTCTACTCAATAGGTAACATCAAGTTAAATTTCTTCAGGAACAAGACTTACCTTGTTAGAACATGTAAGAATGTGAAATTTAAATATTAAAAAATGCTGTTTGCATCAAAGAAGGCCTAAGAAAATTTAGCAAAAAGTACAAATAGAAAAAAGAAACTGATACTTCCAAGTTGGAAGAAATAATGGAGCACTGGACAAGAAGGCACAGTAAAGGGAATAATTCTTATTCACAGACAAAACTACTCAATGAAAAACTTCTTTTCTAAACTAAGGAGCTTTGTTTTTAGTTCTCAAACTATTTACACTAAATACAAGAAAGCGGTTTGATTATGGTTAGCCTCAGCTTGCATGTCCAAAACATGCCTCAAATAGCACAGATATTATTAATTTTGTAATTAAGAGGAAAGGAAGGCAAGTTAGCTCATTGGTATTTTATTTCAAAACCTTTTGACGATGAATGTCCATAGGTGGTAAATTTTCTAAGTTCTGGAGTTAGGAAAGACTTATAAACCTCCTTTTGAAAAAACAGATAAAGCTGAAGAATTGCTTCATTGAACAGAATTTATCTGTGTTATCACCGAAAAACCAATTAGAATCTAACTGGAAACAAACTCACCTTCAGTTTGGTCTGCACACCTCTTTCCAGAAATTCTGGTTAAGATAATACATTCTAAAACAAATTAATGCCCATCTTTCCTGTCCTACCCTTTGTTTCTTCAATGACCTCATAGAGCTTGACTTATCTTCCACTAATTAGGAGAGCAGTTGCCAGGTTTTCACTTTCAGAGTACGGATAATGTTGTTATCTCTATGTGGGACCCAGTTCTGCACTATACTGGAACTGCTCCTCCTAAGGAGCCATTTTGACATAAATTCTATTAATGAGAAGCATTTGTTTCCTTAATGTAAACTATGTGTTCTCTAAAAACTATCCACGCTTGACAATTAAGTTCCATGCAACTTTGGTCACAGCAAGCTGTTCAAAGCCGTGCTGGCATAACATTATTCACACAGGGTATTTCTAACCCTTCATCACACCTTCAGCTTGAAGCTCCTACAACCTTTACATCTGTTCACATATACCGATCAATGTCCCTTTAGCCAGGAAAGTGTAAAGCAAACAGATATAATACCATTTCTTATGCATGATAATCTCTTTTAATATCTACAAAAGACTTTAAGGAACAAAAACCTAAAGGTAAGCTCTGAAATTCTGAAATCGATAGAAAGGCACCTGTCTCTCTCTCCTTTTTTTTTTTTTTTTTTTTTTTTTTTTACATTTGGCCTTTGTGCTTTCACATCAGAGGTTAAAAATATGTGAATACAGGTGAAACATTATTGAAATAATAATTAATTAAATAAGAGTTTAAGTGCTAAGTCACAAACTTTAAAAACAATACTATCAAAAGTGTTTTGCTTCGATTGTGTATTATGTGAAACATTCACATTTACTTAATGACAACTTTTACTGCACTTCTAAATGAGTAGCTATCTTCAAAAATACACTTCTCATAATTTTATATCAGACACAGTTTATAATTAAAAGAGTAGAACAATTTGTTTGGGTTGAAAAGACATTACAAAACAAAGCACTTAAGATTATTGAACAAAATATTACAGCCAGGTATTTCAGATATTTGAAATCACCTTTCTTGGGTCATGATTCAAAGACTGTGATACCTGCCAAGAAGGTCAAAAAAGGCTAACAACCCTCAAATATGTATTTTTTTTTAAAGCAAGGCTACAACTACAAAAATGGATAGAGTAGAACAAACATCTTGAAACAAATATATTATGAAGTGAGGTATGGTAGTGCTGAAGTGCTACAGTGGATTTCTGCATATTCAAACTTATTTCAGGTCAACTACTTTGAAGTTTGAGATCAGCAGACTCTTGACTGCTTGCTGCAATCTTTTGTCATATGACCCTTTGTTAGATGTCCAATGGCCACAGAGAAGATACATTCAATTAAGCAAAAACTAATAACATGATCAGATATGAATGAGCATATCTGGCAATTTAGAAGGCAAACTGTAAGTAAAAAGGCAAGCATACAACTTATTCATAATAAATACATTTTCAAGCATTTAACATTATCAATATTTTAAAAAGAATTTAAATAATAAATGCAACTATTTTATACAGAACTGTACCATTTATTATACACACAAGTATATCAGTTCCCTTTGTTTACAAAGGCTGGTTACAGATATATGGAATGTTACAGTACCATCTTGCATAAAATTTTAGTACAATTCGTACTTCAAAAAAAGGGTGCAAAACACCAGCCTAATAAATCTGACTGAATTGAAATATTTTTAATTACATCATTAACACATACACAACAAGCTGTACATAAGCCCACTTTTCAATCACCACTTCAAGATACTGTAGCAAGTACATTAGATTATAAATGATTCCAACTATTCAGTTAAATTTATTAAAGGTTTGCACTGCTACTCACTCTGGAACCTTTGAGATATAGCCTGTATTCATGAATTACTGAGCTCTTGTTAGTACAGTTAAAAGGCAGTCAGCACTGGTTGCCAAAGTACTAGTCACAAGAGATTTCCTCAGAGAAACTTCACCCGGGAACAAACATTTTTGGATACTTTTTTTCCTTCAAGACTAAAAAAAAAGTTTTATGGGGTCAAGACTCTCCATTCTGTACCTTGGATGCTGGTGGGTGCATGAAGTCCTTAAAGGGAACCAGTGCCTCTTTCAAAGCAGAGCACACTTCCGAGGATGAGCAGGTGATACATTCTACTAAAGTCGGGTACAGGGCAATAACTTGTGCCCATGTGTTAGCATCAACTGCAACGAAGAAAAGAACAGACTGAATCACTTACTACTGTCCAAATTCTTACAACGGATTTTTTTCAATACCTGTAAAAATAAGGGCACATTTGGGTGCCTAAACATAGGTACCTAGTGCTATACAGACACTACGACATCTGTACAGGGCTCTCAGATATGATGTAGGATTTTAGCGGGAGAGCCATACTCCTTTTTTGTAGCAGCAGCAGCTGGAAGCCAGATGGGATATCCATAAAATGGTGCCACACACCTGTGTTTCTACATATGAGTCATTCACTGTGTTTTCTGGATGAAGAACTGACAAACTGAAGATAATACTTTTATTAAATCCGCAGTCCACATACATTTTCTGCCTACTTTTCTAAGCTATTGACGGAAAATTGAATTGGACACACATTTCACTTTTGGAAACTTGTCAGCAATGAGGCCTTCTATTAATTTCAAATCATTCCAGATTACAAGAGCTATAGAAAGCAGAGGGAGAAACACTGGACCAAGACACAAAAATATCCATGGTAAAGTTTGCTAGTCCAACAAGTGAAATTAAACACTGCAGCATCAATCTTATTTATTATGTCACTTTCTTGCTTATCTCTGTTTTAGCTCTGTTTTCAAAAGAGAACAAACCACTGATTTCAGACATCAATAATTTTCTTAAAGAAATAAAATTATTAAAAGCTAGAAGAAGTGGGAGTAAAGTGATTCTCTACTTTGTCCAGTGGTTCTCTTCATAAGGAAGCATGCAGGAGGTTTGGCAATCACTGCCACATATGGACCAGGTGAAGAATTTCCCTCACTGCAGGAAGAGGGGTGTGGCGAACAGTCCAGCTGAGTTGGCTACCACCCCTCTAACAGAAAGGCCCACCAAAGTAGCACTGCAGTTGCCTTCAGGGTTCGCCAAAAGGCTTTATGTGTCCTGGCATAGTTCTGCCCTCAGCCTTTTGCCATCAGCCTTGGAAACAGCATTATCATAAATCTGGCTGCTAAGTGATGCTGCAAGTGAGGCACTGCCTCTTTCAGGAAACCACCTGCCTGTGTTTTTCTGGAAAGGCTGGTTTCTTTGTTTGTTTCAGGATTGAAAAGTTCTCTTCTGTTCCTCATAACATCAAAAGCAGGGAGGTAGAGGGAAGTATACGCAGTTCAGTCAGTTTCAGAGTCCAATACAGCTGGTTTAACTAAGACTCCTGACTAAGTTTTCTGGTGGGAACTCTTTACGCATACAGTAGGTGCAGCTTACAGGAGGAACAAGACACACAATTATACGTGAAGTTAAGGTCTTCATTTAATTCAGCCCTTCATATACATCTGTCAACCATTTACTTGGGCATCAATGAGCTAAGACATCTTTCTCAATGCAGGGGACAGGAGGTACTAGAGCAGGAAGAGAGGGAAAGCAAGACTGCACTAAGTATCTAACAGCCTACCCATGCGTTTAACTTGTACACCCCTTTAATTGCAGAGTGAACCTACGTGAACGTGATCCACAGCAACCTATAAAGGTATCATGAGAAGAAAAAAAGATCTAGCAAGACTACATATATTTCAGAACTCTATTAACATTTTATAGAAGGTTTTTTATTGTTTATTTTTAGAAGACACCAAGCTCTATCTAATAAAAGACACCATAAATTGAAGTTTTCTATTTTATTAAACATATCTTAGGACCTTATACTTTTAGGTATACTGGAAAAACTTTGTGGGTTGGGTTTTTTTTTTTGGTCTACCTGCCACCTACATATACACAGAATTACAAAATACTGCATCTTACAGATCACACTTTTATTTCAAATTTGTGTGAAAATTACTGCAGGAAAGAATAAATATGTCTTTGTGGCAGACATAAGCTTATCTTGTTTAGAACCATGTTGTTTAACAATAACTTACCATTTTCAGGTTGAGTTTTTTTAAGTGAATCTATGAGAGTACTGACAGCTTTTAAAACAAAGATGATTTCTGTTACTTGTTGCCTACAAAGGGAAAAATGCACAGTCAACTACTCATTTTTGTCTCAAGAATGTTAAGTTTTCTGTGAAGCTTACACAACGTTAATAAACCACGTAATGGAAACGGCTGCAATGAAGCCTAGCAAAAAAAGGATATTTAGAGATTAAGGTTATCATTTGTCTTTAACTTTCCCACCATCATCGTTGTCTCAGCTAAGATAGCTTTAAATTTGATACTGGAAACAGTAACAGCATACACATATCAACCTGAAAATATTCATGTACATGATTAACTGTAACACAAAAATAATCAATTTCATCATTCATGATCAAAACCTTCAAAAGTTAAGTGAAATTTAAATAAGTTCCCATTTTAAAGAATTTCCTGGTACTTCGGTCCATTTTTCTGTTTCAAGAACAATTACTTGAGTAATGATTCACAATGTTGCTGTTTGGATATTTTATCTTATTTTTGAGGTGACTCCACCTCTCAATTTAGAAACTATACATAGCTCTACTGGGAATAAAAGGAAACCAGATTTCAGAAATATTATGTTATAGATATCAGAAACCTTGTTTCAATAACTGAAAATGTTAGTTACTAAGTCATATTCCTATTGTCTATGTAACGGGACTGAATACAACCATTATTATTTAAAGCTTTTTCAACAAAAAAATTAGTATCAACATTTTCTTTGAAATGTCTTCCCCACAAACATTTCCCTGGCTTTAAATTTCACCCCCCTCCACACACTATTTTTTTAATCATTAAATGATATTGTGAATGCAACCTTCTTCTCAAAGTACTAGTAATACCTTTCATTTCCTAAAGACAATGTACCTACCGTGGAAGAGGACATTTGCCACTCAATCTCTCATCTTCTATGTAGCGATGCAATACATCCTGTGACCTTTTCAAGAGCACAGAAAGTGCCATTCTAGAGATGTAGCCTTCCTGAGGAGTTGTGACTTTATTACTGAATGAAAACTGGAGCAATGTTTCAAAACACACCTTAGAAAACTCCTCTCTCATTCGAATATCTATTTCGGCTTCTGTCAAAGTAAAATGTCGTATTTAATTGTGCAGGGTACATGCCAATACAGTAAATGTTGCATTTCAATCAGTTTATTATAATTTGCAAAACGGTTATTGTTCCTCTAGTATTAAAAAATATTAACAGTGATAAGAAAAATATTAAGAATACATTCTAAGAAAAGGTGACTGTGCAACAATCACGATAGTTCAAAAAATAACAGATAAAATATGCAACACATTCAGTTACACGTCACCTACTTGACACTGCTTTAATAATAAAATATACAAAATCAATTAAAAAGCCCCAGCAACCCCAGTTCTGCATCATAAGTACTAATATTTGGTACTGTACAATCCAAATATTTTTCTCTGTAATGGCTTATGTCCATTTTTTTTATCTTTCCCAAAAAACTATAAATGTTTTTTCTTAAAGGCAGAGAAGGTATCTGGTTAGGTACACCATGTAGTTATGTTAAGGTAATTTCATTTTTAAGAACAGGATATTATGTCTGTCTTACAATTGCCTGAAATTATTGTTAGAACTATTTCAGCTGGCACAATACAAAACAGACTATGTAAAAAGTATGAAGTAACATAAGTACAATATTATATATGATACTGACCAAGAAGTAAGGAAATAATTTTTTAAAAATTGCAAGGAATGCTCGACAAGTTCTATGAAATAAAATAGAGTTCATGAAAACAAGCCAGATATCAAACAGTCTATACTGAATACATGCCATGGAACTTCAAGTTTTTATCAGAATAAGTACTTTCAACACTTTCAATACTTTCTAGTAGATTTAAACACCATATCTTTTGTCATTCAGGTACCATACCTGTAAAGGAGGATGACTGAGAATGTATTGAGCCTTTATTGAGCATAGTCATTATTTGACCAACAAATTCCTTAGGAATAAAATTAGCATATGGCAGTATCTCTGTACTGATAAGCTGCACCACCTAAAAGAAATTAAATGTATTTATATTGGTTTTCTGAATATCAAAGTTGTAATTGTAGTATGAAGAAGACAGAAACATTAAACAAGAGACATGCCTAATGAAACTTCACAAAATCTTCCAGTGCTAGCTTTTAAAATGTGCAGATACGTCCAGAATTGTGGTCTTGCATGTAACATTAAACCCAAAATAATAAACTCCCCCCCACCCCCCGCCACACTTTTGTCAAAGCTTCTGAAGCAGTTATCACTCAGATTTCCACTGACATTTGAAGTATGTTCTTCAAATCGAATTTATGGTTTTGAAAAGAGAAGATCTAAGATTAGGAATCTCCCTCTCCCTCCACCCGATACAATATCATCACTATGACATTAACATATATAGCACATGCTTACAGTGTGACATCTGAAAAGCAGAACAAGTGAGTTAATTATCTAAACGAGCTTAAGGCAATGCACATTAAGTGAAATGCTTTCTGCCCTTGGTCTTGATGCTCCCATTCAGGAACAAAGTGGGTTTAGATCTCCATAAGTTAGCGCATTAGAGTTCTGCTCACTGCAGACAGAACCACTCCCGCTTTTCATCCAGACATCTTTGTGTCCCAGCTGCCACTCTGGAGAGATGACAGGCAATCAAACCCACAGGTACTGCTATGTCTTCTCTGCAACTCTTCTCCTTTGTACCCCTCATCCCCAGCCTGCCACATCCCTTTGTCCTGGAGTGAAAGGGGACCAGTCCCTCTTCATTCCAATTATCATAATCTCTTAATTTTTTTCGGCCTTATCCAACCAAACATGATCACTTTTACAATTACAGCGGTCTCTGTACTGCACAAAAAGACATCATTTCTTCATTTATGCACAAGCTTTTCAGTATTGAGAACACATCTAGAGTGCAACAATGTCATTGCTGACTGAATGCTCCCCCTCAACACAGAAAGGACTCACTTTAGGTTTAATTGTCAGCTTCCTCTGTGGTTTACAATTACCTGTGTAATTGCCTGGCAATAACATAATAAGGAAGAATCAGGTAATGGGTTAGAGGCAGAAACAGATTCTGGTTTAGCCACTTCACACTGTTTTGAACTTCAGTGGACAAGAAGCAGTTTTTGGCATGCCGTTTCCTACTTTTTGCATAACTCCAAAGCAGCCGAATACTGAGCCTATGAATTTCCTGTCTTGCTTTCAAAAAGGAAAACAGTATCACAGAAAAAATAATGAATGGGTAACCTTTCAACAAATTATTTCAGGACCAAATGCAATCTGTGAATGTCACTATCTCATTTTGTTCGACAGTATATTTGTTTTAGTCTCCTTACCTCAACATCAATACTCTCATTCTTCTGAAATTCTTGAATTGAGAGATTATCAGGAGGCGTACTAAAAATGAACATACTACGTTATACTTTTAAATTCACAACACATGTAAGGAGATAAATATAGAAAAATGCATTACATTTAAAGTTATTACATGCATCAAGTTGGTACTATTATATGGTAATAATTAACATTTTAGAATAAAATCTTACAAATAATGATGATAAAAGTGATTTAAAGGAAAAAAGTAGTAAAACACTCAAATTGAAGAGTTACAACTGATGGACCTGATTAAGGACTTGCATCACCAACACCACTTTTAATATGCATCTCAAAGTAATCTCTCGTATTACATGTGCAAAAGTTACAGTATCTGTTCAGATGAGTCTGTGAAGGTATCATCAGGGGATCACAGTTTATTACATTTTACTTTTTCTCTCACTATGCAAGATAAGATATATCTTGTATATTGATTTTCAGCAGTACATCTATAAAAAACTTAATTTTAATTTTACATTTTCTTAAGTGAAACACGTTTTTCATTAATGGGACATTACTTTGTCTTTTTCCTTGATAACTGGAATGATATATTTGTTCTCATTCTTAATTACTTTTATGAAGGGACAAACCCATTTTACAAACAGTAATTCTGAAGATATTCAGAACTTTCTGCAGTTCTTCCATTGTATACAAAAATGTATTTACAGATGAAATGTCCAAAGTGATTCAACCATGAAAATTACCCAATTTACTCAAAACTTTATAAGATCCTACCTTACCTGCTTGTAAATTTGGAAATCTTGTACCATTTGATTGGATGTTTTATGCCATGCAGTTTTCTCTGGTGGAGTTTTATCTCATTTATTGAGTCCGTCCTTGTATTTACTGGACTACTCTTTCAGTAAATTCAAATTTCTTTCCTTTGCTGGATTATACTTCTGCTAAGTTATTGGGCCAAGTTCCTCAGCAGGACAGAAAGAGTAAAGGCCTCCTACTTAGACAGCAATCAAGTACTTCAGCTGATGTGCCTATGTCAGTGTTTTAGTTTGGATCAGACATGGGCTTTTCGAGTTAAACTTTTAGACATACCCGTTTATAAACCTTGGTTCATGTCTGGTCTTGGAGTGCATAGAACTGTTATTTTCGATGAAACTAAACCAAAAAACGTACTCCAAGCTCTCATAGATGCTTGCGTGACAAGAAGCCAGACTAGAGCTACTCTGAAAATAAAACACCCGAAGTGAGCATTCTGCCGGCGATGGCTCCTTATCATGAACTGTTTTGCTCTACAGATCTGCTTCTACTGCTCTTTGAGGGGGGGCACAGAATCAAAGAAGGTACTTCACACAATAGTTAAACTCTGAAATACCTTGCTTATAATCCCATAATCATAGGATTGCCTGCTAAAATCTACACA
Source organism: Haliaeetus albicilla (assembly GCF_947461875.1). NCBI lineage: Eukaryota > Metazoa > Chordata > Aves > Accipitriformes > Accipitridae > Haliaeetus > Haliaeetus albicilla. The sequence goes on along the minus strand of NC_091496.1, from coordinate 36,402,168 downwards.
GATTAAACATACAGTTAGCAAAATTATTAGAAGAAAAATCAATTATGAGCCAATGACAACCTGTGGTACAAGAACTTTCTGAGCTACGTAAATCGGGAAGCTGAAGGAGCATATCATGAAAATATCACTATATGGTCACCTTGCGCTTTTCCTTAGGTATCCCACTAATCCAGCAGAAACAGCAGACAGGTCTAGATGTATGTCTGTTCTGACTTAAGTTATGCTGTTCTCATTTTTCTGACACAGAGCAGAAGTCAGAATCCTCATGCCTATGTCTCTCTGAAATTTAAAGACAGTTGCAAAACTCACTGGATTGCAGGTTTAGTTTCTCCATAGTGTCTGATTTGCACTAAAGGTAACATGTTACTAGAGCTAATGGAATAACTAGTAGCATTAACAACAAAAATCAGAGACAAGGCGCTATAAAAGGTCCGTATAATTTCATATATTGCATTCTCTCCTTTCCCCATAGTTTTACTTTTTGTCTTTTTAAAATAACTACATAACATCTTCCAGCTGAGGAACAGTTTGGAAATTTGACCACTTGAAAGGAATAGTTAGAAATATTGGAATTAAGATTGCCTGTGGTACTTCAGCTTGCTGCTGTTGTGTATGATGCATCTTAAATTAGACGATGCTTTTTTTTTTCCTCCAGAGAAACCATCTGATTAAGTACACAGAATGGTCACTGCTGAGAAGGAAGGAAAATGATAGATTCAATCTGCCACAACATTCCCCGCCTAATTTATGGCGGAATAGGCAGATGCAAGGAAAACAGAGCTCTGGACTGAGCAAGGAACCAAGCTGTTCTGTAAGCAGAGGAATCAGTGCAGCATTGTAGTGACAAGCAGACTGGCATCCTCTGGCTTATTCCCAAACTCCCGCCCCAGCCCCCAGCTTTTCCCCCACCCCATGTTCCTCCCCAGGAAACAACAGACATGTGGTGGGTAGTTCAGAGCTAAGCACGTGCTCACTGGCAAGGCAGCTGCCAAATATACGATTGTGGACCTGTGCCAGCCTTGTCTCATAAGGGTACTCATCTGGGCCTGTCTTCTCCAACCCACTGCCAATTTTAATGAAAGGCTTAAGAACTTTAGAGGCTTCTAAATCTCATTCAGATCTGGTTAGTTTAGCTAACAGTTGGGGTTTTTTCCCCAGTGCTCATGTATGATGCTGACCAAGCCAAATAAGACAGGCTTTTTCCAAGATAGGCTTTTTTCCCCCCCATCTTCTGGGTGCTTAGCATGAGACACCCAAAGTTCAGTCTGCACGCCTACAGCTAATTTTCAGTTTTGACAATTATGACAGTATGTACCAATGTTCGTGCTTGAAAAATAAATATATCTCCCTTCCTCAAAGGGATTTTACGTAGATAACTTCACCCCTGTCCATGAAACACTCAAGTGTTACATGTATGACTACAAAAACCCCAAAGAAGAAAATACGAAATACCATATTTATTCTTGGTTTGTGTGTTAAGCAGTCAGGAAGTTTGGAGTTACATATTGAAAACAAAGAATAAAATAAAATATTAAGTAGCTCTTCAGTCAGTACCTTTGGTAGCACGTAAAGAAGTTAACTATGCCAAACGTTTAAATAGTAAACTATTATGATGCATACAAATGCAGGTCATGTTGAATACATGGGAAGCTTTCATTCTAACACTTCCTAATTTACGACTGACTGACTTTCTGAGCTGAGGTTTACTTTAAAGAGGTGTTAAGACCTTTCTGTCCAGTCATCCATATCTGATCTGCCATATATGCTACAGATTATGCTACATACTTGTTCATGTAGCACATTACTCCCAAGTAAATAGATTTTTGTAAGGTGTCTATATGAAACATCTATCTAGGGGCCAAAAGCTTTGCTGGTCTGATGCAGTACAGCCAAACTGTACCAGAAGGGTCAAAAGCCAGGGAAGATAAGCGGCAGTGCGATGCAGACTGTTGCTATGTGCAGGCTGTCCTAGGTACAGAGCTCCCAGCCGCTGCCCACTGTTTAGGGAGGGCTTTAGAGCCTCATAACAAAGAGCTAACAGCTACCCAGAATCCTGCTGTGCACAGCAGCACGCTGCTCTGAAGCATCTTTTTGGAGAGTATTGATCTAATTCTCTCATGTGAGCACAAACTTCTGCTCTAGTAAATTATATATACACACACGTTTGTTGAATTTTATTTTATACAACGTATTGACATGCTTCCATGAAATCCTCTGGGAAAGAAGAATGATATGAAATAATAAACAGAGCAGCCTCTTACTAGAAGACAACTTTGTGTAAACTAAGTTACATGAAATGTATTAATTTTTAAATGTCATTTTGATTCATAATAAAAATCAAGATTATTGAGCCTCCCGAGCTGTAACTTGCTTTAACAAAAAAGAAAAAAAAAAAAAAAAAAAGCTGAAACCTATTGGTTGGAAATTGTTAATTCTCTATGACAGTAACACTTTCCTTTTTCATTTACCTGGGCTCTTTTGGCTATATTTGAAATTTCTTGATGTACAAAGCTGCAGAGACCATTTCTGCTGTGCTTTGTACTTTTTAAACATCAATGAGCATCTCCTCTCATTCAGCCCCATAGCTGGCTTGAAATCCTGTTTCTGCCTAAAAGACAGAGGCAAGACCATGCAGAGGAGGTTCACTATTTTAAACACAGAGATTCACAGAGCTTTAATTTAAGGGTTCTAACCACAGTGACCTCTTGCCTAACCAATGCCAACTCAGTTTCACTGGTGGAAGCAATATTAGGCTATCTACCCGTGCGATTTCTAGGACCACAATGATTAGAAGAATTGTAAGTTAGACTATAAAAAAGTTTAAAACGTTGATTAAAAATTTAGAACATCAGTGAAATATAAAGAGTTTTATCTTTCTACTCTATGCTCAGCCAGGTAGAGACTTGGAGAATGTGCATACAAAAATGAGACAGTATGCACTGGGCTATTTTAATGAACAAAGCTAAAGGGAAAAACTAACCAAATCTGTTACGCAGTGTTGCTAGGAGGACTGACTGCAGAAAGACATTAGCAAGTTTTACAGAGATGCAGATGTTTCATATTTAGAACCACCCCAGCAGTGGTTCTAAATTCTTCTAAGCAGTCAGCTTTGAAGAATAAAGGTTTGAAGAGCAGGTACAAAAGGAAGATATTTACCTAGCTTGCATGAAGCCTGGACAGATGATAGCATGGAACATGTAGAACATTAAATAGTGGAAAGTGTGGATTATGAAAAGGTATACAGGAGTAAGGAAGAAAAGTAAGTGTCTTTGTGACAAAACATTTCAGTTTGCTTGAAGCAGACAGCTTAAGAAAAAATTACAGAATGCCAGCATAAGAAAGTCAATGTCAATTTTCAGTTCTAACTGTATTCAGGTCTAACTGAATACATCCAACTGTATTCCTGCCACAAGGGATGACACGTTGGATAATGGTAAAAAATCCAGATAATGCAGTAATGCTGTTACTCTGTCTCACCAATAGCCTCGTGGGGTGTCTCTGAATTGCATCTTCCAAATTCTTTGCGCTCCAGAACATTTTCACTCCATGCTGGTCTTGAGCAGCGTAGCCAGATTTGTACACTTCTGCATCTGACTTAATAAACCCCCTGTCCTGCATGGCCTATTTGCAAGTTGGAAAGCCACCAGGGGTGACTGGCTCGCAGTCACAGTAAGCCACAGTTATGGTCAAGCAGGGTCACTAAAACCAAGTCTAGTTTACAAGTCACTAATCTAAGAGCACAGGGTGCTCTCATCTTCTCATCTGTGGCTTGGTTAATTGATTTTGGCAATGCAGACAAAAATCCATGTATTACCAAAAGTTTTAAAAAACACAACTCATTGTTAATATAAATAAATCAGTGAACACACTGAAAACCAGTTTTTCTATCCCCTAGCTGGCCTAAAATAAAGGACCAACATGGACAGTTGGAAAGGAAAGCACATTCCCACTGCCGCCTTCTATAATCTGAAGGTTGACATGCACCTCAACTCAGCGATAAATTTTAGCTGTTACTTTCAAAACAGTGAATAGGTTCTCCCAAATTACTCTGGAATAAGACACCACTATGATTAACATGTATTTTCTATCAGAACTATAACAAAGAAAAAAATAATCAAAAGAACACAGTAAATTCGAAAATTCTGAATTCAATTTACTTAGAAACAGAACAACTACAAATGTAAGAGACTGACTATACTGCAATTGCAATCCATGAAAAGCCACAGTTTAGAAAATTTTAACACAAAAGGGACAGGTTGCCCTACTTGCCAAGGCTAGTTTCACAGCATCTTGCACAGAAGTGCAAAGGACTTAACCAAAGGAAATCAGAAGAGAATTACCTCAACGTGGGGAACTTCCACAGCTATCTCTAGAGCCCTCCTTGCATCACAGCGAGAGAGGCACGCTTCAGGAGCATTGTGAGGGGGAGGAGGAGGAAGAGGATGAAGAAAAGGAGAAATGACTGCTATTACTAATCGTCCTGACTACTGACATGAGGCAGATGTACTCCCTTCTTAGCTTTAACTTCTTCTAGGACCGCAAGGCTCAGGCTCACAGAACAGAAAGGCTATCTATCCTAAAGCTACCAAGGGATAGGGCTCTAACTGTAAGCAGGAGAACCATGCACTTGGTAAGACACACTGCTATTTAGAAAAAGGTGGACATTAGGGGGGGCAAAGAAAAACCCAACCCCAAACCAGATGTTCAATAGCCATAACATATAAGCAAAAATCATCTACTCCTAACAAGCTGGGAAAGAGTAATGGTAACGGCCATTAATTAACAGGCCAAATTATCCTGCTGTAGCCATATGGTTCTATAAACCACCAGCCTATTTTTAATATTTTAAATTCTTTTGAACCTTAAAGCTTCTAAGTGAGAGAACAGAAAAGTTTCGTATAACTTTTCCGAAGACATCTTTAATTCTGATGAAAATGCTGATCTCCAAACCACATTTTATACATATAGAATACACTCTTGTCTCTGAAGAGGCAAAACCAGACTTAAGTGAACTCAGACAAGTTTTAGGGCATCATAAATATTCACAGAAGTACTATTTTTCCTTTACCTCCAGAGAATATTCACCCATGTATGACAGCTGGCAAAACCTATTAGAATTAACGACAACAGTGATTGTTTCTAGTAAGCAACATGTTAAGATGGAATTTCTATGGCTGGACAATTTTCAAGAAAAGTACAAATCAGTCACTGTAAATTAAGAAAAACAGACAACATATTTGGCCAAAAAGGTCATGCAGATGACAGTGGATTATCTTGAATTACATTGAAGATCTGTGATAATCTTCCTTGGATTTATGAATGGTTAATACCCAAAAACTGTAGCAGTGCCAGCCTGGGTCAGCTAAAAACATGCAAAATGGATATGTTTCATTTGTTTTGCAGATATTTAGGAATAATTCATTTAGAGCAAATAGTACTATGTATTCCCAAAGTAACTTCTAAGTGAACATACATTCTTCTACAATCAGCTGAAAAACCTTCATTTTAATTTTGTAAACCAAACAATGATATTGATTATGGGTTGTTAACTGATCTGGACTGCCTCTTTCAGAATGGCAGCAGGACTACTAACCACAGCTGAAAACAAAGCCAGACAAGATACTGCAAAGATTATTTTCAATTAAAGAAACAGTGAAGCATCAAAACAAAAACTTAGATTAAAGTGCCTTTTATGTAGTCTTGATGAGCTTTTCTATTTTAAGGTCCTCCTATCTAATAATATTTCTTTGAAGTAAATGCAAAAACAAAAGAAAGGTTTTTCATTCAATTGCCATGTAACCCTACTGATGAAACTCCAAACCCTTTCATTATTAAAAACATTTTCACTAACAGATGTGTCTTTAAAATTAAGTTTCATTGGTATTTATATTTTGTCTGTTTTGGGCAAGCTGCTACTTATTCATCATTAGTAAATACAGCTGTGTTTGGTTGCTGATTTTTGTGTGTTTGAAAACTATACACACACAAACACACAGCATATTAGTGTTAGGTACAGAAGAACCCTACTGTTTTCCATTAAAAAGAAAGACTGTTACTGAAATCAGCATACACACAGAAAATCAGGGAATTAAATTTTTCATATTCCACATTGTCCTTTAATGTGAGACACTATTAGATATACTTAAACTACTCCTAAAAGATGCTTACCCACAGATGTTCACAGAAGATGGAAATTCCATACCACTCCTAAGCAACCTTCTACAATACCTTACCTTCCTTACAGTAAAAGGTTTCCTTAAAGTCTAGCCTAGATAATCTTGCTGTACTGAAATCCATTTTTACACATTCTCAAGGGACAATAAAAATTCTTCTCTGGAGCAATCTTTTACCATATTCTGAAGACCTACCATGTCTTCCTAATGATATATTCTTTTGGTTGAACAAACTAATAGATCAGATTGTCTAAGTCTCTTATTGTTATTATTTTTCACTTCTGGACTTTCTCAACCTGCCCACATCTACAGTGTTCCATTCTTGAGAGATTATGCATGTACTTATACATCTGCCTGTCTGCCTAGTTACAAACCTGACTATTTAGCTACACTTTTCACAAAGTATTATAAATAAAGCGTGGTTAATTATGAAGGTGCAGTCAATTTATCTTGGGTAGAAACAAATGCAAGATAACTACGGGCTTCTCAGTGAACTGCAACATAAGAAATAACTTTCCAAAATTCATTGTAAGTGGAATATTTCAAGATGGAACTCAAGAGAAATACGTATAGTTAATGGTGTTCACCTTAACTAAAAAAAGTTATTGTTGCAATTCTGTTCAAAGTGAAAAAAGGAACAAATTGAGCACACATCAGTAACTCTTTATAAAATCTACAGTAAACGTCCTTGGGAGTCCATACAAATTCCTTGGCCTAATCAGAAAGGTTATGCCTTGTATTCAGAGGTCCATTGAGCTCCTTCTTGCTCTGACATTCACATTTTGAATGAAGTTTTTTCTACTACTTTCTAAAAAGTATACTTTTTTGAAGTAGACAGTCTGGTTACCTTCTTTTCCTTCATTCATTAAAATAATTTTCAGATATCAAATATCTCTAAAGATAAAACTATTTTTACTGAACTCTACTGACATATTTACTGAACAATTTACTTACAAATATTTTTCAGTATTAAATAAAAATTTAAAAAAAAAAAAAAAAAAAAGGGAAATTGTGTTTACCTTTTGGTGAATAAAAAGTCTTCAAAAGTATTCGCTAGCTCTGGCCACATACTGTCAAATTTTCCAGAAGATGCATGCTGCCTTGCAACAGGTAGTCCAATAGAAAGAACTTTGAGAAGAGAGGAAACAGCTAGCTTCCATGTGCTTTCAGAAGGACAAGAATATTTCAGACTAAGAGGTATTCTTAGTGTCTGCAAAATGAAAGTTAAAACAAAATTTATAGTTGCTCAGACAAATCTAAGAATACCACAGGTTTCTGCAAAAGATCTTGGCAGACACTGTCAGAGATGATAGTACACATCCCTGCTGGTATATGAGATGTTCTTTTAAAAAAATAATTATAAAGATGATTTACCATATACCAGCTGGCTAAAGCACAGGTCGGTTGCCAAGTACAAGGTTAGAAGTCAGAGTTGATCCGTTACCAACTACACTATGAAATTACATATTAATTTTCTTTTCCTCTATTGCCATCCACCACTTCTGCTAAGCCTGACAAATGGGCTTTCCTAACATCTAACAGACTGCAGGCAGTTCATTATGATCAGTGTATTCTGAAGAGTTTAGTCCTGTTCCTAGAAAGCTATCCCAAGTGCTTCCACAGTAAAAAAAAAAAGCCTCATAAATTTAAACTTTTCCTAATATGCAAAAGTTGAACTGTATACATAACCACTGCAAGACACCTGGTCACTGCTGACTGTTAAACCACATGAAGATTAAAAGCAAAAAGAGTTAGTGAAATTCTAAGAAAAAGGCTGCAATACAACTCAAATGTATAGCAGATGAAAACACAGCAAACTAAGTCTTTTAGATAGAAAGACAGCTTCAGTATCCATAAAAGGAAGTGATTTATGAGTTTTAAAACATTAAGCATATGTACTATTTACATTAGATGTATTCCTATCAGCATTGTTAGTCAAATTAACTAGAACCTGATACCAAGCTATCTTGGAAAACTAACTACTTAATTTACATTTCAAATACATAGTGACTAAACTTGGGTATGTTGCATAGGCCCCCAATGCTTTTAGTGAAGTTTCTGACTTGAGAAAAGCAAAGGGTGAAAAGAGGAAAGACTCACTCTTGCTCTCAAGCATGAGTCAGTTGTAATTAACTCCCTATTGCCAAAAATTATGAGAGCTAGGATCTAACCCTAGAGGTAAACAGAGTATTTTCTTCTGCTGCTATTGTTCATAGGGGTCAAATCTAATTCCAGTATCAACATGGGCTTTAGGGACATGAAAAATAATTTTTAAAACATTTTCATCTGCTGCAATAGATCACATCATTATCAACTGTGAACGTTAAAGAAAAGTGTTTATATCAGTTTCACCTATCCCATTAAAACAGAAGTGGAAAATAACTGCATTAACTTTGAAATAAAAATATTTAATTCATAACAGATTCCAAATAATACCACATAACTATTTTAAACACATTCAGGTTTCTAAATTTCTGTACAGGAACAACCTGATGTCAGCCAAGTCATTACAAACAAACCTAGGTCACATACTTTTTTTTTTCCAGACATTTACCACTACTTCTATTATTTACCAAACTTATTTGCTAAAATGGAAACAAGGTCAAAAAAAGTTGGGAGTTTGGCAATTTCACATTAAAGGCACATTTGTGTACCTGTAACATTTCATAGCTACATCAATGACACACAAAATCATTAAAAGCAAACCAAAAGTAATAGCTAGAGCACACATCCCCAAAGTATGTATGCCAGTCTACAGAAATTGGTCTTTGGCCTCCAATGCCATATTTACTAAGAGGCCTGCTTATCAGATTCAGATGCATAATACTTTCAAAGATTAATATTTTGTGGCCCAACACATTTGTTGATTTTTATCTTAACATTGAAATACTGATGCTGGCATTATCCAGCCAAAGAACAATACACGTAGCCTAATCAATAGCCTTGCAGCTTCAAAAGAAATTACTACCTGCTGCTCATCTTCATAAAATATCAACTTGTTTACTAAAACTTTAAGCTTCCCAGAAAGTGTTTATCAACACTAGCTCAAAATAGAACTCATGATTTTCAATATAAGCTCATTAAATGGAGAGCATATGTAGGACAAACTTTTACCTTAATAATGTTCTGAAGAACTTTCTCCGTTACCACAGCTTTATGGCAAGCTGTTTTTTGGTATAAGTCCACAACGACTTCCAATGATCTCTCAGCAAATGGTACGTAATTCAGTGCTACCCATTCCGCCTAGGAAAAGAAATTAGTAACTTACTGAACTATTAATATGTGAAAACATAATAATTAAGGAACAGAAAATGTATGTTTTGCATTGAACTCTCAGTTTAATGCATGCAAGGTTTGCTAAGAATATGGTCCAAGCAACAAAACTGCAAATACAATGTAGTCTGACTATGAAAATGTACTCTACGTTGAAGTAAAGTACATTTAAGTAGGAGAAATGTTGCAGTCTAGGCAAGACAACTACATTAGGACAATCTTTAAGGAAATTTAACTCACCGGTGCAAATAGTTGTATCTAGTGTGATTCCATTGTGTTGCAGGACAAATAGAATAAGAAAAATTAATACATACATAATAGTTACCTCTTTGATTACACTGAATCAGATGCTCATGCTTAATGAACAGCAGAGTACACAGATAAAAAGAGTTATTGAACATGTCCCATTTCTCTACAGCATGTGCAATTCAAAAATTTGCAGCTTGAGGGAATTTTCTCCATTCAAAATTATTGTGTCTTCTATTAAATTTGATACCACATGTGGGACATGTTATTTTAGACTAATTCACTGGACAAATTCAGACACATTCACTATGTCTGGTGTCCAGGCAAGACCTTTCCTACATGGAGGAACACACAAAGTATAAAAGCAAAGTAGAATGCAAAGGGAGCAAATGAAGATAACAAAAGCATGTAAAAAAAACCCTAATAAATTAACTTATTATACAACATGCACAGCAAAGTTTTTACAGATGGAATAAATGCATCTTGCTAAACCACCTATATCTGAAGCTGAATTGGGTTCACCAGCCAAGTGAAACAAGCAAGTTTTCTAATTGATTACCTGATTATACTTTGCATTTGCAATATGCTTTGTTTCTAGCTGTCCATACTGCGGAGGCTTGCAGGAGAACTCTACAAAGGCCAACAGCTGGTCGAAGATTGCAGGATACATTATCTGCATACTTTCTGAGCCCACACATATAGCCTATACCAAAAGAAAATTAAAAAGCTTAATACGTATCTTGAGCTTTCATATTCAAAAATCTGCATCAGTGCAAGGAGCTCCTAAAGAAAAATTCCCATATAAGACTATGCAAGAGTCATGCTGTATAAAACACAGTGTATAGTTCTAACACTTTAAGAAAAGTAAGTTTTGTTATTTTATTAAAGTAAAATAAGTGGCAAGATACCTGGGTATATATAGTTTAGTAAATCCAGCTATCTCATTTTGTCCAATAAAAGATATCTTTTCTTTACAAACTGTGCTTTGACATGACAGCAAAATGTAAGTCTTATGAAGTAAGTCTCGTCTGTTGATCTCACCCACGTCTTCTTTAAGTTCTACTTCAAGGAACACTTAGATCTCAGAAGTAATTCATACAAGGTTTTTGTAAGTAGTTAAAATTGTGTCTTACAGAAAGGAACATAAAATGAGAATGATATGATTTTGGTATAGCTGAAACTCATAATCTTGCTTTAAAATGTAAAACATTTCAGGAAGGGTGTACTTCGAAGATGTCAATGAAGTATCATGTTGGCATAGGCTAATGATTTCCTGTTGCAATATAAATCCCAAGACAATCTTAGGGGATTTACTTTCAAAGCCAGATACAATGATTCTATGAAGTTACTCCAATTATTTTCCGTCATTTTAGATGTCTTGCTCTTTCTCCCAAAGTCTCTCCTCTCAAAGCTTCAATAAACAGTCTATTTGTTGCTCCACAAAAAGACCCTTATGCTTGTACTATCATTTTTCTCTGGGGAGGAATCAAACCCCCTTTTCATTAACCACAGATCATCCACGACAAGTTGTGGCTGAACTCACTCAAGGTGCCAACAGCTCTGAAGCTGTTCGAGCACGGCCTCCATGCTGGGGCTGTGTCATGAGCTGTGGCAGTCGATGGGCTAGCAAATATCCCGAGTCCCCAGCCACGAGAGGGAGCAAGAGAACAGGGGCTACAGGCACTGTCATCACTAGATCACCCCAAGACCTAGCTGCACCTTCAGGCAATCTACAACCTGCAGGAGAGCACTCCATAAATCATCAGTGGCCTTTCCCTTTTCCTCAGCTTCCTGCAATTCAAAATGCATGTCTAAAGCTCAAAAAGCTGAATCAACATTATGAATATAGTGCAACACTCCTTCTAAAAAGCCATACTCCTTTTCTGGTGCTCAAGTTCAAGACTGTACCAAACTCTGAAGAAGATGCTTTGATGCTAGATACTCACCTGTGTGGCAGAAGACTAAAAGGTTAATTGCTGATCTAAAAGTATTCAACACCATGTATAACAATTTCAGCTGATATACTGCTGCATTAAAGTCACTGCATTAAATTTTAATCAGTTAATGCAAGATTACAAACCTATTAGAAAAGGTATAAAAAATGATTTTATGTACCAACACATGGGTTAGAAAGGGAAAGAGAGCATCCACAAACCCCCGGATAACTTCTGTATAGATGCAACTTACTTGCACTGATGCAACTTACATTACCCACAGAAGACTATCTTAACATCTGTAAAAGCAAAACTTCAAAATACATTTCCCATTCACTCTACATTGTTAGTTGTTGTTGTTGTTATTATTATTATTGATTTCAGTATCAGTGGAAAATAATTTCAGATGCTACTTTTTCTGTACTGGTGAACAAAATAACTACTTCCTATTTGAAGTTTGTGCACGAGTAGCTTCTTATTCTTCATATTTTATGAAAAAATTTTGTTTTACAAATAGAAGCATTTTCTAACCAGTCTACTGGGGTATTTTCAACTCTAAAAGTTATCCATATAATATTAAAAAAAAAAAAAAGGGAAGATTAGGTCACTTAGTCTTGAAAATTCATCTAACTAGAACTGCTTTTCAAAGAGGCTTATGCTTCTGACTGACACCAAGTAACTTTTATTTAAGCATATGAAAAACTCAAAAATAGCCTAGTGAAGTGCGTGATGAAGGACGTTGAAAGTATCTTTAAGAGCTGCTTATAAAGCAGAGTACTGTTTACTGCACTCAGTGCACTTATTTACATACTTAAGTAGAGACACACGTATAAATCAAAAAGCAATGGTCAGGCAACAACAAAACACAAACCAACCCTAAAATAAAATACTCTGCAGATCATTGTTGTAAAAATTGACACAGTACTTTAGTTTCAGAAATTTATGCTTTAAAGCATTCTGGTACTAACCCTTCACATTTTTTAATAGTTCAGATTTATCTAACAACTCCCAGTGCAACTATTGTCATGGACTACTGTTTTGGTTTTTTTTACAGCTCTCTGTAGCTAATTCTCTACCATCTTGCCAGCGTCTATAAATATAGCATTGAGTTTACCATACTCATAGCTTAAAAGGTTTGCATCCATACTGCCTGCAGAGGCACAATTCAAATATATCTGATCCCCAAGTATGTATCTGTGTTCCTCTGCCTGATAAGCCAGCCGGCTCACTGCAGAGTTGACCCAGACTCAATGTAGGGAGGCAGTGAAAATAATCAGAGAATTTGGGCTTGAGTACAAACTTTAGCTGAACTACAGTGATGAAGCAAGCACTTATACTACAGCAGTGAAAGACTAGAAAACAAGTTCTAATAAGCAATAAAAAGAAAACTAAGAACAAAACAAAGGGTGTAAAATGGGCTCAACACAGCCAAGTCTGAAAGGAGAACCAAGGTTCCATTCCAGTCCCATGTTCTTGAGTTGCAATGTCCTTTGCTAGTGCAATCACATCATAAAATCTCTTTGTTAAACCAGTCAGGGGCTCAGTCTTAAAAATGTCTGGGTTTTTTCATGCTACTCCAATTACAGGGTTGTTCCAGAACTTCTTAGAAAATGAGAACTGACCCAAATCTTCCTGTATCAGCAAAGAACAAAACTTAATCTGATCCCGCAACGCAAACATGTAAGAAACATTTTGTTTAAAAGAAGGTGGCAAGTATTTACATTCTCTTTAACCGTTCCACTAGCTTCTGTGTGTACTCCTGAGACTATTAATTCATTTCAACACAGGAAGAAGATACTGTGGCCTCCAGCAAAACCATCTGACGGATGGCCTTTGCTCCACAGCACCACTGGCTGGCTAGCTGTCTTACATGATTTGTACTGTGTTACATAGCCAAGAGGAATGATCCAGTGACTTCACAGAACTTACGTCCAAATGACTCACATAAAGTGTATTTGGACATACAGTTAACTTATTTTTTTAGTGACTTCAGTGCTGTTCTGTTAGTAATATAACTATAAACGGGGTGGGAGGTACTGTATAAATTGAGGTACCTAAGACTTCCTATTGAAGTCTGTATTTGCAAAGGCTTGTAACTGTCATGCTAACCATTTCGATTGGGAGAGGACAAGGGGGGACGTCTCCCTGTGAGAAAACGGAATTATTGCTTTTTTGTTTAAGAAAACTTCATCTAAAAGAGTTTAACATCTTGACAAGAACAAGAGCATAAAAAAATGTGCAGTTTTTCCCTCATGTTAAAAACTCTGGTAACCCCTTCTTTGAAAAGCATTAATGCCTGCAGCCTTTGGGAACTAAGAACATGTGGATAAGGAGACTGGCAAAGAAAAATCTGAGATGAATATATGGAGTGATTAAATGGGGAAAACAGGACTTGGGCAGGGCTGAGCTGCTGAAAAGAAAAAGGTACAAAAGGGTCAAGCCTGACTGGAAAAGGATGAAAATTTAGTGGATATGATTGGTGTTAAAACTTCATGTTATTTATATCCCCACATACAAAACTGAGATTTAATACCAACTTCTAATCTTATACTTCTGTTCTCAAAACACATTCATGAATATTTGTTAAACTCAGACTAAAGGAATGACTGCAAGATGATTCTGCCTTGCTTGTGGGGTTTAAGTAAGTATGAGATAAGTCAACTCACACTAAGCAAAAAGAAAACAAGGTGCTGAATTGCTGCTCATTAAGAAGGCATCATGTGTTCTATAAGCTAAATGAGGCAGGATCCTGCCTGAGAGGGGGAAGGAAAAAAAAAACAAAAAAATAAACCAAATGGTATGACCACATAGTTAAGCAAAGTAGTCATAATATGAAAGCCCAAAGGGAATTAAGTCAGGTCACACAGATAGTTTTGCTTCTGGCATTGCCCAAGTAGGTTTTTTGTGGGGCTTGGGGGCTTGTTTTTATTAAAACAGTGCTTAACGTAAATGTATGATCTCAGTCATTATCAACTTTGTTTCTTTCGAATAAATAAGTTTTTCTGAATGAACAATGTATTTTGCAAGGAGATGTCTTAAAACTCCAGAAAGAAAGAAGCAATACCTTTTTTCTTAACTATCCAGAAAAAGGGCACCCTAGTTTGTTGTTTACAGATTCACTTGCAGGAAGGGTGCTCTTTGAAGATGAGTTCTATGGTAAGAAGTTCTTAAGCAGAGATGCAGCATTTTCCTTAAACAACTGATTAACAAGAGGCAAGAAGGTAGGTGGTCTGCCAGAGATTTTTTTATATTCTATGTTTTGCATGAACTCAAAGTTCTCATGATCACTATTCTTCTAGATGTTGTTTATGGCAGCACCTGGGCAACACAAGGAATACTGTTTCGGGGACTATGCCTCCAACTCTGTGTACAGACCCTCACAATAGTACAATATTGTAATATTAGATAGACAAGTAAATGGCTACAAACACAGCACCACACTTAAGGTATTTCTGCAATCAAGCAAAAGTGCATTTCATAAAGATTACACCATTCATTTCAATGCAGAGCACCTGGGTTGCACCAGGAGTGGAGATCTGATTGTTCTAATACAGTACAGTGTGCAATTATAAGTAATTTAAAAATTCATATTTCAGTCACCACACTATAGTTCTGAGAAGAAGAATTGAGACAGAGTGTAGTTTACCTTTCACCATGCATTTGAAGTCACATTATTACCTTTTGTAAAACATCTAAAGCTGTAAGCACCGCTTCCTGTAAACTTGTCAAAACTGCTTCAGTGTAAGATGGAAGGATGAAAGGAGAAGCATCAGAACTGATTGGAACTGAAACAGCACCGTGCAAAATGACACCCAGCTTCTGGAGATCATCCATGCTGAAACCAGTTTTGATGTGTTGGTAAAGAGCCGGGAATATTTGAATTAAAGCTGTAAGAAAAGGCTGGCTGGGAATGAAAGTCAATTTATCACAAGTAATTGGAGGCCTTGTACTTTCTGAACCAATCCTATACCAGCTGTTCCAGGCTGCCCACCAAAGATTCAAATCTTCAATCTCATCTGTTATTACAGGTGGTTCAGATCCATTGTATCTTCCTATTCTTTCTCCTATGGAGTCAGTTCTCATGAATGATCTCCCAAGACTAGTGGCAGTTGTTGTCCCTACCACCACAGGTACAGAAACATTGATAGCAGGTGGTGTGTCAGGTTTCTCTGAGTCTCGGACAGGAGAAACAATTTGTAAGATCTCCTGGAAGCTTTTCAGAGCAGCCAAGGAAACTTCATTATTTTTGCTGAGTGCTGCTGATTGGATGTGATCAAGAAGAACATCCCAGGCTTGGGAAAAGTCTCCTATTTAAAAAAAGAGAGGGGGGGAAAAAAAAAAAAAAATCAACTTGGAACTGGCTTCCTATTCCCCTTCCCGCCGCCCCTGTCTCTAAAAGGCTGTTCAAGTACTTGTTACTCTAATACAGAGAAATTTCATGAGGTTAGGTGATGGCTTGAATGACTTTCAGAATGTATCAGTTTAACCGTAACCAGAAAGAAAGAATGTGACAGGGAAACACACAAATATGAAGAATGAAACAATATACCAATGTTTATGTCGATTTTGCTAGTGAAAAATCACATACCACATCCCATACCAGGAAAATACATTTTCTTTATTCAGGATATTGAAACAGATTTGTTCTTATACATACCAGATGCCTGTTGATTTCAGAAAGTGTTAAGTACACACAAAGAATTACAGGTCACGTATATATATATATATTCTACATATGCATTCATAAAGAATTGATTTTAAAATGCTCTGATAATTGTACTGTGGAGGAAGATTTAATTTTTTGAGTTTTTCATTAAATTTAGCATTAACCTTCAATTTTCTATGTTAGTAATTACTGGGTTTGAATAATTAAAAGAGCCCTGTAGTGTTTTAATTTTTTATTTAGCTTTACCTCAAGTTTAATATAGTTTAAAATCTACTACATTTCTGCAAATGACTAATACTCGATAGCTATTAATGTGTTGATATCTGTATCACAAATAACCAAAATGAAATAAAACACAACTTATTTCTGGTTATATATATTAATTGCATATTATGGGATGGTGAAGATGCATTAATGTAATGGGGAATTTTCTTTGCAAGCTATACATTCTTTGTATCACATTTTTATTTTTGAAAGTAATTTATTTAAGTAATTCTAGTTAAACAAACCAGAAATGAAAGCTGTTTTGAAATGAGATCAGAATATCTGTTTAGAAGCCTAAACTGAAACAAAACATTTTTTCTGTACAAAACAGGCATGAATGCTGAATTATATTATCTAGTTCAACACATTTACAATTGTATGTAGTAATATTTTATATTTTACAATAGTTTAGTAAATGACCTAATGTTTAATTTCTATAAGGAGAAAGCAAAAAAGAAATAGGGAAAAATCAGAGCCTAAGAAAAAGGAAGAGAAAGACATAAAGATACCAAAGAGTTAAGGAAGAAAAATAAAAAACTTCAAAATGGGAAAGGTAGGATTTTAAGGAAGAAGAAGAAAAGGGGAGCTCACTTCAGTTAGCTGCATTAGGGACAACAGTAAAGTAACTCAAACTGTCATCTCTGTATAAGATAAACAGTGGAAGAGTATCATGAGGGGAGAAAAAGAATCACTTGAAATAGTGGGTAATCGCAACATCTTTTACATCATAACAAGTCCAATCTTTTCATTAAAAAATTCCCTTTCTTGTTTTCTAAGCTATATACTTCACTGACTTTACAAGCAAGTCCCCTTTACATTGTAAGAGCACTGCTAAACTTGACACACTGATGCCACAGAAGAGTTGTAGGCAAGTGTTGCATAACCTTAGAAAGACAAGAGGAAAAATATGTTCTGACAACCAAAAAAACAGAAAAACTATTATTGTTATCAGGCTACTATAAATTAAAGCTATTTGGTACCCAGAATTGTGACTAGCGAGATTTAATCTCAAGTACTGTGATACATAAGATGAAATTGGTACTTAAAATTTTTGGCTCTAAGGAGCATGAATTAAAAACATAATTTTCATCACATTTGAGATGAGATGCAACAGAACACACTTTTAAGCTAAGATTAAAATTCTTCCCCTGTACTTTAACTGAAAAAATTTACAAAAGCAGAAAGTTTATTACTGTATCTTTCAATTACTTTAAACTATAAATTTTACCTAAAGGCTGCAGTAAGTATCTCCTGGTGTTAAATATTCTTGCAACTCCAGCCAGTGTTAATACCCATGTCTCAGCCCACTGTTTCTCAGCTGTATCCCTTGAATGATGGATGAGAATGTTGCCTCCTCCTGATTCAATCTTCTCTTTGTCAGCTGTGGTAGAAGATTCTCGAACCCTATCCAACAGGTGAAATAAAACCTGCAGTAGTCAGAAAAAGAAGAAAAAAAACAACTTTTCAAACAACACAGTTGTATTCATAGTAAAACAACAAAAAGTAATTCTTCCATTATCCTTTCTGTCACTGTGTCACCTTGTGAATTCCCTTATTCTAAACAGTCTCTGCAACAGCTAAGAGCAAGAATCAGCCAACTGATGTTCACTCGAGAAAGGTTAGAAACAGCATGATCAAAACCACTGAGAACAGTGTTAGCACTAACAGAAGACTGTACAACAGGCAACAGACTCAACAATAGCCTGACTTTTTCCGTAAGGCACAACCAACATGACTGTGACCTAGAAGAGGGCATTTGGTGGATCCTCTCAAATAAGAGAGCCAAAACAGAGTCCAAAGTAAAGCTTGATCTAACATCAGATGAATCCAATCACACGACCCTCAAACGTCACCATATTTTCACACAAACAAAGGAGTCATTCATCTTCATAGGAAAGGAGCAGCCTTTTTATACAACTCCTGAGAAAGAAAGATACAAAAATTACATTTCATAAGAGGGTTTAAGGGCCAGAGAAAAGAAACTGGAAAAAAAAAAAAAGATGGTATCAGACTTCTGCCACCATATTTTGCCTTTAAGAAGTCTTAATAAACTAGCTAACTGATATTAAAATAGCATGTCAATTGTTACCAAAATGTGAATGCAATTTAAAAAACCTTCAGTGGAAGCTTATACATCATACCTTCCATATTACTGTGTGCCATGTTGAATGTTGCAATAAAGTTCCATGAGCACCAATAGTAGAAAACAATGTCTGCCCAGCACTCTTTCTAACTGCAGGTCGGGGATCTACACACAGTTCTCCAAGTTTGGCATATAGGCATAACCAAAGACAGTCAAATGGTGGTGCAGGGTGAAAAGGTCTATTCAGCATCACCCCCTTTTCTTCTGCCTGTTTCTGCAACACAGCTTCTTCTTTGTTTAGCTCCTTTTCAATTATTTCACCTCTTTGGAAAAAATAATCCGAAATATTCCACTACAAAATAAATAAGACATATGCTGTTGTACAGTAAAAATATTATAATGTTCTTAATGATCATGAAATAAATTGTTTCTCGTTTTCACATTTAAAAGTATTTTGTGAAGTACATCAAGATATTAATTTCCCTACGCTGATAGAAGAAGATGAGCACATAAATACTGCAAGGTGCAGAAAGTATTTTTCTTAGCCTCAGCTTTTAGGCCCAGTTATACATGAAATACTAGAAAGGGAAACAATATACTAAAAATAAGATACTGATGAACATGGTTACAACACAGCTATTTCTTCACCTAACCCTGGAGTCATGCAGATTAAAGATAAATTGTGCTCACTCAATTTACATATGATTCCAAATGACAGCATGGGGGTTCAATAAGAACACAAAAAATATGTTTTGGCTTTCATGTGTAGGATTGGCAACAGATAATTTTTCATTAAAAAAAAAAAAAAAAAGCCAGAAGCAGTATCACTGTAGATTAATATAAAACTCACCAACAAACCAATTGAAGTTAAGCTAATATTTAGCTCTTGATTGTGAAGTCCAAAGCTTCCTGCAACTTCAACAACTATCTGTAGACAAGTACATGGCATTGTTGGAAGAAAGTCTGTCACAACCAACTGAAGACACTGGAATGCAGTCCGTATTAAGGACTCTCTTAAAAAAACAAAACAAGAACAAAACACACACACACACACTCATTTCAAATTTCTTCACGAGCACAAGAATGTTTTGAATACAATATCTCGGGAGATAGCATTATTAAAAAAAAGAAAATATTTAATGTTTTTGAGATGACTTTGCAACATTTTAAATGTTTCAACTAGAGGGTTTTTTGAGATATAACATTAAGTTGAAGCTTCAAATTCTGATGAAGTATTTTAGTCCATGTTAACTAGCTAGTGAAACTGAAGTTTAGACTCTCCAGTGGTCCTTAGCTAGTTTTATATAGTAAAATCCACTTCTCTGTTCTAGAGTTCTAAGACTTGTTAGTTCAAATGTGTTAGCTAAAACATTCTAAAAAAAGCCACAATAGACAAAACAAAGCTGAAGTTTGAGCATGATAATCTTCTGAAGAGTAAGGTGTTCTGAACAATTTCTTGTATCAGCAGTTACAAATTACTTGAAGTATGCCAAACAGGTAGGCAAAATGTATTTTTTTTTATTGGGGAAAATGCATGCTAACATAATGGTAGTCTTCAATGCTGCATTATGTTGGACAAAATCTTTTCAAAATATCTGGCATTAAATGATCTTTAATAAATAATTTGCCTTCAGAATTAAATTCTGAATACAAACATAAAATAAAAATGTAGCATGGAAAAGCTTTGTGAGAAGGAGCTTTCAGAAGCAGCAAGGTCATCTATAACTAAAAACCTTAGTGAGAGACAAAATGAAGGAATCAAAAGGAGTGGTGGAGTATAGATAATACAAAATAGGGAAGCTGCATTTAAATTTCACTAGAGTTGGGTTTTCTTAAATGCTTAATGTTTAATGTACAAAAGAAAAAAATTCCAAAGGTTTGTAATATAGAAACTTAGTGACCTTCAGAATATATATCCCAGAAAAAAATTCAGAATACAGATGTCAGTTACATATTTCAGAATCCTTAATAAAATAATAATTTTTTTAATTAATTCAAAATGAAAATCATAGGTGGGCCGTTTTCACTGTATCATAACAGCGAACATGACATAGAAGCCAGAGGAATGCACAAGAAACTTTACATGGACAATAATGGTGTAACTGATTCTCTAATATGATGCATACTGCAGAGAGACATTCATCCTACCACATAAGATCAAAGGACTTATCACGGCTATACTCATGGAGGAAATGCTCACACACTACTTTCCCCATAATCATTACACGATATAAAGTGAAACACACCCAAAACTGCTGCAGTTCCCTCTCCACTACAAAGTTCCAAAAGTCTGTGACCTCCAAGGACTCTAAGAGAGAAGAGAAGGAGGCAGGAAATCAAAGTATAGTTAACACTACTCATTTTGAAGAGGCAAGTTAATGGGACAGTAGCCTCTCTTTCTAATCTTCAAATGGAAGGCCACTAGAACAAATTCAAAACAGTTCTTTTCCCAATTAATGTCCCACACTACTATGTGTTGGGAGAAAGCTTTCAAAGTCCTTCATGCAAGTGGCAACAGCAATACAGCTCTTCAAAATATAAAACTGTCCTTAACGTTACAGGTGGCCACCAAAACTGTAAATATAAATGCAAGAAACTTAAGCTTAGTTCGAAAACTTAAGATCATATAGGACTTCATCTATCGTTAAAATAAACAGGGGCATCCCGTTGAAAAATTCTTCAAAGACAGACTTCCTATTGTTTAGAAGGCCAGTACCGTACAATCAAGAAGTGACCGAAGTATCTATCACTGGCTCTCAAAATAGCATCTTCTGTATTTATAGCAGCTTGGCAATTAGTTCTCCTGGAACATAAATGGATTTCTGCCCTGGAATCCAGGATGTTCACTGACCAGAGGGAAGAGACTTGTGAAGAAAGTCTCACGGTCAATAAGTTTGTATTTAAAGTATGACAATAGTGCCCACATCTTGTGCTCACAGCTGTAAGTGAGGCAAGAAATTCACTTGTTTCCCAAGGAAAAGGAGGTTTGCTTCATTTTTTTTTCCTAATGTAGTTGATATGATGCAGGCAAACAGTGCTATGTAGTTGAAGAAAAGTGGATTATTCTATATGCTTTGTAGGAGGAGACTAAGATATAACATGAGATCTTAGTAACGTTTTGAGATATCCACCAGTGAGGTATGGGTTTGAGATGTAAAAGGAGCTGAAGGCTGTCTTGAGGAGGAATCTGTGTTGGTTCTCATCCATCAGCAACTACAGTGAAAAGCAAAAGGCATGTAGGAACCACAGAACACACGGCACCAAGTGTGGAAACAGCAGGTACCAAAGGAAGCATGATTACCAAAAAGAGGATGCTCACAACCAAGAATGCCAACATCCCTGAGAATTTTGGTGAGTACTACTGCCACAGCAAGCAATACTGGTACATGAGCAAAATCCTTCAAGCATTTGAAGGGTCTTTAGGTGGTCTTCATACAGCCAGAACACAGAAGCTAAGGTGGGGTGAAAGGAGAGATACACAAAGGTGAATTCTTCTGATACCAGAGTTATTTGCTGACCTATCCTAGTGTGAGTCTTGGCTAGCACAAAAGAAGGAATAATATGGTCTAAGTGTGTGGGTATAGTCCTTGGTGCTTACAGTTCCAGGGCCAGATGCTCATTTCACTGCTCATTTCAAAAGAGCTCCTTGCAACTTCACCTCTCACTTTCCCTTGTGGGCAAGAGGACCAGTCCAGTCACATTCCCCCTCTGTTGGCAACAGAGTCAGCTGTGTTAGTCAGTCAAGGGACTGACACACAGCAAGTAAATAATCTTCCATCCTTGTGCTACCAGCAGCTGTTTAGGGAGGAAGGCTTCAAGAAAAAGAGAGCGTTCAGAAGATGACACACACTAGAGAATACCCAAAGATTTAAGAAGAAAAAGAAACAACAGAGGAACTGTGAGCAACAGCTAAGTCATATGGAATTATCTGCAAGCACCAAAGATGTGTACAGCAGATGGTTAAGATCAAATGAATTGGCATAAAGAGTACTCCCCAGTATATACTGCATGCTGACCACAGGAGAGGGTAGAGTGGAACAATATCGTGGTCTTCTGAAATATTAATTCAGTAAAATAAAAGTGTGCTACAGGAAAAATTAAAAACTGTATTTTTGTTGAGTAAAATTGTTCATAAGCTAAAAATGACTATGAAAATTAAGGCTATTATCAAAGTGGTTTTTAAGGTTATTAATGTAAGAAAATAAAAGCAGAATTCTTTCTACTGTTCTTACTTTACATGATTTTAAAATTTTATTTCTACCACTTACCCCTGATCACTTCGGATTGCACCCATGACTCCAAGCACCAACGGCCAACCAGGTCCTAAGCTGTCACCCTGACTTTGCAAAATCTGGAGTACACACTCCAACTGCTTGATCCTGATATCAGGATGACTAATGTTTGACAGTTCTTTTAGTGGATTCAATAAAAGCAACTGCAGTCTCTAAAAGTAAACAATAAAGCATATTAAAGATGCTAAAACTTAACTGATCCTTAATTGTTTTTATGTATGCTAAGTGAAAACATACAGTACCAATTGAAGATTCACTAAATTAATTCAGTAACTCATCCATTAAATGCTCAAATTCAGTGTCAGACTGGCTTTTCCAAAAAACTGTTTATAAAGGATCTCAGCAGGAAATCTACATTTTTTTCTTCCCTCTCCCCTTCCCTCCCTACCCCCACCATTCTCCAGGTCCCTCAGGAAGGAGCTACAGTGTGCTGTCACAGTTGCATAAAAACCATTGTGCAACTTTACGCTCACCCAGCAGGGCTAGACTCAAGCTTCCGACTAAAGAGACCTTGAAAAAACTATCCATTGAACCTCAGTAAATATATTTGAATGTTTTATTAATAATGGACTGAACAGCTGTGACTTAGAAGGTTAGGCAATTTATTTTTTACCTGCCACCACATCACATATATACTTCTAAACATTCTGGAATTGTTTTGCACTCATGAGGGTGACCCATAATTTGTTCCAACAGACATAATACGCAAGCATCTTTGTTACGCATTTGAAAAAGGAAGGAGGGTAGTTCATTAGAATGCATGAGGTGATTCTCAATAGTTACATCTGAATGTTACAGCTGTAGCCTTTATAAACTCAACAGTAAAGTTGCTTTATGAATGCTTCCTATTCATTGAACTGTAGAAAACCTCCTCTAGGGAAGATATTGATTTCATGTTCATTTTAAGTTCCAGAAAAGGAGGACAGCAGCTGCTCTTAAACTTACTTTACCTGATTTTGAGATAATGGAGGATCATGGCTGAATGTCAGTCCTGCTTTAATGAGAGAAGTTAAAGCTTCTGCTCCCCATTCTCTCATTCTGGAGTTTGGATGCTGACAGACCTGAAAGCACAGCAACATTTTGTTTAAAGTCACTTTTATTTAACCAAGACTTGAATATATGCAAAATATAAAAAATGGATATTTTCATTACGTTAGAATTAACATGCAATATTATAAATTTTTTACAACGATACAATAAATCTCTAGATGATAAAATTAGGTTTAATAGTAAAAAATTCTTATCTTTCGGACAGACATACCTTCTGGATAAGGAAGCAATAGGAAGCAGTGAAAGACACAGAAGGAAACACAATGAAAACCACAGCAGTTCAAGCCAATACATTTTCCAAAATGAATATACTAACTACTAATTCAGATAATGATTGATTAAAAAGCACCAAACAACTCTTCAATGAATGCCTGAAACTCTCACGTTTAACTCAGCCTTAAGCTACTATAAAATTCAAAGTTTCACCTTTCATGCACTGCTTAACATAATCAAGTGAGGAAGCATGACAGTGTCCAACACAGAAAGTGTCTGCTTTTCTACATTCTCAAATACAGAAAGTAACTACATAGTGAATGTAAAATAAGCCTTACACTCCACTATTTCAAAAACTTGACAAAACAATCGCATACACTATTTCAAGCTTAGGTTTCAAATGCATGTCTTCATTTCTCTTTGTATTCCTAATTAACTAAACCTAATAGTTTTGCCAATTACTTTTTTCAGGACAGAAAAATTAAAAACATTGTGCACATCCATTGCATAGATACCTAGTATGAACTGTACTCCCATACCTGATACATTACTGTCAAACAAATAAGGTAAGTCTACAGTCTCATTGACCTCTACATAATTATTTCCACCCACCCTTCCAGCCCTAGATCAGGCGGTGTGAGAAACCAGAATCAAATTCCAAGGCAGGATCATAAGAACGGCTGATACTTTTGGTTGGTGGACCATTCCCTTAGCCACTAGCCAAACTGAAAAGGAGGACAATGCAGTAGAGCTAGCTTCATGTTAAAAAATGCAGACAAGAAATAGCTACTCTCCTGTATTACTTATATTTTCGTTATCTTATATAAAAGAAGAGAGAATTTGAATTACTTCACGATGCTCTGAATCTGACCAGATAATCAGTTCCAGAGACAGGGAATGAATTCTTCCCTCAGGTTGTGTTTAATTGAATTTGCAGATGGTGTTTTCTCCTTCCTTATTCTACCTCGACGACTTAGGTTTAAAAGGAAATAAGGCAGTACTTGAAAAGAAATTGAAATAGACTGTGTAATTCCTACAAAGCAGTGGCAAATACCCACAATGGATAACAGGCTGAAACAGACTGCTTACTAGATGAAAACAGAGTCTCAAGATGTGGATGGTGAACCTTATTGTCTGGGAGCGCAAAAAAAGACAAGAGAAAGAGATGCCTGTGCTTTAAGTGTTTAAACCCCTAACTATCCAAATTTCTTCTCCCAGATAAAAGATTATGTGGAGATGATCTCCATAAATAAGGTTAGAGATGTCCAATCCTTAACACTTTGAAATAATGCACTGGTTCTAAGGAAGTGTCTGATAGCTTTTCTTCCTCATTTTCCAGAAAGTTTCTCCTTTACCCACTTAAATCAAGCCCTGTTCTTGCATTTCACTCTTCTCCATATCTGTGTAGAGAATTAAAACTTTAGAATTACATTCCATCACCTGTTTTTAGTTTCAAATTCAAAATTTAAGATTTTTTTTCCCTTGCTGAAGCATATTTTTCATGCTGAAGTTACAATACTTAAGAAATTGATATAGGACCATGACACCTATTTTTCTATTTGCACAGCATTCTCTTAAATAGACTATTCAAAAAGTTGGCTTACACATTTTTTAAAACGAACAAACCCTTTGTTAGTAAATCTAATGGCTTCAATCTGTCTTGTAAGGACACAAAAAGATATCTTAAAATCTTCCTAGATATTTGTACTATGTGAATCCAAAGTGAAACTTGTTTGTGTTACCTTAATTATAACACATATATGAAGTATAATAAATTGATCATTTTAAACATTGCCGTATTTAAAATGTATAAAGACTCACAGCACCAGAAAGACAAAGTCAATAAAAGATATTAAAATATTGGAATTTAAATATATAAATTCACTTTAAAATCCAAATTGTGATGCCTTCAAGTTGCAAAAACAATGTGCATAAACCAAAACATGTAAATACAATTTAGACTTTTTTTTCAATTACACTTTAAAAATGCATTTCCACAAGATCTTTATTAATACAAACTAAGTTCTAGTACGACTGATAAAAGCAGTTAGTTACCTCCAGAAGATGACCCGTCAGAGGTCTCCAAAGAATCTCAATCCTGTGCATGTTAACTAGTCCTGTTTCCAGTAATTTCGCAACAGCAAAAAGCGATGGTTCCTTAATAAAATGGAATTTGAACACATGACTTTGAGGTAACTCAGATAACATCAGAGCCTTTCACTACATTATAATTTATAATTTAAGGTACAACTGATCTCAGTGAAGTACTGTGTTTTGTAGGCTGTGAACGCTGTCAAAACAGCTTAGGAAGCATGGCTGGGAAGTTTCCACAGCATCTGCAGTACTTCATGAGAAGCCACAAGGGGGTAGCAACGGCATACCGTGAAGAATACTTCTTTCATAATTTTTCATACAGTTTTCTCCAAGTTTGAAAATAACCAGAGCATTGATATTCCTTTAAAAACTCTCATTTCTGCATAGTCCTCCCTCCAAACAGTTTTATAACATACTTTACTAGCAAAATAGCCTTTTTCCCCATCACAACTTTTAAAGTTAAAATTATGTATCAACAAACAATATAGAGTATTTCATTTAAGAATCCCCTTATGCTTTCTCTTCCATTGGCTTCATAAATGCCCTGCAGGAATATTATAAATTTCCCATTCATCAAATACATATGCAAATATCTGCGATAAGCTTATTTTTTAAAAAAAATTTTTTTAAGTCAACAAATAGTCAAAACGACTGTTGTGCTGGAATTATTCTCTGTTCCCGTTTCTGTGGATTTTTTAATTCGCATTTGCAACTGATTTTAAACACCAACTTTGCTTATCTGAATTCATTCTCTGTTGTTATAATTGTCAAATATTATGAAGATGACAGAAAATATGCTTTATGTCTAGTGTAACAGATCAAGGAAAAACTCTCAGAAACTCTCCTGTGGGATTAGATTATGACTAGGAGAATATATACTCAATTTTATTCAATCATGGGGTCTTTAACCTTTCTGGGCTAAAGGTTGTTTACTGAGGCTGACAGGAATACTATAATTTTTCCAAGTAAATATGAACGATCAGGGGTTTTTTAATGTCTAAATTGTCAGGCTTTTTCTGAAGTATTTAATAAAAGAAAAACGAAATGAAAATGAGCACCTCGCAGAACATACTGTGCTATTCAGAATCCCTAACCTCTGAAATTACACGGGCTTTTAAAAGTTTTATCCACCCACAATCTGATTAATAGAAACACATGACATTCCTTAGTTAACAAAACACTTAGCAGGAACATAATGAGAATGTTCAGAGAATTCAGTAACCGTATGAACCATTATAAACAAGACATTCTCTGGTTCATAATTTATCTCTTACTCTAGAGTATCAAATGTATTACTGTCTTAACATTAGAAATAGTTAACTTAAAGGATAAATGTACAAGTCTTCTGCCTGTTTCACAAAAACATCTAAAAAGGAAATAAAGAACTCTTTTTATACCTTATTGTTTCCATAGGCCATATCCATGGCTTCCAGAGACAAGGAGCAAAGGGCATTTATTAAGTGATGTAAAGACACGTCGTCAAGGTACCTGAAAAATAACAGCTATCAAAACACTGCCTAGTTTGACATACATGCATTATTTTAATTACAAGATAAGGTTTCTTACTGTGAGCTTTCAAAAAGCCTTGAAAGTATGTTGGATATAACTGGCAGATCAGTCATAACTGCTGTAGTCAGAACCTGGAAAAAGAGACAGAAATGTGTCTTACAGATTGCAATAGAAAATACTGCATAATCATTAACTGTAAAATGAATAATCATGCTTACTGTGCTGGGCCCTTCTACAGCTCTCCCAGGTTTTAATGCACCCCCAACACCAGGCTTCAGTCCCAGAATCCACACAAGATGCTGAAATACAAAAAGATAATTTTCAGCAGAAAAGCCTTTTCAGGCAGAGAGGAAACTAACATTGTGCTCGACCTATCTGGCAGCCTTCCAGCCAAACAGAATTCAAGGGAAATGCTACAGTACTTACTCAAGGCAATTCAAAGTACGCCATGAGTAGAATCAAAGCTTCTTCTATTGCTCACATAAAAAAACCCTCAAAACCAAATTATGGCAAAAAAGCAAGGCATAAATATTTCTTATTATACCTGAAGAGTAGCCAGGACAAGTTGCCATGATGTACCAAGAACGGCTCCGTGGCAGTGAGCTAAGTTGAGTAATGTCCTCATACACTGGATATTTTTTGAAGTCAACTAAAAAAAAAAAAAACAACAAAACCAAAACAAAACCCAAAACAAACAACCACACAATTTTTATTATTCTACAACAATAGTGTTTCTAGGAAACCTGCAATTTTTTACTAAATAGCTTAAATATTAAATTTGCTTTGCACTGGTGCAATGTATCTTTTTTAAAGAAGTAGTTCAGTATCTCTCCTTCTTATCTCAGTCTTATCTTGCTGGGGTTGAATACGATTTGATCACTGCCCTCTCCTCCCAGCTTCACATTACTGTCAAAGACACAAGTTCAAGCACTCCAGCTTTAAGTGCATCTTCTCCACAAAATCAGCCTATCTTAAAAAAACCAAATAAGCGAACCTTCACAAACAGGCGCATAACAGAGCTGAGCCCTAGGGTTTTCAAACGGAATGGATGGGAGCTGCTGAGCTAAGAGGCAGATAACAAGAGTAAGTCTTCTTTACAGTTAGAGAACTTTGCTGTCCAGGGCTGTTCCAAACTAAAAGTGTAGAATAATATTTCAGATAACCATTATTTGTAAGAATGCGGTTTATCTGTTGTTTATTTTTGAGACACATTGAGATGCAGAAAGAAACAGTTAAGCAGGATGAGATGACTTACAAATTGTACTTACCATTACTGTTCCCTGTGGCTGAAGAGCTAAGGGTTGCCCTACTGCTACAACTTGCTGATGAGATTCACTTGAGGGACTGATCATTTGAACATTCTGTCCCTGAATGGAATATGCTAGAGGAAAATTGAAAATAAAAGAATCTGAATTTAAAATCCAGTACTTACTTGTAGTAACAATCACTTCCTGGCAAACACACTCCAGAGAATTTTTTCACAGTATTAGCTTTAAGGTAGCTCACTTTGAGACCTTTAGTTGTATTTAGATTATTATGTAATTTAGTTGTATTTAATTATTATGTAATACAACCTCAAGCCTTACGGAGTTAAAGGAGCCAGTAATTACTTCTTCTCACTAACTATTAGATATTTCTTGCAATACATTAATACATTTTATGTTGAGACTGAACTATTTGCACTAAAATACGAGCATTAGACTATGCCTCAACTCAGGTATCTGTGACAATTGTGCGTAAATGGTATCACTGTGTGCTACCATTGTACTAGCGCACTCAGAAAATGAAGATGTCATAAATGCTATGTCATGATATTTTTGCAATACAGGACTTCAGTACACCCATTTTATAACTCACCTGTAAAATGAAGAGTAACCTATATAAAATAACTTAAGTTCACTGCTTCATTTTCATAGAGATTAATGTAGCTCAGTCACGTATACTGCTTCACAGACTTACGATCTAGTAATGCACTTAGCTTGTGGGCTGGAGTAAAGGCACTGGTCCTTGTTCCCAGACTAAGGTATTTTTGTTTTAAATTAAGAGGTCTAATGTTAGGCCCATCTGCATATTCTCCAGGTAGTTGCATTTCTCAGTACATAGTAATTAATTTTCAAAATTAGAAACAGAGTACATCTGCAACTGGCATATCCCATGAATTACAACATTCTCTCAAGATGTGGGAAGCATCAATTCAACCTCTTGTAAGCTGAACAGAGTCTAGAACTTAAGACCTTCCATTTACATAGTAAGGACTACCATCACTAGACAGTTGTAGGAAAGACTGTAGTACACCACAAATGCAGGATGTTCTAGCCAACTCTTAATTACCTAAGTCACCCAGAGATGTTTTCAGAATTTGCATGCCTTAATGACATCCTAACAGATCTGTTAGGATGACAGACAGATCTCTGTAGAATATGAACTTCTGATATATGCTAAGCATTCAGGAAGTTTTAGGTTGACTAGAATGATACCCAGCAGATGCTGCAAGACTAATCAGTTCTGGAAAGCAGGCGGTCTAGATCCTGTCTGAGGATTCTAACAATTTAGTATATCCAAATACTACAGTTGCCTATCTTTGCAATCACATCCTGAAAAAAATTGGGTTTAGAGGACAATGCATGGAAACACAATTAAGGAAAACCTATATACTTACATTTGCTGGACAGAGCTGCAGTTGTGTTATTTAGTACAGTAAGGGCATAGTGAGGAGGCAAGGATCCTTTGCAAATGGCAGTGATAAACGCATCTCTTGATGTTACAAGACCCAGTCTTCCACAAAGTGCAGCCATGTTCAATTCTGCTTTTAGAATATTTTCAGTGGCAGCTTCATCAGTACTGAAAGAGTACACATTATTTAGTAAGAATTAATCCATGGCACAGAAGCAGGCAGCTAAACAAAACTGAAAGCAGTGAGAACGTATACTTTAAACCTGTCAACACTATAAATACTGAAGAGCAAGCATAACCAATCAACAAAATTCCTCAGAACCATTTCCTATAAAACTGGTCGTTAGTTTTGACTGACTTGGCAAAGGAGAGTATGAGGAGGTATTTAACACTAATTTCAGAAAATGGTGTTTGATAACAAAAGACTCTTTGAAAGAGACAATTAAGTTACCAAAGTTATTACCTAGTAAATAGCTTTTCCACTTCAAAGACTGCATAGTACTAACAAGCACCAAGACATTATTTAGTCTCTTATCAACAGTAATCAGGACATATAGAATTACTTCAGTGTATTGAAGCATTCACTCAAAGTAAAAAGGAGTAAAAATAATGTAAATAGTTTAAATGCAAGCTTTTGAAAATGTTAATTAATTGTTCTGCATTGAAATACATTAAAGGTTGATGATAGGCTTCTGGAGACTTCTGTGTCATTTACTCTTAACAGATCCTCACTCAGTCTAGCCATCACTAACCCACAAACCTGTCTGCTCTGTTGCCATGAGAAGTGCGCTCTCATAAAACCATCAACTTGACTGGTATCAAGTCAGTTCAACATATAGCTGGGAATGTCATCATTGGAAAAATCAAGAGAAATGAAAGACCAAATACCTTGCATCAAGTAGGAGGGATAAAGCAGCCAGAAGACCACACCAACAAGCATTCACCATTTCTTCCCATACAGCTCTGCTAACTTGAAAGAAATACATATATTTCTTTATAGCAGAAACACAGTATTTTTCTCAATAACTTTCAATTAAATCACAAACAAAATGCCTCCTACAGCACCTTTTAAAGTGCATTTTTATATGCATGTTTACACAGACACATATGTGTGTATATACAAACACACTCACACCAGTACCATTTAAGGAGCTGCATTTAAAGTAACACTGCTAAAGTACAAATGTCACCAAGGCAATGCTTATTCTAAATTACACCAGCATCACCCACCACACACAAAAAAACCCCCAAACCTTAGAGGTATACATAACTATTTTTAATCTTTGTCTGTAAAAATAAACATTCAGAAGTGTATAAATGTGGGACAAGAAACTCACTGAAATTTTACAGCGAAGGAAAAATACTCTCCCCTGGTATTTATAATTCTCCATATTTTTTCATTTCTTTAATAGAAAAAAAAATACAGGTCCAACAGACCTTTAACCTGCCCCGAGCCTGGGCTGAGCTGGTGCTGCCTGCAGCACCACGGAGAGCTCCACAGCACCGAGGCCGCGGGCAGCGCTTGGGACAAACCCCGTCCGTCCGTCCATCCGTCCGTCCCGCTGCACCATCCGTCCGTCCCGCTGCACCGGCGGGGCCGCGGTACCGACCGCTGCGCTACGGTCTCTGCTTCCCGGGACACAAGCCAAAACCACTCCGGAGAGCCAAGTCTTTCTGTACGTACATGTACAGACTCCTCACATGGTGCACAAAATACAAGCCTCAGATCCTACTAGTTCTGCTTTTCAAGAAGTTCTTCCCTAAATACTTCAATCTTGTTTAAAATCTCTCCATTAAAATGATCATCTTTTTATCTTGGTACTAGAAATACATTTTTCTTTTAATGTGGTCATAACTGCCAAATTTCTCTCCGTCAGGTTGTCTCTTGCAACCTTGGATCTCAGTGTTAAGCAGAATTAAGGACACAGAAAAGCAGAATAGTAGTTCTGGAGAACAGAATGCCTGTTCTCTCTCCCTCACATCCCATGCACATACACGTAAAACAGCATTAATAGACCACAAGGAGTCTATGGCCAAGGTGCTATAAGGACCAAGGACAGAAGCAGTGCTTCAAGTCAAGTATTTATTTTTTTTTTTAGAGACTACTGCTGTCCCATTACACAAAAAAAACCTCAAAAAAACAAACCCACCAAATACCACACCAACCCCCCCCAACCAAAACCCACTTCATTAAAAGTTTTAATATATGATTTAGAAACAATAAATTTAAGCAACAAAGCATGAACTATTTTAATCCTGCTTTATGTAAAACTGCTGTATTTTATATAGTGTTTGCATTTTCAAATACCTAGTTCTTTCTCTGTTTGGTCAGATACAGACTGCAAGTCTTGCTGCTCTGAAGACTGTGCTGGTAATGAAGTTGTCTCTGTTGTGCTTTGACTGACTGTTTCTGCTTCTCCCAACTCTCCTTCAATCATGGCAGTGATACCACGGACAAGATCCAGTAAACAGTGAAATGCCACTGACATGGCATAGCCTTCAGGAATCGTAGGTGGCTCTACTTTGTCCAGCATTTCCAAACTAAAAAAATGAAAGCATGACAAGCATGTAATAGTACCACTGTGATTAAAAACGGTAACAAAAGAACAAGATTGCAAATGAATGTTAAGTACAAACAGGCCCCAAACACCATCCTTCAAGATTTATAGCAACTCAAGAAAAAAAATTCCTTGATTAATCAAGTCATTAAGTAAAAGAGTAAATGAGTCACTAAATAAAATAGTAAATGAAAGAGTACAAACCCTGAGCACTGTATTTAGATCTGCAAATAAATATTTTAAAAAATTAACACATGTAAGCAAGCATCACTGAATGAATTATTCTACTTATATTATTATTTTACTTCAAGCCACTGCAACAGAACCTATTCAGAACACAAGGACATAGGAACAACAGAGGAAATAGGTCAGGAAGTCATGACACTGTGAACATAGTTATAACAAATTGAGAACAATCAGATGTTCCATTATTGAGTCCATATGACCAGAAAAGCCTGTCATAGCTAGATAATATATAACCAAATATTCATCACCTACATGCATAGGTAAACAATGGAAGATATTTGTACAAAGAATAAATGTCTACATGATTCACTGCTGAAAACCATTCAATTAAAACATCATTATGCTGGAACTGCAGCCTCGTTGCCGCTTTTCTTCATATTTTACTTTAAATGTACATAAAGCACTGCTGAGTTACAAATCCAGCAGGAAACAGATTCTAGCTGCCACAGCAGCAGCAACTACACAAGGAGAGACAGTCTGTTACAAAAACTACCTGCTACCCCAACAACCACTATTTCATCATTTGCTCTACAAACTTCTCTTTAAAAGGGCCAGGCATTCCAGCTACTATATACCAAAGACACTTTTGTACTGTAGTGTTACCACTCTTTTCTGCACAAAGGAGTTTCCTTCTCCCAAACACATAACACTTCAGCTATTACCTCTAATTTGCTGCAGATGGCTGCCTTAGATATCTGGGGGCATAGGCAGTATAGGGAAATCAAATGGTCAACATTTCACCCTCTGTCTACAAGTAAGTGTGTACATATCTATGGCTCTGTTAAAATTATTAATGGGTTTTATAGTTACAATGTACCTGTGAGGTAGAGGTCATGTACTCTTACTTTCAAAGACTGCAAAGCAAACTGCTGAATAAATGAAGCGAGTTGTTACAGTTACATGGGAATGGCCATGAAAAATTTTGAATAATCTTTGTCTATTCCTCTAAAAAAAATACTTACTTCCTCATGTAAAGAGGAAGACAAGGCAGAGTGGTCTGGGAAGAGACAGGCCCACACTGGCAAAAAGACTCTGCTAGCTCTGTTCACAATTCTTATCTTCAGTTAAATTGTTGTGTAGAAATACAAGATGTGGCCATTGTCTGAAAATCTAATGGCAGCAGTAAGAGAGAATCAGTGCTAGGATGTGACCCAAATCTACAGTTACAGTTAGTCATCTCCTTACATGCAAGGACGACAAACGTACAAGATAGGAGAAAAACTGCTGACATGACATGCTAGCAACAATTCTGCAATCTTACACAAAAGAAAAAAAGAATGCAAAAATTACTCAGAGGGAATCATGGAGTCACTAAGGGATCCAAAGGTAAAGATACAAGCAAGTTCAATGCAGCACAGGAGACTGTGATGGTGACTGCAATGTCCTTGAGCCAGTTAAGAATATAAAGTAAGAGAAAAGAAAAGGAAGAAAAGCAGGAGGTGTTATTAGCTGGCCAAAGCATGACCTAGCTTTCATCCACTTTTGTTAAAAATTTGCATTTCCTGAGAACAGTCAGGTAATCTAAAATAACATTCATGGCCACTGCTGGAACAAAAAGCCAAGTCAACACATAACAAGTTAAACTATTGAAATCTGAGGATGAATTTATCCTT
Organism: Haliaeetus albicilla; assembly: GCF_947461875.1. Taxonomy (NCBI): domain Eukaryota; kingdom Metazoa; phylum Chordata; class Aves; order Accipitriformes; family Accipitridae; genus Haliaeetus; species Haliaeetus albicilla. Next base: position 36,367,281 of record NC_091496.1, on the reverse strand, counting down.
CTGAGTCTCAAAGGCAGAAAAAGGAGTTTCTACCTTAAAAAAAAAGCATTGAGATCCAGGCTATTTGCTGATTTCACTGAGTATTATTTGTATGCCAAAATTTCACGGGCTGTACAAGTAACTTTCAATTTGGAAGAGATTGACCTTCAATGGTCATGAAAAAAATTCCACTATTTCAAAAGTAATGTAGTATTCACAGCTCTAAACTGAGAGCACCATCTCCATTATACAAAGTCACGACAAAATAATTGGTCACTCTAAGAAGCATTCACAGTCTAACCTTCATATATAGGTCAATATATTGTTTGGAATAACAACCTGGCCAATATCTACCACAATATCCCATTCAATAAAAACTGTAAATACAGTAAAGCTGGTGTAAGAAAGCTATTTTTCACTCCCACTGCTGTCCCATTTGCTTAATGCCCCTAATATTTGCCATTACACAACCCAGCAAAAGATATTCTAATATTGTTATACACTGTAGTGAGGCCTAAAAGTGAAGAGTTAATACAGCAACAGTATGATAGAAAAAAATCCAACAGATGCTAAAGCCATAGGGGACATTTGGATCAGAATCCAGAGCATTCATACAAAATAGCAAAATATCAGAAGACCTCATGGCACCAACAAAAAGAAAATCCATAATACACTTCAATGCCAGAGAAATCAAGACCTCAATATTCACTAATAAAAAAAATCCTTAAACCGTCAAGTTGGACATTAAAACATTTCTTATATATATTTTCAAAAAGATAGAGGTACTTACTAGGTAGCTTTAGCACTGCCTTGTACTGTTACATTCAGGATAGGTATCCAAGTGCCTCTGTACTCAAAAGCAGGTAATACAGTTGCACCTCCTCCCATTCCAAGCACTCCCGGGTTAGTCTGTGCTGAGCCAGTATTCCCCGATGCATTGCTTCCTGTTCCAAAAAACAAACTGATAAAATTAACTAATCTCATTTTAGTGATCAGCAAACATCCTTTTTCTATATTTAATTTTTGAGATACACAGATTAATATGAGATGTCCTGCTCAATAACAAAAACCAACAACAACACAATTTTTGAGCTCCCTCTGCTGTCTAAAACACAATCTTATGTGCAAAGCAATCAGTTCAAGAAGCACAGTTGATTGATGCCAACTGCCTTATTTTCAGCCAGAATAAAATGTTTCTGTGAAAGGTACAGCAGCATTCATAAGATTCTGTGAACGAACTAAACTTACGTGGTCTTAAGAAAACAATATATATTTTAGTGAAGAGTCTGACAGATATTTAAAAGTTAAGGATTATTTGAATAGTTGCATCTAGAACTCACTAGTAGGAAAGAGAGGTTAGTCATTCCAAGGAAAGAGATCAACACAAACTTTAAAGATTTCAGAAATGTAAAAGTTCTCAAAGAGAACTGCAACGTTTGAATCTGTTCCATGCCAAGGTAGAAGAAAACAAACCACACCAGGGAAGAGCTGACAACGTGCCAACCAACAGCTAGGAGGAAACAAACGTTGGTTCCAATTCAAGAAGCCAAAAAAAGCAAATAAAAGGAATTCTGTATATATAAGACTTGCTACATATAGAAGGAGGTCTATACTTACTAGGAGTAAGTACCACAAGTTCAAGACTCTCTCTGTACAGACAATGGGGAAAGAAGGGCAGAGTTGCCAAGAAGGCGACTCACAGCATGTAATACATCAGTGTAACAACTGCCATTTTCATGTGCTCGCTTTTAACGTGCAGGGAGATTAAATTACTAATTTAGGCAATATGAATACACACAGAAGCCTATGTATACACTTTAACACAGTAAAGCTTAATAGACTGAAACAACAAAACCATACTGCTAAACAGAAATGGTTAACCAAACACTGCCACTAACACAAACACAGTTATACCGGTGTCATTTTCTGTGATACCACTGAGCAGACACATATAACTATTTTTATATCAACATAACTCCTTAAAGTGGTAAAAAAGCTTACATTACACCAGTATAATAAAAGTGACACAAAACTTAGGTAGATGCAGCATTCAACTTCTATGAAACAGCTACCTTGTTGCAAAACTGAGGCTCAAAAGCCAACTACAGGTGTACAAGACAGCCTGCTACAACAGGACTATCGTTATAATCAGAAGACTCAGTTTGAAAGTTAGGTTGCATTGACCTGCTTTTTGCATGTTAGACATGGCCATAGGAGGAAAAGTGGCAGAAAGACAAATGCATGAGAAAGACACATGAGAAATACTCGGGCAGAAAGAAGTAGTGAAAATGTAAAGGAGAAAACAAACTGCAACAGTAAGCCAGAGAAATAACAACAGCACTAAGGGTATGACCCTACTGCAGTGCTGTTTCAAACGAAGGCAAAATTTAAGTTTTCAGGGGAATGAGTATTTTAGAATGTCTTCTTATATGTGCATGTTACACGATGAAAAGCGCTCTCCTGATTTACCTTAAGTGGATTAAACTAACCCAGAAATAATACTGACAGAAATGTTCTATCAGCTTCCATACAGCCCACTATTGAACAACCGCTACTGACACAAATTTTTTCACATTATCAATGCTAACACCAACTTGGAATTCAGACTTCATGATTGAACCCTGGAAGGTGTGAGTCTAAACCCAGACTTTTTAATGTTTATTAGTTTAATAGTAGATATGATTGATAATAATTATACTTTATCTGTTTATTATCTCTTTTAAGAGGGCATGTCAAAAGACACCCTTCGAAATTGTTTTTATTTTGTTTGTTGCTGAGGCCTCTGCTTCCAGAACTATGGGAAGAAGCAGAGAGCCTTAACTCGGACATAAACACCTGCAAAAGCATTAACAGGAGGACCATTTCTTCTTCTAGAAATAAAGATATACCTAGTGAAATGCCAAAACCCTGGCTGCAAGAAAAGACAATCAAGTTTAGTTTCAGTAACTGACTGTTTTCAGCTTACAGGAAAAGCAAAGATCATCTGTAAAACAGATCTTTCTTTCTACCTCTTGGCTTCATCAGTCCAGTTTTGCCCCTGAACATACAGAAGAATTAGCTATTGCCTCCCAGGAGGAAGCAAACACACGCTGTCTTACTACTTCACTTGCACGCTGCCATAAATGACATCCCCACACAAGGAGACAGAAATCAGATTTGTTATAGTCAGAAGTTGGAAATAATTCCCCCAGAATTTCCCTCAGATGAGTAGTGAACCAAGGAGCTTGGTTGCTGTAGAAGCAGATACAAATGCAGCAGCACTGCTCTGCTGACTGTGGGCTACATCTTCCCCACAACACAGGTAGATAAAATCACCTGTTGTACCAGACCTGAAAACACTAGTTTTTCCTCAAGCTAGCTTTTCATCTCAATGAACACCTCAATGAACAATGAGCATGAAAGTACAGAACTGTACCAAGCCAAATGTATATACTGAATCAAATCAGAATTTATTATTACAAGAAAATGCTGGAAAATTAAAATGATAGCAAGGACAAAGCTTTACCAGTTTGGTTTGGCATCACTGATGTGTTCCCTGTGCTTGGCACAAGAAATAGTGACTGGATGAAGGACCCCAGTGCATTCACAATATCACGGAAAACTTTTGTGGAATGTTGCTTCATATCATACGATTGACAAAAGGACCTGGAAAGTATTTTATAAAATACAGTAAGTATTTGACAAATTAGGTACTAAAAGCATATTTTCCAGCAACTTCCCACTCCCCTCCAATCTGTAGACTAAAAGCACATTTTAACTGCAAGTATTTAGGTAAATAATAATATTTAGTTTTAGGTAAATGCTCCTTTGACACTGGTAAGACCAAGAGGGTTTGGAATACTCAGAAAACTGTAATTCAGCCCTTCCTGGATAATAAGCATTGCCTAGTGCTTTATAAAAAAATTATCTTGAAGAGTTTATTGCATTTAAGTTTCTAAATATTTACAGTGTTTTAAGAAGCATTTTCCACTGAGAAAAAAAAAGAAAAATTCTTAAATTTTATGTGGAAGGGAAACTTAACATATTTAATACCTTAATAGCTGAGGCTGCACACAAAGCCTGTGAATAGATTCTACCGCAACAGCTCTTAGCCACTGTGGTTTGTCTGCATCCAGAAACTTAACGAGCAATGACAGGAAGATTTCACATTCTGTTACCTAAAAGATACAGTTTATAGCTATTAAATCAAAAGAAAAAGGCTCCTACAAAATATTTTCTCCAAAAAACTTCTGTTTCATCTTAGGAGTTCCATCCCAGCAAGTTTTGCACAGGATCTAAAAAACCCCTTCAACAAGCATTTACTCAAAATTATATAAAAAGAATACCTAATAATAATAATTTTTTTGCCAAGCTAACACCACATATGCAATTGTATTGAAGGAGTTAAATTCCTCACAGACATCGCATTAAAGTTCTTGCATGTGCTACAGTAAACCAATGTAACTGAAAAAAATCTTTTTTTTAGCAAATATCTAAAATTTGTGAGGTAAGAACAGCTGAACATGCGGTTTTTATGCACATTCTGTCAACAGCTTTAGCAACACAAGTCAAAAGCATCTTAGCAAGTATTAACAAGGCACAGCAATTAACATTATCTCAAGCCAGGCAAACAACGTAAGATCAAAAGGTTCCCAAAACTTTAACTGAAAGGCAGTTAAGTACAGAAAAGAGAACAGCTAATCTACTCTGAGAATTTATACAAGCCCATGTTTAATAAAATCATACATGTAGAATACATGTAAACAAATACACGTAAGAGGAAAAGAATATTTAGACTTTTCTTCCTTCAGTATACATCAACAGTTCCCAAGAACTAATTTATACTATTTCTGATCACAGTACTGGCACATACACAGAAAAACAGAATTGCATAAAGAAAATTTGAACATTCTTACCAGCAAACTGTAAAACTGCTTAATCAAAACAGAAACTACTCTCAGCAAACGCATGCAGATGGGGAAGTATGGTTTTTCCACTGGTGCTGGGGAAGATGATGTGCTGGAACCTTGCCTGAATTTGATATTTGGGGAGAAGAGCTTTATAACAAGAGGGCATACCCTTTCTTTAAGAAGAAAACTGAATTCCTGATGCTGAAAAAGAAAACACAACAAATTATAAGTAGATATTCTTTAATTGCTACGAGTAGCTCTGATTATGCATCTTATTTACATTTACTGTTATGACCAAGCACTCTGAAGTCATGTAAATGTTGGTATAAATTACACACTCAGGAAATGAAAAGGAAGAACGACAGACACCATTGTAAAGCTACGACAAAGCATGATGAAATGACATGGTCAGGTTCATACCATGCACCCCTCTTCCTGTATTTTGCAAACTGAAATAGGCTGCTAATACATCATTTATTATATATTTAATTTTTTTATTTAGCTACTGTCTGCTAAAATGTGTTACTGTAGGATCATGGTGCATTTATATGCAGTAGATCCACACAATTCATAGTCATGATTCTTGCTGCTTTGCAAGTGGGGCGAGGTTAATGTTTTCATAGAAATAACAATGCCACGAACTAAGTTACAGAGCTGTCATAAATCACGCAAGATAAGAAAATGCATCTCTGGAGAAGATATAAATGGCAAAAAAAAAGTGAAACAGTACAACATGCTTGACAAAATGCAAGAATAAAGTGTATAAAAATAGAAAAAGTGGACGAAAAGCACACACTACTTTTATATCATAAAACCCCAACATGTAAAAGCTACAAGTTCTTTTGAAAAGTAGGACTCATGCTAAATTAAAGAGGAGTTAACGAAGTGTAAATTTTACTACCCATGTGAACAAAAGTCTTCCTATTTTCCCTCCAAGAACTACTCACTTGTAAAAACACTTGTGGAAAGTCATTGAGGACTGACTCAAGAAGTTCGAGGCCAAATGTCCGGGTCATTTCTGTCATACCCACAAGCCAGTAGGGAGCATCAGCATTAACTAACTGACAAAGATCCTTAAAAAGAAATACAGTAACATTTACATTTTCTGCACAGTCCTGTACCGCCATAAGTTTTCTGAGTCTACACCAAAATCTACACTCTCTCCCTCTTTTGCAATGAGTAATCTTCCCATTTCAACATAATTTTTCCTCAAATACTTCTTTTACATAAATTATTAAGCAAAAAACTTCTTAAAAGAAATTTTAAATTTTGCTGGTATACTTGTAGCAATTATCTTCATTCCTGTCCCGAAAAATATCTCAAGACCAGTGAGTTTGCTAAGTCAAGAAGATTTTTATTGGCGTGATGAATACAGCTACTACTTTTCATTATATACTTGACTTTAATATACAATACCAAGCACAAGAAGCAAGACTGAACTACAGTAGCAGTATTTGGTTCATGGAAAAAGAATCTTGAATTTAATGCAGACATGCATGCTTAGCTATTATTTAAGATTTATAGTAAAACATTTTCCTAGGCTGCTTTGTCTTCATTTTCCAATCATCTCCCTGGGAAACAGCATTTCATTGTCAATTACAATAAATGCGCCATAAGAAAGCCTGAGACTCTGGTTAAGGACCTTGTCAATACGCCAATAGCAAATTTTTGAAATTTCTTACAGAGATGTAGAAGCACCAAGTTGTAACTGCAAATGTATAAATATATGCTCCCCAACTACCTGAAAAAGCATATAAGCATCTTTAGCACATGGCTTCAGTGTACTGACAGATCTTCTGTTACTATTTCCTTGAACTGCAACTGGCTGGTCAACAGTGTCTGTGTAGAAACAAAAATCGGTTTTGTGAACAAAGGAACTGTTGAAAATCAAGTATGCATTAAGTGTTGTTACAAAAAGATTCTAGGAGAATGGTCAGGTAATTCTTCTGCAACTTATCATGTCTACAGAAATAAACACAAGTGAATACCAAAGAGCATCAATACCAAGCACTTCTTTCCAATAAATTTTCTCTTCAGAACTACTACTGCCGTGTATTTCACACTCAGTAATCTAAGTTATCTTTACCTCAAATGACACCCTCACCTCAAATTCCTTCACAATACTACCCTGAAGACCAGTTCTCACAACTTGAAAAAAAATCTGGGTTTTATATATTGCTGTACTGACATGGACTGACACAACAGCTAAGGATTTAATCTCCTTTGAATACAAGTAAATGTATAAAAGACAGTAAAAATTAATAATGCCTGTGATTTTTTTTAATAACATTTAGAGACTTTTTACTACTTCTTTATCTGAAAAAGATAAGCATCTGATGTGTGTCCAAAAAACAGGTTAATACAAGCAAGCAGAGTAAGAAGAATGCCCACCTTTGTATCGTTCATCTTCAGCAACCACTCTCTCAAATACAACAGTAACTACCTGCCGCACTGTAGCTGCTGCAGTATTATTTGTTATATTATCTTTTGTGAAGTGCAATCGAAAACAAAGTACAATTGCCTGAAAGAGAAGGGAAAAAAAAAAAACCCACCTTACAACAATATATTTTCATCTTTTAGCTAAGAGTCAAGAAAGCCGATTGAGGAATGCTTTCCACTACAGTTTGCCAAAAGGTTGCCCGAAAAAAAATATTTGTTTTAATAATTTTAAATTTGAAGAATCAGAATAAATTTTATACATTACCCTAGCCAAAAACCTCTTCAGTAATCCTCCCCAAGGTAATCTAAAGTGGTATTAACTGAAGACACTATGATACGCCAATAAAACTACAATCATCATACAGAGACTATACAGTAATCAACCACATAAAACAACTTACATGAATATTAATGTTAAAAGGACATTAGGATTATACAGTTAATCACAGAGAGGTCAGTCAACTCCAAAGCTAAAATACCATTCCTCTCCTATGTTAAATCACAATACTTTCACAACCATGTTGCCTCGTCTGCTATTATTCCTAAGGTGCTCATTTTAATGTGTCATTGTGCCAGCACTGACCTGAATACTGTTTCCCATTGGATTCTGTATTACCTCTAACACGTAAATTAATACTTACTTATTTTATAATGAACTTTGAAAATTAATATCTGTATGTGTAGTGAAACCTGTATTTCTTGTTCTTTTGTCCTTATTCTGTGTTCTTGCACTTCCATGAACCTCAACCACACCCGGCGATAGCTTCTTTTTCCTGTAAATGATTTGTGGACCCTGCTCAGATGGTATCCCCATTTTAGTTTGAAATTTTACAACACAATCATACACTTCTGGGCTTTTGGAAGACACTGCACGATTCTCTAGGTGAATCATAGAATCGTTTAGGTTGGAAAAAACCTTTAAGTTCATTGAGTCCAACCATTAGCCTAAGATTGCCAAGTCCACTACTAAACCATGTCCCTAAGCACCACATCTACAGGTCTTTTAAATCCCTCCAGGGATGGTGACTCAACCACTTCCCCTGGGCAGCCTGTTCCAATGCTTGACAACCCTTTCAGTAAAAAAATTTTTCCTAATATCCAGTCTAAACCTCCCCTGGCACAACTTGAGGCCATTTTCTCTCGTCCTATCACTTGTTACTTGGGAGAAAAGACCAACCCCCACCTCACTACACCCTCCTTTCAGGTGGTTGTAGAGAGCGATAAGGTCTCCCCTCAGCCTCCTCTTCTCCAGACTAAACAGCCCCAGCTCCCTCAGCTGCTCCTCATCAGACTTGTGCTCCAGGCCCCTCACCAACTTGGTTGCCCTTCTCTGGACACGCTCCAGCACCTCCATGTCTTTCCTGCAGTGAGGGGCCCAAAACTGAACACAGGACTCGAGGTGCGGCCTCACCAGTGCCCAGTACAGGGGGATGATCACCTCCCTGCTCCTGCTGGCCACACTATTTCTGATACAGGCCAGCATGCTGTTGGCCTTCTTGGCCACCTGGGCACACTGCTGGCTCATATTCAGCTGGCTGTCGACCAGCACCCCCAGGTCTTTCTCTGCCGGGCAGCTTTCCAGCCACTCTTCCCCAAGCCTGCAGCACTGCATGGGGTTGTTGTGACCAAAGTGCAGGACCAGGCACTTGGCCTTATTGAACTTCATACAGTTGGCCTCAGCCCATCGATCCAGCCTGACCAGATCTCTCTGTAGAGCCTCCCTACCCTCAGGTAGATCGACCCTGCCTCCCAGCTTGGTGTGGTCTGCAAACTTACTGAGGGTGCACTCCATCCCCTCATCAAGACCACTGATAAAGATATTAAACAGAACGGGGCCCAACACCGAGACCTGGGGAACACCACTTGTGACCCGCCGCCAACTGGATTTAACCCCATTCACCACCACTCTTTGGGCCCAGCTATCCAGCCAGTTTTTTTACCCAGCAAAGAGTACGCATTCCCAGACCACAAGCAGCCAGTTTCTCCAGGAGAGTGCTGTGGGAAACGGTGTCAAAGGCCTTACTGAAGTCCAGGTAGACAACATCCACAGCCTTTCCCTCATCCACTAGGCGGGTCACCTGGTCATAGAAGGAGATCAGGTTGGTCAAGCAGGACCTGCCTTTCATGAACCCATGCTGACTGGGCCTGATCCCCTGGTTGTCCTGCATGTGCCCCATGATGACACTCAAGATGATCTGCTCCATAACCTTCCCTGGCACGAAGGTCAGAATGGCAGGCCTGTAATTCCCTGGATCCTCCTTCCGGCCCTTCTTGTACATGAGCGTCACATTTGCTAACTTCCAGTCAACTGGGACCTCCCCAGTTAGCCAGCACTGCTGATAAACAGAAGAGGCTTGGTAAGCACTTCTGTCAGCCCCCTCAGTTCCCTGGAGTGGATCCCATCCAGCCCCATAGACTAAATGGTGTAGCAGGTCGCTAACCCTTTCCCCTTGGATTATGGGGGTTTCATTCTGCTCCCCATCCCCGTCTTCCAGCTCAGGGGCCTGGGCACCCACAGAACAACTGGTCTTACTATTAAAGACTGAGGCAAAGAAGGCATCAAGTACCTCAGCCTTTTCCTCATCCTTTGTCACTATGTTTTCCCCCACATCCAATAAAGGATGGAGATTCTCCTTAGCCCTCCTTGTATTTCTAGAAACATTTTTAATTGTCTTTTACAGCAGTAGCCAGATGAAAGTCTAGTTGGGCTTTGGCCCTTCTAATTTTCTCCCTGCAAAACCTCATGACATCCTTATAGTCCTCCTGAGAGGCCTGCTCCTTCTTCCAAAGTTCATAAACTCTCCTTTTTTCCCCAAGTTCCAGCCAAAGCTCTCTGTCCAGCCAGGCCAGTGGTCTTCCCCGCCAGCTCGTCTTTTGGCACATGGGGATGGCCTGCTGTGTCATTAAGATTTCCTTCTTGAAGAATGCCCAGCCTTCCTGGACTCCTTTGCTCTTCAGGACTGCCTCCAAAGGGACTCTGTCGACCAGTTTCCTAAACAGGCCAAATCTGCCATCCAGAAGTCCAAGGCAGCAGTTCCACTGACCCCTGTCTTACTTCTCCAAGAATTGAAAACTCTATCATTTCGTGATTGCTATGCCCAAGGTGGCCTCCAACCATCACATCACCCACAAGTCCCTCTCTGTTCACAAACAACAAGTACGGCACCTTCCCTAGTTGGCTCACCTACCAGCTGTGTCAGGAGGTTATCTTCCACACACTCCAGGAACCTCCTAGGCCGTTTCCTCTCTGCCGTCTTGTATTTCCAGCAGACATCTGGTCAGTTGAAGTCCCCCACAAGAACAAGGGCTAGCAATTGTGAGTCTTCTCCCAGACGCTTATAGAATATTTAATCTGCCTCTTCATCCTGGTTGGGTGGTCTATAACAGACTTCCACCATGATAACTGCCTTGTTGGCCTTCTCCCTGATTCTTACCCATAAACACTCAACTCTATTGTCACCATCGTTAAGCTCTAGACAATAAAAACACTCCCTAACATACAGGGCTACCCCACCACCTCTTCTTCCTTGCTTATCCCTTCTGAAGAGTTTATAGCCAGCCATTGCAGCACTCCAGTTGTGTGAGTCATCCTACCGTGTTTCCATTATGGCAACTATATCATAGTTTTCCTGCTGCACAATGGCTTTCAGCTCCTCCTGTTTGTTGCCCATGCCGTGTGCATTGGTGTAGATGAACTTCAGCTGGGCTACTGATTGCGCCACCTTTTTGGAGGAATAAGCCCTACTTCCTACGTGACTGTTCTCAGGCGCTTTCGTGGTTTCCAACACACCAATAACCCTTGCATCTTTGCTGCCACATGGATCTCCATCACCTACCTCCACTGAGATGGCAGACCAAAGGACCTTGCTAGCATACCATCCCTCGAACACTGGCATGCTGCCCCCACACTTCTCTCTAGTGAGTGAGTCTGGTTTTATCCCTTTCCCCCTTCAAATCCAGTTTAAAGCTCTTTCAGTGAGCCCTGCTAACTCCTGTGCAAAGATCCTTTTCCCCCTTTGAGACAGGTGTACCCTGTCTGTTGCCAGTAGGGCTGGTGTCATGTAAACCAAGCCATGATCAAAAAACCAGAAAATTCTGCCAGTGACACCAGGCTTGGAGGTAGGTACTGATCTGCTGGCTCTTCCTGTTTCTTCCCTCATCATTTCCTGCAACTGGAAGGATAGAGGAGAACACCACTTGTCCTCCTGATCTCTTATCCAGTCATCCCAAGGCCCTGAAGTCTCTCTTGATTGCCCTCAGACTTGTTGCTGCAACTTCATTGCTGCCTATCTGAAAAATCAATAATGGATAATAATCTGAGGGCCATACCAGAATAGGAAGCCTTCTCTTCACATCTTTAACCTGAGCCCCAGGGAGGCAGCAGACTTCCCTAAGAAGTGGGTCTGGTCTGGATATTGGGCCTTCTGTTCCCTTCAGAAGGGAGTCTTCTATGACAATGACCAGTCTTTTTTTCTTTATGGAAGCAGTTTTGATGCAGGGCGTAGGTCCGACTTAACCTCAGTGACACCTCCAAGCTAGATGAACCATTGTCCTCATTATTGCCCAGCTCCAGTCCTGAGAAGTTCCCAATCTGCCCTCATTGCTCTAGAAAATCCCTGTGGGCAGCAATGGTCTCCTGATATTGATGAACCCCAGTTCAACTGGGGGACCTCTGCTTTCACCAGTTTGTGACCCCTTTCCTTAAAGAAGCCAGCAATCTCATCACATGTTTGAACTGCGATGGCTGTATGCCAGCTCAGCACCTACTGTCCATTCTAGGCTCCGACAGCGTATTAACAATAACAACAGTGAAGCAGGAGAAGTTAAAACAGAAGTAAATTTCTTCACTGAGAGGGTGGTTGGTCATGGCAACAGGCTCCCCAGGGAAGTGGTCATGGCACCAAGCCTGTCAGAGTTCAAGGAGAATCTGGACGCTTTTAGTCAACATGGTTTAGTTTTAGGTAGTCCTGCAAGGAGCAGGGAGTTGGACTCGATGATCCTTATGGGTCCCTTCCAACTTGAGATATTCTGTGATTATTGTTTGATTCCACTTGCAGAGCCTCATACCTATTATGCAAGGGCACCTGGGAAGGTGGGGTAGTCAGAGAGGAGACATGCCTGCTGCACCAGGCAGGAATTTTTTGCCCTTGCACCCTATACCTTAAGTCACTGTGTTCAGCCAGGCAGGGAGAGGATACGGAATCCTCTGTATCACGCGTCCTGTCTGCCTGTTGGGCCTGTCTCAGGGAAGGTAGGGTGCAGTTCCAGTAGTCTCTCTCTCTCTCGCACTCCCTGATACTCCTCAACCTACTCACCTCCTCCCAGAGCTCTGTCACTAAGCAGAGGAGTTCCTCTCCCCGGGCGCACCTCCCACAGCTCTGCTCACCGTCCTGTCCTGGCGTAAGAGCAGGGCACGGCCCGCAGCCCGACACCTGGCTGGCAGCGTGTTCCTACCAGAGCTCTGTCTGGGCAGCTGCATCAGTCGCGGTGGCTGCAAAGCTTAGAGAGGTCATGGCTTTCTGCCAGGTGGATACCATGGCTTCCTGGTCGAGCTGGCAGAGCTTCAGCACCCTTCCTGCACGCCCTTCCACGCAAACTGCTGTGCCAGGTCCTGTTGGCTAGCGCTCCCCAAGGACTTCTTTCATACGTGGCTGGGGGGCTTGCCTGTCACTGCTCCTGGCCCTGCCCAGGTCCCAACAGCCTCCGTGGCGCGAGCTGCAGGCTCCCGGCACCGATCTTGGCTCCCTTTCAGGTTCCCCCAGTTCGGGGAACCCCCTGTGCATTGCACTGGAGCACTCCGCTGCAGATCCTGCCGGCACTGGAGCTGCCTGTCTCAGCAACTCAAATAATCTAACGGCAGTCCCTGTATCAAGGGGTTTTTCAAGATGGTTTGCCAGTAATTTTCTTAATTTACATCAGTCAAGCTGAAACATGAACATGCAATATATGTCTGGCTCAAACTGATTTTCTCTAAGAACTTTTCAGCATGGAAAAAAAAAAACAACTTTCAAATATTTCTTGAAAGGACCTTGGAGGGGGAATGACAAACAAACCATTGCACCATTTTACCCATGCCAAGTAATGCTTATATTTGGTGAACTGAGAAACTCTGGTAATTCCAGGCCTTGGACAACACCAAGAAATTTTACAGGATATTGCTCTGTCAGGAATGTTTTTTTTCCTAACCCTGTCACAGCCTGGCCAAATTTGACTATACATTTCTAAATGTACTAGATTTTAACATGCACTAAGGAAATTGTTAGATGTACAGCAATTAGATTCTCCGGTAATTGTATTATGTGAGCATGCTTCTGGATCAGGTCACAAGACAAAAGAAAGATGTGCTGGGAAAGACCTTCCCTACTTATTTGACACTGCTGCACCCACATGCTCTTCTGGTTGGTTGGTGTCCAAAAGGAGAAAGTTCCTAGATGTTAGAGAGATGACCAAATAAAGGATGTTGAAAAAATGTGTTTGGAAGACACACACAAATAAGGTAAGTGAAATAGGATGTAGATACCAAGAACCTAAGAATTAGGGGGGGGGGGGGGGGGGGGGGGGGGGGAGTATATGGAGGCAGGGGAAGAAGAATAAATACGGGAAGTGATGAGAAGCAGATATGTGATATGCGTAAGGGAAAGGTATGGTGGACTTAAACAGCAACTGTCTCCTTCTAGAGCCTGGATTCATGCTTCTGCCCAAGAACATAGCATCTCATTTGGAAAATGAGCGTTATTTGGAACAAAAGAAACAAGGTAGTGTTGAAGAGTCTTTGACATAATTTGACTACTCGAGTAAATAAAGAACCTACTGACAAACCATTCAATCCTTAGCAAGTTTCTATACTGCCATTTATAGGTTTTATAAATTTTCCATTATCTTCTTGCCTTCAGCAGACCCTTGTAACTTAGCTTTTTTTTCCTTTCGTGTTTTTCCTTCCCTTGGTTAAGTAGATTAATAATGATTTTAATATCCACACATTTAATCAGCTAGGAACTTATTTCATTAAAACCAGAAGCAAAGAAAAACTGAAAACCTTCCACCATAACAAAATGCCTTCAAAAATACTCTTCAATTCTATTCCCTCTCTGTCCCTCTCTCTCTCTCAAAAAAAATGTTGCTCTGATATTAAACCAATACGCTGAAGGCAGAGCATAATAAAGACAGCAATTTAGAACGATTTGTTTAAAACCGAAAAAAATCTTTCTTAAGTTAAAGAGGAAAAAATTATAAAACGTAGTCTAGAAGAGGAACCTATTTTAAACAGAACTTCACAATTCACAGATGGGTAAACAATGTTGCTCCTTCAAAGAGAAGTATCTAGTAATTTAAGATTAAAATGGATCGGAATCCTTATTTTTTGTCTTAGTTGAAACATAATATCCAAAATGGTACATATTTAAAATTATGCAAGAAAGTTATTTCAGTTCTGACTGAAAGAGCAATAACTGGACTGCTTCCAAAAGAGATTTAAGGAAGGGTGGCAGGCAGCTTCTTCTAATATTTGCTTTATTAGTGAAAGCTTACACTGCGCTATGTGCTCTGATTTCAGTTCGAAAACATACATAGGACAGATGAGAAGGACAGGCATTAGCCCAGTGTTTTTATTTAAAGCTTCCATTAAGTCAAAAATTTATTATTGTGGAGAAATTAAAAAAACAGATTGAAAAGGAAGCTAAAAGAAATCCAGTTTTCAGAGTCTAGATATAAAGACAATAGGGACACAACAGAATCAAGAAAGCCCCCTCCTCTTCCATTATTTCCAAATGCTTCATATGTAAAATTTCTCCCCGTTTTTCCTTTTGGATATTGTAAGTACTACAGTTGGCACTAACAAATTCTTACCTTGGACAGTGCTTCATCATGCACAACTGTATTGGTTGTTAAAAGTACAAGAACTGTCTGGAGCAATTTAAGTTCTTCAAGACTATTTTCCATCAGTTGCCAAAGCATATTAATAATGTTTCCTGCTGCAGCCTACAAAGAAATAATTTTTTTGCCAACAATAAAGATGTTTACATAGTGGTATATCATGTGTACACATGTAAGATTAGCACTCTCATAAACGCATATCGTAATGGAATTTGCCTGTTTGGCTATATCATAGGACTACATTGAGAACATAAAGCCAATTTCATTGTCACAAGCTTCCCAAAATGTTTTTAAAGAACTGACAGCAGAAATCTCTTAATGTGTAGTCCAAATTAAAGTGCATATTTCATTTTCTACTTGGAAATATAGAAGAGACAGTACAAAGACATTTTACCCTCAAAATTAATTCATATGAGAAAAAAAACAGTGTAATTTTACATTATGCAAGCACAGTTGAAGGTATATTTTAACAGTATTATTTTCACCAGCTTCTTAACACACCATATATGCAGTACCATAATATATCATGACATTTGCAGTTGCAGGAAATGTGCATCCATTTCATCTTATTTTTAAAAGTAAAATGTAACAAAACTGTAATACATAACCTTATCACACAGAGTAAATTTTGTGGATGCAACTTTAAGAATTACATTTATCAAAGACCATTACATGTTCTGTTCCTGCAGCTAAGAATGCAAACTAAATGAGCTGGTTTGAATTTTCATGAATTTCCTTCTAGAAGTTAGTAGTGTTTCCTCACCTCTTTTTTCTTTTTTTATGGTCAAAAAGGTTTTTGTTTAAATTACATTTTTTTTAAAAACAGACAGGAGTAAAATATTTTGCAGACTCTGTTCATTATAATACAAACAGCCTCAAAAAAAACCCCATTCACCTTCATTTTGAGGCCCGTATTTCTCACACTGAAATATTTACGTATTTATATAAAGATTGATCTTACCTCTGAAACAACTTCATGGGACATAAGCCTCTGTATGGCTGCTAGACACAGCTGAGTGATCTTTGGTTCCTTTGTTCCACAACCCATTAGAAAAGGCTGAACTACCTCTGAGCTGTTCTCTTTCAATGCTTTCAAAAAGAGATATGGAAGCAGTCAGTGTTTAATACTTTGAAGAGTACAATGCAAAATTTGTTAATCATACCTATTAACAAAAAGAAATCTCCAGTCTTGGAAATTTGGGATTTACTCTTGCACCACAGGGAAAAGCCAAGTGAAGACAGACGCTGGGCTGCCACAGCTCACTTCCACAATTACCCTGGCTGAGGCTCAAATCCCACACACCTTCTCCCTTACATGCTCAAGTGACTTTCCAAATCCAAAACGTCCACCTAGAGTCCATCAGGTTAGTAAGATGCTGTCAGGTTCTGCCCACCCCAGAGCTTTCTCTGGCCCTGCAGCAGTGACCAGTCTCTGGCTGGTAGCTGCCTCCTCCTGCTCTGCCTCACCTCCGCACCGAATTCAAAAGCAACACAAAGTGTGGCACAGAGAGACACACCAAAGTACACGGCACAAAGGGGAACAGCAAAATGGCACTGACAAAACAGGAGGAGAAAGACTGGACTGTTTGTGTCCTGGGTATGTACACCTGGCTGTGAATTTTTCAACCAGTGTTTTAGTGAGAAAGGGCAGCTTCTTAAAATGAATCTTTGTCAGGAAAAAACACAAGTTTCATGAATGTCTCTTTTTTTTTCTTTTTTTTTTTTCTTTTGAGGAGAAAAAACTTCACAATGAATACAACATTCCACACTGGCATTTAAAAAGTTTTTCCCCATAAAATTCTAGAAATCTGAGATAAACTTCATAAAATTAAAAAAGAAAATATTTTTGAAAGATGAAAGGAAAGCATGACTCTGACCGATGAATGCTTTTCTGTTTGCAGGCGTGGTTGTTGATTCATGCAAACTTTTAAGATTTTAGCCATTTAGCCAGTCATCACCATTTTGGACACTAAAAATTTCCTCACAGTTGAAAGTTCAATGTGTGTTCTTATACTGAATGTCATACACTATGTTTTAGTCTGTGTGTAATAAGAGAAATGTGTTCATGAAAAAGTTTCACACACATTTTTAGAGCACAGATCTTACCACAAACAAACAACAAATACATTCTCACACAAACATGCAAACATGATTTTTTTTTTTTTTTTTCTATTGAGCAATTTGAAGTTTGGCTCACAATAGGGTTTATTACTAAGTATCACTACAACTGATCTGGAAAAAAAAAATGAAACATCAAAGTAAAAACTACAAAAATATATTTTAGTGATATTTTTCAGCTGAAGCACTAACTAATATGACTAATAAGTGTCTATGAAAAGAATAGGCTAGTATAAATTGTAGGTGCCTACTTTCTCTTAGGTAATAGTTCTTATAGGGTGATATTAACACATATACAGTCCATAGTTTTGTCAGCCTCTTCAGAGCCAGTACAGGCTCTATTGTCCAGTTGACAGAGGCTGACCTCACACTCAATGCCTTATAAAAAACAGTTAAACTGTCAGCATAAATGTGAATGAATACATAGGTTCACTGCCTGTTTAACAATCTGCCTTGATTTCAACAGGTTTTTTAACTATGAAGCAAATAAACCTGCTTTTAAAATATACAGTATAAACCATATCCACCAATACCTTTCTCTTATGAAACACTCCATGATTTTCAAATTAAAAACAAAACAGTGGCTACTTCATAAAAAATGGAAATCTGTTCCCAATTAAGACATGTAATTCAGGCACCTAATTGCAAGTGTCTACATGTGAGCTTGATGTCTAAGCTGCCTTTATAGTCTATGAACACCTACAACACATGGCCAATAGAGCCTAGGGAGCCCACTCTAACATGGGCACAAATGCTTCTTCACTCATATAGAATTCTGAATTGCCACTAAATTTTAACCATCAAGCAGAAAGAAGAAAGCAAAATTTTTAAAAAGATACCAAAAAACATTTATACTTAACATAAGATTCATGATGAAGTTCTGAATGCCAAAAATGGCACGAGAGTTAATAAATAACAAGACAAAGAAAAATTTAAGACTTTTACAGTGTTTTTCCTATAACCCATTCAAAACAATAATCTCACAACAGGATCTATACAAGGATTTTTCCTTTATGAAGGTGAAAAATCAGTGTTTCATAGATCTGGTTTGGTACCGATCATTATATCAGCTTCAGTCTTAAAATACATGAAAATTTTCTTATATCCAGGCCTGCTTCCATTTTGCTACCAAAATTATGTAAGAATATATTAAAAAAAGAAATTTATCATAATGAACCACATCAAAAAAGAAGTTTTGGGAAAGTAAAACTTACTCCTTCATTCCATCAACAAGATTATAATTATAATTTTTTTAAAATCACTTCTAAAACAAAAGTATGAATTGCACATCCTAGAGCCACGTGGAAGTAATTTCTCACATCTATCTCCTGTAATATAAAGCACAAGCTGACTTCTCTTTTGGAATTACTCAAATCCTCATAAATAAATTATACAGGCACATACAGACTGCCAAGAATGAAGACTTTGAAACTGCTCAACTTAACTTTTCCAAGAGAAAGAAAGAAGTTCCATCAATGACCTCAGAGTTCTGGCACGTTAAACACATCTCACCAGACAAAAAAAATATTTTTAAGATTTTAATAGATTTTAAGATTGCATCTATTTTCCTAAAAATTATAATCCTACACAGTGTAATGCTTCAAGAAAGCATCACATCAGCTCACTCAAAACAATCTGATATGGCTGTTGTCATCTATATTAGTGAAATGACAGTTTATATCAAAATATAAAGAAAAATCATATCCTGATCAAAATATTTATTTGGATTACTAGAATGTCTAGTAGGTGTTCCTAAATGATCCAGCAGTCAAAAAAAGTATCTACTTCACTAGATTTCACAATTACAGTAGCCTTTTGCAGCTTTATTATTACTAAAGTATACATACTATCTTCCTCCAAAAAAATTTTGAATAGCAGATAGGAGACAACAGAGATCTTGACATTAACTTAACTACAAGATAGGTTACAACTGATACCTCAAAAAATACAAGAGTCCATAAAGAACTGGGACTGTTTAGTGGCATTGCACTGAAACTGTGGAATGTTAGTATAATGTGCAGGCAAAGCATATGTTCCCTTCTGTTCCACAGTTTCTTTCTTACTGGGGAAAAAAGTTATTATCCTATTAGCAAAGATTAACAAATCCAAGTAACTTTTAGGACCTGCTGGTTTGCCAAACCTCGTAACAACAGATCTCCACGGGTTTTTTGATTAATGAAATAAATACTAGCTACATTCTGGTTTAAACCTTCCAAAGGAAAAGTACTTATAAAATTTGACCAACTACCAGAAAGTGTTCCCTCAAAAAGGTTAAAGTAAAGACTCCCTATCCATGCCAAAAATCAATGATCTTTCACATCTCTTCACTTTGAAATGAAGATTAAAAAACAAAGAATTTCACAGGATTACAAACTAGCTTTCTAAAATATAAAGTTCTTTACACGGTAATACACCAAAGAATGTTGACAGCTTCCCAAATGGCTAACTAGAGATTTCTCTTGTTCATTTGTGTATTTTGATATAGCTGACATTACCTGGCATAGTTTTCCCACTTATGTCAGCATTCATGACAGCAGTAAAAACAAAGAAAATAAACAAATAAAAGAGAGGCATTAAAGTGAAATATTGAGGGGTGGGACTGCTACTTCAAATAATTCTAGAAAGTGCCTCCTTACCAATATCTGATTTACATACCTCAAAACAAGAAATAGCTTTAAATCTATTTCATTTGGATCTTTCAAATAATTCAGCATTTTAAGGATTTTGACTACAGCTGGGATAGACACTCAAATATTAATACAGGGACATTCAAAGCTGGCCCAAAGGCTTTACCAGCAACTGGCAAGAAGCCATCAATTTACATGCCATTTAACAAAGCTGAAGAAAGTCAGAGATACTGTTTTAAGCATTTACAAAGCTGCAACTCCCTCAAGGCAACGGTACATCTTAAATTGAATGACCTTGTCTCAGATTAAGATGGATTTTTGCCTGCCAGGTACAAGTCTCCATAGGCTAGATAGACTCTCATACTAAACACACAGATGAGGATCATACTGCCGAACTCCACACACAGCACTCAACAACAGCTGTGGTGAACACAGAGAATAAAACATCGAGAATTTGGAGTCTAAGTATTTCATGCTATTTTTCTAAGTGGATGATTACTTTTGTAGAGCCACAACTGAAAACGGAGACCTTCCTCAGCATCAGTATAGTACTCACATGAAACACTAGTAGTATTAAAAAATTCTTATGCTACTGGATTTTTTGCTAGGTGCCCAAAAGTAAAGCATCACTGGAATAGCACACACCAAAAGACATGTAGGATTATTACATGTATCCAAGACATCTTTTTAACATTTTGATCTGTAACCAAGTTTATTTTTCCCATTGCATTGCAAATCATTACCTGCCAAAATATCAGTGTTCCGTGCAGCTATAGTTTTCACTTTTATTATTCCTGATTCAGCTGCCTGGAAGAGAAGAAAATAAGTAGTTTAGATGCTATTTCATACATCAATATCTGGAAAGAAATAAGAAAATTTAAGATAAATGAAAATGTACAGCCTCAGAACAAAAATGGTTTTGTAGTGTTTTCAGGAAGCAGAGCTAATGCAGAATTGAAATGTTTGTAGCTTCTGGAATTCCTTTCCAGAATTCCACAGGAAGGAGTATATTCTATGGTTCAGAATTTTTAGAAATCACAATTCTCACTGTATTACTTTCCAGTCCTACGAATGCAAATTAGAATCACTAGTAAACAAAAAAATTGTTATATAGTCTCTGTACAGTTTCAAACTGTGAAACAATTACCATGATATATAATCTCTCACATTCATGGGGTTGAAATGCTGAAGAAACTGAGAACATCAGTAATTACATCAATGCTTAATACTTAACATTTACACGACACTTGAATATTATTATTGTTCTTCCAGTCAGGTAGCAGTACTTTGCATTCGAAAGCTAACACTTTCACTAGCAACCAGTCTCAGAATGAAACCCATTTTCCCATGGATTTTTGTATCCTGAATGCCCTACACAATTTATCCCGGGGCAGTACCATGAAGAAGCCTTCCTAATGACGCTCTCTGTTCTTCCTGACACGCCATACAATCCACAGCAACAGTTCCTCCCCTTTCCCCACAAGTCTGACCCGACAGCCCAACAGCATCCTCCTCTCCTCCACGCACACCTCAGCAGGACCGGGGGCTGCAGAGCTGCAGGTTGGGGGACGCGTGTGCACGGACTGGCTGGACGACAACCAGGCGCTGCCGAGCTGAGCAGCCCACCAGGGAGATCACGTACCGCTGCGAGGGAACAGCAACTCTCTCTTCAATTCTCCGTAAAGACTTCCCAGCATAAATCACTAAAGTCATGTTCTCTCATGACATCAAGCCAGAACGAAAACGTAACATCGAGGCTTTGCACTTCAATTATGATTTCCGACAAGTTTTGTGTACAAAACACAAAAAATGCATTGCAAATGGTGCCTTTCCATTTTTTAATTCCATTAATGCACTGTAAACCTCTGGAAACAACTACAGAAATCATGTTCAATACCCTGTGCACCAAAGTAAATGCAACAGGTTTTCCCAAACAATAGGACGCAAATTGCTGGAAAATACTGTTCTGCCAAATCCGAAAGTACACTTCCCCCTTTATTTCAGCTGCATATTTCTGTGTACTTCCTACACTAAACATTTCCATTTTTCCTCTGTAACTACTATCTAAAGAAGTGTGCCATTACTATATAAAATAGAGAAGCAGACAAGGTGTGGCAGCAGAAATATGAAAGCAACAGTACATGAAGTTCTACCAAGTAGTAATATTCCCCCTCCATCAAAACACTACTCCAACAAGACTTCCCAGAAAGTCAGGTTAAGATGACTGCATAAATTCATAATCAAATATTTTAATTAAAAGTTCATATACATATTTCTCAAATTAGCTAAATTAGAAATGTGGAACTGAAATTTTCAACTTTTTTTTTTTTCTTTTTCCCAAAACAACATAGAAAGACTAAACACTGCCTTAAGATCATCTAAGACGTTTGTGAAATTCTGGAGAATTATTTAAGCTTTGCTGAACAGAGTGTTTCTACTTTAAAAACATAGACAGAATAATATCCACAGTGCCTGAACTAACATACAACATGCTCAAATAAGCACAAAGTGACATGCAAATGTATCTCTTGCATAATTAAAATTAGGAGTGCCAAATTCAGTTCTCATTTATTTTAATTACATTAACTTAATGTGTTGAAGTGTCTAAACTTTTAAGTCAATCCCGGTTCTTCTTCAGTTATAAATTGTCAGCTAATTAGGGGTGTCTTGTCACAACAAATTGTTCCTATTAATTAAAATGAAGGATTTGTCACAGTCCAACTCCAATTATCTTCAAACTAAACCTCATCACACCTACTAGCAATCGATTTTTTTCTTGCCAGGAGTGACAAACTCTCTCTGAATCAAAGAAATACTAGAGCTTGCCCACACGTGTGACATTCGCAAACACTGTGCACTCTGCATGAAGAAGGAAAAAAATATTTCCAACATAATGTCTCCCAGTTAGTTGTTTCCATGCTAACTTTACATAAAATAGCATATATTTTTTAAACACTAAGGTAAAATAAAACAACAGCTACTAGACTTTTTACTACCACTCTCAATATAAGTTTCTCTCCACGAAACATAGGAAGTTCTGTGATTATCTGCATTATGCTATGATTTCTATTTAGAATCTCAATTCAAAATGTTTACAGTTAAAAACTAATTACACTGCACACATCCTACAAAAAAAACCCCTCCATTAGATATGTAAAAAAGACCACGTATTAACATTTACAAAAAATTACCTCAGTTGATCACAAATAACAAGTAGAAAAAATGAGACTATAAGCAGTTATCTGGCTATTCTGTATACATCAATATAAAAGTACATTGGGACTGCATCAATTTAACTTGGCAAATTAAAAGAGACATTAATAGATTTTGAGTTTACAATTTTATATCAATTACTGCAGCACTCTCCAGGATACTGCCCCATTAGAAAAGGATCTTATAAAAAAACCACTAACCAAGGAGATGGCCAGCATCATACTGCATATTTATGGGTGCAAATATGATAACTTACTTTCACACAAATATAAAGCACCATGTTTTTAAAGCAGTCACCACTTTTAAAAGTAACATTATCAATTTCCATTAGCACCACAGTTAATAGTAGTCTAATGAGTCAGTCAGTTATCTCTTTAATTTTAAAAAGAAACATATACACATAATTCCTGCAACATCACAAAGCTCAAGTGTACCTGAAACCTTCAGTCAATTAGATTTCCTATTCTGCTACTTTAATAACTGTGAAATAAAATGTCTCAAACACACACTTGTCATTACTGAGTTTTGCTCATGTTCCTGCTGAAGCAACTACAGCACCCAGTCTGGGGAGGGGAAATATTGATGAAGAACAGAAAGTCTCAGTGATATTCAAGTCAATTTCTTCTGGCACTTTGATTTGGTTTTAATTAAACAGCCAATAATCTCACAGCAAAATTCAACAGGACCCTTGGGGCTCAAGCACTTGCCCCATCATCCTTCTGCTTCTTTGGAACTTACCAAGTATTTGCCGATTACATGGAAATCACCCTTCACAGAAATCAAAGTAAGGCAAATGGAGAATTTATGTACAAAAAACTCAAGATACACATAGTGCAGTTCCAAGTAGACTGAAAAGCTTGTGCATAATACCTACCTCCTGGCCTCAGAGGTCCTCTCCCAAGGTGCGGTCCGACAACAACATTCACAGCTTGCCAAGCACCTCACCCCAAAGCTACCTTAGAGACAGGCTCTCTGCACAAGAGAGACCAGGATGTGGAAATTCACAGCGACTTTCAAACCCAGCTTCAAGAGTTTCTCAGATCCAAAACTCTTCCCCTACTCATGGATTTCTCAGTCCTCAGTTCAAATAGGGAAGAACTTCAGCCTTCCCGTCATTAGGTGCTGTCATGCTTTAAGCCCAGCTGTGGACCATGAGGCCACTCGCTCACTCCTCCCCCCCTGGTGGGATGGGGAGGAGAAAATATAAAGAAAAGTTCGTGGGTAGAGACAAGGACAGGGAGGGATCACTCCCCACTTACGGTCATGGGCCAAAGACAGACTCAACTTGGGGAAAGAACAAGATCAGTCTAGTTTACTACCAATCAAAGCAAAACAGGACAATGGGAAGTAAACCTAAATCTTAAAAAAACAGCTTCCCCCCGGGGAGCCCTCCCGCCTCAACTCCGCTCCCCGTTCTCTCCACCTCCTCCCCCCGGCGGCGCAGGGGAGCAGGGGACGGGGACGGGGGCTGGGGTCGGCTCCTCACCCCTTGTCTCTGCCGCTCCTTCCTCCTCAGGGGGAGGAGGACTCCGCGCTCGGCCCCTGCTCCGCCGTGGGGTCCGTCCCTCCCGCGGGAGACAGCCCTTCCCCAACTTCTCCAGCGTGGGTCCTTCCCGCGGGCTGCAGTTCCTCACAGACTCCTCCAGCGCGGGTCCCTTCCACAGGCAGGGTGCAGTCCTTCCGTCACAGACTGCTCCAGCGCGGGAGCCGCCGCCATTTTGGGGGACATCCGCTCCCCCGCTCCCCTCCACGGGCTGGGGGGGACAGCCTGCCGCCTCCCCGCGGGCTGCGGGGGCATCCCCTCCTCCCCCGCTCCTCCTTGCACAGGGCAAAAAGCACCAACGAGGTAACAGAGACGAGCAATTTCTGCTCAGGCACTCAGCAAGCAAAGACTTAACCCATCCCCAAGCAGAATCAACATTTTCCAACATCCAGGTAACATTCAAGAGCTAAATTTCTCCACATTACAGTCTCTGTGCACATATTTGAAGGTCTATAACTCATAAATAGCATATGGAGGTATTAGGATAACTGGGGTATGCAATTCTATAAGGTACTGTTCAGGATGATGTAAAGGCAAGTCACCCATATCAGCATCAGAGCGATAAGTGCATCTGAAAGGCAGCAGTTCCTCAAATTTGTCTTCCAGGGACACTGTGGAAGCTCTCAAACCCAGCTGCAGCACACAGTCTACGTTACCAAAAGATACCACTATAGCTAAGTCCATGATCGTAATAATGTTACCCAGCAGCCCAAGAATGGCCACAAGGAATAATGGCATGGGGTATGCTTGAACACATAACTGTATAATTATTTAGCTGTTTACTTCTCACAGGCAAAGACATCATGGACATCTATTGCAATGCATAAGGACGGGCAAGCAAGGTACCAGAGGGGTCAGCTGGCATGTGATCCGAGAGCACATCAGTTGCTCCACAGTAATCCCTATGGATTTGGCCTTACTCTGGCGTAAACGAGAAAGACCTACCCTTCTTTCATTGAAAAATAACACAGTTAACAACTTCTCATAAGGGAAAGATGACACAAAATTCTAATCTTGAATCTCTCTCTTAACAGTGAGCCTTTTCAGAAAGTGAAAAAACCACCCACTGTCTGCCGTATCAACAATTTTTTAAAAGTTTCAAAAAAGGGTTTTTAAAAAGGGGGTTTTTTAAAGGATCAACTTGCTGATCTTCAAAGAAAGTGGTACCTCACAATTGGGACCAGAAGTCAGTATCTTTTTTTTTTTTTTAAACCAAAAATTATATATACACATAAAGATATTTAATGTAACAACCAGACGTGCTAATTTCTACTACGGCTTGACTTAACATTAAATATATTTCTGTATGAACTTCTAAATGCGATATTATTGTTACCAAAATTTAATAAAATAAAGAATTTCCACTGCTAGTACTTTGAATGACCACTTGTGTTTTGATTGTATGTTCAAGAGCAAATAGCTATCTCCAGAGATACCAAAATTGCTGTAAGGTTTGCAGCTCTTACAACATAAGCTTTTGATTTCTCTCTTCTAAAAAGAAAAGCACTCATCAATGCTTTCAGGAATGATGGTCTGTGTTGGTATTTACATTACATTGTTTGCCAACCTTTTACTAAGATTGGATGAGAGTAATATATGTCATCTATGGTCACTTCCACATCTATTACATGAAATAAAAACAGCTATTTTTTTTCTATCCAACATTTTCTGCCTTTCCAACTGGAATGCGAACCCTATATCCAATAGTTTAGATAAGAGATCCTCCTGTCTAAAGTACAGTTTCACTTCATTGTTATTCTGGCTTGCTTTGCAAAAGCACATTCTAGACCATTACTGTACTGCTAAACTATTATTTGGAAAAGGACACACTCACAAAAAGCTCCACACTAAATCAACCTCATGAAAGCACTCGAGTATACCACATTTGTGTGAAAAAGCACTGTACTTGCCCTCTGTATTTTTATCTTCCTCCCCAGGAGTACAATCCCTACTCAGACCCTTCTCTTTTATATATGTTCATTCTACCTGTGATTTAAACTGGTGAAATGTCAGTTCTGATCTGAGAGCACTGTGCACTCACTGGGATTTATTATGTTGAATGATTTAATGTATTTGGAACAGAGCTTGCTCACACACTACTTGGCAGAGTCTCTGGGAATGGAGGATCACCCGCCATAAAGGCAGACACAGGCAGGGAGTACCTGAACCAAGTACTTAAGTCAACTGGACACATACAAGCCCATGCACCCAAGGGCCAGTGTCCTCGAAAGGACACCCTTTATCAGGGTCACGGTGACTGGGGAAGACTAATGATGACTGGGGAGAGGTAAGCACCACACAAATCTCCAGGGAGGGCGGGGAAGAGCTTTCAGGGCACTGCAGGCCCTGACAGCTTCACAGCACTCCCTGGGAAGGTTACGGAACAAATCCTCCTGAAAGCCTTTTCTAGGCACATGCAGGACAAGATGATGATTAGGAATAGCCAACACAAATTTAGCATGAGCCTCACCGACCTGACTGCCTTCTACAATGAGATGATAAGCAGTGTGGGTATAGGGAGAGCATTACATGCTTTATACCTTGACTATAGCAAAGCCTTTGATGCCATCTCCAATTGTATCCTTATAGTCAAATTGGTGAGATATGGATAAGTGGACAGTTAAGTGTGTGGAAGATTGGCTGAAAGGGTCATTACAAATGGTACAAAGTCCAGCTGGTAACCAGTTATTAGCTGTGCTCCTCAGGGATGTATACTGGGGCTAATATCATCTCACATCTTTATTAGCAGCCTGGATAAAGGCATAGAGTCTGCAGACAAATATAAAATTCAGGGTACTATTCAAGATTCTGGGGGTGGGAGGGGTGTATTCAGAGGAACCCAGACAGGCTGAGAAAGGGGCTGGTACAAACCTCATCAAGTTCAACAAAGGGCAATGAAAAGTCCAGCCCCATGCACCAGTACAGGCTGGGGGCTGGCTTTGCAGCAAATGACCCAGGGTCCTGGTGGACATCAAAGGGGAACCAAGAGCCAGCAGTGAGCCCTTGCAACAAAGGTGGCCAACTGAGTGCTGGGCTGTATTAGCAAGAACACAAGCAGCAGGTTGAGGGAAGGGAGTTCTTCCCTCTTTAGCTCTTGTGGGACTGCTGCTGGAGTAGTACGACCAGTTTTAGCCTCCCCAGTGGAAGACAGACATTGAGAGGATGGAGCAAGTTCACTGGAGGTCTACCAAGACAGCTGAGGGATGGAGAACAATAGATAAGGAGATGCTACAAGAGCTGCACTTGTTCAGCCTGAAGAAGACAAGACTAAGGGGAGGGCTTGTTAATGTTCATGGCTTCCTAAAGGGAGGCTGTGGTGAAGAAAGCAGTTTGCAATCACTGTTCAGATGCGTGCTCCATCCTGGATATATGTACAAGTAAAGAAAGAAAGCAGGGAACACTGAAAGCAATAATGCTCCTTTCAAAACACTTCATATTCTACAATTCCTGCACAAGTTTCTCACTGTGATTTTTATTCCACAGAATCTTAGCAATCATGGTAAAATAGTATTAATTTTCCTATAAATTGAAAACTGAATTTTGGTGAACCACTTTCACTACCACAAAACCTTCAAGGCAAAACCAGCTACAGTTTTCCAATTTTTTAAGTTTGGAATGGGTAATTTATATTAATTGTTGAACAGCCCGATTACCTTTTTTTTTTTAAATCAATAAATTAATATATTTGCTGGGTTTGTTTGTATTGCATTCATTTAGCATATAAAGACAAGAAATTGCAAACAGACCATCAGTCTCTGTTCATATACAAACTAGTTTCTTCAGCTGTTCAGTTTACCTGAGACAGAAGCAAAATTGCTGTGGTTTACTCTATGTCATGATCTACTTGTGCTCAATGAAGGACATAAATAGTATGCATTTCTGATCCCAACAACAGGCACAACAACAGTTGAAGATACCAAACTCTAATTCCTGCTAGACTTGACTCTACTCAAGGATGGTGCCATTCTCAATTACCAGAGCTCCAATGCTTTGAGAAAAAATGAAAGTATTAACTGATCCTATTATACACTTTCTCCACGAAATCAAGATTTATGATAGTGCAGTTTTTGGTTTGGGGTATTTTTTTAAAAACACACAACCTTGTCCATTTCCAGCTTTAGTGCCACTATATTAGTTGCCCTCATATTAAAAGTGCTCTTTCACTTGACAGGAGCGACTACTCCTCTGTTCCATTAATCTTCTGAAATTGTCAGTGTGCAGTATCAGCAGCCAATTCAGAATCCTGAATGTTAATCGTCAATAATGCCAGGAGAGGTGCCAATGCTACCTAAATTGCTTCAGAGCTGTTGTCTCTGGATGTAACTCACTTGACATGAAGGTGGAGGTAAAGAGAATGCAATGCAAAAATTTAATATCAGTTCTCATTTGACAATCAAAATATTACACCTCAGCTGGAAAAACTGTCACATATAAATGAACAGAACAAATCAGAATGAAAAACATAAAACAACTCATTACTGAGCAGCAATGATGTAAACAAAGAAAAAAGCTAACCAAGACTTGATACAGAAGAAACATAGCTAATTAGCAACAAATTCTTAAGTTACACTTCTCATCCCTAGTCAGATAGAATCAGGATGTACCCTGTATGTTGCATTATATTATATATAAGTTATATATATATATACACACACTATATTATATTAATACATAGTATTTTTTAATATATATACATGTAGTGTATGGATATCTTGAGAGAGCCCATGTCTACCATTAGTGGATTTCTGAGTGATCTGTCAAGTACAACACAACTGATTATAAATCACTGAAATAGAGCACTTGAATTTTCATGACATACTTTTGTCACAACAATCATCATTCTACATTAAAAACAAAAACAAAAAAACCAACAAACACCACCACCAAAACCCTGTTTCAGAGCTTTAGGAGATTTACACTTGAAGTTCAAACTAATTTCTCCTTCAGCTTATTGATCAGAACAGATGGGACCAGGAAACTCCTGAGGCTTTGCCACAAATACTATACTCAGGATCACCCAGTCAGAGACAGCGATGCCTGTTTGTCTAGCGCCTGGTAAAACAAAACAACAGTCAATAGTTTGGGCACTAGCTGAGAACTGGAGTCACCAAGAATTTCCAACTTCTGCTACAGGTTTCCTGTATAATCTTCAGGAAGCCATAGGAGGCAGATGGGGATTCAATCAGAGATTAGGATGCACAAATTTAAATATTTAGACTCCTGTCAGAGTAGAGATTTAGTCTCTACTGAATGCTCCTTAATTCTTAAAGCCTCTCCTTAAGCCAATTCAGCTGACCTGCTAGTAGGGGCTCAATACAGAGGTCTAAGGTTAGACCTCCGTACCCGAGACAACTGCCTGCAGACAGCAGAAGGCCCATGCTCTTCTGGACCAGCTGCTGGAAGACAAGGAAGACTCATTAATGCATCTCAAGTGACAAAGATACCCAATGTGTATGTAACAGAGTGAATCAATCCCCTGGCTACAAGATCCTCTGAATAGCTATTTGGCTCTATTGACAGTATTTCCTTAACAAACCGAGCCTGCACTATCAATGAAGGGAGCTTAGATACCCGAAGTTAGGCACCTTAATCTGCACTGAAGTCTAACTTGAAAAGTTTACAGATAGACTGAGGTACAGAAAAGTTTTGTCATTTTTTTTATTCATTAAATTGCAAGGCATTACATGATGGAGAAATCGGGTCTATGTACGTGATATGCATCATTTCTGAATGTGACATTTCTTACCCAAAGACTAAGATGATGACATGAATAATATATCTTGACACTTAGAACACATTTGTATAGATGACAGTCCCCTAGAAACATAACAGTACACTTTTAAAAACATAATTTTGAAAAAATACTGCTGTACACAGATCAATATTGAATAAAAAACACTGTAAAATTAATGGATTCCAAACATGAAGCCAGACACAGCAACTGGAAAAGATCAGGAATTATAAAAGGAACTGTAGGAAATAGTAGGGATCACCTGTTTCAAGTTACCAGCTCAGCTACAGCCTGGCAACTAAAGAATGCTACAGAATAATCTCCAGTCACATGCACAAAACACATGCTTGAGTGCAAGCTGCCTAATCATGCCAATATGCATTTTACAGAACATACTTTCTCTATTTCAAAAGAACCGTTAAAATATTAGTTACGTTAATACCCATTAAAGCAAACAAAAAACCCCACAGTATTTGCATCCTTCTGAACTAATGCTGCGAAGACCTGAAAATTAACCAACCTGGAAAGTTCAGTGTAGGTTAAGTTCCCTGTAGGTTACAGTGTCAGAATTATTTAATGCATTTTATTCAGAAAAATAAAGCAGGAAACCCCAAAACTTGGTTACTCCTACAGAAAATGGTCTATGTACAAAGGTTTGTTCTTTGGCAGGTCCATTTGGCTCACCTTTTTACCACCAGAGTAGCACGAACGCAGAGCTGTCTGAAGCTCTACAATGCTAGTACTACAGCAAGATACACAAGACTCAAACGCCCAAATCATAAGGCATTTCAACAGGTTGTTTTCTTTCTTAGCCTTCTCTGATTTGTGTACTGCACTACATTCAACGGATTTGCTGAAATACTGTTACTGTTACAGAACAAACAGCTAATATTCACGCATATTTTAACTCTTCCAGTTGCATTAGGAATCTTAATGATCACTTCGACAATATAAACCCAATTAACTCATCTGTATCTTTTTAACATATGTTAAATTCTGCAATACATCCTCATATTTAGTTTCATACAGCTACCCAATGACATCAGAGAGGTTCCCTAAAAGGACAAGCTCGCCAACTAATTTCTCGGCATTAGCCCTAAGATACGTTCTGGATCAGCATATCATTCCAAAACGAGAATGATTTAACCCAGACAATGAAACCGTCATGTATGTCACTCAGTGCAGACAAGAGCGGACTCCAAAGGAAGAAATGCATGAATAAAACCTGTGTTCGCAGAACACAACAGATAGCCCCTCAGAAGGGGCAAATCCTATCTCTTGGCTCAGCTAGCCCACATCACTTTTACTGTAATTAAATAATTTAAAGTTTGCTGTATCCAGAAGTCACTCAAATCTGGATTCTTTAACTTTCACCCAAGAATTTTGTAGGCTACTTGCCTGCAAGTAGAGTTACTTATAAAAGAAGGAAAATAACATTGCAAAATTGGATTCTATTCTTTTTTCCTAGATACAGCAAATTAATTTACAATACAGTTTCAAAAATATGTCTGCGTGCCAAAGGCATACACAAATCAATAAATAGTTAAACAAAAGCAATGCTGCTATTTCAAACAAAGATCTGGAAAAGAAACAGTACAGAGAGGTTACCAAAAGCTATCTTTCAGGAGTCTCAAGAGAGCACTTCAACAGAACAAAGTATTCAAAGCTAAAACTGTGCTGCTCTTCCAGGTTGAGGGAAGTTGAACACTATTGCTTTTCCAGCCCTACTATTCCAAATCACCGCAGCAGCAAACGTCCCAAAACATACCTGCAATCCATTACACAACTGGTAAGCAGAGGGCACAGCCTGTCCCGCGACGGGTCTGAGCCAGGCCAAGCTGATCCCACCACGGGAGGACGCAGCCCCTGCCCACCCCAACCCCACCTGCCCTCTCCTACCAGCACAAGCATGACTGCAACTGTGCAGGGAGCTGGGTAACAGTTAATTTTTTTCATGTGTTTTGTTAAGCAAATTTTGCTTTTACTGCTATTTAAAAGTCAAGAAAAAAAAACTGAGTCGACATAGAGACTACAAGCCTATTTGTAGAAAGCCGAGACTGTTGGACTGGGTCTGTGCAAACAGCAAGGAGATACATATGACTGGGATTCAGGCTGAGAAGAACTTTTGGGGTATACTTATTTCTCCCTTTAACTCCATTATTTCTGCTCATTATAAATATTTTCCCCTTGTATTTCTACGGTTTCTTACAGTGAAATTATCTAACCCAATCAGATGCAACTTACAGAACAGTATTTTCATTCAGTAATAAGAAACAGCAGGTAACCTATTTAGCACACTAAACTATTCTCAGTTTTGTGACAAGACAAAATTCTTACTCCAGTTCACTAAAGAGAGCACCTCCGGCTTCCCACACACCCAGCATAGGCTACCAAAACTCCAGTCACTAGCAGGTTAAAATAGTTTATAAAGCTCTATGTATGTGCCATGCAACTCAGTCCAGAGTTAGAAGCATTACAGGGCTCTCTAGTACAGAGCAAAGCTTAGAGCCCACCCTATTAAAAACAACAGAGTAATGACCAATTAGTATTGTTTTCCAGGAGAAATGCCAGATTACTTCAGACAACATGAGCACAGCCGATGCCTGTACCAAAGACTGCTTCATCCTCTGTGATTTCAAGCTCCAAAAGACACTGTTTAATTTACACTTGCCCTGAGAGCTTCTATCACCTCCGTGGTTGGTGTCTATTTGTCTAACTGGGGAATAGAAATGTGTTGTGAAAATACGAATGCGTTTTTCAGCAATGTCATTATTTGTATGTCTGCCAATATAAACAGTTTTGGCATATCACAGACATAACCACCAAATCACTCCTTGGTCCTAGGATATAGCTTTCATGCTTAGTACACTTCTGTAAGTCAGTGCTGATCTGAGAAAGTATCAAACAGAAAAACCACCTAGCAACAAACAGACATGGGTCTGAAGTCTAATAGCAACTGGTATTCCCCACACCCTTAAGAAATAAGCCTAGCACCTTAGTTAATCCCCAAACATCATCAGCAACATGATTTCAAAGGCACAGATCCTTTCTGCAGTTCCCGTTCTCAATGCATTAATCGGCACCACCTAGGAAAACCCTACTCAGGTATTATTTGTCACAGGGAGCAAAAATGAGGTGTGGATTGCTTTGGGGCCAACAATACATTGTTATTTCTTAGTCAAAAGCCCTAAGTAAGGGGAAGGAAGTTTGCCACACATTTGTGTCATAAGTTTAACATTGGGAGAAACTCAGTAATTTCAATTATTCTTAACAGATTATCACAGAGTCAGCAAAACCCTCAGAATCCACTGTTGTAAGTGACTTGACCTATAACTACATGATTTCCACATAAATGTGACCTACTAAGAAAATTTTACAGACTCAGAAGTAATAGAAAAATATGAGATTAAAGTGTTTAAAACAGTGAAGAGTTCAAGTTCCATTTCCAATAAGGGTTTAAGACTTTACTTCCAGCCCCTAACTGAGGATAAGGTCTAAATCCCACAGTCTGTGGGATCCCACAGCCGGCTGTCCCTTTTTCTGCTGCATCTACTTCCCCCCCCCCCCCCCCCCAAAAACACCCCAAACCAAACCAAACAAAAATCCAATAAAGCTCTTCAGTTGTCATCTACCTGCCTGTTCAAGGAATCATTTAATATTGTTTTGGTCTCTCTGTACCTAATAGACATGGCATTAGTTTGTAATAACATATGCATTAGAAAGATCTTTAAAAAATGAAAACTAAAACCCTATTTAATTAAAAAAAACCAGGCTCTATTTTTCTGATCATACCACTTTCTAACTCCTTACAGTATTAATTAAAAAAGGATTTGCTCAAATTAATCATATGAGCAACAACTAGAACTGAGAACTACACTACTACTTTTATCAGCAGCAAACCTATCAGCTAAATTAATTTTGCAGAATTTTAACAGTATTAATGTAAATATCAAAAAAAACAGAACAGACAAATCATTTTAGAAATAGCTGATGATAACAGATAGCTGTGACCAAAACTTTAGATTACATCAGAAATTGGAAAGATTATTAGAAGCAGTTTACCTTCATAAAGTACCTATCAAATCTGACAACTGTAACACAGCTCATGACTATTAGTTTTGGACTAGGAGTTTTTTAACAGCTTTATCACAGTACGATAAGTTTATGGAAGCATACATAACAGCTGCAAGATAAACTCATAAATTACAGTGCATGTGGTAGTGATGAAGAGTCTAGTTACACTGCAAGTAAAAAAGTGAGATTATAAGTAGTCGGAATTTGTTTTATGAAGCCTGTGTTTAAACATGGTTTAAAAAGCTGGTGCTGTTCCAAACCAGTAAGAAGAACACGCTATTCCCCTGATCAGTCTAGCCAAATCTAATCATGATCAGACCAAATGCATGCAATTAAAATACCTGTTTAGCAGTTGAGATTTGACAGAAAAGGACACCCGTTTCCTTTAAAACTAGAACAAAAAAATGGCTTCCAGAAGTGAGGAAGTAAGATCATTTCCTGCGACTGTATCATACATCCTACTGTAGGACTGCTCTCACCTCAGACCTCTCTGTAAGAGCCCACAACCCATAGCAGAAAGAGTCCCACCTCTTTATAAACACCTTCCACTACAATTCCATAAACCTACCCAAACTCCAGACAACAGTGAAAAACTTTTAAGGGTTTTTAATGGAGTAAGCTATGCAAATTGCTGTCGAGATGTAAAAGGGAACACAGAAGTCATACTTACACAAGAATATGATAAACATGCTGAACAAGTATCAAGAACTGCACATGCAGTAGTTACTCTAACCTTCAGCATGGCAAATATAATGAAGAATTACTAAAAATACTAGCTTAAGAATTACACTGCCCATCTCCTTGGTGGATCTTGAAGAAAGTAAACATTAACACGGTGGGGTGTTAACACAGACCAAACAACTTAGTCACACGGTATGACACGGGAGAAAGTGGAAGCGGCACCCCTGCTTCCCTCCAAAACAGACACACAGATTTCTGTTCGGCTGACCACAACTTTTTCTTATTTACATGGGACCACACACAATTTCTCAGAACCGATCACAGCCTTCTCTTGTTTTTCTGTGACCACACACAATTTCTCAAACACACCGGTACTCCTCTGCAACCTACAGTCATATAAAAGGTGCTCTGCTATAGTGTGTCACTTCACGCCTTTCAGAACGAGCACAATCATTAGCTTCGATTCATCTGTTGAAGTGCTTAATACTTCATACAATATTAAATATGCCATCACTTAATTGGAACTAAAGTCACATTACGTACGCAACTCCTTTCTTCCAAATCGGCAGAGTCTTTACCGTATTTTTCCAGGTACCTTTCTGGTTCTGCAGCTTAATCTGAGTTAATAATTAGCATTTTTCATCCCACCATTGCAGAGAAAAAATATTTCTTAAAATGGCAAGTGGCAAACTACTGACAGGGAAAAAGTTAAACCGACCGCATAAACACGCCAGAGAAGCACACGGTTAAAACGTATACTTTAAATCGGGGAGAAAAATTCTGATCGCACTTCAATTAAAGCGATCCTGCTCATCGAGATTACCGAAGTCTCAAGCCGCACACGGGGTAAACTGAGGTTTGAAAAATAAGACACGCCACCCTACTGGCCTGAGTGTATTACAAGGGGGGGAAAAGTGACCTGAACTGCGGCGTCTCCCCGCGAGCTCCCTCGGCGGCGGCCATACCGTCGGAAAGCCGGGCAAGCCCCGGGGCTTCGCCGGCCGTCCCCAGCGGGCCGCGCAGCGAGCCCCGGCCGACCCAGGCCCGCAGCAGGGGGGCACAGGGCACGCCGGCTCCAGAGAGCCTGGGCCTTCGCCCGCGGGCAAGGCACGGACCCGGGGGGGACCCGCCGGGCCGCCCGGGCCCTCGGCAGCCGGCCCGCCGCGGGCGAGTCCCGTGAGGAGACGCCGAGACGGCGGCGCCAGACGCGGCCGCTTCTCCCCGGGAGGGCGCGGGGGGCTCGGGCGCGCCGGCAGCCTCCCCTCCGGCCGGGCCCCGCGGCGAGGGAGCCCCCTCCGGCCCGGCCCGGCTCCTCCCGCCCCTCACCTCCTTGACGGGGGGGAATTTTTTCCGGCACTCCAGGCTGAGGCCCCGCAGGTCCCCCTGCATGTTCTCCAGCAGCTTCTTCACGGCTTCGGGGCTGCTGGTCCCGGACATGGCGCCGCCGGGCCGGGCGCTGTTCCCAGCGGGCAGGGGCAGCGCCTCTCGCTCCGCGGCCCCGGCCGACACGTCTGCGCCCGACACCGGAACCCGTCAGCCGCGGCCCCGGCCCCGCCGCCGCCGCCGCCCCCCGCTCCCACAATGCCGGGCGCCGCGCGTCAGCCCGCTTCCGCGCGGCCGGCCCGGGGGCGGGGAGAGCGGCGGCGGCGGGGCCGGGACCGCGGCTGAGGGGGCCCGTCGCCCCTTCCCCGCCGCGTCCCCGCTAAGCCGCGCCGCGCCGGGCCGGCGGGAAGGAAGGAGCAGGAGGCGGCGGCGGCGGCGGCGAAGAGCGGCTGGGGAGGTGAAGGCCTTCAGCGGCCGCCGGCCCCGGCGAGGCGCTGGGAGAGGCCGCTCTCGCCGAGTCCGGCTCTCGGGGCGGGGGGTCCCGGCTCCCTCCGGTGTCCCCCCGACGGCTTTGCTGTAACCCCCCCGTCCCAAAAGCGGGCACCCGAGCAAGGAGCGGGAGCTCTTCGGCCGCCATCCGCCGCTGCTGCCAGTCACGGTCCCCGCATAACTCGGGCCTCGGCCAGAGCTTCCCTCCCGGGCGGCCCGGGCCACGTAACTCGCTCCGGCCTCGGCCAGAGCTTCCCTCCCGGGCAGCCCGGGCCACGTAACTCGCTCCGGCCTCGGCCAGAGCTTCCCTCCCGGGCGGCCCGGGCCACGTAACTCGCTCCGGCCTCGGCCAGAGCTTCCCTCCCGGGCAGCCCGGGCCACGTAACTCGCTCCGGCCTCGGCCAGAGCTTCCCTCCCGGGCGGCCCGGGCCACGTAACTCGCTCCGGCCTCGGCCAGAGCTTCCCTCCCGGGCGGCCCGGGCCACGTAACTCGCTCCGGCTGGCGGCCCGGACACTGCCACAGAGCTCCCTGCCGCGGGACTGTGTTCGTCATCCAACAGTTAGCGTTTCACGAGGGGTTCGGTCCCTGTGGCGGTGCTTTTGCCGCATTCTGGTGACTGTGAATCTTGTACTGCCGTGGCTGCCTGCCTGTAACGCGGCACGGTTCTCTTGCCCTCCCATAAACCCAGGCAGTCGGAAAACGTGCCTGAGTTTCTACAGTCTGTGGCCTTTAAACTTGGGAATCTCAGGGGAAAAATGGTGAAGAATCAGAACAGAGGAGAGTAAATTTTTACCGCCTTACTATTTAAAATTATTTTAAATAATGGCTTTTCTTCAGACTTCCCTGGAAGTCCTGTGTCTTATTCAGAGAACGTTCTAAAATCTCCTTTTATCCTTGTTTTTGTTTGTGTCTTGCAGTGAAAAAGGGAAAAGAACCTCTCCTGAATTTGAGCATCCCCACTTGGATGTTGGGGTTCATTTACTGTGAGGGATGTTGCAAATCACACGGTAAACAGGCTGCCACTGGCCTCTACACTCCCATTGTACGCTGTAGCTCTAGACATAAATCTTTAGCTGTGCTTTGTGAGGGCAAAAAGTATAGGATTGCTTTCCAAGTGATTTATTACTTTAAGATCTTTGTGCATCGTTTTCAAATTACTGGCTGTTAACTTGACAGAACTGGGTGAATGGATGTCAGGTTTTAAAACTGCCTGTAATACTGGCACAGTTGAATTTGGTGGTCGAACTTGATGTGCCTTCAGACAAGGAGTTAGGATTTCAGCCTGTGTTCAGTAAAATCA
Organism: Haliaeetus albicilla; assembly: GCF_947461875.1. Classification (NCBI taxonomy): domain Eukaryota; kingdom Metazoa; phylum Chordata; class Aves; order Accipitriformes; family Accipitridae; genus Haliaeetus; species Haliaeetus albicilla. The sequence continues at coordinate 36,329,002 of NC_091496.1, read as the reverse complement.
AACCCATGATTCTGTAACATTGTTACGCTTTCAAAAGGCATTGGTCTGTGCATCCTCAAAAGCCTTGATTTTTATATGCTTACTTAAGAAAAGCAAAAAACCAAGACCGTTGTCTTCAGTAGAACTATTTACATGCTTAACCAATAAGTGTTTTCCCAAGGATTTTCCTGTCCTAAGTGCTTCCATTCTGGGCTTCAGTGCTGATGGCAATTCGCAGACCAGTCCAAATACCTTCATAGGAAACATGGATGATTTCCTAGGAGGATGAGTCAATTAATTATTGACTATGCATAGGTGTTTCTTAGGTAAGGTTTAACGATTTACTTCCTCTTTGTTGTTTGGACTTCTCCACCTATTTACCGTACCTGGGGAGCTGTGGGGTTATTGGTACTCCCTGAATCTGCCTGTCTGCCTAAACTAAAACTATTGAAATTTCTTGTGAAATGAGGGTCAGTTAACTGTTCTATAACACTGCCTTTCTTACGAAAAGGGAGCAAGTATTTTGGGTAGAATTTGTCTGAATGTTACATCTTGAGTTAAAGCATCCCACCATCATTATTATCCCTGTAATCAAAAGGAGGAAGATGGGGAAAACTGTCATATGGCCATATTTGCCTGTTAACAATGGTGAGACAAGTAAGAAGAATTGAGATTAATCACGTTTAAAACAAGCAAATCAGTATTCATTAGATTGTATGTGCATACTAATTTCCTGCAAACCTTACTGTTTTGTTTAACCACACTACTGTAAACATTCAGTTTGCATGGGGGGGACGGGAAGGGAGTACTCTTACTTTGTGACTGCCTGATAAGTTAACCTACATGAAAGATGGATGATGTTTCCTTTAATCAAAGCTATAGCAGTAAATTTTTCCGCCCCTCCTCACAGAGTAATGCCAACTTCTGAAGTAAAAGTACCGAGGGAATAGATGATTACTGCATTTTAGTAAAATTGACAACTTGTTGCCATATGATTTTTTTGTTAAGGAATGTGTAAAAAAAAAGTAAACATATTTAAGAACAGTAGTGACAAATATTTTGGAATATAAACTACTACACATCTCAGGAAGAAATTGTTTATGTATTCTTTGTGTTGTAATTTATATTTGCATAAAATAATGGTTTCTTGAGAAAAAGCAAATTATTTCATGATGTTAATTATTTTTATCATGTACCTGCTTGTACCTGCTGATTATCCATCTTTTCTTATTCCAGGTGTGTAGTGGCATAGAACTGGGAGCAGGCTAGAGGCTTTCCGTATTTGTAACAGCTTGATAGCAACCCTGCCACCTCTATTAATTGTAACGTAACTTTTTTTTTAAAGCTCTTTCTGGCTGATGTTCCACCCTTTTCACTAATCTCAATTTGCTCAGTGCTCTGTTTTGTAGATCAGGAAAGGAAGGACCATATGCTATTCCCGTCATAAGCAAAAAATATTAACATACTTGATTCTTAAAATAATTTTCTCTTCTTGTTACATTGTAGAATCTTAGATTTATTAGTCTGCTGAGATGCATGAAAAAAAATGTTACTGCAGCTCTTTAGTTGTCTGTTACGATGGCTGGCGTTTAGCTTTCAGTCATCCGCTGTCCTCTCCGTAGATTAACAGCACCCTTCTTTAACTATGTCAGACAAAAATGGACACACAATTGTAATAGTACCCAACTCACGGTACTGGAATGCAAAATTAATCTTGGAATGCTGTAACAATGTATTCTGGGGAATTTCTTCAGCTTCTAAAATTGAGATTATGACTTTTTAGTATCACATAATTTCTCTTTATATATTGTGACACTTTTTGAACCAAGCAGAGCACTTGTGAATTTGGTGAGACCTGCTGTAATTCAGAATCTTAGGAAATTGGGTATAGAACTACTTTAATAAGCAACATGTCTATTAACTAAAAGGGGTTTTTTTAGGTTAAGTGCAGCCTCCATCTTCTCTGAAGGCCATTCTGTGTTTGATACTTAAATCTCAGTGCCTGAGTTTAAAATTTGTTCTGTTTGCATACCTTTTATCATTTACATTTATCATACATATCTTTTCAACTACCAGCTTTGACACTCAGCTTGCTCAGCATTGCCAGCCAAACACAGCAAGATTGCTCGTAGGTTTGGAAATCAATCATACGAGTGGTTGCAGAATTGGAAACTCTGCTGCAGCAGAAAGATCTGCTGAATACGAGAACTGGGAACTACACACATGCCTGAGTCTCAGGCACACCTCTTAAACACAAGATAATCTTTCTCACTGTTTTGATGTACGCCTTTTGTAAAAGCAGAAGATTTATTAGTTAAGCTAAACCAGAGCAGTTAAACTACTTAAACTAGCCAGGATCCTTTTTAAGTGACACTGACTTGATTGTGAATGTGCCTTACTGTAGTTGCCTTGCATTGCAATAGATACCATTGTACGTATTCCTAAGCCTGAGTAAAAGTGCTTGCCTGTCTTTTGGTATGTTTTGAATGCCTCAGTTTCAATTCAAGTCGCTTTTGACTCAGAAAGTAGAGCAGTGTATGTGGACATCTCTGAGGGCACGTTTTTGACTAGCAAGCTAAAAATGCTCGTTAGGTGTTAAGCTAACTTCGTATTGCACTGCAGTTATTACGTCGTTGTTTGTTTTGTTATTTAATTACATGTTATTTCGTGATGGGCAGTGGGGGATTGAAATAATTCCCTGTAGCTTTATGGCCCTATTGACCAACAAAAATGCTCATGAGACCTATTGTGATTCATTAAATTACCTCTTGGAACCAGTGCTCATGTTCATTCCAAATGATGCGCATCAGTCATTTTGATTCGATTAAACATGGGATAGCACTTGGCTGTATTAATTTCAGGTGTTTACAGCCCATCCTGATCGATGCAGGCTTTGAATATGAGCACAGGGTTCTGTCGCCACATTGTACAGAGGCAAAACTGTCAGATTTCACTGTGGCAATGATTTGGTTTCATGCTGATGAGAAGAATTGTGGCTTTTCCTCTTGAGTTCGCTTTACGAACACTCCTTTTGTATGCTTTTGTAACTGGTACGAACCTATACATAGTAACGCTACTAAATAAACTTCAGGATAGGAAATATCATCAATTGTGTGGCCAAGTAAAGGTGTTTGCAGATGTCCCTGGTGGTTTTTTGTACTGCAGAGTTAAGAGCCATGATGGAGAAAACTTTGCTTCATAGTAGATTGAACATAGATACTGATGCCAAAAGGCAAAGTTAATTTTAAATTAAAAGAGCATGAGGGATGGATTAATACCAAATACTTCCTGGAGTCCTTTATAAGAACCTGTGCATTGTACAGGTCTGTGTAAGCACAAGGAAGCCATACACACACACGCTTTACTATGTAGACACTTCAAAAGCTCCTTCTCAAATTATGGACGCAAGAAATGGGGCAAAAGACCATTTCTGCTGTGGTCACACATGGGTTAAAAGCAGAAGTAATAACCTTCCCTGGAGTACCTGGTGTTCTTTTTTTATGGAATAGGAGCAAAGCCCATGTTCCTTTAGGATGTGGCTGTATGAGGAAGTTGGATCTACGAGCAGATTGAAAAATACTTCGTTTTCCAGTGTGAACTCCTCGGGGATTTAGCCCATGTTCCTTTCAACATAGGTGTGAGCATATATTCACGTTAGTACACATTTCGTTTGTGTATTTGCAGTTAATACACATTTTATTTTGTTTAGTCAACCAAAAAAGCAATTCCAGCTGCTGTCTGTCAGTGAATCATCCTCTTTGTCATTAGCAAACTATCAGTAACTATGTCACATTATCTTTAAGGTCACTGACAAGACTGTTAAGTCGCAATGCCCTAAACATCAGACCTATGACAGGTGTTAGGCAATGATTCCCCTTTGAGTTGCAGCACGATCGCTTCAGGGCCTACACACAAATCTCTCAACCAGAGGCTCGGATGCTTCCATGGCTCTTGTGTAACGGGCTGGCAAAGCTGTTTTTTCCAATTTTTCCTGCTTGAATCTTGTCCAAACAGATTCTCAAAGCAGTGGGTTGGGTTGGTTTTTTTTGCATTGCCATTTTGAGTAGTGGTAATTGGATCAGCTGAACCTGTTAAGGTCTTTTCTGAGAAAGAACTGCTGTCTGCTGCTTGAGTTAAGTTATTGCTGTCTTAGAGCTAGCAGCGTAACAGACACAAAGAGATAACGTGATATTCACAAAATCTTAGCAGCGGCTCCCATAGCCTTCATACTTACAACTGAGCATGAGTCAGGACAGATTAAATAACTTTTCCAGCTCACACAGGAAGTATCGGGCTGGGCTGGGAAACAAACCTCACTCTGTGTGTTAAACTGAATCTGCCTTTCATTCCCTTGCACAATAAATAGGGTTTGTTAGGTAACGGATTTATTATCTATTCAGGCAGCTCCTGTGAATTTTCCCTGCGTTGCGTGTAACACAGTCCATTCATGATACCTTTCTTTTCTGCCAAGTGTAGTAAAGGCAGGAACCATGATGGAGATTTCACCTGATGGTTGTTTACATTAGAAAACCCCGGCTGACCGGGGCCGCTGCCACCTTCACAATTAGCACAGCGTGAGGTCGCAGTCAGCAGACGAAGAAACTTCAGCAATCTTGCACATCTGATCACAATTTACTGCAACCTTCATGTCCGTTACTAGGAATTTTGGTTCAGAAATAAAGGCATAGATGTGTCGAAGCAAAATAACTGTGACTCTAGGCAGTGTTATTAGATCCAGAGCTCCCGCAGTGGGCAGCGCATACAGCTGCGCTCTCGGGAGAAGGCTTTTCCCGAGTATCTCGTTCTGACTGCAGGACACGTAACATACAAATGCCCATCAAGAATGCCAGAAATATGCGTTGCGCTGCATATTAGTCTGTTTATTTTGCTGCTCTCTCATCTATTTGCCAAAAACCTCCCTACATCTCTTCAATCATTTCCTTTTTATCTCTTTTTGTATGAAAATTATGGAAATATTTCTAGACACCTACAATCTACTAATCGCAAAGCAACACCAGAGAGGAGAAGGGTGTTCCCCCATGTAAAAATAATTCTTTTGGGCTGCTGCAGCAGAGAGGGGAAGCCACTGGATGCTTTCCCCAGGCTCTGTTGAATCCTTCTTTAAGTTAATCATTCCAGATTGCAGCCCTGGGGCTGCCAAGTGATACCATTACTACAGGAGAGTTTCCATCTACTGAGTGGATGTTAGTTCCTTTGTGTTAGGGGTGGCCTCTGTCTACATAGCAAGCATTGCAGTCATAGCTGTAAAAAATACTTATAAAAATAGATACACTCGCTATACTCACATAAGTAGCATGGAGGCCAGCACACTACATTGGTATTCTTCTTTTCTCACACTGCCATGGCTACACTGCCAGCGTGACCAACTTAATTTGTAGCTAACTCAGACCCCCCCCCCAGAAAAGACTCAGTATGGCCACGTACTTCTGAGAGTCTCCAGCACAACTGTTTGCAAAGATAACCAAAGTGTGACCACTTCGTTATTTTACAGGCAGTTCTTCCCATAAACCATAAGGATTAGAGATTTCTTATGGAAGAGATCTTGATGAAGAGCTGTTTGGTATAGAGGCCTTGATTTGCCTTATATGTTGTGCTCATCTTTGTTGCTTTATGAAGAGTATAGACCTCTTCTTATTTCGTTCAAAGGACTTTGCCCTTGATATAAGTATTTGCACGGCTGCATGTGTGGCTCTGTTTATAGGCAGCAGTCTGAAAGAAATTTTGTTGCTCAGGTTGAGCCAAAACAGATAAACAGAATGACCATACTTCTCAGGGAATTTGGAAGACAACCAAAGAAATCCAGCCGTAAAGAGCTAAGTGCTTTCCTTCATAGCAACATGACTACACAGATCACCTCCACATGTGAATCTGAATTCCCAGTAAAGCGGGGCTGCACCATTCACTGCCTGTATCTACGTCCTGGGTCACGGGCAAGCAGGTACGCGTCCGTATTCAGGGATGCATACCTGTTGCAATTTCATAGTTATTACTGGCCCTTCGGGAGCATTTCTAGAAGTTGTATTCAGTATTTCACAGGGGGAGCCCCTTTCTGGAGCCTGCTCCCGGGGCACGGTGGACGAGCTTGTCCGTCTCCTCAGCCGGGTGGGCGGAAGCTGCTGGAGCGTAGGAAATTCCAGGTCTGAACACTGGCTCCTCCAGCTGAGAGCCAAGCCCTGGAGCTACGGAGTGGATCATTAAGTGGGATGTGTAAGAAGCTCCCATGAAACTTGTTCGGCCAGTCTGAGACCTTACGTCCGTCCCTTTGGCAGCATGGTCATCAGTAGATTCCTATGGCTGTTTATGTCTAGTGGCCTTACTTCCCCGCTTCAGTCTTAACTAACAAACCCACACCATGATCTAAGAAGATTTCAGAAACAATTTAATTATAAAATTAGCAGTTAACATGTACTAATCATTGATAAATCCTTCACCAAACATCTGTGCTCCTGACCAGCTCAGTGGTATGTGGGATACAAATGTCTGGTGGGCTTGAATGTCTTATTTTGTTGGAGGCAAGATCATAGAAAGCCAGGACCCGCCTTACCAACAGAGTTACAGCAGAGTTTCAAAGAACTTGACGCTTCATTTCATTTCCCCTTCAGGACATTTGGAGCCTTCCTTTGTAAACCTGTTCCTCAAAATTATTAACACAGCTCCTGCTCTCGAGACATTATCCAATACTGGAACACATAAACTGCAGTTTTCTAGATAATGACTAGGTGAGGACGCATGTCAAAAAATAGTATGGCTCTTCTATGACTGCCTCATTTCAAAATGTCCTCATAATATCCTAGAATCACCTGTAGATTTTTTCTTTTCTAGTGGTTTTCTCTCTTTCACTAAATTAAATCCATTGTAGGAACCAAGTTACTTTTATTTTCTTTCCCTACAAGGCAACCCACATCTATCAAAGATTTTAATTCTCAGTCGCCTGTTAGTGACTTTTGCAGTATTTGCTTTTTTTTTTTTTTTTTTAATCATAGGACTCTGCTTTTTTTTTGAATGGATTTGAAATCCTCTACCACTTCCTTATTAGTATCCTACAGCTACTTTCTTGTTACATTCATCTTTTGTATTCATGCAGTATAGGCTTTGCTGTACTCGTGCCCTTGTCTTTGCTGTGATCCATTGTTTTTACATACATTCACAGTTCTGCACAATTTCCTTTGCCATCAGTTCTTTTGCTTTTGTCTCCTACTGGTGTGGAGTCACATTGGATTACTTGATACGTTTGTTCTGGAATGGAGTATGTAAATTTAAATCTTACATCTGGTTTGTTCCCTTTTATTTTTAACTGCACATTTGTTCACAGAAGTTTTGGGAAGATTTTTATTGCTTAAATAAATTAAGTTGGTATGTGTATGTGGGCTTTTTATTTCAAGGAAAGAAGATCATGTCTGTCAAATTCTAATAATATTGCCAAATGCTACTGTGAAAACAGAGACATTATAATCCATCACACTTGATATTAGGGGAGCAATTTACATCATAAAAATGGGCTTTCTAAATTAGAATCTCAGACTGAGCATGACGTTAACCAAACTGAATCCAAATGTTACAGACAGATGATAACCGAATGCTTCCCATAGTAAGTAGTTCTACAAACTTCTTTGATTTCTCTCTTAGTCTTTGCCACCCTATCTGAAAAATATTGCAGAAATGCCTAAGGGTACATTTCCTGAAGACAACTTCTAAGGCATTATTTCCTATACCAAAAATCAACATGTACATCTGTTTTCCTCAAATTGTGTAAAAATAAGTTAATTCAACAATTCAGAATCTTTTATGAAAAAAGTTCTATTGTCTCCGTCCCATCAGTGATTGGGATTATTGTGTTTGATAGGTCTCAGAAATCTGCTTGATCCAAACATTTCCATTAACTTTATTGTCCAACTGTAGGTCATTAATCTAAAATGTTCACAACATTTTCTTTTAATTGAGAATTTGGAAAACAAAACATTTTTAGCATATAACTGATTGTATTTTACAGTAAAACCCCAAAACATTCGCACAGTGTCAGTAGCCAGCAAGTTATTGGTGGCAGAGAATTTTTTCAAGTAAAAGATGTGAAAAGCAAACTGCTGTTATTGACAGTCCTAGTACACTTCTGAAAAATGGGTCTGAATCTAGGGCGCAGCTCTACGAGTTGTATTTAGGATCCATGTCATACACGGCAAAGTTATGCAGGACATCAGTCGCACCAAACACACAGGCTGTTTAGACACTGCATTTAATTCACTGAGCAGCTATTAGGTCATGCAAAATTAGTCAACATGACTAATACATTTTATTTGATTTGGCAATGCAACTACAGAGCAGCATACTGCATAACTTTTATTGACCTGTTCACTTGCCGCTGAATTATATTAGGGTTTATGGAAGCTGCTGTTTCCCCATTGGAATGGGGGGGAGCAGAACTCAAATAGGCTCCAAACACCTTCTCCTCGTATTCAGCAAACTGCCCAAGGAAACCAGCCCTGTGTGAGCCGTCCTAGGCTGTGTATTTCCTGAGAACCACTGAGAAACTCCCGTCAGAGTGACAGAAGGGATGTTCTTCGTATTTGCTTTTAATAAGCACAGATGATAGGGCGCTCGTAATTACTGTGCCTTCTGTTGGCAGACTTTCTCCTCGGCCAAGAGACACGCTCGCATTCACAGAACACCCACGGCACAGGATGGATTCTGTAACATTGACAGAGGTTGAAAACAAGCATAGCTCATCTGAATTCTTTCCAGACACCCCTGGTTGTGTTCTGGAAAACACCTTCGTACCCCCAGAGCTGGCTGCAGACCTCGTTTCAGTCGCATGATGCCTCGGTTTTAATTTTCGTTTTTGAGGAACCACGCATTTTTCAATAGGGGCATGTCTGAACCGGTCATTGTGCTTCAACAGAATTTGTCATGAAAAAGCAGGGATGCTCTTCCAGAACCGCAAAGAAAGATGGAAAAGGCAGATGTGTGTTTCAATTTAGGGGTAACCGAGGGGAAGAGTTACTGTGAGGAAATTAAATCAAAGGGGTAGTTCAGATGGGAATTGGAGCGGCTTCAGGAGTTTAAGTGAGCAGCAATGGTGCAGAAGGGGAAGAAAAGTCATAGCGTTTGTCACCCTGAAACAAGAGCGTGGGTTTCATTCCCATATTGAGGAATTCTTGTAACACTAGTGAGTGAAGGCCTTCCCGCAAACCATGCTGAGCTCAGAGCAAATACCTGCAGATTCAGGCCTCCGTTCCAAACTTTCCAGCGGTTTTCGAGTGGTGCCATTAGCTCCAAGAGGGAGGAACATTCCTCTGAAAAGAAGAGGGTATTTACGGACTCCCAGATCTCAAAGCCGAGGCAGATGGCCGAGACCGGTCTCCATCCCGGCAGGGGAAGGGCCACTGCACGTCTCGGCCGTCCCCCCCGACCAGGGAAGGCGTCCAGCCCAGGGGCAACCCAGCACCCACCACTCGCCGCCGCTGGCACCCTCCTCCTCCTTGCTGAACGCTAATTGCGTAGAAGACTCCCACACTTATCTCCATTTTCAGGTTGTCTGGTTTCAGTTTTGAACCATCAGTTCTTTGAACGTTTCTCTCCACTCCAATACCCCCCGCATACAGTTATTCCACCCACCCCCGTAACGTATCGCACGCAACTTGAGCCGCTCTGGGGAGTCTTTCCGAGAAACCCATTCTTCTTTATCTCTGTTAGCGCGCGTGTATTTACTCTGGGGTTGTAACTTTTTTCCTATAATGTCTCCCCCAGGTTACAATCTGAACTTTGAAAGGAAGTAACTCAAATGGTGTATTTTCCCAGGATCCTTACCACAGACCGGGGAGATTGAGTCAACTTCTTAAATCTGCTTATGTATCCAAGGACAAGTTCTTACACCGCTGTTTCACATTGGGAGCTCATGCCAAATTGTTTGTCTACCAGGGCTGCACAGGATTTAGGGGCACTTCCTACTTACCACCTTCTGTAGCTATGAACTGAGTATTTTACACACTGAATAAAAACATTAATTGAAGACCAAGTACTACCAGCTTCTCCAGCAACAACCCTATTCCACAATGATTTCCTAATGGAAACTAATTTGAGATTGTTGGTCGGTTCCTAAACTTCGCATTGGACGATACTGCACAACACTCGTGTTTTGATGAGAGTAATGTGATACTTAAGGTGATAAAGTGCCAAGCACTTAAATAATTCTAGGTGCACCTATACTATAATCTTTATCAACTGTCACTTTCAATTATTGCCCCCCCCAGTAACAGATCTTCATATAAATAAATATAAAACTTCATGTAAATAAAACCATACTGACTGATGTGAATTCTTTATCATTTGAGTCTGGTATCAGCTTTTGCATTATTTGGCCCAGGATGACGGTGAATGCTACCTTGCCTATAGTAACCCAGTTCATTCCCTAGTTAATGGGATAAATTGGTCACAAATTTGTCACATTTGGACTCTTCTGGGGTTTCCATGCTATTATTCCAAGATTTAATTTCTTTTCAGTAAGACAGGCGTCTCTGCCTGCCTCAGGAGCACATGGTGCCAGTAAAGCAAGCAACGTTGGCACTAAGAAAGTGGAACTGTTTTCACGATTTGTTTACCCCCCAAGGAAAAGGAACTAAAAAATCTGAAGAGAGCAATTTGCCTACAGACTAAGAATATGCTTATTCTTCCAAATATAGCTTTCATATTAATTGTTTCACTACATTTATAGTGATTTTCTTTGTCAAAGTAACTAGTACTTAGACACAATGAGAAACCATACCCTGAAATTACAGTCTGACATCAAAGAAGGCAGCATAATTTTTGAAGAAAACCAGTGGGTTTGCCAAGTAATTTCTTTGCCCACCATACCAACTTCCCTCTAAAGACTTCAAAATGCTTATAAAAAAATCCACTGCACTCCATAACACAGCACTAACAGGTTGGGAAAGCTAGGAAGGGTCGTGGCCTTCCCATTAGCATCTGTAGATGCAGGAGAGGTTTCTACGTCATTTGTCAGGGCTTTCCTCATCTGTCATCTCAACTGCAAGTTCCAAACTTCCCTTCAGTGTGCCAGGAAGGCAGGGAGGACTTCAATGTAAGGGGATGATAGAAGAGATCAGGGAAGGGATCTGCACCAACGCCTCCAGAACGCTGTCCGAAGCCAAACGAAACAAGAGGTCCTGGGGAGCGTCTCTTCCCCTCTCCTTCCCTCCCAGCCAGGCTTTACAGGACGTATTGCTGTCACAAAATCCGTGGAGTAACTGGGAATTGCAAGCTGTCTTCTGCCTCCTACTCTGTTTTGTTTCTGTGACTCTCACATTAACAAGGTGAACGGTATCTTATCATTTTGGAGGTTAGGCTGATACTTAGAGCCATCAAAAAGCTTGCTGTCAATGTAACTGAAAGAAGAAAGCATCCTGTAGATTTTTATGAGACATGATTCATAAAAAGATGTCAGGACCCTCTTTATTTGCTACATAAATGACTAGCTGAGTGACGATAACTTCTGGTAGACACTGTAAAGAATAATATGCTTTCTGTAGTTTTAAGAATGTCCACACTGGATGAATTATCATACCTTATGTGTGAATACATAATAGTTTCACAAAACTCACAACTTGGCTGAATTCCCAGAAACCTTTGAGACAGTCATATAGAAATGGTACTGATTTTTATATCTGATTAGGAAGCTTACAAACTCAGTGTGGGTCATCTTGGAGGCCAAATTAACAATAACAAAAAAAATTAGAAACTATGTAATTTTTTCCTAACTAAATGCTACTTTGAGCAATACCCTTTTAAACTCCATCTGGATGATCTAACTATTAGTAGGTAAGTACATTCCTTCAAACATAAGATCCCATGTAATTATATATATATATCTATATATATATGCATTTTCAAAGGGATAATGAAGTGTGTTAGGAGACTGAGTTATCAGATATTACAGCTCCAATCTACAAACTCCAAAGTGAGACTTTAGTAAGTGACAGCAGATTCTTTGCTCCTTTGCGATTTTTCCAACCAAGTTCTAGGCTAACATGATACGGGAAAACCAGTGGCAGTGTGAATGCAGGGGGGCTCTTTGTGTGCGTTACTCAGAGAGACAATCGCTTCTCTAGGATTACTTCCTCTACTCCACAGATAAATCTCAAGTGCTCTGATTAAAATAAGGAAGTTAAACTCACATGCTATTTAGTACACAGCTTTGTACTGGGTTACTGTATTCCACACCTAAATACAAGGGTTTAAGCCAAAAGTTTGTGTATTTCTCCCCCCCCATATCAGTTTGTCTAATCTTAAATATATTGCCTCATTTCACCAACCATCTCAGAGTTAGTATCTTTCCATTTGTTTAATTATTATTACAGTATTACTTTTAAAAAACAAATAATAGGTTTTTATGATGATAAACATTTTTTATTTGCAGCCTTATAAATGTTTTTAGAGCCAGACAATAACAGCAGAGAATCGCTTTTATAGATACTATCTTCTGAAAATACTATTAATCTTATTCTGTGTTGGTCATTAAATAGCTGTTTTGTAACCAATAATGTAAGTCTTAGACAAAGACTACCCATTACACAAACACCGTGGGAGAAGAATTTGTAAGAAAATGGAAGACTAAATAAGGCCTTGAATAGCTTTATTGAAATCTGTATAAATAAACATGCGCATTTCAAATGTAAACCCAAGTGAACTCAAGTGCAGACAAAATTTTAACCTCTGTCATGCAGGAGGTTAGTTTACATTTAAAAAAAAAAAAAACAACCTCAAAGCAGCTTTAAAATACCAGGATGAAACACCAGTTTTAATATCAAGGTATAAAGCAAAGCCATGTCCAACATACCTCATTTATATCCTGGTCAAATGCAATATTTTAAACTTTTTAATGCTAACATAAATAAATAATTTACCAAAATGTGCACTCACAGAGTGAACTTTTATTTACAATACACAATTTATAACCTATTGTATTTGATTAGTTCAAGTGAAGAACATCATACTTTTTGCTTTTTTCTTCTTTAAATTACTTGTTTTAAACAGTGGGACACAAAGCAATTCTCCAGGTAGTAGATATGTGAAGTGTGCCCCCGCACTTAAGAGCCCCTCTCAAAGGCAGTATTGTATACAAATCAACAATACATTCTTCCAACTAGATCAAAGGGAAAGCAGCAAATTAAAAAATGTTTCAAACTGTCACACTTATTTTGGCATCCTGGACCCCTGGACATAGTTAACTAAAATCCAATTCAAAGTTTGTATGCCTTATATACTGTACAGGTTCTGACTTGAACATGCAAATGCCAGTTCTCTTATAATGAGTTACCTTTTCAGATATGCTGTAAGGCTATGGTGAATTCCATCAGGAACACACAAAGAAAATTAACAGGCCTACCTTTAAAGTCATTTTGTTCATTAACAATTTAAAGGCAGGTTATATTGAAAAAATTCTCATCTAAGCCCGATACACAGTCATTACTATGGATACAGGATACTATTAACTCTGACCCTATTACAGAGTAGTTTGCAAGCTGTCAAACTACAAAAACTGGGGAGAGAGAAGTTACAGCACAATTTTAAATTTTGGACTGACACCAGATTAAAATTATGCATGTCTTATAAGCAAGATAACAGGAATTATGTCTGCAGAGTAGATTCCAACAAGCAACGAAGGATACTTACATTTAATTGAAAAACTTTTTGTTAATGCAGCATGAAATCCAGAACCTGTTCCACAGCAGCAGTAAGATGAACATAATATTCTGGATGCTCAACTATATCACAAAAGGTTAAAACACCTTTTCAAGCTATTTCTTCTATTGTGACCGAATTGAAAAAAAAAAAAAAATTAGGGAGAAACAAAAATTTGCTGTTTCAAGAAAACTACTGCTTATATATTTATGACATTTTTACTTGTAGTCTGTGTGACAGCCTAAGGAACATGTATATATTCATCCAGAAACTAGACTTGGCAGTAGTATTCCTGCAGTACTAAGAAAATAAATGTCAGAAGTCCACAGATTTAACATTTTAGTTATTAACTCACAGCCAAAACAAAAGAAAACATAATCCATCAGAACAGCAGCAGAAAACTTAAAAGGGGTTTATTTGTGATTTCCTATATATAGCTTGTGAATACAAGACTGTAAATGCATTAGAGACAATTTCTGTTTAAGTTTTTATTGTTTCACTTCAAGTACTGCACATGTTAAAATGTAATAAAGATTTACATTCTGTTATCTGAAATTCCCCATCTCAGATTTTTATTCTTAATTTGGTGGGCAATTTCACTCTTTCAATAGGTATCCCCAGTAAGAGTCTCTTATGGCTTCTAGTTCTTCCATTAGTTAGTGTGCATACAATTTTCATTTTCTATATCATTATCATTTTCATTGCTGTCTTCATCACTTTCTAGTGGGATGCCTGTGGCAGCTGAAGCACCTTGTTTAGTTTCCCGGTCAAGAGGGAAAAAGCCAGTTCCACTGATTGTGTCCTGTCTCTGGTAGAAGAGCACATACGCTGCTTTGGACTGTAAAAGAGAGAAGTGTAATATGCTCATGAGGCTCCAGACAAAACATTTCCAGTCCAAGTTAGCCTTTTTTTTTTTTTTTTTTTTTGCTTCCAAGTCTACAAGGTAAAATTGCAAAGAGATCCAAAGCTTTCATGTAAGTTATTTTTGCATGTTGGAGCAAACCATTTTTGTTTCGTGCTGTCCTTTGAAAGAACACAAACTACTACCTACAAATTTACTGCAAGGTTCGTGATTTACTCTTCATTTTTCTTCCCTCAAGGAGAAAACATCATCAACAGTCCCAATTTTAGAAATACAAAAGGTACTTGCCACTATTTGGTCCTCACATGCAGTGGACACACTACTGTCATCAAAGTAGTACCATTTTCCATCATCCTTATTTTTTGCAAAAGCAGTATCTAGGACAAAAAAGTACAATGTCTAAGGACTTTGTATCTTCATAGATGTAATACAATCAGTTGCTAGAGTCTGTTACTGTCAAACACTTGACATTTAACTAACAAAAACCTATTATCACTATTATGACTCATACTTTCACACTTTCATTTTTTTAAGCAAAGAAAGCTTAAGCAAGAACATTCCCCTTCTAAAGAGAATGTATAGTGAGAAAGGACCGTCAAAATAAAAGCCCTCAGTCACTTTTTAATTTTTCTCTCTTCTTTCAAGGAGATGCACAATGTACAAAAATACAGACAAGTAAGACAAAATCAGTTGTAAGAGTACAGTAGCTCTTATGTTTTCTCTTTTCACAATATGCATAGCTAGAAGTATAAAAGAACCTACAATTATCCCTGAAAGCTCATTTCATACAGATTTTTGGGTTAGAATACTTGTGAAAACATTTCAAGGTAATGCAAAAAGTTGTCCCTCAACTATTAAAAAATGCCATTGATTCAAAGTGATTAGTACTTAAATCAAAATAAACATGGAAAGAAAGCTGGCATGTAGAATGATGATATTTGAAATCAACTTACAGTGCCCTCCTCCCATTCCTCCATAGTGGTTGGAGACAGCAATCAAGTTGTAGCGGCACGGCCCTGCATTGGGATTAATAAGGAACTCTGACATGTCCAAGTCGCTGTTTAAAAAAAACAAAAAAACAACAAAACCACACAAAAAAACAACCAAAAGAAGTTCATGTTAATAATATTTTTAACCATTTCACATTTTGGTGGTCTTTGAGTCCTTTACTTTATATTCCCCACAAAACACACATACACCAGACTACACTGACAATGCATCTCTCACTCTGCGAGTAGTGAAACAGGAACCAGTAACCTTAGCCAAAACTATCAGTAAGAGTTCTTCCATACTTATCTACTGTTATTATTTTTCCAAGTTCATACTTTTCACCTGCAAGTGTTTACGGGATCCATGCATGGAAGCTGAGAACAAAAACCATTCTACATAATTGCTGGATTAAATGTGTGCCCCAGTCATGCTAACTTTCACACTTCTAGCACCGAAATATTTAGGTTTCTTACTTTATTGGAAAGTCAACCAACGTATCCAACTTGTCCCTCATGTATCTGCTGTAGGAAAAGCGCTTTAAATGAACTACCAGTACGGGGGGCAGCGACCACAAGTCTAACTTCTTGGTAGCTTGCTGATGTTCTTTACAGTTTGGACAATACCTGAAAGAAAAAAAAAAATACCAATTTTAAATAACTGCAGTCTGTATGTGTGTTAAAACACATTACCACAGAGAAAGCCAGCCTCCTTCCAGTGGGAGGAACTGAATGAGCAAAAGCTGAAACACACACACATTCCATATTCTGTTAGTAATGCCATCGATATCCCTTCCAGTTTAAAATATGAGGTGCTAGTGCAGAAGTGGGCTCACAGTGAAGCTTGACAGCATTTTAAACACAAAAGTAGCACCCCCCCAATATAGGATTCTCGTCTCCTATAGTAGTTCCTGTATCTTTAGTTAAAACACAGCTTTCTCATATTTTATAAAAGATGACAAGGGGTTATGAAAATACTTCAGGAAAACTGACTATATGAAAAGCCATAAATAACAGACAACTGTGGTTCTTCCAAGTTTCAGTTTTGAAATTCACTCGTCTCCCACCCCATCCCACCTACCACTAAAACCAGGTAACAGTGACTACTGAAACCTGAAAAAAACTCCTTGCTAAAAAACTTGCCTCCTTTGTAGACAAGTACTAAACAGGCTGTGACTCATAAATTTCTGTTCCCTGCAATGCATACTTGTATCCTTCAAGAACTAAGGCTCAGGGAGGAAGGTAAGTAAGAATGCATGGAAGCAACTCTTCTGTGAAGTGGTCTATGCACATTCTGCATCTTGGTATCTAACAAGTAAAGATCTAGGAAAAAAAGAGATGAGCCCTAATTAAAAAAGACTGCACAAGTGTCTTTACATAGCACCATCAGATAATGACAAGAAATTAGGAGAACTGGAAGGGCAGGCTCTAACTGAAGAACTGTCTTCCCAGTCATCTTAGAATATTTGGAATACAAATAGCACTGGACTAGGGATGATGAGCTCTCATAGATTAGACCTGTGAAGACCTAACAAATGAAGAAAGAATGTGATTAATGGACCTCTGGTGAGATGTATCTAGTAGCAACTGCTTGACTTCAGCAGTAGTTACATTTTGTAGTTTAAATACTCTGCTTAAAGTGTGCTGCAAAAATG
Organism: Haliaeetus albicilla; assembly: GCF_947461875.1. NCBI lineage: Eukaryota > Metazoa > Chordata > Aves > Accipitriformes > Accipitridae > Haliaeetus > Haliaeetus albicilla. The sequence goes on along the minus strand of NC_091496.1, from coordinate 36,311,828 downwards.
GAAGTGCTTCACCATACTTGAGTCATATGGTATCTCAAATAGTCTATCCAGTGTTGTATAATCTAGCCAACCCAGAAACAAAAAAGGAGAATTTGTAAGTCAGCCCCCTCCCTGTCCAAATAAAGGGAGGATCTCTGGTGACAAAGTTTGGAAGTCTCCAAAACTTTTAAGTATCCACAGAAGAAAAAGTGGCAGACCCTCTTTTCAAGCTTAATTCTGAGCTTCAGGTGTTGCTGAAGGACTCTTATATGCTAGAAAATTCCTGGAGAAGAAGGATCTTACAGGAATATCCTATAATTGTGAATATTCAGGTATGATTCCAAATCATAATTTGGAAGAACCATGGTTTAAGCACATCCCTATTTCATGTATCAATGCAAGGCAAGCTGTGTATTTCCACAAAAAAACCTTCAGTATGCACCAACCTTTCTCATCTCAGAAAGGAATATTTGTTTAAACCACTGCGTTGGATTTGGCACAATATTATTCATTCACTGTGGATCACAATTCACAGACTAGAATATCTTATGGATCTACCCTTCCTCCTCATTCTGAATGCATTAATTGTCTCTCATACAAATACAACCTTCTGCATATGGTAACAATTTTAGTTAAGCAATGGATCAAAATAGAAAACATTTTGTGAATTTTCAGCTACGCTTGAAATGACAAGGTTCAAAATACCATTAAGAAATCAATTGGGTATCTCTGTTAATGTTCCAAGTGTGGTTTTGATTACATTTTGAGAAATATACAATAGAACATAACAAATTTAATTTTTTGTCCTTACCACGGGTCTTCAGCACCTAGTTTTTCCTTTGTTGTGAACAGCTCAATGCAATCTTTTAATTTCACAAAAGGCTTTTTGGGAGGCTTATATTCCACGCTTTCATGTTTTTCAAAATCCTAAAGAGAAGTATTTCTTGAGTTAAGAGAACAAACGAAACAAAACTCATTTTAGTGATGTCGTCTTACTATAAACAGTAACTACAAAGCTCCTATATATGGAAAAACTGATCAGAAACCATTCAAGCAAAAAGTTTTCACAGCTTCAGATTTAATTCCAAATTAGTAAGCCTCAGATTTGCTATTTACTTAGACGTGTAAATGAAGTTTATTTATGACAACATATTTACTAAGAATAATGTGAAAAAAAAAAAAGAAATACCAGCTGCTTCTTTTGAAGACTTACAATCTCTTATGCCACATTAAGTTGTATTTTTCACTTTTTTTTTTTTTTTTTCCCCCTGGAAAGGGAAGCAACATAAACAGCTTACCTCTGCTGCACTATCATCAAAATATCTCTTCTTCAATTCAGGATCCCAATCCAAAGCAAGGAAAGATCTTTCTAAGATTAAAAACATGTTTTCTCTTAATATTATTTCTTGCTTTACATGAAATTGTATTAACTTTGGGCAAACACGCTTCAAAATGAATTAAACAATGCTAGCATGAATTTAAGATGAAAACTTAGAAGCACACACAATTTTTGCATTTCTAAGAGTTAATTACAATAACAACTTAATTTTTTATACAAAATTTATTATTGGAAATAAAGTTATATCAAATAGCACACAGAGAGAATGAAACACTATTCTATGGAAGCGGAATCAGAAAAATGTATCAGAATCAAACGTTGTCCAACCTGTTCCCCATGACTTACCGTCAAGCCTAGGTTGCCTATCATCAAATCTAATATGCCTGGTATCATCTTTGATGTAGTTTATGTCAGTATTGCCTAAATTATTGAACTGGAATGTAAACAATCGCTTTTTGTGTCCCGTGAGTGGTTGACCTTTGCAAGTATCCTCAGTACATAATCCATTTTCAGAGTCATTGTCACCTCCAACTGAGTCTTCTGACTGGCTGTTTTCATTCTCTGAAGGGAGTTCCTGATCCTGGCTGGATTCATCATCTTGTTCATCTGTTTCCATTTCACCTGAAACAATTGGAAGAATAAGGACGAAGAAATGAGGAAGAATAACAATAATTGAAAGACACTACAGGATTAACTTCGGTTTCAAATTAAACACAAAATACTAAACAAGTTTGGATATTCCAGTCTTACTTGGAGAGCCTTCTTCATGTATTCCATTTGGGCCGTTACCATTGATACCATGGTCCTTACAGCAATGTAGGGATCCTTCAGTGTCTTCACTTTCAGTACATGTTTTTACATATCGACTAAATATAACAAATGAAAGCAATGGTTAAAATCAATGGATTTTAAAATATTTACATTGTTCAAGCCAGATAATTCAACGGTTACAGCAAATCCTTCCTAGTGTACTGTATTCCTGTACTCCTTTCTCACTTATTCAGAACTAATAGTTTTATTGTCTAACATGTCTACCGTTACATGCACATCTGAAATTCTGCTTGTCTATGAACTTACGTTTTTGACGGTTACTTGATTTTATACAACTTGATTCTTGGTATTAGTCTCTGTTTGTCCAGAAATCACTTCTTTAACTGTTCATTAACCAAAAAAATTTATGGGTTCACTTACAGAGAAAGTTACATCAACAGAAAACGAAGCATAAATTTAAATTGGAGGTTATATGATTCTAATTTCTTCCACATAATGACACTTATTCCAGTCTAGTTTCAGAAGGTGTCTAACAGGTAGTTTTACAACATAAATTCATATATAAACTTGTACAGTAGATACAGGAGGTATAACCACAGCAGAATAATTGGAAAAACATTTCAATTTTATGAAGCCCTATAAACTGACAATACAGATAGACTCTCTACTGTCTTCTCAAATAATTTTTAGACGAGGTCATGCTAAAAAAAAAATCAAATTAAAATCCACACTAGTTCACATCTCAAGTGGCTAAAATTTTAGATTTAATATATTTAACAGAAAGCAAATAAAAGACTAAGTACTCAAATCTAATCAGTTTGTTAGCAATGCATGTAAAAATAAGTGCCTACTGATTCCAACTATTAACATTATTCATAACAAATGTGTTTTTCTTTAAACAATAACCTTACCACATTCTTAGCAGCAGCAGGTTATACAGTTTATCTTCGGTATTGTTTCTAGGCACTGCTATGAGAAAAGGTTGACCAAACAGTGAAGAACCACTATGGCTGTAGCTAGTGTGCCTGCACTTTTCCCTTAAACAAACAGGAATTATAACTTGTTCTGTATCTTCTGTTCTATTGATAGCAATTTCAAATCTAAAAGAAAAACAACCAGAAATACAAAGGAAAACTGTCATTTAAAAGGCTGCAACGGGGAAAAATTAAAAAATAATAAACCCCTCAAGATTTGTCTTTACCTTATGTCTAGGTTTTAATCTTTTGCAAATAACTAAATAAATTGCAAAGAGATGTGAAGGATGTTATCTGTACTTACACATAAATGTCATCACGTTCCATAATACTACTTAGATTTTCATCCATGCCAAATATCCTGTGGAACCTGTGATTGTATATATCGGTAACAATCATCTAAAAAGAAAATGGAGTATACATCATTAAATCAGGTTAATGTGTGTTAAAATGTTCATTGTTGTGCTTCATATAAGAAATCACTCTTACCTTATCTGCAGCAACACCAGACAAAGCTGACAATGCTGTGCAAAGATCCAATATATTTCCAATTTTGGGAACAACTACTTTGTACTAAAAAAAATAAAATGTCACTTTAATATCTTAAGACAGCAAATATGCATGAGAAAAAACCAAACACGTTATCACATGTTCAGCATACTTCACATACTTCTTTCAGATTCTTGAACTTATGGTGTAAAGTATGTAAATCAACTAACACAAATTCCAAAAGCTGCTGAAAATGTAGTAGTTACCTTCACAACTTTACTCATACAAACACACACACTTTGAATACTACATTTATTAGTTTAGATAATGCTTTTTTTTAAATCTTATTTTACTTTCTCCGTAAGACTAACAGCACCAATATTACTTAGATTTATGTTTCAACAGCACCTACTTATTTAAGCATTTAAATAGTATGCATGCTATTGACTAGATTCTTAAATTTGGAATACAACACGAGTTGTTTACAAAGCATTACTAGGAAAAAAAAAGCAACGGCAGGCAATGGATAAAGACTGAATTCTAATTTCACATGCAGAGACAGAACCTGACGATTAACAGTCAAAGAAAACCCCTCTGTGGCTTCCCTTAGTGCAGTACACCTGCAGTTTGTAATGAAAGTCCACACAAGACTCTTACCTGTTATTTTCATAATAAATAAAGACAGGATTAATTAGAAATAAGGTATTATAACTTTGTAATTAATTGCCATGTACAGCATGTGTTTAGTATCTCCTTAAGTCTTATAGTTATTTAGACTCACAAAAGCTCTACTGAACTCGTACTCTTCCCAAACTCTATTCATTCCCGCATACCCATCTCACATGTCATACATGGTCATCTGCAACTACTGTGTGTCCCTTATGCAAACCTGTTCTCACAGATAATTAAATCTCTAGCAGGCTCACCTCCCAGTAGTTAATACATGTCCCTTTGTCTGCCCCCTATTGCCTTTGAGAACACGCCCTTTCCCCCCACTTTCCTTCTTACAGTACTCTGATTTCAGGTGTTAAAGCCTTTTTGCAAGTCTGCCTAACTGCCCGTGTATTATTTATTTCACCTATCCTCACTTACCCTCTAAGGTACAGCTAGAACCATTTAATCATGATTTTGTTACCATAACCCATGTACATTGTTTCATGCCATTTTAAGGCATATAAAACCATCCTTCCTAGAAAAGGCAAAAGAGATAATCCTTACTAAGAAATCTCATCTGAAATTTTTTCTTTTGACTATTAAGTGATAGCATAGAAGAATTCAGGACGACCTAATATATTTAGTCATGGGGGTTTTTGCACCACTTATTACCAATATTTGCCTTTTGAGGCTAAGAAACTGAGGATTTAAGTCTGGATTGAGTGTATAAATTTTATAATCATACAAATTCATTATAGCAACACTAAAATAAAAAATTAGGACAGCATACATTTTAAAGATTAAGAAGCCTTATTAACACAACCATAAAGAAATTACCAATATCTTCCTTGAAACTGACAGAAATATAAGAAGGTATGTATAAGTCTTCCTCAGGCTTTCTAAGTGGAACTTCAGAACACATACCAGAAAACTAAAGCTTGTTGGATTTGCTTATTGTACTTAGGAATTTAAAAAACGTAAAGGAACTCAGGTTCATTGTTAATGCCATGTGAATCAGTTTTGTACATAAACTAAGAGGCTTACCTGCATAGGCTTTGCAAGTGGATCCATTCTAACTAAATAAACTTCCAAAGTGCGTTCTTTTTTCATGGGTAACGGAAGTGTCAAGTAACAAAAGGGATCAAAGGTTACGGATATCTTAGCGCATTCAGGACAAACTAGGGTGGATTTAAAAAGGCCATGAAATATATCTACAATGATGGAATCATTTCTTTTTAAATGGTTTTCCCAGGCTTCTTCAGCAACCACCTGTAATTAAAGCACGCCCTGGGTTATGACAAAATAGTAGGAAATGAACAGTGAGAATTATTAGTACTTGATAGAACATTCTCGGTTACCACCTAAACATAAAAATCTCACTCCAAAGGACCCTGTAAGATATGTTAGTACTATCAGGATCACAAGTTAAAAGATGTACGCTTTTCCTAGGACAGAGATTCTGTCAGTGGTATTACATATTCTGAGAGAGACTTCAAGTGGCTTGGGGCAAGACAAAAGCAAACAAAACTCAAAATTAAATCTGAAGTAACTCAGAGTTGTAACAAAAGAAATTATTTATATGCTTGTAGCTCAATGCTAGAAAAGTCTCCCTGAAGCAGGAGTACTGGAGAGAGACAGAGTGCTCCATACTATAGATATAAGAATAATAGAACAACAGAATGGAAATTGTTTCCCAAATGAATTCAGCATTGAATTGAACAAAAAGGTCTTAACAAAGCCTTAACACCTTCCCACGCCCACAACTATCTTCCAAATAAACAGAAATGTACACAGGTACTCCAACAAGATCTCCACTTTAAGGTCTTGGCTTATTTTCTGAAATCTCTTCCAGAAAAAGCAACACGTGATCAGTGTCCCAACCTTTCAGTCCACAATCATGTGGAAGTACCTTGCAACGTATACCCTTGACTAAAATGAAGATGGTCAATGCCAAAAACACTACCTTGTCTGGTCTCCCATCTGCATCCTTTAACTGAATGTAAGGCTTTTTCCTAATTCGATTCAAATCCTCATGTAATCCATCCAAGAGAAAAGCCAGTAGCTCTTGACAATCTTGTTGCTGATAACCAGAAAATTGTGGTGCAAATCGTCCCACTTGTGTCTAAAAAAAATAAATACAAATACTTCTGGTACCTTAATCATTATAAAGAACAGATAATTCCGAGATGCTATGGCAGAAAGTTGAAAAGGTAAAAGTTATAAAGTTATAAAACGTAAGCTTTTCAATGGAGACAGGAAGTCAAAACTAATTCTCAAAGACCAAAGCACAAGGACAGTTGCTACTTAAATATACAACCAAGTGTTTTAACAGTTAAATGAATGGGCTGCATACTGATGAATATCACTTCAAATTCTTATTCTTGCATATTTCTATAAGTTTTGTATACTTAAAACTACAAAACCAAAACTGACAATGTACATTCAAGTTAAATTCCCTACTGACCTTAAATGCTCTTGGGGTAACATAGCTGTATTTTCCCGACCACATTTGCTTGATAAGCTCTGCATAAGATTTTGCTATTTCACCTCGCATTCCTAAAGGATTGTCAAAATTCAGCTCTTCTTGGTATTTATCATTGAGGAAATATTCTGTAAGAGGAGGTGTGTTGCTCAGACACTGTAAATAGAAATACAGAATTTTTGTAACAGTGATTTGAATTAGTTCCAAACAAATTAGTTCTAAACATTCTAACAATGTTTGAACTTTGTTAAAGCAGCCGTGAAAAATACTTTAAAAACTGTAATGCCTAGTGCCTGCAAGGAGGAAAAAAAGAGAAAAAAAAAGTCTTTTTGCAGAAATAAATAATGGTTTTAAACCAAGACTGGCTGCAGCTTTCGTTACAAGTTACACACAGATAATATTTTTCAAAAACTTTACATCAGAATTTATTAGACATAGTAGCCCAGCCAACCACAGTGTGACAGTAATTTGTATCAGGGTTTAAAACAAACAAAACAAGGTGGTTCTTGATACCTGAATAGTAGCTTTATAAAAATCCTTGCTGAAAGTTGTTATAGATACACAAAGTTTACAGAGCCTCAAGGAGAGACTGCATAGGTACTTGGAAGAGAGAGCCAACAGGGCTTATTAAATCAAATTACACCACATTCAGAAGAACATGTGAGCAGAAAATAGTTGAAAACAGAGATTTTTTTTTTTTGGCAGGGGTGGGAGGGAAGGGAAGGTGAGGATGCTTGCCATATTCCTTCTCTTCCTAGGCATCTCCTTATGGATGCTGTTGAAGACAGCAATCTATGCTAGATGGACTAGACCTTGAATCAGAATTGGTGCAGCCCTTCCTATGTTCTTTTAAATTTTGTGAAGCTGTTTAGAGCTGAAATTATTTCAAGGAAAGCAAGGGCCTTGGTTTAGACTGAGAATGTCTTATCCTCTGTACCAGTTTGTCTCTTCTGTCAGCACTTAGAGATAGCAGGATGTTATCACTGAAGTGTGATTTACAATTTTAGGAAACCATGTTGAATTTGTGTGTGCTACTCCTCACATTCCTTTAAACAAAAACTTTTCCATCACTCGGAAATGATCCCCATGGCATGCCTTAGCATATAGACTTAACAAAGTTTCTTCATTAAATATTATCAGCTTCTCTGCATTCTTTCCTCTATTAAAGATTCCAAGAAAGGTCAAATATTTCATCAGTCTCATCTGCCTCTCTGTAAACAAGGGGAAGAACAAAAATTTTAGCTCCACATTCACTACTGCGTAAGATGCAACAGTCAAGACTAGAAGAATAACAACTTTATTGAGCAGGGCAAGAAAAGTTATTCCTATTTCTGCCTATCATACCTGTGTGATAGTACAAAGCAAAACCAGTCATATGCTGTAGAGAGCTGAGTTTCGTGCCCATATTGCACTTGTTTCTTTCTCTCCCTCCTCACCTAAAGCCTTCATGAGCTGTCAATGCTGAAAAAAAATCCTGACCATTACAGACCCTTTAGGACACTGAAGGCTGAAGAAAGCTCATTTTTCTCTTGCTACATGGCAAACAGCTTTTATTCCTAGTAGTGGCCATCCCAAGCCCCCCCTACCTCACACTTCTGTGTTGTCGGTTCTGAACTGATCCATGCAGCTAAGAGGTGAAACACTTGGTGTCTCAAATCCATACAGAAGTGGTCAATCAGAGTTTTCAAAAGATTATTTTTAACATCAGCCTAAACGAATGGCTGGCCTACCAAGTTCCACCAGATACCCAGAAACTATACAGTGCAAACCATGCTAAACTAACTATAAGTAAAACTATGCTTTAGGTAAAATTGCATGTTCGATCTGAGTGATGTGACAAATCCTACCACCCAAAGAAGTCCTGCCCCTTCTTTGCTGATTCTCATCTGATTGCACAATAAACATATTCATCTCACTAACCTGTCAAAAAAATATTTTTCCTTCTCATTTTTCTTCTGGATTATTTTTGGCCTGGTTTAGGGGATCAAATCAGTTCAGCTGATCAGCTTAGTGTAAGGAATGTCCAGAACAAGGAACTAAATAATGCAAAATCAGTAAATTTTTCTACAGGTTTTTAGTCAAGCACTACACAATGTGCCGACAGTATGTTGTTTCACCAAAAACCTAATTTATCTTTTTCTAGTTTTCACCTGATAAGATTAGTTTTGTCACTTTCTCAGAATATTAATTTATATTTGTATGTATGAGTCAGATTACTGCAGATAATTTCCGTTTTTTTTCCTTATAACAATTTCCACATTCCAACGTAGGATGACACTGGTGGTAGTACTAGAATGCACAGGTATCTATCTGAACACAGCAATTTCTGAGATACAGAGCTGACATCTCTTCTAAAATATCAGATGCCACAACTTTTAAAAGAGTAGATGCTAAAGGAACTAATACAGTTGGCCACATAACCACTGATCTTTTCACATAACTGACAAAGCTAAATAATTACAGACACGTTTACTTCTTGGAAAGGCTGACAATGGATAACTATTCAGGATCACGATTACAGTTACAGGTGTAAAAGGCATCCAGAAGCCAATTTGAAAGGAAGCCTACATTCTTATTTTCTCATGATGTGGTTATGTTGTAGGTTATCATGGAAGCCTTACAGAAAGCATCAATAAATAAATAAAAAAGAGCTATTAGAACCAAGACAATCTACTAGACAGCAAAGTCATCAGATTTATGTGCCCTGTTCAACCTAGTGGTTTTGGGGTTTTTGTTTGTTTGTTTTAAAACACAGACATAGGTAAACTAACAAGTATACCAATGAAGAATAATAGTAAACAAATACAGTAAAACTACAGAAAACTGTCTGTGAACTAAAGAGGTAAAAGAATGGCACTTCATTTCAGGTACTACAGTCTCCATAAGTTTTCTTTAACCAACAAAACTTCTGTAAAGTGCTCAGTCCCTGCACCCAAACTGGTAGTTTAGCTAAATGATTGTGGGAGAAGATGGAACAAAATGTAGAAACTCCAAGACAACCATGACACAAACCACAGAAGAGAAGGATTAGTCTTCAGCGTGACAAAGGTTAACACTGAAATTATAGTTTCATGTTACATATTAATTACTTGGGGAAAAAAAAGGAAAAAAAGAAAAGATTTTTCTGTAGCAGAGCAATCTGTGTGTCCTGGTTTCAGCTGGGATGTAGTTAACTGTCTTCCCAGTAGCTGGTACAGTGCTATGTTTTGAGTTCAGTATGTGAAGAATGTTGATAACACTGATGTTTTCAGTTGTTGCTCAGTAGTGTTTAGACTAGAGTCAAGGATTTTTCAGCTTCTCATGCCCAGCCAGGGCACCTGACCCAAACTGGCCAACAGTGTATTCCATACCATGGGACGTCCCATCTAGTTTAGGAACTGGGAAGGGGGGGCAGGGATTCGCCGCTCGGGGACTGGCTGGGTGTCGGTCGGCGGGTGGTGAGCAATTGCCCTGCGCATCATTTGTACATTCCAGTCCTTTTATTACTACTGCTGCCACTTTATTAGTGTTATCATTATCATTATTAGTTTCTTCTTTTCTGTTCTATTAAATCGTTCTTATCTCAACCCACGAGTTTTACTTCTTTTCCTGATTTTCTCCCCCATCCCACTGGATGGGGGGGGAGTGAGTGAGCGGCTGCGTGGTGCTTAGTTGCTGGCTGGGGTTAAACCACGACACTGTGCATAACAACTTTCTGTGTAATCAATATCAAAGGATCAAAATCAACCTCCAAGAAAATCAGACAAACAACGCAACTGGACAAAACAATGCTTCAAACAATTTGCGCGTCAACTGTATTATGCAGCACTGCACACACTGTTGATGTCCATAAACATGTATACAAACACCTTGGAAGAGTTCTAAACTATTGAGTCAAAAGGAGACCTAATCACCTAAAAAGACACATATAGTCTACTGTTTAGAGAGCATCTAGTAGGGTGTCGGAGGCATTAAGATGCACAGGAAAATGAACAATGAATTATTTTTAGTGCCTTGTACATATATATATATGTACACACAATGCTGTAGCCTCACTGGAATACTGTAATTCCAATACTAGACTATGATCTTGTTAGCAAGTCTACCTGTCCTAAGAAACCCTCATATAGGAGGAAAAATAATAATAAGTCACGTTGTACTTCTCTAAATCCACGTAATTTAAATATATGAGAAAACTCTGGTAAAAAGAGTTTGTAAGGACTCTCACTGTTTAATTGAAAAAAAGAAAATTAAATGAATGAAGAAAGAGGGCCACCAAGACAGTCAGTGGCCTGGGAGCACCTGCCCTGTGAGAAAAGGCTGAAGCGTCGGCACATGTTCAGCCTGCAGAAGAGACTGTTTGTCATGGTTTGACCCCAGCCAGCAACTAAGCACCACGCAGCCGCTCACTCACTCCCCCCCCACCCAGTGGGATGGGGGAGAGAATCGGAAGGAAAAAGGTCAAACTCGTAGGTTAAGAACAGTTTAATAGGACAGAACGGAAGAAAATAATAACAACAACAAGATGACAATACTAATAAAAGAACTGGAATATACAAAACAAGTGATGCACAATGCAATTGCTCACCACTCGCTGACCAATGCCCAGTTAGTTCCTGAGCAGCGATCCCTCCAGGCCAACTCCCCCCAGTTTATATACCGGGCATGACGTCACACGGTATGGAATACCCCTTTGGTCAGTTGGGGTCAGCTGCCCTGGCTGTGTCCCCTCCCAACTCCTTGTGCCCCTCCAGCCTTCTTGCTGGCTGGGCATCAGAAGCCGAAAAATCCTTGACTTGGTATAAACACTGCTCAGCAACAACTAAAAACATCAGTGTGTTATCAACATTCTTCTCCTACTGAATCCAAGACATAACACCATACCAGCTACTAGAAAGAAAATTAACTCTATCCCAGCAGAAACCAGGACACTGTTTCAGGGAGACCCAACAGCAGCCTTCTAGTACCTACAGGGAAGTGAAGGAGAAGATGGAACCAGGCTCTTCACAGTGGTGCATAGTGGGAGGACAAGAACCACTGGGCTTAAGCGGAAACAAGAGAAGTTCAGGATATAAGGAAAAATGTTTTCACTGCAAGAACAGTCAAGCAGTGGAGCTGAGAGGCTGTGCAGCCTTCTTGCAGGTTTTCAAGACCCAACTGGATAAAGCCCTGGGCAACCTGGTCTGACCTCAGAGCCAAACTTCCTTTGAGCAGGAAACCTCCTGAAGTTTCTTCTAACCCGAATCATCCTATGATCCTAAGGTAATGAGGAAACATTTATTCACATCCCATAAGAGATATTACAGAGAAATAATGATAAAAATAAAAATTCAAAGCAAAGAAAACTTCATTACCTATTATGCCAGTGAACTGGGGAAGTGAGAAGCAGACAATAAGATCTGAGCTAAAAATTGAGTATTCCTGTAAGTATCATGGTTCTTCAGCTGGCCTACTTAATAGCAATTTTATGCAAGGGACATTGAAATTTCGTATTTCAGCCTTCTAACAAAAGACCAAGAGCTGTCTGACTGACAGAAAGATCCAAGTAATAGCAGAAAAAGTGAGTTACTTTACACCTGTCTATCCTACTTTTGTCTGAAGTACTTAGTGTCAGATACGGCGAAAAGCGCTCAGCTAACACGACCCTTAACCTGAACTCCTTATGCCTATGGCAACTGAAACAGAGCACTAAAAACTTAATCATTTCAGGTTTTGGTGAAAGATGTTATGTTTTGTCTGGATAATCTCACAGCCATAAGTAACTGTAGAGGGAATGTTAATCAGCTTTCCAAAGAAAGAAAACTGCTGAAATACCCCATTGCAAAGCTCTCAACAGCTGCTGTTCAGAAGTCAAGTACATATAATCACGCTGATGGAAAAAACATAAAAATGAAAATGTGGGGGAAAAAAAGAAGTGTTTTTAATTAAAACACCTACTTTCATTCTTCTCCTATTTTTGAATCACAAAATGAAAATTTTGTGAACTCTCAGGTTTTCACTGTGAAAGTAAAAAAACAAACCATTTCCCACAGAGCTCTAATCACTAGTAACCCACCAAAAGGGCAAAGCAATACTTAGGAAACATCCACAGGTGGCAGCACAGCAATACTTCATGAGATTTGTATTTTTCTAGGTTTTTTCAGCTAAGATCATAGCCATATACATAACTGGACGGGAATAAAACATCTACTTGCCAAATATATAAATTTTTTTTTGCTCAATATGGGTTCAAGCATTCACAATAATGTGTTTTCACAAGCTCCCTTTTGTCTTTCCTGTTTCATTTAATGCTCAGATCTGCAAAACCAGACATTTAGGCCTTAATAGTAAAAATCGAGCCTTAGGTGTTAGCACTGAAGTAAATTAGATACATGGAATACCCCTTCAAAAGAATGTGAAAAATCTATATAAAAGAAAAGCTCCAATATAACCAAAATATGAAATAATATTGAATTATTCCTTTTTTTAATAAGAAACAGTGATAAGACAACAGCACTTGGGAGAAATACAATGGTATCTTAACCTTCTTGGCCTTACTCCTACTCATCTTGCAGCTATTTGTGGTACCACAGAGGATCTTACCCACGTCTTCACCATCTCTCCTCTATTCTTCTTGAGCTTTGTAACACTAAAAGCCCCTACTTGGAAAAATCAAAGGTCTCTTTACAATAATCACAAGGATGAAGGGGCAAGCCTAACCTTAATGAACATGCAACAAAATTTAAGAAACTGCCAGGATTATCACATTTCTACCTCGTATGGCTACAGGGCAAAAACCTTCAGACAAGTTTGTCAGACTATGGAGAGCAAGATGTGCAAGGAACTGGCCACCTTCTTCAAGGAACACTGATAAGAGTTCTGATGCAAACCATCTTCACTGTACATGAGACGAGAGCAAAGAGAAGAGAAATTAAACAGTTTCTGAAGCAGAAATAGCTCTTATGTGAACACTAAGGGGCCTCAATGCTGTCTGGGAAGGATGAAGATCTGAGAAAAGTGGTAACTGGGAAGAGAGCAAATAAACTAAACTCTGCTTCTGTTGAAGAAAGCTATATTGATTACACTCAGCACTGACTGAGTGGAAGGGATCAAAGCAGGGCTGTTTGAATAGAACATGAACAGAATTGGAAACTATTTCAGAGTCTAAAACTCTACAGTAAACTATTTTGTTTAAAGAAAACAGATTTATGCTGATAACTCTGTGGTGACGTAACTGTGAAGGAAGACATCTTAAAAAGGTAAATAAGCTAGAGTAGGTAACCAAAGCAGATCAGAGAACTGCAGAATAGTTGAGGTTGGAAGGCACCTCTGGAGATTGTCTGGTCCAATCCCCTGTTCAAAGAAGAGTCACCTAGAGCAGGTTGCTTGGGATTGTGTCCAGTCAGGTTTTGAGCATCCCCAAGGATGGAGGCTCCACAGCCTCCCTGGAAAACCTATTCCAGTGTTTGACAACCCACACTGTAAAATAAATTTCTTACATTTAAATGGAATTGCCTGTGCTTCGGTTTGTGCCCATTGCCTCTTCTCCTTTCAGGGGGCACCGCTGAGAAGAGTTTGGCTCAGGTTCCTTTACTCTTCCCCCACCAGGTATTTCTACCCTTTGATAAAATCACTTTGGAGACTTCTCTTCTCCAGGCTGAACGGTCCCGGCTCTCTCAGCCTCTCCACATAGGTCACATGCCGCAATCCCTTGATCACCTCTGCGGCCTCCCGCCGAACTTGCTCCAGTACATCCCTGTATCTCTGGTACTGGGGAGCCCAGAAGCGAACCCAGCACTCCAGGGGTGTCTCGCCAGTGCCGAGTGGAGGGGAAGGATCACCTCCCTTGACCTGCTGGCAATGCTTTTCCCGGTGCAGCCCACGAGGATGTTGGCCCAAGGACACGTTGCTGGCTCATGTCCAGCTCTTTGCCCAGCAGGACCCCCGGTGCTTCTCTGCCAGTCTGCTTTCCATGCGGTCGCCCCCCCACCACCACCACCTCCACCCCAGTGTGTACTGGTGCCTGGGGTTATTCCTCCCCAGGTGCAGGCCTTTGCATTTCCTCTCATTGAACTTCAGGAGGTTCCTGTCTGCCCATTTCTCCAGCCTGTCGAGGTCTGTCTGAATGGCAGCACACCCATCTGGTGTATCAGTCCCTCCTCCCGTTTTCCTGAAATCTCTCATCTTGCTGAGGGTGCACTCTGCTCCATCATCCAGGTCAAAGCCTAGAGCACCCAATATTCCCCAGCAGAATTCCCTAGTGTGCCATCCACATATTATCTGGGCCCATCCATTCATAGCTTCCAAGATTAGACCAAGTCAAATGTGTTCAGAGTGCTTCAGCCATAGGCGTTACACCTCTAGCCAGAATAATCCAATATTACTCCGGTAACAGTAGGAGGTGAAATTAATGGCAAATTAGTGCAGTGAAATGTATGCTCTCAAGTAATTGGAAAAAAGGTAGAAGTGGTGGCAAGAGAAAGAAGACAGTAGAACTTGCAGTCTGTGAGGCCTCGATGTGTTAAGAACATGTCATACTTCCACTAAAAAGCACTTTCACGGATTTCTTAGATAATATTAAACTCTGAACAATACTTTTTTGGAGAGAGATAGTAGGTGGAACTGAAAGATACTTTACACTTCCTTGCTAAGAAAGCTGCCAAATAATGCATTTGAAAAAACACACATCAAGGACATACTAAAGGTACTATGCCAAACTAAAAGCTGCACTGCTCAGGAAACACCTGATTTTTCTTATCTAGAGCACTGCCTTGTGAATCAGCAAAACTGAATTTATTAATTCACACTACAGTTTCTCAGAACTTATCTGAACACTTGATTCCCTAGATGTAAGTGAAAAGCAATGAAGTCAAAGCTGACATAATTTAGAAAGCAGACCTCAGAATTAAATCCAGTTAACACAATGGGATACTGATGTGAACTGTTGTAAGTTTGTTAAGCTGTATAAGATTCCTAAGGCCTAAAGGCAATAACCCATGCTTGTAATTCTCACCTAAAAGGTTTTTTTTTTTACTTTTAAATCTACATATATGCAAATTTGTGTATACCAGTTTAACAAAGGTTTGAATAAGTAATCAAAATTACCCTTGTTTTTAATCAGTCTAGCCTGACAAACAGTGTAGCATCATAAAAAGTATTTCACTATGTACTAAGAATATTACTTGAATTCAACTTTTAAAAGACAATTCTAGTTCACACACTAGACAAAAATATATTCTTTTTTTTTCTTTACAATAGCATAATGATGCAATTCAGTAATCAAGAGAGGTTACATATAGCATTTTTATTTAGAACGGATGCTGCAAAATGTGTGCACCTCCCCCTTTCAGTTTAGCCATCTTTCAGTGCAGCATGCTAAAAAAAAATTTGAATTACTTCCTGCACTGTTCAACTTCTCTTCAAGTATCCTCATGAAAACATTTTTAGAAACAAGAATAAATTTAATTTTATGGATGCCTTATTTATATAAGTATGGAATAAGCCCATATACCACTACAGGCTAGGGGCTGACTGTCTAGAAAGCAGCTTTGCATAATATGACCCAGTGGTCCTCCTCTGTGGAAGAGCCAGCAGTGCATCCCTGTGGGAAAGGTGGCCAATTGCAAGCTGGGCTGTATTAGCAATAGTAGCCAGAGGCAAAGGGAAGCAAGTCTTCCCCTCTGTTTGGCACTTGTGAGACTGCTGTTGGAGCACTGTCCTGCTTAGGGCTCCCCAGTGTAAGAAAAGAGTGGAGGAGGGCCACCAACATGGTCAGGGAGCTGGAGAACAACATACAAGGAAATGTTGAGAGCTGTACGCATTTGTTCAACCTGAAGAAGACAAGACTGAGGAGAGAGTGCTCGTGGCTGTCTGCAGCTACCTAATGGGAGACTACAGAGAAGCGGAGCCAGACTCTTCTCAGAAGTGCACAGTGACAGGGCTACTGTAATGGACACAAACAGGAGGTAGGACCCGTGATCATTCTGTGGTCCCTTCTAACCCAAATTATTTTCTGATTCTATATACAAAGAAGGGATAGAAAATCTGCAGAGACTATGAAACTCTGGAGTATTTCTTCCTTTGAACAAATTTCAACAACTTCATAAACTTAGCTTACAAATATATCTGAAACTACTTTTTTCCTGAACAGGCTAAAGAAGGAATTCAACTCTTTTTTTCTTTTTATCTCGCCCAAGAAATCACAAACATAAGTCGGGAATCCTTGTGATGACAAAGGAGGAGATAAACTCTGAAGCATGTTTTGTTTATACTCAGCAGGAAAAAAATGTGAACGAGAACTTAAATACATTTTACAGTTTTTTGACATAAGACTGCTTTTATGATAAAACACGAGTTCCAGAACTAACCCAAACCAAATTAAACCGCTAGTTTTTTCTGATTGTTAATCTACCACTGCAGCGTTCACTTAAAAGTAAAAGGACTAAGTTTTTTTTAGCTTGATAAGAGTAATACTAGCTATACTAGTATTTCTCTTACAATCATAGCAAAGAAACAAGCTATTACATTCCTGTGAAACATCTCATCCATGAAATAGCAGCTATTCAAAGGGCAAAGGTCAAAGGGAAATATGTTCAAAGGTTCCCTGCATGTTAACCTGCACACTAAAAGTGCATGATAATTAGTTAGACATAAAGGCCCAGTAATCCACCAGTCATTTACTTTTTGACAATTCAGCACTGCGATCTGTACTCAAGTGCATCTCAAATTGAAAAGTATTTTTCGTGACATGCAGGCATGGCAATCATTGCAAAAAGCAAAAAGTCCGACTTAAGGGCTCGCTCATGTAAAATGCTGGTCAAATCTCTTTCTGACAAGGATCACCATGCAAAAACAAGGGAAACAATGAATGCAGCTATGCAAATCAACTTTTCTAGTATACCAATATAGATGTATTATTTCCTCACTTTTAATCCTATTCTGCTACTTAATGGAGTCCCTTAATATCAGTTTCCAAACATTGCAAAATATAACAAGATATTAGTTTCCAAGTAATAAGACAAGCTCATTTTATTCTAAAGTACGTACCTGAATTGCTGAATTCATGAAACATGTATTCCCCAAGTTACTCAGGCCACACAGGCCTGGCTGCTCATTGTGTCTTCCTGGCTCTGAATAATCATAATTCTTATAAGCAGTATATGATGGGAGACAATAGTTTGAATTTTTCACACTGTAAAAAAACAAAACATCTTTCACAATGTAAACATGTACTCTATAGTACTTTAATGCATAGACATACTTTTATAAACTTAAATGATTAAAAATGTTAAAGTAACTTCTGTGAACAAGAAAGGATTTTAAAAAAGTATTTAACTTTGGTAATAACATTAATTTCAATTTAAAAGTCACCTGTGCAAACAACCAAAATCTAATGTACTGCAATAACTGCAATTATTATATCCCTACCCCTTTTTGATAGGAGCAGCTTCACAGCTTACTCTATTCTTCATTGCTCCATCAAATTTAATACACTCAGACTTTAGACACCACCAGCAGCAATCAATCATTTACGTCCCTTTTGCATACTGCTACTGCAAGAGTGAGGTCGGTGGGAATGGGAATGCAGAGTTACAGGTGAAAGCTGAGATTTCCAAGGCCACTGTGGCATAGCTGCCTCACTGCATCAGAGAGTCTATATATAGCTTCCCTGCTAGGACAGCACAATCCAGCATGCAAATGCAGGAAAGCCTTGAGAGGTAAAACAATGCGCAAAATGCCTTGTAACAACTTCATTATAAATCTCTATGATGCATCTGTTTGGAGAAACTGGAGAAGACTGAAATAAGCAAAATGGTAAGATTTAAAGCAATTTGTTTCCAGATGAAATCGTGCAAATACTAAATATAGAATAACCCTCAGAACAGTAAAGTAAGCATATCCAAGAACACTAGAAAGGCAAAAGAATCTTGTAAGAGGATGCTCTGTAATATTACAGTTGTTAGAAAAAACAATCAACCAGAAAGGTTAAACGCTTTCTTAAACTATTTCAGGGACTGATCATAATGAAATCTGCATGATAGTAGCGTTGGCTAAAGTTCAAAAGTATTTCTGCAGTCACTAAGCGTTATTCACATTAGAAGCAACTTGAACAGAAATTTGAAAGTCAATTGCTAAGAATGACAAGGAAAAATATGCAGGGCAAAGAATCAATCCTCATAAATAATTGAGATTTATAATTGTAAAAGTCTGAGTATGCAAGTGGCCAATGGTACACTCCAGCCATTACTCCTGAAACAATATCACACTCTTTACATCTAACTGAATTCCAACTGTCCCCTCAGTGCACAATTATTCACTTTTCATGAATAACAGTTGTTTTGTTTTAATCACAAGATTATTGAAAAATTCAAACGGAAGGGGAAGAAAAATTCTCCCTCTTTCGATGGCCTCAGAAATCTGTGTAGTTTATAGCTCCACTGTTCATAAAGCTGGTGTTCTCAAACTTTTACATCTGATCATTTCTTTTTAATAGTTGACTCTTCTATCAGTCCTTCCCTCTTCCATACATGTGCATTTCCTCTGCTCTCTGGCTTGCCCCCAAACTAGTTAAGTGGCATTGTGTTTACTTGTCATTCTCCATGAAAAATCCCTGTAAAGTTAGTTTTGCCCATTCAGCTTAATCCTAACTTAAATGCTTCACCCTGGTTTATACAAGATACTTTTTGAACTCCAGGGCCCACACACCCTTCAAGCTTGCTTCTGTGGTCAACCCCTCCCTATCATTAGTCCCTGGTTCACCCACGCGTGAGAGATCCCCAGGGAAAATTACCTTCCCTCTCCCTTTGCAGCTGCAGTCCAGCTACTGCAATCAACCCCTGTTCCCTTAAGTTGGCAAGCCTTAGATCCCCCAGGAAGAAAAAGCACAAGCTTGCCACTGGTGCTAATGCAACCTCCACAATACAACCAAGCCCCCAACCCAGCTCAACAGCATGCAGCAGCAATAAAAATGCACATGTACAGGGTGCACAATAAGCTTCTACTTTGAACCTGCCTGCTTCCTACTGCTTTCCTCACCTGACTCAGAGATTACACTTTTCACATGGTTAACAGGAGAGAAATTTCTTTTGGAAATGTAGGAAATGTAGGGATAATAAACAGATTAAATGTGATCTTCCTGGGGATTTTCACTCTCCTTTTTCCTTCTCTGCAGCTTTCCCCCCTTCATGAACTGCCACCTTAGGAGGGACACTAGAAAGCTGGGAAATGCAATTGGTGTCTTTTGGCTATAGCGCATTCATGTGAAAGATTTCGTCAAATTAGCTGATTAACATCATGATAATTTAGTTCAAGATAATTGTAATGCAGATAGATTCCCAGTGTTGGTGTGCTCTAAGGGACAAACTATCAGAGTTTACTTCTCAAAAGGGAAAGCCATTTCGGAGCTCTTTCATCTTCTGTACTGGCCCACAGAAATATATTTGAGGGGTTTAGAGAATATTGTTACCACAGTCATCCTGTGAGTCAGGTCTATTCATATATTTTTCTTTCAGGGTTCTGTGATATTTTATCAAAACATATCCAGCAAAATACAGCACCTACTATGTGCAGGAGACTAGGAGATGTCTCTTTACAGCTTTATCTGTCTGCAAACTTCATTTTTTGCTGGAAGAATTATTTTTATTTAAATTACATTGTGCCTCTGCTTTTCATGGTTTTGAGACTGGACAAAAAATAAAGTATTATTAATAGTCAGTAGTAAATGGGTAACAATGGAAAGCAAGTAAAGATCCAAGGCAAGTCTACATAAATGTCATTCAAACAGAAATGCCCTAAAAAAAGTAACTTATGATAGCATATCCCCAACCTCCATCTGCTTTTTCTGCAAAACCTTTAGAAAGTTGCCTTTAATGAAAGAACAATGTATGGAAAAGCAGAGGGGTAATATGAGAATGGGGCTGTCACATAAGGGCAATAACAGAAAGAAAACACTGATGGCTCTTAGAAGAAATTGTTGCTCAAAAAATAAGGCAAGACTTGAAAAAATGAAACCATCTTCAGACCCTTGAACAGCCAGACTTGTTCTTGAAGTAGTGAAAATGGTAAAGGGAGGTTTCCAAATGAGATTTTATTATCTGTAAATCTGTAAATTTTGAGTTGCATGTGCCATATCTGAAATGACTTACACGTGCTGTCTGTATCCTGCCTTTAAATCTCAAAGCAGCTTTCAGATGATGAATCTAGAGCACTCACTGTATAGCTGAAGTTCTGGGAAGCATGAATTTGGAACAGAGGAGTTTGCAACAGCATCACTAGCTTTGGAAAGGACACAATATGACAATGCAGTGCCATATACCAACAACAGGTGCTGCAAAAGGAATTTGAGTTGCAAGAACGAGCCCAGAAAATTAAAACTTTGGAGCATGTACTGAGCTCTGTAGTATTTCAACCACTTGAATGCACTGCCAATGTGTTTTTGTGACCAGCCACTTTTAACAAACCCGTAATTGGGCTCCATCAATTTTTAGAGATGCCTGAAGCAGCAGGAGAGGCCCATGTCACTACACAAAGGCTACTGTCTTTGTTATTGTTCATGATCATCATCTGGAGAGCAAAAGATAACATTATAATCTACTTCAGTAAAAAAAAAAAATCACCTTCCTCATAATATTTGCCTATGTGTCAGGTGCAACATGAAGAAACTGTTTCTACAGGTGATGTAATGAACCTTTATACTTTTTGATGTAAGCATATTGAAATACACCAAGCATGTGAACAAAGCTGCCAGCTGTCCATCTTCTGACAAGCTGACACTACTGAATGATGAAGCAAGTCATTTTAGAGCCTGAAACAATGGTTACAAATGAAGAAGACAAAACAACTTTTCACTTAATTACCCATGCAAAATCCCTATTCAACTATTTTTAATCCCCTCCCCATATAATTTAAAAAATACCACAACAAGAAATGTATTGCTTTATAACAGCAATAAACAGAAATTCCTGTAAGACCTAAATGATGCGTGTCTCTCCCTGCTCTTCTGAATCCACTAACACATATTATGCTAATCCTCCTATGTTATTCTTTCAACAAGATCACCTGTAAAGGCAAAAGAACATCAATGATCAATTATTTGGAATCCTCCATTCCATCAAATGCAAACTCACATTTACAGAAATGAAGGCTTTAGACCTGATAAAATTTGCACAAGCTATTTCTATTATCTAATGTATGACTATCTCAACACACAAATATTTACCAATTTGAGGCTTGCTATTACTCAAAACACTTCCTGGATTAGACAAGTATTACAGAAATGTGTATCATATAAAGAAATATGATACTTTTCAGAGTTTTAACATAATTTGTACTCTATAGCTGAGCTATAATAATTGCAAAAACAGTCTTGCAAGGACTAGCATTTATTAGTACACACAACCTGTTGTTTGCTTTTTCTGCCTTACAAATTGGCTTTGTCAGCTACAATTATCTTCCAAACAAATGCTGGTATTTCTTTTAGAGGTACAGCATCTCACGTCCATATGGAGGTGCCAACGGATCCTGGAAAGCCACAAATGTGTAATTTTGCTATTGTACTAAAGGTAACGTGCAATGTAAGAGACAACAAGGCAGAAATATGAAAAGAAATTCCAGACAAAGCTGACATTAAGTAGTTAATTAAGAAAGTAATGAAAAGAAGATAGCATTAATTAATGGAAAAGAAGTGCTTTCTTAGACAAGGAGGTATTTGTGAGAAGAGTAGAACATAGGAAGAAACTGATCTTAACCCAGAATGAAATAATACAATTAAATACAGAGAAGTATCTTTCCGTTTACCTTTTGAAGCCAAAAAT
Organism: Haliaeetus albicilla; assembly: GCF_947461875.1. NCBI lineage: Eukaryota > Metazoa > Chordata > Aves > Accipitriformes > Accipitridae > Haliaeetus > Haliaeetus albicilla. The sequence goes on along the minus strand of NC_091496.1, from coordinate 36,289,370 downwards.
TCTTAATGCAACAGTATGTAAAGTACATAGTATATTAATGGATATAACTTCTCTATCACTGAACTAATTAATCCTGAACATGTATTCTGACAGAAGTGCTGCTAAAGATTCTCCTGTATTATATATTGTAGTAAATTATAAATCTGTGGTTTTTAAAATATTTGTTTTAAACTCATCATAATTGGATTACTGCATTGTAATGAAAACCATATACTTCTGCACTGAATATCTGCCTTACATAACATCCAGATATACAGTGTTTAGGGTTACAAGAGAAAAATGGCTGGTATTTCATAACACTATAGAGAACATGTACCTACTACCTGATTTACAAATGTTTAACTTAGAGTTAGGGCACTTCAAGGGACCAATCCCTTATCAAATCTGAATTTTATATTACTTCCTTTTAAACACATATTTCTGTTGAAAATCCTCAAATTTAAAAAAAAACAAACCACAAAAACCCCAAACAAAACAACAACCCCAGAATTTTACCTTAAGTTCTAAAAGCTCCCATTTGGGCTCCAAAACAAACCAAGAAACAGAAATAAAATCAGCTAAAGCAAGTGAAAAAAACCTATCTTTAAAAGCTGCAAGAGCTGGCAACAGGTTTCATAAGTGCTTCCTAAAAATAACTAGAGCATTGCTAGGGAAAAACTAACACAAAAAAAAAAAAGAGGAAAAATAATAAAAAAGAAGAAAGACTTGCTGGATTTAAAATGGTGGATCCCTAGGAAAAAGTAACTGTTAAGGTTTGGTTTTGGCGTTACAGCTGTCTTTCACATGAGCAATGGGGGAAGGAGAGATTAGTTCTCAGCTGGAGGCTCAGCTCTGGTCAAGTAATTTTTCACACAATCATAGATACAATATATTTTTTATTTACTACACATTCACACACAGAGTACAATAGACTGCAGTTAAATACATGGATTTCAACTGTTTAACAGTGAGAGTTGGGGCTACTCACAATTGGTAGAAGCACAAGTGACACTTCACCCCTTAGGAAAAATCACTTCTGATAAATGCAGTATTTAACTGGAAGATATTGTATAAGATATTTAATATTTATGTCACCTTTTTAATATTTAACATCTTCATGTTTGACCACAAAATGCATGTTTGGAAAAATATTTTAAATTTGAATGAACTGTAAGAATAAGCCTCTTCAATTTCCCCCAGCTTGCATTAAAGATGAGTGCTCTCTGGTTTCAAGCATTTGAAAGATGCTCCATTATCTGTTAAAGTGAAATAATTCCATGTTTTTCTATATTCACCAACTTTTTTACAGTTGTGTACAACAAAAAAATATTACACACAAAGTTGGCCACTGGAATATGAAAGCTCTTCTTTTAGAGTTTTATCACATTCTTTATTAAACTTCTGATTTGGAATATAAAGGAGAAAACTCTTAAAAGTGAGAAGCCTCTTTTACTAAGCCTCTGCTCATTGTAATGTTCAAGCACACCTATCAGACTGATCTCTCTCAGATCTTCTAGCACTAAGACAGAGAAGTTGCTGGTTGTGATTATAGCCACTGATTAATTATGACAACAATTATAGCTAAAACAATTCAGCTGTAGTGGTCTCAAATCAATGTGTGATATCACATATGCTGCTATTATACCTTACCATCAATAAATAAGGGAAAACCTGACCACCATAAATATAAGTAGTTTATGCTTTTTTTTGTTGTCCATCTAAATTCAGGCAGGATAACAACAACAATGTATTTTTAGCATGACAAACTCTAAATGAAGTCTTTATATATTTTCTTAAAATGCTCAGCATTCTTTTTAGTGTCTATTCTACTGAGCACTAAGAGTTACCAAACAACTTTAACTGCGTTTCATTTCCTGATATCATGCGTTACAATACCTACGCTATGGAATAGTGACCAGTAACAATGCACAACCCAAATATTGCAAAACAAATCAAAATCCTTAAGCTAGGAGTTATAAAACATCAAAATTTGTTTCTGTCACACTGGGGCGATTAAATTAAATAACGTTTTAAGGTATATAGCTTACTTTCTGTTGTTCATGTTGTTATAATTATTTGATAGAGATGGAGAGATCTTTGGTAAAGTTGAAAAATTGGATGCACCTGGGGACCTTTAAAAATATGAAAATGATAAATTAGATAAAAATGCTGAGATATTAAAAACTATGAAAGAATGCTAACAAATGAACAATGCATATAAACAAGCATGGAAAAGAAATATTTTTTAGAAAGTGGGCAAAGCACTAAAAATACCTAGGACATGCAGCATTCAGAATCCAACTTTTAAAACTTGAAATGCTTCACAGTACTTTATATTTTCATATCGTGTTGAAGAAATAGAGCTATTAAAAACAAAAAGCAAGCAAACAAACAAAAAAATCACAGGCCACTGTACTAAAAAAATTGTTTTCAGTTTACAGTATGACTATAGATATTTCGATGTGCTAAAACCTAGAATGTAAAGTTTCTAACATGGAAATTTTATGAAGTTTTCATTTAACCATAAACGGATGTTGATACAAGATACAAAAATGATTAAGGTACATACTTCAAGGCTAGTTTAATAGCAGCATGAAACCATTTAATTAAAATCTATTAATATTGTTAAAAAAATCCAGGATATTATGTACAACACTAAATAACCTTTAAAAACCTTTTTTTCCAAAAGTAATAGCATTATCACTCATACCCACTGTTTAAGACTGTTTTTAAATATAAGAATATTGATAATTTTAATCACAAACAATACACAGCTATCTTGCAGTGTATTTTTCTTTTTCTGATAAAATCTTACAGATAATCATGGAAAAGGCTCTGAATACTCAAAGGAATTTATGCACCTTCATGTTTTTGTGGGCCCTATGCAACCCCAAGTGGTTTGCAAAAAGCTCCAGCTGTCATTGGAAAGCTTTGAAATACATAACACAATATTAAGAGAAGAAATTCTGGATGCTCAGTATGTTTTTAAGCACCTTTCAAGAACTAAACTCTGCAAGGAGAGAAACATTTTTACACAGGAAATCTTCCTGAGTATATTTTCACATTGATTTTCAACTTTTTATTAATAAACCTTTTCCAAAAGATATATTACCATGTCAAGAAAATGTTACTTAATTTTTAGAGTATTCTGACCCAACATTCATAAAGCTTTCCTGTAGATTTCCTTTATCAATCTAAATCCTCTTCTTTGAACATTATCTTCAAAGAAGTAAAATACAGTATCCACAAGAAAGATATAAAACTGAAGTCAGTTTAACCCTACTTAAAATTCAAGACAGAAGTTAAATTATGCACATTCATACATGTAATTATTTTAGAAGAAGCTACTTGAACTGAGTCATTTTGAACTGAAATTGAACGTTTTGAAACGACTTTGAAGCTTTTATATGATTTAAACCAAATTCAAATGCAACACATTTTAAATTTAAAACCTGAATGTATAAGTGTTCTCTAAAAAATTAAAAGAAACCAGAATGAGCTACATAAATAAAACTCTGGTTTGCACCAAAAACTAAAAACAAGTTAATTTTTTTCTTAAAGAAGATGACCATGAGTAGTTTTATTCCTTGATAGCATTTGCTACCAAATACAAAGTGATAACAACAGGTAAAACAGCAAGAGACTCGTACTACTCTGAGGTGTGCAGCCTTTCTATTTGCTTATGGCTGCTTACATTGCTAAACCCTGTGTACAGAGAAGAACAGAATTCATTCACAGCTCTTACAGCTTTTAATACATTTCAATGCTTGTGGCAAAACTTTGTAACAATGTTGGCAGAAATCCCCTCCACCATTTAAAACAAAAAAATAAGATCAAAACAAGGATAATAAAAAACCCTGAGAAGACAGTAAATGCTAATGCTGAATGTATTGCCATACTTCAGTTCTGCCTTTAAAATTGTACAAAAAGAATGTCCAAAAGTATCTACTCATAAAACAACTGCATTGACTTAGGAATCTCCTAAGACAAAATGAGTAATCAAATGTGCAACAAAAACTCAATTATGCTTTAATTGCAAGGTTCTAAGACAAAGTATATGTCCTTTTAGTAGTATACTAACTTCAGTATGTATTAATGTTACTGTGGTGTTAAAACACCACAGAAAGATGTCCAAAGAATACAGTTACTTGCTTGACAAAAATAATCAATTTTAAACTCTGATTGTAAAAAAAACAATAATCAGTAAATGGCCTAGTTTCTCACATGCAGGAGAAGAGTAAACAAAATTCTCAACATAGCTAGAAAAGCATCAGGAACTATGTAACAGATAAATTTGAATGGTAACTTTTCCCCATCTAACAAACAAAACACACAAAATTATTTATTGTAGTTTAGCATTTTAACAGTCCAGCAAAAGACAGGTTAAAACCCAAACTTTACTGTAGTCCTATGCCAAGATAGATGGTAAATCACATTAGATACTGACTTCCCTACACGCTTCATTAAGCCTATCGTTAAACTGCACTACACTTTAACTCCCATAGTGATCCACAGCAGAGACATAAATACAGATGTCAGCAAAAACAACGGCAACCAGAACAACTGTTTTCCTCCAATAATCCGTGGGCATCTCCTATACATTGCCTGGATCACAACGATAAAAAAAAAAGCAGACAAGGCTTCTTCGGACAACTGGAAGAAGCCTCACGTTCACAGGCCCTAGTCCTTATGGGGGACTTGAACCCTTGTGATACCTGCTGGTGGGACAACACAGCAGGGCGCAAGTAATCCAGGAAAGTTCTGGAGTGCATTCATGACAGCTTCCTGACACAGGTGATTGAGGAGCCAACAAGGAGAGGTGGATCAGATACTTACAAACAAGGAGGAATTAGTTGGGGATATGAAGGTTGGGGCCTTGGCTCCAATGAACATAAGATGGTGAAATCCAGGATCCCAAGAGAGAGCAGGGCAGAAAGCAGTAACACAACCCTGGCCTTTGGAGAGCAGACTTCAGCCTTTTCAGGGATCTGCTTGGAAGAGTCCCATGGGATACAGCCCTGGAGAAAAGAGGGGCCCAAGAAAGCTGGTTGATATTCAAGGACCATCTCCTCTAACCTCAAGAATGGTCCATCCTGACAAGTGGAAAATCAAGCAAAAGCAGGAGGAAGCCTGCATGGATGAACAGGTTGCTCCTGACCCAGCTCAGACATCAAGAGAAAGTGGCTGAGTGAAAGCAGAGGCAGATAACCCAGAAGGAACATGGAGATACCGTGCAGTTATGCAGGGGTGAGGTCAGGAAAGCCAAAGCCTACCTGGTGTTAAATCTGGCAAGTGACATGAAGGCCAACAAGATTCTACAAGTACACAAACAGCAAAAGGAAGACCAGGGAAAACATGGGCCACTGCTAAATGGGACAGGGGCCCTGGTGACAAAGGACGTAAAAAAGGCTGAGCTACTCAAGGCCTTCTTTGTGTCAGTCTTTACCAGTAAGACCAGTTTTCAAGAATCCCACGCCCCTGAAACCAAAATCTGGAGCAAGGCTGACCTACCCTCAGCGGACGACAATCAGGTTAGGGGGCACCTAAACACACTGGAGATACACAAGACCATGGGGTCTGATGGGATGCTGGCTGATGTTACTGTGATGGCAGTCTTGTTTATTTTTGAAAGGTCCTGGCTATTGGGAGAGGGCTCTGAAGACTGGAAGAGGGCAAATGGCACTGATATCTTCAAGAGGGCAAGAGAGAAGATCTGGGGAACTACAGGCTAGTCTGCCTCATCTCAATCCCACAGAAAGTGATGGAGCAACTAATCCTGGAAACCACTTCCAGACATATGAAGGACAAGAAGGTGACAAGGACAAGTCAGCATGGATTTATAAAATGGAAATGTTGCTTAACCAGCCTGATAGCCTTCCATGATGAGATAACGCTTGGCAGATGAGGGGGGGAGCAATGGATGTTGTTTATCTCAGCTTCAGTAAGCCTTTTGACACTGTCTCCTGTAACATCCTCATAGACAAGCAGATGAAGCAGGGGTTACTTAAGCGTACAGTGAAATGGATTAAAACCAGCTGAATGGCTGGGCCCAGATGATTCTGACCAGTGGCACAAAGTCCAGTTGGAGGCCAGTCACTAGTGGTATATTCCAGAGGTCAGTAGTAGGTTCTATACTCTCTAACATCTTTATTAATGACCAGAACATGGGGACGGAGTGCACCCTCAGCAAGATGAGAGATTTCAGGAAAACGGGAGGAGGGACTGATACACCAGATGGGTGTGCTGCCATTCAGACAGACCTCGACAGGCTGGAGAAATGGGCAGACAGGAACCTCCTGAAGTTCAATGAGAGGAAATGCAAAGGCCTGCACCTGGGGAGGAATAACCCCAGGCACCAGTACACACTGGGGTGGAGGTGGTGGTGGTGGGGGGGCGACCGCATGGAAAGCAGACTGGCAGAGAAGCACCGGGGGTCCTGCTGGGCAAAGAGCTGGACATGAGCCAGCAACGTGTCCTTGGGCCAACATCCTCGTGGGCTGCACCGGGAAAAGCATTGCCAGCAGGTCAAGGGAGGTGATCCTTCCCCTCCACTCGGCACTGGCGAGACACCCCTGGAGTGCTGGGTTCGCTTCTGGGCTCCCCAGTACCAGAGATACAGGGATGTACTGGAGCAAGTTCGGCGGGAGGCCGCAGAGGTGATCAAGGGATTGCGGCATGTGACCTATGTGGAGAGGCTGAGAGAGCCGGGACCGTTCAGCCTGGAGAAGAGAAGTCTCCAAAGTGATTTTATCAAAGGGTAGAAATACCTGGTGGGGGAAGAGTAAAGGAACCTGAGCCAAACTCTTCTCAGCGGTGCCCCCTGAAAGGAGAAGAGGCCACAGGTATAAATTGAAATAAATGAAATTCCATCTGAATATAGGATTATGTTCACACAAAAAGAAAAACACACAAAAAATTATAAACTGTCACTTTTTTTTACAGTGAGGGTGGTCAAAAACTGGAACAGGTTGACCACAGTGGTTGTGCAGTTTCCACCTCTGGAGATACTCAAAATGTGCCTGGACATGGTCCTGGGCAACCTGCTCCAGCTGCCCCTGCTTTGAGTAGGGGGACTGGATGAGATTATCTCTAGAGGTCCTTCCATCCTCAAGGACTCTGATTCTGTGAAGGTGTGGTTATAATCAGGCTAATATACAATTTAGTATTTTAAAGCACTCTTTAGTATGCTTAACTTACTTCAGTTTAGACTATTCTCTTCTTACAAAACCCAACTAATTCAGTTAATCATACTTCTCTGGGGGTTGTGCATGAAAGGTTGATACTTTAACATTCAGTAATCAAAACAAATATTAATGTTCAGGGCATGCATTTGTTAAGAGTTTCTCAACCCTGCATTAACTGATATTAATGAGCATGTTTGTTAAACTAACTTGAAAACGTCTGTTGTACATTACCAATGTTTGATGTTTACCCACAGGGGCTCAGACACATGGTTACCACAGTCTAACAAGTTATTATGCATCAGCAATCAGCAGTCCAGCTCTTGACTAGCAGACAAGCTCTGACAGCTCTTGCTTTTACAATTTAAGACATCACAATAAGTCCCCAGTAAGCTCTATTCTCCACAATTATCTTTCTTGCAGCAAAGTCAGTAAAAACACACACCTGTCTGCACATCAACTGCTTCGGGGGAATAAAATAACAGATTTTATACCTCTTGATTAAAGATGACACTTTTCAGTAGACAAATAGTTTTTCTTTTGAAGCCTAAAATACTTGGATATGCAAGCATTAAATTATTTCAAAAAGGATAGCTTAGCATCTTTTATTATTTTTTTTTTTTCTTCAAAACATTATGGGATCCAGCTCAGAAAAAAAAGAATGAAGAGCCTTTAGTGTTTTTCCAAGATAAAGAGGCATACATTTTTGAACCAGAAAAAAATTTATGAAAAAACTTACCATGTGACTAAGTATTGTAAGAAAACATTCATTATTACCAAGAAGAAAAACTATAAATGTGCACAGTCTCAAATTTTTGTGTGGTCAAAAAAAAAATATCAGTGTATTCCCTTTTACATGCAAAAACTGTTAAAGTTAACAGCAGACCATCTGTAAATTATGCAGTTTGATTAGAATGATTTATTCCACAGTGAAGTCTAAAAAAACTGGATTAGAATTAAATCTCTTACTTTTATTATACACAGAGATATATATTGCTAGATTAAAAATTCTTACGTTTTTTGCCATATAAGAAGCATTTTTGAAGAATATGATGAATCAATAGATTTAATACTTGTTTATTAAGTTTTCCAAGAAAACAGCAAACAATGCTTCTCTAAACTTAGAACGAAATAAGTTTCTAGTTAATAGCTTCTTTGTATCCTTCTCTAACTTGCTTTTCTGTTTGCACATAAACAGGTAACAACTTCTTAACAGAAAACTAATAGAAACCTTGTCCTGGCTATTCATTTGGTAATTCATGGAACTCCAAAACTTAAGCTCCTTCCTTCTCCTTATCTCAAGTTTTATAATCACAGATTGGATGAAAGGTTTTAATTGTACGTTTTTTCCCTGAACACAAGTAATCTGATTTCGTAGTACAGCTGCTTAAGTTATTTGAACTACAACCTCAGATTTTTTTTTATATCTTAGTCTAAAACATCCTCTTGATGATAATAAACCATTCAAATAGGGTTGGTTAGTTAGTTGTTTTTCCACCTGTGGAATAATCTCCCACAGAAGTATACAAATATGAAAAAACAAACCTGACTGCACACAGATCACAAGCCTTCATTCAAGGACTGGGATCAGCAGCAACTAAGCTACAAAAGCAGCTTGGATCTCCATGTTTGGATGAGTTTGTCACATGTATGACACTGAAGAGATAGTTACTCAAAGAAAAGTTAGTATAACAAAATTTGCTGCAGAACTGCCCATTAAAGCTGAGTAATATCTATTTTGGGAGCAGATGACAGTAAAGACATTCCAGAAGAAGTCACTATGAGCTCACTAGAAAAAGTTTCACAGAAGCCAAGCTTCCTGAGCAACAAACATCCCAGTAGCCAATATGAACACTTGACATAAACAGAACCTCTCAGAGACCCCAAAATCCAGCTATTCCTAAGCCTGACTGATCCTGTGCACATTTTAAGAATGTACACAATATTCAGATGCTTCCAGACAAAAAAAAACCCAGCAAAACACAAAAATATTAAGCAGCATTAAAATATGAGACAATATCAGATATCATTAAACTGTAGTGGGTTTTTTACAGCAGATATTCCAATTACTTCCAAAATTAAGTAAATGTAGAAGTTAGAAGAACAGTACACCTAAAAGAAATCCAAATACTGACCAGCTTGGCCATAAAGCTGAAATTCTAAGTTGCAGAGCTGGGTCTCTGCTCCTATATAAAAAGGATCTCAAACTTGAAATCGTTTCTTCCTAGTTTCTTCACAAGAAGAGACAATTATGATGATAATCGATCTTTTAACTTCTACCGATTCGTTCTAATTCTAAGAGAAACAGAATTATAATTTTTGAAGTGTTCCTTCCTATACCGAGCTGAGGTTCCAATTTGGCCACTTTCAAAGTAAATATGTTCTTTTCTTGCAGTAGAAGAAGATTCTCACACCTTTAACACGTTTCTTATTAAAAACTGTCAACGTTCACCACCTGCAGTAGGAAGAAAGAAAAATTGCCAAAAGAAGCAATCGATACAAAGATTGCTGCTATGCTTCCGCTAACAAGAAAGAGGCAGGGAAAATGTGCAGAACATCTTACTCTGTCATTTTCAACTGTCACAACATAGGTTGTGCTGCCATTCAGACAGACCTCGACAGGCTGGAGAAATGGGCAGACAGGAACCTCCTGAAGTTCAATGAGAGGAAATGCAAAGGCCTGCACCTGGGGAGGAATAACCCCAGGCACCAGTACACACTGGGGTGGAGGTGGTGGTGGTGGGGGGGCGACCGCATGGAAAACAGACTGGCAGAGAAGCACCGGGGGTCCTGCTGGGCAAAGAGCTGGACATGAGCCAGCAACGTGTCCTTGGGCCAACATCCTCGTGGGCTGCACCGGGAAAAGCATTGCCAGCAGGTCAAGGGAGGTGATCCTTCCCCTCCACTCGGCACTGGCGAGACACCCCTGGAGTGCTGGGTTCGCTTCTGGGCTCCCCAGTACCAGAGATACAGGGATGTACTGGAGCAAGTTCGGCGGGAGGCCGCAGAGGTGATCAAGGGATTGCGGCATGTGACCTATGTGGAGAGGCTGAGAGAGCCGGGACCGTTCAGCCTGGAGAAGAGAAGTCTCCAAAGTGATTTTATCAAAGGGTAGAAATACCTGGTGGGGGAAGAGTAAAGGAACCTGAGCCAAACTCTTCTCAGCGGTGCCCCCTGAAAGGAGAAGAGGCAATGGGCACAAACCGAAGCACAGGCAATTCCATTTAAATGTAAGAAATTTATTTTACAGTGTAGGTTGTCAAACACTGGAATAGGTTTTCCAGGGAGGCTGTGGAGCCTCCATCCTTGGGGATGCTCAAAACCTGACTGGACACAATCCCAAGCAACCTGCTCTAGGTGACTCTTCTTTGAACAGGGGATTGGACCAGACAATCTCCAGAGGTGCCTTCCAACCTCAACTATTCTACGATTCTGTAAAAAGCTTAGCTGATGTTCTGAAATGATCCTGCCCTTTTCAAGCAATATAAACCTTTCATTCTTTCCAATATTCTATATTTTGACCTTTCTAAATATGGCATTTTATTCCCTGGCCTCAGAATTTATGTTTACAATTCGTAGTTCTCTCAAACAAGCACTACAAAGAGGTAGTCACAGCAGGAACCAGTGCGAGACCAGCGTGTGACCAATGACGGGACTGCAGGAAGGTAGCTGGATGTATACTATTTGTGATGACAAACTAATACTCCTAATGCATCTCACACAGAAGACTCAAACCCAAGTGTGTAATATTTCTACCCTTTTAAACATTTATTAGATTTTTCATCGTTTTAAACAGATGTAAAAACCTGTCCCCATTACTGCTTGTTGATAGTTTCTATCTGAATCTACTAAATTTTGCAAATTTTCCACTATTACATTGCATTTGAATACCAAATTTCAATCCATCTTTCTGATACCTGACAAACCTCAAAAACATGCCTTCATCTTCATTTGCTGGCTTACTTATAGCCTCCACTGACACCAGTATTCTCAGTTATCGTTTTCCTTGTCCCCAGATCAAACATCTTCCAGGACATATTCTTTAATTTATATATTGCTCCTGAATGCCTTCCATAAAGTGGAATGGAAATCTGGCAGAATAAAAGCAGGTACCAACACCAAGAATATCTTCCTACCCAAACTTCCAAAAAGAATCCGTGACATTGAGTTATCTAAATTCTTTTAACTTCCAAAATCTATGTTTAAAATTTGACTCAGAATTTACATTTCTACTAGACGTTTTTTGAGGTCAGAGACTAGACTTCAAGTATTTTGCATCCCATTCTCTCTGCTGCTCTACATTCTCAATTCATTGTGTCATAACATCTTGGTAAGCAAGATTACGCTGTTCATACTAAGCTTAAATTGAACTCAGACTTCATTAAGCAACTCAATAAAAGCTAGTGTTCCTAATAAAAGCCCTTGACATAAACCACCAAAAATAAGAATCTGTCCTTCAAACGATAAGCAATGATAATATAAAAATGTTTTAAAACAACAGTGAACCTCAATTAAATGAATGCAGAATATCAAAAGAAATAAAAGGAACTTAAAAGAACTTTTCCTGAAAGATATGTTCAAGAACCAGCCAACAATGGGAGAAAACACAGTTAACTATCTGTAAGGCTGAGATCATGTTAGTTTACTAGTTAACTAGTTCCAACTGTTCTTCAAAACCAACAGAACATGTTTTAGATTCTGGAAACAATATTAAAAAAAGTTTATCCATTAAATGAGAAGAACCACACTCAAGTCTTTCTACTCACTTGCCATTATCAAGGTACTGTTGATAATGGCAGCAGGAAGAACAGAAAAGAAAGAGAACATTGTGCTCTCTTAATTGACGACAGCCCAACAAAGAACAAAAGCAACATGCTGGTAATGAGAACTGCAATTTAAATAATGGTTATGTGTAAATATTGTGCTCTGGAGATAAAAGGACAAGCTATCCATGGGAACATTTAGATATAAAAAAATACTGATAAAATACATATATCTATGTTCGCCTAACAGATACATTATGCTTTGAAACAGAAATCTAAATAAAATAAGCCAAGTTTTACGGTTTTCTACTATGGATTTTTTTTTTTCTATTTTTAAGCAGGATAACATGTATCACTGACTGAAATCAACAAAATTAAGCAGCGTACATGCAGGAATTCACCATTATTAATATGTAACGCTTATAACAAATACACTATTCAGCATATTTTCAGCTAAAACATCTGAAGGCTGATTTTCAAAATAAAATGCCACTTTTAAAAACAGGCTTTTTTTAAAGCAAAATAACATGTGAAAATAGTTAAGCTATAGTGAATAATATGACTTAAATTCACAACTTACTTAGGAGTTGAAGGACCTCTTGGCCATGTCCCATCCTCATTCTTCTGTTCTATCACCAGTACCTATCACAAAAAGTGTAATAAGAAAACTGAAATAAAAGTATCATTAGATTGCTTTCTGTTCCAATCTTTTTAATGGATTTGCTGATGTGTAATTGAGATAGAAAAGACTGATGTTTAAGTTACCATTCCCTGAGGTTCAAGAATATTCTATTCAATTACACTGCATTTTCCTCTTGCTCTATTCACTTTTTTCTCCCCACAACTTAATTTGTGCAACTTTGGTCAAGCCACTTAACATTTGTATGCCTCAACAATCCATAGATAAAATGGCAAGACCTTACCTCTCAAAGAGGTCAGAAGACGACTTGCAATGTCTAAACAGCATCTATGAATCTATAGAAATCACATGTCTGTACAACAGCCCTGTTAAGGAAGGGATATTCCTGAAGGAATTTTGCCTCTCATACACACAGATTGGTAGGGAAAAAAACCACCAAACCCAAAACCTCAAACCAAACCATTTTCTGCCTTGATAACCTTAAAATCATACTTGTCTGGTTACTCCTGTATTTGTTGCAAAAGCATTAATCTAATATTAATTTTCCAGTGGGACAGTTGGTTAATGAAATTAATTTCATTCAAGTTGTTATTGGTACAAAAGGGAGTACAGAACACTCAGTCCTAAACACAGGCATCAAGTGCCATTTGAAACGCATTTAGGTATTTCAGATATCTGCCCTATGCTGGCAGATATGACACAGGACCTACAAAAAGCTCATGCCTTTCTGGATTGACAGCTGGGATAGCCTAGATCATCTGAAATGGCAACTAGACTCCAATACTTAAACTGAATCTAACTCTTAATTTCCAATGCAACTAATTCTGCTTAACTGTACACTGATGTTTCAGGATGCTAATTAACTGCCATGCTGAGCCCATATGTGTCTACACAGTGACATACATTCATTCACATATGCACTTACGCTCAAGACCTTATACATAAGTCATGCTGCCACTTGAAGATGTAATCACATTTTCAGTCTGAAGACATTAAGACATTACATTGAAAACCAGCTTTCTATCATGAGCTGCTTTCTATCTGGAAAAGATTAGTCTGCTATCTTTGGTCATGAATGCTGTAAGACAGATTCTGCTATACTTCCTTCCATTGGCTCTAAGAGACTACTAAATAAAAGGAAGATTTAGACTTAGAAGTTCAATGAAACCCCTAAAGACTCACTTCAGAAACCAATTAATAAATTCAAAACATTGATTTACTCAACCACACGCATAGTTTAGAATTACACCGTAAAAAAATTACTATTAGGTTAGATAGACTGTAAATAGTCAGAATAACTATTATTAGATTAGGAGGCTCAGCAAGAAAAACAACAACCTTGTGTGTCAGCAAGTGCAACTGACCAAACACACATGGTCTACCACGACATTCTGCATTTTCAGAAACCATGGTTAAACTTGGTTTTGAACAATATTTGTTTTGCTGAAAGTACAGATGTCACCTAGAGATCTTTTTATGGCTGTATTAGACCATGCTTGCTTCATAGTTAATGTTTCACTAGGATAGAGGCAATTTGCAAGTTATGTCTTTGATGCAAATCTTTTATGGGACATGCGGGCTTTTCCAGCAGGACCTCTGAATTGTTAGAATTACCTATGTTAGGGTTTAGGTGCATGCAGCATGAAGCTAAAGGGCACAATAGTTCATGCTGTTATTTTGGTGCACTGATTACTTACCTTCCATGCCATAAAAGAAAACTGAAGCACGGCATAAATACTGCTGGTAAGTAGGTTAGAGTCAAGTATTTCAAGGCAAAAGGAAATACTTTAATATAATCTTGCCTACAACTACTGCCATGAAATTTCATCCATTCATACTTGTAGTACAACAGCATAAAATACAGCTGCTGAAAAAAAATCCAAGTCTATTTGAAGACTAAAGAATCAATGTAATAATCTGAAAAGTTATTCTAATAATGAAATTGTTCAATCAGTTTGCATTTCTATTTGTGTAGCTTTAACATCCAATCTTTGTTCTTTATATACATCTGAAAAGGTAAAAAAATTATCTTGTAAGAAATCCTCCCATAAAGGGATTTTAAAGTGATATTGTCTCATGCTAAAGCAGGTTTTCAAGCTGTTTTGTCTCTATAGTTCTTATTTGAATTATTTTCATTTTTTCTTAATTTCTTTCTGATATCTGGACAGTAGAATTTGAGTAGAAGACATTATTCTTTTAAAGTACCTAAAAAGTTCTTCAAATTTGGGGTTCCATTATGGGAACACATCCCAGATCTTAGGAATATTTTTTTATTTCAGATTTTACAAAATCCAAAGTCAACAATGTTATGTTCATTTACTTTTAATTCACCAGGAGAGTTAAACTCATCTTTAATCTTAAAAATATACTCAAAGACTACTTTTATTTTGATGACTTTGTTTATAAAATCCTCTATCCTAACACAATCTATTAAAAGGCAATTTTCATTTAAAAAGAAGAAAAATTCATTGGGTAGAGCTACATTTTCATGAGCAAAAAAATAAATGTATTAAAAAAAGGAAATAATATTACACTGTACCTGTCCCTGGTATAAACCAGCATCCTGTATGGTACTGTCTGGTTTATTCAAAGGTTCAAAAGTATTACTCATGTATTTGTTCCACAATCTGGTCTCTTTTTCACCTGGAATATTGAAGATTTTTCTTATCTCTTTTTCAATTGTATCTGTTTTGAAAGGGAGAGAACACAAGTTTAGCATTTCACTACACAAACAGTATAAGGCTGAATAAAGCATCAGAATCACCTACTTTTTTCTTATATTCAAAATATGAACAAAACTGTAGAAATAGCCATGCAACTACATGTCCTACATGTTGTAGGACAAGCAGGAAGTTGCTAGTTTGCTTACCTTTAAAATGGAAACAGAGGACTATTTTATCCCCTCCTGAATCTCTTAGCAAAGCAGACCAAATAAAGACAAGGTGATAAATAACAGATGACATGAGGTACCTAGGTACCCATCTACTAATTTCTCAGAGTGTGGGTAACACAGGAGTGTGGACGGGTAGGGCATGATTAAAACCGAGACTGGCAGCAAAACCAGGAGCAGGAATGGCAAGTCATTCTGTTCCTCTCCCTAAATCAAACCCTTTTTGGTTTTCACTTTTCTACTACCCATATCCCAGTGCAATTATCACCAAGCACAACATACATGTGTAAAGTTTAATTTACATGCTCACAGAAATTAAAGACCACTCTTTAAAACTGAAGTGCATAAATTTATTTTAAAAGGACAACAAAAGATTTTATGTTCCTGAAAGATTTAACATAAAAATGGTCTACCAGCTCTTACTCTACCTGACAGAAATATAATCAGTGTTACATAATTTTAAGGTAGTAGAACTATTGTCTACAACTGGAATTTAAGAAGTTCATAATTAACTCCATTCTCCTTATGCAAAAGTAGAGTTTTTTAAAGACTTCTTTAATTTGAACTAACATGTGCAGTGCTACATCATAGCAACCTCACTTAGATTATTTTTTTTTAACCGGTACACTCATAAAGCCCCTTGGCAGCCAAGTCTCATAACAGCTAACATAGAAAACAAAATAGGAGTCAAGAAACATACAGTTTATTCCTGATGATCACTGAAAACGCAATTATAAAAATGGGCACTGTAAGCTCTTTGAGAGACATTCTCCTGAAGTCTCAGGATAAAATACCAGTGTTTCAGCTCCTCTAGAATTCCCCTTGTCACCTTTTACTTAAGATTATTATTTTCTCTTCTAATAACAACAACTATGTTAAATATGAAAAGTCAAAATGAGACTTGAAGCTTAAGAGTATCTTGTAAAAATCCTGCCATTGGCTCGTGAAATGCATGACAACTGGCCAATATAAAATTTGTAGATATTGTAGACAACTGAATACAATTTTCTTCTATACTAGTTAACACACATTTTAGTATGAAAGCAAGCGTTAGACTGGATCACTTGTTTCTGCAACAGAGATAATCTGTAGGCAAGGTAGGTGCTATAAACAAGATAACAGGCTGTTACTTCATTTGTTGACTTTAAAAAAAAAGTACTGTGAATCAAAATTCAATCAATTATTTCAAATAACTGTATTTGAATGTAAGAATGAATCTACTCAGCAACAATCTTAAAAAAAATATTCCAGATTTATCAATGACTTTCACTAAAAGAATTTACAAAAGATAATTTTTCACTATCTTATTAATACCATGAGAATTAATTATTTGAGCATTGCAGCTTGTATTCTTTGGGAGTATTAAGTTAACATTTATTATGTTAATTTTCAACATATTCCAGCTTCACTAACAGAACTGTTATGAGACAGGAAGCATCAATCCTATCAGATGACTACACATTATGTCCAAGACTCTGGGAAGGGCATGTTCCACCTGACTATTATGCTAATTTTGAGACTGTGAAACTAAGGTTCGTTTACGTACTTCCATGAACATAACCAATGCACACTTTGTAATTCTTCCCTCCACGCCCCAGCAAGTATCATTGAAGTGCTGGCTTATGATCTAAAGTGAAAGTGCCTGTTCCAGTGTAAATGAAAACATTACATGCAAATATGTGTGGTCTGAGGCGTACTGTGTATGGGGTTCTCCTCTAGTAGTGTTATACACATCCCATGTACGAGATGAATAGTACTAGGATGAAGTCTGAGAGAGACGGGAAGAACTGCCCTTTAAAGATGCCTCTCACCCCAAAAGCTATATAGCACCAATTTGAGATAGTTCAATTTGAGAGTCAAAGGTTATGGATCCTATATAGGATATATCCTGTATCATTAAAAAAATCAGACAGCTCCTCCAAAAAAAACCAGCTGCATGATTTAAGTACTATTTTGCAAGACTACATGGAAGAGTCTTGATGAGATGCTGGAGAAGTTCAGTGTATCCTAATACAAGTACACCCTGACTCCTAAAGGCTAGTGCTATCACAAATATTGGCTAAAGGAAACTGCAGTAAAATGTTAATCTGTACTTTGAAACAGTAATCCCAGCGTCCCTAAGAAGGGACAGGCTAGTCACAGATCGCAGAATAAATTGTCCTCAAGGGTGGCAAGTTTTACATTCTTGTATTCTGCAGCAAATTAAAGGGAAAGATGCATCAAAGCCATTTGCCACGATAATTTACTAGCAAAAGTCCAAAAAAGTCCATTAGATGCAGAGCCACTGGTGTAATCTACAAAATTTATCAGCTCAGTTTTGAACTGGTTTTGGCACTGCAGACACAACCTGACTCCTATTCGTCCATAACAGAGGCTATAGACAGTCTTTCTGTCATTTTGTGGTTTGTAAGACTCTTGAATAAAGGTAGAAAAGGCCTACACATTAGCTGATGACTTAGTTTTATTGTACTTTCATATGATTTAGACTCCTGAATGGATCATTAACTCATTTTCACTCAGAAATCCTGATGTTCCCTAGGATAAGCAACAATAACTAGACTGAAATGCTGCCTGAACTACATCCATTGTCTAGCTCACTTTCTTTTTAGAATTAAACCCGCCTCCCAAAAGTTAGTCATCAATCAGTCACAAAGTTAATATGCACTGCCCCAAGGCAAGAGTCCTCAATTGTAAGAGATGCCTAAGAAGGTCCAAAGAACATATTAGATGTTTCCAGCACGACCCCAAGAAAATGACTGTCATTATTAGGTCTACCCTCTATAATTGTTTTTTCCTACCTTGTACTAACTTATTCACATACAGCTTAGCTTAGTTTCTATTTGAACGGAAAAGCAAAGGTATTGCAGGAATAACACGCATTTGAAGATTGGTAGGTGAATATTATATTGTGCTCCGAGTATTTAAGTTGCTCCAAAACTTTCTCTGTTTATGTGAATTAAGGAAGGTCTTGCCTTGGATCTTTTGAGGGCAGTAAATAATGTAATCAATTATGGTGGGTAGAAAAATTGAAACTTTTTGAAAAGACCATAGTACCTTATGCCCACTCACTTCAGAGGGGCTGATACTGAGTCTTTGGTACTACAAGTCTTCTGCAGCCGTAATGAAAATGCATCCCTGGCATATGCAAGGAAGGGTGAAAAGTAACCAAGATTCTACGAGATTCCTCTTGTATATTATTTATTGATATAATGAGTATCTCTGCTATGTATTTGATGAATTCCAGAACTACCTTAAATACACTTAAGGTATGGACCGGGGGGGGGAGAGGGGGGGCAGGGAATCACCATCTTATTAATGGATAAGAGAAAAACCTCAGGGATCAACGATTCTTTCACTCTTAAAAGCGGGTTTAATTTTTCTAGCTCTTCTTCTAAGATACAAACTCTTTTGGATGTCCTGGCTAGGATAGCCCTGCTTGGTGCTCTGCGTAAGAAGATTCAGCTTCAGAAAAGGCGTGTTTTAAGGCTTCCAAGAGCATGTCATCCACATCTCACGAAAGCAAGTAAGGCCAGTGTCTGCAAAGGGGTTGCCAGTGAGCCTGGCTGTTTCTCATTACCCTTTATGACAATTTTCTCACAACTGTAATTCTCTCTCTGCTAAGAAACAATGAATACATCTCCAAGTAACAGTCATTCCAAAATGCCCTGCTTCTGATTAGAAAAAGAAAATATCAGAAATTCAACCATTACCTATAATTCCAATGATACAATTAAATTCAGTATAGCTGCAAAATACCTTGTATTTGGTCCTCAGGGAAGGATAATGTTAAATTGGTTTTTCTAAGTTTCTGGGTTTGCTTACAGAATAATGAAGTACATCTCCCAAGTTAAACCAGATCTCAAAAAAGGCCAATTAACATGCAACACTGAAGCCCTGTTTCAAGGACAAATTTTGTAATTTTTAAGTTTCTACTCTAATAGAAGCAGATATTACTTAACTTAAGGATTAAAATTTAACGATGTAAAATGATTCTGTTTTTAAAGCAAGCAATCTGCAAAGAATTAAACTGTAGGAAGTATAAGTCACTACCCATAATGTAAAGAGAAGCAAAACCTGAAAAAACTACATTGTTGTCAAAGAATGTAAACAAAGAGTAATGGCTGGGCATAAAGCACCAAGGGCATAAAGTACAATTTTAACTGCACAAATACAGCTAATTGAAAGACTCTCATCTCAGATATACATGCACAAATACACCAAAAATAGAGTTTAAATGATCGGCAATATCTTTGCATATGTTCTGATTGTTATTTTCAGAGCCAAATGTTATCAAAATATGGTTTCAAACAATGACACAATGGTCAAAGAGCAGGCAAAATAACTATAAAGGTAAGTTAAAGGTTTAATACAGGACTCGGTTACTGTAAAAGATTGTGCCTAGCCTGCCACTTCACAGCCCAAAGAATAGTGCCTTTGTAGGTCACCTTTAGCCATTAATTTATAAATTCAATTCATTCTTCTGTTTTGTAATATACCCTTCTCTTTATATATATATATGTATGACTCAAAAGTGTTGGCTAGTGAAAGACATGAATAGAAACACATAAAAAAAAAGTACATTTCTTACACACCAAAAGACAACAAAAAGTACTACGGAATCCAATAAAGATAATGAGAAACATCCCACTGTTCACTTCCTGAGAAGCGCAAACCTCAGAGTTAACACAGATGCCTAGATAATAAAATACACAATTATTTTTTTTAATTGTATTAAAAATCCTAAATATTCCAAATCATTTAACTTTTCATTTTGACCCAAACAAGACTAATCCCATCCTTTTTAATGGTTACCATACCCATCTATCATTTTACCTAGAGACTTACTTATTCAGAACTTGCTACCAAGCACTATTTAAACAAGTAACAATCGTATATTTTTAAAAACAGTTGTGCATACCTATTGTATCAGCTTTACTAAATCTTCGTGTAACAACATTGTTCATATTTCCATTTTCACAAAGCTTTAATTCTGTTAGGTATACTTCTACTTTGCAGTGCTTTACAAACATACCCTGTTCAACGACCTGAAAAACAGATTGGGATCAGGTATCAGTCCAAACATGTTTTCATATACACACTTCAAAATATTTTTCAGAAGTCTTCAAGAAACTGAAGTTCAGGGAATGTAAGACACTTAATAAATGCCAAAAATTAGAACTAAAATTCTCTTATAACTTTTTAGAAATAGGGTAAACTAAGAAGTAATTTTTTTTCCATGATCATGTTGTCTTACCCATGTATAACACCACCATGAATTTCAAAGTGTTAAGTACGGGGAAAATCACAAATACGCATACTTAACCAAAAGATAAGATACTTGATCAAAACCACCAGAAGTTATTTTTATTTCAAAACACATTCATTGTATGCTACTTCATCAAAACATGAAGAACTAGTCTTCACAGTTAAAGAATACTTATCAGAAACAGAATACACACTACTAAAATCTGGATATCACATTTTTAAACAAATCCTGTATTTAAACAAGACCTACAAATCTTCCACTTATATTCTGATAATGAATATATTCATTTGAAATTCCACCTACTTATAACAGATGCTTATTATATGTTCATTTTTGTAACACCTATTACAAAATAGTTAAGTATACAGGAATTTTTTTTATAAAAGTAAAATGTATAAAAAAATATTCAGGGTCACCTCTTAAATGTTTTTCCCTTTGATCTTCCAAAGTGTAACTGCAGTACTTAGTCATGTAGACTGTTCCAAAAATAACCATCAGCCTGATATGTGATACATCTGACAAATACGGTAAAAAAAAAAAGCCACCAGCTAATTGCTAGGAGAGATCTGCTATCTGCTGTACAAATATAACTTGTATGCATGTACAGTAGGAAAAAAAAAATTAGTGAATGATTTCACTGCTGTTCAGTAGTTTGCCTTAGCTTTAATGACTGCGAACCATGACATTTAAATAAAAATGCATCTTAATTTGAGTAGCTTAGTAAGGTTTTCAGCTACTACAGTAACAACAAAACAGTTGGCAGTAAACAAAACTGTGCAGTATGGCTAAGACAGTTCTGAGAATAAAACTGACGCGGTAGTGGCAGTATTACCACATCGTATTACATAAAGTCAAAATGTTATTTGACATGGATCAAGTACAACATTTTACCAATTTAAAATCTGGATCCATGTTTCAAAAAAAGTTGACGCAACAAAGGGGATGAACGAAAAGTATCATCCCACCTCTATGAAAAAACATCAAGGCAGACAGGAGAAAGAATCATGAACAAATGACAAAAGCATCAGAAAGAAAAATTCTGAACTGGAATATGCATCTCGGAGGATAACTACTGTTCGTATTGGCAGAAAAGAATGAAGCTATGCCAGTTTACCTGGCCTCTCATTATACTCCATGTATTTTTCCAGTTAGTTCCTCCCAAGTAGAAGGCAAGTTACTCAAATTTCCCTTCTCTCTCCTTCCAATTTCCCCCCAAAGTGAAAAAATTACAGAACTTTTACTTTACCATGATGATGGAAGAGCATTCAGTTTGCTGAAATCCATCTTCAGGAAAAACAGTAACAAGGTGATAACAGATATATCTTTAAAGAAGGAGAGCCATTTTAATGGATTTCAGCTCTTACAGAACTGGAGAAAAAGAAAGAGACATTCCAGGGATGTCTCTTTAAAAAAAGATCTCTTTTATTGCATTAAAGAGAATGTTAAAAAAAACCACAACAAACTACTACTATTGCTGACCAAATGAATCTTGAAGACACAAAATTCTTCTATAGCTAAATCTGGCATTTGTTTGAAAGGAATGCACTTCAAGTAAATGGCCAGCATGCACGTAGTTAGACCACACTCATGTCATAGGACAAAAAAAAAAAAAAAAAAAGATGTATTACACCAGAAGTCATATCAAACTAAATTCTAATCATAATACTCTTTCAGCAGTTTTTCAGGAATTAAAATAAAGATCCCTGTAACTGAAAGAATATGCCCTAATGGTCAATTTAGAAATGGCAAACATACCAATGTGTATTTTAAAACTTAAGTAATTCAGTCCAGTGAGGATGCAACTGTAATCGTTAACCTGAATATCTTAAGAAATAATACAAACAAATTACCTGATCAATAAACTGGTAAAACGTCCTATCACCTTAATAATACTGATGGTATATGCTGGAGCAAACAAAAATTAACATCAAAGATGTTAATTTTTAAGTATCTCATACTGACAGAGGGCCACAGTATCCACCGTATCATGGACTACAGTACCCGTGTTGAGGTAAGCTTTTGACTTAAAGGAAAAAACTCCCTTAGCAAGCTGCTGAACACAGAAGACTGTGCTCATCAGAAAAGGAACCAACAATTACTCTGACAGTGTTAACATTATCAGAGCTAGGTTTTTCACTAACATAGTCAATACAGTTTTAGGGCTTTATACTTAATTACAAAATCATTTGCATTAATAGACTTACAAGCTTCTAAATGAAGTTCTTCTTGAAATATTAGAGGGCTTACTTCCAGAAAAAAAAAAATAGTATTACATCCTTTGCATCCTCATTTCTCAATATTAAAAACTTAAGCCCCTAAAATCTGAGTAAGAATTAGGTATCTATAAGCAACTAAGGCAGAAGTTGTCTATATGATTATCACAGGCCAGGACTTAGAATCTTCTAATAAATTTCTGTGCAACTCTTGCATATTTGCAGGACTATATCTGAATCATATTCATCCCAATGGATAATTTAAGAGTACCTTGCGTGCTATTGGCTCTTGGCCGTCCATCAGTGTGTACCAGCTAACTAGCCTATTCCAGCCTTCGGTTGGCAAAAGGATGTAGTCCAGCTCATCAATGAGATGTTCCTTGAGAGACTGAGAATCACCATCTGTAAGAGAAAGATATTTTTACTTGAATACTGCAATTCTGTTACTTGAGTTTTTAATGTAACATTTTTCATATAAATAGCAAAAAAAAAAATTTCCAAGTCACAGTTATTAGTATTATGGTGTTCAAAGCAGTTCATGCATAGCACACCTATTACTGGTAGCATTCCTGCACTCAGGAACCCAAGTGACAACTCCGTATCCTCATGCAATCATAAGTGCCTAACTTGTTACCACACACCACCATAGCCTTCAGAGAAACCAATCCATTTCTCTACCCACTTCGCACATATTCCCCCATCACCATGGATACTTCCATTTCATGCTACAGTTGCATCCTTCACTGAAAACGCAGGAATGGGTAGTTACAGCAGATCCAAGACAAAGTTTGAAGTCATTCAATCCATGTCAGACTGAGAAAATAACATGGTACAACCCTCCTACTTAAAGGATACTATGTACTCTGGAAACACAGTCCCTACAAAATTCTTCACAGGGACAGTGAGATGCAACACTTGAAAGAAGTACAAGTTGGTAACCTATTTACGTAAGTAGCATGCTTTTAGCTTTGGTTCAATCCTTATTACAGGAGTAAGATAGCAGCTATCCTATATGCGTAAGAGGTGATTCCAGACCTGAGCCATTGTGCGCCTCAGACAATTAGGGCAGCTGTCTTTCCATCTGAAGTACCTAACTACAGGCCAGCAAACATCCCTCTGTACAGAGGGAGATCAAACAGGGAGACCCACACATTCAGCTCCAAAGAATAAATCAGAATGACAAGGTTAATGAAGTATGAAAATAAATAGACTATGTACAAAGAATAAATAGACTGTAATAAATATACAGTCTATTTATTTTCATTGTCCTAAGTGAATAAACTGCAGAATTACACACTGCACAATTAAAACTGAGCATAAAAGTAACCTTAAATAATCTCAAATTGCTTCAAGTATTGGCCTTCCTCTCAGATTTACTTTTTTTTTTTTAAGTATACTTCTAAGCAAAATGAATATTGTTACCTACATTTTTTGCAAGGACAAAAATAAGCGCATGCTATGCACCTATGAAAAGCACTAAGGTCCTCTCATGTGATCGTATTTCTGTACTTCTCTTCTTTCTCCTTTGTACAGACAGATTCAGCAAACACAGCATAACGTGACTTCAATTAAAAAAATATTATCCTGAGCATTAAAAGAGGCACACTTTAAAAATTAAAGGTCCTTTAATAATAACACCTTTTTTTTTTTTTTAATAAGAATTTAACAAAACATGTTTCAACATGACCTTTTCTGTAGGAGGGCAACACTACTGAGGACATTTAAGAGATGTTTAAGAGATGTGTTCAGTTCCTGGTGGGAAGATTAAACACGATTCAGCTTACAAAGACTCTAGAAATCTCCCTACTCTACCTGCACTTGCTATACCTTCAGTTGGTTTAAAGGGTTTCTGGTTTTAAGGGAAAATAAGGGAAAAAAGCAATGCTTTTTGCTTTAGTCACCTAAATGGTGAAAATATGGGCAAGGAAGGATGCACAGCTTGCTTCTGCTCTTACTATTTTAACACTGGTGGTGACTCCCTTTCCTTCTCCAGCTAAGTACCTTGATGTGTGAGCAAAACATTGGAGACGCATACTGTTCTGGTTCATGTAGTTTAAGTGTACAATATTTGTTACTACCATTAGCTAGCTGCTCAGAGGTGGCAAAAAGATACTGTTTCCATAATATGTAATCCCTGCAGTTTAGAGATGACTTCATGCAGTCAAGAAGGTACAATATGGTTTGCATGCACTTTCCCCAATAAAAATTGTCAATGTGGGAAGAACTAAACAAAAACACCCCTAACAACAACAAAACCCCCAAGATACAGCCAGGCTAAGTGTTAGAATCATGAAGTTATTTTAGAAAAAGGGATAATCAAGTTCGGAAATAGCCAAAGTATTTGTTGCAATTTTAGCAAGAAAAAAACAAAAGGGCAACACAGAAGGCAACAAAGGAAAGTGGAAGAAAACCTCAGGCTTTGGATTCTACTTTGGGAGCCAGAGTACATAAATTTCTCAAGCAAAAAGTAAAATGGAATTTCACATAAACATCTCAGTGAACATACAGGTAAATAAAAATTCAGTTCTTCATGGAGATAAATATAATAAATGTGACCTAATAAATGAGACTTCAATCAATGCACTTGTTTAAAAGGTACTTTCCTTTTTTCCCCTCAGTCTGTTTCATCCTATCCTAAAAGTAACAATTTTCAAGACTCAAATTTTGGTTCAAAACTGTCTTGACTGATTAGGAAAAAATCTATATGCAAGAACTATATCCAAGAAACATTTGCTGAAACAATTCACAACTTCCACTATCAATTCTTACTTGGCCCACTCAATACTATGCATATGGTGGTTTCATTATAACTGGGAGCAAGGTGTGGGGAGAAATCACAAACACATCCTCAGGCCCACGTATCTCTCTAAAAAGTTCACACTGTATTTCTGCACTGATCTGATATTGCTACAGGAGTTTATAGTGAGAAGATATAATTTGGATTCCATTCTTTCTAAAATCCCCAACATTTTTTCCAGTGTAATTTTTTCAGAACCTTATTCCAAAGAAGTCCCCTGACTCTGATGACTCAGTCCCTCATACGCAACACGGTTTTCTATGATCAGCTAAATGACTACTTCCTTGTGCTTGCTTTGCTAATCTGAAGTTGTCTACATATCTCTTCTGAAGACAGCACATGTGCGTTCCATTACATACAGCAACATTTTTGCATATGTTGAGATTAACTGAAATCTCTGCCTGTTACTTTCCACTGCTCCCATTTCATCCAAATATTCTGGAAATAAGGGAACAATATTTAAGTAACATAAGCACAACACACTGCTTCAGTTTCCTAGAATCAGTCTTTCTTGAATTTAATAATAGTTTTCCTTACCACTGGGTTGTGCAGCAGAGTATCTGAGAAAGCATGCCGCTTTTAGATTATTTTATATTCTTTAAATCAGATGCAAATTTTCAGACTTAACACTTAAGAAGAGCAGTATGAGAGCAACTAGTGCATACGACATGTCAAAGATAGGATTAAAACCCAAGCATTTTCAGGTTCAGTTTATGCTACATAGGAAACCTAGTACAGAGGATTGCTGCTTTGTAGCAGGGGAAGGTAACAGCTACTATTTGCTGAGCACTAATGCCCTTAATTTTAAAACTGCCTTCACACAGGAACAGTAGATGTCAGACAGTAATTGGATGCATGGTATCACTGCCAATGCAGAGCCATAGTTTTAGAACCATGAATGAGCAAAAAGTGAAGTTCATAAACCCCAATGCTGTGTTTACTTTGAAAGGGGTATGCACAGTGTCAAAACGATAGTAAGAATACAGGTTTTCAGGAGCTTTTAGCAAAATGGCTAACATGCGTTTAGATTTGGACAGCTAGATTTAGATTTTGTACAGGCTTCACATCCACAGTAACTTTAAACATAATCTGAACATGTGTGTAGATTAAGTTATAAATAATACAGATCAACTAACACAGTGCTTTGCACATCTAGAAATCACCTTTTTTAAAGTGGGTAGACACAGAAGAGAGAATAAGCTGATGCTGCCTCACTGAGGATAAAAAGATCCTGCTACATCTAATTTCAACTGAAAAGTATCAGCTGAACATGCCTGCCTCACTGCGAGATTTACTACAAGAACGTACAAAAGATCTAGATCCTCACACTTCAGAAAACAAAACACATCACTCACCTGGAGCAAAAAGACCTTTAAGTTTTTGGATGGAAGAGAACATATACGTGCATACATCGATACAGCACCTTCTTCAAAAGCACTGATACTAGTCCCTGTCAGACATGCACACTCCCTCACACTGACAACTACTGCAACATGGTGTGACAAGTCTTATGAAAGAGGCAATCATCTTAAATATTTAACTTGTAAAATAATGATATTAATTACGGTTGAGAAGTTTTGAATTAAGAAAGTCAGAGATCACCATAAATCTCATGAAGTTGTAAAGATCTGTATTACCATGTGCAAACAAATTATGCAGTACTATTGTATTACCTGTAACTGCAAAGAAGGAAACCAATTATCTGCTAGATTTTGTATCCACTAGATTTTGAAGATTAAATATTAATGTCTCTAATGGTATTTCAATACTGGTCATTAAATACAGAATTTGACCTAAAGATTAAAATACCTGGGAAAGTATTCTGAGACTTGTGTCCACAAATCTGACTACAGTTCAGCAAAAGTCAGTCAAACCTGAATAATTGTAACAGTGAGAGAGTTTAACTATACTCAGAAGACCCCCCCCAAAATTAGGAAATTATCCTCTATCATTTCACACCACTTTATATTATCACTGAACTGCGTAATACCTCTTCCTCAATTGTTCCATAATCATAGTAAGGGCTTGGGGCCCATTTACAAAATTAAATTTTAGAGTTCAAGTTAAAAATATTATTTTAAATCAACCAATTTAGTTAAGCTAAAAAAAAAAAATCTTAGTGAACTCAGGCTAGCTATTTGTCAACTTGACTAAATTTTAACTCCTGAAGTATTCCAAAATATCATTATAAACCAGTAATTTGTACATTATTAAATATTCTGTAACCATTGCAAAGAAGTTCCACTAATTTTATTTAAAATTTTTAATTTGTTAGGGAAATCTATTCTACTTCCCTTGTCACAGTGTGAAAACAAACCAACAAACAGTTTCACCTTCATAAATACTGAGATTCATGTACACTATCAACTACAAAAGATGAACAATCTGTGACAAATTTGTACTAAATGTTAGTATTGGCTTATTACACAGTCAGAAGAAGTTACCTTTAAGAAGTCCAGAATTATCAATAGGACCAGGGTACACATTCTGATCTCCCATCTGGTATTTGTCCCAGCTGTCAAAACCAACATATTTTTTCCACTGTTTGAACCAGCGACTATCCACTAGGTACCTTAAATGGAAGAAGACAAACAAGTTAATTATTGGCATGCTACCACTTCCTACAGTACTGATTAATTCATATTAAGGTACTTGCATCCATCAGCCTTGCAGAATGGAGAATGTTTTTCTGTCTGGTCTGCTAACCATTATCAGCATGTCCTACCAGCAAGGACTTTAACCATGGGCAATTAAAGATCACAGTAATCACGGTGGGCAAGTACAGTTTTGCAAGATGGCCAATACAGCATATCAGAAGTTGAAGAATGGCAAGCTCAAAAAGCATTTCCCTTTTTAGGATGAAATATCATCAGCTTTAATTCCTGTTCTCAATTTGTGAATTCAGGAGATTCAAGTTAAATCTTTATAATTAGATAGCCCTTTAAAAAATGAGAGAGAACTTTTAGTGAAAGATTTTTTCCTGCTGAAGTTTTATTTATAAAATTCATATGCAAGTTGAAAAACTTTAGAACTCTGATGTCCTGTCAAGAACCAGAGTCTAAGTGTTTTCTTCCTTTGAGTCAGCGTCAACACATACAGTAAATGTTCTGCTTTTGAGGCAGCACTAGATGTTCATCCTACATATAATTATCAACTTCACACTTCCATATAAAGGGATATCTCTAAACTCAGCTCCACAGTATTTCTACCCAGATTAAACTGTTGCCAGTCTGGCTTTTACCAAGTGCAGCGATACCTACATTTTGTATCTTTTTGTCCAGAATTTCTTTAAGATTAAGATAACAAATTTGTTCAGTGATCCTCAGACTGTTTATTTTTTTTTAAAGATACCACCTTCATTATTTCTCTTTCCTAAAAGTACCCATCTCCTCCTGTCTGTTCTGTACCAACCCTTTTGTTACTAACCTAGTACATGTCAGAGTATCGCTATCAGGATGAAACGCTAGGTCAAACTAAAGATCATAGGTAATCGTCATTCTTTTCTCCAGTATTTGACTATTGAACTCTTATTTGCAGCATACCAATAATATGCTATTGAGCCTTTAAGACATCTCAAAACTTCCTGGTGATTCAACTCCTAGCCTGCTAATATATATATAGCTTTATTAGGCAATCATTCTGCAGGAGTTACTCATGAACGCCATGGAAAAACACAAAACAAAAACAGCACCCACAACTCTTGTAACCAAAGAGGTACAAAAACATTGCTCGAGTATACATTTTACTGAAGAGATTTAAAAAAACCCAAACCATTAGTGGGGCCTTATGTATCTTAAGTTTGTTAATTCTTATTATAGTTACATCATTTAGAAGCACAAATTGTAAGTCTTGACTTATTTCTTCTTCTCAAGTCCAGTTTTTCTCTCTCACACACACAGATCGAGCCTGGAGTCAGTCTCCAGCAGTACTGCTAGCAAACCTCTGGTAAAGAAGGCATTACAACTGAGTAGTACTGAGTAAGTGGGATCCTTTGTAGTCAACTTATCAGATTCTCTTCTCAATAAGCCCAGTTTTTCAGTTTCTACAGAATGTACTCTTAAGTGTGTGAATCTATAAGTAAAAGTCCTTTGGAAAGTAAGAGGAAGAAGGCTTTAGAAAGCTATACATAAGATCACCACAGGCTTTTGGATACTTACTTCCCTTACATTTCTTCAAAAACATCAGAGACTAAGGTCTCAAAGGCAACTTTACAACATCTGTGACAACAGCACCCTAATTCACTTGGTAAACAGTCTTGATTCAAAATATTACATCAACAGTAATTATGAGTGTGTGAACAAATTACTCCTAGCCTTAGCTTGTAACTACCCTAAGCAAACATAAATAGCAAAGGCAGAGCTGTGTCTCAACTACTATAGACATAGTTCTGTTAGTACAAGAATGCTGGTTAGGGACCAAATTTCTCCCTTACTGCACCAATGCCAGGCATACTCTGGAGCATGTACCTTCACCATCTCACGGAGTAACACTTGGTCTTGTATCTATTCTACGACCACAACCTGTTACTACTGCTCAAGAGTCATCAACTGGTACCAATTACTGTCTCTTCTGAAACTGTTCTGCACACAACTTTGTCCTTGAACTTGCAACACACAATTTCTTTCTGAAATTTTAAACACTTAACAAAGCAGTCAGAAAATAGCTTCAAACTGCTTTCTGAACCAAAACTATATTGAAAAAAATTTAGGTTTAAACACTACTGAGGAAATGTATATGAAAAGTATTTTGCTGCAAAAATGCCCTTTTCCACTCTGACCAAACTCAGAAACAGACAGTGACTTTACAGGGTGTTTTGGGCACAATGTATCCCACCAAATCGGTAATGAAACAGCATGGTTGAAGTCCTAGTCCAGAAAGATGAGATACTTAACATTACTATGATTTTACAATATTGAATCATTCTAAAGTAGCCTGGCCTAGCACTGATTATTTCCGTTTTGTGGCAGAATTCCCTTTACAAGTTTTGTTTTGTTTAGAGCATATTCAGAATGTAATACGAAACAAGACTGAACAAGGCTAAGCTGCATTAAAGATGGTGAAATTTGGCATAAAACACAGTAAAAGGATAAAAATGCAGGCTATTACAAAAATAAACAGGTTTGAACTTTATTAATGATGAAAAAAGGCAAAACTTTTCTAGTTCAAATGTTAGTAAGTTCTAGTCCCACACATATTTCACACTTCAAAAATCAAACTCAGAGTACTGATTTCTTGATCACTTTCCATTGTCTATGCTGTTCAGTGAAGTTATAAGAACTACCTAACAAAGCAATGAACTTCTCAAAATAATTCAGATCTTTGTGTACAGACAACCTCATTTTGCAACACAAGAAAGTATCCAAGTAAAGCCCTACTGTCTTACGTGAAAGCCTTTTCTGAACTTAACTTTTCAGGTTCTCTAACACAGCAGCCAATTTAATGATCACTACAGCAAAACCTATGAAACTACAAACCTCAAACTGTTGTGAAATTAAATGAGAAACAACTCCAACTATCAAAAATGACCAGTTTGTGCAAACAGGCATATAATGTGACTACCTAGACATAATTTAAAACTTGGCATTATCATTTAAAACATGCATTCAATTAAAAAAAAAAAGCATGACTATTTTTAAAATATCAGATGAAAGCAAAGATACAAACTTTAAAACTTGCCCAGCCCCTTCAAAACATCGTGTTTGCCATCACGCAATAGATAGAGGAAGTGAAGCAACATCATAACAGCTCCCCAGTATGCTTTAAAATATTTGGTATGTTTGTTACTAGAAGCTTTCAGTTATATTTTTACTATCATAAAGTCCTCCTAAGCAATACTGCAGTAGAAGGAGAGAAAAAACTTAAACAAATTAGGTTTAAATTTTACAGAGGTAACGTGCTTCCTTTTCTACACTAGGCAGATGCAGATGTCTTCAGATATGATCTAGTTCAATGAAGGCAAGAATGCTTTCAGAGGTACAGACTCAACAGTGAACGCAGAACGGTTTTAAAGTGTTTTCTCTAACAGATTCTCTATCCAATTCATGCCCAAGGTATGCCACATTCATCTATTACCCAGAAATGGGAGGCGGGGGAGGAGAATAAAGCAGACAAAAGCCTGCAATAGGCAATTTAGCCTATTTAATTTAAAGATCACATAAGTAAGAATTTAAGAATTCAGTGAACACCACAAAGATAGTCCACTTGAAAATTAAGAAAGAAAAATCAGATCTCTACAAACAAATTTTCACCAAAAAATAACTAACTGTTGCAATTAAACAAGTGTTATTTTCTATTTCATGGAAGAGAAAAAACAAACAGTACACTCGACCATGGAAATTTGAATTGGTATGACCATGTAAAATGGAGTGACTTTACACAGTGCATGTATAATTGAATATAGAGTCTGATATTAAAGATAATTTTTCCTTTACCCTGAGTCTGCCAGTACAAGCCTGATGTTATTATAATTGAATCCTTGGTATTTGTGTCTTTTTCTTTTTCAAGTACAAGCAGCAGCAGTTCTTCCCACGTTTACAAAAAAACAGTTCTTTCACTCTGCCTGTACAAATCCCAATTCCTTTTACAACAGCCTCTTGATATTTGACTAATTTTTCTTTAATAAATGGAAAAAGGGATATCGAATTTGATTAATCTGATATGCCCTTGCCTTTTGCTTTATGCACAAAGTTTTCAGTGTTATGAACATACTCAAGGCCAACAGCATCCTCACCTTTCTCTTCCGCTGTGGCCATCCAGCACTATTCCACAACAGCCATAACTGCATGTGGTTATGAATGCAGTCACCCTCAGGCAGCCATTCTACCACCAAACCTGCCAGCTTTGTCCCTTACGCCATCTCATGGCCTCTACTTTCTTGACCTAAATTCGAATGAACTATGAAACTCAAAGCTATAATTTTACACAGAAGGGAAATTATCATATAGGCAAACTGCCCATTGTTTTAATTAATGCTTAACAAATTACTGCTCCTGTAGAACCATATTACTTTTCAAATGCTTTGTGTTAAATGTCTGATCATACACCTGTAACATAGTGATTAATAGAAAATTTTGATAACTGGACTTAACAGTGCAAGAGAGCTTGGGGTCCACTGTTCCAGATTTTAAATGTTCACCATTACCTATTTCAACACTTCATCAACTCTACTCTTCCACATCCAATTAATTTTGCCACCAACCAAATTTTGCTCTGCAGTATCTCTTCACAGTTCTCCCTAACTGAAAAGCTGTAACATCTCTGTTTCCTAACACAAAGTGCAAAAACTTACACCACTTCTCTTCAAATTTAGGTATTTGTACTTACACACCCAAACAAGAGATTAATGTTCCTAACATAAAAAAGTTGAAAGGTCACCTATAAATCAACCAAATATGTAAGTGTGATAAGAACTGAATAGCACAGTCAAGTTCCCTCTCTGGAAAGAAAATATTGAAGGACAACCAAATCTTAAAAAATTCACATCAAGTTTGAGACTCTCTGAGCAAAGTGTCCAGTAGTACAATATAAAAAAGCAGAATGAAGAATACATGAACACCAAAAATTTGAAAGCTACTTAAATTACTTTGTCTTTTTATCTTCTCCTTTCCTGTTTTCTTACTTGAATTCACTAAGTAGTATTTTGTTAAACTAGTGTATTTTGGACATATGGAAAGCGCTGAGAGGAACAATTAAAAAAAGAAGCTAAATGGGTGCAAAACACTATTCTGAGAATGAATTCTGCAACTGTAAAAACTAAGTTAATATCTGTAAAGCATAATTAAAACTGATTACTTTCAGACAAATAAGAGTTTGCATGCATTTTCTGCAAGATGCATTCTACTGAAGATTAATGAAGAGACTGAAAAGGAAAGATCATGACATCTGTGTGTACTCAGGGGCAAAGCTTAATACTTTGGTTAATACTGCTTGTAATATGAAGCAGTATGTATCTATCTCCCTGTACTGATTTTTAAGTAGAGTGAACCAGGAAGATCAATTTTTTAGGATAAGGAGCAAATCAGCCACTGCCAGTTCTCAGGATTTCTTACAGACCACATCATACTCTAATAATCAATCCTGAAACAAAAATATTATAGATGTGATACAGCACTATACATCTTACCACAGCCTAGTGAACTACTTGCTCACCACAGACTACAGCTTAGAAAGTACTGCCTCACTTTCCCAATATTCAGCTCTTAACATCCTTTATAAACAAAGGTAAGCAGGATACTTATGTAAGTCCTGTAATGAATTTATTTTCTATTTTGAGATAACTGCTTTTAATTGACTCAGGATCTACCAATATTGTTTAGACTTCTTAATTTAAAGAAGTATGGAATCTTTATTCTCAGACAGATATTCTTAAGAACAAACTCAGTAGACCAGTTTACCACAATGTTGAGGTAACACACATTACATGCTAAAGAAGGATTTATTGAATTTATATAGCCAAGTAATACATTTTAAAAAATGCTAACAGACCCTGTTGTTGTGAATTCTTATAGTGAACTACTGGCTACGTCTATGTATGTGCAGTCATATGCACATGTATGTACACACATTTTATACATATTAGGCATTTTAATGAGCATTCTGCTACTTTTACTTCAACAGAAATCTGATACAGGTGAGAAGTTATTTTGAGTTACTATGGAGTACATTTGCACTAGCTGTAATCTTCTCCCCTTACAAGAACTTGTTTTTAATCAATAAATGAAACACTACTTCTCCAATAAGATTAGAGAAAATGGAAATTTGCATTCAAATGCCATACACTTCCTTCATCTTTACGCGAGAAGGATATACTGCAAAAAAAAAAATTGCAATTACACCATGCTCAGCTTTGGGGATCAATCAGCTAAAGCACTTAACATAGCTAAAAAACAGATTTCTCAGCATTAAGGGGAAAAGTAAAAATCAGAAATTTATAGACTGTAGCTTTTGATCCTACAAATGCATTCAATATAGCATTCTCACCAAGATCAACAAGACTACTCATCTATACAAAACAGAGAAGGGAAACCCTAAGAAGGCAACTTAATTTATCTTTTCATCAATGTGATAATATCCATGATACAATCAATCACCTGAAAACTAAGTATTACCTACGAGGGACATAGAGTAATTTAAGAGGAAAAGACATACCTCAAGTAAACAGAACTACATCTGCTAAAACCTCATTTCTTACATAAGACTTGATCACTTTTAGGGGAAAATTATTAAAAACTTGTAGCATGCACTTGAGACCAGATACACTTCACTGAATATGTGTTGTCCCAGACACAAAAGTAGCGTACAATGCATTAGTAAAACAGAGACATAAAATGTCTGTACATTAAACTTGGTACCTTGTTTTGCTTTTGTTATTATTACCTAATGCAGGAAAGAGTTCCAAACCAGTCTAATGTTAACAGTACGTTTTTTGAACTGTGGACCTGACTAAGAAAGCTACCCCAGGACACCTTAGCAAAGTTAAAAAATATGGCCTATCTGTTTTTTAAAACTAGGATTAAGAAATGCTTGTTACTTAACTCTGATGGAATCAAGATTTCACTCAAACAGGAAACACAAATTTTGCGCTCTCAGATGTCATCAAGCTAGTGAGCAAGATAACCAACCCATCTTCAGGGGTAAACACCTGGAGGATTTGTAGTAGAGACTGAAGGAGAGAACTGTCTCATATTTCTAAATACGCTGTTTTGAGGGGCAAACCTTAAAAACTAAGACAACTTCACAGCAAGGTGAACTGATTAAATCTGCAAATGCTTGACATTTATAGGCATTTCAAACAAGTCAGTCACCTCAAATGGCTTGATGAAAACAGTACAACCAAGTTTGATTATGCTGAAGTCACTTAGAGTCAACAAGTTGATAACAGAAATACATAAATATTAGAATAGCCCCAAACCTTTACCTAAAAGTAAGCAAAAATATGCATGTATGATTTGCTGAAAATTATACCCAAATATGGTATTTCAGGTATTAATAATATTGGAAATATTTCTACAGTTTAATTAGTTTTAGGCACTTTCTCTTAGTTGTACTATGTATCCTTAAAGAGATCTAAATGTTCTTTGAGCAAGTAGAATAAAAAACAACTATGCAACATGTTCATGAACATGTTCCCAGTTCAAGACTGGCCTACTGCACTACTCGGTGTCTACTTCTGAGTAGAGTTTCAGATTGCTTCGTAAGATACATCTGCTCTCATCCGCAAAATGTTTCTTGCCTGTCTCAAGGAGATTATAACCTGGAAGGGACAATTTATACTCTCAAGTCCCCTGAAATGCCAAATACAGAATAAAACATGAGGAAATGGAATGAAGCTGCATCAGGGGAAGTTCAACTGGACATTAGGAAAAGGTTCTTCACTGAGAGGGTGGTCGGTCACTGGAACAAGCTCCCCAGGGTAGTGTTCACAGCACCAAGCCTGTCAGAGTTCAAGGAGCATCTGGATGATGCTCTTAGTCATATGGTTTAGCTTTAGGTAGTCCTGCGAGGAGCAGGGAGTTGGACTCAATAATGCTTATGGGTCCCTTCCAACTTGAGATATTCTACAATTCCATGGAAACCTTATATCCCTCCAGAGCACAAGAGGAGCTTGTGTAACCAAGGTCTTCGCTACCTTTGCAGACATGCAACGTATCAAAATTTGCAGAATACCTTTGGAACATTCCACAACAGTGGCATTTGTTCTGATAATAAAGACGTGGAAAACCCATGCAATGACAAATGGAGCATGTAACAACGTATTTTACCAAAGTGTATGTTCTCCCTTTGATACACCACAAGTTTTGATATCATATTAATTCAGTGTTATCACTGCAGAGGATGAAATAGAAAATTAAATTCTGAACCCTGCAAATATAAACTCCAACAACATTCTTATTGCAGCAGCTGATGACAAAAGGCCTTGAGGTCTGAGGGTCCTCACAGATTGCATTTGCTCATCTTCCAGCCTTAATTCAGGCAGTCCATTGATCACACAAAGCGGTTGAAAAATAGAATTAGAATGTTCCTTGATATCTTCTGATATTACACATCACTTCATTTCCTCGAAAAGCAATGATAACTGTTGGTCATATCTAGCTCATTCCATACAGAAGCTATATGTCAATACTCTATTCCGATTTGGGCATAACTTCTCTTTATATAATTCTTTGATTTGAACAATTTCTTCACAAGTATTGACAATTACAAAGCCCAATGCTTAACATTTCAACCTACCTTCCTCTTCCTGTTTTCCTACACTCAGGTTGTTTTCATAGCACAGATTACTTTTG
Organism: Haliaeetus albicilla; assembly: GCF_947461875.1. Lineage (NCBI taxonomy): Eukaryota > Metazoa > Chordata > Aves > Accipitriformes > Accipitridae > Haliaeetus > Haliaeetus albicilla. Next base: position 36,252,356 of record NC_091496.1, on the reverse strand, counting down.
ACCTTTAACTATTTTTAGTTATTATTTTCTTGTAAAAGAATATATTCCTCAAAGCTACATAAAAACATGTGATCCTTTACTTCATTCTCATGGTTAGAGGCAAACAAGCTTTGTTTAGAAATATTGTAAACCAACATTAAAAAGTTAGTCACAGCTATTTTAAACTTGCTTCAGCTGAAGACACTAAACTGACTACATCTGTCTTAAGGGTGAGTTTAGATCAGTTATTCCAACCTCACATAGCCCCTACAGACAACAACACTTCAGAAACAGTTGCTGCAGGTGTTATTATTCTTTGGGTCATGTTGAAGTGGGATGAAACGGTGATTATTTCTGGCACTTACAAAGGACTGCTCATCTCTGTGATTAAGGGCCATTAGTCTGGTTCCTGGTTGTGTTCTCATCAATTACGGGACTTAGAATTTCTCCAATATAATCTAAAAATTACAGAGTACTTATTTTATTATCTTTCCCAATATAGGCATATCAGCAACAAATATTTTGGTCCTTTTACTCTTATACAAAATATTCAAATATTAAAAAACAATTACCTTATCCATGCTTTATATCCAAATATATGTTCATATTGGCATGGCAGGTTGACCCTGGTTGGACGCAAGGTGCCAACCAAAGCCGCTCTATCACTCCCCTCTTCAACTTGACAGCGAAAAGAAAATATAACGAAAGGCTCGTGGGTCGAGACAAGGACAGGGAGAGGTCACTCACCAATTACTGTCACAGGGAATGCAGACTTGACTTGGGGAAATTAGTTTTTAATTTATTACCAATCAAATCAGAGTAGAATAGTGAGAAATAAAACCTAAATCTTAGAACACCTTCCCCCCACCCCTCCCTCCTTCCCGGCTCAACTCCACTCCCAGTTTTCTCTACCTGGTCCCCACCAGCAGCGCAGGGGGACAGGGAATGGGGTTTGGGGTCAGTTTGTCACACATTGCCTCTGCCACTCCTTCCTCCTCAGAGGGAGGACTCCTCACTCTTCCCCTGCTCCACCATGGGGTCCCTCCCACGGGAGACAGTCCTCCACAAACTTCTCCAACATGAGTCCTTCCTACAGGCTGCAGTTCTTTGCGAACTGCTCCAGCGTGGGTCCTTTCTGTGGGCTGTGGTCCTTCACAAACTGCTTCAGCATGGGTCCCTTCCACAGGCTGCAGTCCTTCAGGCACAGACTGCTCCAGCTTGGGTCCCTCCCAAGGGCTGCAGTCCTTCAGGCACAGACTGCTCCAGCGTGGGTCCCCCACAGGATCACAAGTCCTGCCAGCAAACCTGCTCCAGCGTGGGCTCCTCTCTCCACGGGTCCACAGGTCCTGCCAGGAGCCTGCTCCAGCGTGGGCTTCCCACGGGGTCACAGCCTCCTTCGGGCATCCCCCTGCTCCAGCATGGGGTCCTCCACAGGCTGCAGGTGGAGATCTGCTCCACTGTGGACCTCCCTGGGCTGCAGGGGGACAGACTGCCTCACCATGGTCTTCCCCACGGGCTGCAGGGGAATGTCTGCTCCGGCACCTGGAGCACCTCCTCCCCCTCCCTCTTCGCTGACCTGGGGTCTGCAGGGCTGTTCCTCTCACATCTTCTCACTCCTCTCTCCAGCTGCAATTGCCGATGAGCAGCAACTTTTTCCCCTTCTTAAATCTGTTCTCCCAGAGGCACTACCACCGTTGCTGATGGACTTGGCCTTGGCCAGCAGCAGGTCCATCTTGGAGCCAGCTGGCATTGGCTCTATTGGACGTGGGGGAAGCTTCTAGCAGCTTCTCACAGAAGCCACCCCTGTAGCTCCCCCGCTACCAAAACCTTTCCATGCAAACCCAATATAATTGGGTCAGTCAATTAAAATTACCAACAAAAGATTGTATCATTATGAATGATCAAGTGTAGAGACTTAGGGCAGCCCAAAATGGGACTACTTATAGCATTTGTACATTAACTTACAAGAACAAAAGAACGAAGCTATTACAACACTTGTAAATGCACCTTCGTCTCTGAAAACGAAATTCAACAAATAATAAAAATAGATAATAAATTTACACAGGTTTTAAAATTTCACAGCTACATGACCATGTATGGAGATTGTTTGCTCAAAAGAAAATAACAGTATTAGCAGGAGAGTTGCTAATTGATTTCTAAAATTCTGCCATGGTTTGTAATTTTTTGATGTAATTTAACTTCACCCGTGGTTTACTGCACATTTTGATTTAACAAACCTTATTGACACAGTATCAACATCACAGAAGTACAACACATTCATTCTTTACCTTAACACTCAGGCTGATAAAAAAATATTTTAACAGTATGACTATGATCTTGGCATGTCCCATTGCTGTAAAAAGCGCTCTGAATGCATTCCTCAGTTATATATAGACAGAATTAAACAACACGTAACGTAGATTGATTTATACTGACTGATAGGTCAGCCCTTCGACTTCAAAATTGAAACCGTTAGCTTTGATATGCAATAAGGACACCCCACAGAGAGACACTCATTCCATCACTGTGTACTGCTGGGACATCATAAGTTTTGAACACATGCTATTTCGCCTTTAACAGCAAAACTGTGCAAATTGTCCAGAGAGACAGGTGAGGAGGATTTTTTTTTTTTTTTTTTTACCCTCCTCACTGTGCATGAGTACAGATTAAGCAATACTGAGGACAAAGTGGAGCAACCCTGTTGCTGAAAGCAAATTAGGACTCCTGTTTAAAGTCACAGCATCCCATTTTTGTTCTTGCACAATTGCAACTATAAAAATAAGAAAGTAAGAACGGGTTTGTACCTGTATTTCTACTCTGATTAGGCTAGCCAAAATTGCTTGACTAAGTACACTCATGATTAATAGATGCCTTCAAAATGAAATGTTGTTTCAGAATTAACAAGTTCTTGAAAGTTCAAGATGATGATAATTATTGTACTCTTATCACATACAAACCAAACCACCATTTTATTCAAAGTGTAGGTAAATCCACAAGAAAAAAATCCAGGGATCAAAGAGAGAAAAAAAATATATCGCTTAGCTCCCATTTTTAAGAAATCTTAGTCTAAATATTTCACATTCCTCTTCAGAAATAAAAGCTTTGTTGAACTAAACGCACTGAGATGATTTCAAGTCAACTTATCAGTCAAATTCTCCCTACAGCTCCCCATATTCAGTTCTCACAATGTGCAACAATAGCCTAAGCAGCACTTCACACATACCATCAAGAGGCTGACCAAAAAGCCTTATACAGCCAAAATTAACAGACTCCATTTTTAGCTTAAAATTTCAGTGTGAACATTAACCATGTAAGTATTTTGTATACACTTACAAATTTTCCATTTAAGTAAAGAATTTTCTTTAAAAAAAATCTAACTCCTAAGTCAATGTTTGCACTTCCAACTTTCTGGCAAAAGCCTGACACAAACATGATTTTAACATGCTCTCACCCTGCCTAATCAATTATCAGAAGAAAATTGCATGTACACACTTCCATTGCAAGTATTCTCCCAGAAGAATTTAAAACAGAACATTTTGTATATCTTCATAGACTGCTGGTGAAATGCTGCGCCATTCCACATGCAGTGAGATAAATCTAACACAAAACTTCAACCACAAGGTCTTAAAGTCAAAAATCAGTAACTTAAACCTCATCTGGAAAAAAAAGCAGCCAATGCTCCATTCTATCCTTGGAATGCTAACATAGCGTTCCTTGTTTCTCATTATATGAAGCCATCAGAACAGTTTAGGATATTATTCCAAATGTTACGGAGGTGCAGGGGATATTATTCCAAATGTTACGGAGGTGCAGGTCTGCAACATCTCATCATGCTCTCAGTCAAATCAAGTAAAAATCTTCCATTAATGTTCAATCTAGATTCTGTTCATGTACAGCACAATGATGGATGATCAGACGTGGAAAACACTGAGAAGACCACAGTGTAAAATGCTATTAAAGCTAAGCACTTCAGCATCAAGGTTATCATCAATGACGGGCACTGCAGGGTTTTCAAGTAGGGCTATATATGCCTGTTCATCAAGATTCATGAGTTTTCATTGCAACCAGAATTAAAATGCTTATACATTTTTGGTGGGGGAAATTCTTTCAGTACACTTCTGGAGGGGAAATCCTTTAAGGTTGAACTTTTCAGATCTACTGATCATTCACTGGGAAGGATTTTCACCCCACTTAAATTTTTACTTATTCTCTTTAGTGACTGAGTTTTACAATTAAACAGCCAATAAAATTCTCACAGTGCAAAAAATGTGAATATTTTCTTCACCTTCCAAGAAATGTACTCAATGGATAACAACAATATTCCCTCTGGACTCACCAGAGCTTCAGAATTGATGTGTATCAGAGACACATCTGAAAGAACTCAAAAAACTATACTTGTGTAGTTTTCATAATTTGCAAGTCTTAAAAATCAAGAACAGATTAAGAATCGATCTCATCACTCTGTAAAGTGATGACTGGCACCAAAATTCATTGGCTAGCAGGGCTGGAAATCAACATCTCCCTTCTGGTCTAATCCTGACTAGCTTCAGTTTACAGGTAGTGTCTTAAATCTTTATCTACGCCTCTCAAAATCCTTATCCTAGAAGACATCATCTTCTTATGTAAGTATTTCAGCACAGGACTCAACATTCTATCAAAACAGACAAAGGCTCTTAAAGCTCTTCTCTGAAAGGCAAGGCTTCTGCCTTCCCTATTAAATTTTGAGATTTTTGAACTCATTCCAAATGAACACCTTCTGTAACGTGCAGACACCAGAACTGGACAGTATGAATGGTTTCACTAATATATTACTGTACACAATACATCTTTGTACTGCTACTCAGTACTGTCTATTCAAACATCTGAAGATTGCATTTGTTCCCTTAGCCACCACGGAAACTCCTCACGATAGTTGTTTGTCCACTGTAACAGCCTGATTCTTTTCCAAGTTACTGCTTTTAAAAATACAAATAACATCTATATTCTCATCTGCTCACAAATTGCTACAGCAAGCAAAAGATGAAAGAAACACAGTGGGGAAAGTCTGGGAGAAAGAGAGAGAGAAATTGGTGAAACTGACTGCTAAGGCTGTGCTGTTAGCCATTATTAGTCACTACGACCCACTATAACCACTTACTGGCAGGTGATACTTAAAGCCAAGAAACATGGTCTCACATTCTAGACCACCGAGGGCCAATGTGTGTAAGAGGTAGCACAATTAAGAGTATGAAAGCATTTGTAATGTCATATTTAAGTAACTGAGACAACATCTCTGACTAAGCGAGCCACAGAAAAATAGGAACTACAGGGAAAGCAGGGCTGGAAGTGGTCTTAAAGGTAAAGACAAGAAATTATACCTCAATATGGGGAGGAAATTACAGATATTCACACAAGAAGTCATCACACACAAGAATTGACAGAGTCTTCATCACCTCTTTAAGAAAACTGTTTCAAGATCAATAACTTTCAGTACTGAAAACTGTACCTCAGTGACACTGTAAAAACAGAAAAACTTGGCAAAGTTCTCAAGAATATCACTGCAGGTACAAAGGCATTCAATAACATCATCAAGACCAGCTGGTCATGCAAATTTTACAGTGGCTAAAAAAAAAAAAAAAAAAAATCGATGAACATCAACAGCTCTTCAACTTCTGAGAGTAGATACAGGAAGACACTGATTGAGTTCAAATTTGTCTGCAGCTGTAACAACCAATATTTTTTGTCTTTCTAAATGAGAGGTTAGAATCTCCACACACAATAAAAATTCTCCTCACTGGCCAAGCATCAGTAGAATTTCAAAACACTGAGAAGTAATCGTATCAGATCCTAAAACTGAGAGATATACAACGAAATACAGCATTTCTCCTCCTCCAAAACAGAATTCTAGGTCTTTCAACCACAGAACCTAAAGGTCCTTTGGAAAATAGTGCAAGAAGAAAGACTTACATATAATTCAAGTTCCATGGAATGACAGTGTAATTTTTATGCTGAATTCACTAGTAAAAGTAATCAACACTATTTAAAACAACTGATAAATGAAGGAGGTTCTTTCTTGGAAAAGCTTAAATTTGATGTTTATTTAATGTATGTTTAGAAAAATAAGACAAATGGAGAGATGGAAGAATCTTCAGTCTCTCCTAGTTTAATAATTTAACTTGTTAATTGCCCATAAGAGAATGCAAAAAAGACCACTGGGACAAACTAGCCCAAAATCTTGTCCCTGAGGACAGAACAGTCATAAGACACTAGCCTTGCCTGTCTGTTGAAGCAATATATTTTAATCTATACTATCCCCAAGCTACGCTTAAAAACATCCAATGAAACAAATTCTACAGCTTCCTATCCTGCCTGTTCAAATGTTTCCTGATTCTATCAATTCTTTTCCACTCTCTAATTCTAAAAACATTGCATTTCAAGTCAGTTTCACTTCTTTCTCTCTGCAGTGCACATGAAGAACTAATGAAAAAATTCAATGCCCTCTTTGTAGATAATATAAGACTTGCCTCTCTTTGCCTTATTCTTTAGTTCCTTTTTTCTTAGAGGGAACTCCCAAAGCTTTATACTTTTCTTATATAGCTTATTGTACTCTACACTCTAAATTCTGAAGAGCATGGAAAAGACTTTCAGTATAAGCCAGTAATTTTAAAAGGACTGTATTTCAGTGCTTTAAAGCTCAAACAGAACGAGCTGATATGGCATTGCTCACATTTTTTCAGCAATATTTACTATTGCATGAATGAAAATTGCAGTTCTGAATCATGACTTGGAGCACTTTCAACAGTTCTGTTTCCTTACCGATGCCCCAAAAGATCAAAAAGCTATTGACAAAATACCTCTGAAAAAAGCATTTGGACTAACCGTACCCCTTAATTTGTGAAGTTAAATACATAGCTCTAAGTATTAATCCTATGAACACACATGTATACACATTTATGTACCCAGATTTAATAGTTCATGAGTCAAAGTTCATAGGACTTTGCCATAGCTTATTCAGCCTTAAAACACTTTATTAATATCAGTGTCATAATCACAGCTACATATATTTATTTTCAGAGAATGTTTAGTAGCTTTTTCCACTTAACTGATTTTTTCATGTTAAAATATTTAACATACTAAAAAAAAAAAATTACAGCACAGTAAACATACTGGTTTAGCCATCATGTAAACTTGTCATAAAGTTACTTTCACTTTGAGTAACATTAACTGTTTCAGACATTTTTTTTAGTACTCGGGAAGTACCGAACAGAGCCATAAAAAAACCCAAACCTCCTACGAGACTACAAGCCTGAGTATCCTTTTACTACTGCTGGTCATTTTCAACACTACCATGTGAATTGATTTCCCTTTTCTTGTTGCTTATACTTTTTCAGTTTAAGAGCAGTCTGTTCGTATGCCAAAACTGAACATATACTCAGCAGTATTTGAATAATGCATCAGAATGTATGCTTCTGACACATGCTGCAGTATCAACACTGTTAAATATAGTCTTTTATAGAACTGGAACAGTGAGTGATGACAGCTGAAATGAGGTGGGCAAGTTCTACTTTCGTGCATTCATACTTAATTTTCAGTAAGTAAACGCTTCAGCCTTTGTCTTTGGGTGACAGTTTCACACAGGAAGAGATGAAGAGGTTGAGTGGTGGAAAAAGTGTCAGTTCCTTTTCTTCCCCCCCCTCCTTAAAAAAGAAAAAAAAAAAAAGGCCCATTTCCTAGCCTCAGAGAACTACAACTACAGAAGCTCAGTTACTAAATACGTGCCAGGAAGAGGGGTTTATATCACCTAATTATTTTCAACCATGGCTTGTTCTGTTGACAATCTGTAATGCACACTGCAAAATATTTTCTGACTGACCAGGAAAAGACATCTTTTTAAACGCTCGCTGTGGAACAGGTACCACAAGGGCCCGTGCGCACCTTCGGGGGCTGTTTCCTGGGCAATTAATCCGCTCACTGTCAAAATAAAATTTAAACTTAGGGCTCGCCACGGCCGCGGACGGCCTTCGGGGCACCCCACCCGGGTAGAGATACGATTTCTGACAACTTGAAGGTGACGCCGCGGCCCTCTCCTCCTCTCGGCAGCCCGGCGAATGGAAGAAACGCCGGCTAGCGGAGCTCTCCTCCCCCGCCTCAATCCCTGCTTCGGCCCTTCTCCCCGCGAAGGCCCAGCAAGCCCCCCGGCCCCCCACGCCCCGCGGCCTCCGGGCCCCTCGTCGTGCGGGGCCGCCATCCGCGGCCGCCATCCGGCACCGCGCCCCGCCAGTCACGCCGCTCCCTCCCCTCCCCCGCCGCCCGGCAGGGAGCTGACCTCGGTGCCTGCCCCCGCCGGGCGCCTCAGCGGCGCGGCCCGGCCCCGCCGGCCGCCAGCAACCCGGGCCAAGACGAGGGCCCGCCGCACCCAGGCGGCCGGTCCCCTCCCGGGGGCAGAGGGCCGAGGGACCCGGGCGGCGGGAAGCGGGGCGGAGGGGGGGGGGAAACGTGTGTTTGTGTGCGGAACGGGGCCGCCCCCCCCTCCCCCGGCCTCTCCCGGGGAGCCGAGCCGCCCCCGGGAGCGGGGGGAGGGGGGGAGCTGAGGGAAAGGAGGTCGGTTCCTCCGCCAGCCGAGCGGCACCGGGGGCGGAGGGAGCCGCCCGCGCCGATCAGCCCGGACCACCCCCCCCTCCGCCCTTCCCTCACCAGGTATCGCCCTTGCGGAGCGCGGTTTTGAGCAGCGCCGCGACGTCCGTGCGCTGGGTCTCCAGATCCGCCGCGCCTCCCTCCGCCATCTTCTCCCCCCGGCGGCAACGGCGGCAGCAGCGGCGGCGGCAGCAGGGGCAGGAGCGCGCCGCGCTGCATGCTGGGAGTGACGCCGGCCGGGAGCCGCCCTCGCGCCCCCCCCTCCTTCCCAGCAATCCGCAGGGCGGGGACCGGAGGGGAACGGGGCGAGGCGCCGCGGGCCGGCGCCCCCTGGCGGCCAGGGGGTCTCCCGCCTCAGCGCCGCGAGCGGAGGCGCATGCGCGGAGCGCCGGCGGGGCGGGGGGGGGTCTGTCGGTGGCGGCGTCGCCTCGGAGGCCGCCCCGGCGGGCGGGGGTCGGGACCGGCGGGGTGCGCTCCGGCCCTGCCCGGCCGCCGCGGGTGGCTCGGCCGGTCCGCCCCGAGGCCTGCGGTGTGCCGGCCTCAGACCCGCCCGCCGGCTGCCCGCCCGCTGCCCGCCGGCGTCGGCCGGGCGCCCACGACAGCGCCCGCCTCGCCGTCGCGGCCTGGGTCGCGTCTTGTGAGAGCCCGGGGTGAAATGTGTCAGAAAGAGGGAATGGTCTTCGCAGAACGAGGGGCCGCCGCCCCCGCGACCTTACCGGCAGTGTTTTAATTTCGGCGTGGGCCTGAGAGGTGCTGTGCGCCTTGCTGACAGACGGGGGGCCCGGGTGGCCGTGACTGATGTGAGGATACGGCCTGTGTCGCTGTGCAGATACTGCTGGGATTTCACACTGGCTATGTGACTCGCGTTAACCTTCCCGGACCTTTGCAGAAGCCAGCGGATAATTCCTTGTGTTTGTTTTGGTCACTCTTACCTGAGACTTGGACGGACGGTGCAACCTGTCACTTGGCATTTCACCCCAAAAATAAGTCCGCGTGTTACATTACATTAACAGGGTTCTCGCTGTCTTCACACCTGTCTATAGGTTTCATAAAATCAAAATGGTATAGCAATGTTGGGCTGGGCTGCCGGTTACAAACATCTGAAAACAAGGTTTGTTCTTGCAGATCTGGCTGGTGCAATTGCGTATCTAGCCCCCTTCCTCCATCCAAGTCATTTCAGCGTGCTGAATTGTATGACTAACACTAGAAGTGTATCATAGGCTGCCAGTCACATATTAGAAGCCATTAGGCATTATTAGCTATTAGCTAATTAGCACTTACGAGCTAGTAGCATGTAGCTATTATAAATAGCACTAAAGATTGCTCTTGAGGTATACACACAGCAAAAAAGAGGATGGAAATAAGGCTCTTTGCTGGGTGAAAAACTGGCTGGATGGACGAGCGCAGAGGGTTGTGGTGAATGGGGTGAAATCCAGCTGGCGACGGGTCACAAGTGGTGTTCCTCAGGGCTCAGTATTGGGCCCCGTTCTGTTTAACATCTTTATCAATGATTTGGATGAGGGGATTGAGTGCACCCTCAGCAAGTTTGCGGATGACACCAAGCTGGGAGGCAGGGTCGATCTACCTGAGGGTAGGGAGGCTCTACAGAGAGATCTGGACAGGCTGGATCGATGGGCTGAGGCCAGTCGTATGAGGTTCAACAAGGCCAAGTGCCGGGTCCTGCACTTTGGTCACAACAACCCTATGGAGCGCTACAGGGGAAGAGTGGCCGGAAAGCTGCCCGGCAGAGAAAGACCTGGGGGTGCTGGTTGACAGCCGGCTGAATATGAGCCAGCAGTGTGCCCAGGTGGCCAAGAAGGCCAACAGCATGCTGGCCTGTATCAGAAATAGTGTGGCCAGCAGGAGCAGGGAGGTGATCATCCCCCTGTACTGGGCACTGGTGAGGCCGCATCTCGAGTCCTGTGTTCAGTTTTGGGCCCTTCACTGCAGGAAAGACATGGAGGTGCTGGAGCGTGTCCAGAGAAGGGCAACCAAGCTGGTGAGGGGCCTGGAGCACAAGTCTGATGAGGAGCAGCTGAGGGAGCTGGGGCTGTTTAGTCTGGAGAAGAGGAGGCTGAGGGGAGACCTTATCGCTCCCTACAACTACCTGAAAGGGGGGTTGTAGCGAGGTGGGTGCTGGTCTCTTCTGTCAGGTGGCTGGAGATAGGACAAGAGGAAATGGGCTCAAGCTGCGGCAAGGGAGATTTAGGTTGGATATTAGGAAAAATTTCTTTACTGAGAGGGCTGTCAGACATTGGAATAGGCTGCCCAGGGAAGTGATTGAGTCACCATCCCTGGAGGTATTCAAAAAGCACGTAGACGGGGTACTTCAGGACATGGTTTAGTGGGCATGGTTGATGGTTGGACTCGATGATCTTTTGAAGGTCTTTTCCAACCTAAATGATTCTATGATTCTATGATTCTCTTACACAGCTGTGGTAGTCCAAAACTAAGTCAGTACTTTGTCAGGATTATCAGTAAAGATGATGGTGTTGAAATAAAGGCAAAATCAGGATTTTTGGCTGGAAAGGGAATACAAAAGTCCTACCAAGTGTGTAAGTAAAACTCACAAGAGCTCAGAGGGACTGGTGGTGACATTGGTGGCTTCTCTAAGAGCTGGAATATGAAATTGCAGGAGACGGGACAAGCAAGTTAAAGATGTATGTTATATGGAGAGTTCTACTGAGAGCTGTGGATCTGATGCCTACATTTAATGAGAGGAGAGAAAACTGAACCAGACGACAAGAAGAAGGTTTCCACCCATTTGAAGAATAAATTTCTGAATTAGAAACTCAGAGTCTGGGAAGAAGAACTGTGACACCTTCCCACCCCTTGCACACCAGGTCTTGACAAATAAGTACAGTGTTTTAAGCCCTGGAAGTTATCTGTCTGCCAAACTTAACTTTTTACAAAAATTGTATTTTCATGGAAATTTGGGGGAAAATATTTCTCGATCCACTATGCTGGTAAACAGCTTCATTTTTCAGCAGTCTGTAATAGACCATCAACAGTTTGCTTTGCCAAAAGCTTCACCTGAAGCCACTCATGCCTCTACTTTTTGGGTTGCATAACTGCAGTCACTAGGTGAAAGATCTCCTATTCCTGAATTCAGTCTATTCATGGTACAGCAATGGACACTAGACAGACACTAGATGCTACAAATACTAGACAGAAAAGCATAACGTGCCATCTGAAGCAGAGCTTTGTTTAAGAATTGCAGAGAAGAGACGAGTAACTAAGTCACTCTCTGGGTTTCAGCTGGGATAGAGTTAATTTTCTTTCTAGTAGCTGGCACAGTGTTATGTCTTGGGTTCAGTATGAGAAGAACGTTGATAACACACTGATGTTTTCAGTTGTTGCTGAGCAGTGTTTATACCAAGTCAAGGATTTTTCAGCTTCTGATACCCAGCCAGCAAGAAGGCTGGAGGGGCACAAGAAGTTGGGAGGGGACACAGGCAGGGGAGCTGACCCAAACTGGCCAAAGGGGTATTCCATACCGTGTGACGTCATGCCTAATATATAAACTGGGGGGAGTTGGGCTGGGGGGATCGCTGCTCGGGAACTAACTGGGCATTGGTTGGCAAGTGGTGAGCGATTGCATTGTGCATCACTTGTTTTGTATATTCCAATTATTATTGTTATTGTTATTTTATTACTGTTATTATTGTCATTGTTAGTTTCTTCCTTTCTGTCCTATTAAGCTGTTCTTATCTCAACCCATGAGTTTTACCTTTTTTTTTTCCGATTCTCTCCCCCATCCCACTGGGTGGGAGGGAGGGAGCGGCTACGTGGTGCTTAGTTGCTGGCTGGGGTTAAACCATGAGTCTCTTTCTGGGACTGTCAGTGCTTCACAAGAAGCAATTGTGCCTTTCATAATAGAACAGCATCCTAAGCTTGAGAAGAACTTTCCTCTACACAGAATTCTTGGAAAATGCCAGTTAAGTGTTAAATCTGTATTATTAAAAAAGTCTTTCTGAGCTAGCAAGGAATTGTTTCCAAGTACCTCTATCTTAGACAGTGCCTGAGCATCTTCAGATTTGAAACCGTCAGGTAAACAGAAACAGCACTGGAGATACTGATGAATGACCTACCCTCTCTGATGAAAACAAGCTTTTGATATAACTGAATGCAGGATATTGTAAAGCTAGCTGAGGTGGCAGGCTTTCCAGTAATCATTGGGCCTCCATCCTTACCTGACTGCATTGCTATCAGATTAATTTTTATAAACATGTTTTTTGTGGTTCTAAACATTGATCCTAAAAAAGGATGCAATTAATACAGCATATAGCAGCTCAGACGTTCAGCAAATGGGCTGCAGATAACAAACTGGGTACACTGATGTTTCTATTGATTCCCAATACAACATAAAGTTTAAGCTCTCAGTTCTTGTTTTCAAGGCAATTAGTGGACTTGGCTAAAGAAACTTAAAATACAACTTGATTTTGCGGGTTATGAAAAGCTCTGCTTCTCAGTGGTGGAAACTTTTGTAGACAGCAAATTCTGTAGAAATGACAGACAACTCTAAGTCTCACAGGTACTACAGAAAAATTCACCGCTTCTTATTTTCTTCCTAAACTTTCTACGCTGCATTTGTGAATTTATGGAGGGGGGAGATAGGGCTTCAGATTCCCTTCCCCAGTGGTCTGGCAAGCACTCGTGTGTGTGGTGGGCTTACAGCCACTGGCGGCTGCGTGCATTTCCTTTTTAGTTTGGGGCTGCACCAGACATGGAGCCTGACATATCAGAGTGGATGTGATGAGTGTGTATTCTACATGTAGCATTCACACATACAGTTAGGAAAACATAGGTAATTTCAGTTTTGGTTGAGAAATCTGATGGAAACCCTTTTAGAGCTAATTTTCCTAGCCTAATATGTTTTTACAAATTTAAAGTGGAACTAAAGGTCAATCACAAAATCACTGCTGATTTTGCTCCATATCCTACTTTTTTGGATGTGTGGGAGTTGGTTGTTTTAAAATAGTGATAGAATTGTAAGCCTCTTTGAAACAGTTCAATAACAAAAGCAAGAAAGCAGAAATAACAGTGGACTAAAGTTATACAATGGCAAGATAAAGCAGGGCTTCTGTAAGGTAAACATGAGAGGGGAAGACATAAGAACCAAAATTCAGTACTAAACGAAGATGGGGGAACCCAAGGAAACATGGGATGAATGATGGACAGAAGCAGATAAGAATACGTGTTTTTTAGAGAGAGAAAGAAATACAGGCTAAATTTGAAAGACAAGAGAGGTGGGGAAATAACTTGTAATTAAGATACGCGTTTCTGTCCTGGACGTAAAACCATGACTGCACTGTACTTTTTGAATCATATTCCTCCTCATCCAGTCTGTGCATGGTTTGCCTCATTCACATAGGCTGAACATAGCCATGTTAAATTCCTGTTTCAGCTAGATGGAGTTGCAATTAGTAGATATTATTGTGATAACATGCTTTTGCTGAGATAAGAAAAAAAACATTTAAAAATTTGATAGATTTTTTTAGTTGATTTAATCAGACTGTTACATTTTTTCTACATTTTTAGTAATTAGTATTACCAAAAGGATATTTCAAATGAGAGAACAAGGGTATAGACGCTTGGAGAAGGGACTGTTATTTTTTAAATAAATGTGTATAACATTACATGTTCAGTCTTTTACTTTCTTACCTTCATATACTAAGTCTAGGACCAGGAATCCTTGGACAAGTTAAGTCAGAAAGTTCATAGATCTGAATATAGGGGAATGATGATAGAGAAAAGTTCAGTGGGATCAACAAAGGGTGTCCCAGAATTCTTCCTAATTTGATGACAATGGAAGAAAAGCCAGTGTATTCCCATTACTCCAGTTTTGAATTTTTAAATATTGGGAAGTGTTCTTTTTCTTTGTGGTGGGTTTTTTAAAAAAAAAATTTCTGAAGAACGACTTCCTAATAAACTATACAAACAATTAAAAGAAATAGTAAGCTAAATATGGTATGTAGAACTATTAAAATAATGTTTAAAATTAACAAATATAGTTAATAAATTGTGCTTTTTATTGATTAAGTATTTGTCTAACATACACTGAAAGACCCAATTCTAATAGCCTAGGACTTGAAAAAGGGTCGTTTGAAAAACAGGCTTTTTCTATGATCCAATTTTAGTCAGATATTAATTTAAGCAATAATTACCCATTTTCGACAAGATAAAATTACTTTCCACGTACTTAATGCAATGCTTTTTTCTACACAAAAAAGGTCTATTTTCAAATTATTAAAAATTAGTTAACCTTTGTATATCTCTTTCAAAAATGTTTTTCCTTCAAGAATTTTAAACACAAGCTAATTTAAAAGGTACGATGGCAACAGTTTTTAGCCGTGGTTGGCAGATATGCCAATGCTGTTACCAATTTCTGTATTTGATTTGCACATCACAATGGATCCAAATTTTCTCCTGTATCGTTGCTAAATGAACTGTTTAGTTTTGAAGGCAAGAGGTAAAATTAAATATATTAACTATGCACAAAACATGTCAGCTACTATAATTCAAGAGACATGAGTTTTAAAAGGATGATTCATAATGTAGGGTTTAAGCACTGGCTGCTGAAGATGTATGAAATCTAAACACAATGTAGAAGTTAGGTTTTGTAAGGTTTGCACTTTGTGTGCTAAAAATAGGCTGCTGTTCGATAAAAATAGTTGGTGCTTAAGTGGAAGGAGATGATAGTGAGATTTATAGCAGGACCTAACGCAGACAACAGACAAGTTGCAGAAATCAATGTCGTTGGCATAAATACACTTGTTTCAGCATATTCTTACCATTTCGCTATCTAAAATATGAATAAATTGGCATTCATTTCATTAACTAAGTATCACTGAACTCTAACGGAACATGCAACAAATGTGCCGATATAGGATGTATTAGAACAACTTCAGATTTTACATGCACAAACGTGTATGTGTATGGATGACAGCCATTAAGGAAATATCTCATTTAAGGTATATTTTTTATACATGGCATGTAAAATTACATAAAGGCGTATTTTAATACTGTACATTTTAGATATGTGGTTTCTGCTTTCCTTTTCTAAACCTCCTTTAGAATAAAACATTACCGTTACTATGGAATCTGGTAAGACTTATTCTAACCTGAAAAATATACGAACACAATCGTGACCGAGCAAAAAACTTTCGAAGTAGAGTGTCAGTGGATCTATAAAAGGAAAAATAAAACATTTTGACTGAAAAATAAATATTTTGACTGAAATATCTCAGACATAGAAAAATGTTATAAA
The DNA here is from genome assembly GCF_947461875.1 of Haliaeetus albicilla. NCBI lineage: Eukaryota > Metazoa > Chordata > Aves > Accipitriformes > Accipitridae > Haliaeetus > Haliaeetus albicilla. The sequence goes on along the minus strand of NC_091496.1, from coordinate 36,236,494 downwards.
TTGGAAAATTCTGGAGTTGCTGCTCTGGCATTCCAGAAAAAGCTGCAGGAGCCTTTGGTGATTAGAGATTTTTTAGCAGAATAAGAGAAAAAATGCACTCATTTTTATAAATGTCAGTGTTGTCCCCTGCTGGGTGCATACAGGAATTGGCGAGATGAAACAATTCACGTCGAGCTGTGGTACACAAGGTACAGCCATCTGGGAACCTGTTGCACAAAAAGCCACTTTTACCTTCTGCAATGGGGTCAGACTGCCCCTTGCAGTAGTACAAGGAAGAGCGATTTCCACTTCCAGCCTGGTGTGAAGTAGAAGAGTCAGAGACGGTGCCGAGCAGGGGTCTGCTTGGCTAACGTGTGGGTTAGAGTTCGCCCTCACCAGTGCTTTGGGGAAAACCATAAACTGTTTAAAACCGCCTCTCCTCGCTGTGAGAGCAAGACGCCTTTTTACAAGTCCATTCTCCCCTAAAGCTATAGGGTTACTTAGTAATTCAACATTTTAAAAGCCTTTCCCTTAAAGATGATAATATCTGGCCCTCACAAGGGTATATTAGATAGTCCAACGTGATTTTAATGTTTGAAGAATTTAAAGCGTGTAATAATTTAAGTCTCGATAAGCATTATGCGACATTTTTAATAGGTTTAAGTAATAGGCAATATATAAAAAAGAAGGAAAATGAGGAACGCGGGAAGGCTTTTCTTGACGACTCGTGCGATGTCTGTGCCTCGACGTGGGTGTAAACCTCCTTCGAGCAGCCCCGGCGGGTTTCCTCGCCGGCGGGTTTCCTCGCCGGCGGGTTCGTGTCCTCAGCCGAGGGCCATCCTCCGCCAGGCGGGAGGAGAGGAGCCATCCCGCACCGCGAGGGGGAAAGGATGATTCTGTCACCTCTCCTGGAGAAGGCTGCACGAGTGACCAGAGGCGTTTGCAACGGGTGACACAAATAACACCGAAGGGAACACATCTGTATGTGGAGCAAGTCTTATTCTTTCTCCCTGGGAACAAGCACAGTATCTTTTTAGTATTTGAGTTGAGGCAAAAAGCGCAATGAAAATATGTAGCGTTAGCCATTCTAGATACGAAATATTCTTGAGACTTTTAAAACTGTGTTGTCAATTCCTTTTTAAGTCTTTTCTTGAGCAGCAGGTATACTTTAATGAACCGTTTTATGTTACAAATAAAATAAATAGGAGCTTGGATAGATGAAAGAATCTGAATTACACTTGGAAAAAAATAAATCTCTCTCTAATATTACCAAAAGCTATGTTGTGCAATGGAGAGAAAGCACCAGACTGACATAAAGAGGATGTAAACTGTTACAAAGCAGCTAATGAACTTCAAGAGGTTTTATTATTTCCTTGAATTCTTTAGTGCAAGTTACAAGTGATTACAAGGTTTTTACCTATTTAACTATGTCTATGCTGGAGGTTTATTCTGGCATATTTTTGTAACCTGTACATGATGCTAATTCCTATATCACTTAAGCACTCCTGGAGCCCTCATTGAGCTTTAGCTTAAATTATGATGCCGATTCTGTGTGATCTTGGACAAGCTTGAATAGCTTTTCTCATGATCAGTTCAGTACTTGGCAGGAACTCAGTGATGCTCAACTACATAATACCTATAGAGAGATATAGATCTATAGATATAGGTGTAGATAGCTGTTTGAATTTCTTGTACCTAGCTGGGTTTCAGGGTAAAAATACGGTTGTATGACAGATAACAAAACCCCCTCATTTTGTGTTCACAGAGTAGAATCTCGGTAAGAGTGCCTCCTCTGTACTGCGTGGAGATGTGCAGGCTGTCTGAAATGGTGACTGAATCTTCCATTCCATTCTACAATTAGACAATATAACCCAGAAGTTAGAAGAATCCACAGTAAGTTTTTGAGTCAATGGGAATTGTAGGTGTTTGGTACCTCTGGAAGCTGGCTTGTAGCTGTAAGTTGTAACTGATTTCTCAGTTCCTTTTTCTACAAATTTTCAATTGACTTAAAGGGCAATGAAAGAATGGACATACTATGGAAAACACCTGCCCGCCCCCCCTCCATGTACTAGTATGAGAAAAAGAAGTATATTTTGTCTTAGTTCACCGTGTATGGGATTCATCTGATCTCACTGTAGTATCTAAAGGTTGCTGACCAGTCTTAGCGAGTTGGATATGGTCCTTCATTAGTCAATGGAGAGAGTTGGCCTCTTCTACGGGATGATTCATCCCTTCCGTGTTATGGTGAGATAAACTGCTGTCTGGGGCTATCTTTCTGTTGTTTATTGAGTTGTTAGGCAGCTAATGCTTGGTGAGGTGCATCCTGCTTTAAGTGCCATCTGAATTTTGAGATCTAAATTTGAGACTAAAAAGTAGCAAGTGCTGTCAAGGTAGTTTAGAAGTTACTAAGAAGTGATAGCTCCATGGTGGTATTCTGGTTTGTATTCTTTCTGACATAAAGTCATTGTTTATTTCAAACAGCAAGACCAATGTATTGTTTTCCTGTTAATCATTAAGTATTCTCTCAGAAGAGTGGAACATCTCTTTTCTGTCTTTGAACACCTAAGCTCCCTGGATGAAATGCTATCTCCTGGGAAAAATCCTATTGCCATGAAGACTGAAGTGGTGGCTTCACTTGTTTTTTAATGAAACTGGCTTATGTGCTTGCATTTTGCACTGGGATTATTTATCGAGGATTGCAGTCCTTTTGCTTTTATAACGGGTGAAAGCTATATTAGCGTCCATTTGTAATCAGCTTTGGAGAAATTAGAAACTGATCATCATTTATGTCAGCTTGGAAGCTGTTTCTGGGTGAAGGTGATTTAAATTTACAAATAAGTTTTTTCTGAAGGATAAAGGAAACAGTGACATTAAGCAGCTGCCTGATAAATTCAGGTCAAAACTCCTAACTAAAAAAGCATTAGGTATCTCTTTGGCTATAAAGAAAAACTATAGAGAAGAACAGCCAAAGCTACCTCACATAAACATTTGGAAAACCTGAAAAGTTAAGCTTAAGTTAGGGACTAACCTGTGCAGTCTGGAAAACAAAATGAACTTGCACACTTTCCTATGTTAGTAACTTCTAGTAGCTACCAGCTGAACTTCAGATACGATGTAGGCAACTTTTGTTTGTATAATTATCCACTGGTAAGGAGAATCCTTAACTAATAACTTTCATACTAACTTTTTTTGACCTCTGTTCTCTCTCATATAGTATTTTCAACCCTCAAAATTATGAAAAGTGCTAGAGAGAGTTCAGAAGAACACATCTAGTGGCAAAACAAAGACAGAGACTACCTCCAACAGGGAGGGTGTAGCCTTTACTGCAGGGTCATCTGCGTCCGGAAAAGGACATGTATCCACTGCCCATGCATAAAAATCCAGTTAAATGGTGAATTAATGAAATACTTTGAAAAATAATTCCACTCCATTTCTCAGGGATTTTTTCCAGCATTATAGCTTGCCAACTATGTAAAGTACTAATTGTTTTAACCAATAAATTGAAATTGCTCAAGGTGCCATTTCATTTCCTCGGTCTTGTTCATAACAATTAAAGGTATTAAAGGTTAGGTCTTTGGGAAGTATGGGAATCCCAAGGTACATTGCATGGGCTTAGCATCAAGGTCGGGTCCTGAGCCTCTTAAAGATATCTGTGGAGAATTGGCACCCAAGAAAAGGGGCTCCAGAACCCTATGGCATTGGAAGCATCCAAAATAGCCAGGAATTAAACATGAAAAATGCTTTAAGTAGGAATGAAATGTGGAAAATATGAGATGCTTTGACACACAACCATTTCAGGTTTCCTTTCCTGAGAATCCTGAGTGTGAACATTCGCCTGCAGTAATGCGCTTAAACCAGATCATCTTCTAAGTAAGTCAGATATTTTTTTGGTGAATCCCCGCCTCTGCCCAAACCCAGGGAGAGTAAGCCAGCTGAACTCTACAGCAGCCAGGACACTTGTCTTGAATACTTCAGAGTTCTTTTTAAGTCCCTATCCTGGCCAGATACGGCAGGGACTTGAGTGTGCTCCTCCTTGGTCACAGGAGGTGCACTGACGCTGTGCGCTGCGCGCTCTGTGTGTCTGCGGGGGTTAATTCCAGCGTTCCAGCCGTGGGGTACTGCAGGGGATGAGCGTTCGGTGCTTTATGGGCGAAGGAGGTATGTATGGAGGTGCACGGACTTCGCTGTCTACCGACATCCTGGTATTCCCGATATTTGCCATATGATAGGACTCTCATTGTGTGATGGGCCAGACCTATGCAGGGAATCCTGTTAGGGCATACTGGGTTATATGAGAGGTTTTTGCGGGTGGGTAATAAGGGGGGGCCCAGGGCACTAGCTCACTGTTGGGGAATGTGCCTCCTGCACTCAGGGGCTCCAGCAGGTTTGGGATTTTGTCGCGGTTTAACCCCAGGCAGCAGCTAAGCACCACACAGCCGCTCAGTCACTTGCCCTGTCCCAGTGGGATGGGTGAGACAATTGGAAGGAAAAAGGTCAAACTTGTGGGTTGAGATAAGAACAGTTTAATAGGACAGAAAGGAAGAAACTAATAATGATAATAATAATAATAATAAAAGAATTGGAATATACAAAACAAGTGATGCACAATGCAATCGCTCACCACTTGCCAACCGATGCCCAGTTAGTTCCCAAGCAGCGATCTGCCCCCCCAGGCCAACTCCCCCCAGTTTATATACTGGGCATGACATCACACGGTATGGAATACCCCTTTGGCCAGTTTGGGTCAGCTGTCCTGCCTGTGTCCCCTCCCAACTCCTTGTGCCCCTCCAGCTGCCTCGCTGGCTGGGCATGAGAAGCTGAAAAATCCTTGGCTTGGTCTAAACACGACTTAGCAACAACTGAAAACATCAGTGTGTTATCAATGTTCTTCTCATACTGAACCCAAGACATAACACTGTGCCAGCTACTAGAAAGAAAATTAACTTTATCCCAGCCGAGACCAGGACAGATTTGCATGTAAAGAGTTGGAGGGGAGAACTGACTTACATGGAAACATGAAAGGAGAATAAGGGGGGAGTTAGAACCCTGAGTTAGGCTCAGCACTGGCGACTTGGCAGGCTCTTTCAGCTTTGAGTGTCCTGGGTTTTGGCCTAAATTAAACCTCTCAAGAGCTTGTTAGCTCGTTAGCCATGTCACTTCTCAGTTGCTGAGTGACAAAATGATAAATGTCCAGGGGTTTAGACATCCAGGGGTGTTAGCTGTGCCTAAATGATAGATTTAGTAGAGGAATCTCGCTGAAAGTGAGAATGAGCATTGCAGTCCTCGTGTTCTGCAGGTATGCCTTCACCAAAAAGCAGACCTACACGTACCAAGCAAAGCCCCCGACTTATTTCTTGGCACCTAACAGGGGCTTGGGCTCGAATTGCCGCAATGTGCTTAGGAAGAACTAAATCTTGGGTATTTTCTGCAATGCACATGGCTGATCCAGACTGAAAGCAGGTCCAAGGCACGGGACTGAGGATTTAGGGGGGGGAAAGAGAGGGTGGGAGTGGGAAAGTCTGGCTTTGGGAATGTGCTTACCCGTGTAGCTAGACTCCTTGGTGTATATCAACAGAAGTGTTTAGGCACCTGTTTTATCTCTTTAGATACGCCGTTGACTTTGGTGCTTTAACCCCCATCTGCATCTTAACCTTGTGCTTGAGACAAAGTGTATTCTGGTGCTGCTCTCTGCTTCAGACTGCAAAAATCCGTGTTGTAGTTTTGGGGGGGTTTTTTGCTAGCTGACACTAGAGTAAATACAAATTGTTTTAAAATGAGACACATTAGCAATGGAAATATAGATATGGTGGGTTTTATTTGTGAGTTTAATGTAAATACTGTAGATGATTCAAGACTTCCCTTGAGATAAGCATGAAGTACTTCAAGAGATGGTCAGTCAGCGTAGGTCAGACTCATATGCCTTGTTCAAATACTGACAAAATTATTTTACTGTTGACATTTGGAATGACCTTCAACCTATAATGTAATAAAAAGCATCACTGATTGACAGCCAACCCTGTGAAATTAAATCCTTCCCTTTTGAATTTGCAAGGACCTTCAAACAAATCCATAAACCACCTTCTTATGGGGTTTTGGGGGGTTGTTTTGTTTTCTGAGGTGCTGGTGAAGGAGAAGCGGTTCGCAAGAGCTTTGGGTCAGGGCTGGCTGCTGCCCGCCCCACACCCCCCATCCTCGGCACCCCATTTCCCACCATCTGCACCCAGGAACGTGGCAGCGTTGGCGGGAGAGGTCTGGCCCCTGCCCCAGCTGCGGGACGGGGTTTCTGAAGGGGGAAAAATCCAGAGGTACAGAACACTGTTATCGTTGTCCTGCAGCCTGTGTGTTCATACTTAACCTTTTTTTTTTTTTTTTTCAATTTTACGGGTAATACTTGCATAGAAAGGGACGCAGTTTTCCACATTTTAGAGAACTTCCCGTGGCTGTATCACCGTGCAAGAGAAGCTAGTCCTGTGGCTGGGCGTGCTCCTTATGAAGGGAAGGTGAGTCCTTCTTGCAGAGCGCAGGATGCACGAGTGTGGTATGAGGAAAAGACCATGTCCTGGTTTCGGCTGGGAGACAGTTAACTTTCTTCCTAGTAGCTGGTACACTGTTCAGTAGGAGAAGGTGTTGATAACACACCGATGTTTTCAGCTGTTGCTGAGCAGTGTTTATACCAAGTCAAGGATTTTTCAGCTTCTAATGCCCAGCCAGCGAGAAGGCTGGAGGGGCACAAGGAGTTGGGAGGGGACACAGGCAGGGGAGCTGACCTGAACTGGCCAAAGGGGTATTCCATACCATGTGATGTCATGCCCAGTATATAAACTGGGGGGAGTTGGCCTGGGAGGCAGGGGGGGATATCGCTGCTCAGGAGCTGACTGGGCATCGGTTGGCGAGTGATGAGCAATTGCATTGTACATCACTTGTTTTGTACATTCCAATTATTCTATTATTATTATTATTATTGTCATTTTATTATTCTTATTATTATCATTATTAATTTCTTCTTTTCTGTCCCGTTAAACTGTTCTTATCTCAACCCACGGGTTTTGGGTGTTTTTTTTTCCCGATTCCCTCCCCCATCCCACTGAGTGAGTGGGCGGCTGCGTGGTGCTTAGTTTCTGCCTGGGGTTAAACCATGACAGACCACTAGGACGAAGTCACGCTGGATATTTTTTGTTCCTTCTTGAGACATTTTCAGTGTATTAAGTTTGCAGGGCTCACAGAAACTGTCTCCACCTTCTTTTGGGGTGGCCTGTGCGAGAGGACAGGAGAATACACACTGTGATGAGGTGCTTGAAGCTGGAAGCGACTCAACTGAGGCTGAGGCAGTGGTTTCTTTGAACTAAATGTGTGCTCAACCTTTTGGCATCCAGACTTCTGCAGCCTGGCCCTTTTGGTAGGATCCTGTGTGGCATTACTTTTTCTGAGAAGATGGTGAGTTTCCATCTCCCCAGCTACCTGCACCTTTTATTGCTTCCAACAGGAATACCGGGATATGAGCCACCGTGGCCTGCCCAGAAGAAACACACAAAATTCAGTTAAATTTAGCAGGATCCAACAGCCTACTGAATTGCAGTCCTTTGCTTGGTATAATTCAGTGTTGCCTTTGTTCAAGAAAACATCTCAAGGTCTGGGTTTCCATACATTAGAAAGCCACTATGCTTGTGTGCTTCCCAGCAGTTTGGACTGGATGAGATAATTTAGCTTATTACACTTACAGGAGCAAAGACATTTTGCTTGACCATTTATTCTTCCCTCCTGATCTGTGACAGCCCAAGAGTCTTTAGCTTCATTTTGTGTTGGAAAACCTATTTCCACCATTTCTTGTCCACGTGTTTGTCTGTTTGAGGGGTGGTAATGGCAAGCGGGGAAGCTGCTTTTAATGTCTTGAGACAATTCAAATGAGCTGGTTTGACTTTCCTTTAGAATGAGCAGGATGTGCATTTGGAGACCACTGTAAGTACTTCAGAAATATTGTCTCATGTTAAACTATGACAATAAAATTTCACGTATTCTGTCAGTGTTTATGACTGAATTCAGATGTCTCCATTTAGTAAGTGGACCCATTGACCTCAAAAGATGTGTACCGTGTAGTGAGAGTGTGTGTTACCCTGGAAGAAAGGCGGATATTACTGGGCACTAGGAAGAAAGCTGTCCTTGCCCACAGTTACCTGCAGTATTGACAATCCAGGAGAGGAGGAAAAATGAAGAACAAGCTTCCCATGACAGAGGAAACTTGCACTGGGACAGGGATGTCAGACTGGAGGTGATCTGAGTAAGCATATGGTGTGCCAGCGTGGAGAGGGTGAAGGGAAGGCTTGTATTGGGTTGTGTTAAATTGATATTACATTATTAAAAAAAACAAAACCAAACCATCACACCTGAATCTAACTCCAGGAAATTAATAAGGTGTATGGACTTTGTTTTTGAACAGGTGTCATCATAATTTCTCAAACTTGTTTACATAAGGAGTAATTGGCTTATGCTCATTCACGAGTGCAATTTCTGGCTATAGCATTAAGAAGTTTTGCTGGCTATTACTCCCACAACTGATTTAGTAATTGTATAGTTGTGTTACGGGCACTGAAATGGCTCTGAATCTATCTGCTGAGGTTGATATTTTAAATATGAAGCTGCTAAAGTTTGTTTAACATGTCAGTAATGTCAAAGTCTGTTTAGATATAGTCTAAGTTTTCATAGAATTGACCCATTTTGGTAAAAATAGCTCAAAAGGGATCATTATTATAGATTAATATAGATGACTGTGCACAGCTATCATTCATGCTTCATAAAAATTCCATTTAATTTTTCAAATCTGTTGCTAAATTTTTATGATGCAATATAATCTTGGGTCAGGAAGAATAAGTAACCATTGTAATGCAACAAAAACAGCTTCACAATACAAGGGGATTAATTTAAGGGTGATCATTGAAATAATAGCTAATAAAATCAAACTCATTTTACGTGCATTTTAAGAGCTAGACTAATCAAAGCTGAAAATGTGATAGGATAATAAAGCAAAGCTCATTAATTTGGCATATTAAAAATACATACAATCAAAAAGAGCTGGAATAAGCACAAGCTTACAGTAAGAGAAAAGTGCTGAGCATTTAATCTTATTCTCACTGAAATCATTGTAGAAATTCAGAGCAACTTCAGCTGGAGTCACAGCACACTGGTAGAAGGCAAATCTGCTCTTCCCTCACTGTTACCTACTCTCTGCTTTGAAAAGAAGGGAGAAAAAAGGGAGACGAAGTAATCCACTAACATGCAGTCATAGGAACCAGGATTCATCAGCAAAGACTGACAGTCAGTCAGAAACATTTCTGCATATTCCATAAATTCATAAGCTGGTAGAAAAATGAGGAATCATCAGAATATTTAATGGAACATTTAAATTGCCAGTGCAAGTTCAGGTGTTTAAGTAATTCTGGCAGAGTTATACTATAAAATAAATGGCCTCATTAATCTGCATCTGTAATAGATTAAGCTGTCCTTGCATTTTCTTTTGCTAGGTTTCCTGTAGAAGAAGGCCTTGTGCATTTTGGAGACCTGTCTGATTTCAACAAAATTTGAGAGTTGGGTCGTAGTCTTAAAGCTATTCAATTACAATGAGAAAAGACACCTGGGAAGAGGCGAGAAAAGCCACAAGTGCATCTCTCTGAAAAGCTGTCCCTCGGGATCACCGTTAGACAAAAAAGAGAAAATTTGAAGTTCCCCAGCATAGGAAAAACTTCAATCAACCATGAGGTAAAATCCATAGGAAACGAGATTTCATTAGTTCCAGAGCTCACAGACCTTGTTATTATTCAGCTTGTTTAGCAACTTCAAATTTTAGACAACTCTTTTTCTTTCATATGTCACCTGAAGCTTAACAGGGTATTAGATCTCCTGCTTTTTATCTGTGTAAGGCTACAATGAAAACAAAAAAACCCCAACCCCAACCCAGTGTTCCCTAGGTGATTTTCCTTCTGTGTGTATAGGCATATATGACAGGAGAGGAGGAGGGGAGAAGGAAGGGGAAGCATGAAAGAACCGAAAAGTCCTTTTTCAAGATTTGGCAAGGCGGTGCGTTCACCAGTCTGCGTTCTGCCTTCTGACATCTGGTGGCAAAATCTCTCCATTACAGTGCTCGCTCTGAATTTTTCAGAAATTCCCACCCCCGCTGCGGGCTTCTCTGACATTTGTGGGTGCTTAATGCCAGTGAAAACCCGGGCACTTGTGGATAAGGAGATAATTCTGGTGTCTGGCAGGCAGCAGCAGATATGCCATGAGGCTTAAGGTGGGAGGAAAACAAAGAAGATTTCTGGAGCGGGTTTGTCGCTCTAGCAGCAGCAGCAGCACCTCTCTGCATCCCGAGCTACGCGGAGACGTCCGAGATACCTCCAACCTGCTCGCAAAAGCAAATCTTTCCACGCTGAGCCCGGAGCACCGAGCCTCCTTGAGCTGCCAAACCCCAGCCCACCTGCCTGCCGCTGCGGCGGCCGTGGATGTGCGCCCCCGACTGCGCGCGAAAATGCTCATTTTGCTCATTGTGAATACTGAGATTCAGGGCCGCAAGCGCATACAGAAATGGTTGGTCCTAAAATACATTTTTAGAAGAAAACTGTAAGTGCTGAAGCACTGGTCAGAATGAAAATTTTTGTGACCATACAAGATACGTTCCCACGGACCTAGAGCTCATTCAGTTATTGCTTACCATCCTTACATTATATTTGGGCTGGGTTTCGGAAAATAAGCGTTATCCGCACCCAAGATCAAGCCACAATGTTTGTGTTATGTTTCCCGTGCCCCATGGGTGAGAAAGAGATGGAATTTCGAATTGGCTTGCTACTTGTGGTGAAGTTCTTCAGGCCGGCCCGAGCTGAGGCAGTCGGTCCCAAAAACGGACAAATGTTTTTGACCAGACACTAATTTCACCTCCGTCAGGTGTGGGTGGGCTCTGTTGTAAGAGCGGAGAGCGGCACTCGTGAACTCTCCCGCGCGGGACCGGGGCGTCGCAGCGCTCTGCCGTCAGGCAGCGCAAGCGCTGAATAAGCCGAGGTGAACCCAAAGGGCTGCCGACTACTCCCTTCAAAGGAATCGGACAACAAAAGCCACAAAAGGAGAAAAACTCGAAGGCACCCATCCTTCAGTGTTTCCTACCGTGCGCCTGATGGAGGAGGAAGAGCTCGAGAAGGAAGGCAGAGTCCCGTCCATCTGACTTCCCAGCCCTGCAGATCCCGAGGTCTCAGTGGCAGTAATCCTCTCTAGGTACATGTAGTTTTCTTTCATATTTACGCAAAGAGAAATTTCTTATATTCAGACTATTAACTATGTAATCCATTAGCTCCGCATTTGTAATCTCATTGAAAGGTATAGCTACTCGAAATAGAAAATGTGACTTTTGACATAAATGGAGTGGATTTTTTTGATTCTGCGTTAATCAGAGACATTTTTTCATGCTGAGTTAATAGCTGCTTGTCCTCAGCCAAGCTGAAATGCTCTTTGGTTCTGTTTTCTCAAAAAAAAAAAAAAAAAAAAAGTTTTCTTTTGGTCTTGTTTTTGAAAATATCTTGAAATCTGCAATTCAGAACATTTAAAAACAATCATATTCTATTTTTGTTTTGGTTTCCCTCCTTCCCGTCCCCACCCCTTTTCAGACTGTTTTGGAATAAATACGGTAGATAACATTCTAAATAACAGTATTTCTTCTGCTCTTGACTCTTGGAAAGCTCTATTTTTGCCTGTACTCAATATGCTGAAAGATGATATCAAAATACACCTTTTTGCATTACTATTAAAACACCATAAAATGCAAAGTCTGTAACATCCTTTAGGGCATCTTTTAATGTTTTTTAATGCACAAACACAAGCCTAGTACATTCTTGAGTACAGTTCTCTTTTATTTTTCCTTTCCTTATTAAAACATAGGTAGTTAAAATTCAGAGGGAGAAAGACTCAAAATCAGAAAGAAATACTGAGGGACAGAACAACTTATTCCTGTTTAATGCACTGTACCTTTCACTAAACTTACTGAAATTTGGGTGATATTATTTGAAAGAGTGTGTTGTAAGTATAAAACAGGCGTGGTATTATTTCTCTAGAAAAAATAACCCAGGTAAGTGCGCAGTGACTTTTCCTTTTTCAGCAAACAACACATCTGACAACCCCCTAATTTATCTCCCACCATGAGGGAACTGAGTTACCGGGCTAATAAGCTTTGACACCTTTTTTACCAGAATTTGTGATGCCTGTTTTTAAAATGACACTACACAGATTAGAAAATGCTGTATCATGAGATAATAAATGGCACCATGAATCTCTACAGTGAAGTCTAATCCTTCTTGTAGATGAGTTCTCAAGTCTGCCAACACATGTTGCCCTTGGTAAAGAGGTTTCAGAAAAAAGTAAGTGGGATTTGTTTTGTGAAATCAGCTTGATCCTTACTTACCTTCACTACTTTTGGTCTGCCTAACCTCCTGTTTTCACAAGTTCTACTTTTCATTAATATAATTTAATCATGTAAACATAATTAATTCCTGAAAATTATTCAAGACATAGTTTTGGAAATAAATATATTTATTTTAAAATTAGACGAAAATCTTATTAGCTAAGGAGGTCTGCTTTTTCCCCCATTTTGTCTATAATGCAACCTTTAATGTAAAATTTAAACAAAATTAACATACCTTTAACCAAGGATGAAACATATATTCATTTTGGAGTTCTTTGTAGCATGTCTGCAAGAGCTGATGCTGTTTGATACACAGGAAAATAGGAACTACCATATTGTATCAGATTAAGACAAACGCATGCATGAATGAGTTCTATAGTATAGTAACCCAAATTTAGGCCAGATGTGTGTGAACACCTTTCCTCCTGTTCCCCCCCCCCCCCCTCTGATTTCTTTCTCTGGATGCCTGATTTAGAGATTATTTCTATTTCCTGCTCTGAGTCCAACAGATGTAGGTGGAGGCATAGTTGGTTGGTTTTTTTTTTAAAAAAAAAGAAAAATTGCTAATTTTTTTTGTGAGTATTGTTTTGGGCTTTTCCCAAGCTCATGAATAATACTTACTGTACCTCCAATAAGAAACCAGCACTACACTTAATATTCTTGTAATTTATACCTTTGTTGTGCAATAGAGCCCTGTAGTCACCCCCAGATATTTGGCCCACGGACTCTTCCCTTTGCTGTAATAAAGCACAGACCTGTTGCTTATTACATATATAATATAACCAAGCAAATTACTTGTTAAAAAGAAAATTTAAGACTATTTCCAAAAGGTGGGGAGGCCACGAATTCTTCTGGTGTTTTTTTTCTGCTTTTCACATGGATTACAGCCTAGATTAAAAAAGAAATTTAGGAGCCACGGCACGAAATATTGCAACACCTAACTTTTTGGTATGTGCTTCACCCAGAGCAAGACTCAGAAGCTATGCCTGGCAGCACAGGGTCTCTAACGCACAGAGAAAGTAAGGTGCCTTATGATGATATATGAAAGATCTGAAAAGCTCGGTAGTGTCTTGTCAAGAGGTAGCAAATGAGAAATGAGGAGTGCAGGTTTTTAAATCTTTCCCCTTTAGGGAGCTTAGGTGCTTTACGTAATATTAGAAAGAAGCATCTTTATATTTCAAAATAGCTACAGTTCTCACAGCCTGGGGGATTTTTCTCTTTTTGATGAAATAGCATAAGAAGAAAGATCTGTTTGTATGATATTCTGTGGGGTAGGTCAGACAAACAGCATTCATCCCAGGGTTTCTTCATCTTCCTTTAACTCTGCTTCGTTGGTGAGTTTGGGGGAGCAAAGTACCACCCCTGATAGGGGAAGATCAATAGGGACCACTTAAGCAAAGTGGACGTATAGGAGTCTGTGGGACCAGGTGCACCCAAGTCCCCCGAGGATGTCACTGTGGGACCGCTCTCCATCATCTGCAGATGTTCACGGTGACAGGAGAAGGTCCCAAATAATTGGAAAATGGTAAATATGCCCATTTTCAAGAAGGTGAGAAGGAGGATGTGGGGAACTACAGGTCAGTCTGCGGGAAGATTATGGAGAAAATTCTCCTGGAAGTCATTTCCACATACATGAAAGACAAGAAGGTGATTTGGAATAGTCAATATGGATTTACTAAAGGCAAATTCTGGCTGACCAGCCTGATTGCCTTCTACAATGAAATGACTGGCTGTGTGGGGAAGGGGAGAGCAGCGGGTGGTTTATCTTGACTCTAGTTAGGTTTTTGACGTGGTCTGCCGTAACATCCTTGTAGTCAAACTGGGCAGATGGGTAGTTTATAAAAATGGGTGCAAACTGCTCGAAACGCAAAGCTTAAAGAGCAGCGGCATTCCTCAGTGTTCAGTACTGGAGCCCATACTGCTCACAGTCTTCACCGACGATCTGGATGACGGTGGCAAACACTCCCTGGCGGTGACACCAAAATGCGGGCAGTGGTCAATACACTGGAGGGCAAGGCTGCCGCCCAGAAGGATCGACGCAGGCCAGAGAAGTGAGCACACAGGAATTTCATCAAGTTCAACACAGACAAATGCAAGTCTGGCACCTGGGACAGAATAACCCCATGCAACAGTACAAGCTTGGCACCGACTATCTAGAAAATGTCTTGGCAGAAAAATGCCTGTAGAGGCTGGTGGACACGTTGAACGTGAGTCAGCAGTGCGTCCTAGCAGTGGTGAAGGACAAAACGGAAATCTGTTTGTTCAGCCCCCTTGAAGAAGGGAGGGGAAGATGTTAACTGCTGCATTCAACTACTTACGGGTGGTTACAGGGGAGATGGAGCCAGAGGCTTCTTGGAAGCAAAGGGCGGAGAGGCAATGGACACAAGAGGCAGAAAGAGAAATTCTGAGAAATTTGTTTGGTTGTACGGAAGAAAATCCTTCGCAATGAGGGTGGTCAAATGCTGCAAAAGGGAGAGAAAGGCTGGTAGGTAGAATCTTTGTCCCTGGAGATACCTGAAGCCACAGGACACAGCCCTGGCAACCTGACCTAACTTCAAAGCCAGCCCACCCAGGACTGGGGTTTGGATCCTCAGCCCAATCAGACCTCCAGAGATCCCTTTCAACCCAGTTTTTTTCTCCAGTTCCCAGCTTTCTCTCCTCTTAAATGAAAGCAACAAAGTCTTGCTCCAAAAATGACATTGAATATGTACACGCATCTGGGTTTTTTCATCCTGGAAGATGTCATTACTCTATGAGCAGCATTTATGTTAGCATACAGAAGCAATCCATGTCATTTCATATCCTAGGAGAATGGTTTTAAATGGTATAAAGAATCATCATAGTGTTTACCTGTATCACTTACATGTTGTAGAAAAGAAAGAATGGTTACTCCTGTTACTTTTTGCAGCCAGTTTTTCCATTTTATGTGGAAGCTTTGAAAGATCGGTGACGATTCCAGTATGCTAGTTAAAAACCCCATTTCCTTCCAAATCCAATAACCAGCATGATTTTAATAAATGCCTGTGGGATACTTATTAAAGAACCCCAGAATAACTTTGCTCCATTGCCTTTTCATTTGCCATCAGCTTGTCAGGAGTCAGTTTCCTTTATTTTTGTACGTAAATATTTGGAATGTACCAGAACTTTTAAAGAAGGTTAAATTTGGTGGACCAGATTCCCACCTGTGATAAAAACACGAGTGTGTAACTGTGTACCTGTATACACATCGTAAAGGGGACTTGTAGGCACTGTTGGACTGTTCTAGCTCACAGAGCGTCAGGGTGGTAACCACAAATAATTTACAGCAGCTGGCTTTTGGAATCCGTGCTTCCTCTTCCCCAGCTTTAGGGGTTGGCAACAGAGGAACGTTGGAGGATGCTGCTGCACATCAGGCTCTAAGCCGCTACAGGTCTCCTGCCATTGAGGTATTCCTGATGAGACCTGCGGTCTGTGTCCCTGCTTATTTTAGTACCTGAAGTTCAATATTAAGAGAGACGGAAGACCTGAGTGAAAATCTGATCTTTATGAACAAAATGAGCAACCGAGAATGTAACCGCTAAACCGAAGAACAGTGCCGCAACATGCACGTTCAGTTAGTTAGTTAGTAGCGTGGTGGGTGATGGGAGGGGAGGGGTCTCTTGGGAAAGATAAAGGAGCAAAATTGTTGGTGGACATTAGTGAACTTGAGTTCTTAGAGACAAATCTACAGGTGGCTATCAAAAAATATATTTTCTCTAGTTAACAGCTCAGAACATGCATGCCTCCGAGTAAAATCAGTGTTTGAAAAGGATACATCCCAGATCCACATATATGCAACTATTCAGAAACAAGTTTTTATTTTCCTGATTTTTATGCTCTGCTGTTCACCTTGAAATGCAAATGCTGAAGTTCTTCCAAACACGATACCTGTTGCGAGCGCCAATGCCCATTTTCATGTTTTATGGTTTTCTTTTAGCGTGTGGAAGAGCCCTACAAATTGCTGAGAAGTAAGAAATAGTGACACTAACTCAAAAATGAAACAAGCTGAAGGAAGAAAGAGAGAGCATTCATATAATAATTGTGTTTCGTAACTGTATTGTGTTCTAAGGCCACAGGATTCAGCTGGGGATTTTCCAGTCAGAAAGACATAAATACAGGCTGTGTAGGACAAAGACTGCCAACCTGGTATTTCCAGAAAATGGTAAATTTATCATATCGTGCATGTGCAGCATGTACAAATGCACCTTTGGAGAGGAGTCAGGATTACTAAGTAAGCATCTGTAAAACCAGCTGCGCTGTATAGGTGCAACGGACCATTTCAGTTCTTCCCAGGAGCGTTGCCCACACTGTGAAAGCACGTAGAGAAGCTTCCCGAAAGCGTGTCTTTCTGCGTGGTGTCACACAACCTGTGTGTGAGTGCTGCGGATTGGTTCGGATTTTCAGATGTTGTGCAAAGTGAGCTGGAACAACTGCTCATGTGCAGCAGCATCACGCCGTAAATAATGATCACGTTGTCCAAGATTTGCACGGACAAAATCCCTGGGTTTCAAAAAAGGTCAGCTTTGTCTACTGCTTTTTCTTCTCTTGTTTGCATGTGACTGGTTTGTATTGTTTTAACTGGGTGGTAATAGTTCTGTGTCTTCAGATGTGTTTGCCTGATTTCTGTAACAGCAGGACACCAATATGAAACTACCAAGTACCCTCTGGTCGCGAGATACACAGTCAACTTGAGTGTAATGATACATGCAGTTAACATAGGTATATGTGCTCCTATAATTACAAGGCGTTTGCTACGTCTAAAGTGCCACAGCTGCTGTAGTTGCATTTTAGCTGCTGTAGGTGCATTTTCGGTGTGCTTTGACTGCTTTTAATCCAGTAGCAAATACTTGTGGTGCTACACTGACCCACGCAACAGGAAAGGTTACCCATTCCAGTTCAGGATCCCTGGTCCTTTTGCGTTGGTGGGGTAGGAGCATCCAACCGCTGTGGACCCACATTAGTTTGGGTCTACCTCAGCGTACTGCAATTACGCCGCTGATAGCAGCACGGTCTTGGTTGTTTCAGTTCCCTCGGCATTATTTTTAGCTGTCTGCCAATGTAGAAACACGGATACCGACTAGGGAAATCGTGATGTTATTGTATCAGTTTCGAATGAATGAGATAAGACCACATCTGTCTTTACAACCAGCAGCCTTTGAATTTGGCTGCAGTCCGCATCCAGGCACGTATGTGTACTGCAGTGTTTGCTGCAACAGCGGTTGTGACAACCACGTACCAGGCTACTTTCAACTTGCCTTTTCCATACCAGCCTCTTTGTATTTCATCCTACAGCTGCATCCCTGCGTGCGGGGTAGTCAACATTAAGCCCTTTCTTCTCCATTTTGCCTTTTCTTTTTTTTTTTTTTTGACCGCATGGACCTTTAGGTCTGTATTTGCTTTGAAACAAGATAATTCAAACATTCTACAGATCCTTCCTTACATGGAAGACCTCTAGCACGAACAATAACAACTGGGGAAGCGTTTCGCTTCCCTCTTCTGTTCCTCACAGAGCTGCTGTCAACATCAGCTCAGGTGCGATGACAGTTACGCACGGGCTCCGCAGAAGCTTCTTTTCGGACAACTTGCTGTCACGCTAGCTGGTACCACTTAAAACCCGACGGCAGCAGATGAAGCGTATCCCTACCTCTTAACGCTGCCTGCGTTCGTCCCCGCTTAACCTGGGAGCGGACGAGGGGAAAGCGGCGGCTTCGCCGCTGTACCGGGGGAGGAGGGCCCCCCCGCCTGCCTCCCCTGCCCCCCCTCCGAGCGAAGGACCGAAACGAAGGGCCGAGCCGGGCTCGGCACTGCTCCTCGCCCTCCGGCGCCCCCCGCCCCGGTTCGAGCGGAGGCAGAAGACCCCTCCGCCCCCCCCACGGCCGCCCCGCGGGCGCGGCCCCCCGCCGCGAGCCCGCGACCCCCCGCCCGCGGAAGAAGTTGCGGGGGGGGTGGGGTGGCTCGTCGGCGGCTTTCCCGCCGCCGGAGCTGCCGTGCGCGGCTCCCTTCTCCCTCTGGAGGGAGACACAGCCCAGCTTTTGGCTGCCGCCGCCGCCGCCTCCTCCCTCCCACCCCCGCCCCTGCCCCCGCTCCCCACGGGGGACCGGCCCGGCCCGGCCCGGCCTCCCGCCGGAGGGGAAGGGGGGTCCCGGGGGAGCGGCGGCGGCGGCGCCTCACACCCCCGCGGAGGGGCCGCCCGGACTCCGCGGGGATCCTCCTCCTCGGCCACGTGCGCCGGTGCGGAAACTTCGCGCCTCGCCGCTCGGGAGCGGAGGGGGGAGCGGCGCCGAGCCGAGCGGAGTCGAGCCGCGGGGGCGGTGTGCGGGGGAGGCGGCGGCGGGCAGGGCGGGGGGACGGGCGGACGGGACGGGACGGGACGTGCTGCCTCGTAAAGGGGCCGGGGAAGGAGAGCCGAGCGGCGAAGGAGCCGGCCGAGCGGCGGGGAGGAGAAGGGGCGCCCCTTTGCCCCCGGGCGGGGCGCGCGTGGAGCTGCCCCTGCGGTTCCCCGGCGGCGGCCCCGCGCCCCTCCGCGGGGCGGTGCGGAGCGGAGCGCAGCGCGCGGGCTGGGCGGCCGCCGGCGGTGAACCCCGCGCTCGCCAATTACTTTTCCCAGGAGGGAGAAGGCGGCGGCGGGAGGGGGGAAGCCGCGCGGCGCGCGGGCGGCGGACCAATCAGAGAGGCGCTAACGGAGGGACCGCTGCAGGACGCGCCGGCTGTCGCTGCCTCCTGCCGCCGCCGGCGGGGCTGGATCGGGACCGCGGGCGGCTGGCGGAGGGGCCGGGGCCGCGCCGGGCTGCGGGACTGCCTCGCCGGGCTGCGGGACTGCCTCGCCCGCCGCTTTTCCGACAGCCGACCCGCGCTTCGTCCTCTCCGAATTCTTTTTTTTCCCGTTGCTTTTCCCGAGACTCTGAAATCGCGCACCAGAAACACTTCAAGTCTTCCCTCCCTCTGGCCCCTCCGAGGTGTTTTCCCAGGGCGGCGGGGGCAGACCCGAGCCGGGCCGGGCCGGGCCGAGCCGAGCGCGGCGCCGCTCCATGCCCCCGGGCGCTGGCGGGGCGTGTGCCGGCGATGCCCGGGCGGTGAGGCCGGAGCTCCCCCGCGACGGGAGGCGGCCGATCCTCGGGGGTTTCCAGCGAGAAGCGGGGCTGCAGGTAGGTGAGCGCAGCGCGCCGGGGGCGTCCGTCCGTGTCTGTGTGTCTGGCTGGGCGCCGGCGGGGGGGGGGGGGCACACGCACACAGACACGGGTGGGAGACGCGCTCCGCGGCTGGCGGAGACCCCGCGGCGGCGGGCGGAGGGTGTGCGGGGCCCCGGCTGCTGCCGCCGGCTGCCCAAAAGTTGGAGGAGGGCGGGTGGGGGGGCAGCTGCCTTGGCCGGCCTGCCGCGGCTGCTGCCGGGCGCCGGGGGATCCGCAAGGCGCCTTTTTTTTCCCGCTGGGTGGTTTTTTTTTTTTTTTTTTTTTTTGTTCCTTTTAATTTCCTTTGACTTTATTGGAAGGAACGCTTCAGCGTTTCAGCAGAGCCGTGGGGGTCCAGGGGAGCCCCCTCGGTTTCCAGCCCAAGTACCGGGGTGGGAAGGGTGGCCGCTGACGGGCAGCACCCCCGGGCACGGCGGGGTTTTACTCTGCCCCGGAGCCCTTCGGAGGGTTTGTGGGAGAGCGGCTGAAGGAGCGAGGGGTCCCCTCCCGAACCCCTGAGGCAGAAGGAGCCGTGGAGGGACGGTTCGTGGTTCCCTGCCTGCTGCGCGTAACGCTCCCCAAGTTGCGGTGCGTGTAGTACGGAACGTACCTTGGCCATCCACGCCGCTTGCTTTGCGTTTCCATTTGCCTACTAAACGTGTTGCAGGTTCTGTCTGCCACAGTGAGAGGGCTCTCCCTGTATTCCGCCCCATTTAGAGCTTTGCAAAAGAAAAGTTTTAAAATAACTTGCTTTGTTTCTGTGGAGCTGTGGGCTCCAACGCCAGGTTATCCGCGCAAAGAATAAGGAGCCGTGGCTTGCGCTGCCCTGTTAGGAGTTGCCATGCGTGGCTCTTCTGTGTGTTTCCTTCTTACCGGCCGTTAAAGTCATTGCTTAAAGCTTTTTAAATTATATGTGTAGTTACAGTTGTCTCTTTCCAGCTTTTGCTTGGAGACCATCAGTATTTTTCTTAGAGCACTAAGTACCTCACTTCTACCACCCACCCCCCAGTAGACACCGGCTCAGTATTTAAAGAACCGTGCTTTGACTCCTGCAGAACTGTCAATTTAAATAATAAACATACTCAACCCCTATCCCTGAAAGCCCCATAAAGCATTCAGGGTCTTAGGGTCTTTGCACAGCAGTGGATACATTTAAATTACTATTGACTAAATGATAATTGTTATCTGGTTTCTCGGTCTTACCAACTAGTTTCAGACATTAGCATTCAGCCTGCTATATGTTTAACACTTTAAGGCTTCTTTATGGGCTGATCTAAGTGAAGTCAAATTGATAAATTAAGATTCTTTTCTGTAGCGTAGGGTAGACACTAGAAAAATAGTAGTTCAATGGTACTAGCTTAGCTGAAGTTGGGAAAGAGCGTACTAAGGCATTTTTATCAGGGGTGGCAAAGGTTACATCTTTCATTATACTTTTTCACAGTAATTGTGCAGTCATTTCATACTGATGCCTGAATTGTTCTGTGAGTGTATAATTAACAGTAGTAAAGTCATTCATATAAATTTCATTATTAACATTTTATTTCAGAGAGCTGGTACTGCTGAGACAATACTGAAAGCTGTGTGTTTTCTTGGTTTCATAAAGTCCCAATTTCCAAACCTACAATACTGTTGTTCTTAGACGTGTAAACTACCTAAGTGCCATAATTTCAGTGGAAAGCTTTGCTCAGCTACTTGATAGCAAATCAGGATTACTATTCACTGGTTCCACATGTTGTTTGAACATAAGGGGGCTTTCAAAAATGTGGTATTAATTTTAGATATGCTGCTGGTAGTGGGTGACTGAGATAAAATCTCGATTCCTGTCATGCTGTTTTAATCAGAGAATGACGACTAATCTGGCAGTATCTTTTATCATACTGGACATACAGGGTAACCTTTTTACCTGTCTCTTCTTAGGATCTGAGGGATCTCAGCTTTACGTCTGGATGCTTGTAATGCACTTGATAATTCTGGTGGGGAATACATGAAAAACTTGTTCCGAATGGAAGTAAATAGATATGTGTACAGATGGATATTGGAGATTGCATTACTGGCAGGTTGCAAAGTGATGATTCACTGAACCCTATCTCGATTTACATAAAGCAAATAATACTTTACACTGGATTGTGGTGGCAGAGAAGCATGTAGCAGACAGGAAGTTTCATAATTTCATCACAGGTGATGACAGACTTGGTAAAGGACATCTTCACAAATGCAGGCTATATGTTTTTGGTGAGCAAAACATACCATGGAATTTTTCAGATCTGAGCATCTTCACACTTAAATTTATGGCTGGCGGTATTGCTACTTATCAACCTCTGTAAAGCCCAACTAGTGTATTAGAAATGTGTTGCATTAATTACGTTGCATGTTTTACTTACTATAAATAAGGAACAGAACTCTGCTAACTAGTTATCACCTTAAAGGAAATAACTGACTTTGGAAGACAGAAAATCACATTACCTAATACTCATCTACACAACAATGTGATCACCATCTTGCAAAATTATTCTGAATGATACAACTATCAGTGAGCAAGCAGTTCTATGCCCCTGTTTTAACTTCTGCAGGATTTTATTAGAAATGCTTCATTAAGTCACATTATTCTGCAGCTGTTTGTTCACTGAAAATTAAAATAAAAACCAGGAAGTTTGTCCAGCAAGCAGTATTATTTCCTTTGTTAAGTACTGAAAGTTCAAACAACAAAAAAAAATCCTTTAGCATCAGTGTGCCAGAAACACTGAGTACATTCTGGTTTTGTGATATATGGATGGCATTTACTGATGCAATTCATCAGTGTATTTATTAGTCAGACGTCATCAAACAAAGAAAATTAATGAAAGTAAACAAAGACTGCATGATGATACAGAGGCTAGAGCAAGGGAAGACCCTACAAATCTAATTAATTAATGTTCCGTCTCATATTTACAGTCTATATTTAAACATCTCATTTAAATGACGTTTGTTGTCTTTGTCCCATCGATTTGCTACTGCAGCTCCAGATAATTCAGGTAGCAATAGCTTCTAATTTGAAAATGCATTTTCCGTTTACCTTTTGAAATGCTGAATTTTAAAGGCATTGAGGCAGAAGTTGCATTTGGATGAATGTAACAGAAGGGTCCCGTGCCAGCAGACCTCACTACTGACCTGTCCCCATTTGCGACCATTTTTATGTGTTCAGAGGGGCATCCCCAGCTGATGGAGACATCCGTTGCTCCATTGAAGTAGTTGAAGCTCTGACATTTTAAACCAGCTGGAGATTTGCTCCTTTATCTTTAGATCACTGAATTTAAGTGTGCACTTTAAAAGGATTTGGCTTGGGTTTTTTTTGTTTGTTTTTTTTTTTTTTAGGATGAGAAAACGTGCATAGTGTATACTGAGCTTCACAGAATCCATTGTAAGTGCACACCTTCACATTTGAAATAATACTTTTTAAAAACGGAGGCCCACTCTTGGAGCCATTTCAACAGGAAGTTTGGCCCAGCAATTTGGTTTTGTAAGCCCTTAACGTATACTTCAAAACACTCCGCCTCATAACTCTGTTCAGACTTAGAAAACTCATCAGACGTAGGAATGAACGTGGAAACATCAACAGTAATGTCGTTCATTTTTCCTGGTGACAGCTGCAAAGCTATCTCCTTTTGCTCTTGGTAGAACTTGGGAAGATAGTGATTTTTGTGCTTTGATTCTTTATACATCCTTGCCAGCCACTCTTGCTTACCATATATAGTCAGTTATTTATCAAAAGAGAAGACAAAATAATAATGGCCACCTAATGTACTTCTTCGTACTGCTAGTGCAAAACAGTCACATTTTTAAGATAAACAATTCAAGGCATTTTTATAGAGCTTCTTTCATGCAGTGTGTTTTGAAAAATGCTTTGGAGATAGAAGAGAAAATAATAAAGACATCGTGCTTTACTGTACTAGTTACGGCAGGACACTATGTACTTTCATAAAATGGGATGAAGTCCCTAAAAAAAGCTTTCTTAGCTTTTTCTTCTGTTCTGATACATCAGGACACTGATTTGTAGAATGCATTGCAGCTGTAGCTATTGCTTCAAGTAGCACTAGAAAATGCTTTGTATGGATTTGATCCTTAGTCCTCGCGTGATTAAGCACTTAGAGGAGTAGCTCATGTATCTTTTGTGGTATGGAAGAATCACTTACATCATTGCATGTGTGAAAAGTGGGAAACAGTTTTTTTTTTCCCCCGTGTTTAAAGCTAATCAAACCTCATAATCCGTACTATGTTAATAGCTTACATTTTCCAGTAGCCTCACTTCACATCTTGCTGATCTCGTAATATGAAACTTGAACACAGGTCTCTCGGCACCCGGGCAGCACTGTATATAGCCGCGTCGACCGTGAGCATCCCTTTAACAACGCCAAGGGGAGAGCCATAGTACAGGGCAGCACGCAGGTGAAAGCACACAGAGGTTTTTTTGGACTCGTGGGCGTTTGGTGATCTTCTATGCTTAAATCACGGATTGGAGTTAAGGCCACGTAAGGTATTTTAGGTTGCCGAACTAAGCAGGTAAATAAATGCGCAAGCACAGTTCAACAAACCTGTTCAGTTGTATAAATAGCAAAATATTAAGAAATGGATTGGTAAGTATAAAACATTTTTGAAATAGATAGTCAAGTTTTTACTCTTGGTTGTATGCCGGCCTCTCTCCGTGTGGAAGATTTCTTGCCTCTGTGGCAATATTAGCATCCCCTATTTGAAGATGAGGTACCGGACTAGACGGACCACTGGCTTGATCCAATAAAGCAATTTCCTTCTTGAAATGCAAGGAGGCGGTATTGCAGTACGGTATATTTTAACTGACTTACTGGAACCTAACTGCAAGTTGTTTAGTGTACTGGTTTTGCTTTATTTTTCTGTTTTAAAAGGAGGATATAACACATTTCTAAAATAAATCTCTCCATAACATGCAGTCTCACACCAGCTCTTTTAGAGACGGGAGCACATTTGCAGTGATACTCCCGTACCGGATGTTTTCCACCCCTCCACTGCCGTTTCTGCGTCACATACTGAGGAGGCAGAGCCATGGACTCCGGTCCATCGTGCCAGAGACTGGTTATAGCTGTGCGGCGCCTGGCCCTCCACTCGTCTCTGTCTGACGTGTCGTGTCACAGGGTGGGGGAGAGGGTATGGTGCAGCCCTTGGGTCACCAAATGGCTTTTCGTGCTCACGTGAGCATCTTTGTGCAGGATGCTCTTTGTGGTCCCAGGCTCTCCCCGTGGCTTCTCCCCCGCCGTGTGAAAGTACACGTGTGGGAGAACCTGCAGTCTCGGGCTGGCTGCTGCCTTCTGCCTTGTGGCTCTGCAGCTGGGAGGTCTGTGAGCACTGCATTAAAACTATGTGCTCTAGATCCCCTTTCAGTTGAGACTTATTTCAGTGTTTGTTCCCATTTAAGATAGCCGTTTGGCTTTTCGAGTTCTAGGCTCCCCCATAATTTGTCGTTGGCTGTTGTGTCATTGAACTTAACGGCACTGCAAAGTAATGCAGAATGGCTCGATGGCTCTGAGGAGAGATAATGGCTTTCTGTGCCGTTTGTATGTAGGAAATTGTTTGAAATTTGGATATTTTCCAGTATGGGATGAGAGTCAATACCATCTGAAGCTTGTCTCATGGATTATCTAAAATGAGTTAGTAGTCTTAGTTTGGTTCTTACTGTGGAAGTGTCCAAGTCGCAAAAGTCAGCACTAGCAAAAATTAGGATGTGCGCCTGCTGTGTGCACAGGGAGGCAAAACCTGAGGTCTGATCATGCAAGGCATTTCAGCTGTAAGCATGTGGCTTCAGTGGGACTAGTCAAATTAATTATGTGCTTGAAGACTTATCTGAAGCGAGCCTGAATGAACGTTGCTAACTGCTTAGAGTGATCCATATTGAAGGCATGTAGGTGGAGTGCTGTTGAGACGGCTATGTTTGTGTCTGTATTCTGGGTACAAATTTAAGAGTTGAGCTTTGTTTCGATGGCTTGTCAGTCCTACACCTTTTAGAAACATTCAATCCCCTTAAATTCAGAACAGAGACTATATAACAGCAGGTAATTTTCAGAAAGACGCTACAAGTAGCTACCCTGTATTATAGTATTAGAAACTACAATTACAATCATGTAAATTTTCAAATGTGATGTTACTGGTGTGGCACTAAAGTAAAATACCACTTTCTGACAAAGTGTATTGGGCTATGGTATTCCTGCAAGAAATGAGGTCATGTTTAAAGCTTAATTGCAGAAAAAAGATCGGTTTCAGCACCATCACAGGAGAAGAATACCCTCTCTGGACTGTGTTACCTGTGTTTATTTAGCTTCAAATTTTTTTTAATCTCTCTATTGTAACAAATAAGCCATACTTAAATAAGATGGGAAGTTTTATCTTGAGGTCTGGTAACAGCAGCAAATAAAGTGAGATAAGTTCTGATTTATAAGCTTACTGGAATCAGGACAGAAGAAATATTGTATTTGTATGCTAAAAACATGCAGTAAATTCAGATATGCTGTTATCAGCCAATATGCTTAATGTTGCCTGACACTTCTCATTATATGATCCTCCTTTTTTCTGCTCAATCTAGAATCATGAGGGATATCCCTTGCATTGGAATTAAGGTAATTCTTAAAACACATCACTGCCAAAGTGTCGAAACCTTCATAATTGAGGCATTACATTGGTATTTGTTCAGTGGATGTTCAAAGAAAGAAGTGGCCATGAACCCAGATGCTGGTTGAGCCTCTGACTTAGGAAATGTTTTTTTCCCCCCATGCAGATTCATTTTCCTTTATGGCAACAAGATTTTACTATTTGCTGTTCATAAACATTATAATTTGGTTGTTCTGGTTTAACCCCAGCTGGCAGCTCAGCCCCACGAAGCCACTCGCTCGCTCCCTTGCCCCTGGTGGAATGGGGGGAGAGGATTGGAAGGGTAAAAGTGAGAAAACTCCTGAGTTGAGATAAACACAGTTTAATAGGGAAAGCAAAAGCCACTCACGCAAGCAAAGCAAACCAAGGAATCCCTTCCCCACTCCCCTTGGGCAGGCGGGTGTTCAGCCATCCCCAGGACAGCAGGGCTCCATCATGCCCAACGGGGACTGGGGAAGACAAACGCCATCGCTCCCAACGTCCCCCCTTCCTTCTCCTTCCCCCAGCTCTATATGGGGAGCATGACGTCCTACGGGCTGGGATCTCCCTTGGGTCAGCTGGGGTCAGCTCTCCTGCACCTCCAGTCTTCTCACTGGTTGGGCAATGTGAGAAACAGAAAAAAAAGGCCTTGATGCTGTTGAAGCACTGCTTAGCCATAACTAAAAGGTCCCTGTGTTAGAAACACTGTTTTCATCACAAATCCAAAGCACGGCAACTTACAAGCTACTATGAAGAAAATTAACTATGCCAGCCACAACCAGTACAATCTCCACCCCTCATTCTCGACCATTTACGTCATGCTCAGGTCCCACACTCATTAACCACCGCCCCCCCCTTCCTGCCGTTTGATATGTGTACACACAGATGTCATTCCCTTAGTCAATGGACCGCAATGTCCGCAAATGTCCACGGAGCTCATTTAGTCCGTGACTTGGGTTCTGTCTGTTGGGGTGGTCGCTCAGGACGACATGGAGTCGCGTGGAGTTACTGGGCACCAAAGCCAGCTCAGGTCGGGTCGCTCCTGCTGCTTGTGAGGCTTGTCCTTCACTGGTTTGGGTGGTTCCTGCTGTAGTAATTCCTGTAACGTGCAGCTCAAATCCTGGGTTACAACGACTTGAAGGTATTTCTGTTACAACCTCCGCCCCCGGTCCCTTTGGGCCGGGTTGTAGGGTTTAACGTCGCAACGAACTCGTCCCCTTGCCGCTGCTCCAGCGTCCATAGGCCGCAGCCTCTGCAGCGGCACGCCTGCCGCGGCCTGCACTCATCCACAGCCGCGGTCACGCTGAGGCCTACCCGCTCCGGTGCGGCCTTACCCGCGGGCCGCCATCCCTCTGGGGATGTCCCTGCTCTGGCACGGCCTTACCCGTGGGCCACGGTCCCTTCAGGGGCGTCCCGCCTGCCTCGTGGCCTTATCCACGGCCACAAATCTAGAACATGGCACCTCGCAAGCTACTGTTAAGAAAATTAACTCCATCCCAGCCAAACCCAGTACACTGGTAGCAGTATTTTTGGTGATTGTATCCCAGATCTTGTTCTACCACGTAGATCAGCTTGCGGTCAAAACCTAACAAAATAAAAGAACGTAACTCCGAGTGACTTTCTTCCCCTTTTCAGCTGCTCGCGCTTCATCTGGGAATCCGAGCCCACGTGCTGCAGTACCTCGTACATCACCTCGTGCTCTGAGATGGCCGCGCGCGCTTTTACGGGGCTTTAGCCCTCGCGGTTGTGCGGGCTGGTGTGGCGTGCGTCTGGCTGTGGTCGTGCAAATGCACGGCTGCCTTCTCCCATTCTGATCGTGTTCGCGTCTCCTCTCATGTCACTGCGGGGGTCTCTGCTTATCTGAAAATACACTGGGAGAAAGTTTAAGCTTAGCTCAGCTCTTCTGAGCTTCTTCCGCTTCGAGGCTGTGGTGTAATGTTTTAGGCTTTGGGTTTTTTTTTCCTTTTAACAGTACAATTTTTCTTAAATGTTTCAGAGTTTCTTTGGAGTTGCTTTGAGTTGTTGCATTATTATAAATGCGTATTTGACATCTGGTAAAAGCACACTTCATGCTTTTAAAAAATGAAGTATGCTTTTAAAATCATACTCAGAGCAATGCGTACATAACAGTTACTATGTTTTCTTATCGGAAGAGAAATTACAGAATTGCTAATTATTCACGTATATGAGTTCTACATAAAGCCCCTCTGTGAGAAAAGTGCTGACACAGCTATCACTATAGCTGCATGAATACACCGAGTCTCTTTAATATAACACTTCGTTCCCATTCCCACTTAAAAAATTGAGCTCCCAGTAATGATGGTCATATTATCCTCTTCCTCATCATCCTCCAGCCGCTCATAACCTAACTTTTTCTCCTCTAGCTGTCCTTGCCCTTCCTTTTCTCTTCACTGTTCACCTCATCTGCATTGGTGTCATACGATCTTTCTGAATGTCAAGTAAATGCAGACTGCAGTCAGCATTACCAAATTGCTTTCCTGCCAAAAAAGTCTCTTTTCATGTGCCATGACCCATCATCTCACAGTTAGCTGCAAGTCATTCTGATTCCCAAATTTACAATATATTTTCTATTTAATGAGCTATTAAACATTATGCACTTTTTAACTTCATCTTTTCTGACTAACTGCATTCCTCCTGATAATTATAGCTTTAGAAAGAAACAATTAATTTGAAACCAATTCTGCAACAGAAGTGACATTATTTAGATAGCATTCCTCCATATCCATGCTCTAGGGATTATCTCATTAGAATATATTTATATTTGGAAACTCCTTGAGACCATTATATCAGTCCAATAGCCACCACATTGTCATCAATAATATAGACAAGACTACTGCATATGCTATTTAATAAAACAGGAAAGGAAAATAGATACATGGATGGATGAATAGTTAATTTTTGCTTTGACTAAATAAAAAAAAAAAATCAGTTTGTGTTCTTTCTCCACCCCTGGAGAATGTTTTCAGTAAACTTAAGCACAAACACAAGTAATATTCCATAGGTATTGCATAGATGTGGACATTTTGGAATTGATATGTTATTCTCATGTATTCTTTTGGTAATGATAATATTCAATTTATTAGAATAAGTTGTCAAATTAAGTGGTTGTCTAATAAAAAGTTTGCAAAAATTGCAAATGACTCGGTAATGATGAGTAAGTTCAACCTCTGTTGCTCACAGGTTCCATTACATCTGTGTATTTATTACATCCATTAATATCTACTACTCAGGCTGTATAATCTTGGTTTTGTCATTGTGGTTAATTATATCTAGTTAATGGATACAAACTGAATGTATGTGCATTCTGCCAATAGCTTAGCTTGTGGTAAATCCCAATAACCTTTCCATGAATTCAAATTTTTTTTTCTCCTCTGCTACTTAGAGTTCCCCTTAAGCAAAATATGGATATGATTGACAGAAGGAAACTTTGTCCATGACCCTGCCATGGCAATAGGTAGAAATGTACATTTTAAAATGTCTTCGTCTTTCAGGTTTGAACCTCATGTTCAAGCTGTAGTAAAAGTAAGTCTCTGATAGACTTCCCTCCTTCATTGCCTGTCGGAGCTCGTGCCAAGTTCTCACAGTTACTTTGTGGAACAATATTGAAAATATTCCGAGGGGAAAATTTCCTTTCTCTGAATCAGTAGGTGTTAAATGCTGATTTAAAATAAGTGCGATATACATATGATTGAAAAATGTGCTGAGGGGTTTTGGAGCTACGTAGAATCCTCCTCACCTCCGTAGCTGAGGGGTGTGATGTGTTTCCTCTGCTCTGCTGGATACTGTAAGTTCACAGCTTACCTGTGCCTTATGCACCTTTGCACCCCCTTTTGAGTAAATAGTGAGGTATACAGATGAGTAAGTAGTTCAGCAAACAGCTTCACTTCTCCCTGCATTTCTCTTGAAGCTGGAACTTGTGGGTTCAGCACTGCTTCAGTTCACTTCCAATCTCTTCTGATTTCTTGGTGTAGTAACATGACAGGCCTAATTCTGTCAGCTGAAATAAAATATTTCTCACTAGTGAATGATTAAGGTGATTCAAAACCAGATTTTTAAAGCAAAATGTTTTTTATTCCCCCAAACTTCCTACCCATTAAACGAAGAGATAAAAGTCTGTGTATACCCAATCCTACATAAACTTCACTATTTTACTGGAAAAAGTAAGAAGCTATGATTTAATGCTATGTGCACAGCTATTCTGAATTGCATATTTCAGTCTCTCTGTGTCTTTCTTTCAGTGTCGTAGCTCAAGCAGTTGTTGGTAATTCATGGCCTCCTTCCTGGAGAGACGATTTGTAGCTGTCTGGTTCTTCTAATTTCTGTATGTATTCTGGTCTTGACCAGAAGATCTGTATAACTTTTATCTAGCACCTGAAAAGAACATCTTTCCAATTACTGGCCAAGCTATTGTGACTTCAAGTTATTGTCTCTCCACAGATGTATTTATTCTTCTTTTTATTTACAGCTAGTACTTCCACTTGCATATAAAATACATTTACGTCCCAGTAAGTATAACAATCCTAAAAAAGTTTTGCACTGATAGTATATGAATAGCTATGTGACAGTCAGAAAACTAGTGTATATTGGTCCACATTATCGACAGAAACCATGAGATAAATGTGCATAATTTTGCTGTATATATTCCTGGTTCAGCAGTGGGCTGTGGAGTTCAGGTCATAGTAGTGACAGATTGTAAAGATTTAAAGGTACATCTTTCTGTGCTTTACCACTTTTGGGGTTGTTGTTTGTTGGCTAGTGAACATTTTCTCAGTTGGTCTTTGCCCAGGGATGACTCAGGCCAACCATAATGGTTTCAAGTATTAGATTATGGGTAGTTTTGGAGGTAGAGGAGCTCTGTACAAAATGGTATGGTGGGTCCCACAATGCGATTGTTTCTAGTGGAAATTATTATTTGAAAATCCTTGTTCTCTTCAGTCTCTCCTTTCCCCTCATGTCAGGAGAATTCTTGAACTTAATTCGTTGTCCGTGAAATAAGAAGTCTGTGATTGGAGCCCACTGGAAGAGGCAACAGCATGATGGACAAACAATTTCTCTGTTTTGTTTTTATCAGCTGTCGCTGAGGTGACTATGGTCTTGATAAAGACATTTAGTTTTTATCCAGTAGTTCTCTTTTGTGAAGGAGAAGCTGCTCTGTTAAGGAACTTCAGCAATGGCCGGAGCCAGAGAACAAGTGGAGCTAGACTCTAACAAAAGAAGGAAATGAGAATGTGAGAAAAATACTGCTTCGTACTTTGAGGAATGCTTTGTCATATTCTTTCCGTTGGTTAGAGGTAGCCAATGTTTCACATAACACGGCTACAGGAGGACTTCTATAACGATAACTCATGCAGGCATTGAACAGTCGTTCCTGTTTCGGAGGAAAGAAACTACCTGGCCTCTGCCTTCTGTTCTATTTTTATTTTGTGGTCTTTTCACGTTTGTGGAAGACATTCCTTAGTGTTTCCCAGAAGTGTCTAACCATACATTGGAGAAAGGCATGTCTGCCTATGACTTTCTATGGAACCCTGGTTTGTAAGGCCTTTTCATTCTTAACTATTGTAAATGCTTCCTAGCATTGAAGAAGACAAAACCATAATTGGGGAAGAGGAGAATGATGAAGAGATTATGCATGTCCTTCCTTTTTTAATTTAAACAGTCTTTAACTTAGGCTTCTGTCCAAGAAACACTTCCTTTGAAAAATGAGCCCAAATTTATTGTTCCATTAGATTTTTTTTCAGTTTTTTTTTCTTTTTTAAATTGTGATTGAATGGAATGATGTCTTTGATTAGTAACTGCATATTACCAATGAAGAACTTCTATATACTTATAAATACATTCTTCTACAAAAATTGGATTTCTAGGTTAGATGTCCCTCACCCCAGTGAATAGAAATACCAATTACTTGAGTACTGGTGTAGCAAGAGAGCACAACTCCTTGCTTTTCTTTTTACCAGCATAATAATTTATAATAGTAATTTTCTATGAGAGTTTTAATTTACCAGTTAAATTTCCAATGAGCTTGTCATGATTCCTGAACTTTGCTGTTTGAGGGCACTTCCTCCTGCCTCTGAATCCTTTCAAGTCCCTATCCCTTTATCTCTCTTCGGGCATAGCCATCATTTTGCCTTTCCATAGTACATACTGACCTTCAACACCAGGCTTCCTCGGCAGGTCTAGCTGACCTGGGACCACGGTTGAACAAAACAGCCAGAAAAATTTTAAAGCCAAAGTTATTTTTAATACTCGGAATCAAATGTAGCAAAATACAAAATGGATTTTAAAACACAGGCTGTCCTTTCTATCTTACCCTTCAGTTTATCTTGTCCATTTGGCAGCCCAGGTTGGTTTGGCTTCTGCAGTTGCTCAGAGATCTGGGTAACAATAGCTTTCTGAGAAAAAGTTAAAGGACTTGAGCAACAGACACCACAAACAAGACAGAGATGCAGCTAATTTTGCAACTGCTAGCAGTCCTGTCATTAACGTTGATTATTAAAATAGCATCATATGCCTTCATGGTTAACTCCATGCGTTCAGTTTTCTGCCAGCCTTCAGTACTATAAAGCTTTCAGACTGAGTACTGTATACCTCCTTTTTAGTTTCAGTCTCGGAGGTGATGAAGGAAGTTTAAAACCTGCTCAGATGGCCTAGATCTGTCAGAGAAAAGAGAGTCGAGCCCTTCACATAACCATTGCAGATACTCTGAAATTCACTCTATGAATCTCATATAATAAAAGCTCTTTGGGTGGCTGATTTTGATGGAAAAGGTGAAGGTGGAGCCACCTTTCAGCATTTTCAATGCTGATAAAACTTGTAGTTGGAATTTGCCTTTTTACTGATATTAGCAAGTCTGTAAGCTGGAGAACAGCTGCTATTGTGTTTTACCACTGTCTTTTGTTACTTGATTGGCCTGAATATCTTTTTCCCAGCAATTAAGTTTTATGATTTGGAATGATGCAGCTAGGTGTAGCAGTAGTCTCATAGGTCTCATAGTACTATGTTTCTTTGCCTGTTCAAAAGTATGGTAGTAATTCTATTTTTTGAAATTAATCCTTTTAATCTTGAAACCTCTGCTCAAAAATGTATTAAATCTCCTGGTATTTGGAGAAGAGTAATAATGGTGCATCATCAAATAAAATTCCTGAGCCAGCATACAGAATCTGAAAAGAACACCTTTTTAGACATCTTCCTCTCTTTCTCAAAAAAAAACCTCCACAATCCCCCCCCCAACACAAGCTACACAAGATTAGAAGTAAATACACCTTTAGTTGTGATTCATTTTGTTGTTAGAAAATGAACCCTTGCAAAGCTACAATCAAAGTTACAGTGTCCTATCTTAATGATAATAGAAACTCCTTCTTCAGAGACTTAAGTAGTGTGCAAAGGCTAAAACACTTTGTGTGTCACCTTGTTGCTACTTTGTGAAGTTTAAAGAGTCCAGTGCTGCTTGGGTTTTGGTGTTGGAGGCTCGGTCACAGCCTACCCAAAAGGACAGTAGAGGCAGGATTCAGCTTGAGATTGACACCTCAAATAGGTTTCCAATTGTATCTGTGTGTATGTGAGGTAGTTGCTTGAACTTCATAGTCAAGGGGGATCCAGGGTAGGGTTCAGGTGCATAACATAATTTAAAACACTCTGGAGTATCTTGTCTGGCCTCCAAGTGCTACTTCAGATGGGTGCAGAATCTGATCTGAATCAGATGCACGATGCCTTGCATCATATCTGCCAACCCTTTCCCTTGGGCATCTCAGACGGTTCTAGATAGTTATGTTCGGGCATCTGAATCCTGTTCGTCATCAATAGACCTGTAGAGTGATTCTGCTTGCTCTAAAACAGATACCTACTTTGGATTAGCTGAATTGTACTGCAAGACACAGCAAGTTGGTCAAGTTGAATAACTTGCCTTAAAGGTGTATTTTAACTATTGGTAGTGAGCATTTTAAATGTGTCAAAGTATCTACTTGGACGGGGTTTATAGCACTGTATCAGATCTATGATGCCAGACATCATGTTTAGTCAACTGAACTGAGTACTTGTATTTCAATGCTTAAATTTAGGTGTCTTGAACATATCGGTACCTACGTTACTAGATCAGAGGAAGAATAATAGCATCATATACAACAATTATGAAATTAATTAACCTTGGAGGCAATTTCTGCTAAAACTTCTATTTTCATCTCTTTCTTTGTCATTTAGTGATGTAGTCTAATGCAAAACCCTAACATGTGAAAAAATACCTCTGCTCCCAATTCAAAGGCTGGATCTTCAGCTGAGACTGAAAAATCTCACAAGTTATGAGCCTGTTAGTCAAACTGGGTAAGCTAGATTTAATGTTTCTGATAATTCTGAGAGAAATAAGTAAGTAGAGGATAACTTCTTAAAAGTAGGTCTGGAAAGGGTGATTTCAGCTTTCCTTCTAAATCATAAAGAGTATGTCATTAATTAAATTTTATTTCTCAGGTCAACTTTTGTTGCTGAGAGCATCATCTGGAAGGATGGTTAACTTCAGAACAAGCATTTATTGGACTATGGTGTAACAGGGGGAAACGAGAGGAAGAGTTTCCACATGAATGAATCATCATATACTGAATGTGTGTAGAAATCTACTTACGGAGTTTCAGAGCAATAAACCAAATGGGCAGTCCTGAAAGAGGCATATTCTGTATTAATTATTTTTGTGACAGCGGCACTTAGCATTAACCAGTCAGGAGTGAGGTGCTGAACAAAGATGAAGCAAAAGGTTTTTCTGTCCTTTACTTTGGTTCACTTCCAAGACTGACCCCTGCAAGAGAATCTTTCAGTCCTTAGGTCTACAACTGTAAGCGAGAACGTTGTCCTAGCTGTGGCAGTGGTCCCTGCACCTGGACCCATGAGGAGTGGGAAGTGCGTAATTTCTAACATCTACTAGTGTTTTATCAAAATAAACAATGAGAATGTTAGATTTCCTTTGGGGTTTTGATTTTCCCATGAGCGACTTGACTGTGATTCATTAAGTTTCTTTAGTTTTGGCTCTTTGTAGAATATAGGTCTACTAGCATCAGTCCCCAAACTCCCATCGTGCTCATTGGAACCAGTTAGAATCAATCTACAGAAACGGAAAAAAACCACCAACAGAAAACATAACAAAGCAACTCTCCTTCCTTTGTCTAATGGGAGTAAGTAATATAAGAAGTACACGTGCTTTACTACTTCTTAGACTATTAAACTCTTCACTCCAGAATTACAGAGGATCGTAAACATAAGAAGTAGTTTTGCTTATCATTTGTGTTGCGAAGTGATTCTTAGTGTAGGCAGCAACAGTGGAAGTCACTAGGTAAACAAAATGCTTTGCCCCCAACCCTGACATGATTAGGCAATCCACCCTCTCTCCTCGTCCTGTATCCCTCTCTTTTTTTCTTCCCCCAAATTCCTCTCTTCACTCCTCACTATCAGCAAAATAATTTTTAACTGTATTTTAATTTGCCGAGGGTCTTCAAGGCTCTTTACTATTTTTAGACTATGAAGAACCTGCCTTGATTCCTCCAATACCTGTGTTTGAGAAGCTCTTGTTGCAGGACACTTATATTAGCAGGACACCAATATCTGACTAATTAGGGAGGAAATGTTCAAAGAGTATTGGGTAATGCAGTTTTCTAACTTTCTAATTAATTGCAAAACACATGAAAATGTTAATTATGGTTGGAATGATTGTAAGTACCATTTTGTGAAGAGTTCTTTTAATTTTAATTGCAAGAAATGATGTGAATAACCAAAGATATAATATTTGAAAAAAGGTTTCTCATGCTACTTATAATACAGACATAAAATACTTTATGGCAGGTAAAATTGTAAGCTCCTGCAGGATTTTGAGGATTATACTTCTCACAGTGAATAAACATTATCCTTCTTATGTACTTAGCTGCCTTCTTTTATAACCACAAAAAAAAAAAAAAAGAAAAAAGTTTTAAAATTTGCTTTTAAAGTGCTTATACAATGAAAAAAAATTAAAATTCCTAGTACATTATTTGTGATAACTTGCGATAACTGTTATTGCAGGTTTCAGAACTAATGACCTAATCTGTCTTTAAATGTTAGAGTGGATAGATATACTTAGATTGATGGATACAGTTTAAAACCCTAGGGCTGTCTATAATAGAAAGAATTAGCATCAGCAATTTGTACAGCTGAACTGACAGTGAATGCTGTTTAGGTAAAAATGAATGAAGGATGAGCTTTGTTCAGCCCTGGTTCAAAGTTGCCATTACATATCGGACCGGGTTTTGGCCAAGCCACGAGCCTGTGTATGGCTAGAATGCCCATTAGCTCTGTGATAACATCTTTAAAGCAAGACATGTAATGGTTAGCAACAAGGCGATACGACATCTGCTTTGGGCCTTTTTTTTTTGCTGAGTTCATACAAATGCATTGCACGAAACCGAGTACAAACAGCTGCCCAGCAGTAGTTGTGCAAAGTGGGACATTTCTGCTGAACCCATTTCATTCCGCTCTCTCTACCCCTTAGATGGGATAGAAGTCCTTGAAGGCTGTAACGCAGCGGGGTCTCTAGGAAGCAGCTCACATGCTGTACACATGCATCTGTACCTGCTGTAAACAAACACAGACTTTGAAAAAGAACAGAAAATAAAACTGATTTATCTAGTTCTTGATTATTTACACGGTGGCTTTTGTAGGACCCATATTGTGTTCGTAGTGAATATCTGTCAAGTTCTTTCCCCATATTAAGCAGATTGCATTATTAACTTGGGTTCACTATTTGCTTTAAAGTTGAAGCATTACTTTTGTAGCTTTTGGCAGGTTTTATTTTGATTGCTGTATAGATGTATTTATAATCAGCCCCCATTTTTGCAATAAAAAAGGAGGGAGATAACAGAATTTTGGAAGCCCTTCTGAATTGTTTCACCTTTCGTTTCCTCACCAGCCTTCCCAAATGAGTATATTGGCATCATTTCCTAGAAGAAATTTTGCTACTCTTGCTTAGTTCATATGGTTTCTTTTCCATAGAAGCGTAGAAGAGAGCATCAGAAAAACTCTCAGTAGAATCTTGACTTTCATTCTACTTCCACTCTAAATGTAGGTGAGGAAGTCTGCTTTCTGGGGAGCTCACTCAATTTTTTGTAGAGTCCAGCTGACCTGCTGGGCTACATCAGCGGTACTGCTTAGTGCTCGAAACTTCAACACGAGGAGACAGCAGCTTTTAGCGTGGGTGATGCAGATGTCTCTCTCAGAGCCAATAAACCCGATCTTCCCACCCACTCCAGTCAAAGCATTTTTTGGACAGGAGGTCTGCATTTTCACCTGATGCATGCCCGTGGTACTTTATGGTAGGGATATGAAGTCCTTAGAGCTTCCATTGGCCTCAGTTATAATCTGCAGTTCTGCAACTCCAGGTGGAAACTTCCTGTAAGCACAAATTAAGATCGCATGTGTAAACCGTGAGACAGCCTACATAACTTACTGTCATTTGTGCATGTAAAAAGATAATGCGCATACAAGGCAGCCCATACGCTGAAAAAACAACACTGTGTTTTAATCAAGTGCCCTAATTAAATAAAATTTAAACTACTTGTTAATCTGTCTGCCCTGAGGAGTCCTGACTCGGATCTGTATGAAACCCTTCTCTACACTAAAGAAGCAGGCATTGCCAGGACAAAATTTTGAAAAATTCCTGGAGATACAGCTTGCTTCAAAGGCAGTCAGGAAGTCCTGGGCAAAGGAGATGAACCTTAGTAAGGTTTTTATTCAAGTAGTCTACTCAAAGAAACTAATACCCACCTACAGACAGTCTTCACCTAAATAATGTTTTTGCATACCTTTGCTATAATGATATCTGCAGTGGGTTTTATTTCCAAGACTTCTGCAAAACATTCCCAAGAGAAAGTAGTTTGCTGATTGCAAGTAGTGTGTCGTGTGTTTAATTTCTTTTTTCCCCTTTCTTTCTCTAACATTTAATTGAAATTTTTGGCTTCAAGCCAAATGTGATTTAGAACATTTTTAGGTCTTGATCACTGAACAAGCTGTTGTTAGAACTGCATCCTCATTGCACAGAGGGTGAGTTGGCATTTCTAGTTCAGATTATTTAGTTCAGTGATTGTAGCTATTATGCAGTACATGTGACAAGAAGGACCTTCGCCTTTGTGCTTTAGTTAGAAACCTTAGTTAGCCAGGAGATGCTGTCGTGTCAGCTACAAGGTTAGAAGCACCGTGGACTTTGGATGCTTGGGAGAGCTGTTACAGCCTTAAGATAAAAAGATGTGGCTCTTCTGTGCAAGAATTGATATTCAATGCATTTTTAGTTGTGGCATTCTCTGTTTCAAGCCCTAGTGAAACAACCTGAAAGCAATAATCACATTAGCTAATCAAAACAGAATTTGAATCACTTTTTCTGATCTAGACAAAGCTATCAGGACAGCTGCATGTTATTCCGAGGACCAAATCTGAGTTTTCTGCAGGTGCTTTTGATTAGTCCATAAATATGCTTAAGCTTGGGCTGCAGGCAGAAAAATTTCAGCTGATCCAACATGCATATTTTCCTGTAGTTCAGGACCAGCAGATTTTGGCCCTTGATTTGTATTGAATTTTTTGAAATTCTACGGAGGAATGCTTTTATGACCTTGCCTGTGATTATTGAAAAAGCTGTATTTCCACATCATAGTTTGGAGAGCAATTTTCAAAATTGTGGAAAATGAGAGCTTGAATAGCTATGCAGTTATCTATGATGACCTGGACAATTTGCATTGACCTGGTTTAATTTTAAAGGAAAAAGTATCTCCTTTTACAAATCTTACCTCACTTACACTTTCTGTTTGATTTCATGTATTGCTGTGTTGTTGATGCTTCTGTATATAAGAAATTTACCATCCTCCGTTGGGGTTATATACTGTGTGTCTTGTATACCAGGTGGAGTAGAGCATTACTGAGCCCTAGTGATCTCTTACTCACATTGGAGCACCTCATCTTGTAGGAGGATTGGTAAATCAGGCTTCCTTTTTTTTTTTCATGTCTGGGCTGAAGGTACTGTTTCTCAGCCCTTCGGTTTGAAGGACTGAAATTTCTCCAGAAACAGTACA
This sequence comes from Haliaeetus albicilla, assembly GCF_947461875.1. Lineage (NCBI taxonomy): Eukaryota > Metazoa > Chordata > Aves > Accipitriformes > Accipitridae > Haliaeetus > Haliaeetus albicilla. The sequence continues at coordinate 36,197,183 of NC_091496.1, read as the reverse complement.
ACGAAGTTGGGTATGAAGCTTGTTCTTTGACATGGGACCAGTTCAGGTTGAAGGAGAACATACTCCATGGGAGGCAGTGTCCTCCGTTTGGGAGCTGCTTGGGGGTAGCAGACTCTTGGAAAAAGGAGTTGGCAGTCTGAATAAACACCTAGCACCGATGAGTGCTCCGGCGCGGTGTGCAACTCTCGTGCTCTGTCTGAAGCTGAGTAAGTGCTTTCAGAATCTTTACGTAGTCAGTTAAAATTACCCACTTCAGTTATGATGTGTCCTTCAATGGGCTTATGGAGAGCTGGTGTTCACACGTTGGGAGTTCTGTGGAGAAAGGTCATCCTCATGTTATCAGGAAGTGTTTTATAGTAAACGTGGGGGCCAAGCCGTTGAACCTGTGCATCTGGAAAGGAGTGCTAGGTAGAGGAGTGTGACAACATTTAAAACAAACAAACAAAACCCACATTGTTTTTCAGTTCAGAGCTCAAGACCTATTTTCGGAATAAAATCTGTCCTTGATGGTTAACCTGAAATAGAAAACAAAACATGAAGGATGCCTTTCTTTTTTTGACCTTTCCTACTTCATACATCTCAGCATAATGTTGTTTACAATGTAAATATGTTTAAGTATTTTAGGAACAAGAAGCAAGATCTCAAGTTCTGGAAGGAGCTGAAAAATGAAGTGAAACTTTTGGCTGCCCTTCAAAAACTTCAAATCCACAAAATCTTAGATCAATGAGCTTAGCTCATCTAGAGACTTCTCAAAGAAAGTGTTGTATGTACAGATTTGTGGCCTAAGCATAGATGTTTTCTGAACCGTGCCTGTGAAAAATGGATCAAATGCTAGATTTCATAATCTGCTTTCTTTGATTGCCTGGAATAGAAGACTGTTCATAAAAAAATTGTTTCACTTCTGTTTTCAAAATAAATTGGCTGTGATTCCAGGAAGATTATTTGAATTGAGATTTTTTGGTCATGACCTTGAAGAACAAGTAATAGGTAGCTTTTTTGATTTGATTGGATATTTTGAGGACTTTTAGATTTAACTGTCAAAAGAAAAGCAGCATGCTAATACGAATGACCAATAATAAGCTAATGTTGATTAGGTTTTTTTCTTGCCTGTTGAAATGCTGTGGCTCACCTGCTTTGTTACAGAAGGGGAAAAGAGTCAGCTTCTCTTTTGAGTGCTCTTGGGATATTTATTTACAATTCAGCCTCTATCCAAAATTGTAATTTAGGGTGCGAGAGAAGTGATTTCGGAAGTGATGGATGACATTTGTGTGTGAAGCCAAACAGATGACAGAGTCCTTTTCATTGTCACATTGAGAACTCACGGAGAGCTGTTGCAAGGGCAGTACGACAGAAGCAACTCTGGCACTGTAAGCGCTGGCGATTGTGTCCAAATTCAGCGAGCTGCTACCTGGGATGTGGGATGCCCAGGACTTGGGTAATGGTTTGCATGGGCAGTGCCAGCAGCTGGAAGGAACACAAGAAGGTTAAGAGTCATGGGGGAACGGAGGGAGCAAGAAGGCTACAGGGTCCAGCACATCAGTAGTTTTTGCTTGGAAGAGCGTTGAAGGTCAATGAAATGTACTCGTAAACAGGCCGGAAAGGGGTGGCAGATGACCCAACTTCTATTTGCAGTGCTTTTAGTCCCGAACATGTAAGTGTGTAAGACTCGCATTGACGTGGAAAAGAAAATTAGTCTAAAGTCGTAACTGGCTGTAGAATTTGCTGGGATTTGGACGAGCAGAAGCAGAGGTGTGCGTGGCTGTTCCCTTCTCCCTCCCATAGACCACTCAGGTCAGTGTTCAGCTACTTCGCTCGCTCCCCACACAGAGCTGACCTTGTTCTGGCTGGCCCTGTACTTTCTCATTTCTTTGTCTGTGTTAAAGCCAGCTGGTTCTCTCTATGGAAATTCACAGCTAGGACCCTTTCAGCAGATGTCTACATGGCTTCAGCAGCTCTTTTCCTCTGCCCTTCTGTGCCATCATTAGACTTTTACCTTCACATTACAAAGTGAAAGCTGGGTTACTCAGCTTTCTGGATATGTGTAGCAATTTGAAGGCTATTTATAGTTGGACTTCAGAGCATATGGAGTGAGCATAGCCAGAATATTTATGACCTCCAGATCACTGCCCTTTCTTCACTCAACCCCCAGATTTACGTAAGACATTGTAGCCTTTTATTTTTGAACCAGGATCTGTCCTGGTGCATATTGCGATTATACAAGAAGGTTTTCTCCTGGAAACTCTGCAGATAAATCAGGCTGCTTTCCAGCAGCATAACTTCACAGAAGTTTTCACACAGTTCGTAACAAGATTGCACCTGTGAGAGGGCAGTGTCTGTTCAATGTGTAAGGGAGACTGAAGTCGGGCTTGGGAGATGGTATCACCTGCAAGACATGCCGAGAGGTCAAATAACAGCGTTGTCGAGGGCGTGCAGCAAACCATGGCTCTATCTCTGCCAGCTTTGGTGAAAACACTTGACAGTATGTACTTGCTACACCTCCTTATTGCAAGAGAATTCTTCCCGCTTTAGCAGAAGGCAGACTCTATTTGCACCAAACCAGGTGCCGAGACCTCTTTTAGAACACCTTGCCTGTGCCAGTGAGGGAGCAGAATTTCGCATGGCTGTTCAGCCTCCGAGAAAGGCTGGGAAACTTACCCTGTAATGTCACGGGGAAAACAGTGGTCTCGGCAAAGCTTTCTACCTTTTACAGCTCAGATTTTAAAACTATGCTTTCTGGCAACTTGTGCCATTCTGAAAGACCTCAGACCTATGTTTGAATCCTCAGGGTTCAAAACCTCCATCAAGGGCTTTCTAAATGTTCTGCCTGCAGAATTGACGAGACTTTGAGATCTTTGTACAAATACAAAGCTGGGCCAATCTTGTTTAGACCTGTGTTTCATTTCAAATCAATATTTTGTTTAAGATTTGTTAAAGTTAGGAAGAATCTTGACAAAGCTTCATGCGGCAGTCTTTCTTGGAGTACTTGCACTCTTCTGAGAAAAAAATCTTTGTAAATGGGCAATAAACCCAAAAGCATGGTATAGTAGTGGCTATGATGTTTTTGATGAGCATGAGATTTTGATGGGCGTTTTGAGTGTCTTACCCAGCATTCGCTAGAAGGTATCTGGGTGGAGGAATGGTCTCTATTCAGGGCTGCTTATGAGATCTTGTTTCCTCTGTGTAGGGACACATTCTTGAGAATATTTTTTGAATAGAAAAAGACAATGGGTGAAAATTGCCTATCCTATGTAGGAGCCAAATTCCTCTTGTGGTATAAATTGACTGAGACTCCCAGTGCAAGTTAAAAGTGAAAAAATTTTAACTACTACCAGAGAGTAGCAACTTTACTTCATTTTCATGCTTTTGGAATTTGTCATTATTCTGGTAGGGAACTGAATAAAAACCTTTTCCTTTAAGTTTTCCTCCAAAGTCAGAAATCTGTTTTGGACTTCAGCACGAGCTTTTTGAGAGAACAGCTGTGGTGACTAAGGTGGCCTTTTGGTTGTGGAAGGTACTTAGGTTCAGGTTCACTTTATGTGGTCATTCTGGAATGGTAGACTGCATAAAATTGTCAAAAATGCATTGTGGATGGATGTCTTTATTCCCTGGTTAGTTCCTTGCCATCTGTCTGCAGTGTTGTGACCATCTCTAGTTAATTATTCCTTCAGGCTCCCAACAGATCCTGTACCTTCCAAGGTGATGCCCTGTGGAGGTTATGGTTTTCTTCAGGCACTCAGCAGAGCATGTTCTCTTAGCTGGGGATCTCACTCAGACTCCAGTAATTGAAAACTATGTCATGGCTCCTAGGTATTTGTCTGATATGCTTAGCAATGTGGGTTGTAGGGAATGTATTACAGCCTGCTTCCAAGATTGATTAGGCTTTTTTGTGTGTGTTTATCATAACAGGTTTGGTGTTATGATTGAAGGCCGTGCTATTGATCTTTGTTTACCTGAGCTTGCTTCTTAACTACCCGAGAAACCAGTAAGACAAGAAGTGCAACAGATTGCAAAGGTTCAACCCTAATAAGGTGATAACTGTGACCTACTGTTTCTTCACATAACAAAACTAGAGAACAAGATACTAATTACAAAGATGGGCGCCTTAATGGTCTATTGGGAAGAGCCCCGAAATGTTCTTGATCTCAAGATGAATATGACAGGCAAATGGCATATGTCGTTCATAATGTTTGGAGGGATCAAGCTTTCTAGTAGATCAGCTGTCCTCCGTGCAGGACTGATCAGCTAGGGCTCAGGAAATTTTGAAGTGCCCCAGGCTGGACAGAGTGCTGAAAGAGAGTGAAATAAACCCCGAAGCCCGTGGGGGAAGGAGGAGAAAGGAGAGGAGGATCAGGCTGGGTCCTGCAGGGAGGCGGAGGGTTCTGTGCGCGGTTTGGGGTTCAGCTGCGGACCTGCATGCTGCAGAAAGTCGTGGACTCTGGAAGTTTACATGGCTTTGGAGGTGGTCACTTCCGTGAAGAAAAGTCCACCGAGTTCTTACTAAAAACAGTAACGCCCTCTCTGCCTGAGGAATTAACTGAGATGCAAACTGCTAGAGGTTGGGAGGACATTCTGGAGAAATTATCACTGCATGTTTACCCTGTTAAAAGCTCTGCATAAACTTCGTACACGGCTCTTGCTGTTGACGACCGTTAGAAGCTATTTACCGGAGGAGATGTGCTCTCAGTCTGAGCCCGTACAATTGCTCTCATGAGCAGGCAGCCTGGGTTTCAAGAGTGAGGAACCTGTGAAGTAGATTGCCCTCTGGTAGGGGGAAGGACTCTCCCCTGTCAGCTTTCTGTGGATTGTGAAGTGAAGTAAAAGTCCTCAGAAAAGATGTGAATTGTGAATGATGCGTTTTCTTGACAAGAGAGGGTGGCAAAACGTCTTTAGCTTTTTACCTGGTAAGGATGACTCCTGGTGTCATTACAGGTCGCTTGGACCAAATTCACCTCCCATAACATCTCAGTCCGAGGTTGGACTCTGCAGGAACTGTCTCATTGGAGGACCTGTGACCTTGCTATTTGGGGGATTTTTTAAAAAAATTTTCTTTTGTTTCTCTGATTAAGTGTGAATGTGAGGAAGGATATGGAGGCCACAAATGACCTTGCCCTTAACTGGGCTAAAAAGTGTTATACCTCTTTATTGGTGTTTCAGTTGTTGATTTTCTCTAGTAATAGAAGCTAACTGAATTATTTGAAAAGAATCATGCCAGGCATTTCTATTTAACGATGGATTTTAAACACAATGCCAGATGCATTTGGCAGATGCCCATTTAAACTGACAATCCCTTGATGTTTCTTCACTGTAAATGTGATCCACATTATTTACAATTTCTTCAAGACTCTCATTGATCTATTTTTCAAGGTTCCATAACTGAGATCAAAACAAACTCAAATCAGAAAGTATCAGCGACAATGGTGGAAAAGACCTTCCACTCTAGACAGAGGTCCCACTTGAGAAATACAAGACGGAAACCGATTTTTTAACAGAATATTCAGGTTAGTAAAAGGTTGTCAGTCTCAAAAAAGGTCTCACAAGCTTACGCTTAAGTTTCTGTTGCGCACAATCAAAAGTGGATGGCACAAACTTTTAAAAATGTTTGCTCTTAGTGAGTGGGGTTTTAAATTTTGGATTAACTTTTACTCTTTTTTTTTTCTGAGAAGCTCTTTTTATGCGTTGCATATAGTTTGTCTAAATAAAGATCGAAGATTTCATTATATCTAATGAGACTCAAAAGTAAGCAGTCTTTAAATACTTTAAATGTATGCTTGAGATTTTTATTGCTGTCTCTGGGATTTAGCCATGCAGCTCTTATGGAAATCTTCTAGTGGACTTTGGAAATCAATACCACAAGAGCGACCAGAGCATGCAGGTGTACCTATGTGCATTTCTTATCTATCCATACCATGATGATATTACTGGAGTGGAATGGCTTTTTCCCATCTCAGCTGGCCGACTGCAAGTTCCCTTCAGAGCTACATTAGGCTGAGATTTTTTTACAGTCTTACTGTTTTCTGTCGTGGTTTTGGTTTGTCAAACGTAAGATTACCAGTGAGGTTCCTCTATAGATGTCATCACAAGAGTGCTACTTACATGTGACATTTTGCTAATCTTTTATGAGTCATTACACTTGTTTTGACTTTCTCTCTGTATAATGATTGCAGAAGAGAAGAATACCGTTCAGTATAATGTTTGCTTCACCTCTTCTACAGCCTTTGCATGCAGTCCTTCAAAAAGGGAATGATAGAAAAGACCAGTGAACAACAGTATGAAATCATGTAGCACCAACATTTGGAGATTGTAATTTATACAGTGTAACCTTTTTATTTTTACATATCCTGAAATACATTTTCACCTGATTTGCAGGTTCAGTGATGTTGTAAGAAGAGGCTGAAATGTGAAATGGGATGCAATCTGAGAAACAGATTTAGTTGGGGATAAAAAGGGTTTTTTGAAAACATAAAAGTGTTCTTAGTTTTTAAGGCAAGCATCTATGTATTCATTTTCAGGAATATACAGAATGTTCTAATGTTATAGAAATGAAATTACTTGATTTTTACTTTGAAATGACATTTTTCTTTTGAAGTGACCTGAATACTAAAATGATTAATTAACGTGACAGCAAAACTATAAAAAATGCCCTTTTGAGTCAGGTGAAACTTAGAAGTTTAAACAGAATTTTTGTAGTTCTTTTTTTGTTTGCTGAATCAAAAACTTTTTTGTTTTATTTTAAATTTTTTGGCCTCTTTGTTTTATTATGTCAGCTGCAAACTCCAACGTTTGTACAGATCTACTGAAGGATGCTATTTGATACATGTGGGGCCTGGCCATTTTATCTTATTTTATGCAAATAGAATGGGATTCTTTTTCCATATATGTGAAAATCACATGTCAGACTTTTTTTGTACTTGTAGGTAGTGATGCAGTTGCTTGGGAAGTAGCTTATATACCCTGGTGTTACTTTCTAAATGGGTTCTCTAGGTCTGATTACCAGCAATCTCTTTTGACATCTGCTACTTTACTTCTGGAGGAGGAGGGATCAGAAGTGTCTCTTCCTTCCCAAAGAACTATGGTGCAGGGTGAAAAAGAGAGGTTTGGGGGAACTTCTCTCCCTGCTCCTCTTCATTCACTCTGCCAATGGGCTTGTAATTTGTAATACCTTTCAGTGCACAGTACAACATTTCCGTCAATGTCCCATTCAACAGTTATTAAAAATAAATATATAAATCATGCCACTGTACCACATTGCACACCTGTGGTTAGTTAGTTAATCATCTTACCACCTAAATTCTTCTAAGTAAAGTTTCTCATACAATAAATGTGAATAATTCAACCCTGCTATACAGTTTTCTGTTAAAAGTACCAGTAATTCAAATAAGCCCAAGTTACCAAACCATCAAGTCAGTTTGTAGAATCCACATTTTTCTTAACATTATTTTGGATTAAGACGAGTTCCACAAATATTATGAACAATAATTTTACATAGTAATATTTTTATCTGTGATCAAGAATAGATCCTATGGGATTCCACTAGAAACAGCACCACTGGAGAAGAATTATTTTTTGAGATTTCTGATTTAATCAGTTTTTAATCCATTTAAGATGTGCTAGATTGATTTTGTGTAATGCATTTTCATCAGTATGTCAGACAGTGCTGTGTCAAAGGCCTCATAGATGTCTAACTATGCTTTATCAACTGAATTTGAAAATATCCAGCTGCTCAGGATATATTTCTAATCTATAAGAAATTTAATTTGGAGTTATTTAATGACATTGAATCTAACAAAATCTACTTTCTGATTGAGGACTCGATCAAATATCTCTAAATCACTTCCAAGGAGACACTCCTTACCACGGCAGCTTATGAGTCCTGTAGATACCTTATCTTTTATACAGGAGTAGTAGACAGACTACAGACCTTTTACTTTTCTACATGCATTCCTTCAACCTAACTCACTCCACCTTAATATGAAATAGCATCATGTACTGAAAAACTGTTATTATTTTTGGTGACTGGCATGCTAATTTTAAGCATGGCTGTAGGCGGGAGTATTTCATATGGTGTGCATTGGCTAACCTGTATTGCATGTTCCTGTCATCCGCCTGTTTTAGCAAGCATCTCACCTAAGATTGCTTCGAGCCTGGAAGATTTTATGGCAGACTCCTAAATTTCCTAGTATGTCGACATTCCCTGGCTTTAAGATGAGCTACCACTAATTACGGTTTGCTCTTCTTTTATTCTGTTTACAGAGAAAATGATTGGGGAACACTTACAAATTATGCTTATTTTCTAAGCATACAAGTCACCTAAACGCTTAGAGCTTCCTATACAATTATTTTCAAACATGTACATGAGTATGTTTGTGAACAGATTTAGAAAAGTCTTCCGCTTGGATGCTTATATTTACTGAATGACAGAACGAGATGCCTCTGTAGAGGGGGGGGAAATCGGATATATTCCTCTGCAAATTATTTGAGTTGACAGAAGAATCACTGAAGAGACAAAACCTGTCACATCTTATATGAATTTAGACTGATATCTATCTGACCCATCTGCACCCATATCTGTATTAAATGATTCATAATACTTACAGACATTCTGTTTTTAACTAATCTGTCTTCAAAGCTTTCTGGTTCCTTGTTCTCTAAACTTGAGAAATTCTCTGAATTTTCCTGACATAATCCTAGACATTTTGAAGAGTATAAAGCTGTTGATTACAGAAGCTGTATTCAACTGCTCATTTTGTCTACCTTCATACTGAGGCATTGCCTCCAAAACCTGAAGAAATAAGTTTGTAGTTCAGTACAATAGATGAAAAACTATCTGCAGCCTAATGTTTTTCAATGATAGCTTCGATATTGTTGTGTCAGCATTGCTATTCTAGCATGAAATATAATCTCATCCTTCCTGAAACTTCTGACATATTAATAAAAGCAAACCACGAGAAAGGAAAAAGTATTTACTCTTTAGAAGGCTCCCTATATCTTATAAGTTCTGTTTAATTTATGAGACAATTTACAAATAAAAATAATATTCATCTGTATAGACCATTCAAATAGTTTTCAAATAGTGGCCTGTACAATTTGTTTGAATAGATCTGCATAGTGTACTTTCTGTCACTAACGTAACCTGATTATAGTTCTCCATGGGGAGCACAATGATGTGCTCTTTACTTCAGATGTAAACTCTTTACATCTGAAGTTACAGTTTGTTATTTAAGGTATGTGGTTAAGATTATTATTTTTATCTGTTAGGTTGTTTTCTCACTTTTCTCTCTCAATTTTTCTGGTTTAGAATGTGGATTTGCTGCATAATCTCCTGTTTCACAAGAGTGTGGAAAGCAATTAAGAACACTTTTGGAATGGTTTGGCTCACAAAAGCCTTCCCCTGAGATAATTTCAACATGCTGAAAGCAAACTCTGATTCTTGGCAGCAGAAAGAATTGAACCTTTTAAAAAGCAGGCTCCCAGTAAGCACAATTAAGTTATTCGACCAAGCGAAGGTTGAATTTAGCCTCTCAAATAAACAACTCTGCCAGCTGCATCAGTACTGCACTGGTCCCAAATTCCCACTTCTTTGATCTGGCATGGCAAATTCATGAAGAGGAAAAGGTGAGATTCTGCGTTTATTTTATAGTCTGTCAGACGGAGTATAGACTTGAGGCCAGCCTCCCCAGTTCCCTGTAATGTCAAGGGGACTCATGCGGAGATCATGGGGAGAATAAAGCATTTGTTCCTAAATGTATCTGGATGTACTGTCACTTTGACCCTCTGCTTCTTACCAGGCCAGTTTTCTTCCTGCCTTTTGCTTTCTTTTCTCCATCTTTCTCTCCTTTCTTCTGTGCTGAGACTCCCACTTTACACACCTCTGGTGTTATTTCTGCATCCTTTTGCTGGATTAGCTCGTGTGAAAGTGTTCTAGGCTGTGTCTGCATGACACTTCAGAGGGAGCAGTAAGCAGTGAGATGGTCCCTGTCGCTGACTCATGGTTTCAGGCTGTGTGCAGACTCAGGAATCCCAAGCTGACGTGGTGTACATGGTTCTGTTGGCTTTGGCTGTTTATTATCTGCTCAAAGGAACAGGAACCTGGGTGACGATGTCCCTCAACATACCCTGCAGCACCAAAAACAGGCAGAGGAGGATGTGCTGCTGCGTTGAACTATCCCGTTCCAAATTTTACAGCTTCTAATAGTACTGTGATCAGTCTTTATATGTTATTCACAGAAAAAGAATAGCTATGAATGAAATAAGCAGTTCGTGCAGTTAGTCTTTATCCTAATGCTAAATTCTCACTAAATAATTTTCACTGCTTAGCAATGTTAAATCCTCACCTGTAGTATTATATCCAAATATGCAGAAGAATTAAGCAAGGCTGCAAAGGTGTAGGAGAGGGTCTTGGTTCTTCCCTGGTTTCCTTCCTCCTCCATGAGCAGCACTCATCTTGGACAAAGAAACTCCAGTTTAAGTTAGAGCATTTTCAGCTAAACTAGGAGAAGGAGAGAGAGAAGCTAGCTAAGAAGATGAAGAAACCAAATCTTTATTCTTAAGTTAATCTTAATAACATTTAGTTATTTTTTTTTATCCTGCAGTTTTGTTCCATGCCTGTTTCCCAGTAAACACGCTCATTTTGCTTAGGCGCTATGTAATGGTAAAGCTAGGTCTGAGTGAACCGTCATACAGCAAAGCTTTCCACAGAGGAGGGTATGGCAGGTCTAAGCTCCTGCATACTGGGACACCTTTATACGTGCCCTGTTCCTAAAATGCTCTTTGAGAGGAACAAAAATTCAGCAGAGTATACTTCTATAAGTTACACAGAACCACTGTGAGACAGTATGTCAGTGCAGCAGAGGACAAATTGTCACTGAGTACTTCAGAAATCCAAAAATCATTACTGTATTTTAAAAATTTATTACTATTCCTTTTTCACCAGACAGGTATCTTAGTCCTTCCATGGCTTTTCCGACAGTCAGTAAGGACCATAGGGCACATCCAGAGGGCAGTTCAAAGCATCCACATTAGGTGCTTCGAGCCATCCTGCAGATGATCTGTACTTTATCCTCATCAGTCTTCAGAAATAAATCTTTTTGTTAAAGGGGGCTGCCGAGAATGCCTTAAGTTTTGAAGAGGATTTTCTGTGTCAGCTTTGTGCTGCTCTAAAATAGTGATCGCATCTCTCTAAGGGAGTGCCCCTCATTTAATTTGTCTTTTGCATGTGTAAGAGGAAACCTGAACCAAATAGTCAAACTTCTGCAGAGCAAGACTAAAAAATGTAAATGTGGAATGAGTCTTTTTCTGTAATTCTGTTTAAGAATCAACCTAAAGAAACCTTGTCTTTTTTTTGAGCTTTGTGGTTAAGGTTTTTAAAAATACACCCAATTAAAACTTCTCCCTTTGTATCGTTGTAGGATGCACCAAGTTGCACGCAGAAAATAGAAGTTACAGTGGCAGCTTCATATTTCAGATCTTTCTTGTTAGAACTTGTTATTATACTGGGCCTCTGTTTTTTTGCACTTGCTGCCTAGATAAGGAAATGCAAGGATAAAAATCCTGGAATTTATTTTTTTCTTAAATTATATAAAAAGCAGAAGTTTGCCACATATAGGCATCTCTAAGTTTTATTTCAAGGATTCAGTGATTGTTTTGTGCAGGATGGAATATAATAGCAGGCCATCCTCTTCTGATGGGACATGGAAATTCATATTTAGTGGCATTAACAGAGCCACTGGTATTTCCATTTGATTTCTGCAGCCCATAAAAAGAAGCTGACCTCGTCCCCTGTTCATCTTCACGGCAGTGTGTTTCTTGCGCTCTGAGTTGCTGAAGTGACTACTACAGGGACACTTCAAGGGCACATGGTAGAACTGGGGAGAGAAATCAGATCCTTTTTCACTAAGGACAAGAATTAGGTGAGTTTCAGAGAGGAGAGAACTGAGGTAGAAGATCCCTCAGATCCCATGATGAGGTTAATGGACCTCACCAGCAAATTAAGAAAGACTTAGCGAAATACTATGAATAATCAGTCTATCATAGGGGACCTCTCGATGGGAGCATCAGAGCAGTCCTGTGTGCTTGATCTGAAGCATCAACAGCTCACATCTACATATCACCTGTCCAGGAACAGGAGAGGATCTCACATTTAAACAGTGTACAGCCACGAGGGAAATGCAGAAACATGAGTTTTGAACTGTATTTCCAGAATACATATGGTCCACATAAAAGTACTGCAAATTGGATTATGTATGTACTTAAATATTTTGTGTCCAAACATCATTTTATTCCATGTATTTGTCATGGGGATCAATATTACACAGAGAAAAATGTCCGAGGTCTATTGGTTTCTTAGACAAAAGGATGCAAAGGTAACAGAGCAAATATGCTGTAATGTTGAGTTGAACATTGTAATTTTCACCTGGTTGAATTTATTTCTAGGTTGTGATTATGGTGGTGATTGTGGCCTAAAATCTGTTAAAAAGCCAGGATGCTCCAGATAGTGGGAAGAAAATTTGCAGTTTCCAGAATGAGTGAAAAATTGTTTTCCAGGAATTAGTGAAGATTGCCATAAAGCTTGCTGTAGTTTATGTAGAAGTAGTTTCTTAACTGCTCATATATAAGATGTGTAGTGGGGCATATAATTCTAACATGTGTTCCAAGAATTCTTGAAAATTTTTGGATGCTAATAAGTGTCATAATAAGGAAAAACCCAAGATGATTAATGAAGTAAAATCTTCATGAGTACAACAAAAAAATTAAAAGAGTAGTTTTGGTCTAGTCTTGGAACAGAACAGTCATGCACCTTGGTAGTGCAAATGTTCATGTGTGTTCTTCCTTTTCTTTTAGTTGAGAAAATAACTAGAGAGTAGGTTGAAAAGGGCATCAGTTTCTTTGTGGTCAGTGAATCCTCAAACTGTGGGATTACCAGATTTTTTTGAGGGTTATCATGACTGTGCAGCTGAAAGGGGAGTAATCCATTATCTGCATGACTGTTTTCAAAATAGCAACAAAACTTCATTAGGAATATTTGGCAATGCATAAAATGCCAAAATGGAAGTATTTGAACACTGACAGTGTATTCTTGTTTGTATTTATTAATGCTAATTTTAACATGGATAGCTATCACTCTGCTTTTCTGCTTTTTCTGCCTTTTTTTTTTATCCTAGAGGAAGATATGAGAGAGTTAGGTTATCACGTAGTCTTAGGACTGTAGAATCACAGGGTAATGCAGGGGAAGGGGCCTCGGAAGTCCGCTCCTGCTCAAAGCAGGGTCAGGTCTGAAGTCGGACTGAGTTGCGCAGAGCTTTGTCTAGTCTTGCCTTGAAAACATCCAAGAGGGTAGACTGCACAACCTCTCTGGCAACTTGCTCCACTGCCTGACTGCCCTCAGGGCACATTTTTTTTCCTTAAATCCATTCTGAACCTCTCGTTTCAGGTTATGCCTGTGTTTCTTGTCCTCATGCCATGAAGAGCTTGCCTCCATCTTCTTGTTAACCTCCCTGTAGGCACTGGCTGGCTGCTGTTAGGTGCCCCCAAAGCTTTTCTATGCTGAGCAAGACCTGGTCCCTCAGCCTCCCCTCGTAGGGCAAGTGCTCTAGCCCTGACCATCGTGGGGGCCCTCTGCTGAGCTCCCTCCAGTTTGTCCGTGTCTTTCTTGTATCGGACACAGTTAGATGAGGTCCAGTGAGTGCTGAGTGGAGGACTGAGGGAGGATGGTCCCTTCCCTTGATCTGCTGGCTGTGTCCCTGCTCGTAGGGCCCAGGAGGCTGCTGGCTGTCCCTCCTGCCAGGGCACGTGGCTGGCCCATGCTCAGGTGCCCACCAGGGCCGTTCCTGCAGAGCTGCTTCCCATCCTGGGCTGCAGCAGGGGTGCTTCCTTCCCTGGGGCAGAACTTGGCTTTCCTTGCTGAATTTCCCAACGTTCTTTTCATCCCATTTCTCCAGCCCACTTGGGTCTTTCCGAAAGGCAGCTCTGCCCTCCAGCATATCAGCTGGCCCCTCACTGTTAGGTGTCATCTGCAGACCTGAGGAGCGTGCGCTCCACTGCCTTTTCCAGGGCACTGATAAAAATATTAAGCAGGATAGGTCCCAGGCTAGACCCCTGCAGTACTCCACTTCTTCCTGGCCAGGATCTTGGGCCTCGCTGTTGCGTGGTCACTACAGCCATGGCTGCCACCCACTGTCACGTCCCCAGCCAGCTCTCCCTTGTCAGTGAACAGCAGATGCTGGAGAGCATCGCCCTGCTCGGCCCGCCCAGTACCTGTACCAAGAAGTTCTCCCTGACGCCTTCAGAAATCTTGACTGCTCCTGTCCTGTCATGATGCCCTTTCAGCAGCTGTCAGGGAATCTTGAAAGCTGTATAATGAAAATTTTCAGCCACTTCTCTTAATCTATTAAAACAGTTTCAGAATTTCATTTGTCAGTTTTTAAGACAGGAAAATACCGAGGCATGCCCTTTCAAGGAAATTTTCTCTGTAATTCTGTAATAAATCTCCACAGATATGGAGATGTGAATGTTTTGCTGTTCAATATTTGCTTTTGTATGGTAGGTGGTGATTGGCCCCTTGCAATTTTTGTCTTACGAATTATCAAGGTGGGAATGATGGAAAGCTACTTTCCATGATTGAGTGCTACTTCTAGTGCTTCTACAATATGCAAGAAGGTTTTTATGATATGATTATAACAATTATGACAGTGTGATGTTGTGTGCACTGAAGTTTATGTCATAAGTGCATTTATTCATTTAAGTGCAAGTAACAGCAAAGAATCAATGACAAATCATTTGTCCGTAAATGTAACTTTTCTCTGAAAATGAAAAGGAATTTCATTCAATGGTATAAATTAGCTCTGAGGCCTGGCCTTAGATTTTGATTTCGTTGAATGAAATTGTGTTGGCCAATAATCATTACTGACAGGCTGAAACTTTCTAGAGACCTGGCTATGGATTGTCGGTATGAGGAGCAGAATGCAGGTGGGCTGAGCAGAGCAGGTACGCTGCTTCAGGAAGCTTGTGCCAGCAAGTATTCTGTCTTCAGATCCTAATTCTCTCAATTTTCAAGACCTTGGGGAATAGAATATGTCAATTCCTGCCTCAAATTCAGCAGTGAAACTAATGTTTTCCCTGTGTAAACAGACTTGAATAAATTACAGATACCAACCAAATATTGATTCTGTTAAGGCTGAGTTTCAAATTAATATTAGTTGTCCATGTAAAGAGCTTTATGAATAGATGTTAAAAAAACCCACAAACGTATTGGAGCTGATGACTAACATCTAAAATAATAAACTGAAGTTCATGGTGAGGTGATTGTATATTTGAAGATGGCAGAAATATAAGTTGGAGAGAAACTGCATGATGCCATTGTGTTTTGGGTTTGTGTGCCGGGGTTTTTGTGTTGCTGGGTAGGGTACCGCAGGGCCGGCTGCTGCTGGAAGCTGCTGGAAGCTGCCCCGGCTGGGAGCCGGACCCGCCTCTGGCCCAGGCCGAGCCCCTCAGCGACGGCGGGAGCGCCTCTGGGAGAAGAGATTTCAGAAGGGGAACGAACGGCCCGTGAGGGAGTCGGGGGAGCGGGATGTGAGAGGAACCCCTCTGCGGATCCCGAGGTCAGGGAAGGAGGAGGGGATGCCCCCGCAGCCCGCGGGGAGGCGGCAGGCTGTCCCCCCCAGCCCGTGGAGGGGAGCGGGGGAGCGGATGTCCCCCAAAATGGCGGCGGCTCCCGCGCTGGAGCAGTCTGTGACGGAAGGACTGCACCCTGCCTGTGGAAGGGACCCGCGCTGGAGGAGTCTGTGAGGAACTGCAGCCCGCGGGAAGGACCCACGCTGGAGAAGTTGGGGAAGGGCTGTCTCCCGCGGGAGGGACGGACCCCACGGCGGAGCAGGGGCCGAGCGCGGAGTCCTCCTCCCCCTGAGGAGGAAGGAGCGGCAGAGACAAGGGGTGAGGAGCCGACCCCAGCCCCCGTCCCCGTCCCCTGCTCCCCTGCGCCGCCGGGGGGAGGAGGTGGAGAGAACGGGGAGTGGAGTTGAGGCGGGAGGGCTCCCCGGGGGGAAGCTGTTCTCAGGCTGCGTTTTGCTTCCTCATAGCCTTGTTGTGATTTGATGGGTAGCAGGTGACATTGGTTTGGTTTCTTCCCCAGGTTGAGCCTGTGTTGTGACTATAAGCGGGGAGTGATCCCTCCCTGTCCTTGTCTCGACCCATGAGCCTGCCTTTATATTTTCTCCTCCCCATCCCAGTGGGCGGAGGAGGGAGTGAGCGGCTTTGTGGTGCTTTGTTGCTGCCTGGGCTTAAACCACGACGCAATGGCATTGCTGTTAAGAATCTCTTAAAAGATAATATTATCCATCATTTTTTATTCATAAGAGGTTGTCACCATATTCCCTTGTTAACATCTTAACTCTTAATAGCATTCTAAACAATTGTTGGATCCATTGCTGTTGCTAATTTGCCGTTTTTTAGTAGGAAGTTGTTATTACTGACTAATAAATGTTTCATGTTTGGAAATTTTTCTTCTTTTGCTGATCTTTTCATTAAGTAAAGTGGCTGCTTAAGGGAGGTTCTGAAGAACATCAGTTTTTCACAGGGTGATTGTTACATTATTGAGTCTTGTTGAGTTAGATAATTAAGGGGTTTTGAGTGTGAGAAAGGCAAGCATTTAAATAGTTTTCAGGATTCTTGGATGAATATGTATATTGCAGAAAAGCAACAGCTCCAATGAAAATTTGAAGAAGGCTTCTAGACCATCATGTTTTGTGAAAGCAATTTGCTTGATTTTGTAAGAACATATTTCGAACAACAGAGTTTTTGTGGAATCTCCTGTTTCACTATAAGCAGAACTTTGTAGCTTGCCACAAATGGATCTCTATGTAAGTTGGTAGGGTGCATGTTTAATGTTTTCTTTTTCCTGAGTATAGGGTTGTTTCAGCTTTTGGGCAAAGCTAGTTCTTTTTGAGAGAGAAAAATTCAAGAGACCAAGCTGATGACAAGCCGATCTTGTACATGGCACTTGCTTTATGTGCTAAATTGTTCCTACAGCTTGAGTATTGACTTAATTTGTCCTTCACAAATATGCACTCTCTGTTAATATGTTGTTTACAATGTACTAATGTTCCCACAAAGCCCACTGAAGTAGAGCAAATTGTCCCATTTCATTAGTACAGGATTCTAACTTTGAATAATTTTATTTCATGTCAAATAGCTTTTTAGCTCTGCATCATCAATGTAACCACTATTTATTGTTTTGTAGAACAAGTTGTTGCTGTTTCCCATTTGTCATCTTTCTGCCTTGCTGACTCACTCTAGCCTTTATTCTGCAGTCTCAAACCATTCACACTCTCCCAAAGGGATTGCAGCTAAATGTAACAATTTGCCTTTATGTTCAGTTTTCATTCTTTTTAGATATCATGTGTAAGTGGAGTCATGCAAAGGAGGTTGGTTCAGGATACCACCTGAATACAACTTCTGTCTTTATGTAGAGAAGAGTAAGCACCTATTTACTCTGTTCAGGACAGGAGAAAATGGTGTTTCTTATATTATTACACAGCATACAGGAGCTGTGGGCACACTGTTGTTCCAGATGTGTTGTCAGCACGCTCGTAACAGGTAGCGCTGCACTTTGCAATGACTTCCAGTCTGGTTCTGTGTCTTTGCCTCTTAGGTGATGGTTTATGGCATCAGTGTATTAACATCCTAATAATATCCTATTAATATACTTTGGAGGGGTACAAGCTCATCTGATCTATGTGGAGTGTTTCATATGCTTAAAAGAAGAATGTGTTCAGATGAAATGAAGAATTATGAATTTGTTCAGGTGCTGGGCTGAGGTGTGTGTGTTCAGGCAGCTTGAGAAGATGTTTTCTGCCGGCTCTGCCCTTGCTGTGTGTATCCGATGGTCCTGTAGGAAATACAGGATGAGGATTCTAGGTGTAATGAATATATTTTACCACTAGATGGTATTGTTATATGAGATTAAGTATTTGCTTTGCGAGAGGGATTGCTGAAAAGAAGAGGACCTTTAATGGCTGTTAGTCATGTGGGAAGGTACCAATGGCTGCTTCTAAGCGAAGTGCAGATGGCCCCAGGAATAAGGCTTAGCAGTTAATTAAACTGTAACTTCTGATTTTTTTTCCCTGTAACTTGTAGGCTTGTTTGAATAATGCAAGTCTTTGCAAGTGAGTAACCTTAGTGTGTATGCTGACAAAACACTGGAAAGTGGGGAATGTCTTCAATTGCTGTCATTGTTTTCCATGATATTTTACATATTGTTGTCTAGTAAGGATTTGATTTTCATTAAACACACACCTGCTTGACAAAGAATATATTTCTAGGAAAGGTATGAGAAGGGAAGATACCTGTATGAGCAGGAACAGGAGAAAACACAACTTTTAACCTGTGCGAGGCAGCGATACTCATGTGCTACTCACCTGCCTGTGAATTATAACTTCTTAAAAATCCAAGGGAGGAGGAATGTGTGACATATTCCACCATTTGGCCAAATTATTATGCATCCCGTTTCTTAAAGAGACAGATAACAAGAATTACCAGTTGTTAATTGTTTGGGTTCTTAGGATGTTTTGTTCTGTGAAGTACCAAGGAAGTCTGCCTGAACTGTTTTATCTTGCTGTTGCGTGAAAGGCATTATTCACTTAGCTTGGGATAAGGAAGCAGTTCTGAACACAGCAAAACAGACTGCTGCCTTCATTTGGAAAACTACATAAAAAATGGAGGAACATTTTATGGTTTTTTATAACAACTTTGCCACTGCCTTACAGCTTTGTTTTCTTTAAAATATTGGGAGAAAGCATTTTATACTTCAGCTGATTTGGAGTTTAAATTGCTTTTTCATGCCAGGCTTTGTTTGGAAATCTGCTGATTTCCTGCTTGAGTCACAGGCAGATGTATTGCGGGATGTCAGTGCTGTGACTGACGTTTGCGTTGTCCCCGTGTTGTTGCTGTGGCCGTGCTACGCTGCTGCAGTCATAGACCAGCCCCTGTTTTCCTGGGAATTGTATGAATCCACAACAAAATAAGGTACCTGCCCGAGGGTTCATATTAGTTCATGTATTTGGAAATAGCTTTCAGTACAGAAAAGTGGCAGCCACCTGAATATTTTTCAGTCACGCTGAGCCCTCCCAGGGTCCTTCCCAGCCACCAGCGGTTCACACTAATCTTAGGGGAGACACGTACAGAGCTCGCAGTGTCCTAAGGAGAAGGTGGCACATGTACAGAGCTCGCAGTGTCCTAAGGAGAAGGTGGCACATGTACAGAGCTCGCAGTGTCCTAAGGAGAAGGTGGCACATGTACAGAGCTCGCAGTGTCCTAAGGAGAAGGTGGCACATGTACAGAGCTCGCAGTGCCCTAAGGAGAAGGTGGAGCTCTTGATGCTCGTTTCTCAGTGATGCTCTTTGTTTTTATTAGACCTGAAGGTGTAGTGTGTTTACAACCTATGCGAAGCTAAAGCCTGGCTTTCCAGAGAGCCTCCCCGGGTGGGTGGCAGCGGGCTCAGGAGCAGCGGTTAGCCGCGTACAGTTGGTCTGCCCCTTCTGGCACGCGGTGCTGCCGTGGAGGCTCCCTCCTGTCTGCAGCGAGCATCTGCCGGCGGGTCAGGCAGGCGAGCCTCCGGCGCTTGTCCGTGTCGTGCCAGCTACGCTGATGGGACATGGCAGGCTTCCCCTCTGCATGGCAGCTGGGTCTGATCTTGAGAAGGGCCTCCAGGACGCTCTGAGAGACACAATCACCTCATGTGATACAAGCGAGGTAAAACATGACTTAAGGGACTAGGTTCCCAGCAGGTATAAACCATTGTAGTTCTTATGCCAATGGAAGACCTGGCAGAGGAAATTTAGTATCAAGCTCAGAAAAATTACTAGGCTAAGATGACCTGCAGATAGCAAAGTCTCAAACAGAAATGCTGTGTCATGCTATGTTGCCAGCCAACCTGTAACAGAGAAATATATTTCATATAAAAAGTCATCAAGAACATTTTAAAAGAATGTGAAGGCTACTGGGATTGTAAAATGTCATCCTACTAATTTCCTATGTCAGTTCCTTCTTGCATTTTCTTCCTTGTATAGTTTTCCATCAATTGGGTAGTGCTGCTTCTTTTTCCCTGGATTTTATTTTGCTTCTTGTTTCAGTTAACTTCTTGATGCTGTTTATAAACATTTGAGAGCAAAAGTGAAATCTGCCTTTCTACTGTGTCTTACCAGCTTCTGAGGTTAGCTGGTATGTGTTTTCTTTAACAGTTTTCTGGCACGAACCCTTGGAAACTGGTGAAGCAGTTTCATTTTCAGTGAGGGAATCTACTGTTTGAGATTTTCTCCTACTGTTGATATCAGAGGTGGATTGTAGTTGGGGAGGAATGCCTGATCAAAGTCTGTAGCTGTTTATGAATATGTGTTTGTTCTTTAAATGAGTGATTTTTGGATTGACATTTCTTTTATCTTTTAACTTTGTGTCTCTGACAAGAAACAGTAATAGGTAAATTCTAACCACAACAGCAACTAACATAGTGAGTGATTGTACTTGTGATTAATATAATGGTACAGTTCAGTTCTGCCGAAAGACTTTCAGGAATACAGTTGTTTTAAGTCTATTGCAAAAAAACCCAAACAAAACAAAAGCTACCCAGAAAGATTTTCTTTCATTCTTTTCCCCTTCTAAACTAAGTTAGACAAACATAGTTGTACATGGTAAGTGTGAAACCTATAAAAACATGATCTAAGAACATTTAGCACAGGATTTCTTAATCTGCAGGAAAGTGCAGTGCTTTTATGTTAAACAATATTAAACTAGACAATAGTGTAACGTGTGCGTCCTCAATATTATTTTTAAGAGCTATATCCCAGGCATATGCAGTCCTGGTAATTATGAATTAGATCTTCAGTGACCTGTAGGGAGTTTAACAAGGGCATTAAGGGAAATTTCAGGAATTTCAGTGACTTGCTGGCTACCCTTATTAATTAAGGCTGGAGAGCACATTGTAACTGAAGAAAAGGAAAGCATATTTTCCTTATTTTCAAATATTTGGTGGCAAATGCTGGAGAAAGTGATCAAGAAGGACAGCAATTTGTTACAAAAGATACTATTTTGTGGATGGGAAAACTCACTTGTAGCCAGTCTGTCCTACAGAAGCAGTTATGACCCTCTTACGCAAAGTTGTTGGAGATGCTCAGTGTTGGATTTCTGTTCTACTGCTCTCTGATGGCAGTGCTAAGCTATGCATGTCCAAAATTTAAATTAAAACTATTAGTAATGATTCAACAATCCTTCATCTAAATAATCAGATTGACTGAGAGAAGGACCTCAGATATTGCTTCTGACTTCTAGTTTGATTCAAACCTTGTATTTGCTGTTAGTATTTCATAGCTCTTTTGCTCAACCTGCCAAAAGGGAAGTTGTATTTTCCTCTAGTGTGTGCGCACTTCAAGTGCACCATGTATTCACTCTGCAAGTTTAGCTACTGTGTTATTATAGTGATAATATCAACAGCTTTGATTTATATTCCTTTAGCAATACTACCTAACTTCTTGTTTGCTTTCTTTACTACAACTAGATACTTGGCTAAAGGCTTTAAAGGATTTTTCTGTAATAACTTCCAATGTCTTTTTATGCTGTGGAATCTTTTTTTTAGGTGATTGTCAGTTTGGTTCTTTGTTCCAGGGCTTGTCAGTCTGCATTCATCTACATTTGCTTTTGGCAAGACCAGGGTCTTAAATGATAGAAATCTTTTCCTCTTCAGTTCCAGTTTCCATATGATATGTTGTGGCTCCTCATCTAATAACACTTACAGACTTTGAAATCTTCCCCTTTAACACTGTTTTTTTGGGTCTTTGAACAGCAGAAAAAGACAAAACAATAAAAGAGAGGAGAAAATAAGGCGTTCCAGGACACACCTCTGACTTTTGTTAACATCTTTTTGCTATATTTTTGTTAACCTGTTTGTGTCCAAAATTGGACCAAAATCTTAAAATTGATATAACCTTCTGGACAAAACCAGGCACTTTGTCCACTAGACTATCCGTGTCCTTTGTTGTAAAAAGCACACCTCAGTCAGGTATAATTTTTTGGTCCTAATTCAACAAATCCTCGCCGGGACGGTGCTGCTGTCCCTGTGCGGTGCCCTGCAGCCCTCCTGTTTGCGGGGACACCTGGCCCACGCCGGGGAAGGGGTCTTCAGCTCCATCAGCCTTGGCACCGGTCCTCGTCAGGCAAAATCTCTTCTGCCAAACAGTGAGATTTTGGGTGTGATATAGCAGGGTGGGAGGCAGAAGCTAATAGGGTAGGGAGCTAGGGTAGGGGCATGGTTGACGGTTGGACTCGATGATCTTAAAGGTCTTTTCCAACCTAAATGAGTCTATGATTCTAAACACCTCTGATTTTCTGAGGAGATACCAATGCTTGCTTAGGTTCTCTAATGCTTGTTTTGTGTATGCAGCTCTTACTGCCAGAGCCATGCTAAACAGAATTACAAAAAAACCCAGGTTAATTTCTCACTGCTTGGAAATGTCCTCTTTCTTAACACAAGGCGTTAAAAAAGTTTCCTGAATGACACGTCCAACATTGAGGGCAAGACAATGATTATCCTTAGTTTCTGGGAAGGTATCTTAAACACCTGAGAACAAGAATGGGTATAAACTGTGAAAGGTCTCTTGCTGAAAGGTATTTCCACTTGCATCTTTGACAGCCCTTGTGATTTCTGCCCTTTGGCCTCCTTCCAGTTCGGTGGATGTCCTAGTCCCACACCAGGGAAAGCTTCACACTGTTCCCTCAAACTTTTGTCAAATGATTCTCCAGATAAAATGTAGCTGACATTTTTTTCACGGCCTCTTTTCCACCCTGTCAGAACAGTCAGAGCAGCGATCAAACCATCAAGCCAGTGGTGTGGAAAGACACCATGCTGGTATTTTTGGGGTGGCCTAGAACATCTTTTTCTAGGGAGACATGTGGAAGGGACGTCTAGGGCGCCTGCTTTCTTCCCATCCCTTCCTGGGGAGATGGCAAGGGCACTGAGGGGGGCTGCCCGCAAAGGGAGCCTCATGCCTCCAGCACGACCATCACGTGGAAGGCCTGTCACCGTTTGGGCCCCTTCTCCATGTTTATCTTCCCCCACCACGCACCTCGTTGTTCACTTTAGATCATCTGCCAGATCACCTCTTGGGGAGAGCTGTTTCCATCAGTCCTCAGTGGGAGGGATGAGCAGAGTGTGGACAGTGCCCAAGGCCACGTTAGTTTTTTCCGATGTTGCCAGTTTGGGCTGGGCATTGGATAGACATTGTCCATCCTGCTTATTGCTCCACTGCCCAGTTCAGTCTCCTGTCTGTCGCTCTCTGGTGTCACAGGACCACATGGACAGGACTGCAGGGACTGTGGAGGTGGACATGCCACCAAGTCTGTGATGAATCCATTGTTTTGGCTCGTGTCAACATATGGCGTGTTTTCCACTGGATCTGTTCAGCTTGTTTAACCAAACCTGTCTCATTTGTGAATTTCCTTTGTCGTGAAAAGACACCTGCTCCAACTCTTTCTTGCACTCGCAGGACTTAACCTTTATTTTTAAACTGGATTTGAAGATACTGTGGTACATGGTGGAGAGCAAAGGGGAAAAGGTGGTTGATAGCTTTTTAACAAACAACAGAATCAGAAAGGAAGGTTTTCTCAAGGACTCTTAAGAGTCATGTAGTCTGTCCTGGCCCAAGACAGGACTAACTGAACCTAAAGCATCCTGGGCCACATTTGTGCAGCCTGTTTGTTCACCAACACTCGCAGTATTTGGGTTGGCCGCCTTTCCTAGGGCTTCACTAGCCTTTATCACAGAAAATGTTCCTCGTGCAACAGAAGGAGGAAGGCAGACAGCAGAGTGGCTTTGGGTAGTTTAGGCTGGAATCTGAAACTTTCAGGCATGAGATGGGTACTGAGTTAGTTGCTTAACTGAAAAATTACCCCCTCAGTGTGAACAGAAGTCCAGAGGAGCACTGGTTGTGGCCGTAGTTGAAGCAGCGTGAGAGCTTCTGGGTTGTGGGAGTTGGAAAAACTGGTGGGATTCCCCTGGTGCCTGGTTCCTGGGGGGGTCGAGCCGGGGCGAGGTGGTCTTCCCCCCCTTGCAGTCCCTGCCACGCAGCACGGCACCGCTCCAGCCCGTTCTCCGTGGACCTGCCCCCTTTTCCCACCAGCCTCCATTTTGGAAAATCAAAATGGTATAGCTGCGAAGTATCACTTTGCTCCTGTCCCTCTATCTCCTCTGCTTTTCTGGGTGTCTTGGCGGGTGCGGGGGGGGGTCCTCTACCCCAGCAAGGAGGGGATTGCCCAGCTTTCCTTGATGTGCTAGTGGTCTTTGCGTCTCCAAAGAAGTTAGCTGGATGGAGAAGTCCTGGGAAATGTGAAACAGATTTATGCAGCACTAAACTGGCGAATTTTGCAGGAAGGGAAGAGCTGGAGGATGAGGGTAAACAAGCTCTTCTCTTGCAGTCTGTGTTGTCAGTAAATTTTTATAGAGTTGAGATTTATTCTAGTGTCAACCTCATGTGGCTGTATATAGTAGGGGCAGGATGCAATAGCCTGTTTAAATAAAAGCTGTCTGGCAGTGTGTAAAGAAACCCTTCTTTTTTTAATCCTTAATGAATGTTTTGTCTCTTCATACTACTCTTGCATTGTTAGACCCTTTCATGCTGTTCTTCATCTGAGTGATCCTGTGCATGTTAATTTTTCATAGAGGGAGAGAGTGGGAGACAAATATTTAGTCAGAACTCCCTTTGTTTGGCAATGTACAGAACAGATGTGTCAGTTAAGAGAGAAGAACATTACAACTACCAGTGCCTTGCTCATTTATTATATATATTTTTTTTAGATATGGTCTTTGCTAGTTGATTGATGTTTGTTCCTGAAGGCAGCTAGAGAAAAACCCACCCAGCCATTAGGGTGCTTGGCGTGTTGCTCGGGTACGTGCTGCGGCATACCCCCCCCTCGACAGCCTGGCCCCGAGGCAGCATCAGGGACCGCTGGGGAGGGAGGCAGAGCAAAATATTTAACGTGGCATCCCGTGGCCACCAAGCAGCGATGTGCGGTTCCTTCTCACCGATCACATGAGGCCATGCAGGGAGTTTCTGTGAGGTAGCGATTGCAGAAATGATTTCTTATGGAGCGCAGCCCCTCTGCTGGTGTACAAACGGAGGCTGGGTAAAAGGAGGATGCTTAAGAATTAAGGCAAGTCGTACTGCCACAGAGAGCTTTCCTTGTCAAAGCTTACATAGTGCTTGAAATAATACAGAGGAAATGCATAAAGCAGCCAGAACTGTCTGACTGGAGAATCTTCAAACACGGAGTGATGTTTGTACATAATTAAGTCAAATCTGCACTGTCAAATGCAACCAGAGATTTTGATACGTAATGTACTAAGTAGAAATCTGAGAGTCTGAAGTATTTTCGGTCTAAAGTAGGACTGCATAGTGTAGACATATTTTGTTTCTCAAGACACTTGGAAATTATGGCATTTTTTAGATGTTTATTTCAGATTCTCTGCAGAGAAATGCTGTAACAGAAGGTAATACATACTCAAAGAGGAATTTAGTGAGAAAAATGAAAAACATTGAAAGTAGAAGGGCTTGGTATTTTAGTAAGAAAATCTAAATATATTATACCATTGGAGGAAGGTATGATTTGCTTAGAAGAGGAAAATATATAATTTTTAAAAAAATACAAAGAGAAAGTAACTTCAAATTAAAATCAGTCTTGTGCAAGGCAGAATTACAAATAGAAAATTGAGAGGAAACATCCTGATCTGTAGAAGTCTGAAAGGAAAGCCATTAGCAAAACTGGCATTACCGTGATCTTTTAAATTAGCTTTAGGCTCACATAACTTGAATTATCAGACACGATGTTGAGAAGAAAAAATAGCAAGTTCTGATTTAACTTGTGTTGGTGCTTTCTCTCAGCCCCACCTCCAGAAAATATCTAGCAGTAGTGTTAGAAGGCATCCTCAGCAAGTGTAACTAATTTGTTTACTCATTTGCATGATCAGAGGATCAGGTCTCATAGTACGTCTGTGTGCAGTGTTTGTGTGCATATATAAAATAACCATTCCTTTTATATGACATTGATTTTTCTCACAGTTTTATAATGATTACAGCTTTTATTCCTGGCAAAAAAAGACTGCCTTGCAGAGAGTCAGACAGAATAACTGTGTCAAATAAGATTTATTTCAAGGAATATAGATGCAGCTGCCTTTACTCACACAAAAGTAAAGACTTAAGAAGCTTTTACAAACTCCTTTTCCTTGCTTTCTCACCTGACCAGAGCTCAGAGCCAGCCAAAGACTCTCACTGATTGAAGCAGCTGCAGAGGCTAAATGAAGTTTTTAGGTGAACCCTTTAAATTGAAGCTGGCTAGGAGGTTCATGAAGTAATTTGAACTCTCAGTGTGTACATGTGTAGTACATAGGTAACAGTATTTTACGCATTATCACCTCGGAAAAAAACACTGGGAGTTGTGGATGTTTGGGACATTTGTTCAGACGTGTTCTCACGGAGGGTTAGGGCATGCATATGTCTGGATTTTCTCGGCTGTATTCTCTAGAAATCTTGGCACATTTTGAACACTTTATAAATGTGTCTGGGATTTAGGGACACCTGACAACCCTAGCCCAGATGCCCCTGCTCCAGCTGCTGCACATCAGTATTTCATAGTAGTCTCGTCTGGGACTTTGGACATAGAAATGATCTTATTTGGAACCTCTGAAGGTGTGCTGTGTTGTAGAGCCATGCATTGTAAGTTTGACACTTCTGGAAGGTCTTCTGAGCCTGTACCATCCATATGGTTTATGCATGTACAATGGTTCTGATCCCTCTCTGAAGCCAAACCAAAGGCTTAATGTGTATGTGCTTTACAGTGCACACACATTTCAGCCTGGGAAATTCTGTATACGGAGGTTGATTCTGTCCCCACTGGAGTCCTCAGACATTGTTGTCAACTTTGAGGGTCAGATTCAAGTATCGCACTTTTTCCGGATAGAAACGTGTTTTTTTCAGGTTAGTCTGTAATTTAGTGTGGCATGACAGTCCTGCTAGCTGGGCACTCAAGTTAATAATACAGTTTTTCAAAGAAATTGTATTCAGCATAGTTTGTACATTTACTTCTATAGCTGGATCATTCTTTCTGGTCAGCACCTTTCAGATGCTTGATCCTCTTTTCTAACATAAAACTGATCTCTTTTTCTGGTATTTTCTCACATGATGTAGGTGCTGCCAGCAATAAAAAGCATTATCTTTTCCCTGCTCAGCCTGTCCTAAGTGGCCTACATTTTTCTTGACCTGCAAAGGAAATACGGAAATAAAAGTATAATTCTGTAATGAGTTAATGTGCTGTAGATTCAGTACTATTTTTGCAGAAATTATTCTCACTTCATTAGCTTGCTCTCCCCTTCCACCCATTTTTATAAGAATTATTATGAAGCCAGAACTTGATTAGTGCTGCCTTTGTCAATTCAAGTTATTAATGATTAGTTAATTCTCTCAAGGAATCTATTTTTACTGTGGCAGTATTCATTTTAAGCCATTGAATCTCATGTTTAAACATTTTTAGTACTTACTTTTCAATTATGTAGTCACGGTAGAGTAAAAAAACCTTAAATACTTCCTTAAAGGTGACTTGTGAAACAGGAATGATTTATGTCTGATTTTCACAGCTCTAAAAATAGTGCACAATGTTACACACTGTACCTGATGCAACTCACGAGCAAAACAAGAGAGAAATAAGTGGGATTCTAGTCTTAACTTTGAATATCCCTTCTGTAGAGGAACAGAAACAAGTGAGTTCTTACTTAAAAAGAAGCTCATTATTTCTCCAGTAGTAGTGGAAGTGCAAAATTATTAAGGTTGATTTTCTTGTTAATAATTTAAGTCTTGTCAGCATTTTCTCAGCTCTTCATTGTGTTTGAAGAGACCTTTTCTTCCCCAAAATTTGCAGATAAGAGTATCAACCGTATGTCTAGAATGACCTGACCTGGTACATAAAAATAAACTGTTCTGTGCTAAAAATGACTGGAAATTTAAATATGAATCAGTGGGTACAAGATGTAGGACAAAGTAAATAGGACAATTGCTGGTTGGGTTGTCTTTTTCTTACATCTTTGTGGAACTACAGTTAAGAATAAATAAGTAATGTGTGCTTTCTGGAAGTTTAAGGCTGCCCTATTTGCACTTTGTATACTGTGCGTGGTTGTTGAGAAGAGAGAAAAATAGAGCTCCCTGCAGAATGTGTGTGAGAATATGCATCAGGTCTCCAGGGAGTGTTTGTATGGCTGTAGGAACAAACTGTGTAGGCTGGGGAGGGACTGGGACTCGTGTCTGAGGGGAATGTTTTCTTACTAAGCCTTTGCATTGCAGTGCAGAAACACCAGCAGTGTCTCATGAGGATACTCTGCAGGTGAGAGCAGTTGGAAGTGTCTTTGCTCAGAGCCCTAGGGTAGCCAGCCCATTAAGAGTAGGTATAGTTGTATGTGAAGTATGTCTGGGATAGTCTGCATAAGACCCCCTACTTCTTAGGCAGCCTGACTGAGTAAAAGGTGCGAAGACAGAGCTCGTGATGCTTCAGAAGCTCTGTCCTCCGCCCTTTCTCTGGTGACACTGAAGTCTCATCAGAGCTGAAAGCTCCAAGTAGGACTCTCTGGAGTCACTGCTGAAGAATGCAGGGCTCTCAAGCTCCCTCAGTTGGCTCTGTGTCCTTTTTTTATCTCACACAGACAAATTAAATAAGTAATTAAGTGCATATTTTTAGTTGCTGACTTGCAGGATCAGATAATGAAAGGTTGCGTGTTGTTTTAGGAGGTTGTCTGCTGGTATTGTTAAAAGTACTTCATTTCCACAATTTTTTCAGGGCTTCTCATATCTCTTCCACAAGTTACATGGTTACAGTTCCACCTCGTAATTTTTCATGAATTTGTACTCAATGTTAAGATTATCCTGCTGGGAAGATTTGTTGGTCTGGTAAGGAGTGACTTTGTAAGTGTTCTGCAGACATGGAGAGTATCATTACTCAATGGGCTGATAAGCTGCCAATATTTCCTTTCTGTCCATTGCTTGCTGACTCTTGATGTTTTTTGGATATGCCAGCCAAATTAACAGAATTCCCTTCTCACAACAGTTGAACTCCAAATACTTATGTAATCTTCTGCACCTACTCTTCTGCATGTTTTTTTGCTATTCACGTGCAGTGTATCTAGTATGAAATTTCATTCATTTTGTCAAATTAAACTCTAAGTTTCCCATTCAAAATTTGCTAGCCTGCTAGACTCCCTGTACAAGTAGGACTTTTGGTGGTATATTTGTTATAGGATAATGGTGATACCCAATATGATTTTAAATTTATGGGATTTTATGTAAATCCATTAAATACAGCTAGACAACCTTAAATTACCTTGTCAATTTTTGACAACATGGTGTTAAAACGACTGGAACTGGGTTGACTGTTTCTGAAGAATGGTTCCATTACTGAACTGGGCTCTGGAGATGAGATATACTGAATGGCAGATTCTTTTTCTTTCTTAATTCATTTCTGTTTCATAGTTAAATAGACTATGTGCTATCTGAATCAATTCAGATTTTCCAAGTATTCCCAATATGCTTTTTATCAATAGCTATGCTCTACAAAGTTATCACTGCTTTTTAACTGCTTCATCACTTTCTTTCTAGTTATTAGTTGGGATAAAGTTGTTCCATGTTCAGGATTTGTCTTGATTCTATCTCCTTTGTAATGGTCTTTGTTTTTTTTCCCTAGTCATATTTTAAAAATAATTTCTTCTTCCCCTTTCTCAAGGATTAACTTATTTGGTTTTCATTCTCTCTTTTCATTTCTCTTGTGGATATTTCACAACCGTGCATATCATTGTATATATAAATCACCAGTTCCCATTTTCAGCAAGGTTTCTTTTTATCCTCAAACCTCCAATCAATCTCTCTAAAGCTGAGCTGGCCTTCTTGTTGAGCACTTATAGAGTAAAATCCTGTCCCTATTGAATTCAGTGGGAGTTATGTCATTAATGTCAATGACTTCAATGCTTCACTCACAGTTAACATGCATTAGGTTTTAATTATAATGCCTTTTAGGCACCTCTAGCCTTCTTCCTGCTTCATGGCTTTTAATTACTTCCCAGTGAGCACACTATTTACTCCTCCTAATTCCACTCAGCTTGTTTTTTCAAAGCATAGTTTTTCTCATTGCTTGTCAGTACACAGGAGAAGGATAACTTCAGAAAATATAAAGATAGCCAAAAGGGAATTATGGTAAACGTTAAGCATTCCTTTTGCAAATCATTCTGTGAAGGCAAAATGCCTATTAATTTTGATGGGCTTCATGGGAAACATGGACTTCTGCATGCTGCCCAGTGAAGGAATGGAGCCTTACAGAACACGATTATCACATCTCAAACACAAAGTGGTAACCTGTTTGAGAATAAAGAAAGGAAAAAAAAAATTGTCTGTGACACACCTTGTGGTCCTAAGATAAGGAACTTCCAAGCTTTTTTGCCCCAGGGAACACACAGTAACAATAATGATTAATAGCAATTGCATATCAAAGTAAGGCAAACCGAATTTGTGGTCAGCTGCTGTTTATCAATGTGTTGATTACAATATCATGTTTACCAAAGTACTGTGGCTTTCTGGTATTTATTGGCTTGCTTCTTTTTAACCTTTTGAATACTGGTTAGACAATTTTGCTAACTACATTCATATAAAAATATTCCATGTCCAAAGAATTCATGACCCCATAACCTCTATAAATGAAATAAACCTGAATCACTCTGTTGTTCGTGAGTTTTCTCATGGCTGGTCTACAGTTCCAAAGTTGCAGATTAATTAAACTAGTGAGAGAAAGAAGATGGTTTTCTATTTTTATCTGTGCGTCTCATGATTGTATGGCTTATTTCTTACAAGGCACAGTCTCTGTCATTTGCTGCGGGTTTGTTTAACACCTTGAATAATAAGACCTGATCTTACTGGTTTCGGCATTCTCTGACCTCCAGAGCTGTTCCTTCTTTGCTGCATGAGACAATACTCTGTTGGATCACGATAAGGACAGCAGTAATGGTGCTAAATTTCTTTGAGCAAGAAGTTCTACTAAGAAGCAGAACTACTGGGAATAGCAGCTCAGTATCATGACCTCTGGCTTTTTGATATGACTTGAAAAATGTGACTGTTCAGTAGTATCTGCAAAGAAGCTATATGTGCATCTGCAGGCTGCTGAAGGGGAGATCATCATGCTGCACTATGTAAGTGTGTGAGTTTCTTTCCTGGTGGAAGCATGCAAAGTGGAATACCACATTGTCAATCAAATGCTGAATATGTGAGCCTTAAAGTGTCAGTATGCTTCTTCAGGAATAATGTTAAATAAAAGTCCTAAGAGCAGAGGAAAAGAATATGTTTCCTGTAAATGTCTAAGCAGAAGTAATGGCATTGACTTGTAGTCAGATAAGTATAGTAGTCCAACAAGGTTATATTCTTTTTAGAGAACTGATCAGTTTCAAAAGGTTTTGTCAGGATCAGTCTCAGAGAACTGAAGGGTTATCTGAAATCAGCATATATTTTCCAGACTTCAGAGTACAGCAAAGTAATTCTTGAGGAAAAGTTTCTTGTGCAGTGATGAGAGCAACTGTCCCCTTGTAGAATTATTTTTTCTCCCTGAAGCATTGCTGGTGACTGGAGTCCCACTGCATGCAGCCATTCCATCCTCATGGGGTGTCCTGTCCCTCTCTTGGCCACCCAGCGGAAGCAGACAAGAAAGTATTCTGACCATTCAGTCTAAAAATAGGTTTGACAACAAACACCTGAAGATGGCTAGCTTAATAGTGGGCAGGGCAAGAGTGCATTCTCATTTGTTTCTTTCTGTGGCTGGTGCTCCCAAGCTAATTAATTTTTTAACAAAACTAATCCCCCCTTTGTCTTCTTGTCTTTGCAGAATTTAGGTTTTGACAGTCTTGGGCCATATATCAATCACTTTGCCTCTTAAGTACTAAAATGTCAGCATCAGTATTCTGAGATTTCAGCCTTCTCTTTGATGTCTTTTCTGCGTGGTAACACTAGCTGAGTCCTCTGAGTTGAAGTCATTCTATAGTAACAGCTAGAATTAGGTCATTGCAGAGTTTTTCCATCCTGTTATTTTTTCAGACAAGTCAGTAACATTGTTTCTTTTTTTCGCTAACATTGGTAAAGGTGACTTAGCCCCTTCATCCTTCCCTTCAAAACCTAGGAAAGACAGTCCTGGTTTGCACGAGGCCCGATTCCTGGTGCTGAGACCCTGGCAAAGCAGTTTGAACAAAATATCATGGCAAAGAGACGAGGGTTAGTGTTGTGGGAACTGATGGTGCTCTTTGAAAGAGGTCTGAACCTTTTGAGATTACAGAGCACGCTGCTGCTAACAGTAGCTCTTTCCTAGTAGATGTAATAAGTGACACCGGGGGTGGACAGACATTCTTAGAGTAGATACTTCTTTTGGTAATGGTAAGAGCATTTTTCTCAGTCAACAGCTTATATTGAGCAGTTGTCTTATCCGTCCCTCTTACATTGTATCTGGATTTTTGGCCATCAGCACAAGAAGAGCAGTCAAGGGAAGCTTGGACCGTGCTGCTGTGACAGGGACCTACTGCTGCTCTGTTTTCCCTTGTGGAAAGCAGGTTCTTTTCCAACTTGGTGCCAGTACACAAAATGGCACTAAATCAAAAAAAATCTTGTTTGCTTTGAATGTGATGGTTGTTTCCTAAGTGTTGTTCATCCAGCTCCTCTGTAACAGGCAAGGATGTCTTGTAAAGGAAAAAAAAAACAACCCACAAAAAGAATCTCAAACCACCAACTCAACAAAACTCCTTTCTGACAGAAAACACTAATGTACTTCCTATGTACTTAGCTATGGCTAGTGCTGGCTGCTTCGGGGAAGCAATTCTGAGGCTTTGGGATTCCTGTGTTTGCCTCTTCTAAGGTCTTTCTGGTATCTGCTGTTGCTGTGTGTGGTAAGGCAAGCTGCAGATCCACTGTCTGGAACTGATGTGCTGGGGCTTGTGGTAAATAGGAGGAGGCTTAAAGCCTATGGATGTTGCTCTTTGCTTTCAAGAAGTCATCTCGTCCTCCATCATCAGCTGGTGGGGGCTGTGTTCTGCATATGGGGGAGCAAGGGGGAGCTTATAGGACGATGACCTGCTTTTCAAAGGCTTTGTATGCACTTTCTAGAATTTAGAGTAACTCACTGCTCTGATTGTTGCCTTCTGGGACCTGAGGACTTCAGAATACTTTCCAACTAATGGATTGGCTAGAAGTCATTCTTAAGAGTGGGAAAAAAATATTTATCTATTGCAAAGAAGGAATTTGTAACACAGAGGTGAGATAGGGCAGGTATAGACCAACTCTGTCATTGAGTCTAATCCCTTGGAATTACCGAGGATTATTACAATTATTACAACAGATGTCTTGTTCAGAGGTTCACAGAACAGCTGCCTCATAGGATCTCACGTTTGCAGAACATCTGCCGCATAGATAGTCACATATCATCGAGTACAAACTGATTCCTACTGCTCTGTGACAAATGCGAAGTCAAGACTAAAGTAGTGAAAGGCCAGAAAGAGACAACTACAATGTCACTGTAAAGAAAATAAAAGAGATTGAGGGAGTTGCCCATGTCCTTTGTCTCTGAGATGACAAGGATTTAGCTAGCTACAACTCCTGGATGATCCCAAGAGGCAATCACATTGTCAAAAGTCCAGTGACCCCAGCTGATTCTTCTGGAGGAAAAGTTCAAACTGTTTCTGATGTGAAATCTGAGAGTCATTTGAACTTGAAGTGAGGCCGTAGCATCCATGCTCCTGGATCCTCTCTATCTTGCTTTTACCTGGGGGTAAACTCCAGTGCTTCAGGAAAAAACCCCAAAATTAAACTGTCTCTCAAAATGAGTCCAAAGTCATACAAGAGTAGGACCGAGCTCCCTTGATGTGCAGTGTTTTAACTTCCCACCATCTCTCTGCTAATATAGCATCCATCTTCATTAGTGTGAGCTATCTGTGGTTGAAAGCTGTCAGAATTACCTCGCAGCACAATTTCATTTGAGAAATTACTAATATCAGCTCTTTTATACTGTTGTTCCAAGTCTGGATCCTTGTTAGTGAAATGAGAAAAACTTGTTGGTAATGTCAGCACTTTGTTTATTACTTGTTTGCATTTTTTCCTGAAATTTGTGAAGCTATATGCACTAAATTCTGCTCACAGAAATGTATTTTCAGAAAATGACCTAGAAGAATATTTTGAAGGAAAAAGTCCCATCTAACACCATTCCTTTGCTTGATGAGCTGGGAAACTACTTCATACATATAATTCCATATACTGCATGTCATTTAACATAATAGTTCATTCAGTATCCAATTTTTCTTTTGCATGGAAACAAAATAGTATGTTAAAAGAAGTCTGTCCTATTTTATTCATTTAAATACATTGAGGAAGATTTCTTGTCAAGTACACACTGGGGAAGATATTTAAAATTAAAATAGGCAGTTCTGTGGCCAGATGCAGGCCCCTCTGTTAAATTCTGTTCTCTTAGTAAAAATGAATCCTAAATATGTTTTCAAAATCTAGGATTTATTTCTGCCAAGTCAGCAAAAGAAAGTTCCCGTGTTGATGGCACAGCAAATGAGATCATGTTCTAGCGAAGTGGCAACTTCTTCCTGTACTGGATTTAGAAATGACAGCTGTGATGATTAAAATCATAAGGCAAGGGTTTGTTCAGATCCTCAGATGATATTCTGGTATAGGAATAGGAGTTACACTGATGTAAGGCCTCTTGCAAGATCTAGGAATAGCTAAAATTAGTAAAACTAATCAATTATATGTTGGGTTCCTTTTTCAGTAAGGGGGGCTAATCAGGTGTTTTGTGTGTGTTTTTTACAGTGTTTGTAATCTTGTTTCTTGTCATATTAATGCCACTCTGTAGTAGGAAGCAAACATTAGTTGGTGCATAATTTACAGTAGGAAAAGCAGAGGCTTGGGTAGTTAATCAATTTTAACAGAGGATTTTATCTAGAGCTCTTTGTGGGATTTCCCAGTAGCGCATCTTTATGTGGTACGTTTTTACTCTCGTCACAGTGGAAGCTATATTAGAAGTGTCCATAAAGAATTACTTCAGTGTCCTTAGAAGTCTGACCTAAGTGTATGAGGCAGTGCGCAGAAGCTTTAAACAAAAAGGCAGTTAATACCAAATTCAGAAGGGCCTTACCATTGTCCAGTTCCAGGTGGCTAAGTCACACACCTCAGTGATTTTGTGGTCCCCAAAGACACCATGTTGCCTAATATATTAAATTCTTTAGGACAACGTTTTCTCCCAGATTTTTAGGAAGGACCTGGGATTTCCCTTGTCTCTCCCCCTTAAAGCATGATTCTACAACTAACCCATCAGTCACATTGTCAGTGCTTTTGTAGGAATGAAGGCCGCGGGTGCTGCTGTTGTATTTATCGACAGGAGAGAGAAATGCATTTGGTTTCCTGCTGTTGTGAAGGTCGCAGAACCCGATACCCCCGGGGCCGCGGTGGGCGGCTGGGCAC
Organism: Haliaeetus albicilla; assembly: GCF_947461875.1. Classification (NCBI taxonomy): domain Eukaryota; kingdom Metazoa; phylum Chordata; class Aves; order Accipitriformes; family Accipitridae; genus Haliaeetus; species Haliaeetus albicilla. The sequence continues at coordinate 36,161,634 of NC_091496.1, read as the reverse complement.
AGACCAGCCCTGTGCCCCGGCGGCAGGGACAGCCGGGCAGGGGAACGCGTTGCCTGGAGAGGCTGTGCAGTCTTCATCCTCGGAGGTCTTCAAGACCTGACTGAATAAAGCCTTGGCCAATGTGGTGTGACTTCAGGCCTGACCCTGCTTTGTGCAAGAGGCTGAGCTAGAGATTTCCTGAGGTCCCTTCCAGCCTGTGTCCTCGGAGCTGGAGGTGGAGATACACACAGTCCTTACCTGGACATAAGCATCTTTTTCATCCTTTCCAGGACTAAAAATTGTACCAGTCGCTTATTTTAAAACTCAGTCAGGCATGTTGTTGGTACCATTTTTTGTCACCTTTTGTTGTTAAGACACTTGCCTAAGAGTGGGGGACTTTATTTCACATCAGTGGTCTCCTCAGGCTGAGGAGGTTCAAAGTCACATCTCCATCTTCCCAAGAGACTACCCGTAACCTCCAGGTCACAGTCTGCATGTGCCATACACCTTCTCTCTTCTTGAAGCAGTGTTACTGCGTAGCCGAGAATGCAAAATCCAGGGGTCGGAGAGAGAAGTGGCAAGGGCGGGTGAGATTTGCAGGTGAGTTAACACTGCAGGAACTGTCTGTTTGGGTTTGGTCCTGGATTGCAGGCTCTTTCTCTCTTTTAGGTGGTAGCCATTTATTTCCACATACATGAGCCTTCATGGAAGAGAAATCCACATCTTCTAATCCACGTAAATGTTTTAATTGCTCAGGCAAGGAATTATGCTTGCCTGTTCACTCTCTTCTTCCCCTCTGCTCTTTCCAATCCACATCAATCTTGCACTCCTTACTGTACAGCTGGAGCAAAAGGGATGGAGTATGTCCTTTGCATAATTCCCTCCAATGCCACAAAAAATCCATGCTCTGAGGGCAAGAGCCTTGACCCTGAAAGATGGGAATACGTTTGTATTTTCTCAGGCTGCAGAAGCCTCTGAACCCATCCACTTCTTGCTGATACCTCCAACTATGAGGCAATATGAGTCTTTTCCCACTCAAACTGCATTTTTTAGATAAAAATGGTTATGGCTCTGTTGCTTTGGCAAGTTTACTGTGTATTAGGCATGCTATAGACACTTCCCATACCACACCTCTGATAGGAGCATGAATGCTGTCTTTCTGGAAGCCCTGCTCCTGTCTTGCAACTTTCATTCCAATTATGAATTTTATATTCTGAATTATTTAAGGTGAGCAATAGAGACTAATGGTCACATTTTCATAAGTATTGCTCAGTTTGATCAGGAAGGACCCTCTCCTAGAGAATAGGCAACATTCTTAATGTCTTCAGCAAAGGTAATCTTCACTCTCAGTGAAGACACTGAAAGGCAGCAAGTGGTTTATCTGCGTTTTCAGTTGTCAAACACTGCTCATGGCTTCAGCCCCTGAGAAATCCATGGGCTGTTTGGTTTTCCTTGGGGAACAGAATGTCACCATTTACTGAAAAGAAGTACAAGGTTGAAATAGTTTCATTAGAGGGTGTTAAATTTTATAGTTCCTTCATCAAATGTGTCAGATTAATAGGAAGAAAGTGTTTTAAATGGTTGACTTTAATTAGAAGAACGGAGAAGTCTGCCAACAACAATTATCCATTTTTTGTGACCAAGTGTTTAAGTCATTTAGAAGTTATTCCATTTATTCTTAATTATGTTCTCATTTATTGAAGTTTAATCTATTTGGAAAAATACCAGTCCTAATGGTATGCTTCACAGAGCACAAATTACATTGCAGAATATTTAAAATAATTCTTTATTTTCTAGTCTCTCCCTTTTGCTATTACATTCTGTAATGCTTTTAGCCTTATTTGATACATCTGATCACAAAGTGTCATATTGCTCTTCTTAGATTTACCATTTGGTAAGTATTTGCTTGGGTTACAAATGCTCCTTTTTACAGTGTCTGTATCATTGCCAAGCTGAGACCTTGATCAGCAGTAAAGATACATAGATGCTGATTAATGCTTTTGTTATCTCAAGGGCTGATTACTGTAATTCACTCTTTTAGGGACTTTCAGCCCACGCTGTTAGAAAATTGCGACTGACACATTATGCTGCCATGAGGATTCTCTTCAAAATGGGATTATTTGAATGTATTACACTGATTATTGAATTAAAAAAAAATCAGAATTTGTTAGTAGAAAAATTTCATATTAATTATTATATGTATTTGGGGAATCTTGGAGCATTAGTAGTATGAGCTTATCACGTGAGTAATCACTTTGCTGTTCTGATCTTTTCTATAGATCATCCAATTTACTGAGCTGTCCTGATGAAGTCTGTTAAGATTTGTACATCATCAAGAGAGTAAATTACCTATTGATATTCTCTAAGCTGAATTTGTGTTGGTTTTCATCAACGTGGAAATGCTTTGTATTTACCTGAACATCTGAATTGCAGGTTTTCCTATGCCTGTTTTCAATTTGCAAGTGTATAATTATAGGCTTGGATGAGTCTTCTTGAAAGCTAATTAATCACAGATATTGAAATTCACCAAATGACAGTCCAGATTTGATGATAGTTTTGAATATTAAAATTTCATAGAAGACATAAAAAGTGTTACTTTTACAATTTTTCTCTAGCTATTTTAAATTTTGACAGGAAAAAGGAGATATAATTCTCTTTCTCTTTCTTCTTCTGAGCAAATCTCTTTTTCAATGTTACATAGGTGAGAAAAATCCTGGTTTTTAGCTGTCCTAAGCAGAATAATCAGAGTGGCTTTAGCAACATGAGTAATAGTGCTAACCTGTTTATGTATGCCAGTCAGCAGTGTCTAATTAGCAACCTTATGTTAGTGAAGTCTTTTTCCCTCCAAGAGGAAGCCTGAACCTCTAAAAAGTCATTTTAAAAGGTCAGTTTCAAAGGAAAAGCACATTATGCTTTATATTAAAATGACTAAATGAAAGCTTTCCATTCTAACAGATCTTCGTGTACCTATTTTTTGGTCGCTTAAAAAAATAAAGGTCTACAGCAGCACACAGACCTTGGAAAAGCTCAAAAAATCCACTCTGGTGGATCCACTGGATCAAACATAGTTCTGACAATTTAGATTTTAGCTTGGGCTGTATAGCGTTTCACTTCAGTCCGCTGTGCCTAAAGAAAGCATCTTCCAATACATTCTCTTGCTTTTTGAAACATATTATGTCATATTCTTGAACAAAGAGAATATACAGGCAGATGGGTTCTGGAACTTGCGACCTGAGACCTGGTTTATGCTGAATAACTATTACCCAGCCTTTTTTTCACCTGCCCCAGATAGCGTGAGGTGAGGAACCAACAGAAAATGGTGGCTGTTTATCAGGTCTGTTGCCTGTTGAAGAGAAATACATTATTTGCACTGTAATGGAGAAGGAAGAGAAGTGTGGGAGCCAGGTTTGTCTTTGAGAATGAGACTTGGAGAAAGGGCACCGGCTCAGAGCCCCGCTCGGAAGAGGAGGTGTTGCTGTACGGATTTCTCCTCCAGCTTAAAGCTCTGAGACAAGTTAAAGGATTTTCTACATGAGATGCTAAAGTAGCCAAGAAGGAGTCTAGAATATTTCCTTTTTGTAATCCGGTTTCCAGCCTTGTAATTAAAAGGTTGAATTGTCTTGTTAAAATAAACACAGTCTATTGTAAAGCACTGTAAGAGTCTCAGCTGGGCTGATCGATGGGATATATGCTCTCTGCAGGGGTAAGTAATGTAAGTAAAGCAGACCATATAGGCATTTTCATCCGCGTAGGTGTATGCGAGCACCTTGTGAGCTGCAGGGAGCTCGGAGCCTGGATGCGTCCCCTTGCTGAGCCCCGAGGGGGTGCGAGGCTGGGTTAGCTGCACTGGCTGCGGGGCAGAGCCAGCCCCTGCGGCTGCTCGTCCTCCGGCAGCAGAGGGACAAACCCTGAACCGCCGCAGTGAGGAAGATAGAATAACTTACTTCAAACCAGATAATCCTCCAAACACAATAGAAGGATTTTCTTCTCTTTTATCAGACTTATTTAAAATTTACTGCAGGAAGTAAAAATGCTCCTTGGGGGGCCCTTTGACTGGGTGGTTGGTGCTTCGACGCTTGCCTGTATTTATCTTTCTGGGCTGTAAATTCTTTAGGGTGGAGATCATATTAATTTACATTTAGTTGAGTGCTGTGTGCTTTTCCTGGAGTTTAGTTATGATATTTGCAAGAAGTCACATCTTCACTAGGGAAAGCTCCTGTTTTTCAGCCAAGTTAATGCGGAATTCGGCCTATATAAAAGCTGTGGGATTTGAGCTGAGGACATCATGTTTTGGCAAATGTCAAGATTTATTATCATAGATTTATAATATGAATTATTGATCTCAGATCCACCTTGGTCATTATCTGTTTTGGGAAGCTAGTGCCTTTTGATGTGTTTGTTTTATTATTTTCTAATTTAACAGCATTCCTGAAAACATCAGAGTTGAAATAAACAAGTTTCCACGTCCCAACATGTTGAAAAAACTGTCTTTTTTCATTTTAACAACTTTAGAAGGGCAGGATTAAAAATGGAAAGAGTTTCTGCATTATAAAGTTATTTAGCTTTACATTATAAACTGGGAAAGCAACATTCTCAAGTCCTCAGTAACCTGAGTAAACCTCAAAACATTTACGTTGCTGAAATCTGTTAATATTCTACCAAAATTCTAGAAAAAGTTTATCTTATACCAAATGCCTGACATTGTTCTATCTGTTACAAAATATTTGTTAATGTTCTTCCTTTATTCTGTAAATGTAATCTAAGAAAAGGTAACTTTTTAGCTCAGGTACTGTGGTAATGTTATGTGAGCAAGTTTTGGTTTCTTTCCCACATGAAAAGCTTAGATACTAAAAGAGTATGATCCATTCAAAGTTAAAATAAATTGCTGTACAGATACATACAGGGTAATCATTGTAGAACTAGTTGAAACTTGTCTCCTTAAACAGACAGTTTGAAGGTCTGTTCAAATAAACTCTTCTTTGAGGTCGTATTTCTCACTACTGGCTGACTTGCTAAGCTGCTTAATCTCTGCTTCACTTCATTAGACAGCAGTGTGTGTTTCCAGTGACAAAAGCTGTAGGCTTGACTCCTGCTGACAGTAGCCGTGTATCGGTACGTGCCATTGTCGCTCCTTACGTCAGTGAATGCAGCAGCTGGAGCAAGAGCAGAGGATTGTGGCCATTAACTTTTCTTTAGCATGTCCAACTTTTTACTGTTTAGTCTTGGTAGAACTTCTATATTGCGGTTTAGAGCATTGAATTAAGGAGATAGGACTTTGCTCTGATGTACTGAACCTCACTACTCTGAATATTGGAAAAAATAGGTAGGGAATTATAATGACAGAAGAGGTATGCTTGCAGCTGCGTAACTGAAATCAAATTCCTCTTCAGCTTACACAGCATCAGTGGTGCTGAGAAGTCAGTTTTGTACTGATAAAGGTGATGTTTCCCAACGGGGAAAAGAGTTAGTGTAGTAGATAATGTGCAGCTGCCCCTTTTTATGGAGATCCCAGTTTGGGAGGGCTGGCTCCCTAAGCTGAGGGAGCAAGTGTGGCCCAAATTTTACTTTTCCACAGTTCTCTGTCTCACTAAAAGTTTGTTCTTCCATCCTGTGAATGTAGAATAATTTTTGTGTAGTCATTGGTGCCTTTGTAGATCTGACAGGAGTCTGTTGTGTTTCATTCAATGTTGAGGTTAATTTAGAATATATTCAGACATTTAAAAAGGTATAGCGAGCAGCAGTGGGCTTCTTAAACAGCATCTCAGCGTATGGTATATGAGACTGTTTGACAATATTCAGCTATTAGTTCTAATACGAGAGACCATGCTTTAGTCTAGATTCATACTTTTTAATCCTTGTGAAAAAGCAAGTCACCTCTTAGGGACTGGCAAAAGCAGACGAACTGGATCCCCCCTTGTTGCAGTGCAGTAGAGTTGGAACGGCATTCTTCAGCAAAGGGATCTCATGTTTTCCAGTTCACTTCAAGCTGTTGAATTTCAGGGTATGCAGGGTAGTCTAGCTGCTTTTGCAGGTATATGAAAGGCGCAACAGGACAGGAGCAGTCCCTGCTTCTGTGGCGGGATCATTTTACTATTTATTTAGTCTTGGATTTGGGCTAACAGGGCTGTTCTTGTGCTATTCTGTTTTTTACAATACTATATTTTAATTGATATAAAGGCATCTTATTATATAGTTAATGTAGTTAAAGTTACCGTGTTTTTCTAATGGTCTCCAAATATTCCTATATTAAGTAAATACAGCTTTGAAATATCTTCAAAGTTACTTATACATAACAAAATTGTCACTTCATTGCTATAGAAGTATGAAGTAAAAGCTACTAAAGTGTTTAAAAACTTTGTAGTGTTTTCTAATACGCCAAACAATCATTTGGATCTCAGTGTCCTTGACGTAATACTTTTTGCATCCATCATTTTTGCCACTTGTTATGCACCAGGATCTGTAGTTGAACCACGGCAGCCTCAGAGCTATGAATATCATCGGGCACTATAGATGAGGCAATGGGGTTAGGAAGCTTGGAATTTTTAATGGAGTTTTATTATTTTCTTAGTTAAAAAAAAAAAAAAGGCATTGACATATGTGAATAGGGTTGTGATTATGAGCCATTAAATGAAAATGCCGATAAAATGTTCCTACTGTTAAAGTTCCAGTGCTACAGGGTAAGCCCTGGGTAACATGGCTCTTTCCTAGGACCAGCACTCCAGAAATTTCTCACATTCCTTTTCTAAGATGATCCTGGTACTGTCAGACCTGGTCTTTATCCATTTTTAAAGCTTGTTTTAGAAGTTGTAGGCATGGGGATCTCTGGGAGTGTTCTTGGAGGAAAAATAAGCTAATATTTTGGGTTGTAGATCAGACATAACATCAAAACATCCTGTTCAGTTTTCTTTCTTGAAAAGACATTCTTAAATATTTGTGTCTCTATTTATCTTGAATAAAGCACTTCCAGAAAACATGGGGGTTAATTCTTTTATCAGTTATCTTGGATTCCCTAGCACTCTATTTTGTAAAATAAATACTAATAAAAAGTGACTAGTATATTAAGACTTCTGACTGTTCAGTAATCCCTTGATTAGTCATATGACAGCTATCAAACCTGCGATGTGGGAAACATTGGGAGGTCAAAGTGACATCAGGCTTCTGAGTTGGCCCATTATCAGCAACGGTACAGTAATTCATGATGATGTTTCTATAAATACCTTAAAAATGAACGAAGACAATCAAGAGAAACAGGTTTTAAACGGATCAATGTAACATACTGCTCTTTGAGTGGAGGACAAATCCAAGACAAAGAAGATAGTCTTACCACTAACTTAGTATGACTTTGGTTCAAACCCGCTGGGGGCTCTGAAGTTGTTCCTGTAGAAATCACTCTGAAGCTTTTCATTGACTTTGCTGGGATCAGCAGCATGCTTAGACTTTACTTTGTTTTGAAATATTTTTGGGTTTGCAAATATAACTGGTGTATAATTCTTGAATCTTATATCATTAAATATCTGTCTATAGATACAGTCTATAGATCTAATGATTATAAAAGCTCTGCTATCAAAAATAAAAGCTGTTCAGAATATTTGGTGGGAGGAGTCCATTAAAATTATTATCTTCTAAATACTTACTACAGTTTGACTCTGTGAAGCAAGTGACTATAAGCCAACGGATAAAATATGATTTCAAAGCGTATGCTAAAAATATAAACAAATAAGGTACATGCATAGTATGAGAAAATTTCAGGATTGCTTTATTTATTTGTGACTGTATTTTCTAAGGAACTCATGTACCACTCATTTGCAAAACTGAACCCTATGGTTGGAGTCTAACTTTGCTTGTATCCCATGAAATCCTTCATTTGCATCATCTCTCTGTGTGAGTATGGGGCTCACATGGAGGAACTAATGACTTGTTAGTAGAGTTGACATCTGAGCAGGGAATGTAAGAACAGTTACATTTTTTTAAAGGTGCAATTTCTCATACCCAGTGGTTAGCTTATCCTTAGCTTCCTTGTATAGAATAATAATCATGTTCCAAATACAGTTCTGACTGATCTTTAGTAAATAACAGTTCCTTAACACTTCTTTCAGCAGAGTCAAATCTTTGGCCAAATATATCTTATGTTAAGACAATGCATTTGAGTCTGTGTGAGAGACAGAAAGAGAAATAATCCATTTCTGTAGCCTGGGTAATCATCTGCCACAGCACATCTCAGTGAATGTTCAAGAGATTGCAATAAGTTCTTGTTATGATTTTTAATTTGTTGTTATTTACTTCACAGCAGTGAGAAGTGTGATGATAGGCATTTTGCACAACAAGGTCCCTGCTTTGGCAAAATAAGCTAAAATTATACCATAAGGTAGCTGCAGAGTGTCATAAGGATGAGGGGAAGAAATGCTGAATGAAATGACAGTAAGTTGATTTTTGTGATGAGGTAGTCTCTTCTGGAGTAGAGAGCATAAGATTTTCTTTGGCTGAAGCACTTGACTGGGACTCAGGAATCAAGCCCAAATCCCCCAAATCAATGAATTTATTGTACAATGTTTAATGTAGGAAAACAGGACATGAGGGGGGCAACTGGATCATCAGGCAAGCTCCATAGTACAGCATCCTTCCTGTGCATTGATTCATCTCAAGGGAGATGCCTACCTTCCCTGTTCTTTGACTCCTCAGTTGTAAAACAGGATTAACGTTTTCCTTCCTTATAAGAGGAAGGGATGTGGGAGGATACTGTTATTAATTACAGCATTATGCTGAACAGAAGAATGATGAAAGTCAGACCAATAAGCAAATTGGTAAGACCTGTTAATAAAAGCTAAGTTCAAACAATTCAAACACATATGTCTGACTGTCACAGTTCTACTCTCTGTGCCTTTTACTGAATTACTGGATTTGGGTGGTAATTTTAAATCCATCCATGAGTTTTGCTGTGTTTTTCTCATATTGAGAATATGAGAACAGCTGTACTGGGTCAATCCAGCCTGGGCTTCCTCGGTGGATGGAGACCTGCAGAACAGCAGAGAACAGGACAGGCTTTCAGAGGTCCCGCCTGGTGGTTATACCCTTGCAGCACTCTGCATTTAGGGACTTCTTGAATCACAGGTTGCATCTTTGTGCTTAATAGACTGTGATGGTTTTCTTGCATGAGTTCATCTAACTGAAACCATATAAACTTTAGATACCTACATATCCTGTGACAGTGATTTCCATAACTGTATGCTCTGTCCAAACATTGCTATTTGTATTTGTTTTTGTCTTATTTCATCTGATACTTCTTAATTAGCATTTACTATTTATTATGAAAAAACAATGGATGATAATTCCCTATTCGCTTTTCCATGCCACTGCAAGCCCATCATTCTTATATTTTAACTGTTATTTTTCATAAAATCATGCATTTAATTCCCACTTTCACTGGAGAGAATGGAGTTTTCAGGAATTGTGGAAGACTGTCCTGTTAAGCTGCATAGCTTTTTGACACAACAGAGGAAAAATGCAGTTTTAATATTTCAGTAGCTGAAAGGAGATAGTTCAAAGATTGTAGGCAAACAATGATGAGAATGTGTTGACAGTGCATGAAATCTCTGATGTGGATTGCTTTATAAAATAAAATGATTTTTCAGGGATGCAAAGGTGGCTGTTAAAACCTCGGGTTGTAAGCCCTCAGGAGAAAAAAAAAATCATCCTTTTGGTTTTAGCTTTGCTCCCCAGCTGAAAGAGTGATGGATGATTTTTGATAAACATCTTGTAGTGCAAAGGACCATAGCAGAGGCTATCTTGATGCTGGTAATCTGTACTGTTCTTTTCTGATTCTTTATTCACTCTTTGTAAGAAATAAAAATAGATTGATAGAAGGGGGGTTTTTTAGAAGAAAAGAGTAGGATTCCGGAAACAGGACTGATGAAACTGATACTTATACGCTTGTGTAATATTTGTCAAAGAAGAATAGAGTATTACAACCTTTTTCGGTGTCCTGCTAAAGAATGAATGGTTATCTGTAGAGCAAGAACCCCAGTGGAAGCAATGGACTTCTTGTTATGCACACCCAAGGCACAAATAAGGAATTAAAGTGTTCAGTTTGATTCCATCTCACAGACCCAGTTCTGCACCAGGTTGTGTTCTACCGTGTGCTGTAGAACACGAGAAAGCACTCTGCCTTGGAGAAGTTGAGGCTAAATCTTCTGCAGTGCGTGAGAGAGGAATGGAGGCGCTGAAATCTGTCCGCTGCTGGCTGAAGCCCTGGACGAGGTCTTCCAGCACTGCGGAGACCAGGATCCGTGAGAAACCTGCCTGCGAGGCTGTGGGGGGACAGTTCTGTTGCTTCATGCCTTCTCAGCTACTCAGAAAGACAGCAACAATGTGCTTTATCATAATGAGCAATTCAGTTCTCTAAATACTCTCCTCAAAAGTCCTCCCATTGCTTGGCTGGGGGTCGTGGTAAAGAGGGAATTAAGGAAACCCCCATCCCAATCAGATTGCTTCTGGCATTTAACAGTTGATGGATGTTTGTGCTTCCTTTCATAGGCAGAGTCACGTGCTCAAATAATGAGCACTTCTTTGCTAAAATAAATAGGCCAGATACTTGAAAGTGCTTTTATGAAAAACGAATACTTGTTATTAAAATAGCTGGGAGATGGTTGCAGTCTTTGACTTCAGCTTATATATAGGGCTGAGTTCCCTAGATGGAGAACTAAGCTGAATGACTTTCTAATCCTCTGGGAACACCTCTGGAAAAATAAAGGTAAGGTGTGGGGATGGACTGATCTCCTTAGAGAAGCTGATATTCTGTACGGACCTTGTGAGAAGCCTCCTTGAAATACGGTCAGACACAAGACCTCACAGTGTAGCAGCCAACAGAATCATCCCCCAGCACCTCCAACTCCAAACAGGAGATAACTGCCCTGGAAAGGATCATAAGTGTTAAGAAAGTGCTCTGGGAGGCATAGCACTGGTTTTGTTGTGCTTACAAGTAGGCACCCATCAGGAGTGTGTTGGAATGGTACTGCAAGCATAAGTGTGATATTTGAATGACAGTCTCTTTGAAGTAGTAGCAGTGGTCAGTCCTGCGAAAGTCACTGTAAATCTCCAGAATTTAATGCACGAAGATGCCGTTTCCATTAGATATTCACTATTTTGTTAGCACCTGCCTGTTTTTCCACCCCCAAATGTTGCCCAGCATGATGGCTGATGAAAACGGTGAGAAATTTTTGTAGTGTCATGCATAGACAAGCCCTAAACCAGGTATCTTGCTCAATATGATGTCCTTGTTCACGTGAGTTCTTTAAACAATGCTAGCCCTTCAGCAAACATCTCAGAACAAACACAAATACTACAGGGAACTCAGCTCCTGATGTTTCTAATGATAAAAACAAGCACATAAAACATTTTTACCTCTTGGAGATTTGCTTTGCAGCAGACTCAATTTGCCACTGTAAATGAGTTTGATTTTCTTTTCCTGATTTCTCAATATTTACATATCTACTTCACAATGCATCACATTCGTATTTTAACTTAATTGGAAGATTATATATTAATGGTACTTACATGATCCCCCATTGTTAACATGGTATCTGAGTGTTTCAAAATTTTACTTTATACTGTAAGATGATTATTTATCTTACTATGCCTTCCAGTTTTATGGATGCAGTCTCCATGTAAGAAGACTGACTGGCTTCCCTAAAGTCCTGTAGGAAACTTAGAGTAGTTTAGAAAATGGAGGCAGATTCTTCTAAATTTGCCCAACCATTGAACTATCTTTTCCTTCTGTCTGAAATGTTTGTTGCTTAGGACAAAGGAAACTGAAATGACATAGCTGTTACTGAAATTAACTTACTGTGCTGTACTGAAATTAACTTACAGGGAAGGATTCATAACATGGGACTCAAATTATTTCTGTATCTCTTGTTCACAAGGATGCAAATATTCTTGCTTTTGATAAAAGACTACTGAGATACAAAACCAGAACAGTTTCCTTTCAAGCATGCAAACAAACATCAGGTGTCTAGTACCTCTGAAAATACTTGAATAGTGAACACTTAATTATCTGAAGGAAAAGGACATTTCACAAGGTGAGAACCCAAGTGACTGGAACTTGCAAAATCTCTTGCTGAAGAGGTACTGAGCGATCTTCGGATAGAGGAGATAGGAATTCTTTGAAAGATCTGGATTTCTATGAAAATTAGTGATTATAAGGGGGTAACGTCCTTGATATACTTTCACTGCAAAGATGGAGAGGTTGGCAAAAGTGTGTGTGCAAGTATGTGTGACAGAGAAAGAGAGACAGATTGTTAGGTGCAGCAGTACGCTTAATTAAAACATTGCAGCTGTTCCATTATTATTTCACCTTCAGATATGACTGTATTATATAATACCTGTTTAAAGGAAGCTTATGGCTCTTAGGATCACAGTGTCACAGATAATTCAGGTTGGAAGAGACCGTAGGAGGTCAGCCAGTCCCTCCCCAGCCTGGGCTGCTGCAAGGGTTCTTCCTTCCCAGGGGCAGTGCTTTGCATTTCTCCTCATTGAATTTCATGAAGGTCCTTGAAGCTCCTGTCAGCCCATTTCTGCAGCCTGCCTGGGTCTCCCTGAATGGCAGGCCTACCCTCCAGCATATCAGCTGGCCCCTGCAGCTTGGTGTCATCTGCAGACTTGAAGAGAGTGCACTCCATTACCTCCTCCAGGTCACTAATAAAGATGCTAAGCAGGATGGGTCCAAGGATAGACCCCTGCAACTCCACTTCTTACTGGCCTCCAGGTAGTGTATGACTCATTAACCAGCACTCTCAGAGCCCTGTCATCTCAGCAATTTTTTACCCATCTGGTTGTCCACCCCTCCAGATTGTAATGTCCTATCATTTATAAAGAAGTACTGTGGGAGGCAGCGTTAAAAGCCTTCCTAAAGTTAAGGTAAATGACATTGACTGCTCTCCCAATGTGCATATGCACTCATTTTCGTCTTCATTCTTCATGAAACTTTAATCAGAAAACAAAACTATGATGGAGTTAGTATGCACATCTGGACAGAGGGAGGACAGAAGCTGCGATGGGCAGCTCCTTTTGCCAACAGACCAGCCAGTTCTGTTGCCTGGCTGCTTCAGTTCAGCTGGAGAAGCCACGTGTGGGTAAAACCACTTAGCACTTACATATATGCTTAACAGTTGTGCAGACATTAAACAAAAGCTTAAGGCTTGTGCGAATATTAACTCAGCCTTCTACTCAATCTTGTTGGCTTCCTGAAGACAATACTGATGTTAGACAATGGCCACAGAATATAATGTTCAGTGCATGTATGCACAGAAGACCCAGTAGTAGCTATACAACTTTGTTAAGTTGTGTATCAGGCTACAACGCTACTGGAGTTGTGGTAGAGTAGAGATAACCCATGCTCAGAGAACTGATTAGCTGCAACACTACAGGATTTGTCATAAAATAGAGATAACCTGCACTTGGGGAATTGATTAGCTTGTTTATAGCTGGTGGGATGTTTGAGTAGCTAATTGGTATCACATCAATTCTCTCGGCATACGCTTGAGGAGATAACTTGCAACAGTAATCCCAAGACTTAAAAAAAATATTAAATTAAAACCAAGGAAAAATAATAGTTTTCCTGGATGATTGCATTGCCAGGAAACAACATACGGAACTTTTAACTAGAACGTGGATCTCTCTTAAACAAAAATGTAGTCATTGTGTAAGGAGTTGTCTGTGCCACAATATATTGGGATTTCAAAGATGGCTTTTGTTCTGTACCAAGGTTTTTCTTCTCAGAAAAGGTCAATGCTTGAATACTTTCCAAAATGTTAAATCCTCCCAAAATAGGATCCATTCAAAATACATGAATCTGACACCAAATGCTATGATATTTAACCTACGCAGACTCTTAAAAATAACATGAAAGGGAATCATCTGAAGGAAGGGATAGTGCCTGCTGATTCATTTGATGGCCTAGGTTGTGACTGAAAGAAGTAAGGGATGATTTCTCCTTTTACCCTCCTATCTGAGGGGCAAGAATGGGTGATCCTTACAAGAACTGGAATGGGATAAGAAGGGACAAGTGGCTTGTTGAAAGGGGTCTGGTTTATAGCACTGGGACCTGGAGATCTCTGCTCAGTGAACAGCAGTGCTACCTCCATGTCAGTCCGTGGTCACTTTGTATAATCTAGGGAAATATTTGAGAATCCCCCAAACTTGTGTGTAGCCTTCTATTATTACGCCTAATTTTTATTTTTCTCTGTGCTGTTTTTGTCATGTGATGCTAATTTGCTGGTTTAAGATGAGTTTTCCATTCAAAATGTCAGTTTTGTTCTGTATAAATATGCTCCCAAGGTGGTGTGAGGTGGTTGTTAAAGAGCAGCGTGGTGGCTCTGCTTGGAGAACATGGACTTTGCCGCACTCCCTTGCTAAATACCTGGCTCTTGTATTACTCTTCACAGCTGACTGTGCATTGTTATGTGTAACTATATCTAAAGTTTAGTACAGGTAATGTGTTTTGAAAAGGAAAATGAAATAAAAAGTTATACATTGGCTTAACCAGCCTGCTGTAAAATTCTGGCTCACTGGGACACAGACATGTTAAGAGAGAGATTAAAATGTACATCCCCTGGGTAATGCGTGAGGGTGGCATTTGGAAACTCTTGTATGCTAGAAGAGCTAGTGCTTATCAGCTGGAAATGTTCTGTATGTCCTGATGAAAGCTAAAATGCTGAAGTAGTGACTAGATTTCTTTTCACTGTGTCTGAAATAAAGAAGATTAAGAAAAAGTGTAATGTAGGTTAGTGTATGTGCGGAGAATGTCATTAATTGTCTTGGTGGTGTGCAGACAGTACTTTACAGTAATTCTAGTAGCACTGGTAGAATATTAATGGCATGCTGCTTTGACCGGCTATCAGTCATTGTGATTTGCATATTATTTGCATAATACTTTGCATATCAGTCACCTATTACTGACTAGATTTTATACTGCTAGAATGGCAGATTAACAAAACAGTTGTGGTAGCACTGCTCCAGAGAAAGGGATTGCCTTCTAAGTTTCTCTTTTCTCTACTATTTAAAAGAATAATTTACCATTATGTTTTTTAGAATATTGATATTAATTTTATCAGGATTAGTAGCAAATCCCGGATGGACCATGTCAATACTAGGTAACGGTTCCCTGTTAGTCTCTGTCATTCATATTTATTCCACTTTATTTAAACTTATCATGACAGGTTTACTTTGTGGTCAAAGCTGTGTACTTTGACTATGACTATTAAAATATTCAGCATAGTTAGCACTGACAACAGAAAGCTTAAATGCAATAGGTGAAAACCCGAAACTAGACATAAAAGCTATTGATTTGATATCAATACTTAAAAGTATTTGAAAAATATTGCAGTACAGATGTATTAAAAAATGTTATGAAAGCTTCTGACTTGATTGATAGCTGGCACAGCTAGCAGGGAAGGTTTCCAGGATAAAAAGTGTGTCCAGTGTGCATCTACAGTGATTCAAAGCGTGTAGGACTCAGATCAGAGGCAGAAGACAGCCACAGAATTTGTCAAATAAGGCAGGTTATTTCTGGCCAGGAAGAAAACTTGTTGGTTGTATTGCATTTCCCAGACAGCACTGTTGCAGTTCCAGTGCACTATTCAACCACAAGTTGATTATTCTTGAAATTCATTTTTATTGTTTAGCTTTGGCTATCTCTGAAGTAACCTCTTTGGATAGATCGATGCTCAGAAGCAAAGGCTGAAGTTGGGAGTTCTTAACCTTGTCTGGCATCCCAAGTTGTGGGAATACTGCAGTTATTTGAACGCTGACCCTGAGCTTTAGGAGAGCCGAGCCTGGGCTTGCTGCTCATGGGCTGATCCTTGGTGTGCTTGGTCATGACCCTGCCTCATCTGCCCAGACCTCATAAATAAGAATCTGGACCTGTTCTAGCTGTATTTAAGTTCTCTCTCTCTCTCTTTTGGTCTGAGCAGGTTTTTTTTGCTTGAGAGTAGGAGTAGCTATTCTTGAAGATGGGTTCAAACCTAAATGCAATGGAAAATGTCACCATATCCATAGAAGCTTGATCGTGAAACATGGAACTCAAGAACAGCTTTTACACTGAGTTAAGTAGTAACAAGGTGAAAGTTCAGTATGTAGTACTTTGCTTTGACCCCATGCATCTGGATTTTTTACAGAGATATGTTGTGGGTAGGTACTCCATAGAAATCCAGAACAGCCCCAAATTTCCTTCAACTACAGTATGAGGGAAAATAATCACTGTCAGAGTGTCTTTCTTCCTAACTTCAAAAGAGTATAATGTACAGCACATTTGAATTCCATTGGCCCGTAATAAAATTCCTGGTTGTGCCAGGTCACTGCATCATGTTCAGAGAACGTATATGCCGAAGACATCACCTGTGAAGTATTTGTTTCTTTTTAGTTGAAAGGTTACATACATTTGCATTGACATGGCAGAGTTTAAGTTAATGTAAGCGCTGTTATAATGTCAGTAGACTTTTTTTCTCTATTTATTTATAGGTTCCAAAGGAGCTATTACAATTCTCAGTAGAGCTGTCTCCTAGAGTTCCAGTGACACCGAAGCTGTGCTGTTGTTAATAAAACCTTCCTCACAGCCAGGCTTTGACATCATGAGAGACCCCAAAGAGCCTTTTTGCTTTCAGTGGAAGATGTACAATTATTTTTCAAACATTTACTTCTTTAACCAAATTTTTCATCTTTGTTTAAAGAAGTAATTTTTCACGTATCCCAAAAGACCTCTCCTCAAGCAATGTCTCTGCATGCTTCTTTGAGTTCTTGAAAGAGATTTGTTATGTAGAACTTGCTTTGCACTAGTTGATAATAGACATTTTACGGTGTAGCCAGCTATTTTTGGTGCCTGGTAACAAAGGCACTTTTGGTAGGCCAAATGTGTACTTCTGCCCTTATTCTTAACTGCTCCCAGTTAATTGGGAGCTTGCCAACCTCTCACCTGTTGGTTTCACACTTTCCATAACTATTATTGACATAAGAAAAATTCTGGGGGGAAAAAAAGTAGATCTAATCCCAATGTATATGTATGAACTGAAATATATGAACTATAGATGAATTATATGAATTCAAATAGCCACTGGCTAAACATAACTTGCAAGAATATTGGATGGTGAAACGTTTCCTAGATGGTTTTAATCTAGATTGTAAGTGCCCAATAAAGTTATGTTACATATCCATATAAAACTGCGTGTTCTTTGAATAAACGTTCATCTCAGAAGCTTTAGTATAATTAGGGACTAATATATGTAAGTCATAGAAATTAAAGATTGAATTTCAGTCTTAATTCTAAAATTCTGGGGTTTTTAGTAGAAAACCTATCATGGAAACTTTTTAATATACTTCCCCATATACATACACCCAATGTATGAAAATTAGTTCAAAGCAAGTATATTTAATCTCTTTAAAAGTCTGTAAAGGAAGTACTCTGGATGCTATAATTTTCTGATACATACGTAAGGGATGAATGAAAAACATTCCTCACCAAATACACTGTACGGCCCTCCTAGATACCAATTTCTATTTCCAGGTGTTGCAGCTGTTACTCTTAGGGAACTGGGGGCTGCTGTGGTGGGACTGTGAGAATGAGGCACCAGGCAAATCTCAAAACTTCAAAAAAGCCTTTACTTATGCTCAACAGCTGGAGATCAAGCATTAATCAAACAAATGAGCCAAGCCTCGGGTACACCACATTGCAAGTCTAGTGTTGTGTTTGGCCTTGATGGCCAAAGTGTTTGGTGGTTCTCAGCTGTCTGAGGTCAAGAGGTCCTGACTCAAGAGCTCTTCAACGAGAGAAACTGCAGCTGAAATGAATGTCCTCTTTTTTTCCCAAGCTCCGCTCACATCACTGGCATCTGGATAAGCATTTTCCATGGATCGGGACAAGTCTGGTCCAAAGGATGACCTCATCTGTCTGCAGGTGGGAACGAATCTGTTCCAGCTTGCCCAGGCAGGTTTTATCCCCCAACACTTGCCTGTCCTGGTCTTTTCAGATGGCTATGCACGTTTGCAGACTGGTGCACGTTATCTGATACCTTCAAGTAGCGTAGGCCGGGTGCTGTTATCTTAGCTTTACTATCTTTATACAACTCTGCCAAGCAGGCAGATGTTATGGAATAATTCACCCTCTAACCTAAATGAGGTAGTCTTGTGATATGCCTGGGTACAAAACAAACTGGATATGCATCGTGTTTTTGCCTTAAATCAAGCAGGCTTATAATATGGTGGTAATGAAAGGAGGATATGTTAATGTTGCACAGGTAGGCCCTCCTGCTGCACAGGGCTAGACTGTCATGCTATATTGATGGTACTGTGCTGAATTTGCATTTTCAATTGGACTTTCAGCAATCATACTAAAAAGGAAAAAGAGGAAGAAAGCCATACACCAGCAGATTGGGCAGTGCTTGCTTTCTATGACTACAATTTTGCCAGGGAAAGTTAGATTAAATCTGTTTTTTTATGAGGCATCTAGAGGTAAGAGTAGCAATGAAGAAAATAAGTGTGACAACAGTCAGTTTAACTTCAGAACCCAAACTGTTATTTCAAGATCTGGTGCACACAGTGGATATGAAACTTGTGCATGCAGAGTATAGTAAAATAGTTTTTCTTAGTATTAAATAAAAAATTCTATGCCTTATAACATAGCTGAGCAAAAGTCTCTAGTCTGCTCCAACAGGATTCACTCTTCAGCCTTAGCAATTTTTTGTCTTTCTTACTTTGAAATATTATAAATACTACAAGATCTTTGCTTTAGAAATCCAAAAAAGGGGTAAATATAAGAAAAAATTTCTTACAGAGTATGTGATTTTAGAACATAAACATGCCTTTTTAAAAATCATTAAAAATTCAAAAGGAATATTTGTATCAAGATGGATTTTGCATTCAAACAATGATAAATAATTTTTTAAAACAATTCTGAATACTGTAATAATTACAGTGATATAAAATTACATTTTTTTAATGTAGAATTTCACAGAATTCATACTATGGATTTGCAGAGCTCTACTTTGCTGACATAATTAACTTAAATTCAGATCCAGTATTAACTGAACCAAATGTTATTAACAACACTTTAGAATATAAATGCTAATTTAATAAAGAATGATGGATTCATTTAACTCAGCATGGTCATCCTCTTTGCTGAATTTTCTCATTTGCTTTCAGTTTGCAGAGTCTCATGGCAGAAATCAGGGAACAGGTCACGCATGGTTGCTTAGTGGTTTCTTAATTAGTATTATAACCCATTTGCTTTGTTAATAGCTTTGCATTTGCAAATATCGTATCCCATTTTGCTGAGGAATCATCACTGCAGCTATTCAAGAATAGGCCTGTTAAGGAACCAATAGAAATGAAATCCTGTATAATCTTGCAAAACATGTTTGTCATGTTCTGTGATCCAAGTGAATGTTTTTTGTTGTAGTTTTCTCGTCTGTCGTTCTGTGAAGCCTGGGCTGACATATGACCTGACTACGAGACTGTATCTTTGAGGGTGGTGCTATCATTCATCGTGACTTTAGCTAGAACATACTAAATGCAAAAGTTCTTGCTACGTATAGGCCAAGTATGTAATCTCTGCTGTTTTTTCATGTCTCCTGAAAAAGGAGAAGAGTGTGTTATCAGAACGAAGACACCTGTAAGCGGAGAAATCGCTGCATTGCTTACTGTTTAGAAGCTTTCTTAGAACGCCTTGCGTTGCATTGCTGAGAAATGCAGATGTTGATATTGCCCAGGAACGAGAAGCTAGAGGTTGTGCCACGTCAAGTCGTACGTCTTGTGGTCAAACGCTGCCCGTGACTTCATGGTGTACCGCTGCGCAGGGTCGGCGGGGCGGGGGGTCCCGGCGCAGAGCGCTCCGGCGGCCGGCAGAGCCCACCTCTCTGCTCGGTGCGGAGCGAAGCAGGTTCTGAGGGTCCCTTCGCCCGGTGCTCCCCGGCACTGAGGCAGCACCGTGAGAGGCGATAACCATCTTCTGCTGAAAGTGACAGCCTAGTTACACAGAGGACACAGTTACCGATTTAAATGCTTTAGTCTAGTTAGGAGGAAATGTTATTTTAACGTTAAAAATTACCAGTATTTATTAACTAGAAAAAGAGATTTAATTTCCTCTTTTCTTACGACAGAGAAATAAAGAGAGTCATGTTGTACGAGTTGAACTAATGTCGACCTTGTTTAATGATTATTCACCAGCTCATGAAAGAGGCTACAGAGTATAACAAAACCAGAGTATGCTCGCTTAGTGCTTGGTCGAAGGTTTATTTGCAGTTCATGCTGCACAGATGGGTAATAGTTTGAAAGCGCAGATGGAATTTAAGGAACAGCAAGTTCAGTGGGAAAACTACTGTATTGAAGAGAGGGAGAAAACTGAATGAAACAACAGCCTGAGAGAGAAATGTTGAGATCCAGCTGGTTATTACACAAATTATTTCAGCCTCTTCTAGAATATAAACTATGAGGAAAAATGGCAAACATTTTGCAGGAATTGGCTGCTTCTTCACTATTCTCTTATGCAAGAAGTGCCTCTCAAACCTAATTAAAATACAGGGTTTTTTTATTGAATGATGTTTTATTGGGAGTTAGTGGAAGAGAGAGACAAGGGTCTATCTAAAAAGCAAGACAAAGCTAAAGGACGCGAGTAGAGCAAAATCAAGTGGCTGGAGATTTTAACTCCGGGGTTTGTTAAACCCAAGAGAGGGATTAAAAAGCCAGCCTGGTGAGAAGGGCCCGTGGGAAAGGCGACCTGCCAAGCTCACCAGTCTGCAGGTCCTGCTTGCGTTGAGTGCCTGCCTCTTGGCAGGACTTGCTTCTGTCCAAGTCCTTCAACAGCATTTTCCTTGCGCATCTTCCTGGGAAAGGCCGGGCACAGAAAAAAGTCTTCCTACTCTTTCCCAAAAAGAAGAATACTCCCAGCTAGGTTTCAGCCACCTGCTGCTTTCGCTGGGCTGAGTCCGCTTGTCACTCCTTTTGCATTTACCTGCTTCCCACTAATGCCAAAATTAAGTGGTGCTGCAGTGATTTAATCTCATGCCACTGCATTGTAGACCTTAGCTCTTGACTCATTTTGTTACCTGGGGATCTGTTTACTCTAAACCTTCCAGTCTTACCTGAATGGTACAGAGTCTCATCATAATCAAGTAACTGAGCTACTCTTTACTTTCTGGTTTTCATATCAGAGTTTTTTAGAAAAGTTTCATTCAATAAATAAGATCTGATAACCAAAAAAAAGTAAAATTCGAAGAAAACACATTTTTGTAGAACATTTACATATTTTATATTATTCTTTCAGTTCACTGATTTTCTAATATTTCAGTAATAAGTATGAGGCAGATGTTTTTAGCTAAGTTATAAAACAAAGAAAATTATTTTTCAAGTACTAAATTCTGTATATATGAAGTTCCAAGAATAATGTGAGATCCGTCATTCAGAACAGGAAGAGAAGCCTCAGCAATAAATTCATTCCTTCAAGCACTTATTTAAAAAGAGAGAGAAAGAGAAGACTAAAATTATATAATCAGATGAATTAAGACTGTAATTTATTGCTGTGCTCTGATTTATCTCCTGCTGCTAGAGATTGTCTCATAAGTGAAGCCACTGTGGTTGAGCATTTAAATTCAAATTTTTTTAGGTCTGAATGTTTTTTTCCCCAAAGTTGTATGTTTCAATATATTTAAATTCTAGTTTATTAAAAAAACCTAAATAGCTCACAGCTTTCAAGGTTATTTGCTGAGTATAACTAATTTTGTATGCAATTTTCATAAAAAAGATATATAATAATTGTAAAAGCCCCAAACAAATAATTCTGCATCATAGTGTGGTAATGGTCTATTTAAAATAAACCTTCTTCATGACAATATTTCTGTGGAGCCCTGCTGTAGGAGTTGAGAGTCTTTCTTCATAAATAAGAGGAAATAAGTAGTAAGTTGTTAATGATTTTTGTGTGTGTTTATTGGATCCAGTACTCAGGAA
Source organism: Haliaeetus albicilla (assembly GCF_947461875.1). Lineage (NCBI taxonomy): Eukaryota > Metazoa > Chordata > Aves > Accipitriformes > Accipitridae > Haliaeetus > Haliaeetus albicilla. Next base: position 36,139,671 of record NC_091496.1, on the reverse strand, counting down.
GCAAAACCATTTCTGGTTTCTCTCTTTCCATGAGCTGGGCTATTTCTTCCAGAAGCACATTGAGATTTACTGTGCTAGGTTATCATGCTTTTGTTTCTTTAGTTTTATAAACAGTGTCTGGTGTTTTTTTCAGTTTTGAAGTAATACTGTTTTTGTGGGTTTTGTCTATTGGTAGCATCAGTGCCCTAACTCATCTTTGATGGAAAATATAAAAAGAAATATTTTTAAATATCAATTTTTAACACTTTTAAAAAGGAGCCTTTCTTTCTTTTTCCAGTCTGTTGAGGATTTTTTTTTCACAGAGTTTACAGTTCCTATCAGACAATAAAGAAAGTGAAGGTTCGTCTTCTTTTTGAAGGGAATCTTGATGCTGACAGGATCAGAGAAGAGCTTCTTTTTGAAGGAATCACAGCATGTGATTGTACTTCCAGCTACGAGTTTGTGACTGAAAACAACTGGAGAGGACCTTGCAAGGTCATCTTAAAGGATTTAATAGGGGAAGATCCAAACATTTATATCAAGGATCTGTTGATTCATTTTCTGAACATAAGATAAAAGCAGCATGACCAGCAGGTCGAGGGAGGCGATTCTCCCCCTCTACTCCACTCTCGTGAGACCCCACCTGCAGTACTGCATCCAGATCTGGGGTCCCCAAAGTAAGAAGGACATGGACCTGTTGGAGTGAGTCCAGAGGAGGGCCATGAAGATGATCAGAGGGCTGGAGCACCTCTTCTATGAGGACAGGCTGAGAGAGTTGGGGTTGTTCAGCCTGGAGAAGAGAAGGCTCCGGAGAGACCTTAGAGCAGCCTTCCAGTACCTAGAGGGGGCCTGCAGGAAAGCTGGAGAGGGACTTTTTGCAAGAGCGTGTAGTGATAGGACAAGGGGTAATGGCTTTAAACAGAAAAAGGGTAGATTTAGATTAGATGTAAGGAAGAAGTTCTTCACTGTGAGGGTGGTGAGGCACTGGCACAGGTTGCCGAGAGAAGTTGTGGATGCCCCATCCCTGGCAGTGTTCAAGGCCAGGTTGGATGGGGCTTGGAGCAACCTGGTCTAGCGGAAGGTGTCCCTGCCTATGGCGGGGGGGTGGAACTAAATGATCTTTAAGGTCCCTTCCAACCCAAACCATTCTATAATTCAGTGATTCTATGGTAATAGTGTTGTTTTCAACCCTCACATACAGAGTCCTCTGAGCCTCTCGCAGGAGTCTGAAAGTGAAAAAGAAGTGCTAGTGTCATTCAGGGAAAGAATACTAATTCTCCAAGGTTGGCAAGTTGTGTCTTGTAAAGACATGTCCATAAAGCAGTGAATTGCCATGCAGATGTTCCCAAGAGGTGCCAGTGGCTGTACAGTAAGTGTGTTTCACTGCCCAGCTAGTCAGCTTTACTGAGAAATTGGGTATAATAACTCATGGAGTCCTGTGCTAAGGGAGTTACGTTCCTTCTAGTGCCTAGGCTAGTTTTGTCCATGCTAACCTGAGTACCTCTGTGTGGGACTGCTCAGAGCTGTGCAGACATACCTTTGGTTAGTAAAGACAGCTTCCTTGAATACTTCGAGACACCAGAACTGTCTGGAGCTAAGTATGGGCAGCATTAGACCCCACTGCCTCCTACTCCCTCTAAGTATTGCTATGGAAAATTTCCTTCGTGTGCTGGTCCAAGCTGGACTCGGTGGACTTTCAGTGGTTTTGGTTGCACTTCAAAAGAAGACCTGGCGCTGGGCTGTAGAATGGTGGTTCTGATGACTCAAAGCAGAAGTGGGTTTATGTTAAACATTATTGCGCCTTGCAGAGTGATGCATGGAGGTCCCACAGCGTGAATCTACATCAGCCTGATGTTTAGAGAACAGACACTTGCAAATAACATTCTTTAGCAGAAGGTGACTGACCTAATCTCATTAGCATTATTAGATAGCACCATCATTTGTCAATTCCAGTCACCGGCTCATAAGGAAATACCAAGGAATTTCTACCTATGAGAAGGTGACTGAAATTCACTGTTCACTCTTTGATAATGACTGAAGCAGCAGCTTTATAAATACAGAAACTGGCCTCCACAGACCTCTGCTATAAGTACCTGACTGTAAGAAGGGCATCAAGTTGAATGAGGTTAAAAACTCTAGCAATACATTTCTGTTGCTGGGGTTTCGGCATGTCAGGTTTCCTTTGTAGCCAGTGGCTATAAAGTTAAGCTATAAGTTAAGCAGCTTGTGAGGAGAGTGGAAAGCACTGATGCTGGTTAGCCATCAGGCTTCCAGCCTTGGTGCCAGGGACAACAAAGAGCCAACCTTCGCTTTTGGTCATGCAGCTCTGTTAAGGAGCACAGGAACCTAATATTATTAGATGGCATGGATGGATGGAGTTGTTCCTGTCTTGCCTGCTATGAACACAGCACTTGGGATTGCAGCTCCCTTGCTCTATAGGAATATTGGTCACCAATGATGATCAGTGCTCTTTCTGTAAACCACACAGCCTTCCTGACTTCTGTGGTTATTTATGAATTTTATTTCTTTTTATGAAGAAGAGAATAACACGAGCAGTTTCTCTCCTATTTCTGGCCTTTCACTTCAGATTTTAAATATCTTCTTATTTTTTTCACAGTCTTTAGTAATATTGGAAGACTGACAAAAGAAAAATGGACATGCATGAAAGAGAGAGGTACATTCTTTGACCTTTTCCCCTCAGTGGTGCAATATCTCCTCTTTTAATTTCTGAATTCCTCTTTTGTCCTTGCCCTCAATCCACAAACAGAAAATAAAAGTCTGTGCTTTCAGCACAGGTTTGATGTGCTCTTAAGGCCTACTAATGCAGAGGAACTCAATTTAAAAGTCCTAATTCTTATTAATTTCTTTAAGCATACCAGGAAAAGGCCCTGACTCCCCAGCTGGAGTGAACTAACAGTTAACAGTGCGTGAGAAGCCTGGATGTTGGCTTGTCGTTGGCTTGTCCTTGTCGTTTCAACCTAAGGAGCAGTTTCTGTCACATTCGGTTCAGACTCGAGGGCTGTGGAGAGGAGAGGCCTCCAATGGAGGGCACGGCAGGGCTCCCGTTTTTGAGGGCCTTTGCAAGCAGTGTCAAAAAGCTGTCACTTCAATGGTCTTGTGTTTGCTAATGACCCCCTTGAGCGCCCGAGTCCTCTGGGAGAGGACTTCTCCGTAGGCCGTTAGATTTTTGCCCTTTCCTCCTGTGTTTTTCAAAGGGGTGTCGGAGAATACTGAGTATCTTCTTCTGTCAAATCTATTTTTATAATTTAGTCTGAGTAGCTCAAAACTTACACTTTTTTTAATCATTCTTTGATTTCCCTTTCTGCAGAAGAAATAAGTGCATCCCACTTGAGCTATGTGGTGTCAAGCTTCTGCCAAGGCATTGAGAAAAAGATTAAAAACAAAAGGGATAACTTTTGGTCCTCATCTTCTCTGATACAAGTGCCAACCTTTTGCTCAGTCAACTTTTTTGTAATTAAGTGTTTTAAGAAGATGATAAGGTTATATACGCTTTGAAGTAATCTGATAAATCAAGGAGAATGGGGATTCAATGGGTTTTAAGTATAGGCTTTGAGGAGGTCATTAGGGGTTTTACCAAGGGTAGTTTTAGTGGAGTGCAAACAGCAGATGATGCAATTGAAAGGGGTTATACAAGGATGACTTTATGTGGTGGATGTCCCTGAAAATAAGATTTTTTAAAATATATCAGAGATAAAATTATGAAATATGAAAAGCAAAGAATAAAATATTTTAATAAGATCGGCAATCCATAGGTAATTATATGTAAAATAAGGTAAAATGTGTTAAAAAAAGCTACAAAAGTTTTAAAATATTCTTTGTTATTTTATTGATCTTTATGATGTTTCTGAAACTTTAAATCATTATAGTACTTATTGATATCATTTAAATTCCCTTATCTACAGGGAGTTTCATTAAACAGAATAGTTTTCATTAACGGCAAATCCTTCATAAAGTCCAACTTTCTATAATAACTGGGAGATTAGTGTGAGAGAGCTCAGCTTTTCACTGTTTATGGCAGAAAATTTTGGTCCCTTTGAAACAAGTCTCACTACTGATATGGCAGGCGTGTCATAGCTGGAAGTATTGCACTGCCCAGCCTCACTGAAAAAATATATGGGCTAAACAGTGTTTGACCAATTTATGCCAGCATTCTGGCGTGGTTTGCTGTTCTTCGATAATCCCAGAAGTTGTAAGAAAGTTTACAATGTGAAATTTACGACATAATTAATAAACTTAATACCATTATTACAATTTTGTATATGACTCTTCTGCCAGGTACTGATTTGCCATAGCAAAGACCGGATTCAAGGGGTTGTTAAAACACTGCACTGCCTTGTGCTCTACAAAGCTATGCAGTGCTGAGGCCTGGGAAGCCTGAGTAACGCTACACAAATGTTTGGTGAGACATACTTCTCCACTTACCAAATCAAACTGGCCTGTACAACCAGTATTTTGTTGGCTAGAGAGAAAAAGGAAACATAAAATCACACTGTCTTAGAAACCTCCAAAAGATAAAGTGAATCCTCCACCAAGGAATACGCAATAATTCAATAATTCTGCCCCATCCTCCTCCATAGTGGGGTGGCTGCTGCCTTACTGAGCCAGCATCTTGCTGCTCTGCAGACCTGGGCTTCGGAGTGTCCAGCTCGTGGTTTTGAAGTAGTGTAAACTAGTAATCCCAGCCTACCTGTAGTCAGTGGTGAAAAAGAGGCAACTCCAGAAAATGATTCATCATCTGGCCTATTTTGAAAGTCTATTTCCCCTGATCTGGCTATTTTTCTTCACTGGCTGGATTCGTTGGTTGTATCTTGATTACATCTGCTGTCCCTTACTGACCCTTTTCTCTCTCCAGTATTCTGTGTATTTTACATGATCTACATCTACTTCTTCAGTGAATCTGTGCTGCTCTGTGGAAGGGGACCAGGACCAAGTCAGTAGCCCAGCAATGAAGCTCACTTGAGTAGAGGGGAGGTACTGTACGATCCAGTCCCTGCTTGCTTTAAAGTTGACACATAAAACTATTGCCGAATAATATGCAGTGGAAGCTGAGACTGGAATCCAGAATTTGTACTTGCTGATTATTTGCTCACTAAGGGATGGCAGGAATTTAGATGCAGGGATTTTGTAGATGGCCCATTTTGACTGAGTTGATTAAATGGTGCCTGAGTCCTCTTGACATGGCCACCAGCCTTTTTGGGAGATTCAGGTAGGCATTTCCCTGCAGGCTGTCTGCTTTTTTAGGTAATTAATCTTCTTAAAATCTTATGTGCCTACATTACAACTCTAGGAAGTTACCACATGATACAGCTTTTTCTGATCCAGTTGGGGATGTATATTCAAAAGGCATTTTCTAGAAAAATATTTAGCTACAAATACCTGTTTACCTGCAAATTCCTTCTGACTGATGCAATAAGAGTTATAACTCCACACTCGAATCATTGACTTGCTCTTAAAACAAAAGGATTGTGCATCCAGACATGGCATCTCGAGGTCAGCCAGTCTGCATTTCTGGAAGTAAAGTATATGGTGCTTACAGAAGGGGTCCAGTTGTCCTTCCAGGTATCCAGGGCACCTAAATACATGTTGACGTCAGTATAGTAACTCCTAACAGCAAAGCAAAATGTATTTATCTTCACACACAATCTAATTCAGCTACTCTATCTTGAAATTGTTAATTTTTGTCGACCCCATTTTAATTACACAAATAAGATCCTCATGAACTTTTCTGGGGTGATTCTTTATAAAGTACTGTAAATAAGATTCATTTTTTAAAATCACAACCCCTAGGAAAAATGTTTTGAAACAATTTCTGTGAATATTAGTATTTTATAAGAATGAAGAAAATCATAGCTTTTATGTAGACTAGTTTGTTTATAGTCAGAAACAGTTTTCCCTAATCAAAGAGCAGCTTTACTTCTTACTGCTGTTTTAAGTGTGTTTTTGACATACAAAATATGTTCAAGGAGATAATAAACTATCTTGTCTCTTAATGTTATGGCACAAGAAAACTATTTAGAAAAAAAAGAGTGTAATTTACCAGTTGGAGACATGAGAAACCCAATCATTTGTATTCATATTTCTCTCTGCAACCAAAAGAAAATGGCCACATTTCTCAAAGTTTGTTTGAAATGGTACAAATTACAAATGTTTCTTAAACTCTGTGAACTAATAGCAGCTTAGTTTTTTCTAATAAATATAAATAGTCTCTCACATTTCTGATTTATTTGTTCATTCCATGCCACCTAAAAATATTCATGGAAGAAACTGTTCCTAAAATAGTTTTATTGCTGTTGTAAGACTATATACCACTTGTTTGACCATCTTGAAGTTGCTTTGGACAGGACATCAGGTATGTCTTAGCAGGAGGAGATCTAAAGCATGATAACTTGAGCTGTACAAATGTAAAATTGGTGGGACCAAAATACTTAAGAGACTGCTAGTAATAGTAGTTTTTTATCAGTAAAGTGGTAATGCTTGCATGTTAATAATGCCTTCCTACACATTTGATAGCAGTTCTCAGAACCTCTGTTTCTCTCGTTCTCTTGGAGGTGTAGTAGTGATAGCTGGCAGCTCGGTATCTTGTCATCCCACTAAAGCAAACTTTTAAAAAATGTGCTTGGTAGTAGAGTGGAATTAGTGCTTTGGTCTACTGAAAAATAATTGCTCAGAAGGCATGATCCTGCAGAGGAATATACAGTGCATGTCTCTGGTCTATGTTGAATTGTTTATTTCTGTTGACTTTTTATTTTCATTTACACAGAAGCAAACTTAAGTCATAATTCTTTCAAAATGTCACATCTCTAACAAAATAGTCTTTAATCATTGCTGAAGTACAACTAAGAGACAAATATGTTATAATCCATTTGCTGAATATGTGGTGTAATTCAGTCTACAGTCTTTCTTCTATTTAACTCTGCACTGTGATCTCTATGTAAACCTGTAAGTGGTTCTCCTGTGTCTATGGAGATTGCTTTGTACTAGTCACCTTTACAGCACTGTGTATTGCTTTTGTACCCCAATTGTTTAAAATACCTTTCCCAAAACAAAACTAGAAGAAACATCTGACAAATCCTTGCCCTAGAAAGGTTAGAAACCTATATTCATTCAATTTTCTTAGCATGCCTTTTCCTGACTGGATTGTGCAAATGGTTCTTGCCAACTCCAGGGTGCCAGAGTGACAAAACAATATACCAAGACTTAATCTTTTTTTCTTATTATGAAACAGTTAAAGCTATTGCACAGTTAAGGTTGAAGCTAGCTTCCATTACCAGCCTGATCTACAACTCCCATCAACCACTCGTCCCCAAACCAAGCCATTCCCAGTGAAATTTCACATGTCACATCTCATGCAGAGTTAAATGTTTCTGTGAAGGCTAAGGACAGAATACAGAAAAGGACTTTTAAAGTTACAAAGCTTGATTCTCTGCTGCCATGAGCTAGTTTTAGTTATCATAAACAAAGAACGTGTCATACACTGTGTATGTGTATATATTATTAATGGGATTGCTAGTCCTGCCTATTGTCAGATTCCCTAATGAGTCCTGTCATAGGACCCCATTTTCAGTTTCTTATAGCTTTGATAAATGTTTGCTGTCTTGGGATTTTATTTCAGCCTGATGTTTGTGTTTATGCATGGAGGTATGTGTAAAATGTCAGCCAGCTCAACGTAGTTATTGAGAAGAAAGACACTAGCACAACAGATGAGTCCTTAGTTTCTGTAAAATATTAAACTCTGTGTTTTAGCTTATGAAATGAAATGTAATGAGCCAAAAAAAAGTGCAAACTAGATCTCAAGAACTGTTTTAGAAGAGGAAGAAACATATAGTGATCCTCAGGTTTGGAGGTAATGATGTCCTGTGTTGGCACTGGCAGAGAACAAGCATTGTGTTCTACTTGGTGAAGCTAACAGCAGATCGCAAAAGGCCCAAGTACATACCTGAAGGTAAATTAGCTTTAATAAATATTCAAAATGTTCAGAACTTTTTAGTAGTTTTCTATTTAATATCACAGTTCTATGGTGTAAGTTGCAGAAAAGTATAAGTGCTACTCCCTCTCTCCCTACAGTATGCATTGGCATTGTTAAACTACATTTTTTTCTATTGCTTGATCAAATTATGCTTTTAATTTGATTAGGAACCAGTTGTGCTAATTTCAAAATGTAGTCAAATGTAAAAAAGTGCTTTTTTAAATTCTTGCTCTTCCTTATCCAATAATTTGCTTTTGTGGAATAATCAAGACTTAGGCCCTGAATTCAAAATTTTCAATATCCATGTTAATAAGCTTTACTTTTTTATAATGATGGAATCTAAATATAAAAGGGGTATAAACATTTTAATGTTTGTCAAATTTAAACAAATACGTGTAAAAAGCGTTAGACTAGGTCTTAGATCCCTTACAACAGTTTTTACTTCCTTTTGTAACTCATTGGACAGAGCCTATTGACAACTGTGGGGCGTTTCTTTTGTGTAGGAGTTTCCCACGTAACTGACAGTTTTGCCCTGGAATAACCTTCTTTTATTTCAGTAAGATACATCTACAGAACAGGCTATCAGTTGTGACAAATTGAGGTTTTCTTCTGAAGCTCACAGACTTCCTTTGGATTATCTGCATGAGAACAGTAAAGCTCATTTTCAGTCCTGACTTAAACTCGGTACTGAAGAGCTTTTGCACTTAACCCTCTATGCCACCTATCTTCTTATGAACAACTTTTGCATAATGAACATATGAATAAAATGCTCAATTTCAGTCTTCAAAATCTATTCCATGTTGAACTAGCAGAGTTCTCAACTTTTAGCTACTCAAGAAATATCAAATATCTATCATTTTCATACTTTTAATAACACCTGTAGTTGTTTTACACCAAGGAATGAAATAAATTGCATGTTATGTTGTAGTACTGACGAAAACAAATAGCAGAAGCTATGTCTCCTTTTGTGCTTGGAATGGATATGTCATGAAAGTTATCTAAAACAAATAACAATAAATACACCAAATTGGGTCTTTTATACAATTCGATATATGGCTATACTGTGGAAGTCTAATTACTGTGATTGATAATAGCAGCCGTTTATTGCACGTCTTAGGGCAGCTGTACAACGTGTTGTGCTTGAATTTTGGTTGGCCATATTAATTGTTAAGTAGAGCTCCCCATTGATTTCTTTGCACTGTTCCATTTAAAAATTGATGGTGTGAAAGGAGATGGTCTTATCAGGGCTGGGATAAAACCGGAGCTCATAACTTTGTTTAAAACTGTAAGGTGTAACAGACTGTGTGATCTTCTCGGGATGAGACCTCTGTCAAATAAATGTCAAACTGTAGTTCCTTGCCTGGGAAATTAAGAGACCTGATTTTTTCCTCCATTAACTTTACTATTCATGTACATTAGAGTGGAGTGGTACGTTTTTAACAATGGGGAACACTTCTTTTTTTTTTCTTTGGTATTCTTTACATTTATTGAACTAATTTATATCTTAAGAAATGCTTTACCATGAAAAATTCTTGTTCCACTATTAAGTCGAACAGTGAGGATATAATAAAAGATATGTGGGAGTATGATTCTTGATTTCCTTAGTGCATTCAGAGATCAATGTATCTTCTTCAAGATTTCAAAAGTTTGAGTAATTCACTATTTTATTATAAATTGTAATCTTGGTTAATTTACTCTCCTGTGTTTTCATTGCTATTTGTAGCAGATAGTCCCTCCCAGTGAAGCCGGTAGGTGCGTGACAGTGAAATGCAAACATTCAACAATAGGCTTTATTTGTTTGACAGCATCTTTAGATAATCTAAACATTTCCTTTCAGAACATGCATAACTTTAACAGTGGGGCCATGAAAGCCTCCTGGGCAAAGAATTAATCTGCAACACTGTAATAAAAAAGCAGTGTGTGTCAAGGGTATGCAGCTCTTTTGTTAACTGGGAAAATTTTACTGCAGTGTCTGTCTGCAGCAGCATACTTGCAAATCTGTTCTGCAGTGAAGGTGCAATCCTCTCTTCGGAGTATAGATTTGAAGGATTTTTTTTCCGACTCTCAAGTATGAGATGAAGAGGAACTTTTAAAATACCTTTCTAAAGCAGAACTCAGGGTCTTTGTTTATTTTTCACTCGTTGGGGAACCTCTTATAGTCTTCAGTAAAGCATTTTATCTAAGGGAGGCTGAAGAAGAAGGGACTGATGTAGAGCCACTGAAGAATGACATAAATACAGCGGGTTCCCTCTTCGGGCAGGGAGAACATCTAGTGACTTCCTAGCCTTGTCTCTTCTGTGAAAAATGCAACATTTCCCAGTGGGATCTGGGTCAAGATTCATGGTTGTAATGATTTGAGGTTTTGGCTACTTCAGTATTTAGACAAGATTATTTTCAGTAGTGTTTTGGAAAGGAAAAGTACAGGCAAGGCTGTCATTGGTTTTGATATAGTAAAAGCTGTAGTCATTGGTTTGAGAGGCATCCAGATGAATCTACAAAGGGAAGCAGTTTAAAGGGTAAAGCATAAATTAAAGGAAATCCCTTTACATTTAGTTTTTCTCTGTATCTGTAAGCTAGAAACAACATGTGAACTGACTGACTTTTAAGAAATTTTTAAGTGCCTGTATGTGTGGAATAGAGAGAATATATACATATAAACATATATAGGCATATGTACATATATATATATATAAAATCTTCAGCTCACAGGCTCATTTTTGAAGATGTTTGAGAATTTGTGAATACGGAGTAATGTTAACATCTCAGTTCCTAATATTTAGGCATATAAACCACACCTTTTTCTATGAAGATGTTTTGCTGTGGCCTAGAAGTTTTTCATATATATCTAACAAAAAGTACTTTTAAATCCATTCATTCGGCAGAGTTCAGCTACTCGGTCCCAGAGGAGATTGGCCCCAAAATGTGATCCTAAAATAATGAGGGCTCAGTTTAGTTGCCCTTTTGCTGCTTTCTCTCTTTTCCTCCATGCAAAAGAAGTGTTAACGCTGACTGAGCATTTCCACATTTAGCAAATAAAAGGCAACTTTTATTAGTCAGCTTCATCATGCCACGCATAAGAATGTGATAGAGTGGTGATTGCTGCTTGATCCATCTGGGTGTGTTGTAATTCATGCTAATGGAACATGCAAATGCTCTGATGAAGAGGAACTCAGTCCAACAAACTCATTTAAAAGATATCCTCTGATATCTCCAGTTCTCTCAGTCCTTAAATATTTTTATTTGACTCAAACAGTGACAACATAAAGTCAGCTCCCCAGCTGGGACAAGTCAACTGACAGCAATATACCATGCCATAGTAAGAAATGATCAGGACCCTGACAAACATCATTACTAGAATTTGCGCAGTATACTTAGTTAAATTATTTGACATAGCATTATGCTGGAAACAGTTAATATAATGAGTATGTATGAGGTAGAAAAGTTAACATCAGTGATGAGATTATTTCAGAAGCATAGTTACCTGATCGTATATTTTCCTGTAGATTTTCCCAAATCCATGTCTTCTGTGCTGCTTTATATGGGGCTTAAATGCATGGCTGTCAAAATGAAATATTTTGAAAAAAATTCCATGATGCTCCAACTTTTTTTTTGCAGTTTGAAAACATTTGGGTGGTATTAAAGTGAAGATGAAAAGTGTGGAAATTGCCTGGTTTGTGATAAAACTTTAAGTGAAGTAAGAGGTTTTCAGAAGAACACATGAAATCAGAGATCTGAGTTTCATATCTGAAAACGTGGGCAGTTTTCTTATTTTCTTTTGTTGTGCCTACGTTCTGTCTTTAAGAATGTTTATATCACACTTGAACCTGATCAAAGAAATGCCAGTGGTTGTTAAAAATGTATTTCTGTATTCATAGCTTACAGGTAATGTGGTAACAGTAGTCTCACATTCCCTAGCACACATTGATACAACTGAAACCCACTTATTTTCTCTAGGGCTTCTTCATCCTCCCTTCCTTTCAAAAAGTATTATCCTTTTAGTAATTTATGCTAATACTTATCCTATCCTATCTATCTTAATGTCTTCTAGGACATTATCCTATCCTAATAAATATCTCCTAAATATTTAAGGCAGTTATTTCTATATAAAAGGCATTTATTTATATATAAATTTTGATTAACCAGTTTGCGAGTACTGATACATCTCCTAGCGGTATTAAAAGTTGCGGAACAAAATTGAAAAGTGCAGCTTCTGCAAACACAGTTGCACCATCACATGTGCAAAAGAGCTGTGCTTGCTGGGGGGGCCCGGAGTGAGAGGGGAAAAAAGCTACCCTGCTGCAAGGCAGTGCACGAGGTGCCCTGGCTGCTCTTTCCATGATCTTGAAGAGCATTTTTTGCTTTTGACATGACCTAAAGAACCAGAGACGAACAAGCTGGAAGGTGGAGAGGCTGTTAGCTAATTCTGAGCTCTTACGTGAGCACTCCTGCCAACAGCCCACAAGTGCCTGTTGCTACAGCTGAGGTCTGAAAATGCAAATTCTTTTAAATGCAAACTGTAATCATTAATTATATTGATAAATAAAAATGCCTTACTGTGTACTAGAATAAGGCTAATTTCTGTCACACAGTCCATTTGATTTGACATTCTAGTTCTGGAATTATTTTGCAGTATTTCAAATTTTCTTTGATTTCTTTTTTTTTTTTTATTAAGTACTAATAATATTTTAAAATACTATACACAGATTATAAATAGAAACAGTAAGGTTTTTTAAAATTTTTTTTTACAAGGCACACAAATTAGTGGACATTCCTTACCTTTATTTTATTTTATTGGGTGACTGTGGTTCTTTGAGCTTATCAAAGCAGAAGGTCTTTGACAAAGTGTCCTGGTTTCAGCTGGGATAGAGTTAATTGTCTTTCTGGTAGCTGGTACAGTGCTGTGTTTTTGAGTTCGATGTGAGAAGAATGTTGATAACACACTGATGTTTTCAGTTGTTGCTAAGTCATGTTTAGTCTAAAGTCAAGGATTTTTCAGCTTCTGATGCCCAGCCAGGGAGAAAGCTGGAGGGGCGCAAGGAGTTGGGAGGGGACACAGGCAGGGGAGCTGACCCAAACTGGCCAAAGGGGTATTCCATACCGTGTGACGTCATGCCCAGTATATAAACTGGGGGGAGTGGGGGCAGGGGGATCGCCGCTCGGGGACTAACTGGGTGTCGATTGGCGGGTAGTGAGCAATTGCACTGTGCATCACTTGTATATTCCAATCCTTATATTATTACTATTGTCATTTTATTAGTGTTATTATCATTATTAGTTTCCTCTTTTCTGTTTTATTAAACCGTTCTTATCTCAATGCACGAGTTTTACTTCTTTTCCCAATTTTCTCCCCCATCCCAGTGGGATGGGGGGGCAGTGAGTGAGCGGCTGCGTGGTGTTTAGTTGCTGGCTGGGGTTAAACCACAACACAAAGAAGTAATGGGGTGGTGGATAATTTGGACTCTGCAGAGGAATGGGGAATGCTTGGCAAGAGGTGTGTTCTTGGTTGACCAGGGGTACTGAAGATATAAAGTGTGTTGGAAGACTCACAAACCAAAATATTGTGGTTTTGAACTAAAAAAACTATTGTGTTTTGAATCAAAAAGAAATACTTTTTGAATGTTTTAAACTTAAAAAAAAGGTATTTTTGTAGATGCATTTTGAAGTTAAATAGTCTTTAAAAAATTACAAATTGAAGCAGATGCTTGTTTAAAACCTTTTGATTTATTTTACATGAATTCACGAATTGGTTGGTCTTCTGCTCAGGGAATGCTCTGAAAAAAAAAAGTTTTCCTGGGAAGTTTCATGGAGCTGTAGTTATGCTACAGCACATTTTTCATCCTGTGTACAGCACATATAGCTGTCACATTCCAAAGCTCATGGTAAGAATAGATTCAGTCTAAATAAAGTGATGAGATTTTTATAGCTGCCATTAATTTTTGTGAACTCTTTTTGCAGTTGGATGGCCAAATATTTCTTTCTGTATTGATACGTGCAGACAATCTTAATAAGATGACCAGTACAGGATACTAGAAGGATGTGTGAAAATGCATTCTTCAATCTAGGTTGTGTTATCGCCTTGGTATTTACAACTCCCAAGGATCCTTAGGATGGGAGAATGGATTGTTTAGTGAAACAGTAACAGGATTTGAAGACTTTCACCTCTAAGGGCATTGATCTGTGTTGGCTAGCTTGGCACTGTCTGAATGGAATTATCACCTGAGAGCTTTTTTTTGGCTTATGTGAAATGAAAGTCTTAAATTTGTAGCAGACAGCTGTCCACATCACAAAAATTCCATCTTGTTTTGCACTAATTATGGTCTTTCAAGTTTCAGTAAAGAGACAAGGAATAAGTAGACATTAAAACTTCTCTCATATCCATGGTGATCAATCTTCTTTGTTAAAGCACTTTGTTGGGATATCCTTGACAGTCAGATGCTGCTGTCACCATGCCTGTCACCTGCTTAATCAGTAATGAGAAAACCTTCAAGACTCAAAGAAACAGAACGCTAGCTTAAAAAAGGCATAGAAAAGGTTCAGGATGAGAATTTCTACTGTATGGAAAACTGTTATTCCTCAAACACTCGTGGGGCCAGCAATCTCAAACTCACAGTCACCTCAAATAGTTGATTATCACATGTCTGATTTCAGTGAAGAAACAGTAAAAAGTTGCATGCGTGACTATGGTGGTTTAAGCCCAGCTGGCACAAACCCAAAACAATGTATCACATTTATATTTTTCTGTCTGCTGCACTACAGACTAATGCAAAATAGAAAGTTCACTGGATAGAAGCAATTCATGCTGAAATATGGGGAAAGTTCTACTCCAAACTGGGCAAACAGGATATTAAGTACAAGAATAGTACCTGGCCCACTGAAGAAGCGTTCGCATCTTGTACCTGCTAGTTCATAACTTAGTGGGAGGAATATTAAAACATTGTCCTGGATTTGCTAAAGATGAATCAGCCTGGGGAAAGAGAAACTGAATCTGAGTGGAGCACTCTCTGAGAAAGGGTAATTACTGCATAGCTATAGGAAAGACAGAGCCAGACTCTTCCCAGAGATGCACAGTGGTAGGATGAGAGGCAGTGGATGCAATTTACAACATGGGAAATCGAGCTTAGGTAGGAGGAGTTTTGTTTTTTTTTTTTTCCCCCAGAAGGATGGTCAAACAGTGCGACAGGTACCTGAGTAATGGGTGGTTTCAAACGTCAGGATGTTCCCAAACCAAAGGACAGTGGTCCCTAAAGCCCAGCTGCTGGAAGAGTAGGAAGCACTCAGATTCCCAGGACGTGGAGCTTGAAGAAATCCAAAAGGAATGGGCTATATCTTCATGGGAGCTACATAGGTCAGATCTTGTATCTGAGGGCTCAGGAATGACACAAGTGTCTTCCAGGGACAAGCATTAATCAGGGAGATGCTCTGAAATACCTCAAGTAGGGGAGGAGACTCCTTGACTTTGAGTTCTTAAAGCATCATCTAACAAAATCAGAAGACTCTAGATAATTAAAGGCTAATTCTTTTTTTTTTTTTTTAAGTTCATGGCAGCTCTAGGCCCTCCTTAATCCTTGCTGGTAAAGTACATGCCAACCTATGTACTTGTGGCCATGTAGCTGCACAGTGCCCTTCGCTGTTTGTAGGAAATCAGTAAGACTCAGTGTGAGATCTTGTGGAAGAGGAAGGTGAGTTTATTTTAAACAACACTGTTTTAATGCACATTCATTCTGTCATAGATTTCACTCTTTCCTACTCTCAGCCCCACATGCTCTACAGCACTGAGATAGGTCTGTCACAGTGGTTTAGCCAAGATGACTTGGTGTGACACAAAGGACATGGGATGGTGGCTGCTGAATCCTTGTCACAGCATTTGGGTTTTCTTGATTGGTGATGACAAACAGGGTTTTGACCAGGCCTTTTATATCCTTCAGGGTTCAGCAGTTACTATGGCATGATCCTTTTGCCTCAGAATTTTGCTTACTTCAGCCGCCATAAATTTTAGGCAAGGTTGCTGGATGTTGTTTATGTTTCCTGATTTTAGGTATCTCAGAGTTGTAACCTACCTTCCTGTTGGGCTTGCAAGAAGAGGACCAGCTCATCCGATGCGCTGTAACCTTGCTGTCCTCCTCCTTTCCTCAAGGTGGAGGGTCTTGAATGTTGAGTCATCTGTGCTGCGGTCTGATCAGAGCACAAGCCCCCGTCTGATGGAAACATCACGTCCCTGGGTGTTTCATTGCTGTTATCTGTGTCCTTGGTTGTCAGTACAGGCCATTCTTCTTTTAACCCTATTCTGCTGTTTCCTCTGGTTCTTTCTCATGTATATTTGCATTCCACTTGATATTTCCACTCCACTTAATATTTGCATTCAATATAATATTTCAGTTCAGAGCACTTCAATTTTTTGGGGCAAGAAGGCAAAATAGAGGAAAGGATAGGAAAATGCAGAGTTTTGAGAGGTCTAACTTTAAATTTTATATGGGCCTATGATATGTAGAAAGGGATTCTTACACTATGAACAAGAATAGTGAGCATTTACTGAGAACTGATCCAGGGCAAAAAACTCATTAGTGCTTTGCAAGGTGAATTGGTTACCTATTTGGGACTTGACAGATTTCCAGTGGACATTAGTGATGGTTTTTTTCAGTAGAATGGGAACAGAATAGCAATAATGTTTCACATTACAAACCAGAAAGGAGACCTTCTCCCTAAACTTGAAAAATGCTGGATTTTTTACAGTCGTTTCTCTAGTTGATTCATTTTACCAATTAAATCACATCTTGTAGATGCAGCTACACTATATTTACATCACCATCTCTTTTTATTGTGTAAACTACTAGATTGATGATTGGTTCTTTGAAATTAATTGTTTATTACCTCTTTTGGGTATTATTTCTTCATCTTTCTTATTTGCCAAGTCAACAAATTGCCTCATTTTTATGAAAGCCGGCTTTTAACATAGGCTGGTTTGTTGGTATCATTAAATAAGACATGAAATGATTGCTGCAGTTGTAGGGAATTTTACAGTGTAGTTTCAACCTTTAGTGAGTAAAACTTACTACATTTGCAAAATTTTGCTACTGAAATCTGTTACTAGCTTCATCAACTGGCACAGCAATATACTAGAAAAAAAGAAACTTAATTCTTTTGGAGTAGTGCAGTGATAAAGTATGTGGCATTGTCTTCTGGAGAGGACAAAGCTCAAAGGGAAATACACTGTGGCTTGTGTTGCCCTTGGTTCTCTTTCCCCTTCTGGTTTCTTCCAGGTTCCGTGTTGAATGCTCAAGTGGTTGTTTATTTAAAAACGCCTTGAGGATCTTTTTGGCTGTACAGCTTGAGTAGATCTAAATGGATTTTCCCCCGCAGAAGCTCCCCCCCCCACTTCCCCCACTGACAAACCTCTTTTTAGAGGCGATGCAGGAGGCGGCAGGGCTAAGTGGGGCTAGGGCAAGTGGTTGCTGCAGCAACAAAATAAACTCGGCCGGGCGGCTGGGGCTCCTGTAAATTGTATTTCAGAGGCGGCTGGGTTGGGCGAGTTCCCCAGGGCGCTGGTTTGCAAAGGCGAGGGGCAGCACCTCGGGCTGGTGCTGCTGCCACCCCTGTGCAGTTGCCTCCTTAGGGGGCCGTGTCCGGGCTGTCCTGGGACCCGCTGGGACGGAGCAGCGGAGTAAAGGCAGGGGCAGGACGGTGGTCCTACGGCTCGGTTAAAGCGGGAGGGATCCACTGCCGACCTGCTGCTTGCTGGGCAGACGCAAGCTCCTCCGTGTGTGCGCGCGGAGGGTGTGACGCTAGGTCTGGGCCAATGTGTCCCATTTCTCCATGGTTAAGAAGATTTGTCACTAGGAAAACTCTGCCTACAGCTTCTGCCTACAGAAAACTGCCTACAGTAGGGCCGGCGTAGAGCGTGCGCGGGGCCGGCCCTCGCCTGCTCGCAGAATAGGTGTTTCTCTTCCCGAGCTTACTGGAGGAGGACTTACCTATTTTGCAGGCAGAGAAAAGACCTTAATCTCCTCCTGGAGTTGTTGTCAGAGCATTTCCTGATTGCACGAGGTACCTTAGAATAACTGTTAATCATGTTCAGCTCTTGGGATGGGCTCTGTGCTGCTCTTGTCAGATTAAGGGCTAACAAGATGATCGCTTTCTCCCTGAGCTACTCATTGGACTCTCTTTATTGAGACAGCGTCGCCACTGCATTTGATAGCCTTGAGCGAGCCTTCGAGTCGCTGCCCGTACCCGTCTTTGGTTCGCCTGGGCCAGCAGGCGCAGGGACGGCGACTGGAGCTGGTTCCGCGGGTGCCGCGGCTGCGGCAGGACCGGCCCCGGTCCGACAGGCACGGCGGCTGCTCCCGCTGCTCTGGCCCTGCCGAAAAGGAGTGATGTTTGTTGGGCCGGCAGCTATTCCAAGAGGTCCGCTTCCTTCTTTTGGTGGCGGTCCTTCCTGGGAAGGAAGCACCCCTGCAGCAGCCCGGGCTGGGGGGGACAGGCTGGGGAGCAGATCTCTGGGGCTTTGGTGGGCAGCCCTGCGCCCTGGCAGCGAGGACAGGCAGCACGAGCAATAGATGGAGGGAAGGGATCATCCTCCCTTATTCAGCACTTGTCTCACCGCGTCCAGCTTTGGGCCCCCCAAAGCGAGACGCAAACTGGAGCGCCTTCAGCAGAGGGCCCCACGATGGTCAAGGGTTGAGCGTTTGCCCTGCGAGGAGAGCCTGAGGGACCAGGGCTTGTTCACCATCTGGTGCAAAGGTGGCTTTGGGGGGACCTAACGACAGCTTACTGGTACCTACTGGGAGGTTAATGAGAAGATGGAGCCGGGCTCTTTGGGGGACTGAGAGAGAATGGGCATAGGCTGAAAGAGGAGAGGTACAGACTGGACATAAGGAAAACCTCTTTTTCACCACGAGGCTGCCCAGGGCGGTTGTGTTCTCTGTCCTTGGGGGTTTTCAAGACCTGACTGGATAAAGTGCTGAGCTCCGAGGTGACGCTGCGTTGAGCAGGGGGCCGCACTAGAGACCTCCTGCCTCCTGATGTCCCTTCCAGCCTTGCCTAACTAAAATAACCTTTCCTTTGCTGGTGGGAAAGGAAGTGGATGGAGGAGGTTGAAGAGCGAAACCGTGCCCGTACATCCCATTTTTTTTTGTCCTAGGCCACCGTATCTGGCTTTGACACAGCATTGCCATTGCCTGTGGCTCAGACTGTTCCGCTAGTCTGCCAGACCGATGCATTCACAAGGGATTAACCCTGCGGCTGGTTCTGTGAAAGTCTATTTCTCAGACGACTATTGACAATCCAGGGGAAACCAGGCACTAATGGACTAATATAAAACATGACATGTTTTTTTAACTTGTATCCTGCCTCAGTGTTGCAACCTTCAGGTCAAGCAGCGTTTCCAGGAGAGGCCGGCTGTTCTTGTGCCTGGGACTGACTATTTCTGTGGCAAAGCCACAAAGAGGGTGGTGGTTTTTCCGTGCAAGAATTTGCCTCCAAGTCAGACTATGCTTTTGTTCTGTTATTTTATTAACTGACCGTGCTGTATTCTGTT
This sequence comes from Haliaeetus albicilla, assembly GCF_947461875.1. NCBI lineage: Eukaryota > Metazoa > Chordata > Aves > Accipitriformes > Accipitridae > Haliaeetus > Haliaeetus albicilla. The sequence goes on along the minus strand of NC_091496.1, from coordinate 36,120,175 downwards.
CATTATATGAAACATTTTTGTTCTCCAATATGTTCTTTTGCATGCCCATGGCTCAAAAATATACCTTTTACCTGATCAAATACTTCTTAGCAGTTCGTTTAATGCTTATGGGTCATGGAACATTAGGCACCAAATAAGGGCTGTCTCTAATAGTGCAGAATGAATGGTCCTCCTGCTGCAAGGCCTCACTTATCACTGTCATAAAAGAAGCAAAACAATATAGCGCAGTGGGCACTGGTTTTTGCTGCTCAAAGAAATCAGCAAGGCGCTTGGAGAGATCCTGGCAACTGCGTCACAGGTGTCATGGACTATGTGAAGACCCGCAGCTCTTTTTGCGCAATGTGAAATGTGAGCGCAAGGCTTGGGCGCTTGTATCCTTGTGAAACCTCAGCTGCTATCGCTAAAGGCCAGGATGAAAAAACAAGAGGCTAGGAAAGGAGGTGGCTTTATTACTACATAACATCTCTCTGCTCAGAAGCCTTTTGGTTTCGATAAAAGAAATGCTCATCACTTGTGGATTGCTGTCCTGAAATTCAGAAAACAAAGTAATAGGTTAGATTTATTTTAGGGGCTTTTAATTTAGTAATGCTTTTCAACAATCCTAGGAAACAGGTTATGCCATCACATGGGCTTGCACTAGAGGATACAGAGTTTATTTGCTCCTGTTCCAAATGTCTAGCCTATAGATGACTTTCTCCAATTTTAACAATCTACAGAGAGAACAGAAGGAAAAAACAAAGTTATAATTGTAAGCTTGCATCTCAGTGTTCATTGAACCTAGAGTAGACACTGATGCAGTTTTTCAGTGATCAGTTGACCAGATTAACTCATAAACAACCAGCAATATCTAGCTATGAACTGTAGTAGTGTTTCCTTCAGATTGCTTTCATACTGGTTTTGAAATCAACTTCATTTGAAAAAGATTTTGTCGATACACGTCACGCTAAATGCAAGTGGCACTGCACACATAACATATTTTCTTTAATTTTATTTACATGAAAGTTTGCATCATTTTGTAAGTATCTATGTAGGTGAATTTTTAATCTCTCCTGTCAATAAAAGACAAACTAATCTGTTCCTTTATTTTGAGAAAACCTATGATTCATTATATAAACCAGCAATAAGATACCCTTAACTCAGCAAAAATTCTATTTTTATCAAAATTAAATATCAGCAATGAAAGGGTTTGTTGGAATTGCCACTTGCTTAGTCAGAAAGATTTTCTGCTGTTATTTATTGTGCTTTCGTAAACACATGTTCACACACACACACTTACACACACACTTCATATATTCTGACCAGACTTTATTAGGAAAATTTTACAATCTAAAGAGCTGATATTGGGTGGCGCTAACTTCCTGAATTGTCTGTATTTGGAGTTGATCCCTTTGTAGGATCTGATTTCCAGAAGAATATATGTTACAGTCCTAAGCTTTAATTTATAGCTTAGTTCTCCAAAGCACTAGAATTACCTGTTAAGCTTTCACCAGACATGGGATGTGAAGTGTAATAAAGAATGAATCTTTTACTCTTTCTCAGTATTTTGTAGGAGTATAGAGCTCACTGCCTTTAGTATTAGAGGTAAGGTTTGAAAATGTTGAACTCTGAACGTCACCTTATCTTGGAGAAATTATGCAATTAGTAGCCTAACATAAGATTCACATTGTGTTCTAGTACATAGCAAGAAATACCAAGGGTTGCTTAAATGCTATACACATCAAAATAAGAATTCATTATCTGAAAGACAATGATATTGCATCTGATACTCAGTTACGACTGTACGCTGGCCTATGGATTGTGCATGTGATGAAAAAAGTATTTGCATTTTAATCAGAAAAATAAATACTTCACTTGAATTAAGATAAAGTTTTTAGAACAAGCAAACTGAAAAAATCACATAAGAAGGCTTACACATCAAAACATCATCAATAATGTACAAGATAGAGTAGATCAGAGTAATTTTTGATGAAACCATTTTTAGTTGGAAAACATTGATGGGACTGAACTTAGACAGCTTGTGGGAGTGTCGTGGTTTGACCCCAGCCAGCAACTAAGCAGCACGCAGCCGCTCACTCACTCCCTCCCACCCAGTGGGATGGGGGAGAGAATCGGGAAGAAAAAAGTAAAACCTGTGGGTTGAGATAAGAACAGTTTAATAGAACAGAAAGGAAGAAAATAATTATGATGATGATAATAATAATAAAATTACAATAATAATAATAATAATAAAAGAATTGGAATATACAAAACAAGTGATGCACAATGCAATTGCTCACCACTCGCTGACCAATGCCCAGTTAGTTCCTGAGCAGTGATCCACCCCTGCCAGCCCCACTCCCCCCAGTTTATATACTGGGCATGACGTCACACGGTATGGAATACCCCTTTGGCCAGTTTGGGTCAGCTCCCCTGCCTGTGTCCCCTCCCAACTCCTTGTGCCCCTCCAGCTTTCTCCCTGGCTGGGCATCAGAAGCTGAAAAATCCTTGACTTTAGACTAAACATGACTTAGCAACAACTGAAAACATCAGTGTGTTATCAACATTCTTCTCATACTACATCCGAAACATGACACTGTACCAGCTAGTAGAAAGAAAATTAATTCTATCCCAGCTGAAACCAGGACAGGGAGATGGCTTTTTGATTAGTTTCCTGGTTTAAAATTGTTTTGATTAGTTTCAGAATTGTGGAAACAACTCACATTGCCATTTTCCAAATGAAGATTTTAGTCTTTCTTAATTGAAACCATTGTTTTGAAACATGTATTTGTTTTATAGTCATATCAGCAATGGAATGAGAATTTAAAAAATGAAATATTTTTGACTTGCCAAAGTAAGTCTTCTGTTGGCATTTTCAAGTTGCAAAAGATTTGAGATTTTAACCTTTATTTTCCTGTCTATGGGAAAGGAAGGCTGTTGAAATCATGAATATTTTTGTGTGGTAGGGAATTAGTTTCCCACTGGGATCTGTTACGGTACATGGAAAGAGATAGCATTCCTATCCTAAGGAATCCACTGAGTACATAAATATGAGTGGAGCTTGAGGCATATGTGGTCAAGGGAGGAGATGGCCTCCCCAAACTGCTAGACCCTTCCTGTTTTAACATGCCTAGATATCTCTTGAGCAAAGGCAAGGAGAATAGGCAACTGATGATGGGAAACGACCAAGGGAAAAAAAGGTTTTGAGGGTCAAGGGCTCCAAAATGGATTGAGTGGGCTCAGGAAAAAGGCACGGAGCAGGGCAGGTCTGAGAGAGCCCATCGCTTTCAGAAGACATCTGGTGGTGATTTGCTCAGAGGGGTGAGCCGAGGAAGGATCCTTGCCACTATTTTCTTCCTGCTGGTGGTGTTGACGGCCAGCATGCCAGAGCCAGGAGGAGGATGAGGTGGTGCAATGAGTTTGTGGGGCCTCAGCGAGAACGTAAACGGAAGAGGTGAGGAGACCGATGCATCCAGAGTATCAGCGAGAGGATCTGGACGAGCTGGAAGGGGGACAGTGACCTGGAGCTCGTGGGGTACATGTGTGCCAGGGTCTTCCTTCTGCCAGTGAAGGCACATGAGTCAGGAACCTGTGAGCCACTCCACAAACAGCACGTCTGTGCCCACTGCCGTCAGAGGATTCGCCAGGTGATGTCCTGGCACGCCGTGGGAAGAGGTCAGAGCAGAGGCTGGCCCTCCAAGGGAATTACAAGTACTCTGCCAGTAGAGGGGAAAACAAAGTAGGAACTTAGGATAAATCCGTGTTGTTTGGGAGATAGGAAGGGACAAATGGAAATACAGAAAGTTAGGAATCTCCCAGTGGGGTAAGCTAGAGGATGTGCCAGGAGGCAGATGTGTTGCAGTACAGAGAAAGTAAAGAACATAAAGAAGGTGCGGACACTGTAGCAGGGAATAGGGATGAGAAATGAGAAATAAAGGTATTACAGCTAGGGTAGAACTCTCTAGACCTACTCAGTTTAAGTACAGAATGATAGAAAATAAGAACCAAAAGAAGTCTGCTACTCCAAACCCCTGCTTCAGTGCAAGGTTACTACCTAACCATGCATACTTAAATCATTTACGCTACTGTATTTCATGAGAAGCATTCAGCATCATTTTAACAAGTGCTGTATTGCCTCAGGGGTCTTTCTCCTTGGAGAGGCACAGAATAACTACTTTCAGACGCTGGGTTTTGCTTGTCTTGCAGCAGCCTCCAAAATTATCTCTCCAAGTGAAAGTGAAATTAAAACAAACAGATATCAAATTCCTTCACTAAAAATCTTGAGAAAGAATACCTGTTCAATATAATACCTAGAGAATTTAAGCTGTGTAAGTGATCTGAGTGAATAACTGAGAGAGCAAAGAGGATTAGAATACCACAACAGAAGTGTAAGCGCATAAACTGTTTAGAATGAATTCTGCTTAGGCAGAATATGTTGCAAGAGAAGAACTTCTTCTTCTTCTTTCTGCTTTTTATTTTATTTTGAGTATTTCCACTTTTTAGATTTGATCTTCATCAAATGAATTAATATAGCCTTTATAAAGAAATAGGAAACAGTATCAAGTTGCATTGTTATATAGGCCAAAGAGATGAATCAATGGTTATTATAATTTCCAGATTAATTTGCATTCTTACGCTGCCTTGGTCTTTGGAGGAACAGCAGATTAGCCCTTGATTACTAGGGGGTGAACAATTCACAGTGAATAATTTATTTGGCAAATAACTTATGACTTAGAATAATTTATTTCCCTAAATGAATTCATTGTATGTTGTACAGGGCTTTTAGGTGAACAATTTTCATTCTATAGATTATTCATAATTGGTTATACAATTTCCATAATTACATAAAGTTGTATAGTGAAAAGCAAGATAACAGATCAAGTTATCTCAGTCTCTTCACCCTGCTACTGGATGCCCTGCTATGGTAGAAGTTTAGCAAAACTGGAAATCTGAAAGAATCAATAAGAATTCTGCAATTTGGGGCCAAATGACACAATTTTCATTGACTTCTTGCTATTCCAAGTACGTATTTTTGCTAGCAAACATTACTTTCAACTTGTATCTGGTCAGCATGGACAAATGTTTATTGCAGCTGTGGAGCTATCTGTGTGATATATTTGCTGTTTGTCTGCAGATGGCTTAAGTACATGTTTACTACCAGTATTGAACAGCTTTTCCAGTAGTTTCGGCAGCTGCTTGTAGTGGCTGAAGCAGCAATAGAGTGATGGAGAGCAAGGAGAGCATGTGGAAGAGGAGCACACAGAACAACTGTATCTGAAAGACTTGTCTTAGATCAGTTTTATTCAAGACAAAATACATGGCTGGAGCCAAGCGTGGACTGGTGGGTGACAATAATGGTGTAGATCTGGAATGATTAGCAGTGGCTTCCAAATTTGAGAGTAACAAAGACTGCTTCTTTGAGATTTATGAAGCTCAGCATGAAGCCATATACCACTATGAGAGCTCTTATGCTATTTAGTAGTATGTGGTAACACTGTCCAAAATTGCTACCATTCATATTACTCTGTAGGTAGCAGTTAACGTATAGGTAGATAGACTGTTTAGACTTCTGGCATGGATATACATATACTGATAGAGAACCCAGGCACTGGCTCAGGCATTTGTAGATTTGGGAATGTGGGACTGCAGAATTGCATAATCTGCTGATAAAACCCATATTTCTCTTTGCTTCTGCCCCAGACATCTGAGTTTGTTAACAGAAAGAAATAATTTTCCAGTAAGCTGCAAGGTCCAGCTGATCACATTAGAAGACTGAGTGGTCTGATTTTTTTTCCTAATTTTTTTTTTTTCTAAGGAATTCAGTTCTTTGCTTGGCGGACATGGAAGTGGTGTGGTTATGGCTGCTGTCCCGGGAGACTCAGCTGACCTTTCGCTATCCTAACTGAGAGGCTCTGCTGTTACGCAGCTGGGTTGAGGAGGAGAGTTGTTTAACTGTTACCTGCGTCCTCAGCAGCTGTGCATTTGGGAGACTGTAAGGGAAATGGTGCTACCTCTTGACAAAGATAGGCTTTGCTGAACACTAGTTCTGGAATTATGGCTGTCTGATGTGTGCTGCAAAATATCTGGCAGATATAAAGCCTTACTGCAGTTTGAGAAATAATACTGGGAGACTTTCCAAGATTTGCAAGTGGCCAGTGAGATACTGATACAAAATTACAATCTTTAGGGATATCTTATCATCAGAGATATTTTTGTATTCCTATTTTGAGAAAATAAGATGACTTTTAAAAAGTAAGTAAAATTTCTTTCAGTTATAGTTTAGATTATTGAAAATTTCAGGGATTAGTTCATAAGTGCTTCATTGACTATATCATAAATTTGTAACACGCATACATAGATGTAGTTGTCTTACATAATCACTAGATGCCATTCCTTGTTGTCACCCAAATATGAATGGAATGTGCTACAAAGCTGAATCTTGGTTTTCTTCCCTTTTATTGACTATCGCTCTTATTCCCAATATTAATACAGTCAAGACTAGAGCACAAATAAAATGGACTCTGCAGGCTTGCAACAAAATTAACAGTGCAAATCATTACTACTTTTAAAATCAGATTTTGAAATCAACTGAAGAAAATATTTATGATTTGATAGATATAAACCCGTGTCAAGTATTTGTGTGTGTGCTTTGGGGCAGAATTAACCCACTAAATTCTTAAGGAATCCTTTAAGTAAATTTTTTTTTCATAAAGGGAAATTTAAAGTGTTTCTTCCCCTACTGTTATACACAATGCGATGATTTAAAGACCAAAGGATTTTCTCCCTAAATCACCTGTTCATATCTGTATGATGGAAATATATTTAAATATAGAATTTTAATCTTGCTTTGCATTTGAACTTTTAAAAGCTTTGCCAGGAAAGCGTCTCATTAGTGCTTTTAGCCATTCAACTATGCTGATCTGCAAGTAAACAAGTATCCTCACATTACCTTTCTTTTTTAAAAGGATTAATTATGTCTACATAGTTTTGAGTCTTACAACTTTTTAAAAAAAGTTATACAATAATTCACTCCTCATCAAGTGCATTGGGATTTGTCAATGTCCATTCTGCGGTTGGACTCAATGATCTTAAAGGTCTTTTCCAATCTAAATGATTCTGTGATCCCGTGATTCCATGATTCTATGAAATTGTTCAGTTGTCACTGAAATATTTCAGTAAGAGCACAATGATAGAATGGGAATGGGCATAGCTGACACTTAATGGCTGTATTCATACTATTCTCTTTACCCTTTACAGGACTTGAAAAAGAACCAAAGATGATCTTGACATGTTGCACAGTTTGGGATAGGAGCTCATCTTCCCACTTAAAACTGTGTTTATTTTTAGAATGTTTCGTATAATTTCTCTTACTTTACTTATGACTATTTCATGAAAAAAATCAAGGGACATTTCATGTACCTTTAAATGATTTTTAAATGAAAATTATTTAATATGGCATTGTATTTTCCTTCTTGGGGATTTTTTATAGCACTTTTTACAGATTTTATGGAAGTTTTATTAGATTGTTATTCTTTAAAATCAAATTTAAACTAAAGTAACAATGAAGAATACTTTTATTGCCTTAGGAACCTATGCAAATATACTGAATTAGAACAGGAAGAAAAAAATATGACAACAGAGCTACAACTTACAAATATCTACGAAAAAGTTTGAAACTAGCAGTTGGACACACTCAGAGGCAGAATAGAACTTGCAAGGCTGAAGAGTTTCAGCTCACGGCAAGGAGTTGCCACATGCTCTGTGCTTGACTGCACCTGGAGAAACTGGAGGTCCAAAATGCATTTAGGTTGGCTGGCTGCTGATGCTGGGGGGTGTTGCTTGGAGGGGTCTGCACAAGTTACTGATTATATTTTGGAAAGTTCCCTGCATTCAGCAGTGCAGGACCTGAAAGCAGTGCTGGCACAAAGCAGAAGATTGACCTGTAGTCACACAGTTTCCTTCGATTCGTGACAACACTTTTCAAATTGCATTATCTCCTTTTACTTCTTCATCCCCGAGACCCTCTCCCCCCTCATCCTCACCTCTCTGTGCTTCAGTGTAGTTTAGCCTTGTTTCTTTGGAAATTTGATGAGTTCACCTCTTTTCATTCCTTTTCTGTTTTTCTCTTTTTTCTCCTAAAACTGGCCAGATAATCGGAGTTTAGGTGCCATGTCTCTGGAGTTCTGGCTTACTTTGCTGCAGTTCTGTGGAAAGCAAGAGAAACAGAAAGGAAGCAAGACTGCTTTCTATTCTGTTCCATGTCACTAAAATTATTTCCGCCCCTCATTTTTTTTTTTTGAGTACCCCCTCAGTTTCCACTGTCTACACCCTTTTGAACCTTGTTCGTGTGAGTTACTGCTTTTTTTTTTTTAAAACTAATGTACCCAGAGGTGCACGATTCATTTTTATATTGAGAAAACTGAGCAGTTAAGGTAACTAGTGGTTTGAGGGGAACAGGTGAATAATTGCACTTGAACCTCTTCCAGTGTTTTATATTTTGGACAATGTGTAGCTCATCCCTGTGGTCTGAAAGCCATGAAGGCACCTCTCTAGGAAAGCAAAGGGAAGCTTGGACACTGATGTCGTTAACCAGAACAGTTTTTCCAGCTTCCCTTCGTAGATGGAAAGACTATCTCTTCTGGACTGAGTGACAAGGTTAGTTTGCCCTGTTAGTGATTCAAGCACTATAGAAAAATTTCTGTCGCTTGAAGTCCTGAATTTACTGTGAAGGAACTGTCTTGCAGCAACTGCTCAAGTTAGGTATTTGCCTCATTACAAAGAGTGCAAGAGAGCAAGCTGACTAAGCTCAGTTTGCTTATTGATGAGGACTATAAAGGCTGTGACCAAGCAGAGACATAAAGTTGTACTACCAATTCATCTTTCCTTTGTGATGCTTCAGTGACCAAAACAGAGAAGTCTCTGCATCCAGTTTTACAAATCATATTTATGTCTTGTTTATAAAATGCAGCACTACAGTTTCCAGCCTTCTTCAGCTGCTTATCCAAAAAGCAAAAGCACAAAGAAATATTACATTAACAGATCATCAATGTTTGGTATCTGTTTGGCAATCCTGAAAGGGTAAATATGAAAGCACAAGATGTAAAAATCATCTGGCTAGTACAAAATGGAAAAACTAAACAAGTTTTAAAAACTCTGGAAGAATAATGATAGAAAGTTCAGCTAAATGTCGTGATATAAAGCCTTTAGTGTTGAGGGGTTCATGTTCACAATGTGCCAACATAGTCTTATAAATATTTGAATTGTATTGAATTAAAATAAGGTTAGCATAAAACGGCCTGAAGGTATAGGACTAGTGAACATTTAAGTCATAGGAGCTAACATTGACCTGTGCTTCTGATTTTTTTAGCAGATTACTAACGGTACATGTTCTTGCATTTCAGAAACACTTTATTTGTTACTAAGGTTTACGCCACCTCATTTCAAACAAGAAGAAAGAAAAAGTGTGTCGCTGCTTTGAGAAAGTGAAATGTTAAGATAGGTAGTAAATGGTCTTTTGGGTGGGTGTTGAAGACGGAGTGGTATTATGGAGAGTTAGTTTGGAAACCGACTAGTAGCACCTTGATAAGGCAACATTATGAGTATGTAATGCAAGAAGTAGGCATGAGATTGTGGGACAGGGAAGAGAAAGACCTATCAATGATATATTTTCCAAGATTAGCAAATAACTGAGTAACCACTGAACCAATAGTTCATGACAGATTTCCTCTGTAGCATTATTGCCATTTTTAGCAGATAACAGGAGTGTTAGAACTTGGACAGACTACTAACTTCTAATGTGGCAGCATCCACCATGCATGGAGAGCCAGGGTTATAATGGTATGAGTCCAGAGGGGAATAGTTGCTGGCTGTGACTCTTGCCGTGAGCTGCTGTGCTGTATGCGTATGCCATCCTTCTATATTTCCAGCATCCTCTTGGATTCTCATGTAATGCAAGTGCTTTGCTTTCTTAGTGATACCTTTTGACTATTTGGATTCCTGTTGGTATTGGAATCCTTGCCATCCTCTGCGGACTTGGCATTTTCTCCAGTAAACTGTAGCTCCCAGAGATATCTTGGGAGAAAAATCCTGATATGCTTCCTGTTACATAAAGGCCAGTGCCGTGAGCATTGCTGGTTTTAGAACTTGGCTAAAGTTAAAGCTTGTAAGCTGTTCTGCATTCTTTGGTCTTGATATAGTACTTCTAGATGTCCTGGGATTTGATCATTCCATGCCTTTGTCTTTGGTAAGGTTTAAAAAGTCTTCTCAATTATGATCTGTCATCTCACTAGTAAATGATTTATAAATAATGATATTGTATCGACTGTGGTCATTTCAGCACGTACAAACTGAAAGCACTGTGAATCTGCATTCACTGCCATGTAAGCAAACCCCATATTTTGCTTTTTATTACCTCACTGCTTGGCCCAATTTGTAAAAAGTTCGTTCTTGTGAAGTACTTTTTAAAAAGTTCTTAATTGAATAGAACCACTTATATACTTGAAGTTAAGCTCCTTGCCAGATGAAGACCAGAGAGCTTTCAAAGAGGCCTCTCGAGCACTTCCAGAGCAAATACTATTATGAATATCACTTTATCCTTGGATTCATAATGTAGCTTGTACTTTCCTTGAATATTATGAGAAAGCTTTGCTCACAAATTTTCACCAAACAAAAAAAAAAAAAAAGAAAAAAAAGTGGTGTAATACTATTGAAATGAATTGCTAGGGTACAAAAAGACCCATAAATAATTTTTGTCATATTCAGCCAGCTCAGCTATTGGCCAGTGTGATTCAGCGATTTACTTCCAAGTAGTTTATTACTTGGCCATCATAAGAAAGAAACAGAAAATGTCTAACTGACATAAGATTTCTACCTAGGAATCGGAAAAGATTAACTGAAAATTATTATTCTTATTAGCATATAATGAAATCAGACAGGATATTTGATCCTGTATTTTGTATTGTTTAAATGTCCTAATGCCACAATGCACAAAACTGTATCAGAAGATCATTCTGAGACAGCAAAGTTAGCAAGAAGAAAATGGAAATGAAAATGATCATAAAAAATATTTAATCAACTTATGTAATTTTATGGAAAATTCATTTGGTCAAAAAATCAGAAAATGAAATTCAAATTCACAATAAATTTGCTTTCACCAAACACAGAAAATATTTGCAAATTATTTCTCAATTGCGTTCTGAAGAGACATTTCTAGGAAGATCATTCATCAAAGCTAGTGAAAAATTAAGCAGCAATGAGATAAGAGGGAAGGTCTTCTCTTAGTCTAATAAATGGTTAAATGGTAGGGAAAACCAGAAGAAATTATAATGTTTTTCAGTAGGGAAAGATCATTGATGACGTCCAGAAGAATCTGTGCTAAGCCTGTCTGTTCCAGATGTTCATAAATGATCTGGAAAAAGAGGTGAATGGTGAGGTGACAAAGCATGCTGATACTAATCTATTCAGGGAAGTGAAAATGGAAATTAACTGAGGAGAGTTTCAAAAGATTTCACAATACAGAAGGACTGTGTGATAAAGTGCCAGATGAAATTCAGTGTTGATAGTGATGCACACTGGGAGAAAAAGCTAACTTTACATACATAATGATGGGCTCTGAATGAGTTATTTCCACTCAAGGAAGAAATCTTGGAATTATAATAGATTGTTCTATGAAAAAGTCAGCTCAGTGCTTAGAAATAGCCAATGATTCAACAGTGCACAATGGCGGCATGTAAGATGAAAAGACTTGCCAGGAAAGGAATAGATTACAAAGCAGGCAGCATCATTATGCCATTGTAGAAATCTCTGGTCTGTCTTCATCCTTCATAATTTGTACACTTCTAGGGTTCTAGTCCTGAAAACCATATAGAAGAATTAGAAAAGATAAAGAGAGAGAAGATGTAACTCATGAAAAAAGATGTCACTCAGCCCTGTGCTGAAGTTTTCTACAGGTAGGGAGAGTTTGTCACAGAATTACCATTATGTGCTTTATTTTATACTGTTCCTTAGGTATCATTATTCACCATTGCCAGATATTGAGTTGTATGAATGTTTGATCTGACATACATGCCTCTTCTCCTTTTGTTATGTCTTGTTCCTATGAAGAGAAACAAGATGAAACATTTTCTTGTGATTCTGTGTTCACTTGTCAACTAAGAGTGGACCAGAATTTCTGGACTGAAAAAAGTTACATGTCTGTCTGTATATCTGCACAATAGTTATCTTGACCTTGACAGTACAATCTGTATAATCAGTATCATCCGTTGTATTCTTGAAATGGAGACTTTTCTCCTCCAAGTATGACATGATAATAGCACATACTAGGGACTGAAAGCAAATGAAGTGCATGTATAATTTTATATTTTACTCAACCTCTGGAAGACAGTTTGAAATGTGGTGTTCATAGAATAAACCTACACTTCCATTTTATTTGCCTACCACTTCACTATTGTATATGATTAGTTGCAGTTTGACAAGCTCACTGTTGTAATTCAGATTTGCGTTTGAGATTTCCATTCAATTAGAAGATTCAACATAAATTAATATTGCACAACTTGAATTAGGAAGAGGATGAAGGAGATACTCACACATCTGTAATTTTTTGCAAGTACACAGCAGTCTATACAAAGCCTATTTTAGTGTCAGTAAAGTGTTTAGTTATGTGAAATGAGTAACACTGTGTTTAATTTGTATAAATTCTTAAAGGAAAGTAAAAACAGCTGTCACTGAATATTTATGACCTAAGAAAATTAAGAATTTGGCTGATGAGAGGTATTTCTGAAAAGTTGTTTGCAGTGCAGTCTTTCTCATTAATGCCATATATAAAAAAAATATACATACACACACTCTTTTGGAAATAAACTATTTTGTAATAAGTTCTTCTTGTTTTAGAATAAGAAGATCCACACATGGAATTAATCTGATATAGTTAATATCTTGTAGATAAACATGTTCTCCCAGTTAATGTTCGTTCCTAGCTTTTGGAATAAGTGTTTAATAATCTTGCACTTACCTTGAGTAATCAGCAATACAGTGATATTCCATATACCTCCTTGTGTATGTCTTCCAGGTTCAGTTCCATCTCTATATATCAAGTCTGAACCCCAAATGGGGAAATGAAAATGGCTAGTTTTAAATGAGCATATTGATATAAAAAGCATCTCTGAAGTAAAATGGAGAGAAGATAATCAGAGACACGTATTGCTGGAGTAGAAAGTAAATAGAAATGACACACTAAGTCATGACGTGGATGGGTGGGAGCATTAAGTCATATAAAGTATCTTAGCAAAAATAAAATTTGCTGGAGGCTGACATGGCATGCCGAAGTAGGGAAAGGTTTATTATATTGCGTTACTGAACACCTAGCCTATACGCTGACAGTGAATTCCATACTTTGAAGAAATGCTGGATCAAAAGGATCCTTCCCGTTGCCTGTTGTCAAGTTTCTACTGGACAACTTCACATGGATGCCTGTAGTTCTTGCACTGAAAGAGATAGTAAATGAGCGTTCCCGAGATGAATAATCAGGGACTAGAGAATTTGTAAAAGCAGAAAACAATAATGTTTAGAGATTTCACTTGCCTCTAAATATGTTGTACAAAAAAATCTAAGACATTCCACTGTACCCGTTAACATTAAAAAGATGGATTGTGAGAAAGATAAAATGTAAAGAAGCTAATTGAAGGGAGCAGCAACAAGGACAAAAATGCTTGCAGGTAACCTTGATACATTTACATAAACTATAAACTTAAGTGCTAATTGGAGAATACTTTCAAAATATTGAAAACATGTTAAACAGCAACCAGAGAGAAACTGTTAGAACTCACAGACATGCATGTCATGTCCAAATGAGGAAAGCAGAAGTAAATGTAAACTTGGCAGTATAAATGTAAAATTGCAATGAAACAAGCCAAACACATTTTGAGGGACAACTTGCTAATGCAAACCTACAAATAACCCCTGCCCGCCCCCCACACATCGGAATTGGGAAGTCTGCCAGAGAATGTTGGCGATAGCTAGGTAGGTAGATAATCAAAGTCACTGAGTGTAACAAGGCCATTGTGCAGAAAATCTGAATTAATTGTATGCATTTATGTTCACTGCAGAGAAGGTCAGGAAAATACCTACTCCACAGTCGTTGTTTATGGATGATAAATCTGAGGAACTGTCTCAAATTAAAGTGTCAATAAAAGACGTTTTGGAGCAAGTCAATAAAATGAATAGTAACAAGTCACCATGATCTAATGGCTTTCATCCAAATGTTCAAAGGAACTTAAATATGAAGTTGCTGAGCTACTAATAGTAATATGCAACCTACAATTTTGAATGAGTAGAAGGTGGAAAATGTGATGCCGGTGTTTAAAACGGGGTCTCAGAATGATTGTGAATTATGTACCAAGAAATATGACAATTGCATTAAGCAATTTAATAGACTTTATTATAAAGAGTAGAATTAGTGGACACACAGATAAATATATGCAATAAGCATCGAAATGGCTTGGAAACTAGAGGGATGACATGAGTCAAAAATCTAGAGTTCTTTGAATGTGTCAGTAAGCATGGGAAAAAGATGCTCCAGATGAGATAATGTAATTAGTACTATGAAAGAGATTATGACAAATTCTTTCAACAAAGACCCATATTGCCACCTTATTAAGAGATTGCTAGTTAGAAAGCGATGGTTTCTTCTTATAATGGAGTGTAGTTACAAAGAAAGTCCTGCAGAAGTCTGTGCTGAGTCTGTGCTGTTCAGCGTGTTCATAAATTTGAATTTCACAAACTCATAAATTATTCAGAAAATGAGACGACTATTGTAGCGACAAAGTTTGCAGACAAAACAAAGTAATGCCTAGTGTTTAAAATAGTCTGTGATGAGATTCTGATGGTACAATACTGAGTTTCTGGGTAATAAAATGGCAAATGAAATTCAGTGTCAATAAATACCAAGTGATGCATACAGAGAAAATGGTCTTAACTACACATACAGAATAATGACCTCAGAATTACCATTACTATTATCATTTAGCAATATCAGAATCACAGCAGATATTTCATACAGAATGTCACCTCAATGCTGAACACTGAAAAGGAGAAGTAGATGTTGAAAATTTAGAGGTAAGGTTTTGAGAACAAACACCAGAACTTTATTGCGCTACTACAATTATATGTTGCACAAGCTCGTTTGAAGACTACATGCAGGATTCATTCATTCTATTACAGCAAGGTGTAGCAGGACTAGAAGGGGTACAGGGAATTTAACCAGACATGGACCAGAGGCATGGGGCAGCTGTGCTATTAGAAAAGACAATGTAAATTAGGACGCTTTCCTTTGTAAAACAGACAGGTGTGAAGAAATGTGAAAATATCTACAAAATTGTAAATTATCACTCTTGTTACACTACAATTAAGGAGCACCAATTTAATTTAGCAGTTTAAGACAAAGACATGGAAGTGCTTTTTCCTACAGTTGATAAGTAAATTCTAAAACTCACCGCTATAGGATATTTTGAAAGGGAAACACAGAGATGGTTCCTGAAAGTGATGTAACTAAATTATGGAAAATAGGGCATGTATAGTTATTATTTTTAATGGTCTTAGTAAAACATCAGACCCAACGAGTCCCTACACTGCTGGCTGCTGCATGAGGGAAACATTCTGTGTGAACTCGGTCCTCTCTCGGTGATTTTTCAATACAGGACAGTGGCCAGACTGAGCAGTTCTGAAGTTGACTTGTCTCAAAGTTTACAAACGAACACGGAGGACCTCATTCTCAACGGCTTTCTGCACCCTTCCACATGCAGTCATCAGCACTCACGCAAAGAACATCTAATGTAGTGCCACTCTTCTTTGGAAGTGTACTTTGTTTGGCTGGAGTAGTATTCATTTTCTTCATAGTACCTTGTAAGTTGTTGTGTTTTGGATTTGTGCTGAAAACAGTGTCGATAACCCCGGGATGTTCCCGTCCCTGCTGAGCAGTGCTCACCCAGAGCCAAGGGCTGTTCTGCTTCTCCCCCCACCCCACCAGCGAGGAGCCTGGGGGGGCACAAGGGGTTGGGGGGGACACAGCCGGGGCAGCCGACCCCGACTGACCCAAGGGAGATCCCAGCCCGTAGGACGTCGTGCTCCCCATATAGAGCTGGGGGAAGGAGAAGGAAGGGGGGACGTTGGGAGCGATGGCGTTTGTCTTCCCCAGTCCCCGTTGGGCGTGATGGAGCCCTGCTGTCCTGGGGATGGCTGAACACCCGCCTGCCCACGGGGAGTGGGAACGGACTCCTTGGTTTGCTTTGCTTTCCCTATTAAACTGTCTTTATCTCAACCCAGGAGTTTTGTCACTTTTACCCTTCCGATCCTCTCCCCCATCCCACCGGGGTTGAGTGAGCGAGCGGCTGCGTGGGGCTGAGCTGCCGGCTGGGGTTAAACCACGACAGGCAGTTTTACAGTACTGACACACATGTAATGATGTTTCCAAACGGCGGTCTTGAGTCCAGTATCTTTTTTTCTGTGATGATTCAGGTACTTAGACACATTGTTCATTGCACAGGAATCCCTTCAATAATGGATCCTTTTAGCATTGTGCAAATTATTTTTTAATGGCTCATTGTACTGAAGAGCAAACAAATCCATTTTAACCAAAAATATCTGACATCGTTATAGGTTCAGATTCAGCACGCATTTTACAATTTTACTCCAGCTAACAGAGTGTATGTAAGGCAGTGCTTTCTTCCACATTGCAGGGATATCATGTACGTATTGTTTACTTATAGGGTAATATTAATACTTAATTATGTGTGAAGCAGTGACAAAGCTGGGTAATTACGCTGAAAGGACAATGTAATTATCTAGGCTCAGCCCTCTCCTCCCTTTGAGGAAATGAAGGAAATAGAAAAACTGGAAAGTTTATAGTCTGACAGCTGTACTTTATCTGCAAGGAATTTCCTCTGTGCTTGGACTCTCTTTGAAGTTACCAAGGGACTTGGCCTTCAGTCTCCTTTGTGCAATGTAGAGATACTTAATCACCTGCCAAATGAACTAACTGGAGTAACAGAAGCAGTCCAGCTGCAGTGGCATTATTATAAAGAGCTATCTTTAGGCTGGCTGCTCCATTTCATACAGTGTACAGGTCTATCCCAAGCACTGGGATTGCTAGTTCCAGAGAGACAAGTGAGACTATGGGCAAGGTGATTATCTTTTTTTGAGTACTGCTTCAGCAGAGCAAGGTTTTTGCTATGTTGCTTTTAAATTATAGGAATCATCACCAAGATACATATTTGGAAATACATGACATTTAAAAGGGAAAGATTATGTTCAGAACCAATTGTATGTACATGAAAGCGTTTCATTCTTTCATCCTTACATGTGTCCAAAGCTTTGGCATTCTGGAGCTCTCCTGGAAGGTTGTCTAAATTACACATTCCAAGCAAAGGAGGGATAAGAGGCTGGAAGGAGGGTACATGCAGGAGGAATGCTTCAGGTCACCACCAGGACGTGGGGATTTGTCCATTAGAAGTCAAATATGCCTGCTGTATCCATGTGCAGGTAGTTAGATTAATTTGAATAGGGGTTTCATAAAGTAGATTAGGTGAAAGAGATTTCCATGAATCTATTTACAATTTGTTTTTCCTAATAATAATTTCAGAATCAAAATTTCCAGTTCATACACACTGGTGAAAGAAGATGCTTAACTTCACACCTGAAATCTAAGTCAAATAAAAACTGCATCTGCATCTGTCAGTGTTACAAATTGTGATAAAATATCTAGGAACCAGGACTGATTTCTGTGTGGTGCTATTTTATATTGCCTCTGTCTCTGAGTAAGAGGGAAGGTGAATTAATTGAATACTGTTCTTGAAAAAAACATTTTTGAAAAAATTGTTTATAGTAGCAAATGAACCCCTTCCAGATAATGAAACCAACTGTATTTTTAAATTGTAATGTTATCTGGCCTAAAAACTGGGAAGAATATTGCAGTCCATTTTTCTTCTTGGATTAGGTTCAGGTCTATATTCCTGGAAGGAGTGTCTCAGTCTGTAGAACTTTCTGGCAGTAGCAACTCACTGCTCATGGATTTTGTCTAGGTGGTATCAGTGATATTTACTAGTTTAGTGAATAATAGTGACCTTATTCTTACAGAGTAAAATACATCTTTCTTTAGTATGTGTAATGACTTGCTGAATATCTTTGCAAAATAAAAAAAAAAAGTCAACATTTAAGAAAAGCAGTATGTAAGGGACCAAGTCCTCTCTCTAGAAGTGTCTGGTTTGTGTCCCAAATGATATTTTCAGCTCCTGTAGACAGATCTCCTTGAGCTGTAAGCATTTGTACTGTGATCGTTATTGTGGGAAATAAAAAGAAAGCGTTACCTGCCAGACAGCATCCATTGATAGCCATGAGAAATGAAGAGTCCTGGCTGGTCAGTGTATTCTGTGTGTGTCCTTCAGAGGGCAGGAGAGGAGGCTGACTAGATCTGACTGCATTTCTGGAGACCATGGGTTGTGTTCCCTAAGCTTTTTGGGTGTAGTGGTTTATGGCCTTCCAGGAGAGAATGATCAAGACTAACTGAAATGTTCAGATTTATTGGTCAGACTTAGGACTGGGCCACATCCCTTATAGTTCCATTGCAGTCTTACGGTGGTATTGAAAGAACAATCCTGAAAATGAGAATGCAGTTTGCCCTGTGAGACCAAAGGATTGTCCTATGAATTCTTGCCCTGGATTCGGCTGGGATGGAGCTAATTTTCACAGGAAGCTGGGAGGGGGCACAGCCAGGACAGCTGACCTCAACTAGCCAAGGGGATATTTCGTAGGGGATATTCCATACCATGTGACGTCATGCTCAGTATATAACGGGGGAGCGGGCGGGGGGTCGGGGTGGTACCGCAGCAGGGGACGTGGCGGGGCGTCGGGTGCTGGGTGGTGAGCAGCTGCACTGTGCGTCACTTGTTTTGTGTATTCTTTTATTAGCACTATTGTTATTACTGCAACTTCTCTCCTTGTGTTGTCCCAGTGAACTGTCCTTATTTAACCCACGAGGTTCTACCTTCTTTTTTTTCTCCTTTCTGATTCTTCCCCCCCATCCCACCGTGGGGGGGAGTGAGCGAGCGGCCTCGTGGTGCTTTGTTGGCGGCTGGGCTTAAACCATGACAGTTCTCAAAACTGAAATGAGGTTTGAACCGAAGTCTGATGTTAACAGACTAATTTCCATGTTGTGTCACATCATGGACAGCTTTAATTTCCATGTAACGAGAGGAGATCTGAGTCTAGGCTGAAGATATGTTTTTGTTTCCCGTTCAGGCTGCAGAGGTAAAGTTTTCACATTTAGAGCTGGAGGTGGTGTATTTTGGCCCAGCATCAACCTGCATGCATTTCTTTGTGCTTAATTATTTAGGTAGTGTCTTTGATTCTTTTTCCCTCTAATGTTGACATTTCACCTAGATTTTGCTGAGGTTGATATTTTTCTCAGTGATACTGGCTCTTTCTTTTGAATGTTTCATTCCTAAAGCAGAAGCAGTGAATTTAATTGCATATTAAAATCAAGGATATTTGCTTTTTTGATTTAACTGTCAAAATTATTTTTTTATAAAGCCTTTCATTTTTTATATTTTTTTATAATAGGTTGCAATTTTTTTTCCCAGCCGCAAGTCCAAAGAACCGTTCTAGGCACTTAGGAAGGAACAAGCACAGTCCTTTCACTGACTTGCTCTGCCTGTTTAGTAGTAATGGCCAAATTTTAGGCATCTGTGCCCAATGAGTACCTTCAGTGAAGCTGCTAGGAACTGGCTATTAAAATCCATCCCGTAAGTTGGAAATTCTGTGGCAGTTCCCCCAAGTGCAGAAGAGACCAACCTCTGGTATTGCTGCACTGAAAGGCTGAATGATCCGGCGTGTCACAAACTCCCCATCCTCTACTGCCCAACTGGGCAGGTACCGCTTGTGCCAAAGTTTAATAATAGCGTTTAGATGATAACGGAGTTTGGCTTCGTAAATAATGGGTTTGTAGTGTTCCGTGGTTAACAGGCAGATGAAAGCACATATCACTTCACTTGAAATCCATACTTGACAGTTTTGAAGATTGCAAGTCTTTTTCAGGCAAATTATTTCGATATCCTATTCCCTCTGGATGTTTGTAAAGACATGCCGTAGCTAAGATGGCATTGCTCTCTTGGACATATAGGTTGTGGCCATAATCTGGCATTCGTCAGATCTCCCGACAGGCTTATGCATGGCTGTTTACATTTACAGGCCCTAATGCATTCTGAACATTTAATTGGCTGTGCGGATGTTCTGTCTTTAGCATTATTTTCATATACAGCTTTCTGTTTGACAGAATATTGCTGTTGTAACTACTAGGGAAACTAACCGGTAATAACTGATGCTATTACCAGGCAGTTAATTTGCAAAAGGCCAAGAATTAACAGTTTTGTTATTTATGTGGCACACTAATTTTCTGCAAAAGGAAATCCACATTGATGAATAATTTAAATCCCAGTCTCCCTGCAAGTCTATAATCACGTGCCCTACAGAGACTGGAGTACATTCTACTGTGAGCATTGTGCAAAAGATTAGTAGCTCCGTGGTGGCAATGCTGCTATAACAGTGTGAATTGCACTTTTAATTTGTCTTCCCATCTGACAGAGCATCTCATTATACTTTACAAAATCTATTTTAAATTATACTTTTTAAATTCTCAGTTGAAGGATATTTACATAAAAAAGGTGAAGATTAAATAAATTGTTTTAAGTCATATCAGCAAATCATTTTAATGAGAACGTCCTTTCTTCTTGCATTTGGAAAAGAATGTGCATTTTATTCCCACCATATTTAGTTCCAGTCAGTCAAAACCAGCAATGACTGGATAAAATTTTTTTACAATGCAGTCTAGATGTGAAATGTGTGATAAGCTCTACTTTGTGTCATAAAATTATGCAGGCTCTCTAATAACTAACTTGTTAGCTATCTTAGGCTGAAAAGCATTTTCTACAAAATCTTATATAAGACGAAAACTTGTTTTTTTCACAAGTAGCACTGAGCGGAAATTATTACTTTTTGTTAATCAGATTAAATTGTGAAGGAGTATACACACAAGGTCCTTAGGCACACATTTTAAATAACAATATTACATTTCTTTCACTCCTTCTTTTTGCACTATTTGCTCTTTCTTAACTACATTATTGAAATTTAGGAAGCATAATAGCCAATCTATTTAATGGCACATTATTATCTTCCCATAGCATAATGCATACTATTCATTCTCCCATATTATTCATTAATCCATTATATTTATTCTCTCCTAGTCTTTGTGTAACTATGTAGGGAATCAGACTTCCGCTGTACAAACGAATAACATTTTGCAATATTCAAAGATCCCAATTAATATCACTGACCTGTTAATTTGATGGTTCAGTTGTTGGTAAGGTTGCATGTTACTTGGACGCTATTTGTTACAGCTCTTTATTTCTCTGGGCATCAGCTGTTAGAGTTAGTACTGCGCTTGAGCGTGGTTCAAAAGCCGTGGATTGACAGTCTCAAAAATATTACAAACTCACTGAAAATAAGAGTGATTTGTTAATAGCCAGTGGACATTTATATAAGGCTTCTGTGTGAATAAGACTGTATTTATGTGAAACAATTGTATTTCATGCTTTCTCTTACAAAATACACGGGCCAGGTCCTTGGAGGTACGGGGAGGTTTGGGAGGCTGGTGCCAGGGCACTTTGCGTCTAGCGGTTCTTTTCCAGCAGAACACACCTCGTGGGCTGTAGCTGCTGCTGTGGCCGCGGCCGAGGGCTGCCCGTGCCGCGGGGGCTGGCGGGAGCTCACGTCGGTGGGGGACGAGCTCTGGGGTCGGTCAGGGCAGACGGGCTGCTCCAACGCGCGTCCCTAGCTGTATTCCTCTGCTCTCTGCGGGTTGGCAAGAGGTGGTTCTACTGCTTTTTTACTTTTGGGGTTTTTTTTATTTGCACACAAGTTATTCTAAAATATTACTTTACGGTTATTAATGATTGGCAAGGCACGGTGTTTGGGTTCAGATCCAGATTTGAGCTTCGGAGAGTGCTGGGAGATATTTGGACCTACATTTCTGATCTATGTCACCTACTGTTTTTTTTCATGTGTCTTGTTTGCCAAGCTACAAAAAAATGAGCTTATGTAAATCCTTTATTTTCTACACCTTTCTTTTAGGTCACACTTCGTTTTGCAGCACCCATAGATTTAGCTTGGCAGTTAAAGTAGAATTAATTTAAAAATAAGTTTTTATTATATACCTTTCTGTATTGCTGTAAATAACCCATATTTAAAACTAAGAGGAGAAGATATGTATAACGAAAGGGTAAATAATAAAAAGTCCAAAATGGGCACCAGTGTTTATTAAGACCTTGTGTCTCCCAGGAGCTGAAGGTGTGGTCCCAGTTTGGCAGATACTGGAACATGTGCTGAGTTTTGGATACAAAAAGTTGTCCCGGTGCAGAATTCTAGGCTAGAGTGCTCAACCCTTTGCATTATTTGGCCCCTAGCTGTGTACGTGCTCATGAGCTGATCTTCTATGTGTATACTGAACAGCGATTAGACTTCATAAAGCTATGCAAGCATTTTGGAAAAGAAGTCTCACTACAGTTTTAAAAACAACTTCCACCATCTGCTTGGGAAAAGCAGTGGGTCGGTTTCTTGTGAACTTGGCAATTAAATATGCTAAAATATAGTAGTAGCAGGATAAAATGTTTGCCATACCTATTAAGAACGAAAACTAAAATCCAGCTAAATAACACCAAAACCTCAGACAAAGAGCTGCCATCTGGTTACCAAGTAAAAACAAAACTCTTGATACTTGTAGAACACCCTCATTGGAATAGATTTTTAGTGAGGAATTTTAAAGCAACAGGAGATAAATTCTGATTAGAAAAGCAAATTTCTTATTTCAAGTCTTTAAAAAGCTGTAAAATACATAAGTCTGTATATTATGTGCTCTTTTATTTAGACTGTGTTTTTCTGGCTCTAAAGAGGACAGCAAAAACTGCAGAAATTTCAGCAGTTCTCTGATCTTACACAGATTGAGGTCTGCACAGAGACACAGTAGACTTAGTGCTCCAGCTCTTGGAATAATGAAATCAGAGCTTTCACCTAGTGAAATGTCATTTCTGGTCCTAACAGTAATAAAAGAATGCTAGCAAACATGGAATACCTTCTAAGGATATGTCAGGACTTCAGATATTCTGGAAAATGGTGCTGAGGAATAGACTCGCCTCTAAATCTCAGTGGGGTGTTCAGTTTCCAGAGTCAGTGCCTTGAGGTATTCCATCAAGAATAATTTCAGTGGAGAACTCTGTGTATGGCAGAAGAAGAATACGGTGAACATGACGCTCTCCACCAAATGCATCTCTGTAGCTGGCATAGGTTAGGTGTGCCGTTCATTGCTGCTGCTCCTACCAGGAGGAGGCAGTTGTCATAACCGTGTGAAAGGAGGAGATCACAGCTCTTTAATATGCTCTTGCTGGGTAAGTAAAGGACTCCATGAGTGGGCTTCAGCTCATCTAGCTTTAGACTTCTAGAAGGCAGCTCTGTCTGTCTACACTAGTTTCTCTAACTCCTTTTATAATGAATGGAGGGAAACTTGTAATTGCAGAGATGATTCAGCAGCCCTTGGATACCTCTGTTAAGCTGCTGTGAATCAGCTCCTGAATCTGTCTTTGCCCCTCCATCAACTATAAGAGAAATGTAGACGTTTAGATACTTAATCTTTAAAATGTTTTAGCTAGAACAGGTGAATCCCAGCTTATGTGGCTAAAACTATGTTGGCTGTCTACGAAGAGCAGAGTAGGGAGCGGCTGAGGCTGCAGCTACCTTTCCAGCACTGTGCTTGCAGACTGTTCCCAAATAGCCTTTCCAAACTTTTCTTTCCTGGATAATGTTTAATTGCTATGATTAAAAGGACAAAGGTACATAGCTCAACATGGTGACATGTCCTTAAGTGTTCTGAACCAGTTTGGCTGAAGGTGTTCTTGCCAATTCTGAGCTAACGATCCTTTTTGGTAGTGTGACACTCATAGTCTTCTCTCCCTTGGGGAAGGAGGTGGAGGAACCTGTTGTTAAACTCTCAGCTTTTCTTCTAGATGTTCATCCCTCTAAAGATGCTTCTGCAGTCTCTGGAGTGCCAGATGTGCCTGCAGTTATAGGGGCCTGCCTTTCCTCTGACTTAACAAATTCTGATGTGATGCCGAGATCAAATCCCTGACCTTGACTTGGCTGAGAGAGTGGCAATCTTTGCGGTCAGAAAGTTGTTACACATCATAGTCAAGTGTGTCAGCTACTGAACTGAAAAAGTCCTCTGATAATATCTCTTGTATTTCAGAGATTATCTGCACTTTGTCATTGGATTCAGAAATGATTTTGTTGCCCACAATCAGCAACAGATCTCATTTCTTTACTTCGAGATGATGTCTTCAGTGTTTTGGGGTTTACTCTCTGGTTAGCTCTTCAGTTTAGCTGAGGCAAATCTCTTATAAATACATCTAATTGCATATTTACAAACACGGCATCAGCCTGCTTTAGTAGAGACACACTGAAAATTTAGATATTTTAAAAGTTAACTGCTTCTGTTTGTTTGATATACTGTGCATAGGAGGTCACAGCCATGAAGCTCAACTAGATCTTTAATAATCTTTTATGAAAGAGCTGCTTTCAGGGGAATAAACATGCAAGTAATGTCTGGGTGCTTATTTCGAACCTTCAGTGTGTGTCTGCTGTGTAGGTTCTATGCAGCCTTGTGGACAGTAATTTTTCTCTCATCTCATGAAGTGTTGAAAATTTCTGCAATTTTCATAAAAAGTTGACAGGCTTGTAGTCACTGAGTATGTTTTCAACTTATGTTAATACTACTCTGACAATCAATGGCACAATCAAAAGCAGTGATTCCATTTCCTAAACCCAGACTACTTTCCTCCAAACTACTGTCTACAAAATATCTAGATGGACTTTCAGAGAAATGATAAACATACGCATCAACCATTATGGCACATTCAAACATTTGTCATAAATACCCTCTCCTTGCTCAATGGATGTACAGAGCAAAATTTAAGAGTAAAATCAAGTCAAGTTATTTGCAGAAAAGTTGAAAATTTCAGATTTATTTAAAGCATATTGACAGTGTTTATGTGCTATTCTGGAGAAATAAATGATCATAGAATTGAATGTTCTCTTTGTCAAATTGTGAAAATCCAGTATTTTGTCTGAAAATTAAATTTTGCCTGCCAGACATGAGTATGCTGTTAAAACTTGAACATGAGAGATACCAGAATTCTGCATGGCATGGTCATCAGAGGTTTACATTAAAAGATGTCAGCTGATAGGGGCAGAATAGCTGTTTAATGAGGACTCTTTTAAGTCCATGAAGAAAAGTCTCATTTGTTCCATGCCCTGTACACCTTGGTAGTTATTATGGTGGAAGCAAGATCAATGTTCTACTCTTTCCTGGTTATGATGTTCATAAATTCTGAGGCATTCTGCATTGTGCTGAAGTAGTGGGTACATTTAAGAGGGTAGGTAGATAAGCATGGCTCAGATTTCTTTTTAGTAAGTCTAAACACTTGGCTCACCTTACTTTGATTGCTTCTGGAAAGCCTTTATTTTAAAAAAAAAAAAAAAATCAAAAAACCATAGCTCTTTCCTCTCATGCTACTGGAAAAAATGCTAGAGAGGTAAGAAATATGGTTTCTCTCACTTTTTTAATATAATGGCCATTATGAACTTAAATACTTCTTGTAATCACACTGAATATTTTTCAAGAATCAGAGTTTGAAGAGACATTAAGTAGATTTTAAATCAGCATTGCACAGCAAACCAGCTACATCATAGGCTCATAAATAGAGAGATGAATTATTTCCTTGATTCTTGGATTGTAATGGCATTTTGGTGTGGTGTCTTTTTTTGATGAAATGTAGCTAGGTGATTCTTTTTCTGATGAACTGTGAGGTAGGCAGTTGCTCTCTACTGATTCTTCTATTGATAGAAAAATAGTACTTCTGGGAATGTCAATTTGAATCATTTCTAATCATTCTGATACTTTGATTTCTTGGCATGCATTATTGAATATGTAGTTAAGGGATATCTTTCACACTTTTTTTTTTTTTTACTGTGTAGCTGTAACACCTTTTCTTAGTGCTTGAAGTATGCTGTGCACTGACTTTTAAATTGTATCTCCAAAATTTGCTTTAGCTGTAACCAACTAATGCATAATTCTATAGGTACTCTAGAACTCTGCAAAAACCAGGGGAAACTGCATATGGGATTTTACAGGGACTAGATTAACATGTATATAGTATCATCCGCTGTTTGGGATAGATTGGTCAAAAATTAGCAGCTGGAACTTAGTCTTTGGGTCTCGTACTGAGAGGTTGCAGTGGCTTCTTTCAGCACTATCTAGTGCTTTCATGGCATGGGTTTGTCCCACCTTCTTCCTTCACACATGCTCAGATACAATGCCCGTAGCTGTGGTTATCTGTATTGGTCCCCAGAAGTGCTGAGAAAAGGAAGCAGGATGGGTAAAAGTAGGACAGCTAAAGAATTGTGCAAGACGTTCATTGTAAAGCTCCCTGGTTGCAGCATACGGACTAAGGTTCTTCTCCAGTAATGCAGGGCCGCTTTCCTCTTCTACTTGAAGGGATTTGAGTTCACTTTTGCATGCTTATGTCGTTGTCTTAATGACTGCACCATATAGTTTTCACTTCTGTCTTGCACAAGGCAGAGTTGAACCGAGTCTTTCGCCTGAGGTCAGTGTTGTAACCACCAGAGCAGAAGGCTGCCTGAGATAAGTCTCCTGCGGTCTGTCCTCATGGCGCTTGTACACTACAGAGATATTAAATAGTCTTCGAATCAGGGACTGACTTTTTAGCGTGATGGCTGCCTCACTCAGATCATTCAGCTTTCAGTGGAATACAGGTCTTTTCTGTCTGTTCTGATGTATATTTAATCATCTCCTCAAATTGGACCACCTTCAACCAGAGAACTTACAAAACTGCTATAATTCAAGAACAGATTGTGACCAAAAGCTGAACATGAAGTAAACCCATGTTTTATTTCTAAAACTCACCTCTTCCAATATGTAGAAACCATATTCTGCAGTATGTCAGGACATTCACGAATGACTCCAAGCTAAGTGAAACTAAAGCACAGCTTCTATGACAATATTTTTTTATCACTTTGTCTAGATTTCAAATAACGTGGTTTTCATAAATGGCCTTAAAGATTGATTTCACCTGCATTGAAAAATACCACTTTTGGGGTTATAAGAGCTTAATGTTTTGTATTTAGATAACTTTCAGAATCAAGGATTTAGTTGCAATTGGGTTAAAATAAAATGTGGAAATACTGAAACCGTTTCGGGCTGTTGGCAGTCTATCTACTTGCCTCACCAGTTACATTGCCCCATTGAGACTGTTCCCTGTGCTTCCATTCTACCTCCTGATTTGCACTTTTTCTCCCTGTCTGCATTACACTCTTTCCATGGGACTGAACAATCATTACGCCTTGTGGGAACAGTCTGTCTCCAATTGCCAGAGTCCAAAGGATCATGTTCTGGTGGAGGCAGTGACCACCACACCCCCAGGGCGATGTTGGTGTAGATACATACAGAGGAAAGGGCAGAAGAGGTGAGGTTCTGTGGAAGCTCAAGATCTCAAGGTATCATTTAATATTCATCAAATTTTTATTTGATAAAACCTAAATGCAAGTGGTTTTCTGTTTTGCTGTTGCTGAAATACTTTTTGGGGGGTTGGATGCATTTTGTCTTTGCATTGAACAAAATATTTGACCAAAAGAAAACATCTTATTTCTTTTACAGACAGTATAAAGTAGCAGAACAAAGGCCTAGTCTTAGTGCTCAAAAATGAGAAGAAACAGCTGCTTCTGTACAAAATTCCTTTAAGACATAGGTCACCTGTGTTTAGATCTCTCTTTTTTCCCTTAAGAAATTTGATCATGCAGTGAAGGTGGGAACGGCTTGCTCCAAAGATTATCTCTTGATGCTTTTTCTGTTTTGTATCAAACATAATTATTCAGAGAAAGAGTGACTGCAGTCTGGTGGGTGGGACATTCACCTCGGAGGTGAAATATACATTTTTGATGTTGCAATGAATAATAAAGGTTTCTAGGGACAGCATTAGCTAAAGAATCCGAGAGTACCATACACTGCTGCATACTCATCGGGATATTTTTCTGGAAGATGAAGGTTCATATTCCTTCAGCTACTTTCAAGGACCCAAACGTGGATTTTCCATATTCTGGATGAATGACTTATGCAGTATTATTAAATTAAAAGCTCTGTTGCTGTGTCCTTCATCTTGTGTATTTAGTTTGATCTGGTTTTTTTCCTTCTCACAGTTGTCTATGTGACTTCAGTGCAAATTTGTGCATAATTTTTAATCAATGTAACTGTATTTTCTCAGCAAGCAAGCTATAGAACTTTCCTCCTGCTATAAAGAAATTAATTGCATCCCTCTTAATGCATTTCACAAGCTGAAAAGAAGAGTTAGGGTGTTTTTTTAGTTAGTTTGAACTAAAATTCTCTTCTGGATTTGAACTTTGCTACAGCACTGTGATTTTCCGATCTTAAGTTTTAATGTGGGCTCATCTTTATTTTTATCCCCTACTTTTCAGATCATTAATGCATATATACCTATTGGTATCACTCAAGCTGGAAGACAACAATAATAAAACACAGCATTTTCATTTTAAAATAGCTTTGGCAAAGGCCATATTTAGAGGAACAGGCCAAAATAGAAAAAAAAAAGTTATACTGAGGCTCAGAGAAGAACTTTTTTGGTGTGGAGTCTCCTTCTCGTACTGCCTGTAGATGAGTCTTTCTGAATTACAGCAATCATGAGAAATGTCCCATTTATCTTTTGCCTCACGTAAAAGATTTTCATTATAGCTGAACAAAGAATTGATATTTGATGAGCTTAATCTGGCTGACAGTACACTGCAAATATATAGTGGTTTATATTTATGGTAGCAATATATTTTGGGTGAGTTGCTTTCCCACTACATTCCATTGTTTGTTCATGTAAATGCTTTGCCTATCTTGCAGTTAATGAGATGATGAATAGTTTGAGATGACTGCTAAACTTTCAGGTCATGGGATGCAATTTAGGTTCATCAGCTCTACTTTATCTTAGGTGAAGTACAGTGAAAACACAGGATTGGAAAACGATACTGGTCTCATTTAGTGTGCGAAGAAGTGTCCTTTAGACACTTATTTTCTTTCAACTAGATTTTGGTCCTCCTTGTTCTACTGAAGAAGCTTGAATTGCCACCATCAAATACAACATATTAGACTGGATATACAATAGCAACCCAGCTACCACTGAAAATACCTAAACACAAGAACTTTACAAATTCATGGCTCTTCTTTTCTCTGTAAATATTTCCGTGAGAATTCATCCTCATTCCTGCTGTTCACAGGAGACTGGGTCTTAGCAGCATTTGGGTTTGACAGTGAAAACAAAATATGCATTGCTGTGATACCAGCAAAGCAGGAAGGGGCACCTACTATTACCTATTAAAAACCAGAAGAAAACAAAAGAAGTAGTCTTATTTGAGACCCTTTTATTTCCATTTATCTTAATGGCTTTTTGTTAAAGATACGTGTTTCTCTGGTAAGTAATTTTCATCGTTTAGGCAGCATTTTTTTAATTCACTTGTGGGCCAATCCATCTTGACCTTGAAATTTCGTTTTCATTTTTCTCTGTGAAATTTCAAAACTCGCATAGGGAAATGAGGGGAAAATTCCCCTTTCCAGAATTTGTGACTTGTTTTATGCAAATTCTTTATATTCCCAGTTGGGCATTTATATTAATTAGACATGAACAACAATGATGTAAGTGAATTTATCATAGTTAATGTAGGTATTCAGAATAAATTTCCATACAGCATCTGTAGATAATTTGGGAAAAAAAAAGCATAAAATAAATACGTAACCTCCACTGATTATTTCCAAACCAAAAATTTGGCAATACTTGCCAAATGTGATTGTCCAGAAATTTAGGTTCATCTTTCTCAAGTTCTCAGGACTTTAATACATGAAAATGGATCCTTTTATTTTGTTGCCTTTAGAAATCACATTTTCTCTGCAACTACAAAGGATAATTAAAATTGCCGTTCTTATCTAATTATTGGACTCTGGGAGCTTTCAGAGAAACACCAAATATCAAAGGACTCGAGAACACTGGGGGACCTGTGCTTGCTTCACTGTGCAATAGGGGACTGAAATGGAGGCCCATCGTTAGCGACCACGACTGCAAATTATGCAAGGAGGAATGTAAAAACAGCAAACATCCTTCCTTGTATCAGTGCCATAAGAAGAGTTTTAACCTTTCACTGGCAAGGATTATGGCAAATGCAAGGCAGATAGCTGTTAAAATGAACTAGAATTAACTGATGCAGAAGGAAATACACATCAGCTTAGACTGCACTTTGTTTCTCTTCAAGTTATGAAAGCTGCAGTGATTTTCCAAAATTAAAAGAACATATAATGAACTGCTGATCTCAGTATCATACATATAGTTTCCTGCAAGTCTGGCAAACACATAATCATTTCCTTTGATGATGATGGCAGTGCAATATCTATAATTGTGACTGAAATGGTATGGAAATATTATGATATCAGGCTTTTTCTTAGTAAGTAATGTATGTACAGTATTATACTTGTGCCCTAGTAAATTATAATGCTCTCTTATTAAAATTAAATCATGATTTCACAGAAACAACATTCTAAACCTCTCTATCTCACCATTTATCTTTAGAAGTTTGGGTAGTTTTCTGCTGTCTGTCGTTTATGGCTCTTCCTATGTTGCACTAGCTGATTCTTATCTAAAGACCCTTTTCAAGTCTTGGTCATTTAGAGAATAATGCTGTCTTAGTATAGGAGACACATGGAAAGCCTTTCTAAGACAGCACTAAAAGAATTGTAGTGGACTGTACTGCTCTTGTATGTTACTGAATTTAGGTTGTTATTGACAGCAGAATAGGCATTATTTGGCTTAGTTCCTAGACAGTTGCAATTAATTATTATAAAATGAGGAATGAAAAGAAAAAAAAGATCTCTCTTTAATCATAAATATGGCAAACACTGTAACGCTGTAACCCCTTCTATTGAAAAAAGATGCATGGAAGCCTGAACATCCTTATGTCTAATACTGGTGCTGTTAATGCAATTGTTATGAAAGTATAATGACATAACCTTCTTTAATAATGAAATAGAAATGAAAGTAAATAATTTGTTTTGTTCCACTGAGCATGCATAAGAATGCAAATGCAAAGTTTGTTAGAAACAGTTAATCCTGTTGTAAATATGGTAACATCTGAGGATTTTCGCAGCCAAATCTGTATTAAGGAACAAAAAACCTCTTGAGTCAGATTTAATTTACTCTAATAAACTTCTAATTTAAGGACACTTTGCATTGCTAGGCTGGAATAAAAGAATTTTAATCTAATTATGAATATGACCTTTATTTTTTTGGATAAAGTCAACTGAAATGTGCTTGGGCTCGGTCCTTAACTCTGGTCCTGCCTGCCAGAACCACACGAAGCCAGTGCCTTCCCTCGGGGCCGGGGACGCAGAGGGGTGGGCAGGGCCCATCCCACCGCCAGGCAGTAATTTCTTAGGCTTTCCCTTTTTGGCCCGTTGTTTTCTGTTGTTCATCTAAAAGGGTCAACCGGTGCGTCTTGAAAGTGTGGTTACTGGTAGCTTGGCTACCGGACTTGGGGAAAACCTGTCAATAATCCAATGACTGAGAATGGCAGGTATGGAGCCAGTAAAGCTCCAGTTTGACAGCTTTACAATGGATTGTACTTTCCTTCGACAGTAGAGTTGCTTGGAGATTAGGTAATACTCAGTGTGAAAAAAGACGGCAAAGCTCTTGTCTTTAATTTTCTGCATTGAAAGACAAGGGGTTTGCTGTTTCACAAAAAGGAACAATTCACTGAGTAATTTGAAGTAATTTATTCTGTACTCCATGCTCTAAATTAGGGGGATGTACCGCAGGTAGCTGTACCCTGGTTTTGGCACACAAGCTGTCCTTCCCTTTGCTGTGGTGTCACGGTAGGAATAATGGCCCTAAAATGCAGATCAGAACTTGTTTCAGGGCCTTCTGAGTGACAGGTCCCTTTCAACATGCCGTTGAGATTTGCTGAGGATCTGAAAATGCTTTTCAGATTAATCACAACCAGAAGGGCATCTTATCCAAGTATAAAATAATGACGATAATTATCTCCTTCCTCATGAGATTATAGGGCTGCATCTATATTAGCAAATAGTTTATCCCTACAGAAGTGATTTGTACACCCAAAATGTTGTTTCTGAGGGCGTGATGTCCACATTATATTCATTTAGTGGAGAAGGAGGTTGTTTTTGACTAGCTCTTGTCCCCTGAACTGGACACCTCTAAACCGTTGGAGTGCAGTAGATGCACTCTCAGGGTCATCTTCTGCTTTATTTTCATCTAAAAGGGATTACTTTTGTGTCCTCCAGAATCATTCCATGATGTGATCCAGATCAGCGTAAATGGAGACAACTTGAAAGTTTCTTTGAAAAGTGCAGTCCAGCTCCAAACTAAAATGCTAACATAAATGCACCTCATAAAAGTCTCTGATCCAGGGCACTAGAGAAACAGAACACTTTTATTTGTTTTATTTGTTTTGTCATTCACCCTCCTGTTGTGCTCTACCTGCAAATCCCAACTACGTGGCATGCAGCAAGAAACTGGGCACAGACTTGGAGGAAGCCAGGTTAAGACTGGCTGTTTAATGAGCTCCTGGCCATAGGAAAATGCTGTTGCAAGGCTGGCATAGTACATGCCAAAGCGAGGGCATTGTTTCTCGAGGTAGACTCACTTTGATGAAACTCAGGATTGTATGGTCAATATGGCTTTAATGTAGCTGCCGGTACCCTTCGAAAGAGGGTGTTTGAAAAGGGGCTGGGAAATAAATCAGATTTTGCAAGGAGGCCTGGGTGCCATTTAGATACTTCAGCCGTCATTAAGCAAATCCTGGCCCGACTTGAATCCATTCCTAGCAAGCCATCACAGGAATACTCTGAATTTTTTTTCAATATAAGCTGGTTATTAAAAATTTCTTACTGTTTCAGGACACTGATGAGGAAATAGAGCTTGAGAGGAGACTTCAAAATTGTGTGGCATATAGCATGATTCTCAACACAGCATTAGTTATTATAGTCTATGTGACAGATTAGATAGCATGGCAGGGCCAAAACCCCACCAGTATTTGATAAAACCCTGTGCATAGACAGAAAAGCTGCTGTAGTTTTCTACAAGTAAGTTAAAAATTTAGATTTTCCTTGTGTGCCTGTGGGGGCATACCTCTGCTGAGTACAACGTTCTGTATCTGAATTAGCTGCTGGACTTTGAAGGTTGGTTGTGCAGCCTGGTTTCCTTTCTTTAGCATCTCTCAGAGTGAGAGAAGTCTTTTCCTATGCACTAGCTCAGGAACAGAAATTTGCATTATGAACCAGGTCCATATTTTGGAAGACCCTGGTCTAACTTTGGTTTCACTCTTTTTTTCCCTGGAAGTGGTGCCTATGGTGGCTGTGACAAATGAGCATGTGTTAGGACTTGACATTAAAAGAGCGGAGGAATGTGTTCCAACTCTACTTCAACTAGGTTTACTCCCAAGCGACAACTCTCCTGTCTTCGTAGTGTGTTATGTGAGCTCTTAGAGCTATTTTGGTCATTGCACAAGCAAGCCTCATATTTTTCTGTGATTTGAGCAACGTGTCATTTTTTATTTACACTTGAACCCTTGCCTTCAAGTGTGGCCCAAAATGTGTAGGAGTCAGGTATAAAACATAGATTGGGCTCAGAGCTACCTATTATTTGTCAGAAGTGCTACTATGCCTACTGACAGGTATAATTGTCATGAAAATAGCAGGGGGGAACTTAGTCTGAGTCTTGCTTCCCTGTTCATCTGCGGAGGTCTGTCACACTGTTATTTGCCAGAAGAATTCTTTGGAAAAACAAAATTTAACCTTCAGTAGAGAAGTCATGCAGTAGAATCTGAATGGTTCCTGTGAACATACTAAATTTCAGGTCTGGCAAGATAGTGTAATATAACCATAGCACTTCATCCATATTCTTACACCCATGTAGGAATCCCAGAATTAGTCTTGCAGTATTGCTTGAAAGACATTATGTTTAAGATGGTAGTCACTTTAAATGGATTTAATGATAACAGAAATTTTTGAATTAATGTATTCACACTCTTAAAATACTTCTAATGGTATTGTTTCTTCTGTTTTTATCTTAAAATGCTTAATTAATTTTTGAAAGTACATAGGTTTTCTTTTTTTCTACATTTGGACTCTTGCAGAAAACAAGACTCCTTCATATCTTGACAGTTGGGATGCTTGCCAGTTTTATGTTTTCATGATGTCATGTTAAAAACAGGATGACAATAGGAAGATTTTCAATTTAAAGCAGGAGTGATAGAAAAGAGAGCGAGGGAGTCTTAATCATGGAATACTCACCCATGCCCAACAGTATGACTTTAATCCACTGAAGTTAATCAAAAAGCAATTTTAGTGCTGGATGGTCCACCAATACAGTACTTTGACTGTTTGGGTCATCTTAAATTTTATGACACAGAGATGGCAATTATGTCTTGAAGATGTTGAAAAATAAGGATGGATATTCATCTTAATCAGAAGTCCATCATCATGGCCAATTTCTGGATGGAACCCAGCGTGGGTACAGGTCATTAGTGAGGAGCCTCACAGTTTTTTTCACAGGATATCACAGGCAGAAATGCTGTGACTTTTGTTTTTTTGAGGAGAGTGAAGTGACTTGGAAAAAACCACTACACTAATGCACTTGGAAAGAACTTGCTTATAGTTTTCTTCGTGAGCACTTGACTTCCTATACTAATGTACAAAAAAAGGAATCATGATACTGGTGTAGAGACAAGACTGGAAGAGACTTCCCAAATCACTGAGCTGAGTGTCCTGATCCTGCCTGCTGGCAAGATATCATCTAATCCATTTCTTATGGATATGTTTCTTGCCCTCACTGTATTTATTTCCTTTCCTTGATTTCTCTGTTTCCCTTCAACCTTTGCTTTGCTCCACAAGCCAAGCTCTTTCAAACTCCTCCTGTGGTTGATTCTTCATTCCTGTGACCATCATGGAAGACTGTACCCGTATGTTTTGTGGGTTCAGTTTTTCTTTCGTGAAGACGGTTGGCCAGAATTGTATAGATTAGTCTGAATCATAGTTTAAGAAAATTTATACTTGCCCTTCTGTATCTTTATTAGAAATATATAATTTAGTAATTTATAGGATTTGCCCTTTTCACAGCCGTCTCATGTCATATTGAAACTGATGTGCTCTTGGTGATCAACTAAAATAAACTAGTTATTTTTTACACGTGTTGTTTCAAATGATGAATTCCCAACTTGTAGCAGAAATGCTAGTAATCCCTGATACTCCCTTTCAGTACTACTTGCTGTTATCGCACCTGGATCCACCTTTCAATTCTTGTAGTGATCCACAGAGTCTTCGGCTTAATGTGTAAATTCCAGTGTGACACTGTAGAAAATGCTTTATCTAAATCCAGACAAATTATATCTACTTCGTTTCTTTGTCTGGAATATCAGTTATCTTATCAAAAAACCTGTCAGGTTAGTCTGGCACAATCTACCCTTGGTAACACTGCTACATTTTATCCTATGTTCTATTTACTCCTCTGTCTTTAATTTATCTTTTTCTTCAAAGCCTGTTCTAAGCTCCTGCAAACTGAAGAGGTCAGACTAATAGGCTTATGCTTGCCCAGATCATTTTCGTCCTTCCTTTTAAATATAGGCACTTCAGTTGCCATTCTCCGCAAATATTTGATGCTTTCTCTGCCTGGATAGATTTGGAGGCTTATCTCTGCCACTGCAATGGCCTTTATAAAATCAGAGTATACCTAGTGATTCAGGTCTCAGTAAGACATTTTGTTCAAAGCCCATTGAACTGTTATCCTTTTTTTTTAGTTAAACTTTTGATTGGTTAGTGAGATATGAATAAAGAAAATTTAAATAACCATCTGCAAGAGGATCACATGTAGGATATAAGCAAATACTACTGCCGTGATGATTAAGTGAATAGCTAGTAACCCCTACAACTTAAAGCTCCCTTAGCACAGAAACTGGGAGAGAAAAAGTTTAAAGTGGCATAATAATATCAGAGAAAATGATATGAATTGGAGCCTAAGTACCTTCTAATACTGAACACTTAACTGTGAGAGCTTATTTCACAAGGGTGTAGGACATCATTGGGCAGATTGAAGATATTAGAATATCCTGGATGTTTAAATATTCTGTAATCTTTTATGTTAGCACTTAAAAAAACAATGAATGTCCTGTGCAGGTCTAATGCTGGATTGTAACTATTAGTTTTATATTTTTATAAATACATAGAAGTATAGAATCTAACTGCACAAAACTTCATGACATTTTCTTTCTGTGTATTTAGTAATGTGTCAGCATCAATGTTCATCAGGTGAATACTCCTTTGCTGGTCCTGATGAAATGACCAAGAAATTTAATATATACACAGTTAAATACATCTGTATTGGTTGAGTTGAAGCTGGCTAGGAGGACAGGGCATTTCTTGTTTACCCTTTCTTTGCTTGCTTTATTGCTTTCAGTTAGGTGTTGCATCTGAAAATTAGCGAAGGTGCAAATTACAATCAGTGGTGTCTATAAAGAACTGGTGTTAATCTGAAAGCAGGGGAGACTAACACTGACAGCAGTTTAGAGGGAAGGCCATTCATCAGTATCACTGGAGTTTTCAAGGCGATATCACAACCATACATAGTCTTTTGGAAGAAAAAAGTTTTCCCCATCATCTCTCAGGGTTTCTAGCTGTGAGGTGGCATGCAGCCAGGTGGCTGAAGCAGTTTCTACCTCTGGCAATTTAAGCATCCATGCTTATCAGATTTTGGAAACAATAATATATATGTAAATTTCACATCCAAGTGCTGTGAGATACTGTTGGCAAATGTAATTACCTGTATGTGCATCTGTCTCTAGTTTCCCGCTACTGGGAAACTAATTGCAGTATGTAAAGAAAAATGTTTTTTGGTTTATTGCGTATTTTCATATATTCCATAACTTTTTATTTTTCAGGTATTTGAGACATTTTCTTTTCTTGAATCTGTCTCTTCTTATAAAAGCTCACTTGCTAATCGTTTTTCAAGAACTCGTGTACATGCATCTCTGTTTGGGGAAGTACGTGCTTAAATTTAAGTATGTGCTTAAGTCACACTGATTTAAATAAAAGACAAGTATGGGCATGCATGTCAATCATATGCTTAAGTACTTCTGGGAAGAAGAATTCATTTGCCTCGCTGCCTTAAGTCTTAGCACAGTAGCCTTTCAAAAGCCCTCCTTATGGCGTTAAGCCTAAAATTCTTCAATCTGCTTCCACCGGTACACTTCAGCTGAAAGTAGCAGTGACAGCCTTACTGTATTGATCTGCCAACAATGCTTTAACTATTTCCAAATATTTCTCAGAAGTGAGGCTAAGCTCTCTAGGGTTGCTTACTCTGCTATGAAAAGAGCCACACTGGTAAATGACAACTTTTTTTCAAAAAAACCAACAAAACCCACCCCTTTTGCTTTGCATACAGAGATTTCCCGTGCGACTCCTCCATCAGACCTGCGTGCTTTGCTAGGCTAAATGACTATCCTCTTTCTTTCCTTGCCCACCTAGATCAAAGAAAGCAGCTTATGAGAAAAGGTCTGTGTTTTCCCCCGGCTTCATTTCAGAATCCGAATGCGCTTTGTGTCTGTTACAGGCTGTGATGTATGAAGCAGAAAGAAGATTGATTTTCACAAGCTACCTTGTACCTGAAGTAATGAGAGTGGCAAATTACTTGTTCACTGAGCAAACATGACAGGAATGTCATAGAGGGAATTTATATATATGCAAACACACTGGGGTCACATCGGTGTTACTTTTACAAAGTGACCTTATCACCACAAGGGCATTTTTAATTCTGCATTAGCTTACGCAGGAAAGGCTAAATAAAACTGCGAATACCTGCATTGCATGAGATTTAGAAACTAACACAACTAATAAATAATGTAAGATTCAACACACTACGGAACATAATTTAAATGGCTGCATTATTTCTGTACAACAGACTTGGGGTCAGAAGTGATTTCTACTACTCATTTAGGGTTTCTCTGAAGTAGCAAATAAAATATTTGTCATAAGAAGAAAAGTAAGAGAATGTGGGCCAATTTTCTATCAGGTTTTTGTCTCTTAAACATTTCATCAGGATTCAGTAGAGAAATAGGTTTATGCTTCTCTTTATGAACACTTGCATTCACAGGGTATATGTGTTTGCAGAAGACAAATGGATCTTACCGACACTGAAAGTTTCTACGTATGTAAAGCAGGAACGAATGAATTTTGAACAGCTTCACAGAGGCTGATGTTCATAAGAAAAAGAAAGAAAAGGAGCAACAGAGAAAAATGCTGTTACTCCTAGGAAGCAGATGAGAATTTTATTTGTGTATAAGCTCTTACAGGAAGAATGCAAGCTATTATTTCCTTACATTTTTTTCTCCTCAACAATAAGATTACATGAGGTTACACTTCTCTTAAAAAAGGAAAGCAAGGCAATTCAGCACTGGCCATACAATGTAAGGTAATTCCAATGTGATTTTCCTCTATTTCTGAACTGCTGGAAAGGTGACTGATCTCAAGCCCAGAAGCAAAGAAGGAAGAAAGCAGAAACTCAAAAGCTTATGGATCCTACATCACTGCAGTGAAATTGAAAATACGCACCTGCACATGGCAGTGTCAGTGCAGCTGAGGAGCTGGGCCACATCTGCTCTTGGGAGGGGGCTGCCAGGGAGGTGGAACACCGGTGCCGAGAGCCTCTGCAACTTATTAGTGTATTCACCATTTGCTGCTGATGAGCCATGGAGACAAGGGAGATGGATTTCTGCTGACACAGCGGTTTGTGAAGCTTCTCTGCAGCATCAGATGTGATATCACCCTGAGGAAAAAAATCCTGCAACTTTTAACCTATTTTTGTCGCTAATCGCCAAAACAATCTATTCTTGAGTCCACAATACCAGACTGGTGACGGTCTCATGGAGCGCATGTCAGGGAAAAGGAATCTCAGGGAGCAAAAGTAACCATTCCTATGAATTTATTCATTGTGTTACGGTGGTAGTGAAGAGCTGGCCACGGCAGAGTCATCTCACACTCAGCTACTGCCTGTTTGTATTATGTGGGTGACATCTTTTTTTTTTTATTTTGAATGTGTTCCTGGAACCACCAGAGGAGCTCTCTTTCCTTGCCTCTAAGCACATTGAAAAATGAACTCAAACACAGCAGCCTTCCGTGTCCTCTTCTGCGTGAAAGTGCTGAGGATTCTTTGGGTTTATCTCCAATATGTTGGGGTTAGAAACTGAAGGAGATTTGTGTTACACATGAAGTTTGTATTTTTGTGTAAAATTGATTTTCAAATCTAGGCATCTCCTATAGCGTGGCTATTCTCTGTTTTGATCACCTTTGGCTTATGTGGCATTATTGAAGACTGTAAGGATCACAGCAAGGGAGAGGTTCTGCAGAAAGGAAGGTAAATGGAAGGGGAAAATGTCTCACAGAGAAAACCATTCAGGTTAATAGCTGTAGTTTGTCTGTGGAGCTCTGCATCACCTGTAGTAAAAGTAGACCTCATTTCAGAGCTCATTTGTTCTATTTAACACAGCCTGTTATGTTAGTGTAATAACAGTACAGTAATGGACTGAATTTTATTTCCTGGATGCACTCACTTGACATGGATCAGGGTTGCAGGAGGCTAATAGTTACGTTTCAGAGCTGAGGTCAAATGCTATCTAGTTCAGTGTCTTCTCAGTGCTATATCATGGGCTGTTTTGCAAATCTGCAAAAAATAACCAGCATCACGTGGCCTCTCCTTGCTATCTAGCTGTTTGCTTGCTTTGCTGATGAGATGCATCCATCCCAACCCCCTGAGTTTCTCGGACTACAAACCCATCATTTTTTATTTCTAGGGCTGTATTGCTACAGTGTGGCTTCTGTGTGTGTAGCAGGACATCTGGGAGCCCAGTGCTTCGTACCTTGTTTGTGCTTATGCGGCCACTCGTCCGTCCTTGGACTGACCGCTGTGCGTGGCCGATGCACACAACCCCAGGTCTAGTGTTATACTGCATAATTAGTTTGAGACTTCAGATCATCTTCCAACTTCTTCTTCTTTGAGCTGCTGTATGTCATGAACGCTTTAACTGCTGAGATTTTTTTTTGTTTTGTACTTCTGCTGATGGCCTCTGAA
Organism: Haliaeetus albicilla; assembly: GCF_947461875.1. Lineage (NCBI taxonomy): Eukaryota > Metazoa > Chordata > Aves > Accipitriformes > Accipitridae > Haliaeetus > Haliaeetus albicilla. The sequence goes on along the minus strand of NC_091496.1, from coordinate 36,079,856 downwards.
CTATTAGTCCCAAGCTAGAACTGCCACTTGCACTGACTTTTCTGTTAATTGTGCCTATTATGGGACTGCTACAAGACAAAGTTATGATTTTTGTCCTTCTGAAGGTGAATACCACAAATAAGTAATGCAGAATAATGTAATAGGCTTTGTGGTACAGAAATGGTGTATTGTTTTTCTCATAATTGGAAGACCTGGCAATGGCACTGAGCCCAGATTTTCTGTGTCAAAGCTGAAACCCTTCCTTTACTTTGCAGAACGGTCTCTTCTATAGTCAATGCTGGCTTACTCCTCCTTGGTGTGCTGGGCTGTGGGCAGAGGTTTGTATCTTCCCTCTGCCACCTACCCTGAGGGGCTGCTGTTCACAGGCAGATAGGTTGGTTTTCTCTCTTTCCCCCTGCCGCTACTGTTTTTCCTTACGTATTTGCATTTTCTGTTGTGCATTTGCTGCCAGCCTCGCAGCACAGAGGGTGAATCTGGCATCAGCAGAGTACAGGAGAGAACTGTATTAGATTCAACCTTGCTTAATGGTGCAAGTACCACTGGGTTTTGAGCAGCGTTGGGTAGGTGAGGAAGAAAGATTTGATTTTAATGAGAGATGACTTGGCACCAGCATCATAACAGGTGCAGTATGAGAATCCAGGAGTGAAAGAGTTAATTCATATTCTGTTCACAGAGATAGCTGTGAAAGAGCGTATGCTCAATGTGCATTCCAGTTTCATTTTTTTGTTCTTATTTACAGTGACAAAGAATGTATTTCCCTTTAGCTTTGAGTGCTTCATAGACCTGGAGCTGATGATGAATATGCAGTTTACACTCCAAAGGCACTGGAATCAGTGCAAGAAGGCAGAGCTTGGTGTGGTTCACAGCACACTGTGACCTCCACTGTGATTATTAATCAGTCAGGCTTTCAGGGGCACATCCACCATCCTAGATATAGCACTTGCTTACTCCTCTCTCTTTTTCCCTCATAAATGTGCTATCTGAACCTCTGGGAAACACACTGTAGATGTGTGACTTCTGTCAAAGGATACTGAGTCCTGTTTGCTCTGAATTCAGGTTTAAAAGGGTTTGGTACACTCCTCAGCAGGTTCTTAGTTTTAGTCATAGTGTTTTGTTAGACACAGCCTGGTGTGGAAACTTAACCCATGCTTAACAAGATCTCATCAATCTCCTGGAGAGCAGGATTGGCAGTTTTGGGGGAAGTGGTCTGGTTACAAGTCTGGAGATCACGAGTGGAGTTGTGGGGGGTGTGTGGGGGTTGCTTTATCAGCGTGCGGTGGTGTTAGAAAGCAGGTTGCTCAGAGGAGAGGAATTGCTTTGAAGGAATGGAAAGAAATTTGGGACTTTGAACAGGCTACTGGTGAATTCTGTATTAGAGAGAATTCTGTATTCTGCCTTTCACAGCGTTGTGGTTGCCCAAGATAGCATTGTACGTGAACAGAGAAGGAGAGATGCTCTTAAATTCCTTTGGGCTTCTTATGAACATAGTAGGAGACAAATGTGCAACCATACGGAAGCAGTGCAGTTTTTTCTGCTCATAAAGGCACCCTAGTTCCAGGCGTTACAAAACAGCAATAATTTTGTTCAAGTGACCAAATTTGCAGCTTTTCTAGTCTAAACGATTTGAAATAGGCATCATCATCCTATTGACCTCTCAGCAGAAACACGACCATGTGCAGAGCTGTTTCGTAGCCAGCTCCCTAAGGCTCTTCTACAGAGAATGAGAAGTGAGAGAAGGTTTCATTATTATACCTCTTGCCACTCTCTACACAACTGTAATCCTTAAGTGCTAGAGCCTACATTCCCAAACTTATCTTTTTGGCAGGTGGAGGGGTATTTTGTCTTTGGAGGAGGTTACTGAGAAATAAGTCATGTGTTACCTTCTGCTTGAACCACCACGGTGGCTTGCTGTCACAGTGAAAACATCACTGAGCAAGATGAGGGTAGCTGTGTGCAATTTCCCTTCGTGCAGTAGATCAAACCTTTTCATTACCCAAAGATAGACAAGAGAGAGACTAGTGAATCCGCCCTGCTCGAGTCCATGTTTCCAAACCACTTACGTCTTCCTAACAGGATTTCTCTATGTGAGGGTTGCTACACGTGCTGGAGGTCTATTCAAATTTGTTATTGCCATATGACTTGTGGACACAATCCAGAAAGAGTTGCAATGCCAAAAGCCAAAAGCTCCACTGCATGGTCAGTGACAACCACATTGACCATGACTGGCCCCAAACACACTAGTGGAACTGCTCTGTTCTTCAAAACCTGCTCCGTAGCTGCGTGGATTCATCCTTCTTGCCAGCTTTGGAGTTTGCTGTGGTTTTGAACACTGCTTGTGCCTTGAGACAAATGTGATGAGTGGAGGTGTTGAATTCTCCTGGTACTGACCAGGGTGGAGGAACGCTGGCAGACCAGTGACGGAAGTTATACTGATGCTTTATATGATGTACCTCATTTAGAGCTAAGCAGAATTTAAGATTCTAAGGGTTGTCAGCCAGACACAAAAACTTGTTGAACTCTCCTTAAATTAAGACAGAAATTGTTTTTTAAAGAAGTCTCAAGATAAATACTTACTTCTGTGTATTTTTGTTTTCAGGATGAATAAGAGATACTTACAGAAGGCAACAAAAGGAAAACTGCTAATAATAATATTTGTTGTAACGCTGTGGGGGAAATTAGCATCTGGGGCAAATCATCATAAAGGTAAGAAATTCTGTTCTGTTCTATTATACTGTTGGACCTGTGGCCTCTGTCAACAAATTCAGAAGTGTCCAGTCTATGCGACCTTTTTTCCTTATGTGTATTTGTGTCTCCTGGTATTGGTCCACTAATCAGTACCAAAGGAGGAGAGTTTTCAATGGATAGACTTTTATTCATTTCTTGAGAATTTAAGTATTTCAGTCCCATTTTCAGCATTCTCTGATTTTAGGTCATTTTGTAATGATTTGAAAAGATGGTAAAGTAAAAAAATCAAATAATGAATAGTGCTTGTCTCATAAAAATAGATCTATCAGATAGCACATATGTGTGCTACAAATGAATTCCTGGAATGAACCTTAGAAACAATTTTTAGTAACATATGTGCTCCTAACTGTGTGCAGTTACCTGTCAAGGCTAACTTCATGGATAATGTGTGCTGAATGTGATGATTGTTTCATCACCAAAAAAAGACCGTTGCTTTGCAATGTTGTCTGTCTTCTGTGCTTCATTCCTAACACCAGACCAGGAACTTCAGTAGCTTGTGACAATGTGAGATTTGTTTCTTCTTGGTCATTCCAGCCCTTAAAATGTATACACACCAGCAGAAGCTGTGACGGTTTATTGAAGCTTGTAAAAAGGTCTCTTTTTTTGTGTGTGTCTGTGTTTCTGTAAACCCCTAATACAAGAAAAAGCTCCCCAGATTCATGTACTAATATCTTCTTAAAGGCTAATATAACTTGAAATGTGATCTGCAGTATAACACGATTTTGAAGTCCACTTCTCATCTTCATGTAGTGTCTGTTGGCTGTTTATCCACTTACTCAAGATCAGAATAAACTCTAACAACTTGGGTAAAGTAAGGCTGGGACATGAACACTACCGAGAGCTAAGGAGTTAAATACTGGGGAAGGAATCCCATAACACCAGTCGGTTCATCTCTCTATGTTCATGTACATTTTATTATTTTCCCTCTGATGACAGGATTTTATGAGCAGGTATTTTATATATCCAGCTGCTAGATATTTTTCTGCTGTGTGAAGATATCTTTCTTCAAAATACCTCACTGATTAAGGACTTCAGGATGTGGAGGCACTTTCTGCAAAGTCTTTTGTGAGCTGCAATTTGGCTGCAGACAAAACAGATTCTGATGTGGTCCTGCAGGCCACCAAAGATGGGTGTTTTGCCAGACGGGAGCCGTGCTCACACCCTTTGCTCAGCCTTTGTTCCCCCTCCGAACCAGAATATGGATTTGTGCTGTGGCTTACCAGTTTAGTCATCTGGTGAAAAAGAGCCAAGATATCCTAGCCCGGATTTAGAATTCTTTTGTCTTTGGTTATCTTTCTTTAAAAATCAAAAAGCCCATCTCCAGATCATGTTGATTCCATCCACAAAAGCTGGTCAAGCTGGTTTTGCTTCAATTCAGTTCAAACTTTGCCAAAGTATGCTTGCTACTGTTCTTGAAAAAATGATGAGTAAAACCTGTCACCAAGTATTTAACGGAAAAAAATTATAATCCTAAGGACTATTTGGGGAATTAGTGCTTCATAATTGAAAATTAAATGATCCCCTGCCAATTTTAGCTTTCCAGATATATTTATGCAAGGGAAACCTCAGCAGAGCTATACCATTAATTATCTGGACAGTACTTGGCATTTGAGCCCCAGCCATAGAGCAGAAATAAGTTGAGAAATATTGAACTTGATGTTTTTAGATTAAAAAAAAAATATGCACAAGCCCCGTGCAAAATTGGGTTATTAGCTGTAGGGACTTCTTTGCATTCCTGCAAGTTAACAAAAAGCTTTGGTTCTTTTTCTTTAAGTTGTAACTTATCACCCCTTTAGCAAAATATATTAAGTCTTGCAGGGAACAATAATAAGAAGAAGCATGACTTGAGTGGTTAATTTAGAAAAGCAACTGTTGTTCATGTTCAGATTCTTTTGGGAAGAAAAAAATACTCAGAAGGATTCTGGCTTGTGGATTTAGTAGATCTCCAAATCAGCTGCATTCACTGTATATGGGCGATTATTTTAAAAAGCACAAATCAGAGTTACACAGCTCAGCTACCATTGATTTCCAAAGAAACTGGAAGTTTAACTTCCCTTTGTGTCAGAGAAAATCTTCCCCCTACTCTAATAGCAGAAATGGTGCTGAGGTGCAGTCAAGGAAAACCTGACGCTGTTCACCTTTGCATGGAGTTTCCAAATACTGAGAAATATGTGAGTTTCTTCAGCAATAATTATCCCTAGCATCATTAATCTTCATTTATAGAAGTCTTTACTAATATATTGACACGACAAACCCTAATGACTTTGAAGGAGCCCTTACAATTTCAAAGATCGATAATCTACATTTTAAAAAATCTTTACTTTCCTGTTGACTTAGTCATATTATGCTTCAGTTGTACCAACTCTTAAACCCGTTTCTTTTTCTGAAGGCTATTGTAAAAGAAAAGAAAAAGAAAAAGCAGGAAAGATCATCAATGTGTGAAAAATTGTTTAATGAGCATTCTGCTCTCCAGACAGACTTCAGCAGGGATATAAACAGCTGACTCTGACAGGCCATCTCTAGGCTTGTTGTGCTTATTTCAGGGATACGGCACAAATGAGAATTCCCAAGTCAGCAGCAAGAAAACCAGAGGCTGAGGCAGGGCATGGTGAACCAGGCTCTGAGGTCCAGTTAGAAACCACCAGGGTTACAGAGTGGGATTTCAGATTGCAGCTTTTCCGTGTCAGGTGCGTGGGCACCAAGTCCCTCCTTCTTTATCTTGAGAAGACTGGTTTGAAGACACGTCTGCTCCCTTTATCTTGGCTGATTCTTAAAGTTTCATCAGTCTGGACAGAACGTCCAGGAGCTAAGATAGGTAAGTGCTCAAAGTGTTTAAAACACAAAGCTCACTTTTTCGCCGCATATGAGTTTTTCTGAATAGTTCCTGGGTGTGCACATACCTATATTCCATTTATCCTGCCTTCTGAAAAGAAACAGGAACTCTGCTTTTTTCTTTTTAATTTTGCTGGGGACCCTGATCCTATGGTGATGCGTGCCTTAGCCGAGAACATGAACATGGGAATCAGCCCGCGGTACCAGATCCATTTGTACTGCAATAGCTATGTATGAGAAGACAAGTAGAGAGTGGCATATCAATCTCCAAAAGGATGTTGTCAAGGTTATGAGTCTAAAAACTGATATACCTTGAGGGTGGCTGAAAGAAATCCATAAGGCTATTTTATTATAAGATTGATCCTGATCCTCTTACTCATTGCTAGCCCTTGGAAAACAAATAAACCTGTGCAAACATACAGTATTCACTGACAGATATGGCAGGCAGGCATCAGTTCAGCATCACTGCCGGTTTGCTATTTGTCATAGGGAACATGAATTGGTTTGGTGGCCATTGTACCACAGGGTTGTGGTTTAACCCCAGCCGGCAGCTCAGCCCCACGCAGCCGCTCGCTCACCCAACCCCAGTGGGATGGGGGAGTGAATCTGAAGGGTAAAAGTGAGAAAACTCCTGGGTTGAGATAAAGACAGTTTAATAGGGAAAGCAAAAGCTGCGCATGCAAGCAAAGCAAACCAAGGAGTCCGTTCCCCACTCCCCGTGGGCAGGCGGGTGTTCAGCCATCCCCAGGACAGCAGGGCTCCATCACGCCCAACGGGGACTGGGGAAGACAAACGCCATCGCTCCCAACGTCCCCCCTTCCTTCTCCTTCCCCCAGCTCTATATGGGGAGCATGACGTCCTATGGTCTGGGATCTCCCTTGGGTCAGTCGGGGTTGGCTGCCCCGGCTGTGTCCCCCCCAACCCCTTGTGCCCCCCCAGGCTCCTCGCTGGTGGGGTGGGGGGAGAAGCAGAACAGCCCTTGGCTCTGGGTGAGCACTGCTCAGCAGGGACGGAAACATCCCGGGGTTACCAACACTGTTTCCAGCACAAATCCAAAACATAGCCCCATACCAGCTACTGTGGAGAAAACTAACTATCGCAGACAAACCCAGCACACACAGCCAATGTTTAAGGTTTCAAGTGTTGGAGTGGTCCTTTAGAGAAAGAAATATACTGGTAGCCCCTTACAAGCACTCCTTTTTAGACAACAGGCTACCGTGAGACACAGTTTCTTCCCTAAAACTAAAAACTCTTTCAAAATTTGGATTTCTTTGAGTTTTTTGTGATTACTAAGGTTTTTTTACATTGGTAATGCAGTAAGGTGATCTAAATAAATTAAGGATGCTTCTGAATTCCTCAAAATACAAAACAATAAAATTTATATCAAATTTTAAATCCCCAGACAAAATAAAAAGCTCTTAAAAATATGGCTAATCATGAATTCTTGCTTGCCAGAAGGAATTTATTATGGAACCAGAAAACACTCTAGGTAGATAAGTAAAGCAATTGAGTATTTTTGGTCTTAGTAGATGAAAAGGCATGATAATTTATTTTCATTTAAAAAATTTCTCTCAGAAGCTGAACTTATTCATCTGATGCCTATCATATAGTTAAACTAAACTCTTTATCGCTTGTGATGCAGAATTGCTCCTCCTACTTGTCTGTGAATTTGCACTAAATTAGAACTCGGAGGGAATGTCTTGTTGCTATTCACAAGGAGAAAATGAATCTTGGTTTGTGTTCTGCAGCCCAGCTGAATGAAGGAGCCACTGAGCCTGTAAAGCTGCTAGTTAGATTACCCTCCCTGGATGAGTCTGCCTTTCCCAGCTGCCTTGTTGGGGCAGAAACACCGCTGGCATCAGTGTTACGATGTAGGACACAGCCTGGACACACATGCCTGGAGTTTGGGAATGGGTATGGCTGTGAGAAGCAAGAAGCCCAGTGGCAGCAGGGGCACACTTTTCAGGTGGTACTGATGTGCTTATGTCTATGGCTGGACTTTCATTAGCAGTCATCTTCTTCCCTTTTCACCATGCCTCTTTCCTTTTATTTTGTGAAAAGAGTACAAATAATATGTGGAGGATGGTCCTGGAAAGCCTAAGGAACTGTCTGAAGATTTTAAGTCGTTGTGGAACTAAGTTAGGAAGGCAGCTTAATTGTAATCATTGTCCCTGGGTATCTTGTTTTCTTTGGGTAACTCATCTTTTCTGTTTGCTCTGAAGAGCTTTCAAGTCTTCTGTCTAGTTTTGTCATGTTATCTCTCAGGAAGATGAACCAAAAGGTGGCAAGCCCTGAGCAGGACTCCATATAGTCCAACACACATCCCACACGTGTGCGTCTTTGAGAACATAAACTTTTTTTAGGGGAAGAAATCTCATAGTAATGAACAAATTTAATGAAACGTGATACTGTAGTCCGGTATGGGCAGTAGTGTGCCCGGTTCTGGAGAGCGAGTGGAAGGACTCGTAGCCCTTGCAGACAGACAGGGTGGTGCAAGTTCATTCTTTTGCTTCTAGCATTCAGCGGGGCTCTCGTAGGAAGCTCAGTAATGCTGACACTGCGCTGCATCAGCACGGGACAGGCTCCTGGCCGTGCCTGACCCTTGGGCTGGGGAACTGATTTGTTCTCAGGAGAGATAATATAGCACTTTGTTAAAAGCTATGGTAGTGGCCTGTGTGCATTGCCTCAATGCCCTCACGCCTGTTTCTTGCACAAGGGGTGAAATTCACTGTTGAGGTGGGACAGCTGTTCAGATGGTTTAATAGGGGATTTTTGTTGTATTTGTGGTTCTTTTGTATCACCAGGGCAGTGCGAGGGACTTGAGGCACGCTGATGAATCTTGTGCAATCCTTTCCAAACTTGTGTCTTGGTGTTGTGAATTGGGCCTTAAAGATACTGTTGATCCTCTGATCCTTGGAATAGATTTTCTCCTAGCCAAACTTTCTCCTTACGGTTCTCCACTGACTGATATTCACCTAGTGGCCTATGTGTAACATGTGACTTCATGTTCAGATGTCAGTATATAAAGTCCAGTACTGGCTTGCGCTCCCTGGACTCCCAGGACAAAACTTTATTATCACAAGTATGGTACATTACGGATGTGGGTAAATGTACCTTGAAGTTTACTAAAAATGATGCCCAAGTATCAGTGCTTCTGAGCACTGATGATTAGTTCTGCTTATTTGTCTTCCTGATTAGCTGTTTGCTGTATGTTTAAATCTGAAGCAGCAGAGCAGAAGACATTGTTTTTCTTGTGCTGACTGCTTGCTATAGCCCAAATGAAACTGTCTTGAGTGGGCTGGGAGAAAGCCTCCAGAGCACATGGGTGGACAGGTAGAAAAGGAGAGAGACTGGCTTGCAGGAAGCCTGCAGCAGGAGCAAGGACTGGGGCCGGCTGGGAAAACTGATGAAGAGGCAAACAGGCAGCCTTTTGAGGTGATGGAGAGAAAGGGGCTTCAGGAGCCAGATGTGTCTGTGTTGAGGGGTTCTGGTCTGAGGGAAGACTTGGAAAGAGGAATCCATCCCAGCAAGGGCAGGTTTGTTTAAAGGCTCTTTTATTTCTGTTCAGCTTGACTCAGCACCACAGAGCTTTCTCTGTTATAAAAGATGTTTGTGGCTAGCTTATAATAATGACTTTGAATTATTAGTCCTGATGAAGTTTTAGGGTAGTCTGTAAGGGAAGGCCCACCACAGATCTCTGACTGACTTTGGTCTCATTGCATTTTGTATGAAAAATCATGTCAAAAGTTCTTGAACGTTGTATCGACTGGAACATCGCAGAATATATGTAACCAGTTCTACTGCTGGGAATCACACTGGAGGTTACAGTTGTTCAGAAGGGCTGGTGAAGAACCCTATCAGTCCTTTACTCTGGTGCCTTGGTATTGCATTAAGACTGTGCATATCACTAACAACCACGTTCAGAAGCTTGGGTAAATACCTACAACACGTTGCAGCTAAATAATGCTGCCTAGTTTACTTTGTTCAGGAAAATTAGGGGGTTGCCTATCATTTTGGTGTTTGAGATCTACATTCCCAGTGTTAGAGTCTCAGTGTCTAGATAAGAATAGCCCTAACCCATACGTGTGAGGCCACTGAAGTATTCAAACCTTTGTCTTTCTGTAGAAATGCCTTCATCATGAAGTTATAGTGTTTTAGTATGAATGTACCTTTGTCCTTTCTGTTGAGGATTTTACACGGTGTAAAAGACAGCATTCATAATGCATGAATAGAGGGTGTTTGTCTTCAATTTTTAAAGCAGTAAGTACCCTTAGTGCAGAGGGCAGAAATCAGATAAAAGACATCCCTCCTTCTAGCTAAGTAACCACTAGATAGCCACATGCTCCCTCTTGTTCTCCTTCCTTCCTCAAGGAGTCCTGCTGGAGGTGATGGCATTCTTTGGGGACATAAGCTTTGTGGTTTCAAACCTCTTTGAGCTGGAGAGGGCACTGAACGCAGATCTCCCAGTTCCATGATATGGGCTCTGATATAAAGAGTAAGCAGCAGCAGTACTGTTTTTTCCTCAGTTTGCAGTTTTTTGAAGTGCCTGTACCATAACATTTGATGAGGGATCTGACCCTGTGTCGTGGTTTAACCCCAGCCGGCAGCTCAGCCCCATGCAGCCGCTCGCTCACTCAACCCCGGTGGGATGGGGGAGAGAATCTGAAGGGTAAAAGTGACAAAACTCCTGGGTTGAGATAAAGACAGTTTAATAGGGAAAGCAAAGCAAACCAAGGAATCCGTTCCCCACTCCCCACGGGCAGGCGGGTGTTCAGCCATCCCCAGGACAGCAGGGCTCCATCACGCCCAACGGGGACTGGGGAAGACAAACGCCATCGCTCCCAACGTCCCCCCTTCCTTCTCCTTCCCCCAGCTCTATATGGGGAGCATGACGTCCTACGGGCTGGGATCTCCCTTGGGTCAGTCAGGGTCGGCTGCCCCGGCTGTGTCCCCCCCCCAACCCCTTGTGCCCCCCCAGGCTCCTCGCTGGTGGGGTGGGGGGAGAAGCAGAACAGCCCTTGGCTCTGGGTGAGCACTGCTCAGCAGGGACGGGAACATCCCGGGGTTACCAACACTGTTTCCAGCACAAATCCAAAGCACAGCCCCATACCAGCTACTGTGGAGAAAATTAACTCTATCGCAGCCAAACCCAGCGCACCCTGTGGGTAAATTGTATGTGTTCAACATGCACCTTCTGGATCTGTGGCCTGTCAAAGGATGTAAGAGTTCTGCATATTCCCAGGTTCTTTACTGGAATTAGGTAGGAGAAAACTCTAATGTTTAGATGAAGGAAGTTGCAAAGAGAAATGTGTGTGGATGCCTTAGGAGCTACCAGGTGAGGCTGGAAAATATGAGTGAGGTCTGTCAAAATATTAGATGGAGGCATCCACTTGTCTATTGTTGATCTGTCAGTCCTGCTTCATCAAACTCTTTTGTCATATTTGCTAAATGTCTCAAACATGGATAATCTTATCTGTTGTGGAAGTTTGTCCCAGAGATAGATTCTCTTAAATGAGAATGCTTTGTGTGCAGCTTTCACTAACTTAATTCTGAGTGTAATTAATGTTTATATATAGAAACAAAGGAAGATGATAGTTATTTTAGCAGACATGGGGAAGAAAGATATTAGATGTTCTTATCTAGCTTGGGCATTAATTGAAAGTTTCAGTCATATCAGGATCAGAACCTGATCCCAAAATTGCCATTTGCTTGAAGATAAAATAGAACAGTCAGTCAAACACTTCCATATCAGTGTTTGCCACTGCAATCTAAAATGGTAATACAATATCTGTTAGAATTCAGTAGATAACACTCCTTGGCCTTCTGCCAAGGTATAAAGGAAAATAATTTTCTCTGATTGCCAAGATGCTGATAGTTCTGGTGGTTCGCTGAGACATGGGTGCAGAAATCATGGCAATAGTGGAGTTACACCTATTTTTTCTCTGTGCTGCCAGCTCCATCAGAGCAAATGGCTGCTTTCATTTTTGCCCCCATTCCCGCCACCACCTTGGCGATCAAACTTGACTGTCCTTGAGGCAGCCATGGAGAGAGAATTTGGAGAGTCACAATGAATATCACACATTTTCCTTTATAATGATCACTTAAAATTATTTCTGTTTATATTTGGCAAGTATTATGGTTTCTTGATGTTTTGCTAAGACAAGTAAAAGGGAGGTGCTTAGCAGTTCTTTATTTTGGGCCTGATCTTGTAATGCCAATGTCAAATTTTTAGTAACTTCCCATGAATGAGTACCCAGGATCTTTTCCTTAAACACATTCAGATTTTGCGTTGTGGTGGAAAGATGATTGCACAAAAGGTTATATTCTTGTAAAAGTTACATAGTTGATTTTACAGTTAGAAATGCCAAACTTTTTAACATTTTCAGCCTTTTCATGTATTAGTAACGTTATCTTCCCTTGGATAGCTGGCCCACCAATCAGCTGGTTTTTTAGCTAATTTCTCTTTTGGATGATTAAGCTTTCCTTTGCTTTTTTGTTAGGAAAATATTGTAAGATGTTAGGACTGAAAAAGCACTGATAGTATGCTTACCCTGCTGTTACTTTTTCCTATCATGAGTAAATGTTGACATTTCCCTAATACTGTAATCAGTTCTACTTTTCCAGTTTCATATTATTGGTTTCAAATTAGTCCTGTTGATTTGTTATGTATACTAAGTAATGCATTCTGCTAGATTCCTTTATCCTTATGCCTAGGAAAACAGAGTGCTTAGATTTGCATGCCACAGTTTTGACTAAACCCATAAAAATAGTATGAAAGAAATTGTTAGCCCCCCCTAGATAGTCGTCTTTATTCAATTAGTCTTGGTTTAATGGTACCACTCTCTTGAATCTGTTAAATCAGAATTTTCCTTGTTATTTCATTAACTTGTTAAGTACTCAATTAATGGAGCATATAGTAGTATATTTTTGTTAGGACTTCCAGATTTAAAATATTATTTTCTGGGCTTACAGTTATATTCTGAATATTTCATTAGCCTAAATGTGTATCATGCCATAGATAATGTCTTAAACTTTTCCTTAGAGTAGAAAAGGAAAGCAGTGGATGTTAGATGCAGCTGTGATCAGGGAGGATGAGAAGGGACTGTTTAGTGACCTGGAGACTCCTCTTGTACCCCATGAAGCAGGATGCTATGCCACAGTGAGCTGATGGGGTTGCTGTAGCTGCCTGTGTCCACTCCCCAGACCCTTCTCCCTTTCTGGAAACATTTTTACTCATTGACTGTATTGGTTACACTGTCTTTAAAGAGGATCCTTCCAGTACAGACAGGTAGTACAGGAGTCATGAATGGGAAAATGATTACAAAATTTTAATGGTAAATATAAGAGTGAGTTTATGCAAATAAAACCTTTTGAGGAAATGCCATTCTCTGTCTATTTATATAAATACTTAATGCTCATAACAAGAGTCTACTGAGTTACTCCGAAAGTATGAATTCTTATGTGCAGGAAAGCTCTGAATGTGCCTTCTGGTTGAAGTTTCCAGCCTTGGAATTCAACATGCACTGTAGAAGAGCTGTGTCTGGGTCTTCTGACGGCTTTGGAGCTCAGATGGTAGGATTATCTTGAGGTATATTGGAAGGTCATGACTAGTACAAAATTTATGTCCAAGACCCTGAAACCAGCTTTCTTTGATGGAGAAGCCAAGCAGATTTTTCTCCACTGGTATGACAACTTTGTTTTTCCCTGTCTCTTTCCTAAGAGAAACACTCATAAAATTCTATTAATGTCTGGGACTATCAAACAAGAATGTAATTGAAAAGAAAATCTGAATAGTTTACAGTTTCCCTTACATTATGTTTTCTCAAAATTCAACATGTTGAGATCATGTAATTTTTATAGGTCAAATATAATGGGTCAGTATCACAGTATAATTAGAGTCTGATCCTGAACAGCATCCGGATATGTAAAATTACTGTAATGGCAGAATTAGGCCAATTTTATCTTCAAAGTCTAGATCTGGTTCCAGGTATGGAGGCCATATATTCTAGTGCTGGTCTTAGGGTTTTCTGCAGTGCCCCTCAGGCTTTCCAATCTACATTCCATACATCCAACATACATTCCATACATGCAGTGATGACTGCTCCATATGTGTGCCGGTATCTATTGCACACCCCCATTATCCAACTCAGGGGATTTCACATATTCAGTTTGGGAGATTTGTGCCTGGAAAATCACATCCCATGTGGAGATTATTTCTGTAGCATTCAGGGGATATGTTAATCTTTCAACTGCATTAATTTTCTGCTGCTGATGTCTAAAGACTATGCCCTTCTCTCTTGACACTCTTCACTGAATTTACTCTATAGCAGTGTTAAGTGATTGCTTGTACAATGTCATATTTTAGAACAGCTGTTCTTTAGTTATACAAGTGCCAAGGAAATGTTCAGAAAAAGCTGGGGAATGGCAGGAGAAAAATCCTTTATCTGTTTTGGGTTGCAATTTATAAAGTTTTTTTCTGAACAAAAGTTAGTTAGTTCTATTCTTTGGGGGGCTGAGGGAGACTTACCATTTTAAGGCTCACTGGGGAAGTCTTCCACTGTAGAGATTTGGAATTATAGAATCATTTAGGTTGGAAAAGACCTTTAAGATCATCAAGTCCAACCATAAAGGACTCAGTGTAAATTTGTAAAAGGGTCTCATCTTTTCAGAAGATAAGGGAACTGATCTGAGCCTAAGCTGCACAAACCAACAGCTCCAAAGCAGCAAAGCCTGTGTCTGTATGCATGCATATGCACACAGAGATAGAAGAGACTTGGATGAAAGAGAAAAATGCAAGGTCATGACTGATGAAGTAGCTTACATGGGCCATTTGAGTGTTTTTAAAATGCTTATCATTTATTTATGGGAGCTTCACAAAATACTAGGTGCTTTTCAAACCTAACTGAAAACAAAATTTTTGCACAACATACAGTTTTAGGCATCTCTCAGGGGCTCTGAAACAGCATTCAGTGCTCATTCCTTTCACAAAGTGGGAACTCAAGCTTTCAGTGTAGGTGTGAATACATCCCTTAATTAATATACCAAAACGTTTGCGACCTACTGAAACCTTCTGCAGCTTTTGGAAAGTTTCTTAGCAGGAGAACTCAGTTTGGATATTGTTCTTTTATCTGCCTAACAATTATTCTCCTGTATCAGGGTCATAATGTCCGAATAAAATTGTAAAGGTCTTATTTTATTTCTACTGTTTAAATGGAGTCTCATGTCGCAGTTCAGAAGCCAGTGAAATTTGGTCTGTGACAGATTCATTTATATCTTCATATCATTCTGCAAATGTCATTCTGTTGTGTTAAAGAAGGTTTGGTTGTAAAACCTGGATTTGGCGTTTGCTCCGTTTCTCCTTGTTGAGCTAAAATACACAGAAAGTCAGGAAGAATTCTTGAAATTTGCAGAGGGATAATACAGAAATTTTGACCTTCCCATTGAAGTGTGAAAGTACCATTTAACTGTGACCAAGAAAAAGCCACTTTTCCACATAGTTGGGAGCAAAGCCATGGCTTGCTTACTGGAGAACGAAGGCTGGCTTGGGGGTTTAGATGACAGAAAGCAGGAAAATCACAAAAGAGCAGTCTGCTTTGTGCAGCTTTCTTGTACCAGGCTGAGCAAGAATTCTGCCTGTAGTGCTGAGGAGGCTGAGGCTGGAGCTGCCAAGTCTGTCTTGTTCTTTTTTTCCCCATAGATTTGTATAACTCTTGTACTCAAACTGTTCTCAAGTAAATGCAGTAGACTTCGAATTCTTTTTGCAAAATACTTCTGGCTTCAATATCAAGTGTCCTTGAATGACTGAAGTATAAAGCTGAATGCGTGGGTTATTCTGGGTGAATGCAGAGCTGCAGAAAGCATATGCCCAAGAAAAGTATTCTGTTAAGACCAACACAAATCTTGGGTGCATTGTGCCATTGTATTTTTAGGTGCAAGTTATTAGAATTGCTTTAGCTGAGTCTGCGGTCCAGGACTATGTGTGAGAGGAGAGCTAGGGCTTGTAGGAGACTGGCCAAGTTGCTGGGAAGGTCAGAATTGTTCTGGATCCAGAATTTGAACCCAAGACTAAGTATGTGTCTGATGAGAGGGGAGCAAGAATGAAGCAGTTAAGTCTGTAATTCAGTTTCAGTGAAAAGAATGAATCATAGAAAAGACAGAAATCATTAGATTCCTTCAGTGAGCTGGAATACTAAGGAAAATCAAAGTTAAGTTTTGAAAAGGTGACAGTAGCATAAAGTATTTTACCTATGAACAACAAAATGAAAAGATGTTTAAAGTAAAATACTTATTTAAAACTTTGCTCTGTTCTGTTCTGTTATGTAAATTTACTATAGATAGGAAAAAAAAAGATTACTGGTGCTAAACTTTCATCTAAAATGCATTGGCATGTGTCAGATTAACTGTGGAAATTTTGTGAAATGGAACCCAGAAGGTGTGCTAACTGCTAGACACCGCAGAGTGGAAAGTAAATATATTTCCAGTGAGTGAATATTGAGAAAATAAGCATCTGGAAGAAATGGGAATTTTGGATTCTTAATTGCATCATTCACCCCGGAACATCTGCCAGAGATATTAAGAGCAAATACAACTGTATCTGAGAGAAGAGTAAGTTTAAATAAGGAAGGAGGAAGAGTAATATTGTTAGACTGCTGCACGCTGTGGATATGAAGGGTGTGTAAATCTCTCTTCTCCTTCTAGTTTTGGTTCAAAAACACCTCAGGAGAATAAAAATACTGTTTCCATGCCTATGTTTACCTTTTCAGAACATGGGAAAATCCAGAAAATCTCATTTACGATAAGTAAATAATCCATATTTTTGTGGATTTTGTCCCTCATCATAACAACACATAGTATACTAGAAAGCCTGGTTGCAGAAGACAAAGTGCATCCTGTAGAGGTTATGCCCTGGAAACAGCTGAAAAAAGAATTAACCTTTCATCCTACTTACGCCACTCCTGTTCATAGTATCGTTTAGATGAGCACAAAGGCTTCTTCACTGTTTGCTGTCACACCTGCCCTGGAAACTGCTCTTTGGGGATTGCAGGAATGAATTTTGCAGTCAGGCCCTCTGCCTAGTGTTGGGGAAGAAGATGGGATGGAATGGGATGTAAACAGCTAAAAAGTGGGGAATTAGGAGGATCCCTATTACACCAGTGCAAGGACAGTACTCAGCAGTTTTATCTCATGCCTTTCTTGACTTTTCAGTTTTTGCCCTGCATCATTAGATGCATGTTCTGCTAAGCGATTTAAGGACAGTACGTATTTCCCACCCTCCTTCTGTCACAACATTACTGTCATTACATTTTCCTGGGTTGACTCTGAAGAACAGCTTGTGTAGAGGAAAATGACTGAAGAAAAGAGCTTAGCTACCAGAGGGGGATTAGGTATATTGTACTTCACAAATCTGAAGTAAAACCTACATGTTAGAGAAAAAGAAAGAATTTTTAAACTGCTGTCATTTTAAATTTTCTTTTAAAAAATAAATGCCAGAAGGACCACTGCATATTATTGCTTGTAAAAATGCCATGTTCTAGAACAGCTGATTTTTAGTTATAGAAGTACCCCAAAAATATTCAGAGTCAATCAGCTATTTTTGGAAATAGCAAAACACAAAAATCTTTTAATTATTTTGGACTAAACCCTCCCTTAATAGATTATCAACATTTTATATTCATGTTATAGGCATTTACAACTTGAAGTTTTTTGCTGAAAGTCAGAGCAAAACTAAATTAGTCTGAATGGCATATGGCAATCATACTCTTATTTTGCAGTTCATGTGGTTTATTTCATCATGGGTGACATTTTACCTTCATTATTTTTTCATCTTTCTGAAATAAACAATGCTAGTCTGTTGGATACTATTGACAATAAGAAGTGAAAGTACTTTTAAAAATAATGAATTTGCTGAAGCAAATAAATACCATTCTCAAGTCTAGCTCTTGCTTCTATTTTCAAATATAATTTAGTCTAATGAGCATTTTTTAACCTGGATATACAATAAATCCTGTGAAGGACTGCCATTTAAAACTATCACACTAAACAGTGGTGTAAGGGAAAAAAAAAATGTAAAAAGTCCCACTTATCAGACTGATCCTGGCTGCCAGAAAAGCTCTCCTAAAAATCTGTTCTATTGTCCAAACAGATCTGTAGGAGTGATTATAAACTAATTTTCTCTTCTGCTGGGTGCTAGGAATACAACAGTCTACACTTAAGCAGCATTATGACCCACACTAAAAATATGAGAAAATGCCAGATTATGGCTTATCCTAATAGAATCGTTGTAGGAGAGGAGTGTTAAACTATAAAATATCACTCCGTTTTTTATAACGATGATCACTGGGGGTAACAATTTCAGTAGTTTTTAATGAAGTTTTTATGTTTGGCATTTATTTTGTACTTTATTTATTTTATGGAAAAATCTCCTAGATTCATGTGTAGCAGAAATGAATAATTAATGAGGAGATAGATGGGACACATGAGATTTCTTTCTTACAGACAACCTGGAGAAAAATATGGAAATATTATTTTATAGCTATAGAGTGGGATTTATAAGCTTGAAACTATTTCTGTGTCCCTTTATTAGAGTGAATTGTCTACAATGAGGAGATAAATCAGTGATGTATTTTAAATCCAGGAAGCCTGTTTGAGTCCTCTAAGTTTCTTTTTTTTTTTTTTCTTTGAGGGAGCAAGTTCACTGTTTAAAGACAGCTTTGAAAATCATTCTAGATTTGCTGCTACCATAACTAGTAACATTTTAAAAGCTCCTAAAATAATAGCTAGGGGAGTATGTTCCTCAAATGTCCTTTTGCTTCTTCCTCTGACTTTAGTGTTATATTTGGACCTGAAAGTCACTCCTCTGCTGAGTCCTGGCAAATGTCTGAGATCTCAGAGGTCAACTTCACAGTGGAGGATAAATCAGTAGATATATTTTAGCTTGGTTTAGTTATACACATATATTATCAGTGCTAGAGCAGACATGGTGGTAGAGCAGTGACGTTCTGTTAGGCCTATTCAGTATTGTAGTAATGTCAGATTCTCATGAGGGCAATCTCCCAAAAGGAATGACTAACCAGGGACCAAGTCATGTCTCTGCTGATGTAGCTCTTTCCCTTACGGAATGATCTAATTTTGCATGCTTAAAATTCAGGTATTACGTCCTGGAGGTGCTTCTCTCTCTCCCTCTGCATTGATTATACAGGGGTGTCCAGCTTAGATTAGATGCCAGAGCTGTAGACATCCAATGTATAGTGACATGTGTCTTTGCTTTTGTAGAGAACAGTGGAAACCCCACTTTCTTTATTGTTATACTAATACAATAAATGATGGTGTAAAGGTTCAGAAAGTGAATAAAAATGTCAAGATCCACTGATGTGTTGAAGTTTTGGATCCTTCTACTTAGAGACACTTTCTTATATTTCCATGACTGTATATGTATGTATGTATGCATATGTATAATACTTGAAAAAAATAAGCAGAGACAAAACTGCAGCAAGTCTCTCCAGTTTGCAGGTTCAGACACTGCTGTACATTGCTTTGGGGGCTCTGAACCATGCATACATTGCAGAAATTTGGTTTCTGTTCATTCAGCTGACAAAATATTCATGTAATATATGTGTTGCTAGAGTCTAGAAATAACTGTACAGCAAAGGAAATGTGGATGAACATGCCACTCCCTTGAAGAGGTGGCACAGAGGATCAGAAATAATCACATAGCATTTGTATTATGCAGCATATTTGCTGAAGTAAAAATCCAAGTGAAGAGCAGTCACAAACCACAAGTATCAGAGTAGTTGTGTGTGAAATAAAAGGAAATTCACAGTGTCCGTGTTTACTTTTTTATTGTGGGTATTGTTCCTTAGAAATTACAGGTGCCCAGTCGTAATATAACTCCTAGGCAATGCAGCACTTTCCCATAAAGAATTAGGTGTTAAAGCAAGGCTGTACCACTGAATTCAGGAAAGGCCGGCTCACTCCACTGCATCTTCAGTTTCTGATTTCCTCATCTTTTTATTTTGTTTTACAATGCTCTGCTAAGTATAGCTGCATCTGGAGGATATGCACTAGGATTATTCTCAAGATTTCCCTGACTTGTGAGCCCTGTGAAGATAAAACTCCCACTAGATTTGTGTATGCGATCAGACAAGGTATCTCATGAATGGCTTTTGTCAAATCCTACAGTGTATCCCCTTGCTGTTCAGCTTTAAGGTGGTGAATCGAAGGGGAAGGCAATTCTTGTTTTGTGACAGTCTTCCACATGCTAGAGAAGATTATGCTTGGCTCCCTTCACAACATATCAGTGCCGTGGACCTGGACAGCTATTTAACATCTTATTTTTTCTGGTGTGCATTTTAGAACTAAAGCAGTAAAAATATTTGTCATGAGTCAGTGTAGATACTTCTAAGGAAATGTGGGTAGTTGGTTATTTCCCCATAACAATTTCATCTAACCTTGAAAAGAGGCATGACCCTACAGATATTTGCAAATGGCCACTCGTCTGTTGTCATTTTTGACACATTGTTAGGCACTGGAAGACAAATACACCACACTACTCTGTCTTGTATTTGGCATTCAGCTTCGCACTTGGGACTTTTGAAAGAGTATATGCAAACTAGCCCACAGATAACAACTGCTTCTCAATCTACTGTCTTTCCATTATTTAACTAAAATTCACTCTTCAGAGCGATCTGAGGATTGAAGTTTTGAGGTTCTAATGTTGATGTATGTGAGGAAAATCCTACGTTAAAGTAGAAAAAAGATCAAAGAATATGCAGCCATAAAAATGTATACAGCTTGTATATTTTATGTGCAGATGGTCATTTGCCTATATATTAAGTGCTTCCTTGCAAGTTCCTATTAGCAACATTTCAATTAAAGTTTGACCATTACAATTCTTTTCTTTTTTTTTAATAATTTTCATTGCTCCCTGAGGGGCCACCCCTTTCACAGCAGTGAGAAAGATGTGAGAGCAGTGGACACTCTGCCTTTGGCACGAGCAGTCTCTGGCACCTCGGAGGGTACCTCGTTCCCGGTGGCTGAGAGATTATTGCTCTGGCTCTTGTTGGGGAAGGATGGATCTGAGTGTTGGGTGACACGGCGGAGGAGGAGCTGTGGGAGCTGGACTTGGTGAGGGCTGGGAAGCTCACCTTGACCAGCGGCCCCTTCACCATCCTTTTCAACAGAAGCAGCACAGCGCTGTAGCTTTCCTTCGCTGCACGGTAGGAGGCATGGCTGCCTGGCTGGTCTGCGAGTCTCATGTTCAATGCAGGAGGCTTGACCAGTCTGGGGTAATGTAAAATTAGTTTACTAGTCATTTACTTACATCCTACTCCAGGTGTACTTTTTACAGTCCTGGAAGGCTCACACCCAAGAGCTGTCCAGTGAGCTCTGCTGCGGTCTGCAGTTGCATCTCAGCAGTGGTCTAGATACACAAGGTGCCTGGCTTATTTCATGGATGGACAGTAGTGAAAAGGGATCATGAGTTGGCCTGGCATGGCCTCTTGCATCCCTGGATGCACTGTTTGAGCTTCCGTAGACATACAGGGTAAAATGCCAAGCATGAAGCCGTGTGCTCATTGATCCAAAGAAGTCCCTGAATAATTATGATTTTTTTTCCCCTATATCTTGGTTTTCAATAGGTTTCTCTTGAAGGTGTGAATTACTTCAGATGCTTTCATTACCTGACAGTTTTTACAAAGCAGGCTTCTGGAGTTCTGGGAACTGTGATATTTTTGCAGCTTCTGACTTTGGATAGCAATGAGAGTGGTGTATATGTTTCCTATCAACAGCTGCTATTAACAAGAGTTCCTTCAGAAACAAGTGCCAGGGAGTCTGCTAGGAGCATCTTAAAACGTACCTTTTCAGCAAGAAGAGATATCTGAAAGTATTATCTTCTGGGAATCTTTGAGCAGAAATATTCTTGATTGCACAGCTCTCGGTGGTTCTCCTGGCAGTTTCTCCTCTTTTATTTTGCTTGTTGAAATGTGCTTTCTTTTCCTCTGTCTTGAAGAATAGCCAGCCTCTTCCCAGGCCATCCAGTTTCAATTCATAGACTCTGTCTAGATACTTATTGATTCATCATGCCCATGGCTTAGAGACTTGCTATTTATATGGAATCAATAATGTAGAGGGAAGGTTGTAGCAGGGGAGATCACTAAAAGAGGGGATTTCACAGGACTGGACATGTGCCTTGTTAGCAGTTTTTTTCTAAAGGCCTGAGTTAAGTTCCTCCCCTGACTCTGCACTTCAAAGAGCTTGCCTGGGGCTCTACAGAAGCAAGCTGAAACTTAAAATTAAGATCTTTCTTTCAGATGGTGAACTGTGTGCTGGGACATCCTACGGAGTTTCTCTTAACATGTGGGGGAGTCTGAAGCACTGTGGGGAAGTCCTAGAAGGCAGGGGTGGAAAAGGAAAAAGAAAAAAACCAGTTACATAGTTTTCAGAAAGGCGAGTGTGCATATATGTGCCTGCAATTTGTGGGAGGAATATTTCAAGGTATATTTGATAATTCGGTTTAAATGACAGATTAGAGTAAAAATGGACTACAGAGCTGCAAAATGGAATGTGATGCATTACAAAAATGCATTACAGAATTAAAGAAACTTTAAGTTAGTAGAGAGATACCATTCTATCCAGTCATGAAAATAGATAAGGCAAAGCAAAACAATGCCAAAACAAACCCCAAAAGAAAAAAATTGACACACCAACTAAAAGTCTGTATCTGTAAAAAACAATTAGCCAAGCAAGCAAAAATCTTGGAGAGGTTTTAAAATGTGGAATTCCAAAAATTAAATGCTTTTTATAGATAAGTAATGTTAAATTTCATCACATATTTATGTGATGAATATACTCACACATATGAATGTAAAAAAGTATTTTCAGAATCTTACGGTACATTTTTATTTAAAAATCCTTTCTAGATGAATGGGTGCACAGGTGTACATAACTGCCTTTCTGTATAGAAGAGGGATATAGATTGACTCAGTATTCTGAATATTATGTTTGGGAAAATTCTGCACAATGGGAATCTTGAAGTTGGCAGAATATTCAGAAGTCTACCTTGACCTAACTGAGTGGTTTCTATCAGGTCATCACTAAACTCCCAGAGTGTTTCTGCTATAGCGTGTATTCTAGGTTTGATCAGCTTAATAGTTCTTCAGTACAGGTATTAAACAAGTGATGTTCATGTTCATCCTTATAAAAAAATCTTTGTGCTGCTTACTTTGAAAGTCATTGCTTTCTCTTTAGTCTTCTTTTTTTTTGCTGAAATTTATTAAAGACTTTCCAAATAAATAACTTTGGGGGGCTGTTGCTTTTCTAACCTTGAAGAATCTTTGCATAGGTTGAGTAAGGGGTGCTAAGCATATTTTTTTAAAAAGAAAAGTGGAATAAACCATAAATACTTCAATAACGGAATTCATGGTGACATTCAGGTGCTTAAATACAAATCGACCTTCTTATTACCAAGATCTATTACCTAAATAAGTTTCTGCACCTTAATAAATAAATAAGTACCTTAATTGTGGAAGCAAGATCACAGATAAGCAGCTAGATGTGTGTTGAGGTGGAAATAGAGCACAGGGACCCAGCTGCATCCTTCTTTGGGGAAATCACAATTGTCCTTGCCTGGGCTCCAGCCGCTGCCTCCACAGAGGCACCTAAAGTCCACTGAGGTGCC
Source organism: Haliaeetus albicilla (assembly GCF_947461875.1). Lineage (NCBI taxonomy): Eukaryota > Metazoa > Chordata > Aves > Accipitriformes > Accipitridae > Haliaeetus > Haliaeetus albicilla. Next base: position 36,056,605 of record NC_091496.1, on the reverse strand, counting down.
TGAGCTGTTTTCTAATAAGCATGAGAAGCCCGAAAGCAGGCTGTTCAAAAGGACTACTGAATTTACCTCTCCACCTTGTTACACTTACTCTATTTCATAGAGACTCCCATACACAGCACTTTTCTTAAGACGTTACTTCAGGTGAGGGTTGTGTGCCAGAGGGGCATTCAAATATGTAGGAGTGGAAACGAGCTTTCTTTTCTTTTTCTTCTGCTGCGTCCCTGAGAACACGTTAATTTGTCATCTGGTACAATGTGCCCTGAGACCATTTGGGTCAGCTGGAAAGAAAAGAAAATTAATAATGAGAGTCATCTAAGGAAACGGGGGAAACGTATTCCCCATAAACTGTGTAAACTACAGGCTTCTGAAGCCTTGAGACTGAGGAAGAAATGTGGGGGTTTTTGTATTCTGTCAGATGCTGAAGGCTGCTCTGAGACATGTGCTGCTGCTTCTTGCTGAGTCGAGCTATTTGGCAGCAGGCCCACAGAGAGAGTAGGAGAGAATAAAAAGTCTTTGTGCCAAATGTTCTTTTGAGTGCCTGAGAGCCGGATTGGTCTTTTTTCTCTGTGAAATCATATAATTAGTAATCTCAAACCTCAGCCTGTTAATTTACAAAATGTCTGCACACTTTAATATATCGTTTGCTTAACATGTTTGATAACAACCTCGGAAATACTGGGGCTTTTGACTTCTTGTAATATTTATAAACTGCGCTTCGCCCGGGGTGTTTCCCTGCCAGCTCGACGCAGGCTCGTCTTGCGGATGGTGTCAGCCCGCAGCTGCTAGAGAGGAAACGTGGGAAGCCTCCTGCCTGCAAAAAGCCAAGCGGCTCCGTGTCTGGCCTGTGAGGAAACCGGCGGCCTCTGCCGCCGCCGGCCTCCTCCCTGGCCTGCTCCGCTGCTCAGCAGACGGGCCGGCTATGGCGCGGCGGTTCCGGCCTGGCACCGGCGGCGGCGGGCCCGGGCAGGCCCGGCGGGGCGGCTGCCGCCGGGGGGCTGAGCCGCTCGTGAGGGAGGAGCGGGCGAACGTGCGGCGGTCTTTTCTCCTTCTCCTCCTCCTCCTCTTCCAGCGGATCAACGTCTAACGAGCTGCGGGATCGCGACCGATCGCCGCTCGTGGGCTCGTCTCCGAACCCTCTGTGGTTTCGTGAACCTAGCGATCATCTGATTTCAAAATTGGAAGGGGCACGTAGGGAGGGCAGCACTCTGGGCTGAGAGGGGGTCGTATGAAGAAGAGGAAATTAGCCTTCAGGCTACCTGAAAACTAGTTGTGCCTGGAGTTCCTGTGTCTTTCGCTAAAGGTTTGGCGGTGTCTTGGGTTCCTGTGTCTTCGGCTAAAGGTTTGGCGGTGTCTTGGGTTCCTGTGTCTTCGGCTAAAGGTTTGGCGCGAAGGCGTCGTTTGTAGCCATTGCCATAAAAAGGCTCAGACTTCCGTGAGAGAGGAGATAAGCTTATTTGAGTAAGACTGGCTCGCTTCTGCCAACGGACTGATTGAATAAAATTAGCCTCGGCAAGGCCAGGAGGATAAAGAAGTCAGATGGCTGCGAGCTCTTCAGGTCCAAGAGATCCTACATGAAGTGCTCCATCTGTGGTTTTACGTTTGTAAAGATTGTGTGACCAGCCAGGACTGTGCCAGCTTGCTGTGTTATTCCAGTAGTCTTTTTCTCTCTTAGTGGAGATAACTCAATCCTTCAGCCCATTTCAGTGCATAGGTTTTGCTATAGGAATATCTAAGGCTCGATCTCACAGGGTCGTTAGTGAGTTCTTCTTGGGGGAATGCTTACAGTGTAGTTTTCCTTGATTTTTTTCCAAAAGGGAAAAAGTCTTCCCACACAGATGGCTATAACTGGTGGCTGGCAGACAAGCTGATGGATGAGATTTTTCTTTGGCACTGTGCAGAAAAGTATGCTTGGCAACGTGACTGTGGCAAACAATTCATTAGCTCGGTTTTTAAAGGCTACCAGAGATGCTGTCTGCATAGTGTTGTCATATGATCTCTGCTTACCATCCTTCACCCAAGTGGTGACTCGGACTAACCAGGTTAATTGCATGGCAGAGGCAGCCCAATGAGAGGAGCTGGGCTAACATCTGCAGAATAAACACTCACCAGGAATGACTCTTGTTATTTCAAAATTGTTCTCTCAGGAGAGAGAACACCACATTGAATCCAAGAAGCCCGGAAGGTGCTGCAGTTAGCAGGATCTTTTGTGTATGTGTTGCCTACAGATGGTACTGCAAAAATAATCGGTCTGAGCAATCAGCTCTGCTTTTTAGCAGTTCACCTGGGAACATGCCCCAAGATGCAAGAGACATCAGAGTAAAAGAGAAATGAAAAGCAATCCTGTACTTTTACAGTAAACTAGTTCTCCGCTGGTGTAAGTAGGACATCGTTGGTGATCTATCTGGACTTTTTCAGTGCCCGAGGTGACCAAGTGACTTTTAATAGCTGTAGCTGAGGTGCACGGCATGGAAGCGTGAATGCAGTAAATAAGATCTCAAAGACCTGTCAATAAGGTGTGTTCGTAGGGGTTTAGGAAATATTTGCATGAGAAGGAGTTGTCCACATCATACCATTACCCAAATCAAGGAAAAAAACCAGTCTGCATGGCCTCTGGCGTGGGATGGACTGCTCTCATCGAACAGGGCAACTCTTCTGCTTGACTCACTGAAGTGTTTTGGCATGTGCCTCTCTACAGCTATTGATCTGCTGATCTAGCAGGTAATCTGCCTAATAGGAGAGAATTATCTTGACAGTCTGTGTACATTTCTTAGAAGCAAATGCTGAGGGTTAAATGCGATTTTGCCAAATGCTGCCTCTGTCTTCCTTGTTTTTTTTTTTCTTTCCAAAAGTTTTCTAATGCTCGCATCTGTTAGAGGCTGGTGAATACAGTAGCTGAGTAGATGTGAAGCTGCTGCGGCTCCTTATCCCCAGGTCCTGCCAATGATGAGGCTGAGCATGTATGCTCCTTAGACACATATGGATTAAAATATAGACACACAGACTCACACATGCACAGTACACACAGAGCCAGCTACTCAGATAGATGCAGACAAAAGAAAATGCTTTTCCTGGCACCCACGTTAATGCACACAGCAATCATACAATGGACGGCTCAGTCCTCTTCTCTGACTGATTAAGATTGAAGTCTGCTGGTGGAGGGACATATATGTATGAATACACAAAATGGATCACTCCAATATCTGGTCTTAGACACTGAGCCTGACTGGTAGCTGGTCCGAGGTGCCCCCATATTGCCAGTTGCTTTCACTTGGATTCACGAGCCCGTGAGGTTTGTGATCCCATGCCAGTTGGAGGTAATCAGATCTTTTAATCTATCACCAACTAGTCTGGCTTAAATTTCCCTAGCATTCACACATACCCACTCAGAGAAGAGAGTTCACGCACAAAAAAGATAGAAATGGGATTTAACAAGAATGTAGGATAGCTCGCAGTGTTTGCGCAGGCGGCTTAGCCAGGCGAGTGTACTGCTCAGTTGCGCTGTGTGTTCTTCACCGTCCCCTCTTATGCTGTCCCCTTTATTGACTCACGCGTGTTCCTCCCCAGTCCACCCTCACCCCTCCCATTCCCTGCCCCTGGTCCTTCCGCTAAGCACCCCGTGATGAGTCTCACACGATTCCACAAAATGTCTGATGGAGAATCTGACTCAATCTCAAAATTCTGTTCCCCCTTCATCCGATAACAGGTCCTAGACCACTGTATGCAATAACTCCTTTTAGCCTTGCAAGGCTTTCTGGGGAGGCAGTTTCTTGCATTGACTCATCTCAGTGGGGTTCCTACGAGGCCCAGGGGCTCATCACACCCCGTGGATGGCGCTGGGAGCACCAGGGCAGAGTGCTCCCTTCGTGCTCATTAGCACTCTGGGGCTCATTAGCATTCTGGGGCTCCTCCGGACCCCCAGGGTCTTCGTGTTTAGCCAGAGGCCATGCTAAGGTGAGGGTTATTTGGCACATCCTCAGTTCTAGGTATTTGGAAAAGGGATCATCAAGACACAGAAAGCAGCTTCTCGCTACAGAAAATTCTCTCTTTAAAAGTGAAATTTGGTATTTGTTTTTAGTTGTACACTAGTTTGGAACTACGTGAATGTTTTAAATGTGCATGGCATCAATGGAATAGAGAGCTAGATAAGTTTTTAAGTAGCCGTGTGGAATGTAATGATAGTGTAGAATAAGACAGCACAAAATTATCATTTTTTCCTGCTGATTCTATAGTGCAACTCCATGTGTCATCTGGAAAATAAAGCAGCATGAGTGCCTTTCCTGAGATGTACCACAACTGTGGCATACCTCATTGTCACCACTGAGGACACAGGAATTACTGCTGTGTCTGTAATTGATATTTCACTTCACTGGCCAAACAGGAAAAAAAAAACAAAAGGACTACCAAGGAGGCTTTTTTTCCAAATAAAATATTTTTATTTGTTTTGAGAATTTTTACAATTTTAAAAATTCCTTAAGTTTGTCATAGCAATAAAAAAAATTGTAAAAAAATAAAATTAAAAAAACATGTGGAAAGAGGTTTTTTCGCCCCCCTCTCAGGGTGCCAACTTTTAGGTACAATGTGTACTAAAATTTGACTAGATTTCAAAAATAGTTACACTGCTTGGATACTGTGCTTTAATAATCTTAATTCATCATATGTTTCAGTCACATATCTAGACTACATGTCATCATTTTCTCAATCACTGTAATATGTGCTACGTATGCAATCATGAGAATAAATATCTCAGTTGCAAATCCAGATGTCACCTTTACTGAAAATAAAAAAAATGTAAATCTTTCATTGAAATTCTGATCCAAACCCACTGATCAAACCAGACCCATTGATTTCAAAGGGGTTTGAATCCGATCTTTAAAGGTCGTGTTCAGTGAGGTTCCTTTCAGTGTGTATCTACCAGTGCTTCTTTGGGAGTCGGTGGCTTGCTGCAGGCCAGAGGTAACGAGATTATGACTGGTACGGGAAACACCTCTGCTTCTCCTGATGTCTGTGCTGCCAGTTCTTCCTCTGGCCCATGGAGCTGAAGTGAAGGTGTGCGTTGTTTCGTGTTCACACAAGCAAACTGAAGCTTATGTCCCCAAAATCTTGTCTGCTTTCTTCCCAATTACACTAATGACTGGTCAAATCAAAGATTTTGTCTTTAGCAAAAAGCTTCACATTGCTTATGTTCTTAGATCACACGACTGCAAGAATATCACCACCATTGCTGACAGCATATGAATAAACTAAATTCAGGTTTTTCCCTGCCAGCTGTTAGGTGGATATAACAGAAAATATTGAAAAATATTGAAATTAATTGAATGAAGGAAGTGGACAGTGTATTTCTTTTCATATCTCTTTGTCAGACAATTTAGAGAAAGCTTGTGTGGAAATCCCGGCCTAGCTGTAGTTGCATAAGATTTTGATTGCTTAGATGTGGCAGCTACTAACACTTACTGAACTATTGAAAAAATGCAACAATACTGTGTGTAAGTGTGCATTTTTGTGTGAGAGATTTTGCAAGTTTATTTGTATCCTTCCTACCTACAGTGACACTCTGAGACTGATATGACATATTGAAATTGCTGAAGTGTGGCAGAAAGATAACCTACATTTGTTTTCTGTGTCAATCAGTAGGAACAAAGCAAATAGACTATGTGAACAAGAAAACTCACTTCTTTCCTGGTCACTTAAGAATAGGACAGTGATTTAGAACCTAATCTGGAAAATGGCACATTATAACCACTAGTTTTTTTTATTTTTTCTGATATCAGTAATCCCCCCTTACACACTTGTTTGAATATTGTGGTATAAAATAGTGACTAATCACTTGGGGAAACGGATGAAGCAGGTTGATAATCTGCTGATACACTGTTTGTTTTTCCTTGTGGATGGTGATTAAAAAAGGTAGTTCCATTATAATCCTTAATGCGATTACTCATGTGGATATGGTTTACATGAATAAAGACTGCTTATGTGCCTACTTTGAAAGACTGGGTCACTTTAGTATTTCATATGGGACATCTTCCTGATTATACCCAAGATGGCAGCAAGGTCAAAGTTTGTATAATATTAGATGTAATATGGATTGAAACTCATGGCTAAGAGTCATTTCCACTCCTCTCCTTATTGCTGATCTGTTGCTTCTTGTTTCAACTAAAGCTTTGGTTTTGCGAAAAGCTTTAAAAACCACACAGACACAAGCAAACAAAGCGTTGCGTACTTTACATAGTCTCTCTGACCTCAGAGGAATTACCTGAAATGGAGTAAAAGAAGATACATTTATTTCATGTAGGAGTGCAGAGCTGCAGTGCCTGTAAGCCGCTATAGGAACTGGTTTCCGCAGGCGGAGGTAATCGTGTGTCCGTGGCTGCCTGCTCCTGCTGCTTGCCTATGGCTGAAACTGCTGCTCATTAGTCTCTGCACCCAGCTGTAGGAGCTAAACCGGTAGAGAACCAACTCTACAAAAAAAGGGGATATTCTTCTGCCAGTCTAAATCCCTGGTTTACCATTGTCACCATCAAATGACAATGTTCATGCAAGCAGGGGATGAAAGAGTGTGGGAAAAGGGACAAGGGGTCTTCTTTTTCTTCCAGTAGCTGTTAGTCATTAGATGGGTTTAGCTGTATCACCCACTTGTGCCTGTGTCTTTGCAGAGAGCATGACAGAGCCTTTTTGATGGTTTTTTTCACTGTTTGTACGTGGCTACTGCAATGATGGGGAACCTGAGGACAGAAATAGCCTGTGACTTTATTTCATCTAGTCCATGGAAACATGATTTCTTCCTCTATGATAATGGCCAGTGTATGTGTTAACGCATGACCCGTGCAACTCTCAAGAAAGAAAATATTCAAATTGCCGAGCAGGTGGGTGGCAGACTTGGACATGAACGTTTAAGTGGCAAGGCTCGGAAATGGTGGTCATAATAAACAATGGAATTCAGAAGAATTTCCTTGATTTAATGCTAGGTTTGTGTATAACACTGCATCTACACTAAATACCTTATATTCATATTTGTGAGTTGCAAAATACTAATCTTGAACTGTATCCTGGAACAAACTTCCCACAGAAGTAGAGGAGTAAGGGCCGTAACTTAGTGCTAGTGCATGGTGCAGATACGACTGAAGTTTCATTCAACTGAAGGAAAGAAATTTAAAGGTGCCATGAAGGAACAAGAACAGGTAGAATTTTTATATATTTAAAGGTCTTTGCTGTGTATGTTTAAACATACTCTTTAAGTGCATTCAATTTTATGTAAAATGCAGAATAATAATTACTTAGCTTTATTTTTTTCCAAGAGCGTGATTATGAACACTTACAATTTTGGTGTACCAATATCATACTGATTTATGAGATAGCTATTGATGATTTTACTACATGAAAAATGCTATAAAAGTGGCAGGTTAATTACAGGATATACCGCTAATGGGTGAGATATGGTTATGTCTGTTTTCCAAGTGATGATTTCATAATACAGTGTTACGTCTTCTGGAAGATAATATATACATATATTATACATATATTACGTTATGCATAATCATCAGGAAAACTTCACAGTCTGTACACGTAGATATCTCTGAGTCTCTTTCTTCAGTCCTTCTTCACATTGATTTCAGGAAGGATTACTTGCATTAGCAGAGAATGCAGGGCTGAGTGTTTGCAGTGGTTTTGAATAATGAATTTCTGTAGGATTCCAAAAATGACATTCAGTTCCTCAAACATTTTCTGCAAAGCAAGCAGCATACTTTGAAGTCTGTGCTAGGAGAAAAAGAAACAAAACCAAAATGTGAATCTCCTAAAGTAGTATCCTCCTTTCGTGGAATGGTTCAGTGGCTTAATGAGGTTAATTTGTATTAGGTTGTGGGAAATCCTTTATCTACTGTATAGAGGCTTTCGTTTCACATGAATGTGACAGATACTGTACTTACTGCACTGGAACTTAATTATTTGATAGCATAAGGAGTTGAAATCCCTACATTTCCTCTCAAGGAATATTCATTTTGTGCTCTACATGGTAAATAGAAACTAGAGGATGGTTGGCCTAGATTTTCAATGCCTGAAATATCTTTGTATACTTTTCTAAGTTGTTTTGGTTTTATACCTAGAAAATTTCAAAGCAGCTTTGTTAAAGATTCCCCAAATACTATCAATAGTATGTGATTATTTTTTGTTCTCTCCCATTTTTCATGTATCTTTCCACCCTTTGAAATGCTTTTCCGTACTGCACATGAATTTAAGTGACTGTTTCATTTAATTACACTCTTTTTTTCCCTAAAAGTCTTAAAATGCCTGATTTTCTCTCCCTAATTACTACAGAACAAGTCTTTCAAAAGTTTTGTTTTAGTATGAACATTTCCCTCACAGAATTTTATAGCAGTTCTTTTAACTGGCTTCCATTCCAGATGGCTATTGGTGCACATTGTAATTTGTTTTCTCTTAGCAGGTATATTATGGCATTTCTGTAGACCTGGTAGAGCAGTGTAAAGCTATTGAATACAAGAGTGAGGAAACAAAATTTCAGGATCAGTGATACACATCAGAATACAAATAAGGACTGAAAACTAATCTAGTGAAAAATTAAGTGGGATAAAGTTCACATCCTACCACTAAATTGACTTTCTTTTGTAGATTCAGTGTCTGGGGTTTTTATGTACCTTTCAAAAAATACAAATTAGTGAATTTGTGTTATCATGTGTGTGTATAAGATGTGTAATTGCCTATCAAAATTAAAATTAATGTGAACTTACACAAGCAGCGTGTGTTTGTTCTACTATATATTATATATTTGAAATATATCTTGGAATAATTTTTTTATCATATTCACAAATAAAAAAAGTTATAACTGTTTTATTGAGAAAAATGAATGTGTTTATTTAAATTGTTTTATTGGCATATATACCAGTGAAATTGTTTGGAAAATAATCAAAAGTAATTTTTGCAGCAGACTGTGCTAGTAGCTGTAAAAATATTTGCTCATCATCAAAGGTATGAAAATGCCAGAGATTGCAAAGTTCAGGCAGATAGTATGAACTGCTTTCCTCATCCTCTATTGAATTAAAAATGATAAATAGTTAAAAAACAAAGAAAAGCATTTTTATGCAAAAAGATTTTTTTTTGTCTCCTAGATTTCTGATTTATGTGTAATGTTTCAGCATATCACAATATGCCGGATCACGGGTTAATTGTTCACATTGTGTTATATCATTTCAGCTGTAGTACAGCATGATGTGGTGGAGTGTAATCTAACCTGACATAGAAGGATGCAGCGAGTGATGACAAAGATCGCAGACTGTTCAGTGGACTTTGTTCTACTGAAAAATGCATAATTGCCTGAATGAAATGTTTGCTAGTTTATGTTTTGTTGATGAAGACCTGGAGTCTAATTGCTGCCTGTGGCTTTGCCTCTAGGCATGTTCTTGGGGTCCATAGCCTACATCAAGTTTGTTTTCCTTCCTCAGGCTGATATTGTGCAATAACAACTGAGTGGATCCAGAGATCGGTGTTGGGCTCCTGAAAGCCTGTTAGTAGGGCCTTCTCCTCGTGGAAACTCTCGTTTATTGTTTGCCATTAGGGATATAAAAGGTAGCTGAAGCATTCAGTACATAGGCATTGCATAAAGCATACAAAAAGTTAAACAGCAGCAGAAGTAGAGGACTTAGGGGTGCTGTTAAAACCCATATTGCTTTGCATAATTAATATTCCTCCCTACACAAGGTTGTAGGTCAGTACCAGCTAAAAGTTCACATTTCTTTCTCCCTTCCTTCTGATGGATACGAACCATCCCCAGAAATATCTTGTATCAGTAACCCCTGAAAATTCAGTTAAAATGACTTTTTCTGAACTCCAGATCCTTCGGTAACTGGCTGCTGAACCAGAAAGGGTAGTCTGGTAGCTCCCCTCTTACCAAACTGGTCCTCTCGCAGGACTCCAGTAGCATGATTCTGGTGATCAGTTAGAGCAGCATGGGTGGGGGTGATGGCTACTGGACATGGCATAATGAAGATTGTCCTTTTGCCTCCCTTGTTTGAAAAATTTGGTTCCCTGTGTTCTCAGACTTACTTTGCAGTGCCAGGCAGAAAGGCTTAAAATGTGATTCCTTAGCAGATTTTATTCCTGGGTTTTGTTTGAGGGCTCTCCCTGTATTCTGCCAGTTCTTCTCTGTCCATCTGCAGGAAGGTTTGGGGATATCATATGAAAAACTGCATCTGCCATGGACATAAAGTCTGGAAACACAGATTCTGAAAACATATGCATGTACGGGTATTTTAACATTGATACACTTCCATTTCAAAGTTTCTCCCTTGCGGAAAAAGAAAAAAAAAATCTTGGAAAAGATACCCAGCTGTTTATGGGAGTCCAGAAATTAATATAGTTTCTAGGTTAGTTTTATAATGTTTCTGCTTCCCGCTTCACTGGAACAGTCCCATACGCAGCCTTCTCCAATTGTTCTTTTTTAGCCAGTGTTTTCTGCCTGAGATAGTTATACTACATTTGGAAAAGAAATCAAGTTTACATTCTTGTGTTAGTACCATTGCAATTCTAGTTTCATGCGTGGCAGATTGCCTTACAGAGCCAAGTTTAATGCATTTCTAATTAAAAAACCCCCAAACAGTATGATGCTACCTTGCAATGTTATAAAATTGCTCATCTTCTTATTTTCACAGCTCACCATGTTAAAACGGGGACCTGTGAAGTGGTGGCACTCCACAGATGTTGCAATAAGAACAAGATAGAAGAAAGATCACAGACGGTGAAGTGCTCCTGCTTCCCTGGGCAGGTAGCAGGTACCACCCGGGCAGCTCCTTCTTGTGTTGATGGTGCGACTACTTCTATTGCTTCCTTTCATTGTGTGTTCCTAGGGGGTTTTGCTGGCTTAATGTCATCAGTGAGAACCACTCCATTACAGTTAACTATTTAAAATAAGAGTAGGAAAGCTTCTGCCGTTTGAAGGGCATGCCCAAGGTGAATGGGAGGAAGACGGGAAAAATGAATTATTTGCTATTACTCCATGGAAATGCTAAGCAAAATTATTAGATGGCAGTGAAAGAGACCTCTTGAGAAGCTAAATTTGACCTAACTAACAGAGTGCCGTCGGAGTTGTATGAAATTCACTTAATTAAAAGTGTTTATGCAAAATCTACATGAGCATATATCATTTTCATGTGCTGCAGTCTTACATTTTATTTATATATTTATTTTTATCATATAGGAACAAACAAGCAAACAAACAGCACAGTTCTGGCTGGTTTTTAGTCTTTTTAGAACAATACTATTTTTCCTGTTCACAGTGCAATATTAATGTTTTACTTAACAAATCCGGCATAGGCTCATATGTTTTATTTGGGAAAATACTAGCTGAATTTTTCACATCTCTTTCTCTGAAAGAGAAGCAGGATGGATTCACCCTTTACATGATCTCTTTAGTGTTGATATGTTGATGGCTGTCAGAGAAGCTGTAAATATGTCATCACTGGGGAATAAATTTAATCAGGCTGTGCTAGACTATGTAGTAGATCAGGCAAAATATACTAACTCAAAAGAAGAAATTTCTGCTTAAAACTTTGAAATCTGACTGAGCAAGAAAAAATGAGGGTTGGAAAGAAATGCTGTGAAATTAGTTCCTGAGCTGCAGTAAATTAGAAAAAAGCCACAGGAAAGAGATTGACTTTGAAGCACAGAGCACCTTGTGCAAATTGAGACCTAATTTCTTATGAAGGTTCTGAGCTGGCTGAAAATCACAGACTAGCTGTCAGTCAATATATTTTTAACATTTTCCTGGAAAATAAATGTTGCAACATAATGTCATATTAAAGTGTCCATTTCAACAACATGCAAATGTGTTTTCCTCTCTTGTAGCTTCAATAGTGGAGCAGAAATGGTGGTGCCACATGCAACCATGTCTTGAAGGGGAGGAATGTAAAGTTCTTCCAGATCGTAAGGGATGGAGCTGTTCCTCTGGGAATAAAGTAAAAACAACTAGGGTAGGTATGATACCAACCTGACATGTTACCAACAAGTAAAAAAAAAAAGTGCACAGGAAATTGGGTGCACATAGAAGACATGAGTTGAGAAGACTAAAGAAGTGTGGGAAGAGAGTCATACTGGGATTGGACTTCCTGGTCCTGCACACTTTTCTCAGCATGCTTTGCAATTGCTTGAACATGGTAAGCAGTGTGCCAGACCTTCTCAGGTAAGCAGTGGAGATAGTAGAGTTGACCCCTTTTTCAACTACCAGTTATGACCAAATGTATTATAATCCAATATGTATTTCTCTCTGAAACCAGTTGCACAAAGTCTATATGCCTTGCTAAGCTCTTCATTCACAGGATGGCAAACAAGTGCATTTTTATTAATAACATGGAATTACCATGTTTCTACATAGAAACCGCTGAGCATGGTACGCATTTGATGTGTCATTATAAGTATGATCTTTCCGTCTCTTATGACTGGGATTTACTAAAAAAATTTAGCAGAATTTCAGTGAGTTCCTTTTCTCCATTTGACATTTTTTGTATTATTGGTTCAAAATTACATTAACAGAAACACATCTAATGTTCATCATATACAATGCCTGAAAACAAGGTAAACATGCTGTCATCTCTGCTTTTTAGTGGCTAAGAGGAACAGAAGAATAACAAATTCTTCAGATAAGCATTAAGCACTCAAACTTCCTAAAACTACAGCATTGTATCTCTACAGGGTCAACACAGTTCTTCATCAACATAAAACAGATTAAAATGCACTCTGAAGATTCACATGCATGTGTGTAAGCGTAAACACCTTCACCCCTACACCTCACCACACATACTGATGGCTGGTTTTGCTTGTCAGTATTTAGCAATTGTTTGTAATGTCAGGCCATGATTTACTAGTGTGGTGTTTAGTCTGTGCAGGTGTTTGAGTGTCCATGTCATTTGACTGAAATCTTCCTTACATAGGCACTAAATTTCTGGTACACCTTGGTTGTCGTGAAATATAGCGTGCACTGACTGAATTACATTCCTTCTGTTCCACAGAGAGCCCTACATGTCTCAGTTTCTGTATGTATAAGTCTTTAAAACATTTTGACATTCCTTGAAGGAAGGATACTTCCTAAATGTTTGATATAAAATTCCACTCCTGAATCCTCTTTCAGATGTGTTTCTTCTGAAGCTAAACATGCTTGAATGCTGCCCACATTAACTTTGTACATGCCAATGCAAATCTGATTATATGCATGTAAAATGTGTATGCATGTATAACATAACCAAAAGACACTAGATAGAATTTAATAATAGTAATAGAAATAGAAAAAGAATTATGTGTGTGTGTGTTTTGAAATTTGTCTTGGCTGCTACTACTTGGCACTATTAGTGTGAAGGAATGCATGCCATTTTATATGTATTGGGAGTGTTTAACAAGCAAGAAGTAAAATGTGGCTCCAGATTACATTTCTGTAGGAAAAAACAAGTCACAAAAGGGCGAGATATCAATTAGAATCACCTTGAGGAGATTTCTTCCTAACATTTTGTCAGAAGATAGGTTTTTGTGCATTGATCTAGGTTATGAAGTTCTGTCCACTGTTAGGAACCTACAGAAGCCCAAGGCTCTTGTCTCCATGGGCTTATGCCTCTGTTGCAGACTTGCATGTCTGGCTTTTTGCAGGAGTTGGACTTTTCTTGTCCTCCATGGATGGTGGCAATCCTCAGGACTCATTTCATACCTCCTCAGAAGTGAAGCTATGAAAAAGCCAGTCCTTTTCTTTATTTGCCATCATACGTACTGATTCAGTACAATGGCTACCGTAACCTGCTTGCAGACCTGCCACCACTAGAAGGAAAGTACTAATCCCCTTAAATTCCCCACTATTTGTTCTGCCTTCTGGTTTGTCCAGATGATGTACGTTGCCCCCTTCTCCCTTCATTTCCCACATATCTGCAAAACAAACTTGAATTCAAATTTCTGACTGAAAGTTGGTCTAAGTTGTTGAAACCAGGTGGCAGGTGAATGAAAGTCTCTTTCCAGATGCAGGGGGCCGAGATTTTAACAGACATCGTTCTGATGCTCAGAAAAATACACATAGCTATTGGAAATGTGAGCAATTCTTTGTGTTAAGAGAGTGGCTTATTATCAAAAAGCAAGTACTTTTCCCTAATATGTAGTGACTACAATATTTTTGTAGCTCCTCTTTCTGCTCCACAAAGTCTATATAAATAAAAGGAAAAATTCTAAAGTGCTCTGTGGTTTCAAAACCCCCTTTTTAGAGAAAAATGAAAAGAACTGTACAGATTGTCAGTATTAAGAAGTCACGAATAGTAAGTTTCTGATTGTCAAATAAAATAACACATGTGATTATCATGTATAATGTAAAAGCATAAAGTAACAAAGGGAACTGAACAGCTTGGGTGATTTAAGTGTATTGCAGGAAAGCCTTGTAAAGGCTTTCCTGAAAGGCCTAAGAAAGTCTCTATTCACCTCCAAACATTTTCTGTAAGTTTGCCTCCTCCTTGTGCAGAAAAAGTAACCCAATTAACCACTGAAGTACTATCTTCTCTTCTACAGTATACCAAGTTCAAAAGCAGCACCTATGTTTCCACATCTCGAGCTGTTAATATTTAGGCATTATGTTAGAGATAAAACCAGAGGTATTCTGCTTGTCCACCTCTGTTAGCATATTTAATCACTCTATTGTAAAAAATGATGATACCAACTTCTTAATACTTATGGTATCAGTCATTAAGCAAAAAGGCCAAGTGAATAATAGGAGAAAACAAATACATTTTTTAAAATGTGGTCTACTTGAGGTTTTGCATTTTGTCCAGATATGAGGATCTAATAAGGTAATACATTAATAATGGATTTGAAATAGCACAAATGTTATGGTACTCAGAATTCAAATGCTAAGAAAAGTCAGGTGGAAATTATTTACCTTCAGAATGCAAAACCAGGTATTATAGAAAGATTAAACTTTTTCCTAATTTGTCTACATATTAGTGGGAGAGGGCTGACATTAGGAGTTAACCATGGAAAAGGAATGAATGTGGGGGGGGAATGTGTGTCTGAATAAGCTGAGTGCTGAGTTAACTTGTGCTGGTTTAGAATTGACTGCTTAGGTTCTGTGTATCCTGCAGGAGGGGAAGGGGAGGAAAGTCAATGACAATTTTGCTAAAAAGGTAATTTTTTTGACTTCATATAAAGAAATGCGTGTTTGCGTTCCTGACCATTATGCCACAACAAAGTGGATGTTCAGGAACTCAAGGAGAATGATGAAATGATTATATGCGTAGCTAAGACATACCGGGCGCATTGTGGCGTTCTCCTCCAGACTGAGAAACTGTTGTGAGAGGAAGCAATTGAATTTTTCCGATATGGCTAGCCTCAATGTTTTGATAAATAAACACAAAAATTTTGTCAGGTTGCCATCTTCAAATGATGACAAAAGTGTTTAAAAAGGGGGAAAATCCAAAGAATATTTTTTTTACCTTTGAAATATTTTTTCTTCTTACAGCCTTTTTCTAATATAGTTATTTTCATTCAAAAAGCTCCCTTGGTTGTGTTTCCTTTCCTTTTTGCAAAATAAGGAAAATGTCTATTTAAAACAGAGGAATTTTCGCATTAGTTGAAAACCACAAAATATAGCAGCATTATGTATAAAATGGACAATGACATTAAAAAAATGCTACGAGTTTGTATTAAACAAAGGAGCCCTTTACGAAGACTGGAAAACAACATTTTGTGGTCAGATAAGAGCTGAGGAGAAAGAATTTCATGTTTCTCTCAGTTACAGGGTGTATTCCACACCAGAGGTGTCTGGATAGGGATTTTTCAAGGGCAGATCCAGATGCCAGGCTTTACTTGTATTTTTAAGAAGAGTACATTGCCCGTTATCTTTATAATAGAGGCTGAATTTAAATAACAGCACGAGAAGCTGCATGTAACCTGCATGAAAGTGCATGCTGCAATTCCTCCTGGGGTCCCGGTTCCCCAGGCGTCCACCCTGGGACTACCTTGGAGCATGCCATGGCTCCTGGGCAGCCCATAAACCCGAGTGTCTTTCCTGCAGAAACTAGAGCACAGGAACGCAGGTACAGTGGTGCATCCTGGGTCTCATCTTGAGATCCTGGAGCTGCGACATGACTAAAGAAATGTGCACTTGTGCCCAGGAGTGGGGAAGTGTCCCTGGGCTGATATTTTGTGAAGATATAGAGAAATATGCGTCGATGTTTTTCATGTGAAATAGAATACAATAGCATAGAATAGACTATTTCAGTTGGAAGGGACCTACAATGATCATCTAGTCCAACTGCCTGACCAGTTCAGGGCTCACCAAACTAAAGTATGTTATTAAGGGCATTGTCCAAATGCCTCTTCAACACTGACAGGCTTGGGGCATCGACCACCTCTCCAGGAAGCCTTTTCCAGTGTTTGACCACCCTCTCGGTAAAGAAATGCTTCCTCATGTCCAGTCTAAACGGCACCTGGCACAACTTTGAACCATTGTGCAGTAATGAAAGAGTACCTTGTGCTTAATGTTTTAGTTTGATTTGGTAGAACTGCTTGTGGAATGAGGCATAGTTTAACACTGAGTACTAAGTTCTGGTTAAAATATGTGGAGTGGAATTTACTGGACTTAGCTTGGGTTAGGGCTCTCTAGAGTGAGATGACTGGCCTAAGCTCTAGGCTGTCTTTTTAGTATTGGAGAGAATTGTTCCATTCCAGAGGACAATTCATTTTGTCCTAAGTCAGATGAATTATGTTCTGGTGGTGCTTGTGTCTCCCTAATAACTCTAAAGGAAAGCCATGATGACTAGCTTAGTGCCTAACATTTAGATACTTAATGTTGAATAGGAAGACAGTGGCTCGGAGACTTTACTCTCTTTGATGTGGTCTTCAGTAGGAGGATGATCAAAAAAGCCCCTTCATTCTTTGTCAGTTGGGGAAGCTTTGGACTTTGACCACTATCAAATTCAATATAATATAAGTTTCAAAAATGTTTATGTTCTGAAGATACACAACTTTGAGCTAAATCGGTGAATTATACTATGATGAGCAACATATCCAGTATCTATTGTTCAGCAAAAATTGGCAACCAGTGCATGTCATTTTCAAATTGACTTGGTATAATACTAATACTAATACTAATAAATACTAGTACTATAAATTAACCCAAAAGATCAGATGTAATGCATAGCAGGTATTGATTATTAACCTCGGAAAATCTCTAGGACATGAAAGAGAATCTTTTCATATAAACAAGTGAAAGTAGTATTTTCAGACAGGTCATAAAGGGCTATCTTTTGGAAATGAGCATCCAGATTCTGGAATAGCTGGGCACCCACACTTTTATGAGGGGCAGAAGGAACTGCAATTGTCACTTTGAAAACTGGCTATTATTTTTAATATGTGGGGAAAAGCACACTGCAGAACAGAAAGAAATCAATATCTAATATATTACTATGTAACTATATGCCAAACCAATATTCGAAATAGAGTACTGCAAAAAAATAAAATAAATATTACAAGGACAGAGAGAAATAAAAGAGAAATATTACAGGGCCAAAAATAAATCCATATTGAGTATATTTATCTACATTCCAAATCCAAATCTGCTTTCCAAATCAATACCAGAGATAGATGACTAGTGTGAAAAGAACAGAAACATTGCCAAGATGGAGAGAAATCCATACTGAGAGTGTTTATCTATATTCCAAAACAATATTGGAGAGAGCCTGAAGTCAGATATTTGTAATATTCCATTTAATCTGATTTTACATTATGGCATCCAGAGTTTAAAAGAAACTAAAAATTGAATAACATTCTTGGAAGAGGAGAAAGTGTACCATCCAAACACACCAACTGGCTGCACATGAAGCCAAATGGTGTTCAGTACGTGCAATCCACTACTCTGAATCAGTGCAGTTCTGTTGCTATCTATAAATACTGCTTACATTTTTACCCTATCTCCTCTTTCTCACTTGCATATGCTGGATTGTTTCTAAATTAATTACAGCTGCTGAAAGGAAAGGCAGTAATTTTATTTATGTTTCAATTTATAAAATATGCTGTTCATAACCCTTTCAGCACAAGGAATGAAAGGACCTTTACATAGTAATGTAAATGTTACTACCTTTACATAGTAATGCTTTGCAGTGGGCTACTGAGATTCCCAGTATCAGGAGGCAGCATTAGTGGTGAAGCAACTACTACCAGTGCTGTCACAACCACAGCTTGAGTAAGACAACATAATACGAGAGAGCTAAAACGTGTCCCTGGATGTGAGAAGAAAATGGCATTTTTCTTGTAACTGAGCCTGACATCAGTGTTAGCAATGCAGCTACATTAGTTGTTGATCTGTGCTTCTCTGCATGAGCAACAGATGCGTAGGCTCTTTAAGCAGCAGCAGAGGGGAAAAAAGTGGAACAAGTATTACTGTTTTTTCTGCCAGAGTTGAAAAGAAATATTGGCATTGTGGTAGCCTCTTCCCTCACCTCTTCCTCCTCCAGGCTTTTCAAAAACAGCAGTAGTAATGACACGTAATTAGAGAAAGCAGAAATTCATCGTATAAATACTGTGTATAGGTTATTCTAGGATGTTTCCGATAGGCCGGACATATGGTAGTTGTGGTCAGGCAGCGCTAATAAGGCAATGTATTTCCCACATGACATTTTTTCAGTGTAAAACTGTTACTAACTTCCATCACATGAAACAATTTGCCTTTTGCTTTGACCACGGTGAAACATGAAATACTTACAGGATAAATCAATGATCTACCATGTGTCAGCAGTAAATCATGACAGGAAGTGCTTTTCCTAATATTATTTAAGGGGCTGTATGAATAAATTAAGAAACAACCTTACTGTAAAACTGCTCTGTTCCCCTGTCTCACTTCAGAGCCCCTGTCTATAGACTCCTCACCTTCTACCTTAATTTCAGATGAAGATTTATAGGAATAATACACATATATACAGTGACTAGCAATACCTTGTGGTTCATAAAAAGGATGTGAGTACAATATAAGTAAGTGCACAGACTGTAGCAAAATATTATCCATGGAAAAGAGTGATTGCTCTTGTGACAGCCTCTTTGTTGCTATGGTATCTCTTTCCATGCCTTTGGCTAATCTGTCACTAGGAGAAATTTGCAGCTGTCTCAGCATGTTCCTCATTGCTAACTCAGAGACCCACTGTATCTAATCTGTCATTAAAATAGCAAGAAGTGGTATGTACACATTTTCCTAAAAATACATACAGGTTTCAGAGGGCAAATGAGGTGGTAATGGAAATAGGATGCATTTTCTGGGGTCAGGATAGTTTTTGTATTAGTCGGTAATTATTGTTTCGATGCAGCATATCTTTCATATTGAAATTCTTTCATATTGAAGCTGTGTATTTTTTGTAGGGCACTTAAACACTAATCTTTTGGGACACTTGGACATTTTGATGAAAATAGGTAGCATTCCAGCCAACACGTTAACAAGGAATCATCTGTATTCAGGGCTATGGAATTCATGATTTTCTTAAAAATAGCTGCTATATACCAAAGTTACTGCTTTAATGTGAAGTTGGCATGCCTAGTTTTACCCTATGAAAAGGTTCCTGTTGCAAGTCTACATTTGACGTGAATTTAGACCTACAGCTTGATGATGTTCATTTGTAGGTCACAAAAATCTAGACGAGTCATAGTCCTTTCCCCAAAGGCAACTATACTTAAAAATACCCACAAAACACAAGTTATGGTGAAAAGAATTAAAGGAAGAAGTGTTGTGGTGTGAAATGTTATAAGCAAAGTCATAGACTGAAAGGTCAGTAAAACTTGTTGGGCAGGTGAAGATAATTCAAACATTCAACTCCCAAGACATTTTCAGTCTCAAATTTTGTTTAGTTCTTTCTGACTGAGTCCTATGGATATTGATATTAAGAACTGAAAGTGAGGAACATAAAAAGAGAGAATGGGTTAAAGGCAATATTCATCGGTACAGGTCTTTGGAAAGAAGGAGCCTGTTAATGCATTACTTGAAAGAAAATAATTTCTAAAAACAGAATAGTGTTTTTATTTTTTTATTAGCAGCTTTTGCCTAGAAGGTTTGCAATTTTTCCCTTTTTTTTTTCAGTCCCTTGCTGCATCTCCTTGGGAATACACTGAGTTTTGTCTCTAGCTATTCAGAAGGGTTACTCTGGTTTTTTTGTGAGTAGACACATGGTACAAATCACGAGAAGTGAAATCTTTTGCAATCCATTCATCACACTCGCAGAGTGTTAGTAATATATGCTGTGGTTTATATGTTTTTATGAGGGAATAGTTTTTCCTAAGGTAAGACTGCAGCTAGCATCCATTGTAAAGCATCATTTTAGCTTCTGCAGAACCTGAAAACTGACAGAATTACTCTGAAATCAAAGGAAAATATTTCTGCAATATTTAAAGAAAAATGCAAATGGATTTCATTTGCATGCCATTAATTAACTAATCAGTGATTTTTGCAAGCATTACTTTCTTCCATGTGGGAATCCTCCACTCCATCAGTCCAGCCAAGAGGTTTTCTGCCTTTGTCCCAAAAGATTCAACTTGTGATCTATTTTTCTTTCTTTTCTTTTTTTCCCCCAATTTGTCCTTTGCTGGCATGTTTGAGATACTGACGTCATGTCTGAAGAATAATTTTCTGCCTCTGTGATGGAAAATAAGAATGAGTTCTGAAGGCTGTATGTCAGTTACTGGTTTTCTCCACTTCTCCACAAAGTGGAAAAGCCCTGACATCGAAATCAAAGACGTTTCCACTCTCATTTGCAGCTCCATTCTGCCAGTCTCTTTGCTCTTTCACAGCTGTGCAAGAAGGGTTCTTTGGATATCTAGCAATCCTTTTTGCTTTTCATGGAAAATCTTTGTCAGCTTCTACTACCTCACAAGTTACCATATAGGAAGATGATTGATATTCAAATGCCAGTATCTTGTGAGTCATGCTGGCATGCCCTAAAACTAGTGCTTCTTCCTTCTTTCAGCCTCCTTTGCAGTCTCTAAGAGCTTCTTTGGATTATTTCTGCAAGTCAGAAATGATACATTTCAGCTCAGAGGGACTGGATTGTTCTTAAACCTCACACTACCTACTACCTAAATAGCTGCAGGCAAACTCTTGCCTCTTTCCATGGGTATTTGGCACAGGCTTCACAAACTGTCCACCACTGCTTAGTTGCAGAGCTGATATGAGGGACTGGAAAAGTGGCCTCCAACTGTCCAAAAGGTGTTACTTTCAATTCTCCAAAATCCTGTAGTTTTCTTGAGGTATTTCCTTACTCATTAGGACTACTTATAGAAAACCTGAGAAGTACTGCCCTGTTGCAGCTCTGCTTTTCTGCCTTCTAATAGGGAAGGAGGGAAATGGTTAATAATCAATATAAACCGGAGAAAGTCAGTCATACAGAGCATTATGCACAGTCACCACTGGAGGAGTGAACAACTCTCAAACCGGTTGAAATCAGATTACTCACATATTATTCCCTTGCAGAGCAAAGTGAGCATGGTTGTAAATCTTACCTATTTCT
This sequence comes from Haliaeetus albicilla, assembly GCF_947461875.1. Classification (NCBI taxonomy): domain Eukaryota; kingdom Metazoa; phylum Chordata; class Aves; order Accipitriformes; family Accipitridae; genus Haliaeetus; species Haliaeetus albicilla. Next base: position 36,035,099 of record NC_091496.1, on the reverse strand, counting down.
CCATAAGAATAATGAAGATAGTCCTGTCCTACCTGAGAACTGTTCAAAATGAAGAAAAAGTGTATTTCAGGCAAGAATAAGTGGAAGATTGGTGTCTAGGACTAAATTACAAAAGAAGAGGACCAACATAAAATTAATTTCCATAAGAATTTCAAAATTGTTCATTTTTTTCACAGCTTGTAGTTTACTCTTCCACCTTGGTGAACACCAGGTTCATCTTAGGAAAGAGACTGCTGCTATGTGTGGAGAAAAGACTCCAAAGGACTTTGTATGTTCTATTAAATGGACTTTGAGCTTTCTTCTACTGCATTATTAGCATACACAGATGATTCCTTCTCAGATCTTACAATGCTGACTATCGTTCATACCCTTCCATATCTGCAGTGAGAAGTGTCATAGAGCTCTGAAGTGGAGATTCTGGGTGAAGCTACAAAATATCCAGTTCACCATGACTTATTTGTATGATGTTACCTGTAGAATTATATTGGCAAGTCCTCTAAAACCAGAAGTGAACACCAGTGTGTCTCCAGTTTATGAAGATGGATATGATCTCAAGGAAACAATGGATTGCGTCTAACCTACATGTATCTACAAACTCAGTAGTAGTAGAAGATTTGAGAATTTTAATGGAGCTGCATATTATAAGAGGTCCAAACCAGCTTTGCCTCTTCAGATTCAAGAATGCCAGAAAATATCTTAGAGATGCCAGCCAGAAGAACAGCAGCTTGTTCCTTCATCTTGAATTCAAGCTTTGTGGCTCAGGAACATGTACCTGTCAAAAGAATACCAAAGGACTATCACTTCTGCTTGCGCCCTTACCAATTCAGGCAAATGCACTGAAAAATCAGGGTAGTTGTTCTAGAATTCTAAGATCCCTCTGTCCTACCTCCTTGTCATCTTTTCAGAGTGACCTTGGAAAATGAGAGCATAGCAAATTTATCATCTTCAAGGCATCATTCTAATTTCAGTTGTTAATAATTATTGTTCAACATTTTCAAAGTACAAAAAAGGAACAGGAGACTTTCTCCTAGAATGCAACTTGGCAAATTTGAAACTGATTACTTGCAAAGCCAATTTCTTTTTGGAGGGTAATTAAAGAAATTACCAAAGTCCTTTTCTCTCTCTTGACATTAAAGCACATCACTGGTACTCATGTTCCTGATATTTGAAGGCAACGACCTCTTCAGAGCCTTTTGGTCTTTCCTTCATTACTTGAGATTTTAGAATACCAGTGTCTAATTGTGATTAGCTACTCCGATTCATTCATACTTACCTTGTCTTGGGTCACATACTAGTCAGAAGATAATGAGAAGATGCAGGTATGAAGACAACTGGCCAGGTTCTTTAAGAGAGACAAATTAAACTGAATACCAAAGCAGGTTCTTAGTTAAATTTCTAGAGTTCATTTTTCCCTTTAATGGAATACATCTTTTCTGTGTATTGTGAAGTTCAAAAACAGTATCAAGATGATCCCCAGTACAGAGGAGTTACAGGAAGTTGTAACTTTCACCTGGAATTCTCCATAATACTCAAGCAAGAAGACATTTCTAATCAGGAATGATGCTAGTAATGTGCATCAGTTTATCATGAGTTCAGGGCAAATGCCAGGGAAAAGCATCAAAACCATCATTTTCTCAAATTAATACCAGTGTGTTATGCTATCTTCTGCCAAGAATGCCACAGGGAGTTGTGACCATTACACGTAAAAAATGCAAGAGAATGACAGTGAAATTTTGTCGTCTACACGCAACTTCAAGCACAGATGGTGGATATGCTCTCTGTTTTGTGTTTAATTTATTTACTTATTAAATTGACAGTACTAGTTGCTCTTTTCCCTTTTTCTCTGATGACCAAGATGGCTACAACTATTAGTTGGGAATCAGCAACCATAATCTTGATTACTTCTTAGTGAACCAGGCTCTATATATTGTTTCCTGGGCAATGAGAAATCCTTCTAATTGTTCATCTGTGACAGTTTTTAGGTGAAAAGCCCTTGAGTCTTCCTTTTCCCCGGGTCTATTAAGACTTGAGACGGGGAGACAGGGATTTTTCGGAAATCCTCCAAATCTGACACCTTTCTTGTGTTTCTTATCTATATTAGAGTGATGGCGTGGTGGGTACTCATACTGGAGAAAGTTAAAATTAGATTCCCTTAAAATAATTTTATATTCTCTGAATGGGTACCCACTACTCTGTCAGCACCCACTACTTTGGCTAAGATTTCTCCAAGCATGGGAAAGTCTTTTCTTCATGTGGATATTCTAAATAGATGGAAAGAGAGAGGAAAATGATCGAAGGGTTTCAAGTTGATGACTGATTCATTGTTTTTAAACACTTTTTTTTTCCTGCCTGGATATTGCTCTGCTGTTTTCTAACTTGTTTTTTAGTTGTCTTATATTCCCTCAGCTGTGGCAGTATTCCTGGAGCCAAATGTGAGTGCACTACCTCAAAATGCCAGCAGTGGAAGCTGGTAAGCAAGTGGGGAAAAATCACCAGAGGGATCTCTGAAGCTTGGGACAAAGGCAGAAAACACATCAGTACTGCACTAACAGAGCAGCAGGTACCCTCATAGAGAAGATAAAATTACAGGTAAGGAAATAATTTACATTTCTTTTTTGATCTCATCCAAATGGCTTGTTACTCTCCATTCAAAATCCCAGAAAAAATAACACACCATAAATATATGAAGAAGAAAAAGATATCAAATGTGCTGAATTTAGACTACCTGGTCTTTTAGTGGGCATAATTTGAAGTTCAACCTTGCCCAATTTCTGCAAAAATATTTTAAAAGATGTAAATCCATTGTACCTATTAGGCAATTTAAAACCTCGACCTAGTTTTAAAACAGGGCTGGGGTTTTTGTTTTGTTTTTTCATTTTTAGAATATTAAGCACAGGAAACTGCTTGTTTTCCTTTCCAATCAAGAACAACAGTACTGTTTTCTTTAGGTAAGTGAGGTCAGATAAAGCCAAAGACAGAAGGACTCTGTTTCCATCCCACCTTCTCCATTTACTTTCTCTCAGTTGGAAGGGTAGCATGACTCTTTATTATGCTTCAGTTTCCTCATCTGTAAAAAGGAAGGAGGTTGTTTTTATCTCCCACTTGAGATGGCTAGATGGAATAAGTGGTGTAAAAGAGAAGAAAATTACAGTTATTTAATTAATTGTCTTGCAGTCTTTTATGCCGCCATGCTGCAGTCCCACTGTGGAGTTGTGATCACCACAAAAACCTCAAGAGGATATATCCTTGTCTGAATTGCTACAGTTGTTATCTGTTATAGAAAGTAAAATAAGGTTTATGTTTAAGTCTTATTTTAATACAAACCTGTTGTCTGTAAATGAAAAAAAACTGTGAAGTTAAAACAATTCTACCATAAACTTAATTTCTCTGCTGAGTTACAGAAACATTGATAAAGTTTAGGTATGTGCATTGTAGTGGCATTACCTTTTGGAAGAGAATAATAATGAAGTACGTTCAAAAGACTAATGACTTAGATTTAGCCTTGGCATAACTCATATGTCTTCATCAGATATACACTATGATAATTGTCCCAGTGAGTTGTATCAATTAAGTTTATTTTGTAAACTATCACGCTCAAGGAAATATGAATACAGAGCCATATTAATTTGTTTCATAGTATTTAAATATGTAGAGATTTTATTAAAGCAATGTTATTGAAATTATGAATTTAATCTTGTAATGTATGTTTCTGATGATCTACAGAATGACACTTAAAAAGCATAAAAAAAAAGTAAAATAGTAATCTTTTTGTAAGCATTATTTAAAGAAATTTAGGTGATCTTTTGAGGTACTGTGCAACCCTTTTCAGAAGCAATCATTATCAGCAGGTCCAAAACCTACCTCAAATATCTAGATAAGGAACTAGCTGTCTGAATTGAACGTTGTCTTTTGAAATGTCATCTGTTATTTTATGGTGTTTCCTGTAACCTACTAACCATAGAAATGACTGTAAGTAGAGATCTCCTCAGAATGCTCACATTTTCCAAACTTTAAACTTTCAAGTTTTTTTGGTATGATTTGGGTTTTTTGTTTTGGTTTGGGTTTTGTTGTTTGTTTTTTTACTTTAAACATGTATGAGAAGAACACACTGAAATCTTTCATTTAGAAGGAATTGTATTCTGACTTCATGGCTCTTTTCTGTACCACAGGTCTATCCATGGACTTTTTTTCAAAGAACTTTTCAATTACTTTTTTATCATAGTTAAAGATTGCTGATATACTTGCAAAAATGAGTGTTATCTGTCAGTTTCTGTTGCTTTTTAGTGACAAACCAGTGAGTTTGAATTTGAGTATGTTTAAACCTTTTCCTTTGGGGTTACTGTTATTGCTTGGGGGTGTTTTTGAGACCATGCTCTTTTGCTAAGAGAAGTTGCTCTGATTCTGAAATATGTTTTTTCCTGTCATTTTGTACTTTTCCTTGTAAGTTTAAGAAAATTCCATCTATCCCAGTTTTGTTTTCTGTAACTAATTCTATAACAGTGTAGTACTTGACATGTGTTTGTTTCTTAGGCAAACGTGTAAAACTCCTCAAGTCCGAATGGAGAAGTAGAGAAAGGAGGTTTCTGCTGTGCCTGATGACAATTTTTGATTTTTCCACACACACAAAATATTCTGGCTCCACGTTGGAGCACTAGTTGTGATGAATTCTAGTCTTGGTCGGACTCTAAGGAAGGGCCAGAACGTTCGTTGAGGAATAAAGAGTCAAACCACTCCAGAAAATGTGTTCCAGCCCTGGTTTATTACTCACAGAGCAGCAGGTGTGTACAAATACAGGTTTACACAGTATTAACAGGAATTGTTGTACCTTACTCCTCATTGTAGTTGCTTAGTTTGCTGCAGATGCCCAGGAATCGTGGCTTATTTGGGCAGAGCTTCAGAAGGGTGGTTGGACAGACTCTGCATTGCGCTCCTAAGCAGCCTCAGTGTGTCAGTCAGATGCTTCTGGGAGCCTTAAAACATCTTTCTTCACTCACTCTCCTTCCAGAGGTAGACCCAGTTGATGAACTTAATTTACTCACTATCATGGGAAAGCAACAGATGCTCTGGAGAAGAGAACAGCACTTACAAAGGAAGGACGTCTTGGTACATTCAGTTAGGTGTCGCTTTGTAGTTGAAAGCTCAGCATCCCATGCTGGATTACTTAAAATTCAGAAAAATTGGGAAAGGGATATTTCCACTATATTCCTAAGATATGCTAGATGTTGTCTGTTTAATCTTAAAACCATTTTTCAGATGAAGAACTCTGCCATTTTCAGGAACATATGCCATGCTCTGAAGTAAATTCCCTTTACCTAGTTTTCTAGTCCTAACTTTAAGATTATTTGGAGCAAGTGGAAAGTTTAATTTATATGTGAAAGGTTTCCAGAGTCTTTTAGTTTTAATTACCATTTTTAACACTGATTGTCTAGGTCTTCACTTTAACACCAAAAATCTCCTGCTGAAATCATTAAGAGCAGTGGGAAAACAAGAAATACAGAATTATACTTCAAATGGCATTGTGTGAAATGAGTTTTCAGCATGTTTGTTTCTTTCTAATGGAAGGTCCTAAGCACAAGAATTATCACAAATGCAATTCTGATTAGTCACGGTGCAATAAAAGTATGAAAGAATTAAAAGCTTTAGAGTCTGGTGGTTATCAAAGACGTGGGAAACTTTTGAGCCATTTGAGTGTACTGGGAAATGTTCTGTTTAATTAATAAAATGAGCTAGAGATGTTTGCCTAAGGACAGACCTGAGGATCTAGAATTCTAAATTGCTCCATTACAGGCTTGGGAACATGTTTAGACTAACACTTTTCATGCTGCAGTGCCTAAAATAAAGTTAAGGGAAAAATTTAAAGCTGTTGAGTCTGATATTAAAAGTTGTGTAGGGCCAAAGTTTTATGAGCAGGAATGAAACACTTGAAGACTTGCAAAAATGTCTATCAATATGTAACCTTCTCTGAAGATAAATGAATCCCTATAGTTATCATTAAATATCTGTTTTCCAAACTGCTCACAAATCACTCAAATTTTGCCTTTCGTCATTAGCCCAAATCAAATAGTGGTCTGTGATACTGCAACAAGGGCCTGTTTCCTAACTCACAGTTCTCTGCTGCAGTTACTTTATGAAGCACACCCTTGAAATATGGTTGAATCACCTTAACATTTCTCAGACTTTTGAAATGGTTCCACGCCCCCAGAAGCTTAGTTATCTAGCATAAACACACAAAACCACACCTGTCTACTGTTAAGCGCATATGCATATAGGAGCCCTATTGCAAAAAGGTCCTGTTACAGCTGTTACAGCTCTTTTTGTCCAGCTCTTTGTCCTTGTTCCTCATTTCTTTAGAAAAAGAGTTACAGGATTCTCAAACTGTGAGGAAATCGTGAGCCTGTCCTTTGTTAATGTCTGCAAAGTACTTCTGAGTATCACTGGTAGAAGGTAGTAGCATTAGGTCAGAAGCACCTTCCAAGCTTACAGGTTGAACTGTTTCAGTGAATAAACATGTCCAAGTGGCAATGCAAACTGTCATTTGCTTTTGTAAGCCATGTATGGATGATAGTGCACAGCAAGCGCATTGTATGGATTTTGAAGTTCCAGGAAGTAGCGTGCTTCCATCTGTTCAAAAGATTCATTTCCATCCTTGACCTCATTTGCAGAGGGCATAAGTGGAAAAAAATGCGTTGGCAGATGTTTGTTTCTGGTTGTATGGGCCCTTCTGTTTCTGCATTGTAATATTTGTATTAGGTTTTCACTACCAAAACAAAGGTTTTTATGTCATGGAAAAATATGACTGACATAGTCCATTCCTTATTAGGAAAGGCTTGCTAAAGAATCACTTTGTTGACCTTTTTTTTTTTTTTTTTTTTTTTTTTGTGGTCTGTTTACATACAGTATAAGAAAGAATATAAAAATAAGAACACAAAATGGATGGAAATGTACTGCTTACAAATAAGGGCTATCTTGGTACGAGATCTCTGTCTTGTCTCAATGTCTTGGAGGACAATTCATAGCTAGCCATTTCTTCAAGCCATTTCTTAGGCCTTTTTCTTCAAGCATTTATTTAATGGATTCTTGTGACATCCCCTATATTTACCTTATCACATGTTGGTCATTAAATGTAGTGGTGAGACCCTTTTTATTTTTGCTAGAAATCCCCACACCATTTTTGTTTCCCACAGGCCTTTAATATTTTGCAGGAGAATGCTAGGGGTGCCAAGATGGCTTTTCTTTGTCTCACTTAGCTCAGGGTAAGCTATTAACTGCTTTAAAAAAAATATTTCCTTTTTCTTCCCTGTCTTATGTATCTCAGGGGAAAAAAAAAAAGATCGCTTGATGATTCTTGAGTACGCTCAGACGACACTAAGGCTATGACCACACACATTATCCTATACAGTTGATGGAACAGTTCTAATTAAACAGAAAACCCCCAGTATTATGTACTTTCTGCTTCTTGTGTTTATTTATATTCTTTGGCAAAAACCTGGAACAGAGGGTCCATCATACTGCTGAATCATCCGTGGAGGGAAGAAACACTGGCTTGAAAACTTGCCCCTTTCTGCATTTGCATTGATACATAGTCCTGACAACACTGGAACAGGCTTCCCTCCAACACTCCTCCCCCAGTAAATTCTGTTGTTTACTGTGCACAATGGAAAAGAGATAGAATTGGAGCTGCAAGGGCACCTGTAGAAAGGCAGGTTGCTAACTTTCAAGTGCTTGACTTTGCAAACTCAAGAGTCTGTTTTTAATATGGATTTTGTGCATGGTTTGTCATAAACATAGAAAAAAATTGAAAGAGCTGCCAGTAAAAAAAATAGTAGTATACAAAGTTGTGTTATGAAATGTTCCAGCACACACTTATTTCAATATACGATGTACTGAATTATCTATATATTATCTATTATCTAATATTATCTATTTTCTTCTAACATTATTAAATAATAATTAATTATATGCCTCATTTGCATGTATAAACTATTTTGTAGTTAGCAAATAATTAGTGACACCTTTGTTTCTCTGAAGAAACAGAAGATTTGTACTATACCTAATTGTGATCCTGTAACTTTGATGCTTAGGTGCATGAAAGTAAGGAAAAGTGCTTTACTATTCAGGGAATATTCACTCGGCCATTCTTTACATCCTATAGTCTTGATTTTCCTCCCTTCCTCTTCTAAGGCAGAAGGAAGGCTTGAGTAAAAGTATCAAGCTGGATTTTTATTGGGAATCTATTCTTACGGAGTAGATGGTATTATCAGCTGTATTCATCAGCTGGGGGATTCACAAGTGAGGACATTTTTCACCCATTGTCAGCAGCACTGGAATGGAAGCTGTCCGGAAAAACTCTTGAGCTCGTAGCTTTTCTAATGCTCTGCCTCTGAGGTCTTTTCATCTCTGGTCCATTCTGGGTTACCCTGGCAAAAATGTTCTACCCAAAGACCGAATCTGGTTTGAACATTAGTGAGCAGAAGAAATGTAGAAAGCCTCAGTTGCATTTAATTATACATTGTTTTTTTAAAATAAAACAAGTGAGTTCATATACAATTACAGCCAATTTACAGCAGCCACTCACTAATTTAAATTAAAAAGTCTGCAACTGCAGAGTAATTATATTTTAATTGCACATTTAGTACAAGAAAGTGAAGAGAGTCTAATGCATCGTATTTGTGATATAACAACCATGTGAAAAAATATATTAGCATAAAGGGAGTAATTATGTTCCAAGAATGAACAAATTAATTCAGATCAACACCTAGGATGCTAAAGGTTTTATGTCCTTTTTTTCATTTGTATTGTTAAACACCAGCAAAGTTAATTTTCCATACATATTAATTATTAATTGAAAAATTGATTAGACTTTGGTGTTCACCCATTCAGTGTGTTACTGTTCTCTTAGGGTTTTAAAGATCAGACACGTACTGCTATCAGTCCCCCTTTTCCTATAAAGACCTTTGGCACAATACCTGGCTTCCCAGCCACTAAAACCAAATAGCTTTTACTATATCCAGAATTAAGCATTTCTGGGAATACCATCACTAGATATTAGCTAAAATTTCATTGCTTCTTTATGAAACTGCCTTTAGCATCTGAGATGTCTATTCTCTCCCTTATGTGAATGGATATATAACTTCCATTAATGTTAATGTCTGGTCTGTGCTTGCACATAACAAGTATTACCTTCTTACACAGAAGCAAATGTGAACCACTATGTGTGTTACTCAGAGTAGCATTGTGTGGCCTGGAAGTTAACAGGAAAAAAGAAAAGGAAAAAAAAAAAGAAAAAAAAAGAAGGCAGGTGGAATAATAAAAATTCTGGCAAGGGAAAGCAGTTAAAAACTCCAATCTAGGAATATGCAGCTTGACTTCCTGGGCAGTCTGTATAAACAAAATGACCTTTGTATATGATTAGCAACCTATTATAGAGCAGAGATTTGAATGGCTATATGATTTTTTTCTTCTTTATGTCACCTATTTATTCTATGTAACAGTGTATGTTGCTTTTATAGGGGTATTTTCACCACACAGTTGTAGAGCTCGATGCGGGGGGAGCAGATAGGCCTGCAGATTATTATTTTACTGAGTTGCTTTGTGACTGAAGATAACATATTTGCACTTCCAAACAGCCGCGTAACTGAGCAGTCACATATGTGTGAAACTTCTCTTTTCACTAGTTGCAGTTTATGACTTTAGCCCATGCATTGGCAAAGCCGGATATGATAGAAATAATACATCACAGAGTGGTTGAGGTTGGAAGGGACCTCTGGAAGTCCAACCCCCCCGCTCAAGCAGAACCACCTAGTGCCGCTTGCCCAGGACCAGGTCGCATTTGAGTATCTCCAAGGATGGAGACTCCACAACGTCCCTGGGCAACCCGTGCCAATCGCCCTCACAGTAAAAAAATGTTTCCTGAGAGGGAACCTCCTGTGTTTCAGTTTGTGCCCATCACCTCTTGTCCTGTCACTGGGCACCACTTGAAAGGAGCCTGGCTCTGTCCTCTTTGCCCCCCCCTTTCAGGTATTTGCACACATTGATTAGATCCCTCCGAGCCTCCTCTTCTCCAGGCTGAACGGTCCCGGCTCTCTCAGCCTTTCCTCATACGAACACGCTCCAGTCCCTTATTTGCCTTAGTGGCCCTTTACTGTACTCTCTCCAGTAGCTCTGTGTCTGTCTTGTACTGGGGAGCCCCAAACTGGACACGCTACTGCAGGTGTGGGCTCCCCAGTACGGAGCAGAGGTGAAGGGTGCTCTCCCTCGACCTGCTGACAATACTTTGTCTAAGGAGCCCAGGGTACCGTGAGCCTTCTTCGCGGCAAGGGCGCATTGCCGGGTCACGGTCACCTTGGTCTCTCAGAAGTCAGCTGGCACCCTCTCTTTTTAATAGCAAAGGTCTACTCTGTGGGTACGTAGGCAGAAGAGAGAATTCAGCTGAGTTCCAGTGACTGTGCCTGTCCAGTTGTGCCTCTGAGGAAACTATCCTTTGAGTCTGCTTTGGTTTCGGTCTGCTCTGTTGTTTGGAAAAGTGAGAAGCTTTGACCCTGCATCTACATGGCCTCTTTGGAAGCCTCACATCCTTTGATCTGGCTTCAGTGTGCTTTGCATCAGTTGATTTATCACAGTTTATCTAGCTATATCTCCAGTTAAGCTAATAAAAATGCACCTGCAGATAGGATCAGAAGATGTGTGTTTTCCATTACGTAGCTTAGTGGCACCTGGGTCCATGAGTAGAATTCCAGTTTATTACAATAAAGCAAAAAATAAATAACAATAAGACGCTGTGTCAGCCTTTTGAGCTTTGGTGCAGGGCATAGAAATATGTTGCCTGACTTTTAAATTAATTCTTCATTATTTTTTCAGGCAATCTTCCACTATAGAAGGGGCCGCATGAGGCTGTTTCCAACAGCAATAACAAAACAAAACAAGAGCAGTGTAATAAATAAACCCATGTATCATAAAAGTCACAAAGCACAATTTTATTATTGCCTTCTTAAGTGCAGTTCCTACAAACATCTTGGTGAAGAAGGCAAACCGAAGTAATGAACTCCTTGAAAAGTCCTTTTAATATTCTGCTCTACGTTTGTGCTCTGCAGAGCTGACGAGAGTTGTATGCAGTTTTGCTGAGGGCAAAAGAATGTTTCATCATTAAGGAGCATGACCCTTCTCTCTGTGACCAAAATGAAAAGCATATGCCCCTTGATGTCATAAAGTGTTATTGTGACCGTTCCAATGGGTTGTTCCTCAAGAGTTGGGATGTTGTCCCCTGACACAATTTGATATTAAAATGTTACATGATCATTAATTGTATCCACTGACACAGCAGAAATATTCCTCAAAGTTATGTTTCTTTGATATGATTTTTTTTTTCCTTTTGATGTTTAAAATCCAAACCAGACACAGGGAAAGTCCAATTACTGTGAAATGCTTTGTCTCCCACTCTTTCTCTGTGGTCCTTCTGTTCCACTCTTGTTTCATGTTAGGCTGGGTGAAACCACTCTAAGTGAACTCCTTGGTAGTTATTCTATACCTTGTGAATAACAGGATATATCTCTCTTTTGTTTATGTATGCATGATTTTTGTCCCATTTCTCCACTAAGTGATGATTGCTTGCTAAGATGCATTTAGCCCCTAACAGGACATTGCCTTTTCCAACCTAAATGATTCTATGATTCTTTGATTCTATGATTGTGTTTTAAAGTAGCATGCAGAGAACGGAAGAATACACCTCCAGTATCAGTCACTGTTATACTCAATGGCTAACATTTTAAAAGCATAGTTGTTACCATACAGAAGTTCTAACAATGAGAAGGGTGAACAGAATACAGAATTTTTCCTTGAAAACAATGCTTTTGACATTTGTGGGTTGGTAATTTGTGACCTTCAGATTTTTTTATTATATTTTTAAGCATGGTCACATTTCAATTTCTCCTTGTCAAGTCCAATTCCAACAAAGCACGTAAACACACAATTTAAGTTGGGGAGCAATCCCATCTAATACCATTGGGAATTATTCACTTATTTAAAAACAATTGAAATAGCTTTGCTGGACAGATATCTTATATTTCAGTCTCAGTTTCCAGTACTTCGGAAGCAGATTCTCTATGTGCAGTTTTGAATTTCTGATTTTCTTTTTCTTTACAGGTAACCCGATAGCTAAAGACAAATCAAGTCAGTCTCAAGGCTGATAACATTAAATACAACACATAGGAATTTAATTCCTCCAGGCAATCCTTGAAGTGAAATTTTATACTGCTGGGGTGTATCCTTCAGAATCAATTGTTTCAATGATAACCTGGCTTGTAATCAGCAACAGCCTTGAGATCAAAACTACTGGAAAGTTATTCTGAACTTCTGTGTCACAAAGATTTCAACTGATTGAACTGTGTACACTTTTAAAATTGCCCTTGCTGAGGAATTTGCAGCTGTAATCACAAGAGTTGATATTCAAAAGGTGCAGAAAAGAAGCAATCTTTGGATTCTCCATTCCAGACCAGCAGCTTTTCATCTTGATGAAGTCAAACTCCAAAATGTATTGGTTCCTTCCCTGTAAAATGATCCCTGGTCCACCATTCAGATTGCTGGTGGGACTGCACACTGCTTTAATTAAATTTCTGTTGCAGAAATTGTCCTCTGGCATGGCGCAGTTTTAGACATTTTTATTTGTATTCTAATCTTGGAGCTCTCAAAGGTACATATTTCAACATCTTGAAGTTGCTTTTGTTATAGGAATGGAAATATATATCCATTGTTAATAATTATTGTTGACAAGTAATAGTTATCTGAATACATCAGTCATATTAGAATGTATAGTCAGGTTGACATGTTTCCCTAAGGCTAACCAGCTACTGCAGCTCTTCGGCAGTTAAAAAAGTAGTGGTCAAAACTCAATTACCACTTCCATTATAAGGCATTTTATACCTTTAAGATATACATTTCCATTTAGTTTGAAGGAGATGGGTGTTCCTGATACGTACTTTACTTTCCCAACCTTTAATTCATTGAAATTCATGGTAAGCAATGACAGTATTTCGTCCCTTTTTATAAAGGTAGGCAGGGATGTAAATGAGTTTTGCAATTATGAAATTGGATGGTAATCATTCAGAATTTTTGTCTTTTTATTAAAAAATAAAATCTCTTGCTTGAACCTAAGTACTGTTGGATGCTTATGTAGATGTCTGCTCAGTCTGTTTGCTATCAAGGAAAAAAAGTCCTAGTGCCCTCCCAGATTTACAGTTTGTGGGTATTTTGCTTGCTTACAGTCATCCAATTCAGATCTGATCCTTGCCAAAATCACATTTACTTTTTCATTTTTTGTTTCAGTAGCAATTTTTGAACTTTGTGATGTGCTGTTACATGAAAAAAATCCTCAATATTTAAAGGCCTTAAGCATCTATGAGCTTTTTTCTAAGTTATTACAGAATGTATAATTTTATACTCCATTTAATGTATATTGTACCATCTGTAATATTGATACAGAAATTTGGCAATGCCTTTTAGTGACACTGCATAAGCATGCTGACTGGAGAGGGTGAGGGAGTTCTGACTGTGTGCTTTGGTGCATTGAAATGAAAACCACACACGCTTAATGGTAGTCCAAAATATATAGGGCCAAGCTTATTTAAAAGTCCTGTGTGGTTACCAGACCCCCAGAAAAAGAGGGAAATGATTTTATCATTACAAGCCATTGACGTGGCTAGGTAGCTATATATTAAGTTCCATGATGGATGAACACCCTGGAGTGCTCTGCCTGTCACAGTAGCCCCTGCTGTTCCAAAACCATTTCATTACCTCTGCTGTATTATTGCACAGGAGAGCTTAAATAAAATAAATGACTGTTGGGAATGAAACTGAGAAGTATATTCTATCATTCTGCTGAGAAATAAAAAATGTTGGCAGGGAAAGATATTCTTTTCTGATTAAAATTTAATTAGGATAAACTGTTTGTAGGAGCAACTAGGTATCTCAGTATTTTAGGATGGATTAATATTGTATGGAATTGTGCTAACAGGTGCAGGACAGAAGGTAGCATTTTCAAGAGGTTGTTTGGGACAGTGCAAAGTGTAAATGTACTGGTTTGTAAAATCTGAATGTGGCCTCTCTTTGGTCAAAAATCTACATCATGCTTCTCAATATTTGGTTTCCTTGTTTCTTTGTTCCTAAACCAACACTGAAAATACTGTATTATATACAAGTGTAACACATGCATATCAATAAGTGAAAATAAATGGATTTTCAAATATACTGAATAGATTATCTGCTGTAGATTAATGTTGTGAATATTCATAGCAAGTGAATAAAATTGTAATATAAAATTGAGTTCCCTGTATGGATGTGTGCTTTGGAGATCTATTCTGTGTACACATGGAACAAAATAATGTTTTTTCAGTGGGTAAGAATCTCAAGGGTTATATTAATTTTGTATTTCTTCAGTAGAGCTGGGAATATCTCCTGCCACTTTGAAAGGTACTTTTCCAAGGGAAACTGATATCTAGCACAACTGTTCTAGCATTGTCATGGGAAATTCTGGTGGGCGTACTGTTGTTTTCAGGCCAGACAGAAAAAATATGGTTTGGGTTTGGGGTTTTTTTTTTGTTTGGTTGTTTGGGTTTTTTTCCCCACAAAATGGGAGTCCTGAAAAATTCTCCTTTAGACCTTTTCAGGAGCAACAAAACATGATAGAAATTCCTGAAAAGGTAATGTTTCAGGTTAATTTGTTGAACTGTTTAAAAGAAAAAAAAAGCCAGTTCAACAGTGAAGTTGGCTTGTGCATCTCAAAGCAAGCTGGGAACCGTAGTTAGCTGTCCATAGTGCTGGTTTTAGCAGTGCCTTTGAAAATGGAGTACGGGTGACTAGCTCAGCTATGGGCATTCATGTTGTAGGCACGTGAAGATGAATCCTGCTTCAATTACTCCTTTATTCCTTATCTACTACTTCCCAGATTATTTGATATACCCAGCTTTGTCTGATTATAAAGATGATCAGGCATTATGATCAAAGGGAAATCCATGGTACCCTTGGAATTCAATAATCATCAAGAACTCTGAACTGCAGGAGAATATGGGTTCCTATTCTGCGGTTCTATGTGGCAGTGCATCAACAGGGGAAGAAAACTCACTGCTATGTTCAAGACTTTCAAAATGAAATGTATTGGATCAGTTCAACAAAACATAAAGCAAATCCTGATAGGAGTCTTAATGAAAAAAAAATCCAAATCAGGTCTAATAAATCTAAAATAGAGCTTGAAAAACATTCAAGAGTACTTCTTGGTTGTATCTTATTGGTCATAAGTAAGTGCTAACCTTTGAAACAGTGCTGCAGATACCTGTTACTACCTTTAAATCCACCTATTTTCCTATATCCTTTAAATCTTCCTATTTATCCTCTTATCTTTTAAATCTTGACTCCTCCAGCTCTGCTCAAGAACGTTACTGATGTAGCGTTTCAGTACTTCACCAAGCCATTGCAGCTCTGTTTCATGTAGAACCTACATGCTTTAAAACTGGAGGCAGAGTGCATCAGATAGATTTGTTTTGAAACTAAAAATCTACTATAAAGCATGTTATTTTGTTAGGTTTCCTAAAAATATATGCAGGGGTTTTTTGCTCGTTATAATTGTACAGCTGTCTTTTATAGTTTCCAGGTAATGCATGGATGTCTATAACAACAAAATAGAAAGATGTGATTGGCATCCTTTTCTGTTGATTTACTGCCGCCTCCTTCATGCCTTGAATTTTACGCATCTGTTGTTAACCAAGATACTGGCAAGGAAAAAGAGCACAGTTTTGGTTTGTAGGAGAAGTGTTGCCTTAATCTCTAGTTTCTTTTTGCCAGTAGTTAGACAGCTCTCTATCGAACATGTCACACCTGGACAATCTGCTGGCATTAAATGATTTCTCATGGTTTCAGGGGTATTAAATTGAATAATAAGAACTACCTAATCACTTTGTTAGTCTTTATAATGCAGTGTGTACCCTGAGAAACGTTTCTGTTTATTCATTTATGGAATGAGAAAAGATTTCCAAGTTACTTTTTTGATCTTGTTTCTGTAAGAGGTTATGTAAGTTTCTGATACCACTTTACAGTCAGTCATTGCAAATATTTTAGCAAAAATGTCTTCCATGGCTGTTGTTTTGCATCTCCTGTATTCATCTGCACTACTTATGCAGTGATTACAAGAGGTAGTATATGAAAAGGCTGAATTTCCCACAACTTTGTTTTGACAGGTGATGACAAGTGTTGCCAACATCTCTTAATCCAAAACTAACTTAAGATCACCTGGCAGGAGGACCACTGATGGGGACAGCTGGAGACGATTGCGTAAGGAAGGGAATGACTGTTCTTCTTTCTCCGACTGCTGTTAGTGGGATGCCAGGCTAGGCAAAACCATTGTAGTGTGGTTTCATCACCACAAGATGTAGGTTCTGGGGATGTGGATCCTGCATGGGAGGGAGCACTGGGGTACAGTGGGCATCCCGAAGCTGGGGCTGTGGTGGTGACAGCAGGTCCTCAGGCTTGTTCTCTAGAGTGGTGGAAGGCTCCATCGCTTGTGTCTCTGGGATTTGCTCCAAAGCCAGACCGCAGACATGGTAAGGTGCTGCGGTGATTTCAGTGGGGTTTGGGTAAGGTCTTCAGCTGCAGGTGAGTGTGTTCAGCATTTTGCTCAGAAAATTCTGAATGGGCAAGTTCATTAAAGTTCACATGCCTGTCCCTATTCAGGTTAATGGTTAAAGAACCTTCCCTCTATTTTCGATCCCTCCTAGCTACTACAGAGGTAATTCTGTGTGGCAATGGGAAGTTGTCCTGGGTTCAGCTGGGATAGAGTTAATTTTTACAGGAACCTGGGAGGTGGGGGGCATAGCCGGGGCAGCTGACCTGAACTGGCCAAGGAGCTATTCCATACCATGTGACATCATGCTCAGTATATAAAGGGGGAGCGGGCCGGGGGGTGGGCTCTTCTTTTCGGTGGGGGAAGTGGCAGAGCGTCGGGTCCCGGGTGGTGAGCAGTTGCACTGTGCATCACTCTTTTTGTATACTTTTTTTCATTAGTACCGTTGTTGTTGTTGCAATTTCTTTGTGTTGTTCCAGTAAACTGCCTTTATCTCAACCCTCGAGGTTCCAGGTTTGGTTTTTTTTTCTCTCCTCCGTCTTCCCCCCATCCCACCGGAGGGGGGCGGGAGGAGTGAGCGAGCGGCCGCGTGGTCCTTTGTTACCGGCTGGGCTGAAACCACGACAGTCCTTTTTGGCGCCCAACGTGGGGCACGAAGGGTTGAGATAACGACAGATCTGGCCAGAGCGTGTTGAAACAAATTTGTCATACGCATTTCTTATACTAGATAAATA
This sequence comes from Haliaeetus albicilla, assembly GCF_947461875.1. Classification (NCBI taxonomy): domain Eukaryota; kingdom Metazoa; phylum Chordata; class Aves; order Accipitriformes; family Accipitridae; genus Haliaeetus; species Haliaeetus albicilla. Next base: position 36,017,762 of record NC_091496.1, on the reverse strand, counting down.
GATGTTAGTCACAATGTTGATTCAGCTGTTTACATGGTGGCGTTTTGTAAGTTCTTATATGCTTTATGTATTGCCTGTAGTTGCGTATCTCATCTCTGGGAGAGTGATTGGGATTATCATTTTGCTGTACTGGGCAATGTCGACTTGTGAAATGATTACATCACTGGTCATGAGGTTAAGCTGTTATCTGTATGAGGCAGTGATATCATTTCCAGACTTTGGGCACCTTCTGTCGGATTTTATTGGTAATTACACCCAACCCATGGGGAAGTCAGGGGGGGATACTTCCCCCCATCCGTTCCCCTCCCTTTTCTCTTTCCAACTAATTACAACAGTTTTCGAGAATTTTGAATATCCTTGGGATGCGCAAGCCTGTGTGCTGTTAGTGCTATGCCTCCTGACTATGTTTCAGGTCTTGTCTAGGGCTACAAAGAGGCTCTTTAAGAGTACCACCCAGAGATCTGTCCCAAAGCTGGATATTCATGGGTGGCACGGCGTGTGGGAGGATGTGGGCAGGTATCTAGAGAACTTCTCACCTCCAGTGACTTGGAAGTTCACTCCCGAACAACTGCAGAACCCTCATGAAGTGATAGAATTTTTGAAAGGAAAATGCTGTGGCTATCCCAGAGACACACAACTCACTACACTGTGCTGGGCCCTGGCCGGTATCTACCAAACCCTGCTTGATACTATGCAGCACCCCCAGGGGGAAAAGGGGGAAAAGATGGAAAACAAGACAACATGCACCGTGGCTGCCCCAACCCCGACAACATGCACCGTGGCTGCCCCAACCCCGACAACATGCACCGTGGCCGCCCCTACCACGACAACAGGCACCATGGCTGCCCCTACCCCGGTGACAGATACTGCCACTAAACCAGAGAACCAACCTGTGCCAGTATCAGTTGCCCCTGTACAGAAAAAGAAACACACAAAGAAATCAGTTCGCTCAGTGAGAGATGAAGATGAACCAGGGTCATCGCGAGAACAGGAGGAAGAGGCAGAACCTGAAATAATTACCCGATCTCTATCCCTGAGTGAGTTGCGTGACATGCGAAAAGATTTTAGCCGCCACCCAGGTGAGCACATTGTTACCTGGCTGCTCCGATGCTGGGATAATGGGGCTAGTAGTGTGGAATTAGAGGGTAAGGAAGCCAAGCAGTTGGGATCTCTGTCTAGAGAAGGGGGTATCGACAAGGCGATTGGGAGAAAAACACAAGTCCTCAGCCTCTGGAGGCGACTTCTGTTAGGTGTAAAGGAAAGATACCCTTTCAGGGATGAAGTTACATGTCACCAAGGCAAGTGGACCACCATGGAGAGAGGTATCCAGTACCTGAGGGAATTAGCCGTGCTGGAGGTGATTTATAATGATCCAGAAAATGCGCAGTCACCCACAGATCCAGATGAAGTCCAATGCACACAACCGATGTGGCGGAAGTTTCTACGAAGTGCACCACCAACCTATGCCAACTCATTGGCAGTAATGTCCTGGAAAGAAGGCTATGGACAAACGGTGGATGAATTGGCTGTCCAACTCCGGCAATATGAAGGAAGTCTCTCTTCCTCCCTACGGGCCTGTGTCTCAGCTGTAGAGGAATTGTCCCGAGAGTTCCAGCAATTCAAAGTAGATATGTCCTCCTCCTCACCTGTACAGGCCCGCATTGCAGTTATTGGGAGTAAGCGTTCCTCTGCCCAAGAGAGAGGAGAGAGAAAGTACACACGACGGGCTAACCTGTGGTTTTACCTGCGTGACCATGGAGAGGACATGAGGAAGTGGGATGGAAAACCTACCTCAGTCTTGGATTCACGGGTACGGGAGTTGCGAGAAAAAGCAACCAGAAAAGAAGATTCTTCTTGGAAAACTGCTGCTCCAGTTTCCCGTGAGCAGTCCCCCGGGCGCAGTAGATGGGCCGATCTCATTTCTGATCCTCTTGAAGGGACTTCTGATTCACATGTGCAAAAAGTGGGTAACAGATATTCTAACCAGGATTAGAGGGGCCCTGCCTCCAGCCAGGTGGAGGAGAGGGACAACCGAGTCTACTGGACAGTGTGGATTCGATGGCCTGGCACGTCAGACCCACAGGAATATAAGGCTCTAGTAGACACTGGTGCACAATGTACCCTAATGCCATCAAGTTATAAAGGGGCAGAACCCATCTGTATCTCTGGTGTGACAGGGGGATCCCAAGAGCTAACCGTATTGGAAGCCGAAATGAGTCTAACCGGGAATGAGTGGCATAAACACCCCATTGCAACTGGCCCAGAGGCCCCGTGCATCCTTGGTATAGATTATCTCAGAAGGGGGTATTTCAAGGACCCAAAAGGGTACCGTTGGGCCTTTGGTATAGCTGCATTGGAGACGGAGGAGATTGAACAGCTGTCTACCCTGCCTGGTCTCTCCCAGGACCCTTCGGTTGTGGGGTTGCTGAAGGTTGAAGAACAACAGGTGCCAATTGCTACCACGACGGTGCACCGGCGGCAATATCGCACCAACCGAGACTCCCTGATCCCCATCCATAAGCTGATTTGCCAACTGGAGAGCCAAGGAGTGATCAGCAAGACTCACTCACCCTTTAATAGTCCCATATGGCCCGTGCGGAAATCTAATGGGGATTGGAGACTAACAGTAGATTATCGTGGGCTGAATGAAGTCACGCCACTGCTGAGCGCTGCTGTGCCAGATATGTTAGAGCTTCAATATGAACTGGAATCAAAGACAGCTAAGTGGTATGCCACAATTGACATTGCTAATGCATTTTTCTCCATTCCTTTGGCAGCGGAGTGCAGGCCACAGTTTGCTTTCACTTGGAGGGGTGTCCAGTACACCTGGAATCGACTGCCCCAGGGGTGGAAACACAGCCCCACTATTTGCCATGGACTGATCCAGACTGCACTAGAAAAAGGTGAAGCTCCAGAGCACCTGCAATATATTGATGACATCATCATATGGGGCAGCACGGCAGAAGAAGTTTTTGAGAAAGGGAAGAAAATAATCCAAATCCTTTTGAAGGCTGGCTTTGCCATAAAAGAAAGTAAGGTCAAGGGACCTGCGCAGGAAATCCAGTTCTTAGGAGTAAAATGGCAAGACGGGCGTCGTCAGATCCCTGCGGACGTGATCAACAAAATAGCAGCTATGTCCTCACCGACTAATAAAAAGGAAACACAGGCTTTCTTAGGTGTTGTGGGCTTTTGGAGAATGCATATTCCAAATTACAGTCAAATTGTAAGTCCTCTCTACCAAGTTACCCGGAAGAAGAACGATTTTAAATGGGGGCCTGAGCAACGACAAGCCTTTGAACAAATTAAGCGGGAGATTGTTCATGCAGTAGCTCTTGGGCCAGTCCGGACAGGACCAGATGTTAAAAATGTGCTCTACACTGCAGCTGGGGAGAATGGCCCTACCTGGAGCCTTTGGCAGAAAGCACCTGGAGAGACCCGAGGCCGACCCCTGGGGTTTTGGAGTCGGGGATATCGAGGATCCGAGGCTCGCTATACTCCAACTGAAAAAGAGATATTGGCAGCATATGAAGGAGTTCGAGCCGCTTCAGAAGTGGTTGGTACTGAAACACAGCTCTTCTTAGCACCCCGACTGCCAGTGCTGGGCTGGATGTTCAAAGGGAAAGTTTCCTCTACACATCACGCGACTGATGCCACGTGGAGTAAGTGGATTGCACTGATCACACAACGGGCTCGCATAGGAAACCCCAGTCGCCCAGGAATTTTAGAAGTGATCACGGACTGGCCAGAAGACAAAGACTTTGGAATGTTGCCAGAGGAGGAGGTGACACGGGCTGAAGAGGCCCCGCTGTATAATAAACTGCCAGAAAATGAGAGGCAATATGCCCTGTTCACTGATGGGTCCTGTCGCATCGTGGGAAAACATCGGAGGTGGAAGGCTGCTGTATGGAGTCCTACACGACTAGTTGCAGAAACTGCTGAAGGAGAAGGTGAATCGAGTCAGTTTGCGGAGGTGAAAGCCATCCAGCTAGCATTAGATATTGCTGAAAGAGAAAAGTGGCCAGTGCTCTATCTCTATACTGACTCATGGATGGTGGCAAATGCCCTATGGGGGTGGCTACAGCAATGGAAGAAGGGCAACTGGCAACGCAGAGGTAAACCCATTTGGGCTGCCGCACTGTGGCAAGATATCGCTGTTCGGATAGAGAAGCTAGTGGTAAAAGTACGTCATGTAGATGCTCATGTACCCAAGAGTCGGGCCACTGAAGAACATCAAAACAATCAGCAGGCAGATCAGGCCGCCAAGATTGAAGTGTCTCAGGTGGACCTGGACTGGCAACGTAGGGGTGAGCTATTTATGGCTCGGTGGGCCCACGATACCTCAGGCCATCAGGGGAGAGATGCAACATATAGATGGGCTCGAGATCGAGGGGTGGACTTGACCATGGACACTATCGCACAGGTCATCCACGAATGTGAAACATGTGCCGCAATTAAGCAAGCCAAGCGGCAAAAACCCCTGTCGCATGGGGGGCGATGGCTGAAATATAAACAGTGGGAGGCCTGGCAGATTGACTATATCACACTCCCACGAACACGCCAAGGCAAGTGCCATGTGCTTACAATGGTGGAAGCAACCACTGGATGGCTGGAAACATACCCTGTGTCCCATGCCACTGCCCAGAACACTATTCTGGGCCTTGAAGAGAAAATTTTATGGCAACACGGCACCCCAGAAAGAATCGAGTCGGACAATGGGACTCACTTCCGAAACAACCTCGTAGATACCTGGGCCAAAGAACACGGCATTGAGTGGGTATATCACATCCCTTATCACGCACCGGCCTCCGGAAAAATCGAACGATACAACGGACTGCTGAAAACTACATTGAGAGCGATGGGGGGTGGGACTTTCAAACATTGGGATACACATTTAACAAAAGCCACCTGGTTAGTTAATACTAGAGGATCCGCCAATCGGGCTGGCCCCGCCCAACCAAGACTTCCACATACTGTAGAAGGCGATAAAGTCCCTGTAGTGCGCATGAGGAGTATGTTAGGAAAGACAGTCTGGGTTAGTCCTCCCTCAAGCAGAGGCAAACCCATTCAAGGGGTTGTTTTTGCTCAGGGACCTGGGTACACCTGGTGGGTGATGCAGAAGGATGGGGAAGTTCGATGTGTACCTCAGGGAGATTTGATTTTGGGAGAGAATAGCCAGTGAATTGGGCTGTATGATACCTAACTGCTAAATACCCTGCCAATGCATGTCATTGTATCTATAGTGTCTATATGCCATATCAAGGGTATTACTGTAAGAATTACCCAAATGACTGCGGGATGGACTTTGAAACTAAGCCAAGTACAACAGCGACAGAACTTGAACTGACACCCAGCAATTTCCTCAAGATCAACATCCTCGACCTGCAGAACAAGGGCGTGAGTTGCACCAAATGTACTAGCCACAAGTTCCAGAGGCAGCATACAACAACCCACCATCTCACACCATCTCTCTTATCCTGAAGAACTGTTACAACAGATGGAGCCCCAAAGTCATGGACTAAATAAAATCAATGGACACATTAGAGGAATAGCCCATACGCTAAAGGAATACCATTCGCGTGTGTGTGTGTGTGTGCGGGGGGACGACGGGGACGGACGCAAGTCCATATACTTATATGTATAAGACAAGGAAGTGGTAGTGGTCGATTGGAAAATGTAAGATCTGGGCATGATGTAGATGGTATAGAATAAGGGGTGGATAATGTCCTGGGTTCAGCTGGGATAGAGTTAATTTTTACAGGAACCTGGGAGGTGGGGGGCATAGCCGGGGCAGCTGACCTGAACTGGCCAAGGAGCTATTCCATACCATGTGACATCATGCTCAGTATATAAAGGGGGAGCGGGCCGGGGGGTGGGCTCTTCTTTTCGGTGGGGGAAGTGGCAGAGCGTCGGGTCCCGGGTGGTGAGCAGTTGCACTGTGCATCACTCTTTTTGTATACTTTTTTTCATTAGTACCGTTGTTGTTGTTGCAATTTCTTTGTGTTGTTCCAGTAAACTGCCTTTATCTCAACCCTCGAGGTTCCAGGTTTGGTTTTTTTTTCTCTCCTCCGTCTTCCCCCCATCCCACCGGAGGGGGGCGGGAGGAGTGAGCGAGCGGCCGCGTGGTCCTTTGTTACCGGCTGGGCTGAAACCACGACAGAAGTGAAATCCAGTTATTCCTTGATAACGGATTTTCTTGATTAAATATCACTAATCACATCAATATTGGCCGTGACTGAAAGTCTTGAAATATATCTAGTTTTCAGTTCTGAAAACCAGTTTATTGCCCAACTAAGTTCAAGAAATAGTTTGTGTAATAGAAATATTATTGCCCATATGTAACCATAACTGTAAAAGTTCTATATTAGCTCTTTAAATTATGTTTATATTCATAACTGTAAAATTTTGTTTAGATCCTCTGTAACAGCAGGGCCATTCTTTTTTTCCTTATAAGATTGAGGTAACCTCAAGACCCTGTAGTTTGGGATTTATGGCTTTGCTTTCACTGCTTTAACTGCACAGCTGGGAAAACAAAATGTAAAAATACTTACGTTACTTGCATTGCTGAGACATTTTTCCTGAATATGACAAATAGATGGAGTTGCAAGTTTACCCCATATCAGCCTATTAGTTGAATCTCTTGATCTCTTTTTTTCCTTACTGTCGTATCAAACATGACAAAAACTGAAACTGAATTCTCCAGCCTTATGTCTTAGTATTTAGATCTGATATCCAGAATTTGCAAAATGTATGCTAGTTGTTTTAGTCGCTGTGTCTCCATATAAGGGAGGTTTTTTAGTCTGTTTCTCTCTTTATGGTTAATTCTGGATGCCTCGCCAGTATTTGGGTGTAGAGACTATAATCCTTCCTGTTACTGATTTAGAGTTTGAGTCTCTTTGTTGTTGTTCTTTTTGCTTTTCTTTGGTAATTTTCTCTTTTCCTGGGATCCAGTCAGTTCCTACGAAACTTCAGTAGTGATGAGAAAAGTTCTTTTAATAAATAGTGGCCTGGAACGGAACACAGGCTCTTTGTAGTTCTTGGAGAGAAGAGAAAGAGGGATGATGTGTCTCTCTCATTTTATCTTAAAATGGTTTCCAGCTTAAACTGTTCTGTCTGAATAGGAGCATTTTTTTCCTAACTATGAATGGTCCGTGTTTCAATATGCTCTCTGATCATAAAGCTGATGAAATGGTCCTCTCTGTATGGCAGATTACCTCAGCAGAATTTACAAATGGAAGATGATGATTTTGCTAATGTCCATGGGCAGGTAGACAGAATTTGGTCCCAGATGCTCTGCCTAATGTTCATGGCAAAAGCGACTCAAAAACAATGCCTCCATATGCCGTAATTGCTGGAATTATTTCTCAGGCATATTCCCTTGTCATCCCTCATATGTAGAACTCATTAGATTCCTAGTGGGAGAACATATGGAGAGGAGCGATGATGGAAAACATTGTAAAACAGATTGTGTATTTAAATTTATATTATAAAAGACCTCTGTGCACAGGCAAACTTAGTGGAGAAAGTTCAAACTCTTTCTTCCCAGTTCATAAGGAAATCGACATTTATGGAGCTGTTGCCTCAGTGCATTCAAAGACACTTACAGATGATGGGTTAAAGCCTGGATTTAGGGAATACCAGTGGGAATTTTGCCGCTGATTTGGGGTCAACTCTGTATTTCCTACATTATTTTTCCAAATATTTAGTTAAACTTTTCGCTAATAGGAAGTCAAAGTTCCACCCATACAAATCTGTTGGCAGGATCAGGTCTTTGGCTGTGGGTTTGTGATTTCAGTGTCAACAAAACGACTTTTATGAATACCTTGTTTGTGTTTCACAAAAAAAGGCAATAAAGTTTCTTTCATCCAGCTCAGCTGATGTATGGGGATCATACCCAGTGCAGAGCTCTTTTAATGACTACTGAATATTAATAATTAATCCTTTATCGTTTCTTATAGTTAAATAAAGCAAAACCAAGCTAATCATACCTGACTTCAAAATATTATATGCTGATGTTTGTGACACTTTTTTAATTACACTTCTGACTCTCTCCTTTATGGTAAATTTTGTCTCTTATTTTTTACTCAATACTGACCATGAAGCTGGTTTCAACAGGGAGCATGTGGGGTACTATATAGAGTCCCAGTGGTGGAGGTGGGCACTGGGAGAAGTCACCTAACGGGCACTTGGGAGGTGGATAGACTGATGTCTGGGAACACCACGACGTTACTCCAGTGGCTGGTGAAATATGGCCTACCGCCTAGAGAAACACTTCTGCAGATATCATTGTTGATAAAGAAACAGTTCTGACAGGGTACGTCTTATTGCATGGAGCTGAATCAAATGTCATACCTAAACGAATATTGGAAAGACACAGAGAAACAGTGTGGACATCTCTTACACTGTGGCTCTACAGGCCTTAAAAATGTCAGATATGGCCACAGGATGTTTCCATCTAGGTCATTGCCTTTCTAAACGGAGACACAAAATGGCTGTTTAGGTAGCATTTGCGGTAGAGCTGCGTGTGTATTTGCTGGCAAGTATCCCTGTCTAAAGCCAAGATTTGGTGTCATGTCTTGAGAGAGGGCCTCCAGAAACTCAGACCCGACCCTCCTCCATTACTACAGAAATTGGACTGTGTTACTAGACTCTTCTTCCAAGTCAGTCGTGCAGTATGCTGCTGGCAAGCTGCACCACTTGCCCTGCACCTTTCAGAGCAGAATAGCTGCTCTGACAAGCCTCAGCAGGAATCAAAATATGCATTACCATACAAGCTTTTGTCATATACTGACAACCCTGATTGTTCTATATGTTTTTTTTCTGACAGCTACAGGATAAATGTTTATTATTAGGTGAAAGTTTAAAATTTATTATTTTGTACCAGTCTGAACAATGCACTTAAAAGATGTATTTTGCAGCTTCTTATTTGTTCACCCTATTACAATTTATTCATTTGTGCTATATATGTATTAGCCTCTCTGGCACCTTTTAAAATAGTGTCATCAGTTAGTGACTTTTTAGTCACTGCAGGAAAATGCTCTTTGGGTTGTAAGGCTTTCATTAGCATGTTGTGGTTTTTCCATTCAGTCAGTACCAGCATTAGAAACTAGATGACAAAGTAGTAAAAGAGCCTTGAAGATGTACTGATTTAATTACTCTCAGGCAAACAGCTAGACCTTGCTCAGTGAAGGAAGTTATAGCTCCTATGTGTAAGATTGTGTTCTGTCATTCAGAATTTCCAGCCCTCTGCTTTGATTCAAATTTGGTTATACAGTAGCAATATTACTATAAAAGTTACTTGAAAGATGAATCCTTAAGTATTAAAGTGTGCAATGAAGTATCCCGGACGTCTCAAATTCAGGGCTTTACTTAGTGTTCCTAATGGATAAGGAAAGTAGGAAGTATTTTCCCCATTTTTATGTTTTTGGAAGGAAATACAGATATACCATAAGACTGGGAGCTAAAGTGCTGACTGGACTTCGGTTAATGATGTGTTTACTGCCCCAGTCCATATAGCTTGGATCTTACCTCACATTTTGTTAAAGCATGTAACACAAGGACATTAAACTAATCAATTTGTGCAATTGTCAGTTCTGAAAGGAAACACAAAAGGAAGTACAAGGCAGTTTGTGCCTTGGTTAGCTCCACTCTCTTTAATGAAGTTATTCTCTGTGTAAATCTGGTCTTAAGCAGTCTAGCTAAACAACTTGGAAAATTAAGCTGCAGTTAATTTGGACACCTAGATGAAAGGGCATATGAAACATCAAGGGCTTGGGTAAGAACAAAATGCAGGTGACAAAAATTTGGATGTCCTTTACAGTTTCACCAGATATCCTATTGTTGTATAATTGTGTGAATTATATGGTCCTGGTCCCACCTCCAGCAGAGAAATATGTGAAATTCAGTCCTGCTCTTAGTCCTGCCATAAAACACATACCAAAGGCAATTTATGAAAGGTATTTGGTATAAAACTTTTCCTCTCAAAGCCTCGGTTCAAGGTCTCTACTCCATGCCTGTGCTCCTTAAATCCTGAAAATAGAGCTTTCTGAGAACCTTGCTTGTGACTTAAGCATCTTATGGACTTCTGTTCAGGTTTAAATTTCATACTGACTACCTGTGCCAGCTGTTCCAAAAACTTTATCATTGGCTCAAACTCCTACGTGTCCCCTCTTTGCTGTTGTTCAATGTAGTCAAAAACATGCTTTGTAAATATTGTCTTTACATTTGATATATTTGATCATCTGCAGCAATTCCAAAATGGCATTTCTTACTTTGTGTCAAACTTGGAAATTATTAAAATATCCTGAATAGTCAAACTCAGTCGACTCATTCACAATAAAGAACTGTGATGCCTTAAGCTACGTTTTACCAGTCAGAGTATTGTCAAGGTGACCTTTCATGCTGTTTCAATTGCATAGCCTTGCCATTATTTAACTATTAGAATGATGGAAAGCTTGCACTTTGCTATTTGAGTGGCAACATTTCTAGACACAGGGACCTGAAAGAATGGAACATACGAGGGGCTATAATTAATGTGCCACATTAAGGAGTTAAGGATAAGCAGCCAAAGAAAGACTAAACCTGGTGGAGCACAGCAGCTACAGTCTAGTCTTGAAACCTAAAAATCCATTTGCAATGCTTTCTAGAATCCTAATATCTACAGCTGGTGACAAGTCATTAATGGTAGCTCATTTTTTCTGCATTGTGTCTTGACCATCCATCATTATTGAAATGTACAGGAAAATGCAGCCTCTGGAATGCTATTAAAACTCCTCTTAAATTTAAGTATTAGTGAGGTTAATGGTATATTATATTTTTACCTTCTAGTTAAAGAAGAGAGAATGATTTTCTATTTATTTTAAAATTTTTACATAAGTATTTATACAAATAATAGCGTTAGAAAATACTGAACATTTGAAAGCTCTTTTTTTGTGTGTGTAGAAATAATGAGTGTTAGAAAAGTTTTAAACTATACAAAAGCCTACTAGGGACTAATATACTAGACCAGAATTAGTGATACACCAAGTGGTTTAATATTATCTTGCCTATGAGGACATACCTGCTGTGTAAAGAGGAAAGGTAAGCTGAAGCAAATAGGACCTGTTGTACACCACTCTATAATTCTGCATACGTATGTCTGTGTACGTCTTTATTGTAGGGCGAGGGATTTTGTATGATGTAAGAGCAACATGAAGCAATCATAGAAGGAAGTAAAAACCCCACCTTTTTGGGGGGGCAGAGGGGTAAAGAAAGGGAAATAGTTATCTTTGTTAGTTAAAATGCAAATTTAGGAAAATATTTTCTCTTTTTTTTAAGTGAAATGAAAAGAAAAGTGTTGTTACTGTGCTTTCTCAACAATAATTGAGAAATAATAATGATTTGCCTTCTAGGAAATAATTTTGCTGTAATTTTATGTCTGTTCATTACCATGTTGGAACGTAATTGTTTCATGACTGTATGATTGAACGTATTCTGTCTACATGAAGCTTGACTTGTGTTGACAGGAAGCAAAATCATTAGAAAGATGTGGCTGTTGAAAAACCCTTTGTCTTCACATTGCTGTTGGAGGAGGATGAACATCACAGACTGTGGAAGCTGTGTAAAAAGCAGAACAGAAAAAGGTTTCTTTTTCCATCAGCGGTTAGGTGATTTATATACATGACTCTCATTAACATTAATGGGAGTTATCTGCCTCATTTTTTATGAGCCCGATGTGAAGTTAATGGCAGTCTTCCCATTGTCTCTAGTGGGCTGTGGATCAACCACTAAGTGCACAAATGAGTTTGGTTGAAATATTGGTGCTTGTAGGCTTAGAATTTCAACATGCTTCATTCACAGTTACAACAAAAAATGCTGCATGAATGCCTAAGAGTGTGAGCTGAGTTGTTTAATATTGCAGAGTCTGCTGATCTGTGTGCAATTTGGGGCATCCACACAGCAGACTGCAGAGAAGCCTGAGCCAGCTCGCAATGAGCTAGTGTGAGCAGGAGCAGTAATCTGCCCAGCAGCGTGAGCTGATTTACTTTTCAGGGGTCGGAGCGGGAGTAGGTGCGGTGGTCTCTGTGGTCCGCACCACGTGGCCAGGGAGTTGCAGTGCCATGCGGTCCTGCGCTCTCATCAATATTATGGTAATAACGCAACCCTGCTTTTTTGAAATTGGTCTCTGTGCTGTGCTCTCCTCTGCTTTTGTTTTGTTTTTTTTTTAATAGAGGAATCATATTTCCTTTGCAATAGACCTTTCTTTGACTACGGATGCTTTGGGGTTGTAACAAAACTAGATTGTACTGCTTTTTCTTCTGTGAGGAAGGGAAGGTGTCCTCATATCACCGGCAGAAGTGGACGGACTTCTAGTCACATCCATGTTCCTCACTGTGAGCCAACCACCACAGGGACCGATGAGCAGCCTCGCCGTCAGCGAAGAACACTTCTGGCCACGCACAGACTAGCTGGTACAAGATGGCTTGCCTGTGGATTGGGAACTCCTCTTAGGGTGGCTTGCAGAAGGGGGGTTGTAGCGAGGTGGGTGCTGGTCTCTTCTGTCAGGTGGCTGGAGAGAGGACGAGAGGAAATGGCCTCAAGTTGAGGCAAGGGAGATTTAGGTTAGATATTAGGAAAAATTTTTTTACTGAGAGGGTTGTCAGACATTGGAACAGGCTGCCCAGGGAAGTGGTTAAGTCACCGTCCCTGGAGGTATTCAAAAAGCGCGTAGACAGGGTACTTCAGGACATGGTTTAGTGGGCATGGTTGATGGTTGGACTCGATGATCTTGAAGGTCTTTTCCAACCTAAATGATTCTATGATTCTATGCTGAAGTGATTCCCGACAGTGCCAGGTTTCTCCTTATCGCATGTCCCATTGGCATATTATGAAAAACTGGCCTCCAGAAGAACTTGTATTTTGAAGCTGAGCTTCTAGTAATGTTAGGGGAAGCTAGATCCTGAGGACTATAAGACACAGAGGGCTTCTCCTCCCAGTCTGCCAGACATGGCTGCTGCTGGTCCCGATTCCAGGCCCAGGCTGTAGCAAGGCTGGGCACGTACTTTGAAGACACAAATATACACTCAGCACAACGCCGATCAACACAGGCGAGAGACCGATCTCTTTAACGCACACAAAATGTGCCCATGGCCACAGGCAAACAGACCGCTCAATCCCTTCCTCCTCTCTGGCTGATCAGGATTTACATTTAAATGGTGGGGCCCAGCAAGGCCCCACTCTCCCGGTTCCCTGGCCGTCCCACGCCTGCAGGCCCACGGAGCGTTGACAAGCTCTAGAAGGGGCAGGCGGTTGTCCCGTCCTCCGACCGCGCGGTGGGGCGGCAGGCCTCCACCGTGACGGCGCAGAGGCGGGCCTCTCCGCTTAATCCGCCGGGGCCCCGAAAATGGCCTAACCCGAACGGCCCAGATGGACCCATACTGAAAGGCGCAACAAAATGCAGTTAATTTCCACCTCCGGCTGAGATTTTGCCGTGGTCTTTCTGTCCGTACAACATCGTGAAACATCAGCTATTGCGGGTGGATTGGTTTTCCCCAGCTCTGGGCTCCTCACAAAGTTTCAAAATATGAGCAATCGGGGAAAGTGCCGTATCGTATCGGTAATCCATCAGGTAGGGAGCAAGCAAGTAGCCAAACGTGGGATTTACTGGCTAAATTCACATATTTTAGGGCGTGCACAGCTCGAGTAACTGTAGGAGGAACAGGGCAAATACTCCCCAGTTGTTCAGCTCTGGTATGGCTCCACACCGTGCAAAAGAGAAAAGGCAGGTGCAGGGAAGAAAACAGACGTCTCTGCCATTCAGTTTGCCTGCAGGAAGTTTTAAAATATTATTTACAAGCTGTGCTTTAGTTTTAATTAACCCCCCCCCCCTTTTTTTTTCCTAGATTAAGCATTGTTTGATAATTTAAAAAAAGCAGTTTTATACCTTGTTAGCAATCAGCAGGTTAGACTGCACTGCTCTGGAATTTTTTTATTGCATATATTTGTAAGTTTAATGAAGTTCTGCATTTGTATTAAGGACTTGCTTTCTGCTTAATTGTAAGGAAATGGAAAACCACAGCAATGCCAAAGGGTTTTATTAAAGTATCAAAAATCAGCAAGCAATCTACACAAGCCAATTAAATAGCACTCTGCGTCCCTGAAGTAGAAAGCATAGAGGCTTGCCCTTAATTGATACCTTCTTTGACAAAGAAATCAACCCTTATACAGTCAAACCCATAAAATTTATCAGATGCAATATACTAAGTACAGATTAGCAGTCTCCTCACCATAGAAATGAAAATAAATTAAACACACAGTCCTTTAAAAACCTTTTAACATATCAATACAGCAGGTTTTAAGGTTTTGGTTTTTATTTTCATTTCCATTAAAATATATGCATTTTCAGTCAATGACTGATCTAAATCACTAAGTGAACCATAGGCGTAAGCATTCACAGGGGTGCCAGAGTTTTCTTGCCTGCATTCACCCTGGGTCTGTACGGCTGCTGCAGTGCTTTCTAGGTGCTGTCATAGTGCCGTGGGGTACACTGCAGTACGTGAAGCCCACTCCACAAGAAAAATTGCTACCCTTGGTGATGCAGGTGCTTCTTTGGTGCCTGCTTCTTTGGTGCCTGAGAGCTGGTGCAGCCCCTCTGCAAGGTGCTTCTCTATGATTATCATTGGAGTGTACTTACAGAAAGTTCTTCCACTGGATCCTGCTTTTGACTTCACAGCAGAGACACAGAACTGGTGAGTGTGCTTAGCCAGCAAAAAATCCCTATCGCACTAAGACGAGTCCTTCCCCACTGTGCATCATGTAGCTATTCTTTGTACAGTTCATTATTTGTACTTGTACAGTACATTATTAATAAACCTGGGATGGTCCTCAAAGCATTCTTGCGCGAGTGGTGAGAATCAGAGTTTGAATGTGAGTACCCAGTGCTTTGTGCTTTTTAGACAAATTTATGAGGACGGGCTAGAAGTATTTTGCTCACTGTCTGTGTGCTGGATGTAGTTCCAGTAAGCCTTTCCTGGGCCAGAGAAAAGCCTACTATAGAGCTAATAACCATTGCAAATTAGACTAATTCCTTGCAGTCTGGCTCTGAATCAGAAAGTGGTTTCCATTTCATGGGGATTTTTTTTCCCCAGTGGATCTTGCAAATCTGTTCACTCTTTCACTCACTTCTATTGGATGAGTGTTTGTATTTCAAAGTCGTCATCATTAACATCTTTTGCTGGCAGCTTTAGCACAAAGGGTAAGGGTAGAATGATCATGAAGTCTTCAGTCTTCACTTTCAAGATGACTTTTTACTGTAGGACAGAAGCATGCAGCGTGACCTGTGGACGCCATTTTTCTAGCACTAAATGTTACTTAGGTCCTTAGTGGATGAGCAGAGCTTTTTAGATTCCAGGACCGTTAATAATTAGCTGTATAACCAAAAGCATTAAGGCAGATTTCACTTAAAATGCTCAGCAAACAAATGGGGATTTTTTTTTATTGTTACATCACCATTACAATTTACCCTTCATGAAAGCATAAGAACTGAGGCTCAAAGCGGGTTCATTTGCCCCTGCAATGTTTAATCTCCTCGGTCCACAAGATGAAGTGAACTGATGTAATCTAATATATGTTAGTGGAAAATACTAGCTGAAGATATTAACAATTATCACATCTGAGCAACAAACAAAATATGTGACTTTATTTGATCCACTTGTATCAAATATAAATTTTAGATTAGCTAAAGATTAGCCTCCAGAAAGGTGTGAAATTGTTTAATTTGACAGGATTTGAAACACATACAGGAGATTCTGATTGGAATTTAATATACAAAGTCCAGAAACCAGTGCAGAAAATAGACTCATGATCAACATCCAGCTGTATTTAGTGGTCTGTATGTGCATCTTCTAATATTTTTAACTCCCTATTCTGTATTTGTCTTTGCAAAACAAATTGTAGTAATGTATAATATGTAGTAATATATAAGAAACTTTCTTGGAAGAAGGGAAATAAGAATCACTCATTGACAGACAAACAATAAAGACATTCCATACCATTGTAAGAAAGTTCTGTACCATTATAACCATCTTACTGAGATGGCAACTAATAAGACAAGAAAGAGTCTATACACAGCTTTTCTATGATTTTCCAAGTAAGGTAGTGTATTTATCCTTTCTTGTTCATGTATATTCATCAGTAACAAATGCTTTGTCAACCGCTTCATAGCTCTTAATTGCCAGGGACAGAATTTAAATGGAAAGAACATTGTTGTCAGGACAACTTTAGGAAGTGTAAATCTCCCACGCCACAAACCCCTCCTAAACTCTATTTTACTTTTAACATATTTACTCTTCAATAGTTTCATGTCCTCACAGAGAAAGCATGACATTTGAGCATCCCACCAGCTGCTGCATGGTCAGCATAGTGAGAATTTTCCCCAGTGTTATGAGTGACTGCTTTTAAAGGGCATCAATTTCTCGCCTGAATGGAAGTCAGAATCTTGAACACAGTAAGTTTTCTTGTTGTTCTTGTCAATACTCATAATGCTATATTTATGGAAGGGACATCGTTTTGTCAGTAATTGTTCTGATTGCTCCCAATTCTTGCATTATTTTGTATCTTTTACATTCTCTTCCACATTTACAGAAAATTTTAAGGTAGGGGTGAAGGAACTCAGAGTAAAAATACGAACCATTCACAAGCAGTGTGGTATGAGCTAACCAAATTAAACAGGGACAGCGAGAGCAGAATTTTAGCTACATCTGAGCTTTACTCAGGTGCAGTGAGATGTTTACAGCTTTTCATTTTTGCTTTCTGTTGCTGGTTAAACAGTTCCCAAGCAGCAGCTCCAGTTTATTTTTATCAGCTGACTCTATGCACTGTTTCAGCACCACTACTGTGAACTTTCCTTTCTATCCATTACACTAAATAGGATGCCGTGGGAGGTGGCAATTCTGCCTTCACCATCTCTCTGCCAATGGAAAGCTCCTTGGCATGGGCATAATTCTTGCCAGTTATCAGTTATACCCTTCAAGCTGCTTGAACAGTGGAAAGTAGGTTTAGCTGACAGAAAACTCCATCCCAGAAGGTCACAATGAATTGAAAACAACAATGCAAACATGAACTTTGCAGCAACATTGTTACGGCAGTCTAGAAAAGCAAGTACTTCAAGAGTCTGCTCATAGACAACTGTCAAGAGAGGAGCTATTGGTACAGGTCCAAGATCCGTTGCCTCATCCCTGCAGGCTAAAGAGGCCGACAGCTTCTCTAAGTGGATGGCTCCTCCCCAAAACTCACCCTCTTGTGTCCTAGTTTGATGAGATTTATACTGACGGATGTCACAAAATGGCATTCTAAAGTAATTTGGGCTCAGGCTCAATGGACTCTTTGGTTTGAACTCAAAAGTTCTTGAGGTAACCCATGCCCCAAAAATTCTATACCATGCGTCTATCCACAGTTGTAACTGACGGTCTGCCGAAAGAGGCATCTGTAGATATGACACGTTTACAAACTTTTCAGAACCTGCCCACCACCTTGGCTGCTTTCAGATATGCAAATGAACTTTCTGATGTACAAAGTTTTTTAGGATCACAGAATCACAGGACAATTCAGGCTGGAAGAAACCTCAGGGGGTCTCTACTGTAACCTCCGACACAAAGCAGGGTCATCTCTGAGATCAGATCAGGTTACTCAGGGCATCATCCAGACTAGTCTTAAAAATCTCCAAGGATGGAGACTGCACAGCTTTTTAAATAAACGTTTCAGTGGTATTTTCATAAGAAGACTAATTAGAAAAAAAGGGTTGTTGTTGTGTCTTTATGCAGGGAAAATTAATATAGAGAAAGTTTCTGACAAAATGGACTTGACACCTTTTCCCTATTCTATTGTTCAAAACATCCATTTCTATTACTCTTTCCCTTTTTTTGCCTTCCTCATGTGCAGGCTTCTCTTCCATTACATACAAAATTCTGCGAAGGGCCATGGCATGAGGCACGCATAAATTGGCAAACATCTGGCAGGCTTTCTTTGTTGTGAACTGTAGGGCACCTCCTGTGTTGTATAAATATCACAGTCCCACAGTTACTTTTAAGTCATGGTTGAGATTTTTATTTTTCCTTATGTTGTTTTGCCAATCCCAATCAAATATTTGGGTAAGTAACATTCCCAAACACTACTTTGAGCTTCTGCCCACTGTGTGTTTTGGCTATCTTTTGCTTAAAAAAATAACGTGTCCATCGTATTGCACATTGTTGCATTTGCAGTTTTGACAGCTTTGTGATACAGCAGTAGTGTGTACTCAATCCATAACTGTTCCCAGTGGGATACATGTTTTCTCTTTTTTCAGAACCAGACCAAGTCCATAAATCCTCATCTATTTTCTTCTCCTTTTACCGAAGAACCCTCTCCCATCAGTTCAGAATTCGCCTCAAGTTTATGCAGATTTCCCTTCTTTCTTTTATAATCCTGAACAGGCTTCTCTCCTGTCTAATTGACTACCTCCTTCCCATCTCTGAACATGATTCCCAGTCACTGCCTGCCTTCTCCTTGCTAGGTTATATGGTAAAACCTCATCCACACACCCCAAAAAGGAGCTCAGGGGGGGAGACCACAGCAGGATTGGCTGCTGGGGACCATGGGAGTCCTGGCCAGATGGTGTGTGTCTGTCTGTGTGTCTGTGTGAGGGGGGTATGTTCCAGCAGATGGAGTGGGACGGTGGCCTCAGGGACTCATCTGTACCCAGGTGCCAGCAGCTGGGGAGACCAGAGGATCCAGGGGCAAGTTACTCATCAGAACGGGTGTTTCAGCCCACGTGCTGGAGGGGTCCACGTTGCACATCCCTCTCGTTCTCTCTCTCTCTGTGTACATATGTATATATATCTACATGTGTGTATATATACATCTATAGAGATATAAATATACATTCTCACTAGTGGTCTCCCATTCTGCTCAGCCAGAGAGGGGAGCAGGATGAGGCCGCTGGTGTTGCTTGTGTTTGTGTGAGTGCTGTGCACGTTATCTGCGTGGCCAGCTGCATGTATCTGTATGTGTGCAGTGTGTACATGTGCTCCGTGTGTGCCTGCTGGGGGTCCATGCTCAGCCTCACTACTGGCTGGCCCTGGGCTGAGGAGCTGCAGCACCCTCACCTCCCTTGGGCTGCTGGATCTGGCCTGATTTCTCCAAATATTCTGCCTTTTACTCTGGGCTTTAAGCTTGGGAGCTGATAACACTGAATTGTTTCAAGAGCTTTCTCACTCCTTCATTGTGATGATATGTTTAAAATTCTCATAAAATGTGGAGCTTGCTGCATTGGTAACTATGAATAGGAGAATTTCTGATATGAGAAAAGAAACAGTTTGATTTAGGAGCATTTATAATCTCTACCTTCTTTACCACCACTCCCACCCCCCCATGAGAAGCAATTACCTTACCACTTTTCTCTTTCTATTTATCTATCCATCTATCTGTGATTCCTGAGCAAATAATTAAGACCTTGTGCTGTCATGTCAGATTGCAGCCCAAAGAGGAAACAAAAAGTACTAGAAAAACAAATTCATTGCTAAAACTCCTGAGTAACTTTCCAGTCCCTGTTCACATGTTTTAGTGGGTCATCACTCTGTCCTAGTCAGATGTCAGGAAGGTAGAAAAAAGACTTGTCTGCAAGGGACATATGCTGTGAAATCTGGAGGTGGTCTCTCCAGCAATGGAAAACCAAAACTGAAGAGGAAATACAAGCTTACCCTAAAGTCTCTGAAGAGAAACACCATTATCTGACCGAGTGTTCTGTAGGTTGTCCATGTCAAGTGGTGTTTGGTCTGTAAAATTTTCCAACTTGTATTTGATTCTTACCTGAACAAGGAAGTGAAGGTTCCTTTTGACGTTCTCCCTACTCAAATATAGGTTCAACGCTGCATCTAGGTCGTGGCATACAGGATGAGGTAATGTGGTATCATTCCTCCAGCTTCATCTTCCAATGTAAACAAGGGAGTACGATCTTCCGGCTGAAATTCTTTACTTACTGAGCCAGTTGATAAGACATAAGGGTTATTACCATGTACCTCAAGTCTTGTAAGGAACTTTACTGTACTCAAGTGCCACAAATGAGCTAAGTTTCTCCTGTGAAACTGCGTAATTTGTTTATGATACTATGGGAGCAAGGTAGCGTCAAAGAAGCAGAAATCAGCAGAGAAGTGTCATTTCAATAGATACAATTTTGGAGCTGATTGAGAATGGCTTCCTGATAACAGGCTGTATTTTTATCTTTATCTTGCATATTTTAAGGATTATGCATATTATCAAGTATCTGGTCTTAAAAATGACAGATCAATTTATGCTCATAATTGTCCCAATTAATAAATCACGCACTGAACTAAATCTAGACGGTAATGTCTAGATGTGCTTTTTCAAAGGCAGATTAATTTACATACTACAGGCACAGGTTTATTAAGAAAAGCTGAAAGAAATCAGGATTTAGGTGGGGAAGTCTAAAGATGGGACAGTTGGCTTGTCAAACAAATAGGCTGTTTCAGTTTTAATTCACCCAGCTATTGGTTTGCTGGTAATATGGAAGAATTTAGTCTAGATTCTCTCTTTTTTTTTTTTTTTTTTTTTTTAACCTGAGAAGGAAAAAAGACATACTCAGGAGGAGTCAGCTGAGCCATGAAGATTGTGACAGACCAGTGAGTGGCAATGATGGATGGGATCTTGCCTTCCCTTTTGACTTTCCAGCCTAAAAATACTCTATTCTTTCAACCTCTTTTTACAGTTTGTGTTTTCTAAATCATTGCTATTGCTGTCTTCTGTATTTTCTTTGGCTTATTTGCATCTTTCTGAAAGTGTGCTGCTGAAAACTGGACTCTGGTGGATGCCACTCTAATGTCTAATGTACAGCAGCATGGTTGCCTTCTGTTTCTTATATGCCATACTCCTACTAATACATTCCCTCTTTGCAACAGCAGCACACTGTTGACTTGTATCCAGTTTTCAGTCCTTATATACCCCAGGTCCTTGTCTGCAGTGTAGCTACTTAGTCACTTGTTTCCCATGTTACATGTGTGCACTTGAGTTTCCTGTAGTACTTCACAGGCATTATTGAATTTTGCCATGTTGGTCTCAGCCCATTTCACCCATTTATCAAGATTATTTTGAATTCAAACCCTACTTTCCAGAGTGCTTGCAGCCCCTCCGAGCTCAATTATCCACAAAAGTTACAAGGAGCTTTTCCACTATTCATGTTGTTCATGAAAACACTGACTGGAATTATATGTGGTGCAGCCTTACGTTGTCCCCACCTAGTACAATCTTCTAGTGTGATGCAACCTCATGATAATTGCTGTAAAAATGGCTCTTGCATCTTGCTCTTGCTATGCATCTGTGTTCAGGCAGAACCAAAATGCCAGACACCGATCATTCTCATTAACTCTTTCAGTGGCTGGGGTGATGTCATGGCAGACCATTTCCTCCTGCTTTTTCTCCTGAGAGTGACTGTGCCAGAAACATTCCCCAGTTTCATACACAGCTCGGCTTGTGCTTCTTTCCAGTTTACTGAGGGAGAGACAGCCAGAAAAGGCAAATAGGTTAGTCACTGAAAAGGTTTTGTATCAAGAAATGGATAGTGGATGCTTAATGTTACTTCATTGTTTTTAGGAGCTTATAAATTGATTATTTAATCATTTGCTTCAGTATCATTCTGCATAACAAAGTTACGTTTACCGATCTTTAATTCTCCAGGTGTTTATTTTTCCTTTTCTTAAAGGTAAGATCAATATTTTTCCTTCTCCGTCCCTTTCAGATTTCATCTATTGTTCATGAAGTCTAGCAGATAATCACTAACAATTCAGAGATTGCTTTGCTCTATGATAAATTTTTTCAAGCCTTGTGACTTGAATATACATAACTTTCCTGAATACCTAAATATTCTCTGATATATTCTTATTCTGGTTTGGCCTATGTTCACATCCCTTTGTTGTTAACAGCAATCTTGTGAAGCATCTGATCGCTATTAACCTTTTTTTGAGAAAGGAAGTGAAAAACCCTGGGACATTTCTGCCTTCACTATGTCATCTGTTAATAGCTCACCTTCTCCATAAGGCTCAAGACATTTTCCTTTGCTTTGCCATGCCCTCTAATGTATTTATATATTGTCTTTTTTTTTTTTAATGTCCTTTGCTAGGTTATTGTCCATTACTGAATTTTACACATTTACACTTATCCACTCCTGGTTTTGTCCATTTCTGCTTCTTACTACTTTCTTAATCACCCTAAGCAATTTTTCCCTGTTTATACTTTTTGGACAATCCTTTCTGATTCCAAAATATTCAGAGAGCTTCCTGTGAGCCCAAATTAGCCTTACCACATTTCCTTTTTGGAATTGTTTAACTTCAATATTGTTTGGATTTGCACTGATTGCAGTCCTGAAAATATTTTTCCCCATTATTCCCTTGCCCAGGACTTTATTTACCAAATACTGAGTTTATTTAAGTCTGCTTTAGGCTGGTGGTCAATAATTTCCTACTCTTACTCTTGCTTACTGAGAAATCATGAATTCTAAAGAAATGAAAGCTACTGTTGCAGGAACTATGGTTTTAAAAAAACTGAAAAAGATTTTTTTTTCAGTGTTCCTGCTGGGGCATCATGCTACTGAACAGGATTAATCTGCCATGGTATTTTGTGATACCAAACATAAGAGAGAAAGAGGGTATTCTACAATGTGATAGTCAGCTGAAAAGTGCTAACTCTGCATTATGAAGAATGGTCTGGAAAGGGACTAATAATAAAAATAACATTCTATTTACATGGTAGGTTTTTTGGCATATGTATTAGGAAGAATGTTATTTCACCTGTTATTGAAATGCAACCATTCCAGAGTGGGCAGAATGGAACAATACCATATATTTTAAGACTGAAAGCAGAAGAGCCATTATCAGGAAGGATGAACTCGCTTTCGTGGAAAAGTGTTATTTGCAATTCACTGATTATTTTCTTTGACACTGATCAGGAGTTCAGCTCCTCCTTCTGAAAATGGATATTATTTATTGATAATTCATATTAGAAAATGAGGTTTGCATTCAGATGTACCATAATTATTATATGTTGAAAGCAGTGTAATTTTCTCTAAATGTAGAGTAAGAATTCATAGCTGAGTCTGTAAATAGGGGTATTATTGCTGGCAGGGAATGTATGAGCTCCTGGAGAACTTACAGTGCTTCACTCTGGGAAAGGAATTGCAGGGTTAATAGAGGACTGTGTAGCTTATGGCAGTCCATGAGCCTTAGGATCTGACCAGGCTCTCCGTCTCACTATGCTCAAAATTGAGTTATGAGCAAAAGGCATTAACTTCATATATATGGAGCTAAGAATTTATTGCTAGCCCAGTTAATGTTTTAGCAGTCTAATAGTCCAAACTAACACAGAGAATCTTCACCAATAGTATTCTTAATATTTTTATACTAAGCCTTCCTAATATCTCCCCTGTGTTCATTGATGGTGTGCTCACCCTTTCAATGTCCCTCTGGGGCCGAGGTTGACCCTTCAGTACTTCTGAAGATGAATGGAGAAGGGAGGTCTATAACAAGTCATCAGACTCCCCAGGTCTTTGTCAGATGGAGTGTGATGTTCATCACATGTGGGTTTCTTCCTCAGTCTTGCATCTGCTTGGACTTATTTTTATGTTCTCTCCACACAGACTTCTTACATGTTGCTTATTTAAATCGTTTCCAGATTATTCAGTTTTTCTCTTTGCTTTTTTCTTTACAACTGGTGTCATATTACTCGTGAGGCTGCACTTGTATAGTGACTGCGTGTTGACCACTGTCATTGGTATTTACAGTGTGGGACCTCAGATCACCCTTCCAATTTTTGCTCTAGAGTCCTAGATTGTTCAATCCACATAGAATAATTACTTGCTATCATGAACTAAAACCAAGCTAAAGCAAATTTTAACAATAGTTACCTCACTCCTAGACAGCTGATGTCATGGCTAAGCAATGCCAAGACAAGCCCTGGCGAGTCCTCAGACCCAGCACTGGGAAGACAATACAAAGCCTGTGGCCTTTTGTCAATAATGGCAAAATTGTATTTACTGGGCTACTCTATCTCAACAAAGGGAATGTGGTATGACTATACTTCTAGCTTGACCCAGTTAAGTGCTGTTAAATGAATCTGTGTCACTATTTCTGTTCTTTTATGTCTTACATGTGATTCACCATTTATGTTTTGTCTAATAGCATTTCTATTCCTCAATTTCCTCAGTTTAAAATGCAAATAATGCTATTTCCTGGACTGTCATTTGTAAAGTAATTTAATAGCCCTTGAAGATGTGTGTCTTATTAACTACTAATATTACCAAATTGCTAGTATAGGGAAGGTCCTAAAATAAGTTTGTTACCTCTGTTTTAGACAAATTAATTATTTGGTATGATATTTAGAGGTATTAATATAACCTTTCCCTTTCCAGCAGTTCTTCGTGTTTAAGGTACCAAGAGAACTAATGGAGCTCTGGGAGACACAGCATACATTGCAGCTGACTGATTTTATTTGGGAGTTTTGAAACAGGTAATAATAACAGAGCAAGTCTGTTGAATCACTTTGTCATACTGTATTAATTTATCTTGGGTAATGGAACTGCAAATTGTGGCATGTGCTATATTTTTTTTGGCAGCTATAAAATGCATTTTATCTAAATATTCAGCAAAGAAAAGATGAGAAACCTTAAATCCTCATCTACTGTAGAATTAGTTATTACTCCTCATCTTGCCTTTGGCCATGAAAATCAGCCAAGAGTCAGATGGGCACTATTATATTGCTACAGCATATATTTCTGCTGAAATGTTTCTTATACCTTTCAATGGTGCCATGTGAACTGTCATGCAGACACACTGCTGGTAAACACAAGGATAATTAGCTGTGGTGAGATCAAGCAGTTCTACCCCAACATGCCAGTAAGAAAATCAGATTTAAGGGAGGGAAAAGGAAAAGAGAAACCATGAGCAAGTGGAACAGGGGAGGGCACAGGCTCATGGAGAGTCCTCTGTGCCTCAGGAGGACGGGGTAAAACAACTGTCTCTGCGGTGCCTATTTTCTTGTGTGCCTTTGCAGAGAGAGGATGGGCCCTGTGACCTGACCCATGTTTCGGGTGGAGAGTTCCACCAGGGAATATCTAAGGGACAGGCATTTCACTTTGTGTTTAATGCTGCACCTGTTTTTCCTTCTGATCACTGATAAACCCAGAAAGGAAGGACTTCCATGTCAATAGCTGGAGGGTTAAGTTTCCTATGGTAAGTGTAGAGGACCTTCCAGATGCTGCAGGCTCAAGTCTGGGTGAAGGTAAAGCCTTTTATCGCTTTAAAGCTTCAGGAGAGGAAACCCATTAGAGCCGTGAAACAATTTACAGTTAGTATGCAGTTGGACTGGGAGCAAAAAATGACTGATTTTATTCATTAAGGCAACCACAAGAAATGCTGTCATATTCTCTGTAGAAACAAATGTCTCCCTGACCTCTAATGGTTCCAAATTAGCGTCTGACTTGTAAGACATATCGTTGTACATACTTATATGTTATATTATTTAGTATATGCATGTTTACCAGTTATAGTAGTTTGCCATTATATCTGTAGTACTGTACATTTTCTAAATGATTGTATGGAGTAATTCTGTTCAATGTGGCACATACACAAGTACAGCAACCTTTCTGATAACGAACATCAACATTTTTAACAAAAGAAGCAACCAGAAAAGGGCACAAGAAGACATTTTAAAAAATGCTTGAAAGCAGACATGAAAAACACCACCTCTGTAGCTATAAATGCTGGCTGAAACACTGTGTGCTCTCCTTCCATCTCTTCCTAGCCTCCCCCGATTACGAAGGCAGTACTACTGATTCATTAAAAGAGAAGGGCTTAGCCTCTAGTTTCACACTGGTAGTTTGTTAAAAGGAAGGGCTCAGCTAGTGTTCTTACACTAGTGTTTAATGAGCTGATATGTCTATACTCAGAGGAGAGAAAGGTACCAAATGTATCTATAACGTTACATGAGTGAGTTATTAGCCGTTTTTAACTACTGCGTTTGGTACGTTGGAGTAGAATCAATGAGATGACATACACTTGGCAATAGGGCATTTATATGAAAAGCAATCCTGAAATATAATTGGTAATAAAAGATCTATTAATGTCTTATAATATGTTAACAGTGTCTTAACACTGAGTTGGTGAATGATGTAAGTAGAAGGTAATAATTAAGAAGTCAGAGGTTAGAATGTTATTAGCAGCCATATGTGTGGATATGGACCCCCCCCCCCCCAAAAGTCTGACTGCTTGCTGCAGACCTACACATGCTGACCCAGGGTGAGATGGAAATTCTGTGTCATGTCATGGGCAATTTTTAAGGATATTTTCTATTTTATTCTCTACTTTCTGCAGCAATAGAGCTGGAAATTTTAGCTCATGCTGCAGTTTTTGGCAGCAGCAAAATGCATTTCTAAAACATTCACTAAAGAGAGGATGAGAAACCCTGAATCCTCATTTACTGAGGAGTTTGTTATCACTTCTCATCTTGCCTTTGGCCATGAATATCATCCAAGAATAAGATGGCTACTATTCTGTTTACTATTTCTTCTATATTTCTACCATAATTCTTATACAAATACATTGTAATCTGTGATGGGTTATACAATGCTCATATCAATCAACACAGAGTTAATAGGAAGCAGTAACTCATCGTAA
This sequence comes from Haliaeetus albicilla, assembly GCF_947461875.1. Lineage (NCBI taxonomy): Eukaryota > Metazoa > Chordata > Aves > Accipitriformes > Accipitridae > Haliaeetus > Haliaeetus albicilla. Next base: position 35,991,075 of record NC_091496.1, on the reverse strand, counting down.
CACTGAGTGGCATCAAACTGAGAGGGAGACTCTAAAACAGGAAAACATTACACAGCTGGAAAGAGACAAAGAGATAACAGTCCCAAAGTCTTGGGAAGGGCATCTGGCTAACAGGAGTCTCTCTTGGAGACTGGTTTCTGATGTTTCTTCACTGTCTGGGTGATGGATCAATTCTTTGGGGATATTAGTCCAGCTGGAGACTGTGCCAGTTTTGCTTTCGGTTCTAACAATTTATTGTGTGATTTCAAAATTTCTGCCACCAACTTTCCAAGGAAGTTGACAGAAGCAGAGAAGTTGTTATGGGAGAAGCTAAACTGGCATAACTCTTGTAGGTCAACCTGCACGCGGGGCTGTGGTACTTTAGCAAGCTCCGTGGTATCTGTATGTGCAAGGGTGATTAAAAAGCATCTAGCAAACCTCAGTGTTACCACCATCTTCATCCGTAATGCCCTGAAGCCTAAAGCAGAGGGCCACAGGTGGTACATTCACTCCTCGAAAGCAACCAGTTAACCCCAGACTACCTCTAAAACTAGGCTCACTGGCAACCCTTGATAAAAAACAGAGTGCAGAGGAAGGTTTACTGCTGCCTGTTGAACTCACCATACAGATTTTAACTGAGGAAAGAATACACTTCTCTGCTTCCTGGATTTCTCTTGACCTTTCTAACTTCTGTCTGGACAACATTTAGGACAGAACTAAATGAAGCTTCATAGATGTCAAGCTGATTTTCCCCTTTTGCCGTCAGGGGAATCCTTCTGGTTTAACAGGTCAAAAATTAATGCCCTAGATTGGAAACACTTGTCACAGAATTGCAGCCAAGAACAAAAACCAAGTTCCTTGCCAATGTTGTTAGCTAGTGAAGATGGCTAATAAAAGCAAGCACAGCATCATTAGTGGTTTCCCCAAACTACACTTTAGAGTGCGCTCTTCTGGGACACTCTTGGTTCTTGTCAGGCTGGGACAGAAGGCTTAATAAGGGGGAACATATTGCAAAAATAATCCACTTGACTTTCACTAAGCCACTAAAGCAGTCAGCCATAAATGAATGTTTTTTGAAATGCTGTCATATTTATAGTAACACGCCATACATTTAAGTAGCAGAGGAGTCATAAAGCAAGCTCAGACATAAGAGTTTTGAAGCAGAAACTAAATTAGGCTTAACTAAATTATTTCCTTCTATGGTTTTTACATGACTCCCCATGACTGCTTCTTTTGTCCAAGGAATTTATCTCAATCTCAGGATTGTATGAACTCATCTACCTAAACAAAACCTTCCAAGGACAATTCAGGAATGATACAACATCTCCTCACAAACAATTATGTTGAATGTATTTCCTAGTCCTTTGAACACAGAAAAATTCTGAATATGTAAGACCTAAAAGCTCTTCATCCACATAATCCAGTTGGTGAAGATTTGCAGGTTTAGGCATTCCTCTTGAGTGCCAGGTGGATATCACCTTCAGTAAAAATAAGAAAAGGAATTGACTCTGGATGCAGGCAAATTAATTCAAAAGTTCCTGCTATTGCAGTCTACCATGTGATAGATTTAATTAACTGTACAGTTTTCTGCTGTAGCACTCTACTTTGTGATAGGCTTTTTTTTTTTTCTTTCCACCCTAAATTTAGTCACACTCACTTTATACTCATTTGTTATCCCTCTGTTCTGCTAATGCATATCATTATAGTCTCTGTTAGGCTAGGCTAAACAAATCTCTTTTTCCCTTGTCATCCTAGTGACCATGCTCTGCAACAGTTCTGGTTTGAATGTATCTTTCTTGAGCACGGCTGATTACAATTATACTGAGAATCCAGATTTCTCATTTTAATTTGGTTTCCCTAATTAAAATTTAACTGGCTCAATAGATCTAATCTTCTACAGGGTAATAACTTGGAGTCCTCCAAAATTTAGATAACCCAACCTGAGAAACAGATCTTAAAGATCTTGTCTTCATAAAGCTCCAGGAATTTGCTCTCTGATCTCTCAAAATGGTGTCATTTTGAGTACTCAATGGCCCTCAGTTCCTGATACTCTAAATTGCTGTAACTATTTAAATATTTGTATAATTGATACATGCCTACCTCATTAATAAAGTGTTTATTTTTTTAATATATTGTCTTCTGGAAAAATAATGGAATTGTTAGTTTGTTAATAACACCATATTACTTGGAGCTTGGAAATAGCAAATAAAAAAAAATAGAGGAACCCCATGATTTGGAATGCTGTTAACTAGTTGATTTACTGGCTTAAAATCAAAACAGTGCATTCTAGCACAACATACTGACACTGTGAAATAAAAGCATTTGGCTTTTTCTGACCTGAAACAGGATGGTGTCTCTTGGTCAATTTGGCTTTAATTTTATTGTGCCATTGGGAGATAGCTGAGCCTGAGTGGTAAGCTGAAGATTTAACTCTTGTTCTGCAGAGACTGATATGTTTAAAACCTTGACTGGGATGGAGAAAGACTGTGAAAATGAGGAATAAGGGAGCTGGACCAATGTGTTACAGAGAAGAGAGGGTTTTGAGCCAGGAAGGCACTTGCTCTATGACCACTGATCCAGTACTTGCGAGCGCTTAATAGTGGTGGCAGATGTTGCAGAGTGCCACTCCTGCTCACTTGGTCCTATCCCTTTGTATGTCTGGGTGTGATAGCTCTTTTCTGAGTGTGCACATCCCCCTGATGGTCCTTGGATCTTGTTCTTAAAGGGTGAGACAGGGAACGACCGTGCTTGCACCAGGACAGTCAGCTTGGCATCCTCCTCGCTGGACAAGGGCGAGAGAAGGCATGGGCTCATGTCGTGCTGGCCAGGGGACAGAAGAATTAGTTGTGTGCAAGGAGTGGATTTTGGAGTCTCAAGTCTGAACTGGGTTAAGGAAAGAGGCATCTCCCAGGGGCAGGGTGTGGTTGTGTCCAATTTCTAGACATGGGTGTAGTCCTGAGCTCTGAGCTGTCACAGATTCATCAGTAGAAGACAGAATTATGATCGCTCTTTCTTTGTATATATGTAGGTAAAACAAACAGTTAATATGTTATTTAATTGTTCTTTATTAATAATTCAGTTTTCTGTGTTTCCTCCCTTGGGATTGGTACTCCCAGCTATTAGACCACATGTTAGATTACAGCATAAAATTTGTCCCTACATCCTACACTTCATACTCTTTCCGCATGTCCTCTGTGAATTCTGCCTTAGTATCTAGGGTAGACTAGAGTAGAGGAAATTCTCTCTTAGTATCCACATCCAGACTAAATGGGGCAAAGTTATGACAAAATAGAGATATGGACTTTTTAGTGAAATCAGCCCCACAGAATAAGAAGCAAACCCACACTGCTTTATTTTTTGGGGGGGTGGGGGATGGGGTGGAGGTAAATAGGGAAGAAAAATATTGCCTCTTCTTCATATGCAATTAGTCTAATACTATTTTTCATCTGAGCAGATGAAATCCTGGAACATACAGCTGCAATGGTAATGACCACTCTGAGCCATCCAAACCAAGTAAATCACTTGCTGTCCTCCATTATTTCAAATTAAATATCTCTGGAGAAGGTGCTTCTGACAAGTGGGTGCAAAAAACCAATTGAGAAATTCTTGGAAGAGAGGTATGTTGTACACTGGCAAACATACTGACTGTTACACCATATCCAGAAGCAAGAAAGCCATCCCAGGAGATATTTTTCTTTGTAATGAACTGCAAAGATGCTGGATTTAATGATTTTTGATGCAACAGAGTTTTATTTATCCTTTTAAAGCAATTTTCCTTGAAAGTCGCCTCCTCAGATGTAGGAGTACCATATATTCTTTGAAGAATTGACAAATCAATAAAAAAAAGAAAAGCAGGTACCTTTGCTACATGATTTCAAAGTTCATCAAAATTGATATTGTAGGAAAGAATGAGACACAGCAGTAGGATGTGTTTTGAAATAGCACAAGTTCCCCACTGAAAGGGAATTAGCAAACTTTGTTATTAAGGGTGAGAATGAAGATTAATCTTCGTATTGTTTTGGTCAACTTGACTGGATTAAATAGAGTTGAGGAAGGCATGTTGTGTCACTGAACTCTCCTATTTGACACCTATGGAGCTGTATTTTACAAAAAAAAGGAAAAGAAAAGGGATTAAAAAAGTCCTTTTCCTTTTCCTCTTTTACATGGCCTCAGAATTTTCAGACTGGGAGCCGATGATGTTCTGCCTTGTGCTCAGGTTGGGTTTTGATGGAATATTATTAATTCATAAAACTGAAATTCACTGGATGTTTTCCACTGAGGTGTGTCTGTTGCAGTCTGTGGTCTGTGTTGAATTCAAGTTGTGTGCTTAATAAGTGCCTGCTGGTGAGCAAAGCTGGTGGGAGACGATAAATGCAGCACTTGAGCCGATGCTGACAAAGTCAATCTGACTCAGTCACTGCCAGCATCTTTTCTGAAAAATACACCTCCACCGACCTCAGCACAGTCGTGCCAGTGCCTATGCCTTTGGAAATGAACGTGAACCAGCCTGTTGTGTTCCTCCCTGTGCTAAATGACCGAGTACTTTGTCCTTCATCCTTCAGCAACACTCATGTCTTGTCACTTTGCAGTGCAGAGGCCTGATTTCAGTGACAGGGTAGGAAGGAAACTTTCTTCCTACTTCAGAGCACTGAGAAAGAGCCTCATCCCTTGCAGAATTTGGACTCATGTTTTTGAAAACTGATAATCGCTGGATAACAGCTGGGGAGAGAAGCCACCTTATTATGTTGCTTGATAAACTGTGCATGTATTAACTGCTTTCTTTCGTGTTTCATTAATGTCACCAGCTTTTATACCCAAATGGATAAGTCTTTTTCACCACAGTTCAGGTAATGTAATTTCTGACGGTTTCTTTTCTGGGATTAATTCTGCAGAAATTGTCCTTTTTTTCAGAGACACTTTCTTACTTTTTCCTGCTTTTAGAAGACTGTATTTTAGGAGGAGCCTTAGTCTGTGGCTCCTCAGATTGCTTGTATGAAGAAGGCAAAACTACCCAAATAGACTGGATGGCCAATATTCCCTCTTGAGTTTGAAAGAAACTTTGTTTCACTCCCCTTTTCCCCTCATTTTTTAAAACTGAAGAAGAAAAATGGAAAAGGGAAATTCAGATTATGCAGGTGTCAGGTAAAAGCCACATGCTGCTGCTTCCTACAGGAGGATGGCGTAGCAACTCATGCGGCTATGGGTTCTTAAAGGAAACTTTGCGCTGTTCTGAAATGCTGGAGGAATTATGCCTATAACTTGCTCTCCCTACTTCTTTCACTGAAGAAGTAACCACAATGATACAGAGATAAGGACCAGCTTAGCTTCAGACAAACTTCAGTGGCCTGTTTGAAGTGTGACTTGGAGTGTGACTTGAAGTGCCTACCCTGAGCTGGTCAAAACTGCAAGCAGGCTTACCCAAGGAGATAATGAAGGGAGTGATGTAGGACTGAAAAGAACTTTTCTATCCTCTGGTGGAGACAAAGCCACACAGCTACTCAAAAAGCTAAAATGGTGTCAGATCAGCAGAGGGCTTTCCAAGTTGCCACACAACAGTCTTGCCAGAAAAGTCATCAAACTCAAAATAGATGAGGGAAAGCCTCTATGTTCAACGGACCCACGTTTGGTGAAAAATGGCATGTTTAACATGGTGGAGGCTAACTTGCTCTGATCTTACTATGTGTACTGTGTTTTTTAAAATTACTAAGTATGTTTTGCAGTAAGCCAGGATCAAAGACAGAAACATGTTAGAGACTGGGAACCTCTTTTTCCGAAGTGGTGCTGTGAAAGATGTGACTGTTTATCAAGAGCTAGGGTCCAACCTGGAAGACCTTGAGCTGGGGCAGTGGAACAGTCACCACCGTGGGAAGGGGGCTTACGCAGGGAAGGTGGGGTGGGCCAGGACAGGAGGACTTCTGCTGTGGCAACCTCTCAGCCACGTCCACCACGTGCTCCCTGGGAGGAGTAGTGTGTGTGGCATTACGGCTTCAGCATTACAGCCATGTAGGAGATCTTTCTGCACAGGGACTAAGATTCTGCAAGATTGTGAGTGTGCATCTTTCAAGTCTGTTTGCTGCAACACTTTTAAAAAATGGAACTGGTTTAGAAACTGCCTTTTCATGTTCCCCCTCCCTTGTGAAACTCCGAGTACTGCATCTCTTTTGAGTAAACCTGGACTCCCTCTGCTGCCTGTCTATAGCAGTCTGTTGGTTTCCAATGACTGACATACAAATAAACTATTAAAGCAGTTTTCCAAAGAACAGTAATGGAATGATTGTTTGGTATATGCCTATCATTTGTTTGAGTACATTCCTCTGTGCATGTCAACGTTTTATTTTATCATTTAATTACAAAATCAAGTAGTAGATTTTTGCTACTTTAATCCACATCAGACACATTTATGCTTTTTGCTGCACTTACGTGCTAAACAACATTCTTGTTTGAATGAAGCTTAAGCTTTGTCAGTCTGTGTAAGTGAACAGTCCATATTACACATTGCTGTCTTCAAAAATGTAATGGAAAAATACTGTGCTGTCACTCTCCTGTACCGTTCTAGTAGTACAAATAGAGTAACTTGACTAAATTACAAAGAAGAATAAAATTCTGTAACTGTTAGTGTTAACAGAATAGAGATAAACTACAGTTTTGTTTGTAATGGAAACCACTAATTATTAATGGCAAGTAATTTTTTATGATACATTACTAAGGTTTTTTTTCATTCTTGCTCTTTTCTTTGAGTTTACTAAGAAGAAAACAAATATTACAACTTTATAGGCGTGCACCTGTGTAAGTGTTGATACCAGCGAAGCGGACCTCAAATAAGACACTCTTCTAGAAGGAAACAAAACTTAAAGTCAATCTTAATACCAGTTTTTTCCAGATTGCTGATTTTTCACTTACATTCATAATGGCCTGGTAATTATATGTTACCTAACACTGAATTATGTTCAGTTATGGAATGAATCCTCCCGGGGGCTATCACAAGTCAGATGAAGCACATGACTGGGAAAAGCCAGCATGGATTCACCAAGGGCAAAGCATGCTTGAAAACCTGATCCCCTTCTATGACAAAGTAAAGTGCTTGGTTGATGTGGGGTGAGCGGTGGACATCGTCTACCTGGATTTCTCCAAGGTTTTCAATACAGTTTCCCACAGCCTTCTCCTAGAGAAACTGCTGCGTTGTGGCCTAGATGAGCGGTCCGTGCGGTAGGTGGTGGGCTGGCTGACAGGCAGCACCCTGAGGGTGGTGATAAATAGCTCCTGTTCAAATTGGCAGCCTGTCACCAGTGGGGTCCCTCGGGGATCGATATTGGGCCCAATGCTGTTTAATGCCTTCATAAGTGATCTGGATGATGGGATCGAGTGTATCCTGATGAAGTTTGCTGATGATACCAAACTGAGTGGGGAAGTGGACACTTTGGAAGGGAGAGCGACCCTGCAGGAAGACCTGGATAGGCTGTAAGAGTGGGCTAACAAGAACCTTATGAAGTTCAACAAGGACAAGTGTAAGGTCTCGCACCTGGGAAAACATAATCCAGGAGTGCAGCACAGGCTGGGATCTACCTGGCTGGGGAGCAGCTCTGTGGAAAGGGACCTGGGGGTCCTGGTGGACAACAAGCTCAGTATGAGTGAACAGCGTGCTGCTGCGGCAAAGAAAGCCAAGAGGATGCTGGGTTGCATCAACAAGGGCATCACCAGCAGAGATACAGAAGTTGCACTTGTCAGGCCACACCTGGAATACCATGTTCAGTTTTGCTCTCTGCCATGCAAAAAAGATGTGGACAGGCTGGAGAGGGTCCAGAGAAGGGCCACAAAGATGATCAAAGGACTGGGAAGCCTGCCACATGGGAAGGGCTGAGAGAACTGGGTTTGTTCAGCCTTGAGAAAAGAAGGCTTAGGGGGGACCTTATCACCATGTTCCAGTATTTAAAGGGTGGCTACAGAGAAGGTGGAGACTCCCTTTTTACAAGGAGCCACATGGAAAAGATGAGGGGTAATGGGTACAAGTTACTCCTGGGGGGATTCTGAGTGGACACAAGAGGAAAATTTTACACAATGAGAACAATCAGCCATTGCAATAATCTCCCCAATATTGGACACTTTTAAGATTCAGCTGGACAGGGCGCTGGGCCATCTTGTCTAGACCGTGCTTTTGCCAAGAATGGTTGGACCAAATGATCCATGTGGTACCTTCCAACCAGGTATTCTATGATTCTATGAATTATAATCTTCACATAAAGTTTAATGAAAATATGATAACTTTAATTAGAAAATACTTCATTATTATCCATGTAAGTTTGTTATGCCTTCTAGTCATTTTGGCTTTGGAATAATTTACCATTTTCACTATACTTTTTATGTTAAAGTAGCACTATAGCAAAGTATTCTGTGCAAACCGGCCAAGTAATTTATGCTTGCAAATCTTGCTTTTTAAAAGTGGGTAGTATTTTATACTGCTTCCAAAAAAATGTGACTATGTTTATACCGATGACAGATGATGAGACTGCTGAAGTGCTATTCTTTGCTTTCCAGATTGCATTAAGCTAGAATTGCCTTGGACAGCCTTCTCTGCTGGTCTCTTTTTCCCTGCTTCTGCTCAAGAAAAAGCAGGGATGTTTCCCTCTCTTTCCCCGCTCCCCCCCCGGAATGTTTCCCTCTCCCTTTCTCTGTTTTTTTGATCATCTAGATCTCTGAACTCCATTGTGGGAAATCCCTACTTGCACAGGGACCAGCCTACGCTGGTCATTTCTCAGGCAAAAAAAGCTGCTGATGGGTAACGTGTCTTTTAGCAAGGCTTTTCTTAGATTAGTAGCCCCGCTAGGAAAGGTTTCCTAAATGCAGCACAGCACCACAGCTTCTCTACGAGAAACAGATGCTGAGTAAAAACTTGTCATGCCTTGCCACCAAATGTGGAATATCAGTGTGTGGTAGGATAACATAAGTGGGAACAACTGCATTCATCACAGAAAGTGTGAGACACGATATGGCCCTAACGTGCTCAAGAAATCAATGCAGAAAACATTTGTGATGTTTGCAAATCAACACTTTGCCCCCTCTGCTTTTACTCTTTCCCACACCCGCCACTCTCTAAGCCATTGTGTTCTGCAGGAACTAGAAGATCTTTTAGGGAGGACCTCTTTTGATCTTTGTAAAATCCTTGACCTAATATCATCCTTCTCTAGAAAGGATGATAGCAGTGATAATAAATGATAACATTGATAATAATGTAGAAATAAGCACATGAATGTAAGGTTCTGACTGCCCTGAATTTATCTCATAATGCCTTTGTTTCCTAATTCTCTCACACATGAGAAAAACCACCATTAGTTACTGATCCTTTTCTTAGTCTAGTTGTTTGCCGCCATGCTGTTTAAATAGTTATCTTGGTATTTTACTGTTGAAAATGTGGAAAGTAACTAAATCTTAGTACTGCAGCACAGTCTCTGCTCTGCCAGTCTCCTGAAAATTTAGATACGTTAAAAGCCCACGTGACTGAAATTCCTCAGTATCTCATTCATCAATAACAGATGGTTGTTCTCAAGTCACAGAAAGGTTAGCCAAGACCTCTACCCACAAGTAGTCAAATTAGAACATACAGTGATTGATAGAAATAGTGTAATTAGAAATGTAATTATGTTGCCAAATTTTGGCAGTCAGATATGGATCCCCCAAACAATGCCATTTAAAATGCAAAAATAATACATAAATGGTTTCATTTTGCTTTTTTATGACCTGGGTCACATAATAAATAGTTTCTGTGAAAATATTACCAAAACTCCCTTCATTTTTGTAAAGCAAACTTATTTAAAATTACTCTTTGGACCCAACTTTTTTAGCTGTTATATAAAAATATAGTTATTATTTCTATATTTTGCAATTATAATTGCAAAAAAGCACAATACTTTGTAATACATGAAATAATATTTCGTACATGGTGCAACATTATGATACACAACCGTATAAAATGTCATAGTCATAATGTAAATATCTGAAGGTTGAGGCATTAAGTTCTCCAAAGACATAAGGAATGAGCTTCATGACAATTAAAAATCAAATGGAGTTTCAAGAATTATAGAGTAAGATTCAAGTAGAAAACACTTTTACGTCAGTGTTTTATAACAGTTTACGGGAAGCTCAAACTTGGCATACTAGCTCTAGAAGAAATGCAAATTTGGGGAAGAATAGGCTAAGAAATGTAAGGGTATGTGGAAGGAGAGAGTATCTATTCCCTCGAGGGCATCTCTTCAAGGACCTTTTCAATACAAAAGGGGATAATAAGAAAAGGAAGACGTTGTAAAAAGAATATCCAGAGACACAAACCTGACAGGTGAAAATAAGGGAGGCAGAGAAGAACAAGCCTCCTCAGACACATCAATTGATGGGCTGTGCAGAAGCTGCAGGCAAACGGGCACTTTGCATCCCATAAGGATGCAAACCGAGAGCGTCCAGGGCGTTTGGTGGGGGGAGAGGTGTTGGTGAGACTGTACAGACTGATGGGGAGCGAGCAGGGAAGGGGACTGGGGAAGAACCAAGGGGGAGCAGACAGAAAGGGGTGTGTAAAACAGGGCTAGTCAGTACGTTCGTCCCCATGAATCTGCAGATCGCTGCAGCCTGTCCTGCCGCCTTGCTAAATCCTTTCTTAACTCTCTCTCTGTGTCATCTCACTCGCTCTCCCAGCCGCTGGGCTGGAAGCGTGCGTGTTCCAAAAAACCAGCTACTGGGGGTGACCAGCGTGAGCGAGGGGCTCAGCGCTGGCAGCTGGCGCGGGACCGTGGTCACAGCTTGATGCCGGCTGCTGGGGGAACCAGCGTCTGCATCTTCCCCAAACCGCGCGCGTGTGTGTGCGTGTGTCATTTGCCAGCAAACCTCAGGCTGGAGCAGCCAGCGAGCATTGGGGCCGGGGTCTAGGCAGGGGGATCAGGCAGGCGGGGGGGTCTGTGCTGCTATTTAGGGGACCTGCGAATCTGCGTGTGTCTGTATGTGACTCCAGAGAGTGCTCTGTGTGTGCCCTCACTAGTGTGTCGGTGGGGTGTGAGTGTGTGTGTGGGGGTATGTGCTCACATTCGCTACTGGTTGAACCTGCAAACCTGGGCAGAATCCCTGGCCCCCCAGGTGTACCACGCTGGGATCCAGGGATCAGGCAGGAGGAGTCCTGGACCGGAGCTGCTGGAGATAGCAACTGCTATCTAACATCCCTTAAGAAGAACCACAAAAAAGCTTCTAAATAAGGAGAAAATATAGGACAACTCCACCTTGGAGAATGTATGTTGTGGAGGATTATAAAACCATGAATGGTTTGGAGAAGGTGAATAGGGGCTGATCATATACAAGAAGCAAGGAGCAAACAGTTGGGCCTGGTGAAGATAGACTCCTCTTTCACATAATTCATAATAAAATTATTGCATTTGCTGTCACAAGAAGCTGGGGAGGCCAGGAGTAGGTAAAAATGGATTCAAAGACAGATTAGAAAAGCACATGAAAGGCAATTCCCTTGGTGGATATTAAATGTGATGGCCAGATGCAAAGTCCAGCTCATGAAATCCCTAAGCACTCATTGCTGGAAGCTGTGAGGCTATGCTTGGATCACACTATTTCTACTCTTCCCATTACAATCTTTCCCAAAGCATCTATTAGCAGACTACTACTGGAAGCAGGACTGACCTAGTTTGGCAATTTTTATGCCCTTATGTTACTGAGGCCTGAGTGAGTTGGCAGTTCTGAATTAATCTTGACTCGCCCTGAGTATTGCTATAAAAGCTTCAACTCTAATCCTCCAGTATGGCGAACAGATGTGTCCTCCAGGTCTTTTGCCAGGGGATAATGTTTACCTGGTTTGTGACAGCCTGTGTTTAAACTTGTTCATTCACCATGTGCTGTATCTAATTGTTGAATATATTCCTTTAAAAGGCTGTGATTTAGGAGAAGAGGGGAAGGCTGCCTTTTTCCTTTGTCAGGTGGAGTCCTCTCAGGGCAGAAGATGAGAGCCCTTTTCTGAGCAGCTGGATATGGAGGCGAGCAGAGGGAGCTGGCACAGAGAAAGGCACGCTCTGCAGGATGCTGCGGTGGGAGCCAGCCTGGGAGGTTACTGAGAAGTGAGATAGGCTGAAGGACAGCCAAAACCGTGGTGGAGAGTAGGTTTTTTTCCCCATAGACCACAGGACAATCATAGAATAGTTTGGGTTGGAAGGGAGCTTTAAAAGTCATCTAGTCCAACTCCCCTGCAATGACCAGATCAGGTTGCTCAGAGCCCCATCCAGCCTGACCTTGAATGTTTCCAGGGATGGGGCAATGTATTGTAGAATGGGGAATGTATTGTAGAAAGCCATTGCAAGTTCCTGGGCTGAGGACAAAGCTTATCTATGAAGTACACAGGCCTAGGGGATTTAGTTATTTTTTCTCACTCAGCAGATCAGAGTTTTTCTATTTAAAATGTTAAATTTTTCTAATTTGAGTTGAAGTAAAATGCACCTTTTGAGATTCAGATTTGATGGGGGACCTAGGTGTGCTTACTTTAGTAATAATACATAGGAAACTCATCTCAAAGCTTTGGCTCCATTGGAGTCCTGTCACATGGTCCAATGTAATTTGGATAAGACAGAAAAAGATTTGCTGAAAAAACTGAACCTAGACCATAGTGAATATGGCATTTATTAAATATGCTGTTGTCTGAGCTGATTTTCCTTTCCTCTGGCTTGAGCTTCATCCATAGCACTACCCTTTTGTGGGAACTGACTGTTCAAACTGCATTACAGTTAAACTATGAATGACAGGCTTTTGGTGTTGGCATAATATCATTTAGTTCAGCTTTGTAGGTCAATTCCATCATAATGTGGCTATTTGGTATCAAATTGTTTTCCTCTGTAGTCTTAATTTGTGGCAAGAACGGGACTAGAAATATATCTCGTTTGTACTTAGCAGCAACTTAAAGTAGGACAAATATCTCTAGAAGGTTGATTCTGGAAAAGGAAGAGAAAGCTAATATGTTTGTGCATGTGTTGAATGCTGCCTGTAATTACAGCAAATCATTCTCATACTAGGGAGTCAGTTTAGTTTAGGAGACCTTTTCTTTGATTAGTCCGCATGTATATGAAATATAGTGATAGTCAGTCAAGTGAGACTCACAGCAGGGAGAAGAGAGGTATGAGAGAGAACAGCAACTACAAACAGAACAAGCCAGCATCATTGGCGGAATGATCCTTAGGAAAAGACAGATTTCTGGACAGAAAGTCCCACATAAGATTTTAAAACAATGGAAGCAAAAACTGCATCAGTTTTCAGAATTGACCATTGAAAATAAAGATGGGGGGGGGGGGAAGCAAGTTGTCATTGCCAGGGATAATGCTGCTGTTGTGGGAAAGGCTGATAACAGTATGTGTGTATTGGAATGAGACTGTAGAGAGAGAGGTTGCTTTGATTTTCATTTATTTTTATGTGAAACCAGGAAGTAGAATAATGAATTAATGTATTAGAGAACTAAGCATTCTGGCATATCTAACAGCTGCTCTGAAACCTCCTACTCTGTAATTCCCTAATTAAGAAATAGGCTTGATTGTGGAAACTTGATTCAAGGGTATGCAAGAAACTATTTAGAGGACAAGAGCTAAACCTGGGGAACTGACCCCAGATAGCCAAGTTTTTGAACTGCTCAAGGAAAGGATTAGGACAATGATAGCCAGGAGTGGAGACCCCTGGGTCTGTTGAAAGAACCCTTGGATTTGGAGCCCGCATAGACTGTGATGATGTTCTTACTGCATGCAAAATTTTCAGATCAAGATTCAACATCTTTCTAAAGGTACAGGCACTAGCTTGCCTGGGGTTATTGATCTGATGCAAGAAAGGGTGGGTGGAATTCAGTGACATATATTATGCAGGTCAGATTACATTAGCCCATTAATGCCTGTTGGCTTTAACATCCTTGAATCTATAGAACTTTGTGCAGTGGAGTAACTAACAATGCTGACATTTTAAATTGTCATCTTCAGATTTCAGAGCTGGAAAAAATGGGGCAGTTCATCCATGTGTTTGCTGTTTTCTTAGCAAGCATGAAGGTCAGAAACTTTTCTTTTCAAATATAAAATCTTTGATTGTATAGCAAGAGGTCCTTGTTCTAGAGAGGAGGAGGAATTCTTACCCTGGTACTGTTAAGTCCAATATTGTGTAAAAATCCATCCTATTTTGGGGGGGAGGGAGGGGAAGACTTTTATAAGGGTATCATGGCTTGTGAGGTGTACAAAAGCCAATATATACTAAGTCAATAAACCGTGTTGTACCTCTGGTCTATTATCACAGAATCACAGGATGGTTTGGGTTGGAAGGGACCTTAAAGGTCATCTAGTTCCAACCCCCCTGCCATGGGCAGGGACACCTTCCACTAGACCAGGTTGCTCAAAGGCCCATCCAACCTGGCCTTGAACACTGCCAGGGATGGGGCATCCACAGCCTCTCTGGGCATTAGGGTTTTGTAGCAAGCCAACTCCATCTTGGAAAGGTATACACTGCTGAAGGCAGCCCTGAATTGGTAGAGGGCCTGTGTAAATATGGGGCTCCTACCCAAAATGCACGTGGCCCTGGGTAGCAGTAACTCCTTGACCTTTGATGAATCATGGGAAGGATATGGAGACATGAATTGGAGATAAAATCATTCCAGTCACCCTAGTTGTGAATGTACGTTACAAGGGTTTGTTAGTTAAAAGCAGATGGGAGCAGTCTGTCCAACATACCAGTCTGTCGTGTATTGATGGCAACAGAAGCCAGTGTGCCCTAGTCAGGCTAGCAGGGTGGGCTGTGTAGGGCTCCGCTTCTCAAATATGGCAATTAAGCAATATAAAGCACTACAGGCATCCACTGTTGTTTGGCATAGCTGTGGTGTGGTGTACCATTATTCCCTACAGCAAATGAGAAGCAGGGCAGTTCCCCTGGGTCTTCCAACTTCATTTGCTCTTGAATGAAGGGAATGCTGTGTTCATCCACCAGACACATCTATCTTTTGACAAGAAACAAAATCTGTGCTCCCTGTTTCTTCATCATATTAAAAATTATTACATTAATTCAAGTGTAATTTAATCCTTTAAGCCGTGGTGTAAATTGCTAATGTCATACTTATTTTACTTGATTTTCAGCACAATTGAGTCAGCTGTAAAGCTGTTTTGCTAATAAATTGATGATGTTGCTCTACCTAGTAGATATCAGTGGCAGGTGGATAGCAGAACATTGTGCCTATGTGAGTCTGTAGATATATACATCTAATGCATCATTAATTTTGTGGAGGTAAACTGTTTAATGCCCCTAGAACATAGGTGTATGTGTGACTAAGTTATGCTAATAAAAATTTAAGGTGTGTTATCAGAAAGCCACAGCCTGAAGGCCATTGAAGAGAAATGGGATTGTAACACAGGCCTACAGAAGTACAACAGCAGGACAATAGCAAGAGCTTTACAAGCGCAAGCATAGGCAGATAACAGAGGTCCCTGGGCTATAAACACAAATCACAGTCAATTACAGGACACTAAAGGAATGCAACCTTGGGAGCTGGGGAAGACATGTTCTAAGGATAAAAAAGAAAGCAAAGAAGTCTCTACAGACCGTACAAAATGAAACTCAGATATAACATGGAATTAGAGCAAATGGTCTGCTAGCAAACATAAAAATAACCCCAAGCAAACCCAAGAGTGACAAAGAACTTCCCCTGCAACCCCTTTCACCTTCTTGAGACACACAGGTACTATCAACCTTAACATCATGAGGGACTTGGGAAAGGTTGGGCATAACACCAGAAAAAGGGGGAGATATCAGAAAGTTTGCTTATGTCATTTCGACTGTATAATTACTAGGAACGAGCTGTAAAAATTTGAGCTGTGTTAGTATTATTGGAAGTGGACAGATCTTTGAATAGATTGCTAGTACTTTAATTAGATCAACTAACAATAAAATCTTGGTTCTGAATATAAGGTATGTTTCTTTAGCTTACTGAATTACATGTGGTGCTTAGTCTTGAACTCGCCCATGAAACTTGATTGTAATTTATATGCAATAAATATCATGGGGTGTTCAACTCAGACACTAACATTTTCAAGTTTTCATTCTGAATGAGAAAGACTTCTAAACAGGGAGAAGGAAGAAAACAAATGCAGAGAAAGCGTAGAATGCAAAAAAAGGAACACAAACTTCAATTGATTCTCCATTGGAAAACCCCCTCACATGCTTTGGTTTAAATCAGGGAACTAAAAGACTTTTCAAACTTACGGAGAGTTTATGTTACCCTAAGAGTACTATATGATACACCTTCTCAAAGCGTGCTCTCTTGTGTCTCTTGGTGCAGATATGAAAAACATTGTGCTTGCTTTAGAGCCCTTGTCTACATTTGAACATAGTCGACCATGATTGAAAGGGATTGAATTAGCATGGCTTAATGAGTCAGCTGAGCCGTGGCAGCTGATGGTGAGTCTGTTGTTACAGGCACCTGTTGTGCCTGTAAAATAAAACCTGCTAAGTTTAACCATCTTTTTGGTGGACATGACTAGGAGCAGAGCAATGGGGAAGGGAAGGATTGCAATGTGTTAAACTTTTCAAAGAATAGTTTCACTTTGGCATTTCCATGCATGTATTTTCTTTGAATATTTTCTTATTTTCCTTAGAGTATGAATGTTTAGTTGTTATAGTAGTATAATGAACCCTTGCTAACTTTGCATCTTAAACTGCAATGAAAAGTCTAAGGGACTCAATCATGCATTGTAATTGGTGTAAATGTTTCAACTTTATCTTGAAGGTTTTCAGCAGAATGTGATGTTGCTAGTTTCTAAACAGGAAACCTTCTAATTTACCTTGAAATATCTATGCAAGGATTGCACAATATTAATAATTCTCTAGAAACTCATAATAAAATGCATATTTTATAGTTTTAGTATGTCTAAGCAGTATCTTCTTACCACAAAGTCTTGCTTATTACAATAGAGGTGCACTAGGGTATTTTTATCCAATGTACCATTTCTGAAATAGCATAAGAAGTGGAAATGATGTAACAAAAGCATGTTCCATCATTTTCAAACTTGCAAGATTTTATGAAAAATGGAAAGAAAAGGAAATTTCTAGGATTGTGTCCATGCTAGCTTATGGATAATATAAAAAAAAAAAAAAAAAAGTATTTTTCTGCTGACAGACCAGTCTTGGATCAGCATGATGAGTTTGTGAACTTTTTGGTGAGGCAGTCTGTAGCATGGGTCTCTGCACTTATATGTGAAGTAGTGGTAGGAAAAAGTAACAGAGAAGGTGAAGTTTCTTGTTTAGGGAAGACCAATGCAGCTGTTTACAGTAATAATTTCCAAGATACATATAAGGAGCTAAAGAGGCAGATAGGCTACTTAAATGATTTTTAGAGCATGTAAGCTGAAGTCCACTGAGCTCAATGGGAGTTACTACATATTTGCCAATTTAGTGCCTTTGCTAGACATTCAGTTTCTTCCACTTCTTTCCCTGAGGGTTTTCTGCCTGACTGCCTTTCCTTAGTTTGTCACTGAAGGATATGGGGAAATTGCTTGGCGTGGATGGATTTAGATATGAGGTAACAAGCAATCAACATCTTTTTCTTGGCAAAGGTAAGGTGGTCTTGAACAATTTGTTTTCTAAACTTCAAGAAGGGTTTCCAACAAAACACAATCTGAAAGTTCTGATTTCTTTTAAAAAATTACAACCCAACCTCCTATTCTGCCTAATTTGACCTTAATACCATTTCTCTACCCATTTAACTTACTTGAGACATTTTCTCTTAATCAATTTATGGATACTTCATGCTCTAAGTCTTTCCTGTTAAATTATTCTCTCCACACTCTCACGTTACATTCATGCTTTTGGTCCCCTCAGTTTTCCAGTGTCTACTGGGCTATGCTTCTTAGAATTGAATACATTAGTCTAAATTGTATTAGCTTTGTGGAAACAAATTATTTTTTCTTTGCTGTAAGTCAAGATACTTCTGTATGTGCTGCTCAAAGTCATATTGTCCTTTCTGTGCAACATGCTATTGTGTAATTCACAGTTTACTATCCTGCAATAACACTGGTGGTTTAGTTTCTTTTCTTGTCTTTTGAAAAACAACTTCATCTTGTTTCTTCATCTTCTACCTGTTCAGCTGAACCTAAAGAAATTTTATACTGTATTTCTTTGCCTTTGCTGTAGAAAGGTCATTTACTATACTTTCCAATTTATTATTATCTGCTAATTTAATTATTGTGCTGTTTAACCTCTTCCTGATTGTTAATGAAGATTAATCTCTTGCATCTTTTCCATCTTTAGTGCTGATGATCAATTGTATGTTAAGAGTCCAATCCAACACTTACAGACCTTGCAAAACACCCCCAAGCTCATTCCACTGATATTTATTATTATATTATTACTCTTCTGCTTGTGTCTTCTTCATTTGGTTTTCTGATGATAACCTGTTTATTTCCAGGCCAGACTGACTGAATATCAACAGATAGCCCCAAAATACTAGCAAAACTTTTGTGAACTTCAGAATTGCCTCCGCATGCTTGTATCCTGTAACATATTAATTTTATCCAGCATAATAGGCTTTTACTGAAGCCAGGGTATTTCTTATTGTTCAGTTAATGTCTGGAATACAAGCATTTTTGAGGTTACCTACTTAATTTTCTAGACCTGAAGTGAAGTTTGCTGGGCAATAACTGTCAGGCTCATGTGTTCTTTTTTTGAACACTGGTTTCTGTATTGGTTGTGTCTCAGATTACTCAGCACCTGCACATTTCTACATGTGTCCTCCAAAACCTGCTGGTAGGATAGGGAATTAATTTATTAACTGTGTGTCTCACGGATTTGCTAATTTGACTGCCTCCCTGTTTTCTTGTATTCCCGTTCCTGCCCCTTATTTGTAGATGTGCTTATTTTGCAATTGTCAGGTTTCTCTTACTAAGTAAATCAAGAAGGATACTCAGAGGGTAGTTCAGTCTTTCTACTGTGAAGCGTAGTTTTTGGTTCCTTCACGGTGACAGTACTCTCTAGATTGTTTTGGTGATAGTTCATGGCACCGTGACTTCTCTTGTAGTAATAAACCACCACTCTGGGATGTTGCCTTAACAGGTTTATCTTCTCCCTTGTGAAGCTTTCCTCCTGCAGACCTCTTTCTCAAGAAAATGACAATGCCCTAATTATATGTGCAAGGTAAAACAAAAATCGAAAAAACAGCTAGGCTAAATTCTCTGTTGGGCCTAGGATATGAGAAATGAGAAGACCCTGTTCCTAAGCAGCCTGCTGCGCACACAGTGAACGCAGAGGAGGAAGGACAGGTGCAAGTAGTTTTCTGTCCTTGTTGTGAGAATCAGACATAACAGAAGCTACTAAAAATGCTTTAAAGCAATGCTTTTCTGAATTTAACTGGCCCATGCTGAGATTTGTGATGATGTCCGCTTTCAGCAGACACTTAGCAGCCAAGGTTCCCTAGCTGGATGCCTTTTGTTGTTGTTGTTGCAGAGGGATGCAGGGCATTACGTATGCCATCTAGGCTGGCTTGTCTACTTTAGGCATTTTTATAGTCTTTGGACAGAAAAAAAAAAGAAGCAGCCCTTTCACAGTACTATTCAAAACAGGACCCTATCTGAGATGTTCTCTTTGGAAAAGCCTATTTTGTTTTACAATGGACATGGAGCCTAGCAGCTACAGTAGATGGTGTGGATATCCCACTACATCTCTAGCAAACCTCATCTTTTACAATATTCCTAGACTCACAATGAATTAATGGGATTTAAAAACACAATATAAGATTAGCTCTCAGATGCAGTGTCTTACGTAGCTTCAGTTTATGAAGAAGTGTAAGCGTTCACCAGCTGTGGGAAGGCCTTGAGTTAAAAATAATCCGGAGAACAGAAAATGTTAGTAGCATCAACAAATGGAATAACATCAGAAACAAAGGGATTAACACAGAAAAATCCAGTAACTTTAAAGATAAGCCCAGAAAGACTGGTTTAATCAAATGTCACATTGATGCTGGCAATAAAGATTGTTGTCAAAGTGCCTTACAGAGCTTCATATATGAGGAAAAAAAAAAAGTTATAGAAGATCAATGAAATAAAATGTTGAAAGAGGGCATTGTCTCTGTTGCTGGTTGTTCATGGGCATCTCCACTCTTATTAGTACATTTCCTCTGCTGAGCATTTTTATATGGACGATGGGAAATTAAATAGTGCCACTCAAAGAGATCAATATCTGCTGCCTGAGGTTGATGACTCATTAGGTTTTTGAAGTGAAGCTAGGTCCATTAGCACCTAAGACATATGTAGGGATAACAGTCCTGCAGGTGTTTCTGAACTCAAGTTGAAAATCACCATTCTATAGTAGGAGGATGCTGTATCATTTTCAAGTCATGTCCTTTAATTCACCTACAATGTTGCAGAGATTAGGGAGTCATGTTATGGCAGCTTTAATTTTCAAAATGTATGTTTCTATTTAGATGACTTAACAGAAGCATTGTCTGTTTTCGAAAAGCAGCCACAACAGCAGCTTTTGCGAGATTTAGAAGCATTTAATAGAATATGAAAAGCAGGGATTACTTGTATAAAAGAAATGTCAATTACACTTCTGTTTGGAATAGTAGGTAAGGATTAATAGCAGATTTTTGCAAATGCTGAAGTGGGACTGAAAACACAATCTGATAGTCAATTAAAAGAAATTAGGTCATTTGGAGGAACCATCAAGTACCACTGAAACTACATGCCTGACTGTTCTGTTAAAGCTTCCCCTTCAATCAGCTCACAAGATGCGCCTTTTGAACAGACTCAGATATGCTAATAAGCATTTCAGCTTAAAAGTGTTTGTCAGCAGTTTTAAAATATTCACAATTCAACTCATTGAAACGGCTTTCCTAAGGTTTAGCGGCATGCTTGGGAGCATCTGTCACAAAGCTTTTCCATAAAGGATCACACGGTGTGGTAGCTTAGCTCCTATTTCAGGTGATAAAGCGATACAATAAATAGTATGAGGTGAGGTGATTTCACATTAATTTCTGCTGTTGAACATTTCTTCCTATAGAAACAGTTACTCTGGTATTCAGCAACAGAAAGTGTCCTCAGAGTAATGGTCCAGCTCCTCAGCTGCTGTGAACTTGCAGAGATTCACTGACTGCAAATTCATTTGAGTCCAGTGTAGTTCATAGAATCCTAAAGGCGTGCTACAGTAAGAGAGTCCAGACAGTTAAACATATTCAGAACTGTATTTTTAAGTAGGGTTTGCTCCGTAGTGTTGTCTACCACAATATCTAACCCCACTTTTATTACTTTCAATAGGGAACTAGAGCAATACCTCAATTTTTGAAAAGTTTTGGAATTATCTGAAGATGAAAACTATAATTTACCCCTCTCTGCACACAGGTTCAAATGAAAACCTGGGGTGTAATTCTCTTGTCAAAGCTTATGTTCGGTTATTTCAAATTGCAAGGAAAGAATACAAATCCTCTAAGTATAGTAAAACTATTTATAAAAAAAATGGGGAGAAAAATATTTTTCCCCATTGTTCCTTGCACTCCAGCAGGACTGGAGTCACTTCAGAGTAACTTTTAGCCACTTCACATTTATTTGTGTATGGGGTGATGATGTTAAGAGCTGTAAAGTAATTTAATTTATATTTCTAGAACACTCCCAATAGATCATAGATACTATAAAGTGAACTAGATGAATGGCAACTGAATACGGGAGCAGAAATAATGTGTGCTTTAGTAATCAAACGTAGTGGAGTAAATAAAGACTAGGTGTCTTTCATTGGCCTTAAACCTTGGAAAGGGGGTGCCAGTTTAATTGCTAATGACAGCCAGGTGTAAGGTAGTCTAAAAATACAGTGTAGCTGGTGAACTGTGAAATTAATGGGAGAGTGAAGAGCAAATCACTCCTATTCCAGTGTGGGAATCCCTTCTCCGGGCAGGGGAGGTGGTACAGGCATTTCTCTCCTTAGTCTCTAATCCCCACAGATAGCGTACTGGCTCTGGCTGGGATGAAGTCCATTTTCTTCATAGCAGCCTGTATGGTGCTGGTTTGGATTTATGATTAAAACACCTGGTTTTTGGCTATTGCTGAACAGTACTTGCACAGCATTGAGGTTTTCTCTTTTTTTCTCTCTGCCACCTCCAGCCTTGGTGAGTAGCTGGAGGTGGGCAAGAAATTGGGAGGGGACACAGATGGGACAACTGACCCAAACTGGTGAAAAGGATATTCCCTACCATAAGATGTCATACTCAGCAGTAAAATGCATAGGAAGAAGAGATGTGGGTTTTGTCTTCTAGTTGCTCGGAGACTAGCTGGGCATTGGTCTGCTTGTGGGATGTGGAGAGGGATTGCCTTTGCATCACTTGTTTTTTTTCCCCCTTTTTTCTTCACCTATTAAACTGTCTTTATCTCAATTCATGAGATTTCTTGCTCTTCCTATTCTCTCCCTGACCTGCTGGGGGCAGGGAGCGAGTAAGCAGCTGGCTGGGGTCAACCCACCACAGAGAGCAAGAGAGCAAGCTCCAATAATATTGAAAATGTCACTGCTTGATCCAGTTCCTAGTAAGGCTGCTAGTAAAATGGGAAATGACTAAAGAAATGTGCTAGGGTCCCTCCTGCCCCACCAGTAGGTCTCAGACTATTCCACCTTCTCATCATTCTCTTTGTCTCTACTATTTTTTCAGCGCAGCACAGGTCTGGTTCTGAAAACTGCTATCGATTCCTTTCAGTTGTCTGAGCTCTGTTAAAATCAATCTGTGTGAGAATACTGATCTAGAATTCAGATATTTTCATGCAGTTCCTTTGCCTTTGGTGAGAGCAGACAAAATCAGGAGGGTGAATGGTCCCTACTGGGCTCAGCATGGGAAAATTTGGCTTTCACTCTCATGGTGTCACTCGTCTGCATTGACCAAGTGTAATACATTTTCAGCCCAGATATCAAACACGGTGGCAGGTGCAGGACTGAAGAGCATGTTACTTTACATGGTCTAAGAAACTATTATCTTGATGTATAGGCTGGAGCCTCTGCATTGTGGTTTTTTAGGGAAAGAACAGACATGGAGTGGGGGTGGTAACACAGAGAGAACTGAGAAGAGCTGATAAAGGTAGTTAGATAGGAGCAATGATATAGGGATCTCTAGCTTCAGATGTCATAAGTTCAATGGCACGTAAGAACTAAAAGATTCAAGTGGTTTGTTTCTTAGAGCATGCAGGCAATACCTTTATGAACTCAGTTAATTCTCCAGAGAAGGCACGGGTTGCCTTTGGTGTGCCACCAATGGCCAAAACAGGAGGATCTGATAAGAAAGAAAGGAAAAAAAAAAAAAAAAAGCCCAACCAAAAAACCAAAACTCAGCTTTCTTTTACAATAGAACCTTCTATGTTTCAGAAGTAATCTGACCTCTACCAGAGCAGCAGTAGCTAAGCCTTGTGTCTAGTTAGCACTATGGTTATTTAACCTCAAGGGCCTCTTGTGACTTTTTTAAAAAGGCCCTTTTATTCCAGCCATGCTACTTTTCTCTGCTACAGTAACCCCTGGAGAAGCTGTGTCGTGTAAGACTGTGTTCAGTCTATATTACCAGCAAATCACTTTCACACGTGGTCAGGTCTCTTTGGATTGATTGTCTGCATTTACACTCCTGTTTAGAGCATCCTCAATTTGGCCGTGAGGCAAAACAGCAAATCATATGCTGACAGCATCAGCCTTGAGATCTGTGATGGGCTCCTCCTGCTTGTCTTCCTTCTGAAATGCAATCCTGGGTGCGTCCAGCGGGCTGCAAGCACATCTGCTGTGGGGAGGGCCCAGCGGCTGCCCGATCCAATGTCAGGGAAGGTTTCGATATGATCCCAAGAGTGAGATTAAGACACAAACGAGGTCAAATGGCGTATACCCAAAAGAGCTTTTAGTATCAAAAGTAGAAAATAGTAGCGATAGGACAGAATGGAAGAAAAGGCAGAAATCAAGCAAGCAGTCGGGACAGAGTTGCAAGGATAGTCACCACCGTGGATCCAGCGGCGTCCCCTTGGTCCTCAGTCGTCAATTCTTCAGTGGTGGGTGCACACCACGGCTTGTCTCCACAGTTTTTTGTAGGGCATATTTCGATGATGTGTGCACATACGTATCGTTCATGCACTGTTCACACGCGGCAGGTTTCGTCTATCACACGACCTTCACGTGATCAACACCAGAAACCAGTATCTTATCTCAAAGACTACAGTTTCTGTGAGAATGGTAGCCTCCATGTTCTTACATGCTTGTCGGCTTCAGCCCGTTTCCTCTCCTGGATGCCTCACTGGCCTAGGAATTGTCCTTACAGACGGAGGAATGTCCTGCTTAGGCCATTTCAGAGACAAAGGGCTCGAGATAAGCAGTTCACAATTCTTGACGTGAATGGCTTGAGATGACAGTCCAGTCTCTCACACCTAACAATCTTTGAGACAAACAGCTTGAGATAACAGTTCAGTTACTCACAGCTGTGGAGGACCACACTGGTGCATCTGCCTGCATCTGCCACAAGGTACGATGGGGCAGGATCTAAACTGAGTGAAACCTGCTTGCCCTAGGGCTGGATCAACCTCAGGAGCAGCCTGAGGATGAGCACCAATGAATAATATGGTTACAGCCACCTTTCAGGTTTCTCTGCATTTCAAAGTTTTTTGTGGCGTAGTCTTTAGCTGATGTATAACTACACTGGAAGCCCTCCAGATAGTCCCAGTGTCACGGGCAAGCACTGTTCCTCCAGGATCACTTTTTTGGAAGGAGAGTTTAGTGAGCAACTGAGATTATTTGTTGGCCAGTGGACAAGTCTACTATATCCTCTTGGCAATCCTACAGTTGTAGCGTATTTACCTGGTGTATTTTCCAATGTCACTAATTAAAGTAGTTTGTAAACTAGTTTCTGGGCAGTTTCCATGGCCCCTAGATGGGGAAATAGTGATTCTATGCCTGTATAAGCTGCAGCAGCACTGAAACTATAGCCATATCTGCAAAATTCTGTGTAGATTAACCTTAGCTAGCTCTGTGATGTCTTTGCAAACTTAACAGACCAACAGCTCTAAGAGACAACAAATAAACAGCAAATCCTAAAGCCAGCAAGTTCAGGCTGGGGTACATCACTATAATGAGTTCCACATGTGGCTGCTGCTGAAAACTGAGCACAAACTGGATAGCAACTTGCCATCATGACAGGCATGACCATGCATAGCCAGCTCACCCAAATGGAACTGCTTATTTTATCCCTATTAGCTTGAAAAAATTGAGGTACATTTGCTGACATATAAAGCACTGAAATAACATTGCAATACAAGAATTTAAGTTGTAAGTGGTACAATTCCTACTCTTTATCTGTTCATTCTATATATCATGGACAAAATTGAAGATAATCTCTCCAGAGTGGTAAAAATGCTGTCCGTCAAAAGTGACAAAGGTAAGGAAAAAGTACCATTCTTTCAGAGGAGGATTCTAGTCGTGGAGTTCTTTCTGCATTAAGGCACAATCCTCTACCCAAGAAGAAAATACTATGTTACCTAACCGATTGCATATGTTATCGCCTGGTGTTAAAGGGACTGCAGAGGAAGAAAAGATAAACCAGATTATTCTTGTGGGCAACTTTTTTTTTATCTAATCATAAAGCACATGCCCAAGTGTGATGTTACCCTGTCCAAAGACTGTCTCAAGAGTTATTTATAGACATGTTACGTGAGGTCTTTGCTTGTTTATTTTGCACTCTTTTGGGGATTTGTATTCAGACTTCTGAAGATGGATTTTTCATGTCAAGTGGTGCATACAAGAAAGTAAATTTTTTTTCAAATTTAGCACTAGTTTTCATTAGCGGAGTCACTCATATGTCCCATTAAAATGTGGATTTATTATTCTCAGGTGCTTCTTGTGCAAGGATTTATTTCAGTGTTTCCATGAGCTCAGAATAGCTGTGCAGGTGCATTAGAATCTGCAGCAGAGACAGGTATAGTTCTTTCAAATATATGATTTCTGTTTCTGTCTTTCCCTCTGTCTCTTTCTGCTCTCTTCCACCCTCTTTGTCTCAGGTTCTGATTTTTTGCTCACCTTCTACAGTGCTTGGCTCTTTACTTGATATTTGTTGGCCTGCTCAAGGCACATGCCTTCATCGTGAGCTGTGGTCTCAGAGTACTTCCCTCTGTGTTGCACCATGTGCATTTGGAAGAGATTATTTTTAGGGTTTTTTGTGGTTTTTTTTTCCAAATTGGCTAACGGTATCATCTATATATGAAAAGTGCTAAAAATAGTATTTCTCTGCTTTCTCAGGATGAGGCTTTTTGTAACTCAGTTGAGCAGGGGAACATGTGAAAGTCTCACCTTTAATTTGCGACATACTCCAGCTGTAACACAAGACTAGTGTGCCCTTCACCATGACTCTTCGTCACCACAATGTAGACATATCTTTCTGGGAACACCAAATCCTTGTGTATGAGCTTACCTTGAAATGTGCAGATTGCTTGACCCTTTGCTCCTGAGTTAATTCTCCAAACTGCCCTGTGGTTTCTGAGGTGGTGCCTGAACATCAACCCGCTTATTTCTGCTTTATGAAGGTTATTTACTAGCAGATCCTGATTATTTTTCATTTTCTGTAGCTTTCTCTATTCTAATAAACTGAGGAAGTCCAACCAACATGTTCTTAATTGGATTGAGAAACATATCAGATTCTGGTTAATCTTTGGTATAGATGATGTGGGTCCCTGACTTTGAGAGTAGTAGGAGAGACCTGTGCCTATGTGAAGAGGAGCTTCCAACTGGCAGAATTAGAGGACAAGCTGAGTGGCTTCTCTGTAGGGGGAAAGTCTTAATCATTGTGTGGGATTAAAATTAGAGATTAAGACACTTAAATTTATGAGTATACAGATCAGTGAGGTCCAAACTTCTGTTATGGCAAACATACCCAGTCAATGCAATCAGTGGAGCCTAGACAGATATTTGGGCCATCAGATGCTAAATATGAACTTTATGATGAGCTGAATTGTTCCACTGACTGTATTGATTATAGTGGGAGTTTAGACATTCATTTCGTATGTAGACATTAACATTTATATCTCTTAATTTGGAGTTATCTCAGCATTTAGATGTGTTCCAATTGCCTAAATATAGATGTTTTAGTGCCATTAGAGATGGCCCCATGGTAACCAAAGCATCCACACAGGTCTGCCATATAGGATGTAGCATCTACAGGAGACTGCTGTCCCCTGGAGTGGCAGCTGGAGGCCTGCCAGCACGCGTCTGAAATGCCACCGGACATCTGTGTTTAGGCAGCTGAATCCTACTCTTTGTGTTTATCTAGCGAGACACAAGTGGGGGAAATGGCAAGTCTTCCTGGTGCCAGCTTGCACTGCAAAGAACCGGGGTGTGCATTGTTTTCAGCATAATTGGAGTAGTCCTGTGTGATCTTCTACTACATGGAGACAATATGTTCTTCAGACTGGAGAAAATCAATCCAGAAAGGGTGTGAATAATAAATCTCAGACCTGAGTGCAGTTTTGAGAGTGACCCTTGACTGGGTAGTAGGGCAGGATATTCTAGGTAGGTGTCAAGACTGAATGGAAAGTGTTGTGAGTGCTTTTCCATTTTTAAGCTTTGCTTATTTGGGACTGCAGCAGCATTGGTTGCCGTATTACCAGGACTGGTCTATGGCATGTTGTGCAGAGAAATAAATGGAGCTGGGTGCATTACCATTTTCTGCTGTAGGCAACAGAAATCACAGAGGGAAGGGGGGTGGGGGGAAGGAGGGTAGAAGTTTCTCTGCAAATTTCCTCATGTCCACTGCCTGCTATGCTACATTGTATGTCTCTTTTCCTGCAGAGTTGGCCAGCAAGGACTATTTGCTTTTCAAAAGGATTTTCTTTTGTTCTGTTTGTTTTTTATTCACTCTGAATTAGAGCAAATAAAAAGTTTCAACTCCTTCAAACCTTTTGAGTTCTCTGCCCCCACAGCTGGGAAACTGCTGGGTTTTTTCAGTGTCAAGGCCAACATCATGCTGTTTTGCCATGGAGGCTCTGTGGTCTGAGAAGCTTCTGAGGCTCTCTGCCCATTTTGAAAACTTTTAATTTTTTGTCAAAGCCAGAGCAGATAAGAGGAGGTATTAAAGCCTTCTGGCATATATGCCCATGTTTACGGTTGGACTCGATGATCTTAAAGGTCTTCTCCAACCTACATGCTTCTATGATTCTATGTCTTCATAAAGCTAAAGTTTTGAAGCTATTTCTAGATTATTAGTGTCTTTATGGCAGACCTCAGGGTCAGAAAACCACTGCTTCCACATTACTTAGTTTTGTAGCACGTATATGGTAAATGGAGATAATGTTGCCTTGAAACCCTGCCTTCAGTGCAATAAAAAGTACTTGTCACTAAGACATTTAGAAAAAAATATTTTGGGCTTGGTGGACCCAATATTTTTTATAAAAGTTTTTCTCCTTTAAAATTTCCACGCACCTCTATTCCCACAGCAGTACAAGTTTTCTCCATTCTAATTCTGCATTGACTGTAATTGTAAGAACCTGACTCTTAGTTATTACAGTGGAAAACAGTCATTACAGTGGAAGGAAATTTTAACAGAAATGTAACACCGCATTTGTTTTAAATGATTTTCATGTTCCTAGGCAGGCTTTGCAGGTGAGTGCTGCTGCTTCCTACCTGCTACAAATAATAACTCTAAATAAAGTTTAGACTCTTTTTCTGCTGGCATAACGCTGGTATAGTCCAAGAGAAAGGTGGGAGACAGGGTGGAAGAGAGTGTGTGAGGATTTGTGTGTCTTAAAGATTGTCTTGCCATACCAGAATAAACATTTTTCTGTGTGCTGTTATCTTTCAAAAGCTTAATAGAGTATGTGAAACATTAATGCATAGTAAAGTCTTACTGTTGCTGTAAGTAAAGCCTGTCAGATATTTGAGTCCCAGATGCTTTCTTCATCCCAACAAAGTGCTGCGGTGGCAGTTTCACTACGTCGGTTGACTCAGCTCCTGGAATCATCAGTGCCATTGGTACGAAATATGCTAAACACTACAATAGATCCCCTTGTGAATAGCAACTGAAAATGGAAATTGTATTAAGATAAAACCCTCATGCTATTTTCGGATTAAAATGAATTTTTTTTTATCCTTATTGCTGCTTCTATAATCTTTGACTGCTCCCAGAAGAGTAAATTAAAGGCAGTGGCCTAAATTTCAGAACTGATTAGGAACTTGGTGGTTTACTTTTGGGGGGCCAACAGCTGCTACCCAAAACAGGCTGAATTTCTGGGAGAGTATCCGCCTTCTCTGTAATGTGTGACACTAGCTTTCACTAACAGGTAATTTCTTTTAAGCTTAGAGCTTCTGAGAGCAGGAGTTTTCAATGCCCTTTTTAAGTACATTTTCTATCTCAGGATCCCTATACAACACAACCAGACAACTGAACACACAAAATCTCTGCTGGACACAAATAACATAACATTCAAGAAATCCGCAAATGCTTATAATCCTTGGTCCTTCCCCCTTGAACCATCCTATTCCTCCACTTAGAAGCACACAATGGTTTCTTTTCCATGCTAGCCTGTTACTGT
Source organism: Haliaeetus albicilla (assembly GCF_947461875.1). Taxonomy (NCBI): domain Eukaryota; kingdom Metazoa; phylum Chordata; class Aves; order Accipitriformes; family Accipitridae; genus Haliaeetus; species Haliaeetus albicilla. The sequence goes on along the minus strand of NC_091496.1, from coordinate 35,961,553 downwards.
ACGTGTGGGCATGATTTCTGTGACATTTTTGTCCTTGTTCAACCCCAACAGCTGGAATGTCCCGGCATTTGAAAAGTCCCCAAAATACGGAGTGCCAACCTCTAATGTGCACTCTGTGCAGATGCCTGGCCAGGACCATGAGATTAATATTGACAGTGTTTATCCCAGTTATTCCTTAGGCCCAAGAGCTGTGACCGGTGCTGTCCAGATGAGGGTCCTCACCGGTGGGCTTGGTTCAGCCACGTAGCCGTACACGGCCCCTGCTCAAGGTCCTTCTGCTCAGATTAAGATCCGTGGTCTGCGGGAGTATGTGGCTGCAGGTGGGGGGAACGAACAAGTGGTAGGGGGAAAGGTCACTTTAGTTTTTCTGCCTGGAGAGCTCGGCACAGTGAGGAAGGGGAAAAAGGGTATGGAGGAGGAAGAGGCGTATTAGAGGGGTGTAATAAGGTAACAGAGGGCTAAATCAATTGAAGATGTTGGTTTAACATTTAGAGATTTCCTAGACCAGCTTAAAACTAACACATGCTTTGCCTCAAGACTAAGAAATTTTAAGCGCTTCTTTTGCAATCTCTTTTATCAGCTAAGCACAATGCCCGTAACAAACCTTGTAGGGCTGGTGTAGGATCCACCACAAGATGCTCTGGGGCATTGGTGTCTGAAAAGATCTGACAAAGTGCTGTATTTCAGTCACCATGCACCTCGGAGTGCCCAGAGCTCTCATCCAAAATAGACCCACTGTGACCCAATGTAGTCCCCATGTCAGAGAAATTATAGAAAACCACAGACACGAGTTGTAAAAAAATATCTAGTATTTACCCAGTGCCAAGGACAGAGAGTAAACAGTACAGTCCATAGCAAGTATTTCTGCTGCTGCTGACAGGTTAGACAAGAGGATGGTTTGTTCTAACTTCCAAGACTAAAGCCTTTTCAGGCAGGGGCCAGAAGACAGACAGGGTATGCTTAGCTGGTTGTAAATTATCTTTTCTTTTCCTTGGCAAATATGTTGGTATGGAAGTCTCCATAGGACAGACACACAGGAGCTGCCTAAGCTCTTCTAAGATGAAGGATAGTAAGCCTTTTATGCATAATCTAACTAATCTGTTTTCAACTTTGTAGTTTCTGACTTACCCCCTTCCTGAGCATACATATAGTGGTTATCTGAAAGAGCCTCCTGTGCACCACATATGATGCATATCCAAATTTAAAATCTGACAGCTTCTCCTTCCCCCTGTCCCCCCGCCTATTCATGCTTTTGTCTTCTTTTTAGGGAGTATCTGGTATTTGGTTTTTGAATAATCCATTTCATTTTCAAAGCACTTAGAGAAAAAGAAAAGGAGTACTATGGGGTTTCAAAAATCTAGTGACAAGAAGAGAGGAAAGGGCTGTGGTTCCAGCTGATACTGGCACTTTATTGTGTTTACAAACGTTTGCTGCTCTGTGCTGTTTGACTGACACCACCAAGGAAGCAGTGTTTTTTTAATTGCCAACTGCCTGTCCTAGTTTTGTGCTGATGTAAACCACTGCCACTAATTATCTTATTTACAAGAAAGTTTTTTTCCTGTCTCTCCAAATCCCTCCCTAATTAAGACCTTGTCCTTGTTAAAATCCACCCTACATCATTTATTTCCTTTGTTAGTAGCTCACTGTCCCCTCCTTTCTTCTGCAGTGCTCTTATATCTTTTGTGTTGATGTTGACAATATCTTAGGTTATAAATTGTTTGGGGGCAGAGAGGGTAGTTTCTGGCTTTTTTTTTTTTTTTGCTAGAATGCGGAAAAGGTTGCTTTTCAGGTCTGCAAGGACTTCCAAATATGGAAGTTGTTCACAAATATGACTCTATGAATGACAACTGTAATGAAATTAAATGCAAAAAAGTCTAGTTCTGTATGAACTGATTTTATTTTTATCTTTACTTCTCTCAGAACCTAAAATCTGGAAAGAACGATTTCAGGAAGAACGCAGAAAAATGTATCAGGTGTCTTTTAGGAGTTTTAAATTAAGTCAAAGCAATGGAAATGAAACAAAAATATATTTACATAAACAGTAATGAGATAAAGGTGCTACCCTCTATACACAAGAAAACACTAGGTAGGACAATAGAGACTTTCTTGGTATTGAGCAATACTAGTTAGTACCTGGTGGTACTTTCATCACATAAATGTGCAGTACTTGAAACACAGCTTTAGTAGGTTCTTCTGAGAGGACGAGGGTGACCCAGCCAATAGCAAGACTCCAACACTATTCTGAAAAGGCAGCACAAACTTCAAGTTTCTGTAACTTTGTAAAGAAAACACTAGTGAGGTGGTCTCACTTTATAGAGATGGGAAATTAACAGAACTGTCTGCTGGCCAGTGAGGCGTATATAATCTGGAGTGTAAAGAGACAATGCATTATGATCACTTATTTTTCACTGTAAGCATTCTGCAGAAGTCCATCTATGATGTGCTGCTAATTGCAAGTACAGTTTCTCCCCTTTGGAGTTACAGAGCACCATGTGATTTAAATAATTTTCAAATTTCATCACTATTAATCTGAGTGTATTGGGTTTAGGTGGCAAGGTTTGGGTAGCAAGGGAGCTCAGGGTGGCTTCTGTGAGAAGACATCAGGAGCTGCCCCCAATGTCAGACACAGTCAGTTAGAGTTGGCTCCAAAATGGACCTGCCACTGGCCAAGGCTGAGCCCATCGGTGATGCTGGTGGCATCTCGGTGGTAACGTATTTAAGAAAGGAAAAGGTAAAAAACACTGCGCAGCACCTGCGAGAGAAAATGTGAAAGAAACAACCCTGCAGACACCAAAGTCAGAGAAAAAGGAGGGGGAGGAGGTGCTCCAGGTGCCGGAGCAGAGATTCCCCTGCAGCCCGTGGAGAAGATCGTGGTGAAGCAGCCACAGAAGCCCACGGTGGAGCAGATGTACACCCTGCAGCCCGTGGAGGACCCCATGCCAACGCACCCATGGCACAAACTCTTCCCAGAGTGCACCGCCTGTAATCAGGACTTTCAAAACGCAGCTAAGTTTGCTTGATGAAGCACGGTGTTTTGAAACACAACCTTTTTGTTTATTTGTTTTTAGCAATAAGTGTTATCTTTTTGATTATTTATTCGGGGCTGTAACTTTAACTTTCACTGGAACTCAGGCACAGAGAACATTATGGTGGTAACATTGTGAGAAAGTGTTTGTAACACCAGTGTTTTGTATGGGGTTCTCTAGGGAAAGATGAGGACTTATGTTGAAGAGCTAATGTGTCTTTCAGGGGCGGGGAGGAAAAGATTATTTGAATAGCAGAAGTCTAATAGAAGCATAATGTAGGATTTTTCTTGTTTTCAAGATATGTACCTTTTACATACAAATGATTGACCAGCCATAAAATTGATGTACTTCGACTCAAAGGAGTTAAAGCCATCAGTAGGAACCAACAGAGACACAAGACATGGCAAGGAGGTATAATATGTATGTACAGTGGCTTTTGCCTCTTACTAATCACTTGAGTGTGTGGAAAGTTTAATTACTGCTGTCTTTTCTTCCCCTGTGCTCTGATCCTCCTGTTCCTCTTCTTTTGTAAGGAACAAGGATGATGAACCAAAATTTTGGCTTTTTCTTTCTGCACAGCAGGATCAGTAATGACTCTTGAGTAGCCTTTCACGATTAGAAAATGTCAAGTTTTACCTTTAGTGTGGATTTTGTTGTTTTGATGAGGTGCCTTCCAAATTGCATTGAGTATTCATTCACTTTTTGTTTCTTTTTTTTTTTTTTTTTTTAAAACCAAGACTTTGAACTTTTTTTCTTTGGGCAAGTTTCTCCGACAAAGAAACTTGAAATAAATTTTTAAACCAGTCACAGGTTTGTAGTATGTTTCTTAATGTTAGTAGCAATAGTATTAAGCTGTCAGCAATACCACTCATTTCTGATGGGGAAAGTAACTTCATTGAATAGAAAGAATATTTATCGCTTCCTTGGTACAAAGATTTATTTGAACCTAGCATGAAAGAATGTTTTCTGAGTGCTGTGTTCATCTTATTTTTCAACATTTTGGTAACGAATCTTCCAGGAAATTATTATAGATATGTATTTTTCAACAGAAAGGTTAAAAACATTTTTCCCTCATTTTTGAGGTAGGTTTACATGATGGTGGGATGAATAGGCTGCTGATGCAAATTTCGCTTGTGGAACAGGAAAAAAGGAAATCAGTATCAGAAAATATGGCCTTTAGTCTCTTCAGTCAGATTTTAAAGATCATTATTTTTGATGTTATGTTTTTTTCAAATTAGCATTTTAATATTATATAGCTACTTTTAACTCTCCAACCATCTGTAACTAATTTCCTTTTGTCAAAAAAACCCCTGCTAACATCTGTTTATATGCAATTACAATTGCAGGCATGTAGAATATTACCTCAAACATAATATTTGGTTAAAAGCTTGGGACTCTGGAATGATATTAAAATTAACTTGCAATTTATTATGCTTAGACATGGGTTTAGGAAAGCGTATCTAGTTAAACAGTATGTCTGTTAACATACTCTTAAATCTTAAAGGCACATTACTGTCTTATTTTAGTTTTAGCCTTTTTGAACACTTACTAGTATATAAAAGAAAGCAATATCCAAAATTCATCTTTGTTATTCTAATTCAAAGAATTTTCCAAAACTTAAAAACTAGTTGAACTTCTGATTAATCTTTCTAATTATTCAGGTTTATTTTGGTAATGTTTTAGTAATCTAGGAAAAAAAACACCCAAAGGGAAAATGTATAGTAACTGAACAACAGAACACAATTTTCTTTAGTTCTACAAAAATAGTTTATTTTGTATGAAAGGATTCCTCTTTCAAAGGATAAAAGTTTAAAACCAATGGCAGGTCTATGCTAATGCAAAGAGATTACAAATTGGAAGTGGCCCATGAGTTCTTATTTTCCGATGTAACTAAACTGTAGAAACAATTTTTTTTCCCCATAATTTCAATTTGCATAGCCTAACTGTAAAATGTAACCACAGTAAAAATTCCTCACTGGTAAATTTTAATTAGAGTATTCCTTTGAATTAATACTCAAAGGTGGCTATGTGTGTTCTTTCCCATCATAATATAGCATATGAAGTGTCACAAAAAAAAGTAGGAAAAGGTATTTCTGCAGTTATGGAAGAGGGTAAAAATAGATGCTACTAGGGATTTTCTTGCATCTTAAATGTACATCCTTGGTAGAATGGAGTGTGACTAAGGTGTGGAGATTCTTTCTAGTAACATTGGCACTTACATTTCTATTGATGACAGACTGAGCCTGCTGTGAATACACGGCACGGATGCAGGTATGAGTCAATGAAGATGGCAATGTTAGCACATGATGTAGAAATCCAGTTAATTACTCCACGTTCTTTAACTTTGCCATAGTTCTGGATTTTTTAATGACCCTGCTGTTTCAGCTGTCACAAATTGTTTTTATCTGCACTTGGCAAGACTATGATGATACAATGCCTAATTTTACCTTAATTTAGAAGAGGAGTTTGAATTCAATCTATAACTAGGTGATTGGTAGCTTGTGAAATTAAACTGTGATCACATCAATGCAGTCATCAAAGCATACTCACTCTTGGATTAATAAATATGCTGTACTGAAATATCTTTTCAGCTGTAATGTAATATTTCATCTACATAATATATTCACCCATTTGAGCATCTCCTCTTTATTCATTCATTCAAAAATCAACTTTTAGTTCTTAATTCCACAAAGATCAAGAATACTGACACTAGATGTTTGTTCTTCACCCCTGTAACTGGACTCAGTAGTGGTTTTTGTACTTGTTCTTTCCTAAAATATCAGTGATCAAACTGTCTATACATAGACATTCTGCCTATTGTTCTTAATCATGAGGGAAGAAGAACAAGAAACTATCCTCAATCTCTCTATTACCTTTCAGATCCAAAGGTTTACCTCTTGTTTTACTGATTTCTCAGGTTTTCTGCAAAGGTATTCCTTCAAATGTCACCCTAGAGTGTGTACCGCAAGGGATTTCACCCTGAGAGGTGCAGAAGTATTAAAGCTGTTGTACAGTAGCTGGGGTTTGGGGACATCATGCCTACACTTCTGATCACCTTTTCTTACAGAAGAGGAATTCTGGCTGGATTTGGGACAGGGAAGAAGGACAGGTAGGGTGACAAGAGAACAGAGTGAGAGAACATTTTTCCCTCTTCCATTTCTTAACGTAGTAAAAGAGAATTGAAAGGGATATAAATTCTTTCTGTCAAAACACCAAGGGAGTTCAACTGTTCTTCCTTCCAGTACTGAACTAATGTACAAGATTTGCCCCAGGTTCAAAGGAGCTTAACATTTAGGCTGAAAATGAGAAGGCTTCTAATCAAAAGTTTAATGAGGTTCTGGAAGAGGCCTTGAAAGGAGAACTCAACACAAACAAGACCTTGGCTTATGTTAAAGAGGAGCTTTGATGGAAGAGACTATGTGAGGCAATTGCTCTCACCTGGGGATTGCACCCCAAAAAGCATATTGATGGCAGAGATCTCTATGAGATGCCCTATAGTGTCCTACCAAGAGGTATGCTCTTTTGTGGAGGGTTCATGGGAAATAAAGTACTGTTCATAAATAATAAATTACTGTTCATAATTAGTTTCGATGATAGCTCTTCAGTGACTGGCTATAGAAAGTAGCTGAACAGCTGCAGAGATGGATTTTTTTTTTTTGCATCCTGCTTGCATCCTTTTTGCTTAGTATTAAACGGTGCCAATACAGTGGGATAAAGGCTGGTCATAAAGGCAGTGTATATGTGGGCATATTTAATTATTTTCATTTTATTGTGAGTGAGACTCTCTTGTAAGTCACTGAACTTTGAGCCAGATGAGCATGCAAGCAATTCTCTTGTCTTCTGCCCTGATCAATCTCAGTCCAACTGCGTTAAATAAATCTTGAATTGGAGGAGGGTGGGGAGGGGGAAATTCAAGCCAGTTCCCCTAGTGAATGACACTTAGCACTTAATCCTTAAAGTGCTGATAAGGCTTTCTTCCCTTGAGCCCTCTCTAGGATGCTTACAAATAAAGCAGCTGCATGAAAAATGCTGTTAGGTTATTCTGTCTCTGTTTTAGTGTCTTTGGTGTTTTAAAAACAAAATAAATATTTGAATTTACAAGTGCTGATCTGGGATTTTTGGAGTCCTGTTTTCTCAGTCCTAGAAAATTTCTACTGACATTTCAAAATCCTTTGGAACTCCATCTGAAGAACTGCTGTTTAGGAGCCTTAAGCCTCTTAAATGCTGCATGGCAATAGAATCTGAGAAGGTTTGGGGTTTCTGTTTTAGTACCAAATAAAATCACTGGAAATTTCCATAGATTTTTTTTTTTTCTTTTTCAGATGAGGATCTCATTCTCTGTATGATGTGATTCACACCATCCCCTTCCATTTTCTCTCTTTTCTCTTCCTTCCTTTCACCTTCTGTCTTTTCTATTCCTCCAGTCTGTGATCATTTTTTTGAAAATGGTTAATACCCAGAGTGATATGAATCCTTCTTGAAGAATTCTACTCAGTGATTTTATTAAAGATCTGATTTTTTCAAAGTGAAGTTGATCTCTAACCTCCAGTATTGCAGAGGACTATCATGACTGATCTATATTCTTGTTGATCAGTCATGTTATCTCCTTTCATTGACTCGTATAGCATTCTGTAAGTAATTTCGCATATGGAGTAATTCTAAACACACTTTTATAAAATCTGCATTAGTGAGGCCCCAAAGGAGAATACTGCCTTCTAAGGATCTTATTTGTAGTAATGTGGTCACAGTAGGTGGTAGAGGAAAATCGGGATCTTTCACAAGCAGAATTTCTTCCTTGTCTACTCCATAGTACCTCCTGTACCAGGGTTCCTTACTTGCCATTAGAGGCAAGAAGACAAATTAGTCTACTGAACTTAGTAGGACTGAGTGCACGTATCTTAAAACACAATCAATGCAAGAGTCTGCAAGGAAAGAAGGCAGAACTGAGTTACATTACATTTGCCATAAACTAGGAGTGTGCATATGAACAGTGTAATACATGATAATGTATTCAGCTACAAGACCTGAGCCCTGATATTGTGCGTTCATATGAAAGGAATGAATTTTTTAGCACTGTGCATTTCCCATGTCTATCCTTCCTTGATATTTACTATATTACATTCATAATGAAAATATCTAAATGTATTTGGTTTCTCAAAACCTAGTATTAATGTAAATGGTCTAACCTCAAAATACATCTGATATTACAGATACAAGGAGATTAGGACAACAGCTCACTATACTTGTAATTGCTCTTAATATGAGAGAATAAAAAAGGAGATGGTAATTAATTTGGTCAAATCTTGTAGAATCTCAAATGCACTAAAATCTAACTCTGTTTCTACACAGAAATCCACAGGAACCTATATCCTTTAAAAAATTAGTCCAGCTACATAGTGAAAATGTGTAATGGAGAACTATCATTAAGCTAATATTTTCATTACCCAAAATTGCTCAGTCATGATATGAGCTTTTTCATGCACATCAGCAAAGCACAGATCTATGTAGAGCTTCAGTGTAATGCTGATGTGCAGGAATACAGCCTAAGGAAAAAGGCCCTGCTGCAGCAGTACAGATGCTTAAGTACATCGTTTGAGTTAAAACTCCAGCAACTGCTTATGTGCTGACTCAGAGCATGAGAAATCAATACAAGCATCAACCAGCTTCTATAAACTGACACGGTCTAGTTCTCCGCACAGTCCTTCAGACTTAATTAGGCATGGATTGAATTGCAAGGGTGTCTTTATCCCCATTCACTCGCACCACTTACCTCTGCACGGCGCCCATTGCACTCTCCTCTCGTCATAATGTATCCCGCTCGGACCATACCCTGCGTGGGTGTGCTGGCTTGCTGTGGGGAAGAGGTCTCCAGAAATTGAGAGAAGACGTAAGGAAGTTGAGGAAAAGATGGACTTCAACTGGATGAGTTTAGTGATGAGCCAGGTTCCTATCTTATATCAAGAGCTCGTTTGCTAATTTTTTTGAATCAGGTGAGAAAGAAGATTTCAGATTTGAAAGTGTTTGTATACCCTCGTGTCCTTTCAATGTGCTCTTACATATTAAAGTCGTCTTTTTTTTTAATGTTTCTGAGAGCATATTATGTATATAAAGCCACATGCAATATTAATCTTTCTATTTCTTGATGTGAGTGAATGTTTCCTCTCCTTGCTGTATGTGTACTTCCTCTGATATTTGTGAACCTTTCTTCCTCTGTGTTATTTATTGTGGGAGAAAGATTGTCCATTAAGACTTCCTAGGCCAATTCAAAAGCTGTTATTTAGACTCCTGATTCCATTAGTGCTTACATCAGTTAAAGTGCCTAGAAGACCATGATGAACAGTACTCCCCAAACCTGCACTCTCCTCTTTGAAAAACTACCATGCGTAAACTCTGTTTTTTCCCCTCTGATGATAATTTTAGGTAGAGGATAAAATGGATGAAAGAGCTGAAGCAGAGGGATGAGATAAGATTGGCTGAATTGTATAATGCTGTATAGGCAGGTCTGTTCAGCTACAGAAGGGCCTATATCCTCACTTGATAAAGTGCTCTGTGAGCATACTATTTTTCAGAAAGGTATGGTGTGTAGGCAGAATAAATGGAACTCAAATGTGGTGAAAAGGATTGTGCATGTATATGAAAATGCAATTACTTTCTATGAATGTGGCAAGAGAATGTTGAATACTGTGTGCTACACAAAGTCATTCGAACTAGTTTCTAGTGAGCTTATACTTTCTTTATTTTGTTCATGCTGGAAGAAGAGGCTGACTTTAGATCTGATGTCCATATACCTCATCAAAATATCTCTCTGATTTAAAAAAAAAAAAAAAAAAAAGGTTAACAGTGTCTAGTTACATTCACTAGATCTGCTATTATACCTATTCCTTACAAAAAAAATCATAAGTCCTAGGGAGTTCATCATGGTTTCTGATTAGAAAGCTCTAATTAAAAAGGATGTAGTATAATGACATTTTGGTGACCAATCGTACAGTTTGAATACTGAATTCCAGTACTGAGTTCTACTAACACCAAGCAATATTCTCAGTCATCAGCTCCTAAGTTCTATAAGCCTGTGTATTTACTGCTCTGCAGTTTCCACCCTTGACCTTTTTCAGATTGGCCACTAACCCTAAAAATGCTCTTGCCAAAAATGCCTGAAGATACCTTCAAAAGTATGGCAATTTAGGATGTTATACTAAGATCACCCCCCTAATGTCCTGACCAACACTATCTTGTTTCCTGTGACACCCCTGCCTGTCTACATTAATTTTTATCTCTTATATTTTGATTGATGCAAGGACAGTCACTGTATTGCTGGTGTCTTTTTCACAGTGTGTAACAGAGTACAATCCTGGTTCAAGAATAAGAGTACCCCGAATTATGGCAAAATAAATCACAATTACTAAGAATTAGGGGATAGCTTTTCAGTGGTGAAGTATTCACATGATTTACAATGGATTATGAACCTTTGGGACTGAAAGGGGTTTTAAATTTAAAACATCTTTTTCTCCCTATGTTTACTGATCAAGTGTATTCATGCAGTTTATTTTTTAAATTCTAGTAATTGTTCTTGTGTTTTTCTTTAATGAGAAAATTGTGCTAGCTTCAGCCAGCACCTGGACTTAACTCTATGTATTACTAACATCATGCTGGAGGTCACAAATGACTCAGGTAGCTATACTCCAGTGGTTTATTAAATTGTGAAACGTCCTCTGAATATTTTGTTCCTGCACACATCACTGGGTTGTCCCTTTAGGTTAGTAACATCCTGTGAGTGAAGACGTGGTGACTACTCAGCTTGCTGCTCTAGGTACAAGGGACAGGCATCAAATCCTGTCTCTGAATCATCCTCTGAATCTTCCTTGGAATTGCACTCCGCTAGGCTGAAAGATTTGCACTGGGAATAAATATTAGATGTTAAATAATTCCTAGGACCCATCCTGCTGAGATGTAGCTTGTTATTGTAAGATTGGCTTACCTATGGGCATGAGGAACAGCTGCATTTGACACATGACGTGGAGCAGATCAGTAACTAGAGGGTCCTATTGCCCTATGTGTGTTTGTTGCAATTACACCTGAAGAATCACGGGAATAGAATGGTATTCCTCCCTTTGGTCTTATGAAGAAGCATAATTTGATTATTCAATTATCATTAGCATGATTCCCAAGGAAAAAAAAATCCTTAAAAGATCTATCTATTAGGTTTTTTAGACAGAAGAGAAAATAGCACTAAAAACCATCTGGAGTGAGCGCTCTTAATGGTGTGATGTTACCATGACTGATACTAAATTTCAGTATTCTGGTTTCTTTCTCACAGAAATGAATATCATTATGAATGCTCTGGTACTGGTACTATGTAGATAGTACCTTGCCTACACAGTCTGCATACTTTTGCATTGCAATATTCTTTACTCAGCCTTTTTGAAAAATAAAATATTTAACAGAATCAATTCATTTTAGTGCAGATATGCCAGTCAGAAGGATGCAGATGTAATCAACATTCCCTGTCTCCCTCTTCCTCCCCTCCCTTTCCAAAGAGGAGCAATGTGCTACAGTTCGCCTGATCATTGCTCACTGGGGTCTGACCATTGAGGAGAGTAAGAGTCTATCTTGCCTGCCAATACCTCTCTGAGGGTTGCAATGGAACCGTATTGCCACAGTGCTATTATCTTCTTTGCTGAACAACCCAGGGTGTGAACCCCATGCTATATTTTGCTATCCTACTGGAGTTTCAGTTGAGAAAATTAAATGGATATGGTAATTTAACAAAAACCTGAAATGTCTGAGAAATGCTGAAAAGGGTCTATTCAGGCATGCCTTACTTTACAATGAAATAGCGGCAGGTTTCAAAAAGGGATTCTCTCTCTATTAGAATGCAAATAAACACTGCTTTCCCCTAGAGCCCCCTGTCTAGCTATGGAATAATAACTCTAGACAAAAGCTGTATATTGTCATCTTTGACATTTTACCTTTATTATGTGCTTAGTTTTCCCATAAATTATAACATTCTTCAATTATGATTAGATGTGTGCAGTGGTGAATCAGGTATTATTAATCAAAAACGCTTTAAACAGTCACTTATGAGAACAGGTATCAGTGCAATATGGAAAAGGGCACGATGAAGAGAATATCTGCAGTCTAAAAGGTACCCTTTAGCAGGATGCCATTTTAAACAAGGTGTTAAGAGAGGTAATGTGGGTGTGTGTATTAAGCACTATGGCAGAAATTGAGTTCATAATGATATGAGTTCTGATGAGCTGGCTTAAAGGTTGAAGAAGATGTAATAAGCCAAACTGACAATTGAACGTTTTTATGCTGTTCCTTTTAACTTTAACATGAGAGAGAAGTGGAAGGGAAGAAAGAAGAGAAGAAAGAAGGGGGCGGGGAGGAAGGTGGGTGGGGGAAAGAGAAAGAGACAACTAATGAACCCAACAAAACCAGAATATTTGGGATACTCAGGCATGCCATTCCAGGTACTCAGCTGCACTGACACAATCTTCATCTGTTGAGGGAGTAAAAATTGAAAGTATCATTCTTAAACAGTACTAGACCTCTGCTGTGGACCTTGGTCTGATGGGTGACCCCCACCAGGAGAAGGGATGTATTTTCAAACCAATCTGTTTAACTTCAGCCCGATTTCACTGGCTCTCATGCACTATGTAGCTGCTGAACTTCAGGCTGCTGTCTCCCTCACCAAATGCAGCAGCTGTAGTCCCAGATCTTTGCTACTCGGAGGATCCCCCTAAGGAAAAGCTGTCCTCAGGTAGCCAGTCTGTAAGTTTTTAGTTGCTTTACATCATCAGTGTATGCGAGTGCACACAATACAGGTCAGAATACTAAAAAGAGCGATTATAGTTACTTTTTTTTAAAAATCAGGCATTTCAATGAAAAACTCTTTTTCATTAGCTCTGTATTTTGTTCGGTGTGATAAACATTACACACTGATCCTAACTCAGTTTTGTGAGGATTTTAATTTCTTTCTATTTGTCTGTGAGATAGTTAAATAGTAGCCATCTAGAAAACCGCTGTTATTTCTTTGGAAATGGGCCTCTGATTTAGTCCATATGGGTTTGCTGGTAAAGAATTTTTTTAAACCCTATCTCTGTGGCTCTATTGCACCTAACATCGTGTTCATTGATGTAGTGGCGTATCTTGTATACTGGGAGCAATCAAGAGGTTGCTTTGTTGACACACTGGTTAACCTGTGAGTTTGAGTTTTGTCATTCTGTTTTGTATGCATAGGAAAATCCTATTCATGAGATAAAGCAGACAGATTAGCATCTTTGAAATTCTCTGTTTATCCATTGGTGAGGGTTTAGCACACATAATTTCCCAGAGTTCTCCTAACAATATGTCCCAAACTCCAGCTGTAGGGACTTGTTCTTAAAGTATGTATCTAAGCAGTTCAAATCCATAGTCTTTAGCTAAGATTTCCAAAAAGATTAACAATTAATCAATGATGAAATGTTCTATTCTGTGGGTTTTGTTTCATGCAGAATAACCAGATTCAAATGTCACTTAGTTACTTAAATATCTTCACAAGGGAGTTAAGAGCTTAAATACCTTTTGCAGATCTGAAACTGAACAGAGGCTATAATCATAATTTTATATAGCCCCACAAACCCATATGTTTTTTACAATATTATGATATACATATATATATAAACATAGCGTAATATCTTAAATCAATATATCTACAAAAAATCCAGTAAGAGAAAACTATGTTGTGTGTGTGTGTGTGCTTAATTTTACTTGTATGAAGGTTTAGTATGTATATTCATCAGACTGAATGGTTTTTTCTTCCCAATCTGCTACAAATTGGAACCTGGTGGTTGTCAACAGCCTTTAATGAAATTCACTCCTGGGCTTAGGATCACTCCTGAGCCTATATAAGCCCTCCAGCAGCTTTTAAGTGGGGGATTGGACCTGTGCTCTTAACTCCCTTAGCAGAATGGAGCTGAGTGCCAAATCACCCTGCAGATTTGGGAGAGCTTCCCAGTGAAAGAGGGAGTAGCTGATTAGTGGGGAAAGCAAAATATCCTTGAGTACAGAGACTGTCAGTTGCCAAGAAAAGTTAATCCACTTCACTGTCAATAGCAACAATGCTGGAATGACTCTGCTAAGGCTCTGCTAAGACTTCATGGCTCGAAAATCAGTTTTCAGGCAAGCAGAGAATGTGTCCTCATTTTAGTTTTGCACAGGCAGGGTGGGTTCAGCTGTCAGACACTAAAGGGGACCTTAAATATTTCCACTTCTCTTAACTGCTTAGAAAATAAACACCCTAATACCAAGTAGTTTATCTTCACCTTTATGTTTATCCTGTAGCAGATCACACTGTAAAATTTGTGTAGAAAGCTAGTTGTTTTCATTTGGAACGAAAGTTTAATCATAGGCTTAGATGCTTTTCTGTGGTTATGTGTACTTGTCTCAGTCCGTGTAAATACCTCACAGAGGGTTAGGCTGAGGTGTTTTAAGGCTTTGCACTGCAGCCCGCCTATCTTCCTGGAAGACCAGTAGACTTCTGCTGCCTGAGGTGTGAATGAGGTATTGATTCTGGGGGGATCAAAGCCTCTGGCGTGCTTCATAAATCAGGAAAACTTAAACGGATCAACAAAGTTTTTATGGCTGGAAGACCTCAAAAGAGAAGGTACTCAATTTCCATGAGAACTGTTCTAAAGAAATAAGATCAATGGCAATCTTAATAGAAAATCTAAGGACTGTGGGTGAAATTATGGTTCACTGCCAGCAGCAGAGCCAGGAACTGACCTGTGACAAGCTTGAAGATAACACTCAACTGCCAAGATTTGATTTAATCTGCCATTTGGTTTTACCATAATAGTTTATAATCCCCAGTGATCTCCTTACTAGTGTCTAATATAATTATGATTTATTTCATTGTGACCATCATTACCGGTCATTCATTTACGCTTCATACAAAACATTGCCCGAGTTCTCTCAAGCTGGTATGGAAGTCCGCACATAAGGTACCAGAATATCAAAGTTCAGATGTATAAGGCTTGGAGTAACGAGTTTCATTAAGCATATTTTTAGATCTGCACAACTTCATTATTGGGCATAGCTGTCTTACCTCATTCTTATAACCGTACCTTAATACTCCAGTTACAAACTAAATATTAATTGGGATGCTGGCATTTTCCATGCTGCCAGACAAATGAACGTTTAGGAAGATGTAGATGCCTCAGGTCACCTGAAGCTTAATTAACTGGTAATTTCCATTCCACCAAAGTGCTATAATACCAACCTGATGAATAAAAATGTATTCACAGAGAAGGCTAGAAAGGAGTGTTATTTCCTCTTACACTCTGAGAGGATCCTCTTTACAAGGCAGACACATGCTAGGGGAGTGGAAGGAATGCTGCTCTTCAAGTGCAAATGATGAGTTGTCTGGCCATTGAGAAAGCATGAAAAACTGTGGAGCACATCAGCTTTTGCTTTAGTTTAAGTACATGTTTAAGCCTGGAATACAGATGTTTTCCTTAACCAGAAGTTTATTACTTTTGTTGGATAACCCTTTTCAGCACAACATTAACTTCAGCAATTAAATAGTTGAAAAAAAAAAAGAAGTTGGTTTCTGACTGGTTGTGTTCCTAGCTCGGGCTTCATGGTCCTACGTCCTGTCTAATAGTGGTACACAGTGTAACATTTATCACTGGCCATGCTGCCTGAATAATTGCATTTGAGAGCCTGATCTAGTCTTGAATCAAACTAATGGTTTGTGGCTACCAGGGGCTAGGTGGACTCTGTTTGTGCAGCTGACCTTAGAAAACCCATGAGTACTTTAGGACTCGTTTGAGGCAGTGGAAGAGGCAGACTGTGCCAGCAGGAAGGAGACACTATGGGTCTGGGACTGCGTGCATTAATGTCATTATTATCAGTGTATGTGTATCTCCCTCTCTTTTTCTGTATAGATACATTACCTTCTGTTCTCATTCATTCTCAACATTGACTTTGATTTTAAGTCTTCTCTGAATGTATTCACACTTACCATAAACCTGTCAGCTGAAAAGCTAAAATAATCCAGACAGCGAAGAAGAATGTACCAAATGACTGATATATCCAATTAAGCCTTCTCTGTGGAGATATGAGATACTCAAAATGTAATCAGTCCACAGGGCAGAACTTGGTTATATGAAATATTATTTTAATAAATGAATTCATCTAGGGAACCCGTGATCTACTGACAAACTTTTTTTTTGTCAATGGGAAAAAAGTTTGAAAACATCATCCATTCTCATACATTCCTTACTGGGCTTAAAATAACAGCTATTACATTATTTTTAATATGAACTTATTTTCCCATGAGTTGTTGCTTCCCTTTTCTCCTGCTCTGCAGCTTTTAATTTCCACAGAAAAAAGGTAAAACTTCACAGTTTCCTCATGTTCCTTTCACGCTAGGCATGTTCTGTCCTTGCACTCTCTGTGAAGAATGTCTTGAAGATCTAAGATAATTTCTTAAGAATTCATTAGTCTTTGGTAGGTGTGTGTGATGTAGATAAGTGCATATAGAGCTGCTACTGTGAAGAATGAGACAGACACCTGTGCCATTGGCTTGCAGTTACCAATTAGATGGTGTGGAGAGGGTGAAACTTAACTTTCTGTGTTGCAGGAAAACTAGACTTTGAAATATTATTTATTTTGGTTCTTAAAGAAAATCAGTCCTTTCAACAGAAAAAAAATTTGAGACATTGAAAAACATATTAGAAAAAAATCATCCTGGATTTTCCTTTTACCAAAAAAAACAAACAAAAAGAATGGAACTTCTTGTGTTATGTCTAAGCAGCCACCACATCCCCAAAGTCTCACCGGGTTGCCTCAAATTCATGGCAAATGCCCCAAAGCAAGGGACAGCTGGAGGTACCCATGGCGCTGAGAAGCTACATGTCCTGAGGAACGCGGTTTTAAGACTCCAGTCCAGGACTGCTGACTCCTGACTGTCTGTAGGAGCCCAGGTCTCTAGAAGTGGGCACACAAAGCCCAGGTCCCTGGAGATGTGCACACAAAGCTGAGGGCTGCCATGTGTCACCCACCTATGGCTGCTTGGTCAACACTGCTGAATGTGCTGCTAGTTCCGAGCTCACGATCTGAAAGTTGCAGAGCTCCTATTCATGAAAGAAAACCTTAAAGTCATGAAGTCCTGGAGCTCTGAGGCAATTCTCTTGTCCACAGTCTTGAGGTTGTGGACAGTAAGTGATTAGCCTTTTGAGTGCCTCCCTCGTTAATTGGGTTGGAGCTCATTTTTCAGCACCCAAGCTGCTAAGGGGAGTTCAGTTCAAAGAACCACACTAAAGAAAGTCTGAAGTAAACCAGCCTGAAATACCTTAGTGTGGACCTCAGTCCACCAGTACCAGTGATGTGATTTAGCCAATAATACAATTCAGACTTGACCCGGCTGGGTTTTACAATTGCATTCCTTTGGTGTAAGAAATTCCTCGGTAAACTGATAAACACCACCACTCCAAAGTACCTCTTACAAAAGGTCAGAATGAAACAGTATTTTGTGAGAGCAGTTTTAGGGATTATTGCAGGAGTAAATATTTCAGATTCAAGTGCTGAGTACAGGGACTACAGGGAAACCATTTGATGGTGGTAGGAGGATTTGAGATTGTGTTTTTTCCCTTTTAACTTTAGCAATATAAAGATCAGTTAGTTGTGTAATCTAAACCAGTAACTGCATCTTGTAGTTAGACACCTACACAAAGTTTTGAAGTTTAACTCATGTCATCCTTATTTATAAGCTTAATTGTCAACTTCCAGTTCAAACCAATGCAGATTTACAGCTTCTGTTGAAATTGATGCAGATATTTATGTTAAAAAAAAAAAAAAAAAAGATAGCATAGGAAATAGAAGTGATTTTTAACACAAATTATTACCATTTTCACTATGAATGTTGTCTTAGACAGCTGCTGTACTTCAGCTCTTCTAACAACAGATTTACTACCTCATAGAAAAAGTTAAAGAGTGGAAAGATGTTGGTTTGACAGAGGATGGCCGCTGAAGTAGTCTCTTTACAATTGGCTGTTGTAAAAGCCTTCCCTTTCTGTTACGAAGGAATTCCTTTCCATTTTTCTGTAAATTTCCCTCTTACTCCTGAGGACACACAACATCTAATAATAATACTTGCAAACAAGTGGGGAAAAACATTCTTATGCAGTGGAATTGTTAAGTTCTCATTTTCAATTTCTAGTATATTTATGGAATTCCATATTAATTGGACATTAGGGGTTTTTTTTGTTATTTGATATGTGCTGGTATGTCTTCAAGAAGATTATTTCCCTGAATGGATATTTACTCTCTTTACCCTCTCTAATTGTACTGTCCATGGTAATGTACTTCTCTATTTTCTCCCTATCCATGCACTTACTTTCAATTTAATGTGAAAAAGAGAAATAAAAAGTACATGACGTTGACTGTGGCTGCCCTTGTCAATAATTTAGAATATAATGATTAGATAATAATTCACAACTTCATTCAGTTATCAGAGCACTCTGACATACTTTTCACATTGGTGAAAAATCCTCCCCCCTGTCCATCACTCTTTGAGTATTTACTGTTAGAAATATGACAGACCTAGGCTGAAAATGCTGTTATCAGATTTGTATCTGAGTACACAGCATTTGCAGTTCTGACTTTTAGAAATTAGAACTGCTATTGCTTGTCTGGGCAGTGTTTGTGTAAAAAGAGTTTAAGACTTTAAAAAGAGCTTAAAAAAAACCCATTAAAAAGGCTTTATAAGGTATGTGATTGGTTTTGAGGTTGCATTTAAATATAATCTATTTAATGCAACATATGACATAACTATAAGGTAAGAGTTGAAATTCCACTACTCTGAATTCTTTGTTTATGAAATATCCCCTTGCTGCATTTCCAGGGAAAGAAGAAATGGGACCTCCATTTAGTTTGAAGAGTATTTATGCAGTTGTTTCTAAACTATGTTTTCTGACCATTAATTTCATCATTTGGATGCCATGTTTGTTGTCCTGTGAGAGCCGTGCTTCCCTCATTTCACTGTCAGAAAACCTTGGCTTCAGAAACATTCATGCAGCCCAAATAGTTACTGGTATCACGACTTAGATGAGAAACTTTTAAACCTCTAATATGAAATGTAGCTTCTCTTCGTTGCCTGTCCTCCCTCAAGGCACGTACAAGCCTTGACTTCCATACTGACAGTTAACTATCAGGACAAATTCCTTGATATATGCCCTCCTTCACTGTAGCCCTCAGGATATTTACTTAAATAAAAACTTCTATGGCACAGAGTAAGCCACAAGCTGTGGAGAACCCAGTGGTACCAGTCTCTCATGAAAGAGGTGTAACTGGGCTCCTGAGCACCATTTCAAAGGATTGTTTTGACAAATTTCACCCTTCATGTCCTTTCTTCCAGCTTCAGGAAGCATTTTGTCTGAATCTGCAACTGGACTTACATCCATAATGTTCATTTTAGCCTAGATCCCCTGCACATCTCCGCCACGCAGAGCTACACTGCTAAGTTACAGCCTAATGTCCTTGTAATGAATTCTTTCTTAAACAATATACAACACCGTATGTTACTGGTTTTTTCTTCTTGTATGCTGATACGGTAACTGTAAAGCCAGTAGAGCTCCTGGTGAGAGAGAAAGAAATCTTTTGAATCTGGCTTTGTTGCTGTAGAATTAGATAAGAGCCAGTTAAATACATAACTCTTGTTATATGTTTGACTGACAAATATCAAGTGAAAATAGTATAACTAATTCAAAATAAACACAAGGAATTTCTTGTGGAGCAGTGTAAATTGCTCACAGTATTAATTAAAAATCAGGTGGGTAACCATCTTACCTGTTCTGTGACATCTTTAGGAATCCTGACTCAAGAATTCTGAGATCTAGATTTGTGTAATTTTTGTTTTCAAGGATCATATTTCTCAATGGCATATTGCATCACTTACAATGACAGCTTGGTAACATCTTTCTTAGAAACAGCTTAGAATGGTGGATATTATCAACAAAATCCTTCTGATTATGATGAAATATAGAGCTTTTCTTCCTCTCTGATTCTTCAGAAACATGAGGACAAAATGTCCTAGTATAGTCAAACTAAACTTCTGATCCTAAATTGATCATCTTATGGCTTAACTAAAGGTTGTGCTGAGGCTCAGGTCACATATTTGAATCAGAATTTCTCCATGTCATCCTGAAAAATACTTGCTGACATTGGCCACTCTCACCAGTCTCACTGCAGGACTAAGACCCCAAATTTGTATCTGTGTCCCTACGTCAGTTTCCACAAGTCATTTTAGAATAAACATTTTGATTCACAGCTATCTTTGCTGTAATGTACTGTGAAGCCCAACTTGCTTCCCTGTTCTCATCTATCAAATATAGTGCTGCCAGGATTACCTATACTCCTCTTATACTGACTGTATCTCTTCCTGGTTTTCTAATCCCTTCACTGGCTTCCAATTTCCTTTTGCATCAAGTTCAATCTCATGCTTTGCCTTGATCTTCAATATTTCAACTCTTTTTTTGCTCGACTTATTTACCTATCTCTTACCTATATAGCTCTTTGCACTGAAGAGTCTAAATGCTTCTTAGGTAAGCAAGATCTGTGTAATGTTCGACCTGGGAATGATTAAAGCTTCTCACCTGATTTCAGTTCACATTTGCATTATAATGCTGGTAGTAATGATACTCAATTTAAAAAGTGCATTGAAATCTAAATATGAAAAAGACTGTAATACTTACCTGTTATTTAATAGATAATTTCAGTTGCAGATTGTTCATCAGAGTGGTAGTTAAAAAGTATACTATTAGGCTTGTTCTATTCAGGGTTATATACAAAAAGATCTAGATGAGAGCAGAATCCCTTAATCAACAAGTTTCACTATTTCTTGTTTTTTTTCAGGTTGATTTGTTCTTTCTTGTTATGGGTAGCTGTCATAGAATGATCAGTGAACACTTGGACACTGAGAATACTGATGTTTCCCAAAAGGAAGGCTTTGAAGGCCAAAAAGAGAACAATACAAAATCAACTATTTTTGAGTGAGGAAGTCACTCTTCATTATCTGACAGGAGGGTGGCTGCATGTAGGACCATGCCTCCTTGAAGAAATGATCAGGAACTTCATCCAGGTTTTTGTAGATCGCAACAGTCTTGGGTTACATCTGTTTCCCTCAAAAGGCTTGGCATTCTGGATATTTGTAGTGACACTCTTACGGTACCTGTATTCTCAAAGGACATCTAGGTTGATGTTAGCTGGGCTTTGCAACACTGATGGACATTGGAGTCTTGGAGCACTTCAAGGAATTGGAAATTCAGTTTACAAATTCCAAGCACCTGATTGCAAAGTTGGGTGCACTTAGCTATAGTAGGGAATGGAGCCCTCCATCTCAGTTGGTTCTCTGAAATTAACACTTTACCAAGACAAGGTACTGTTTCCCCTCCTTTGGATGATGCAAAGTTTTATTTAATGTATTTAATTTCTTTTCTGATCTCAGAGGAATGTGCATATTTTTGTAAAATATGGTTAGTGGACTGCAAAGTGTAAAAACCACAAAGAACATTCCTTTCCTCCTAAAAAGCGGTGCTATTTTGTGAAGAGTTTTAAATGTAAAACCACATCACCCACTTTGGTTCTCATGTGAAGTATCTGCCATGCTCTGCTTGCCAGCTTCTTTAGACAGCAAAGTCTATGGTATTGTAAGATACTACCTATTCAGGTACAGCTCTGATGCTAAGGATACTATACAAGAGCTATGTAAATTAAAAAAAAAAAAAAAAGGAAGAATAATGAAAGGAGAAGGATCAGGAGGAGGAAGAGAACCTTCAATGAACTAACTGTATGACACAAAGAAAAATAGAAATATTTTTTTCCTATTTTTTAAAAACTATTGTTGCAAAATGAGAAAATATTTCATGACAATAACCTTTGTCATTTTTTACCCTAAAAAGTTTTAAATATTTTATGTTAATTTTATCAGTATGCAATTAATGTTAAATACTTAGAAGTTTTTTTATGTATAATTAAAATGTGCTCTTTCCAATTTCCTCTGCATATCATATGTGTTATAAGTACCTTTTTCAATGCACCCATATGTCTCGGAAAGGTATTCACCTTCAATAACTTTTTATTGATTGAAATGGCTTCACAAATGCAATACCATATGGGCCATAAGTCTCCAGAGAATTGACACGTCCCAAGTCAATATTATGTATGCAAAACATTTACACAATTGACCAAAATGATTCCTTTGGTCCCCTTATGGCATCTTAAAAGCCCTTTACTGCATATCTACACAGCTGGCCAAAGCACCTCGGAAACCAGCGTTGTTAACTGAGTCAATAATTACTATTTTAAAAAGTCATTAAGGAAAAGCTATCTGAGCTTTTGAGGCAATTAGATTTTATCCCTTGTATGCAAGTTCTACAGGAGATTTCAAGCAGCACAATGTCTCATAATAGTTAGCAGTACAGATTTTAATTTATTACCATAGAAAAATATGTGTGCTTTGAGTAAGAACTATCCCAATCCTTGCAGAAACCCAATGCCGTTTTCAGCAGTGGTTAATGATTCACACAACTACTGAACTGAGTGTTACAAAAAGCTTCTTCACTGGCTTTGCTGAAGAATAAGCTGACCAATGCACATGAATTGTATGACATTTAATGCAAATGGACATCTGGAGTGGGAGGGAAGGTAATACCTAATTGGCTCTCCTTGTAAAAACTGAGAAAAATCAAAAGAAGAGAGATCCAAAACTGAGATGAGTGCATTTTTAGCTTATCTTACTGTATTAGAGCTGAGGGGATCCTCAGTCAGTTCATGAAATTGAACCTACAGGGGCTTTTTATGGATAGAAGCTGCTACTACTAATCAAAGTTGTATCTGTAGTTATTTTAACCAGTTTTACAGGCCTAAAATAGCAGTATCTGGTGTTTTATTCAAAAAGATAGATGTTCTTAAGAGTGAACTGTCTCATCCCTTCTGTAACTGATGAATTTAGTAGATTATTTTCTTGAGTTACAAGCATTCCTGTTTTGTTATCAATTGTATAATTATTCTGCTAGGTCATCCCTGACCTAAATATTCAGTTTATAGATGCTAGTATCTATACCAGGTTCAGTGATAGAACTTCTAAAAACATTGAACAGGATGAACCCATTTACAGATTTTATAGAATTTACAATATATTTGTGAACTACGATGTGGAATTTATAATCACCCTTACCCAAAGCTATACTTCTCGTACAGTTTTTTTAAGTTTTCAGTACTTAGAACCATGTAATTAGAATTGCACAGCTTAAAATCATGGCTCTTGTACACCTGCAGACTTTGTAATTTATTTTTCTTGACCAAACCTTCTTGTTTTATTAAGTTGTTATAAACTCTACAAACTGTTAAAGAAAGCTCCTTTTTAAACACTATTTTTCAGAGATCTTGTTTCATTCAGGTCCGACTTTCTAAGTGTGTTTTTCATCTGGGGACAGTATTAAGCATATTTAAGTTAGAAATATTGTTTACTATAGAAAAAAAATCCAGACATGAGCAGTGGAAAATATTTCATTTTCTCTCTGTAGCTATTTGTCTTGGGAATTTGATAGGTGCTAGAGACACAGTCATGTACCCTACAGTCTTTACAAGACCACTCATGGAACATATAGGATAATGTTCAAAGACTTTCACAGAGCTCACAAATGTCAACAGTGTTCACCTTCAGTAAATCCAGCTTTGGTGAAAATGTGGTGATACTATTCTCCTTGTTGGAGAATGATAGATAAACCATGCTATTACACCAAAGTTTTGTAAAAATTTTGGAAAGGAACTGGATTTTTCTGTAAGTGACAAAATTTTGAATTATAAGGCTTTGAAAAGAAGTAGGCTTGACCATTTAGTCACACATAAAATGTCAGTTTTGGTCAATAGGTCACAAATGGAAGTTCCAAAAGGAAAGGAGATATTATTATTTTTTCTTCAGAAACAATGAAACATGTATGAAGATACTAAAACCGACATAATGGAAACTGTATGAGATCATACAGGTTTACTTTTGTAATTCTACATGCAGTAGGAGATATTTCAATCTGACAGTTCTCAAATTATGTATGTAGTTTAGTAAAGAAATCCTTAAGTTTAACAGCGTATACAGATTTAATGTATTTACTTGTAAACAAGGGAACATAATTGTGAGTTTGTAACTCAGTCCCACAAAGAAAAGGAGATCCTTACTATCCCACAGAGTCTCTAATATTATCAAGGGATGGAAGATGCTGTATGCAACTGTTTGTTAGTTTTTATAGTGGGATAACTCATGTTAATATAGTTAGGCACAAACACAGTTATCTACAGTACTGAGGGCTAGATTTCATTTATTATGGTTAAGTAGTGGAGATCATCTCTAGGTCTGGATAAGGAACATATTTTTATAACTTTTTTTTTTGAAAATAAAAAGATACAAAGGGAGAAATCAGTTTAGAGTCAACCAGAAGAATAAAAGTAAACCCTAATGACTTAAAAACTGATTTGTATATTAGCTCTTGTTCTTTTCCTTCCTCATTGGTCTTCATCTGAATGTTTCATTTAACCATTTTTATTTGTCCTGTTTGTTGTTTTTTTTTTTTTTAAATATAACCCCCTTTCCTTCCTTTTACCTTAAGCAATTTGTAGCTTGTCATTTTGAAGTAGCATTTTTTATTTAAAACCTACATTTTGAAAATGGTCAGGCAAAGAAATTCAGAGATTCTAAAATTGTTATTTCACTTAAGAAATACCAACAAAAATCAGCTTTTAAACTTTTCCATTCCTCCTATCCTGTCACTTCCTTTCAATTAAAACCATTAGAGATATAATCCAAATACATAAATAGCTTTGATTTTCCTGAAAATATATTTTCTAGCAAACCAACAATTTTCTTTCCCTCCCTAATCATGTCTGTATTATTTTTACATAATTACCTCTCCCTGAAGAGAACTCTTTGCCTTCCTGAGCATTATTCCTAGAAATACTGGATACTGGAGCATCTCTCTTATGAGGCAAGGCTCAGAGAGCTGGAACTGTTCAGCCTGGAGAAGAGAAGGCATGGGGGGAGATCTTCAATGTGTACAAATATCTGAAGAGAAGGTGCAAAGCCAGGCTCTTTCCAGAGGTCCCCAGTGACAGGGCCAGAGGCAATGGGCCCAAAAGGAAACACAGGTTTTGTCTGAACATAAAGAAAAAGATTTCACTGTGAGGGTGACTCAGCATTGACACAGATTGCCAAGAGAGTCTGTGGAGTCTCCATCCTTGAAGATATTAAAAAACTGTCTGGATGAGGTCCCGGTCAACCTGCTCCTGGTGACCCTGCTTGAGCAGTGGTGCTGGTCAAGATGACCTCAGAGGTCCCTTCCAACCTCAACCATCCTGTGATTCTCTGAAAAGGGATAAATTTACATAACTTTATCTGATTCTCCTGATATCTTAATGCTACCTGTTGGGCTCTTAATTTCTGAAAATGTTGCCTAACTTGAATGAATTAAAAGATCTACTAATCCAAGTAACCATATGATTGAAAGGTAGTGGATATTCAGAACTTTTCTCATTTCATTATAATGAATTTCATAAGAGACTGAGTATGCAGGATTACATATCGCAAACATGCAATGCAACAACTCAAATTTTTGACATTTCTAGAAGATACACTCACAGAATATTATCAAAAATGCATTGCCATCAAAAACTGAAGAGGTAGGAGGCTTTAGTTCTTAGGAGTAATAATCAAAGTCTTACCAGCACAGAAAAATCTTTGTGTCTGTACGCCTATGTGTACACTGATATTGACAATAATTTCATTTAAAAACAAATAAAAATGAAATTGCCCCAGAGCTAATAGAAAATAAAGAAAAACTACACGCGTTGGTTTTGTGTGTTCAAACTGTCCATGCACAGATGATAGTTCTTGCTTTTTACTATAGCTGGTGCTATGATAGCTGAAACATTTGTGTGGTTAGGACTGCATGCAGAGATAAATGAATCATATAGAGGAATATGTGTTGAGGATGAATTACCCATTTACTTAAAAAATCTAAAATGTGAGCAAAGCTGGCACACATCTGAACACAAGAAAAATTACAACAATTGAAATATGGGGCACTGTCTGATTTGTTGAAGAAAATAAACAAGGAATTCCATAAACTGACCTATTTATGAAGAGGCAATTTCTCAGGCAAAAGCTGTGTTACTAGCCATGGGATTTTTGTATGATTAAGGACTGCTAAAATGTACACAAAGGTAATTCCAAGAAACATGTCCTTCAGTCATACTGTGCTTTAGAAAGCTATAAATAAATTACTATCCTGTGTAGGTTTGGTCTTTGCAGCATTGTCTAATTATTTCAGCAAGATCTGTATTCCCACAGTGGCAGAATTATATCGAATATCAAAAGTCAAATAATACAGTGAGACGTTTTAAAAACAGGAAAAGTCCTGTTCAGAATCATGCATATTGAAGAAATCTTGTGGTGCAGAGAGGCTGTGTTTCTCCATGGAACAAGTGTATAGTTTATACATGAGAATTTTCCACGCGTGTCTTTCTTTCATATTGGTTTTTAATATCACTGGTGTTTCATATACTTCTGCCAGTGCATTTCTTGAAAGAACTGCAAAGATCTTTCAAGGAACAAATCAACCAAAATAGGATCATGCGGTCATGAAGAATATCTTCTAAAAGCCCTTTTGTATACATGCCACTTCTTAATACATCTTGACTTTTTATGATGGCTTCAAAATCATGCTTGGGATCACAATTACCACCTCAGCTCTTTTTTCTTTATATCCTCAAAGTTGCAATTGATTTGTATCATTTCCTTATGTAGCATACTAATAGAGCTGAAATGCAAGTTTTTAAGATTTTTTTTCCAATTAAATCACATCATAGTTCAAGATAAGAGTGAGAACTGTATTAGCTTGTGTGCAAATTTGATTTAACTCAGCTTACCTGCTTGCTATTACTCTGCCTGAACTCAGAGACCTACATTAAAAATGGCTGTTTGAGGAGAGGACAGTAGGAAATGAAACAGAGACAGCGATTCAGTACTTTCAGTGTGAGTATTAGGTCCTGAGAAAAATCAGTGGGTGAATTAACCATGAAAAAACCCACCCTTTTTAATCTCTAGCTTATTTTTTTCCCTGTGTCCAGAGAATAAACTCAGGCCTCTTCCATTTGACACATTCAAAAACCCAGCACACCAAACCCAACGTGACTAAAGTTTCTGCTGTAGATGAAGACACAGAAGGGCAGGCAGAAGCTTCTCAGGGAGACACACTGATGGAAGTAGAAGCATCAGCAAGTGTAGCACTAAGCCAGGAGAGTTTCACAGATTCACAGAATGGTTTGGGTTGGAAGGGACCTTAAAGACCATCTAGTTCCACCCCCCCACCATGGGCAGGGACACCTTCCACCAGACCAGGTTGCTCCAAGCCCCATCCAACCTGGCCTTGAACACTGCCAGGGTTGGGGCAGCCACAACCTCTCTGGGCAGCCTCTTTCAGTGCCTCACCACCCTCACAGTGAGGAACTTCTTCCTTACATCTAATCTAAATCTACCCTCTTTCAGTTTAAAGCTCAATCCCACTGTCCATGTCGCCGACAAAGATGTTAAACAGTGCCTGTCCCAATACCAACCCCTGAGGAACGCCACTGCTCACTGGTCTCCACTTGGACATCGAGCTGTTGACTGGAACTCTGAGTGCAACCATCCAGCCAATTCCTTATCCACAAAGTGCTCCATCCATGAAATCTGTCTCTCTCCAATTTAGAGACAAGGATGTCATATGGGAGATGTCAAATGCTTTGCACAAGTCCAGGTAGATGATGTCAGTCGCTCTTCCCTTATCCACCAATGCTGTAACCCCATCGTGGAAGGCCACCAAATTTGTCAGGCATGATTAGCCTTTCATGAAGCCGTCTTGGCTGTCACCAATCACCTCCTTATATTCTATGTGCATTATCATAGTTTCCAAGAGGTTCTACTCCATGATCTTGCTGGGCACAGAGGTAAGACTGACTGGCCTGTAGCAACCTGGGTCTTCCTTCTTTCCCTTTTTAAAAATGGGGGTTATATTTCCCCTTTTCCAGTCAGTGGGAACTTCTCTGGACTGCCACAACTTCTCAAATATGATGGATAGTGGCTTAGCCACTTCATCTGCCAGTTCCTTCAGGACCTGTAGATGCATCTTATCAGGTCCCATGGACTTGTGCACCTTCAGGTTCCTTAGATTGTCTTGAACCTGATCTTCTCCTACAGTGGGCAGTTCTTCATTCTCCCAGTCCCTGCCTTTGCCTTCTGTGGCTTGGGTGGTGTGGCTGGAGCACGTGCCAGTGAAGACTGAAGCAAAAGAAAGTCATTGAGTACCTCGACCTTCTCCATGTTCCAAGTAACCAGGTGTCCTGTTTCCTTCCAGAGAGGGCCCATGTTTTCCCAAGTCTTCCTTTTGTCACCGAAGTACCTATAGAAGCTTTTCTTGTTGTCCTTGATGTCCCTGGCCAGATTTAATTCTATCAGTCAGGGCTTTGGCTTTCCTAACCTGTTCCATGGCTGCTTGGACAATTTCTCTGTATTCCTCCCAGGCTGCCTGTCCTTGCTTCTGTCCTCTGTAGGCTTCCTTTTTTGTGTTTGAGTTTGTCCAGGAGCTCCTTTTTCATCCATGCAGGCCTCCTTTTTTTTGCCTGACTTCCTCTTTGTTGGGATACATCACTCCTGAGCTTGAAGAGGGTGACCGTTGAATATCAACCAACTTTCTTGGGCCCCTTTTCCCTCCAGGGCTTTATCTCATGATACTCTACCAAGCAGATCCCTGAAAAGACCAAAGCCTGCTCTCCTGAAGTCCAGGGTAACGAGCTTGCTGTGTGCCCTTCTCGCTGCCCTAAGGATCTTGAACTCCACCATTTCATGGTCACTGCAGCCAAGGCTGCCCTTGAGCTTCATGTTGCCCACCAGCCCCTCCTTGTTGGTGAGAAGAAGGTCCAGCATAGCTCCTCTCCTCGTTGGCTCCTCTATCACTTGGAGAAGGAAGTTGTCATCAACGCATTCCAGGAACCTCCTGGATTGCTTATGCCCTGCTGTGTTGTCTCTCCAAGACTTATCGAGGTCATTGAAGTCCCCCATAAGGACCAGGGCTTGCGAACATGAGGCTGCTCCTATCTGTCTATAGAGGCCTCATCTGCTCAGTCTTCCTGGTCAGGTGGCATCTAGCGGACCCCCATTATAATGTCACCTGTCCCTGCCCTCCCTTTCATCCTGAGCTTTTGGTCAGCTCCTCCTCCATCCCTAGGCAGAGCTCCATGCACTCCAGCTGGTCATTGACATAGAGGGTGACACCCCCTCCTCGTCTCCCCTGCCTGTCCTTCCTAAAGAGCCTGTATCCTTCCATTCCAGCACTCTAGTTGTAGGAGCCATCCCACCACGTCTCCATGATGCCAATAAGATCATAGCCCTGCAGGTGTGCACTTGTCTCTAACTCCTCTTGTTTATTCCCCATGCTATGTGTGTTTGCATAGAGGCATTTAAGTTGGACCCCCAATGAAGATGACTTACTGCCTGGAATTCCTTTGTGCTGCTCTTCAGGTGCTCTTCTGCTGACCTGTGATCCCTCTCCAGGCTCTTGGCATCTGTTGCTGGCACTGGCATCAAACTGGTAGGAGTGGGATGGATTGAGGTTCCCCTCCCCCTGGCAACTTTAGTTTAAAGCCCTCTTCACCGGCTTGGCAAGCCTATGTCTCAAGGTGCTCTTCCCCTTCTCTGACAGAAGGACCCCATCAGTCCCCAGCAGACCAGGTTTCTCAAAGTGAGTCTGTCCTGGTTTCAGCTGGGATAGAGTTAACTGTCTTCCTAGTAGCTGGTACAGTGCTATGTTTTGAGTTCAGTATGCGAAGAATGTTGATAACACACTGGTGTTTTTAGTTGTTGCTCAGTAGTGTTTAGACTAAAGTCAAGGATTTTTCAGCTTCTCATGCCCAGCCAGTGAGAAAGCTGGAGGGGCACAGGAAGTTGGCACAGGACACAGCCAGGGCACCTGACCCAAACTGGCCAACAGGGTATTCCATACCATGTGACGTCATGCCCAGTATATAAACTGGGGGAGTGGGGGCGGGGGGAATTGCTGCTCGGGGACTGGCTGGGTGTCGGTCGGCGGGTGGTGAGCAATTGCACTGCGCATCATTTGTACATTCCAATCCTTTTATTATTGCTGTTGTCATTTTATTAGTGTTATCATTATTAGTTTCTTCTTTTCTGTTCTATTAAACCGTTCTTATCTCAACCCACGAATTTTACTTCTTTTCCTGATTTTCTCCCCCATCCCACTGGATGTCTGCTTGGTGCTTAGTTGCTGGCTGGGGTTAAACCATGACAGAGTCCCATGGTCTGAGTAGCTGAACCCTTGGCTGTGGCACCAGTCCTGTAAGCTTTTGTCGATTTACCAGATTCTACTGGCCCTTTCAAACCCCTTCCCTTTGACCAGGAGGACAGATGAAAAAACTACCTGTGCTCCAGAGTCCATTACCACTGCTCCCAGGGCTCTGTAATCCTTCTTGATGCTCCTCAGACTGCTCCCAGCTGTACCACTTGTGCCCACACAATTAAGAGAACAATATGACTCAAACAGGAATGGTCTTTGCAAGACACAGCAATATTCAAGATACTATCTTGTGTAATCAAGATAAGACTGGCAAGATGAGAATACTTAGTTGGAAAATGCTGGAAAACAGAAAAAAAAAAAGTAATTATTTTGTCAGAAACCTTGCAGCTTTCTCCTATATGCCCTTATCGTGCTGTACACAAGTTGTCACATGCTTGTCTCTGTAAGCTTAAGGAAAGTCACCAAAGTCCCTTCTGAGGTCTGCTACACAGGTGCACAAATGCATGAGAACTCTTATATTTTAAGATATATTTAAGGGTAAAAAGCAACCCTGCCTCAATCCATAAGGAAAATGGCTCCATGTTGTAACTTTAAATGCCTTCTAACAAGCTGGTACAAGCGTACAAGCCTTGCAGTTCCCACTTGTTGCACACTGGACATAAATCTCCTTTGAGCTATGTTGCTGCAGCAAGTCACTCTTAAGACAGTATGCAAAGGAAAGATTTTAATGAGAGTTCTTAGGTTCTGGTGGGGCTGGGCCCCCCGAGACAAGAGCAGCACCTGCTAACGTAGGAGCAATAACATCTTCCTGGGGGGCAGGACGAACATCTGGTAATGTAAGGGCTGTGGCCGTTCTGGTGGGGGCATCTTACGCTTCTCAGTCAGAACTGCACTGGGAGAAAGATGGCAGTTGCTCTTGTAATGGTCCCTGAGCTGCTTATAACCTTACTAAGCTCTTTCTTAAAAGTCTTAATATTTTCTCATCCTTGCTCCTTCTATTGGAAATTTTTTTCCAAAGTCTCATGATTTTGATGATTAGGATCGTTCTTCTAATTTCTATCCTGAATCATGGATAGCTTATATTTATTTGTCTCAGTTAGCTGACATACTTGTACAAGTTTTCACCTTTCATTTTGCAGCATTAAAAGAACCAAGCTCTTTGGTTGCCTTCTGGGAAGAAGCATATCTTCTCACTGCAAACATGTATTGCAAGAATAGAGCTGAAAAATAAACATAAAAATATGATTAAACAAAAACATAAGTCTAAAAATTAGATTTCCTTTTTTTTCTGGTACATGGTTATTGTCTGTTTGAAGTAGTAGTACTTATGAGTCCAGAAATTAAATAAAATTATTTCTTAAAGGCTGCACTGAAATGTGCTTATGTGAAATAACAACTTTGACCTTACAATTTGTACTTGAAGAAACTTTCTCTTAGTTTCAGTATAGATGGATCTGGGGCATTGGTTATGATGGTTCCAGAGCAATTTTTAACTTGTAGACTTGTGGCTCAATACAGGGCCAAATGATACCATGTTGAAGCTGCAAAATGGAAAACAAAAGCACATTGTCACCAGCATGTTCCCCTTGACCAATGTTTTGTACAGCAAGATGTGTTACACAGCTCCAGAGGGCTGGTGGCTTAACCTACAAAAGACTGAATTTGTAATGCTTTAGTTACTGATCTAGTACCAAAATAATAGCTTTCCTTAAGAGGACAGGTAATCATACTGGACTAATCCTGGAAACCTATGTAAAAAATTTGTTGGCACTGTTGGAAGATTTATTTCATCAAGTACTGAAATCTACAGGATTAGACATAATGAAAAGAAGACTTTGCATCTGTCAAGGTATTCTTTTTGTCTTCTGAACCTGTTCAGGGAACACAAACCCAATTCTGATACAGACTTTTGATAGGTCAGGACTTCTTGAAAAAACTCAATGTTTTGTGGTTCAAGAAACATCTCTAAAAGTAAAACAACTCCTTTAAATTTAAACTCTGACAAATTAAGAGAAATACATATTACCCACCAATTTCAGACAGATGAAGAAATTCTACTCTTCCATATACAAGTTAAAAGCACAAGAATATTTGAAAATTGTCTATCATAAAGAAAAGCTTCCAGCTTTCCTAGCAAAACATTATCTTAAAGAAAATTAAGAAAGAAATCTATATGCATGAGAAATGAAAATGAATGACAATCCATCTTCCCCTTTTCTTTTTTAGGAGTTTGGAGATAAAATAAGAATTAAAAAAAAATCAGCAAAGGTTGACTTTCTATTTCCTAAAAGAAATGAAAATAATAAGTAAAATTTTCTTAGCCAAACTAATAATATAGAACATACAAAGCATGAGGGTGAAGGAAAATATACAGATGACAGGCCAGAGGTTAAAGATGGAGGGAAGGTAGAGCCACAGGATAAAATGACTACTTTTATTCTTTTTTCAGTACAGTTGCTGCCTTTGAGTGTTGGAGTGAAAGCAGAGCTAATTAGAACAGAAAAAAGAAAAAAGACAGTAGCACATCTGAAAAGCAAAGCTCTGAGAACTTGATGCAAAAAGAACTGAGGAACTGGCTCAGAGTGAATCAAATTGTAGGTCAGTCAATTTTTAACAAATCAACGAGCTTGGGGACAGCTTTTGTTAATGAAGAATCTCTAATAACACTGCATCTGCTGAAGAAGCAAGCAGTGACTTGGGCAGCTAGAGAGACTCAACAGTTTATTTTCAAAAGAGAGTGTGTATTTTTTTAAGAACACTTTTTGAGGAAAGTAAATTGGAGACATGGAAGTTAAAAGAAAATACAGTAAAACTGAGCATAGCTCATCAAAGACAGCTCATATCTGAATAATAGGATACCCTTCTTTGTTTAAAATAAATAGTTTCATAGATAAAAGGTGGTAGTAAATCTAATTTATCTGTTTGTCACTAAAATGTTTGATCTGTGTCTTTACTGGAAAATGTTAGTCAAATTAGAATAGGAACTCAGTATAATATTATGTGGTGGAGAAAAAAACACAGCATGTGCTGTGATGAAAGGTGAAATCTCAGGCTGGCAAGAAGTTACCAGTGGACTACTTTAAGCATTGGTCTTAGGATCAATCTTGATCAATACTTTCACAACTCTACTAGAATTAAAAGTGTTATTAAATTGCCTGACTTAAAAACATTTGGCTCATTGTTGATGGAAATGAAATTCTAAGTAGAAATAGCAAGAATAATGCTAAAAAAAGTTTAAAAAAGGGAATTACCAAGAACCTGATGCATCCACAGGAGTTTAAGCACGCACTGTGGGAGTCAAGTGAAAAGTAACGTCTAAACATATAACTCTAACCTTACAAATGGGTGTAATCTTAGTACCTAACCCAGAAGTGCTATAAGTACCTCATTATTTCACTTTGGCATCTTAGCATTCATTCCCTCGAGTGCCTTCATTTTGGTTGTGCTGAGCAGCTTTGTGCCTACTTTGTGAAAGAAGCACCATTAAGTAAACCTGTAGTAATTCCTTTACTGAAACACTCCCACCTCATACGTGCTAACACTCACCAAATAAAGCAATTTACGTAAATAGTAAAATGGCTTATTTTTTTATTTATTTAAATATAAAATGCAGAAGCCATACAGGGCCTGGATTCATTCCCTGGGGGACTATCGTATTGGACGGTGTCACGTTCTTACTTTTCCTGATGCACCTATTTTTCCTCTCTGGCTCAGAGAACTGCGAACACTTTGCTGCACAGCTCTGCAGAACTGTTGGAGACTGAGTCAAGCCCTGTTATGGCCTTGGTGGCAACGGCATTCTCCTGGGAGAGAAGCAATGGGCATCCGTGTTTGCTCAGCAGGAGCAGGACAAATGTGCCTGGGCCCCTTCTTTCCTGGCTGAGTGTTTCTCTGGGAATGGTGAGCTCCATCTTACCATTCTCACAAAGCTGTGCTTCAGAAAAGAAAGACTAAACACTACTTAGCTCTTTAGAAAAAACTTTATAAGCACCACCCCTAGGAAGAGATTCCAAGTCAATGGTTTGCAGCTGGACACCAACACCTCCCAGCAGCCCTGCATGAGGGCTGTCAGATTTAAAAAAAAAACCATCCCTGTTCTCAGCAGTCCTTACTCACGTCTTGGTCTTTGCATCCTACTTTGGATCTCATTTTGATCTTTTTATCACTCCCTGGTATTAACTAAGGAGTCTAACCTTTTAACTAAGAGTTTTGGCTCATTGCAGGGTGTTTTCTGATCCCTCAGGCTTTTGTTGAATCTAGCCCTCATAGAGGATTAACTGTCATATGAACAGGAGTGGAAAATGGCAGGGAAGAAGATCTGGATATTATTGATTGGTAAATATGTTATTGAGCCACTAACTTGATATAAAAATATAAATGCAATTCTAAGTATGATTTATTACATGGTATTTCCAGTAGAGAGACTAGTATAGGAACATTAATGCATTTATACATTGCACTGATAATATTGCATTCAATGCTGGCTACAGTTTCTGTGTTTCAAGAAGTTTTAAGATGGGGCTTCAGTATTAACTGAAAATCTCTCTGTGCGTGCTTACATCTCATCCCAGGGACAGAACAGAGAAGCTATTTTTTACAACTCCCTAAAGCGTGTTTCAAATAGGTGGTTAGAAGCATTTATCTGTCTCTCTCACTTCGGCAGTCCAGCAATGTGCTCATTCTTATTAATGTAGTTTTGATGTGCATTATAAGCTTGAAAATTACTTAGGAAATATGTATGTATCTGACGTAAAAAAAAAAACAGAGAGGAAAAATAAAGTTCAACAGCACTTACCATGATGAAATTTAAACTAAACCAAGCTTTTTATCTTTCTATCTTTTTAGTCTTCAGAGTAAAAGAACATTTTTCTAATATCAACTTAAGTTTTTGAGTAAATTTTTTAAAAAAGAAATATTATAGACAGTGTAACTGATAGAATGAAACTAACTGAGAATTACTAAATTAGAGAAAAGGGGATGGAATTTGCTTAATTAATCTGCAAAGTTTTAATTAACCTCTCCAGTGGCCCAATTAAGGTTCAGGAGATATATCAGAAGATATCCTTAAAATAAAACCACAAAGTACTTTAAATTTCATATCAGTTGATTCCACCAACTAATTAGTTTCATTCCTGGTTTAACAAGCTAAATTAGAAACATCAAATATGTGGGGGAAGAAAGAATAATCAAAATATTGTGAAAGCAGCTTTGACCAGAAGAAAATATGCACAAGTTTCTCCAGCTGGATAAAGGCACATTGAAGACTATTAGAAGGAGGAGATTATTTTGGTAAGGTACTTAAAAGAGAATAATAGTAAAGTCCACTAAATTTGCAGATGAATCAGCATGATACCTATTCCCATACTGAGTAGATGATGTTAATATTTTGTAGCTACCAGACATTTTTAAACTTTGATTTCTCAAAGAATGAGATTCTGTTCTAACAACGTTTCTGAACTCTGGCCTTGTGATCAAATTCTCTTCAGCTCGCTCCTGCAAACTGAAATAACTCCAGTGGATAATTTTGGATGTACTCTTGGAAAGGTGAGCGTTTCTAACCCCAGGTGTCGTATAGCCTGATACGATTGCTTCTTAAAAGTCTTTGATCTCTCCCGGTTCTTTCCTGTTGGATGTTATGATTGTAGACTTTTTTTGTCATTAAATTTGTTGTGAATTTATTATGTGAGGTTGGAAAAATGTCCTTTGGTATGCATTCACTTGAAGCTTAGAGAGTAGAGGTTGAGCAAATCCTGCTGCATTATACATTTATTTCAAAATGGACTTCAGCTATGGGGACCTGAAATTACGGTCTCAGCAGCCTACGCAGTTTCTGTGCAAAATCTACCACATAAATGATATAGCCAGGCTAGCATCCTTACATGAAATAGCTAAACTAAGGTAAAAGGAAAAAAAAAAAAAAGGTTTGGGACTGGATGCAAAATGTTTGCAAGTCTTCTGGGTACTCAAAACTATTGAAAATCATATTGCTGCTATGTGCCTTAATTGGATCTAGGAGATTGACTTAAAGTTGTAGTTTTTATAATGAACTTGTAGACTGGATTTCTTCATGCTATAAAAGGGTTAATAAATGGTAATGTTTCAGGAACTACAGGGCGAGGAAAGCAGGGATGAAGATAGAAGTAGAAAGAGGACCTATTCTGAGGTCCTCTATAATTTTACACTATATTTTTATGTTCTGGAATTTTTGTTTATGTTAGATCTGATGAATTCTGTCTCAAAAGGACTGTGAAATGCAATTTCATTGGAAATTAAATATTTTATGGGGTCAGGGAGATTTGAAAAATGTTTGTAATAAAATGAAATAGTTTTCTGCTTTCTCCTTCAGAAAATATCAGGATGTCTGATAACATTTAAATAATTTGCATGGGAGTAATCAAAGGTAACTATAGCTATCTAAAATCCATTTATCTACCTTGCTAGTTCCCTAAGATCCCTTAATAGACAGTGAAGATAGGGAGGTAGGACATGAATAATCTCAATTCTTGGAGACATGTTTTTCAGAGTGACATAAGTGGCTCCCTGCAAAAGCCAATCACTTTTCAATTCATGTGAAGGGAGCCTATGTAACTGGGTTTGACTATTCTCGTCATTTTTCTTTCACTAGAAATACAAAGATGTCTGGGTTTACTTCTGACAAACTCAGTCCCGGCCAACTGTAAAAAAAAAAAAAAAAAAAAAAGGGTTTTCTTTTATGAAAAAATGGTCGTGTCGTGTTCCCCCCCCCCCCCCCCCCCCCCCCCGAAAAAAACAACCCAAACTTCCTAGTGCTATTAAAAGGTATTAGTTTTAAGGAAATCGAATCAGGGAAACAAGACGCGAGGAAGGAAGAGCCTTGTGTGTCACCGCTGTGGAGACCAAACCGCGTTGGTCCCTGGGACCCCCACCTCTGCCCCTGCCCCCAGCCCTGGGGCTCTGTCCCGGCGGGACCCTCAGCACCCGCCGCAGGCGGGCTGGGGGGGCATCCCTCATCCCTGGAGGGATGGTGATGGTGTCTCCAGGCCCCTCGCCTGCTCCGTCCTCTTCTCCTGGCTGGACCCCGGCCCTGGTTCATCACTCGCCCTGTCTGGCGTTGATGGACCCCGTCAGGACCCCCTGCCTCTGCTGCCGTGCTCAGTCCCCATGGGATGGAAACCGTCAGCGAGGGCATGGCCGGTGCCGGGGGGGTCCTGGCTCCCCCGCGCTGAGGGAGCAGCTGGACCTCACGGCCCCCGGGTTGTGACTGGCCGGTGGATAAACTCTGGCATCCAGGACAAGAGTCAGGAATTGAAAAAGCAAGACATGTGGAAGCAGATGTGCCAGAGCAAAACAGATATGTTGTTAGAAGTTGGGCCGTGAGATCTGTGCAGCGGCCAAGGGCTGAGCCAAGAGGCTGTTGGAGCAGAGCCGGCTCAGCACCGGGAAAAAAGACCAGCGGCGCGCTCATTAATTGTTTACCAACTCCTTCAGAGCTGCAGCAAGTCCTTTCTGGTAGAGGTTGCAAAAGTTAGCTTTTAATAGTTAGCAGCTGTGAGTTTTGCTTCACCTTGTGAGAGACCAAGAGCTGCTGGTCCCAAGTCAGCTACTACAGAGCGCGCACGTCTGCTTTGAGGCACAGCTTTGGAGTTGGAAGCTGCCGAGTGGAGAGAAGAAGGCAGTATAACTCCACCAGAGACCACCCGATGAAAAACACTGGAGTTTTCCTGGGAACAGTTAGCAGCAATCCATGCCACCAGAGTGACTGCAGTAAAGACTTCTCAATATGTTAATATCTGCTCAGGAAAGATCATGGTGAAAATATTATCTGTCTGGGCAGCAGATGTACAGTCTTACACCTCCTACCTTTTAGTTGTTTATCTACTTTATCTATCAGAAAATTAGAATCAAATTATAAGTATCTGCGTTGTCTTGTGTAGAAAGGAAGAATGAGGGCAGTATAAAAAAAGATTTTGGACAGTCACTCAGATACTCCGATCTCTGTAAGCTGATGTAACAGAACTAGAAAGCTATTAGTTTTTGAAATAAATTATCATATAGTAAGAAATTTTGAAATCGTTAAGATACAAATGCATTACATGAAAAAGGATGCATAGTAAGAGACTCAAAGTGTGAAACAATGTTTCAGCTGAGATCTTTTAAGCTCTGCAAAAGTAGTCCTGCATTTAGGTTTGGACTCATGTAGCCACCTTCACTGCAGGGTTAATTCTTGTTGCACTGGACTGTGGGTCATATCAGCTAGCAAAAACTTGTGATTTTTTTTTTTTCCTAGAGCTTTAAATCCAAATAGTATCAGTCTATTTTTATTTTTTATACATTCAGAATTTTGTGATTCCTTATACTAAATTAATATTTAAATAGAATATGTCTATAGTGTAATGGATAATAAATATATGTTTATTGCATAGCATGTGGTAACAATTTCATAGATTTTAATTGTATTTATTATGAAACAATATTATTAGATTAATGGGATGGCTCTGGGTATCTTTTTGAGAGGATGACATCATTAATCAATGCCTTGTTCACCAAGAGGCAGCAAGTGAATGTCAAGCACAAAAACTTTTGGCCAATGGAGTTGTGTGAAGGAGGTAGTCATGTTGGAACTCAGCTATTCCATCTTAAATGTTTCTCTCTGTGCTTCATGATGTGTGGGTTTAAAATCTGGACTCTGTCAAGAGAAGCAGAAAAGTTCTTTACTTGTCAAAGACCTACCTGAAGGCTCCCCCTCAACTTGTATGGCCAAGGAATAGACAGCACTAATGAAACGTTAGCATCACTCTAAAATACTATCAGTATCCCTGAATTATACACCTTTCATTTTACAATATAAACCAAATTTTAATTACAATACAAATTACACAGTACAGCCATAAAGCAGTAAACAAAGAACTAATTTGTGTTCCTTCTGCACTTATCATTCGTTGACTAATTAGTTTCTCTCTCAGGTTCTGAGTGACTCTTATAAAGAAAAATCTCCTGAGGATACAAAGGTTAATTTTGAAGTGATTACAAATATTCAGCTAACACTATAATTAATAGTAATACTTAAAGCACAGCAGTCATCTCCCATCCCAATAAGGAACATTTGCTAATTAGCCAGACTATTGTCATTATTCAGGATATTTAACTTTTCACTGTTCAGTCAACTGAGCTCGTGAAGCTGGATAATACCTCTTTAAACTGTGAAGCTGATAGAAAGGTTAAACCACTTCAAATGCTTAAGCATCTAAACAAATAAATCTTATACTTATGTACTTAATTTCATTCTGACGGATCCTCAAACACTTTATAAAATACTGGCCAGATCATACCATTACATGGATATAAATCTTCCATGGACTCACACACATTTTTATGCTGTCAACAACTAAAAATACAATTAGTTCTAGGCCTACAGATTACACAGAATAATTTATCCACCAGGGAGATTTAATTTCTTAGTAGCAACAGAAATGAGTACGGAGTAAAAGAAATTGTGCTATTAGGTGTGGTTTAATATAAGAAGATATTCAATGTTTTAAGATGGAAAATATTATATCCAGCTAAAATGAGTTGCAGAAATGAAGAAATTTTCTTATTTAATGTAACATACATGCATTTTATTGTAGCTTATGAAAAGTGCTATGGGAATTTCTGACCATGATCAGGTTAGGATACAGCGTAGCCTTTTCAAATCTGGAGTAATTCTATTGATCATAGACCAGACATGAAACAGAAAACATGTTTCTTTCGTTAAGACATCCAAAAATCTTGTGAATGAATGCAGGTAACCCTTAATATGAACTCTGCTCCAAGAGCTGTTAGTAATTCAGCCACAGGTGCTCAAAAGTCTTCAGCAAACAAGAGCATTGCACATTCTCATTCCAGATTAGGACTCTCAAAAAAGAAAAACCTATACCACCTACATATTGTTGGCCATTGCTAGTCCACATTCCTTATTGAAGGAGAAGGACTTATGATGCACCTTCCTGGATTTACAGACACACCACAGTAAAACAGACAGCAGATGCAGCCATAACTTGTAGGTACTTTCTTAACAATCTGTTCAGTGTGGGTTTTGCAGAGAACTTGATTTGTTTGGTTATTTTTTTCCCCTGACTATATTAAAAATACTTATTTATATTTACTTGTCATCATTTCAATGACAAGTTCAAACTAGCAAATTTTTATTTTCTCTTTTATTATTTATTTTTTATTGTTTGGAGAAAATCATAAAAGGAATGAGTGTCAAAGGTTGCTCTCAATGATCTTTTTTTCACTTATGTCCTTGGCAGAATAAGAAATGGGCATGAAATGTGTGCATGCTTGACTAATATGAGTCTTATTGTAACCTTTGTGTGGAAAGGTCTTTTTCTGATTAAAAGCAAATCAATTTGAAAAGGTAATAATCTTTTTTAATGTCAAATAGAAAGAAGAAACTTGGAATACATATTCTTTTGTGACGTTTTAAAGTTCAGCCAGAAACTGCAAAAGAAAGAAGGGCTGCACAAAGCATAATTTCTTAATTAATTTTTGTTATGTTTTTTTTTTTTCCTGGACTCATACAGTGTATAAATTTTGTTCTTGTTTTTAAGAAGTGTTTTTTTTAAACAGTCATAAATTCTTGAGAACTAAGAAAAAATTTACATAATATGAAAGCAGAAGTTGAAATGGCTACTTAGAGAAATAATGGTGTCTGTATGCTAATTATTTTGAATGTTGGAAGGCATCTGCTGGAACCCTGGAACCTGACCTTTTCTGTAAAACTTGTTTTATATTATACCTTTAAAACATATTGCATTGTTTGTTAATAGTGGAAAAAAAATTACACTGGGAATTAATAGTTTGTCTCAGGATTGAGGTACATCATTAAATTATAACTACTGAAATATCTCTTCTATTTGTTTGGAATTTCAGTGTCTGGTGTCTTTTTTCTTAAGTGTAGGAGCTGCTGTGAAGCATGTGAAAATGCTATCTTTTAATTGTTCTTAGCTTTGAAATAACATAAGAAAGAAACTGCTATTCAAAAGAAGACCAAATTTCAGGTTCTATAATGCACTGCTGCTATGGGATAGAAAAAAAAAAAATTTTCTGTGTAGTAGGCCTTATTAGGTCATCCCATTTTGAATCATCCGTTAGTATAAATATCTTCCTTTATACAGACTGGAAGGTTTAGTCTAGAATATTTCTTAAATGTCACAGCTACAGGCATTAAAAGATTTGTGCTAACTTTTTAGGAAAAGTTAGAAAGTTACCTGAGCAGAGTTGTAGGGCTAGGTGGGGAAAAAATGGATCTAAGATTTAGGGGACTTTAAGCAGCAAAGTCCAAAACCGTGATTAGAAAATCCTGATTTAGTTGCCTGTTACACTTCTACAGCACAGACCAGCTTGGGTAACCAAATGGCAAGCCAGTACCTAATGCCTGGCTATACGCAGAAAAGCAACAAAGCAGTAACTACCTCCACAGAGATCCTGCCTAAGACGTACCTCTGACTATGGGTGATGTTAATAAGATTGGCTCGTCACAAAAAAATGGTTGTGGTTTTTTTTTTTTTTTTAATTTATTCAACTTAAGCTGTGGTAAAGACTCTATACAGGAACTAGGAGACAACTATTCAATTCTTTTCAGTTTGAGTGTGACCAAGCAAAATTTTTCTAATTACTTCACTTTCTAAATTTTTTTCTTTATTTGCTAATTACTTAAAATCTGGGCATATTATTTTTATCCAGTCTGCTGTTCCTCCATAAATCCAGTTTTACTTTGCTTTTAATCATTTGCAGCAATTGATTTATTGAGAATTACAGAAAAGAAGTAGGCAATATTTTCCTGATGAGACATACAGTTCAGAACTCTAAGGCCACGAGAGAAGATTAGAGATGTTTTCAGAGTGGTCGGGAGGAGGGGCAGGAATTGTTTACAGTGGGCTTTGAAGCAACGAGAGGGTAAAATGTTCTGCTGCAGAAGCTGATATTACATTTGTTTGGCCAGACTGCTGTATATTATGGAGCCTACAAGCAAGAGGATCACATGTTCCAATAAAGTATTTGGAGGATCTAGAGTAATAATGTCATATAGAAAGTGGAAAACAAGCAAGCTAACTTTTTCAAAATTTGTCACAATCTCAGTGGGTTGAAACGCCATACCAAAGCAGTAAGAGTGTAATATTGGGTTGTATTAGGCTGACAGTAACGGTAACCACAACATGCTAAGGGAGATTTAGAGGGTGGTTAAGGCAGAAAATTAATTGTACTGGGAGACTTTGATTATTCCTATGCTGACTCTGTAACAAAAATGCATGATGCAGACTCTACATTTTAGATCCCCTGAATGCTTACTTATTGGAAAAACTGGTCAGTTAGCAAGCAAGAGGAGACACGAGTCTTGATTTACTTCTTTGTTGTGCACAGAACCTGCTTCTAGAATTGCTTCAAGCAGCTGTTGGGGAATCACAGTTGTAACACATCCAATTCAACATCCATGTAGGTATGGAAAAGCACATAAACCCCAGGCAACAAATTTAACATGAAAAAGGAGCATTACAGGAAAGTGTTTATATATTTACATAAAAATATAAGTGAACAAGTTAAAGAGGGAGCTGAGAGGGTAATACATTCAAAGGCAGCGTAAAGTTTGTTGAAAAATTCTACTTTATAGACATGGTGAAATTATAGTCAATAGTCTCTCTAAGGAACAAAAGTGTTTACTGGGGTTAACAGCAGAGCAAAGGAAACTGTTAGAAGCAAAAAGATTTTGCTTCTTTTGAAAAGTGGAAATCTTGTCTAAATGGCAAATAATTTAAAAGAGCTTAAATTTTGACAGGTTAAAAAAATAGTATTTTGCCAAATCAAGACATATTTTGAGCTGCATCTTAAAAAGCCAAAAAGAATTAGTTAAAAAACATTTAAAATTATTTTAAATGATGGGGAAATGATGTCTGTAAATTAAGATGCTGCTGAACTAAAGCCATTCTTTACAGGGAATGGATATCAAGAATAATGTCAGATTAAGTTCATGTAAGAAATTTTAGAAAAAATCCATACAGTGATCAGTAGGCAACGACTAAGAGTATCTAAGAGTGGATAACATGTAGGCTAAAGAGGACCAATTATGAAAGTGGTGAACTACTAACGTTATGTACCTCCTACTGTTTAAATCAGCATTAACAGGATTATTGTAGATTCTTCTCTGAAAACATGAGGTCAAGACTCAGCTGTGTCCCCCAAAACTAATACAGTGTCAGGAATCATTACAGAAAGAATTAAGAGGAATGCATAATTCTGAAAATAGGTTTGTAAGACAATGATGTACTCAAATGTAGAATATTGAGTGATGTGTTGGTCAATCCATCCCAAAATTAATTCAGTAGAAGTAGAAAAGTTAGAGACCGTGGCTCTTATTCAAAGAGAGATCACAGACTTCAACTGGAAAAACAGTGAAAAAAGCTATGATTGCAATCATAAATGGTATGCAGAAAGTGAACAGGGAATATTGACAGAAAAGAAGGAGTGCCTGCACGCAAATAAATTATCAGTTAGCTGGTTTAATGTAAGTAAAAGGAAATATTTTTCATTTACATTGTGGAACTTCTTCTCATGGAATCATCCACAGGCCGAAACTACAAAGGGACTACAGTAGGAATGAAAAAATTCATGGAGAGTGGGTCAGTCAGTGGCTCCTAAGTCTGTTAGTCGAGACTGACTGTCCAGTTCAGAATCCCAAACTGCGAACTGCCAGAAGGTGCAAAGGAAGAGTCACTCCACTATTGGCCACATGTTACAGTATTGTCCATGAACAGAAATGGGATGAACTAGAGGGAATTTTGATCTGACAGGATCAGGATTATTCTTACATTCTTATGAAAACACACGTGAAAATAGATCTGGAAAAATTGTATCAAATAAAAAAAGGATACATTAAAAAAGGATAATAGTTGGAGAAGTCAAAATGCTTCACTTCAAAATTTTCTGAATAAATCTTTCTAATTTTTTTTATTAGACTAATAAAATGATTACAACTTTTAAAGCCATACAGCAACAAGTGCTAAGAGCATTTTTATT
The DNA here is from genome assembly GCF_947461875.1 of Haliaeetus albicilla. Classification (NCBI taxonomy): domain Eukaryota; kingdom Metazoa; phylum Chordata; class Aves; order Accipitriformes; family Accipitridae; genus Haliaeetus; species Haliaeetus albicilla. The sequence goes on along the minus strand of NC_091496.1, from coordinate 35,917,113 downwards.
TGACCATATAATTATGCCAATAGCTCTAAGTATAATTAACTTACAATTTTTTTTTAATTAATAGGGAAAACCCTTTTAAAGAAAAAAAATTCAATGTATGTACAGTAGTTTAGGAAAACAAGACATTTTGTTGGTTACGAACCATTATTGCTGAACTTCTTCTGGTGACATTTTATCAAAACTGTGAGTGCCTGGAGAAGGAAGAAGCCAGATGTATTGTTAAAATCTGTATTCTACAGATGTGCTGTCCTCCTGAATTTGGCTCATCCTTAGTTTTGGAAACTTTCCCATCTGCCTGATTCTCATTTGGATTGTGAGCTGTACATTTATAAATTGTTTATGTTCATGCAGATGAAAAGCTCTGTGTTTGCACAAGTACAGTTTCTACATTTGCTGTCACCCTTTGGCTTCCACCAGCTCAACCTGAAAATTATTTCTGTGTAAGAGAAAGCAAGTGAAAATAGTCATTATTTCTCCATATGAAAGCAAGGAAGCATGGGATATTTGGCTGTTTCTGAAAAACTGAAAGGGGCATATAAATAAAACTCACTGGCAAAGTTGCTTGTATTTACTGCCATGCCCTGATTGTCCTCTGCCCCTCTTTTGCACCTCATTTTCATATCTCTTAGTTTGAAGGTGGAATTTAATTGTTCTAATAAGAGAAATTTCTCCTGTGAAAGCAGGAAACAATTATCTGTTGCAAGGTGCTAATTCCTAATATTACAGGAACTTCCAGCCAGCTGGTGGGGAGGTGGGAACAGTAGACTGCTAATGCATTATGTGTGTGGCTTTTAAGATTAACATCTCATGTTACGGTCTGAGAGTACAACAGGTTTCAGAGAGCAGTGAAACAACACCTTTTGGTCTTGAAAAAGCAGCATACACTTACATAATCTCAGGTATTAAATCACCATAATAACTTGTTATTGGAGACATATGGGAAGAGTATATACAAGCTCCTTTACAGGAATAATACGGTGTAAAAATAGTCTGTTGGCACAGGGAAGCTTTGATATCAGTGGAAAAAAAAAATGTCTAAAAATGGGAAATTCTCATCTTGAGCTAAATGGAAAATAAAATAAGACAGTTCTCAAAGGAATTACAGAAAGTAATGTGTGGTAGGCAACTAGCCTGCCACAGACAGCCACACTGTTTATTTTTCCCTGTATTTTTTTCATGAGTTGACCAGAGGGATCAGTTTAAATGCAGGCTGCCTGTCTGAGAAATCATCTCTGAAAATGCCTTCTGCAGAGGTGGGCTGATCATATAGGTTAGACTCAGCCAATTAGGAGTATGAGAAATGCTTTGTGACTTGGCCCATTTGACACCTACTAATGTACCAGTCTCAGAGGTAAAATATACTAAGGATATCAGCCTGAAAAAGTTGTTTTGCAACGCACATAGAAGGAAAGAGGGAGGGAGAGACAGAGAGGGAGAGCACTTGTCTGTGTGAAGGCTGAGGTGTAAAAAGCTAAGGGCAATTTCTGGGGGGGGGGGGGGGGGGAATCAGAGAGAAACACTCATGCTACTTCTTGGATAAAATTCAGGCTTGAACCAGGACTAGATCTGAATACATCTAGGGTATACATAAAGCTGTTTACGCCTCAGTTGTAATCTTCTGCTGTGGAGAGAACTTCTAGAGCATATGCTAATGCAGAGCCTATGTTTGCATTTTGTTGTTTATTGGAATCCCCAAGACTCTGACCAGAAAATTACTCATGCTAGAAATACCATTAGCCAAAAATACTTAACTTTTGTGGGTCTGCCCCCAAAATATTGTTGCCTAGTTGTTTTTATGCATTCACAACTCCACTCTAATATTCCAAATGGTTATCATCTGCTCCTCCATCTATCCTGCAATTTAATCTCTTCAGTCTTCCTTATTTTCTTTTTTTTATACTCTTAGTTTCCCCTTTACAATACTGTCACCTGTTAAAAATGTTTAATGCTGTTGAGAGGAAGACAGGTAATATTGTCTTTATAATGTTGGGCAGTTTTTGATAGTAATTTTTCTTACATGTTTCCTTCAATGTTTTGGGGATTTTTTAAAAAAAATTAATTTAAGTATTAATTTAAGTAATATTTAAGTAATTGCTACGAACTGATCTGTGTATATTTCTGCAATTTATTCAGTTCTTAAAGAAGGAATCTTGGTAGGAAGAGTGGAATGATATTTTGCATCATATAAGTTTGTTTTAATGTACAATATTTAAAATATATACATTAAATTTTACTGCAAAATAATTTCTGGGTTTGTTCTTCAGTTTGATCCCAAAATGAAATATTCTGGTTTGTAAGGAGAATGAGCTTAAAGGGAAAAAATACAGAAAGATATATATATAGACAAGTTAATTTTTCGCTCTCCATTCTATTTTTTTATTTCCTTTGTGTTTTCTAACAAACAGTAGATTGCATTTCTCCTATTCTTGTTTTGCATTCAAAAAACAAGAAAATTTTTCCGAAATCAGAAGAAAATAAATGCATTCTGATGATGTCTGAATAATCGTCCATAAATACATGATACTAAAATTTCCTCTCAGCTTAAGAAGGGATATAGTCATGATAAAGCATTTTGTACTTAGCAAAGTATTTGAAACCTTTCATGTTACAGAATATTATAACCTGTATTATTTTTAGCTCCCCAGGTCTGGGTAAAACCAGTTTCCAATTTAAAATTTAACACCGTCTGGAAGTTTAAGCACCCTTTTCTGGGTTCCTCTTGGTAGGGTGTTGCCAATAGTATTGCTCCATGCACTATACTACACTTGACTGCTGCTGCAGGGAGCGCTGCGAAGTCATCAGAGACGAAAAGGAAGGGCTGAACTTAGCTCAAACCGCTGATGTTGGACTCTGCTTGGTCCCCACAAGCAGGTTGAGGGCTGGTGCCAAAGGGAGATGGATGAGGTGGCTGGTTGACATCACTAAGATGGCAGCGGTAACCAAGAGCTATGAGACAGGTTACTGAAAGAGATGCGCCTTTGCTGTGGCTATTTTTATGTAATGCAGTTATAGGTGGAGAAAGTGGAATTGAATTCAAGTTTGTGCCTTCTGTGGTCTTGACAGAAAGTGGTGCCTTGATGTTTGGAAATGCATTTTGGATCGAGAGAAGCAGGTTACAGGTCGTCAAATATCGCACGGCTTTTACTCAGTTGACTAAAGTTATAATTAAGTTTGAAAGCTATATTTTGCGATTGCAGTTTAAATCACCATGAAATTTGGGTCAGATCTCATGCATGTGGACAGCTGGGGAAGACCTAGGGAAAAGTTTAGATTAGCACTGCAGTGAAGACATGTTCATAGAGAATGGTGGATTAGCTAAAGATTTTCTATTACAATGAAAGAAAATGCATAAAAAAATGCGGTCAGTCCATCATACCAGTATAGCACGGGGAGAAGCAGATCATGTGGTAAATTAGTCGAGCCATTTGGCCTTGTAAGCACTGCCTGCATTTGTTGTTTTAGAATATAGTTTCCTGTATTCCTGGTGCTGTGGTTTCAACGGTAGCTGACTATATTATACAAGCTTCAATTAATGAGTAGTTTTAAGATGTTCTCAGTATTTTGTAATAGCTTAAATGTGAGGTGACCAATTTGCAGACAGCAATGCTACTATCCAAATTTAAAAAGAAATGTGGCAATGTCATAGCCAGAGTGATATAACAAAGAATGTTATATCACCTTTCTCAGCAAGGGACTAAATCCAGCCATAAGTTGTGTACACCATGAAGCAATCACAAATGAACTTCCTCAGCCACATGTCTCGGCACTACACGTATGTTCTACAAGTATTCTCTGTCTGTTTTACTCAGGTCATGTTTGAACTGAGCTGCAGATTTTCTCCATACCCCAAACATCACTATGCAGTAGTGGAAATAATGAATTACGTCACTGAAATAATGCAAAACCAGATATCTATAGCCTGGTGTCAGTCCTGTCTCACAAAGTCTTACAGCAACTTCATATGAATACTGAGCAGAAGACATGTCTGAATGCCACACTGAAGAGGTTTTCATGGAGGGGAGCAGTTTCTTTTAACTACGCTTCAAAATCTTTTTTAAAGCAGTGGAAAATTCTCCTTGAAATGAACAACAGATTAGAAAATTCTTATTTTGACCTATGTGGAGGTAAATTAAGAATTTATAGTTCCTATTAACTACAGGAAGGACTTGATTATTTTTTAACCTGACCTGCAACCTTTAATACAGGAGAACCACCTTTAATTTCTAAGAGGTAATGATTCTAAGCAACACAGTGGCTGCAGCATGAAATCATGGAAATGATTTAAAGTCAATGGCGATTTACTTAAAGCCATTCTTTAAAGGGATTGATGCTAGCCCATTCCTTTGCCTTTGTTATTGTACCTATCAACACAGTATCTAAATGGTTTACAATTAAAACATCCATCAGTCTGAAATAGTGTTGCACACTCTATTTTCTTCTTAAGAAGAATAGTTACACATTTTGTTACTTACTACTAGAAGTTATTTGTTACTGAGCCATGTCTGATACTGTTCAAGATCGAACAGAAATAAGAGCACCCTCATTCTGTAATAATTGTCCTTATGTTTTTGTACAGTAATGTTTCCATTCTTACTGGAAAATCATGTCTATTTTGGTTCAATGGATGTTTTAAGCATCTATACTATTAAAGATAAAGGAGTTAAATTATAAAAGGAAGTACTTACTGTTCTTGGAAAAAGCTGTTCCAAATGGCTCTTTCTCTTCAAATGATGTCTCATCATTTCCTTATGTGCCCTGTTCGTTATATTCCTTTGTTATGCTTCTTTCTGAGATTTTTAAACTCTGCAGACAGACTGTCTTTTATGTATACAAACATATGATAGGTGCCTTGTGACTGTTACCTCTGGCAGGGCCTCTAGGATCCAGCACAATGTTAGTAATAATTAGTATTAGTGATAACTGTGTTAGCAGTAAATATATACTACATTCACCTTATGAATGGGAAAGGACAATACTCTCTGGAAATTTCTTTGATATTTCATGCATAATGTGGAACCCTGACTCCTGTCTATATCAAATTAGATTTGAAATGACAAGTTTCAGAAAAGTTTGGGAAGAAATTTATGTTACTTGGAAAACGTTGCCCTCGTTTATAGGGTTTTTCTTGCCTTGTCTGTGGAACAAATTTTGGTAAAAAGGGAACATCTTGTCAAGGCCTGTCAACATTTGGAACACAAGCATTAGCACCTGTTCATATCTTTTGTAAACATATTTGATATAATTATAATACCATATGATACCAATGGTTGACAAAATATGATTAATACACAGTACTAGCTCCAGTCTTCTCATGCCGCTTAAGTGTTAGCAGTGTTTCCCTAAACATTGACAAGGTGGGTTTTTTTTTTGCTTCTGAGACATGTAAAAGTTGAAATAAAAAATATAGGAGGAGTATTTATTGAAATAGAGGTTTCAATTAGCTCTTTGTAAAAAATACTTTACTTTTTACATAACTGAGAGACAGTATTTTCCCATTACCAAATCTCTCACATCCATGTATAGCATATACGCATGTTTCTGCATGGTCCTGTAGTAGCAACAAAAACCAGTTGTAAGGGACTGCAAGCTAGCTAATACGCTATGTGTTTACTTTTATTTTCTCTCAACCAACTGTTTTTATGTTTGTTTACTTGTGAAGTTTTTTACAGTCTTATACTGCAGTAGTAGCTTATCCCTATTTAACTATAATCATGAGGTCTTGATCCTGCTGGGATCTTTGGTACCACACAGTATAAAAGAGTTTATAAGCAGTGTTTGAAATGGAAATTGAGAAGTCTTGGCAGGAAACCCCTCCTGCAACCCATTACCTGTTGGCTCCTTGGGAGAAAAAGTGACAATATATGTCTGTTGTGCTCGAAGAATTACCAGCAAGGCATATTCATCCATTTTTGCTCATACGATAAAGAATGTTCTAAATCTGAGCCTGCCTGTGAATAAATAGAACAAAAAGGGTAGGAATGTATGGAAAAAATTCTGGAAAAGGAAGGTAATTCAAAATTCCAGGAAAGCTTTGGTGAAAATTGGATATGCCTTTGGTCAAAACTCGATCCATTTGGAACTGATGTTTCTTGTGGACAAGCTGCATTTTTGAAAGCATTTATAGATTAAAGCAAAGGGAGAGATAGTGTACATAGTTAAGGTTTCAGGGCTCTTTTTAACAGCTGAAAGCTTGAACATATGTGTTTTGGGTTAGATACAGAACTTTCTGAAAACACTACTTCAAGAAAAAAAAAAGTGATTTCAGTAGGCTTAATTCTATGGTGTTCTGTAACATTAAGAATATCTTCAGGGATACATATAATTTAGAGTTATGTTGAGGTCTGAAAAGCAGCAACTATTTCAATTCTTCAGCATTTCTAATCATATGTCCAGATTAATATGAATGCCCTGAATGAGGACATTGAACTGTAAATAAAATAAAAAACTCACCAGCTTTTATATTGACATAAAATGCAAATTTTCCTTGGAAGCCTTTAATCTGACTGTCATCTTTTTTCATTCTCAGCAGTGAGCTTGTAAAGAGCTCTGCCTCTGCAGTGAAATACTACTGTATAGAAAGAGGGTTATCAAAAAGCAATGTTTGTTTGTTTATTGAAATCCCTATCAACAGAATGTCAGTGCTTTTGAGAATGAAACATTTGTACTCTGAATTCTGTGTCTGAGCAAACTGTTTCTATTAGATTTGGAAATGATAACATCTGCTGTAATAAGTCTTTGTCTGTGCATATTTCCCCCCTCTAAGGATAGAGAACTCTAGCAAAATAAAAAAAAAAAACCCAAAACATAAAACTGCCTAACTACTGCTACCAAGTCAAGCTTAAGAAAATCTATCTTACAATATTCTCAAAACTCCCAATCAAAACCAAGTGAGACTACTTTTTGTCTATTAAAATATGCATTATTTATGCTGAGTGATCCTTTAGAACACACTTTACATATTAAGAATCACAAATACATAAAGCCCAACTTCTGACAGTAGTCATCTCATTACAGCTATCAATAAGCAGCCAAAAAGTCTCACTCTTTTTCAGCTTTCTCTGTAAATTCCATTTGAACATCAGCCCATGGGTAGGGGAACAGATGTTAAGAACAGTTTAAATTGACAAAAGGTGCTTATGGTCCAAAATACTGGAGTGAGATTTGCAAGCCAAAACCAAACACATGCAAACAAACAAAAAGCTTGTTGTTATATGAAGAGCATTTGATGAAACACATTGATTTATTTTCACATATCTCTTAGGTAAGGGGAACAATGTTGCCCTGTTAGTGAAAACATATTGAAAAGAACATCTGTGTTAAACACAACATTTTCTTTGTTCTTCTGTCTAATTCAGCATCAGTTGGTCTCCTAGGTTGCTCAGGTGAATGATCTCATTGCTTTCAACTGGGATTGCTCATGAGAAAGGTTTCAAGAAAAGGTTCTATGTTCATTCTTTGGTGTTTCAGGAAGAGTTTCCTAGTAATTCTTAAACAACTGAAGGGATGGTTTATTTGTCCATACTCCAAAGGCAACCTTGTGGACCTTTGAAGTCTGCAGCCTCTCTAACTTCAGAACAATTAGAACAGAAAGATGTTTGGGATCTCGTGACACTGACGTAGGTTTTATTGTGCCTGCATTTTAATCATCCAGCTCTCAGAGTGAAGGAAAGAGGATATTGTCCTTAGATCAAGCATCTATGTTTTCAGTAGTCAGTTCAAAGGGCTAGATGCCCGTGAAAATCCCAAGCTGTCCATCTGAGGCATCCACTTAGTGAGTAGGAAACATAGTTACTGTTTGAATATCTGCTATTCTGCACGAGTTATTCTACTGCAAGAAAAAAATATGAAATAATAGATGTTGCATGTGCTATGGATTTAATCTTGAAGAAAGGGATAAGGTCAGGCTCCTAAAACAAGAGTGTGGTTACAGTGTCTATCACTCGCTTCCTTTTCAAACTAATGTTATGGATCAGGCATCCACTAGAAAGGATCCTGAATCTTGTTGAGATGCTTGGAATTGGGTCTGTGGCTTTGAGGTTGCAGTAGGATCCGTTTATCTCTTCTCTTTGTGATGGGTCTTGCTTTACTGGGTGCACACTCACTTACCATGCCAAAGACTGACATTTAGCCCACAGACTTCTGTGTTGTTTAGAGAAGATACCTTGAGTGTTAATAAAGGCTTCACCAGTTGAAGAAACTCGGTTTTTATTACTACATCATTTGTTCCACAAAAAAATGAAGGGCTGTTATCTTCTATGCTGTTAATACAGACACGCCAGGCTCAGCCATGTTTGGCCATGTGGCTGATGGATCTAACAAAAGCACTGAATGTAAAATCGTCAGTCTCCAGAATCAAACTCAGAAAACCTCTTCTATGTTTAGTTTATATATTACTAGGGAAAGAGTGTTGCACTAACTGCAGTGATGTGGCTAATCCTCTCTGCTTATAACTAGTAGATGTATTTGGTGGGAAAGTTTACTAATGCTTTCACTTAGTTAAAATTTGATAAATTTTCTTTTTGAGTATACTACATAGCGTACACTAAAACTTCAAAATATCGTTGTCCTCCTTCCTAATTAAAAGTGACTGTAATTATCTTAGGTATCAATATTTTTGTTCATGACATTCATCATGCTCCCATTTTTAAATAGCTTTTTTTGTGTTGCAAGTATAAATCCTACTCATGAAATCAGTAGACAGTTTATTTACATTTAGGCTAAGAAAGGACTGCAAGATCAAGATGAGAAAGTTTACTGTCTGAGAAAGTATTTGCCTTACAAACTTCTATATGCAAGGAGGCAGCACAGATTTCAAAACATATCTGGTGAATAAAGACATACAGAGTAGAACTGAATAAAGTAGTTGAAATAAGAGACTCTGGATCATTTCCAGACCTAATCTGACTCTGAACTGAATAGTCTTGACGTTCTCCAGGGTTTTACTGTTTTGTTGAAAAATTGTTTTCTAACTTCCAGCGTCTCTGCTGGCACCTAAGATTGAGGTTGAAGGTGGGGGTAGCAGGACAGACAGGTCCCAGTCCTGGAAGAGCCACCAACCTCTCTGAGAACATGAGCAAGTTTCTCGTCCTCCATTCCCTTCTACCTTCCCTTGTCCATTAGACAGAGGAATGCAACACAGGGCAAGGTTTCTTCACTCATTTGAAAAGATGGTTAATTTACCTCACACAGTAACTGAAGAGCAAAGCTTAACCATAAAAGCAATAAATGCTCTGGTAGTCCTGTAATTACAGCCTTTGGTGCTTATTTCATAAAATACAAATTAAATTGTAGTTGGAAAATGGCAAAAGCAACTAGTTCACCTGCATCAGGAAGACATCCTTGTGCACATTAATCTTCGTGGTTACTGTGCTAGCCCAGGCAGAGACTTCCAAATGGAAGGTAAGGAACCTTAGGGCTGGATGACTGCAAAATATTATTCTAAAAATTGTATAACCTAAGACCTAATAATATCAGGATTTTCACAGGTTTTGTTACACTGGGAAATACTGAGGAGATAAAATGCAATCTTTCTATACCACTGCCTGTATACAGTCTAGGTGATGAAAACTGAAGGTTTATTAAATTTTTATAAATTGCAACATTCTCTTAACAAGACACTTCTTTGCCATTCTACTCCTGTTTCAAGGATAAAATCTAATAAAGGAGAAAGGCATAGATAGCCTATTTTTCTCTTTTGTTTGTTGTAAGTAACTTTGCTGTGTTTGTTCTTCATGTAGACAGAATTCCCAATAATAAAGATAGAAGCCAGAACTGCATGTCAAGAAAACATTGCAATAATTTTACTATAGGACTAGCTATTTTACTGAAATTTTACCATCTTCTCTTTTTCTTTGCATATTGCATAACTGATTCACTTACAGAGATGTCAAAAATAGAAAAACATACCATATTTGATTTGTTGCTTCTAAACAGTATTCAATGTGAAAACATACTCAGAAGCAACAAAAAATATATAGTTGAATAATGCTTATTTCTGTTTTTGTAAATTTATTATGATTTTGTTAAAAGAATGAAAAAAATCATTGGCTAAATTAGATTTTTTGGGGGAGGCATCATATAGTGTAGCACCCTTTTAATTTAAAAAGTTGTTTTAAGTGAAATTTTGGAGAAGAGTGAAAATTATGTCAAAAAAGACCCTGTTCTTCTAGTAATATTTGCTGCTAGTATAATTGTATGAACTAGAGGGATAGTATTATCTCTTCATCAGGATAACACTATGATAATATTCCCTTCTAATTTGTCTTGCCTTTTTTCCAACAATCTGTAGATTCACTTTTATACATACAAATTATTTCAAAAAATACAGGTTTGAATTCTTAGTCCATTAAGGGATGTAAAACTGGGAGTTTAGATAATTAATTTCTTATACTGCAAGTTCTGTTCGTTTAACTGACCTGATCTCCATCCTTCTATGTTTCTGACCTTTTTTTCCCTTGGGAGTATTAGAAGAATTCAGATCAACTTCAAATTCATGAGAGATGGTTTGCTCTAGAAGTTAACATCCAGTGTGTTTTGCAAGGCTTGTTCACCTAAACCAAGAACTTCCAAAGCCACCAGCTTTTCAAGTTTCTGTTTACTTTTGAGAATTTCTCCAGAATTCTGATCTCCCATGTCTTTCAGAGCTTCACCCAAATGAGTCCTTTAAGGGACTTGAGGCCAAGGGATTGGATAAAATAAAATTAAGCTCAGAAAACACCGAGCAACATATTTTTTCCGCTCTCAAATTGGCAAGAAAAATAGTTTTATTTTTCTTTCCTGTATGTGTATGCATTTATAGTTTCATGTTTAGTTGGCAGCTTTCATTGTGCACCAGCTTGTTTTTGTCTTTGAAGTGGTTGAGTTCCTTGATATCTTGAATAATGAACACACTGTCAGTCAAAATAAGCACAGTCATTTTTTGTATTTGTCAAATCATGCAACTCTATGTCCACTTGCTGACATACTGTGCGAATTTCCCTACTCTTCAGTTTTTCATTGCCAGTTAATATCAGAATTACTGTGTAGCTCTCTTGTTATTTTTCCACTTTATCCAGATAATGATTTTTCTACTTTCTACATATGAAACTGTTCAGTTATGAGTTTTGTCTTTATCAAATAGTTCATATATTGTTTTTTCTAATAAGGATCACAGTGGTTTATAACTATAAATCCTCTGTAGCTCTTGGAGCATTGATTAGGGTATTCATTTTCTGTAAAGGAAACTAAGGATAGATATTGGCATAAAACCATCATAATCAACAAGAAGTAAACTGGAAATTTATCCATTCAGTGAGTATTAAAAAATGATACGTTATTTTGTTTTGTCCAGTTATGAATAGAAGTTGGAAAGCGGTGGGAGAGGAAGGCAGAGTATAATGTTCTCATACTGTTTCTAGCTACCTGTACCTGAATTCCCTCATTAACGCATTCAGCTGTTCATTATAATGCTAGTGTTCTTCCTAAAGTCCTGGTGTGGTCCTCTCTGCTGCAGCTATGTCTGCTAGTCCCTTCAACAGATCTTGAAAACAGCTCCTTCCCCCATCAGCCAGTGCCTATACTGATTCTGGGACCGACATGCAAATTTATGGTCTCTGCTTTCATCAGTTTCCACAGCCCCCACTCCACTCCTGAAAGGTGTTCAGTGCAAGCTCCCTTGCTCTGCTGCAGAATGCCTTCTGGCTCTCTTCAGGGGAAACTTGCAGTCCCTCCTGCTGCCTCCCCAGGCTCTTTCAGACAAACATGTGGCCTTAATCCATCTCTAACCGGCTCCTGTCCTTTCTGCCACTCTCTCAGGACCCAGTCCTGACCTTTTAGTCCTTTCCCTGCTTCTTCAATAGATATCTTCAAGCTCAGCCTATTTAAGGGTTTGCAGCTATAGATTCATTTGCTTATTCTAAAGGTTTTATGTGATAAATTCACCTTTATGTGCTTTAGGACTCTGAACACCGTCTTCAGAACAATTCTGATCTATGTTCTCTGTCTCCCTGTCTCTTCACATTTTTTCCTTTATTTTTCCCCAGCACTGGGACTTTTCACTCTCTCTATCTTAATGTCGGCTTTGCTCATCTTCCCCTGTTGCAGTCTGCAAAAGTCACTGGCTATGCTTAGCTCAGTAACATTAGATTGTATTACAAGCATCCTGACATTTTATGTAAATAATCTAAGCAAAGTGGTGTCCTAGAGCACAGGATTAATTTCAAAAGACTTTTTAAACCTTTGCTGTGAAACTGTAATTCCAAACAGTTCTCCTTCTTCACTTAGATACACTCTTGGTTCTGCTAGAAACCCTGTATTGGTTTTATGTGGCAAGGTTTTGGTAGCGGGGGGGGTTACAGGGGTGGCTCCTGTAAGAAGCTGCTGGAAGCTTCCCCTGTGTTCGAGAGAGAGAGCGAGCCCATACCAGCTGGCTCTAAGACGGACCCGCCGCCGGCCAAGGCCGAGCCAATCAGTGATAGTGGCAATGCCTCTGTGATAACATTTTTAAGAAATAAAAAAAGTTGGGACGCGGAAAACAGCCACCGGAGAGAGGAGTGAGAACATGTAAGAGAAACAAGCCTGCGGACACCAAGGTCAGTGCAGAAGGAGGGGGAGGAGATGCTCCAGGCGCCGGAGCGAAGATTCCCCTGCAGCCCGTGGTGAAGACCCTGGTGAGGCAGGCTGTCCCCCTGCAGTCCAGGGAGGTCCATGGTGGGGCAGATATCCACCTGCAGCCCGTGGAGGACCCCACGCCGGAGCAGGTGGGTTCCTGAAGGAGGCTGTGACCCCGTGGGAACCCTGCGCTGGAGCAGGTTCCTGGCAGGACCTGCGGATCTGTGGAGAGAGGAGCCTACGGAGCAGGTTTTCTGGCAGGACTTGTGACCCCGTGGGGGACCCACGCTGGAGCAGTCTGTGCCTGAAGGACTGCACACCGTGGAAAGGACCCATGCTGGAGCAGTTCGTGAAGAACTGCAGCCCGTGGGAATGGCCCACGTTGGAGAAAGTTCGTGGAGGACTGTCTCCCGTGGGTGGGACCCCACGTTGGAGCAGGGGAAGAGTGTGATAAGCCCTCGCCCTGAGGAGGTGAAGCGGCAGAAAATAACATGTGATGACCGTAAACCCCATCCCTGTCCCCCTTGTGCCGCTGGGGGGGCTTGGTGGAGAAATCCGGGAGTGAAGTTGTGCCCGGGAAGAAGGGAGGGGTGGAGGGAAGGTGTTCTGAGATTTCGTTTTATTTCTCATTTACCTTACTCTGGCTGATTTGTAATAAAAAGTGAGCTAATTTTCCCTAAGCTGAGTCTGTTTTGCCCGTGATGGTAATTAGTGAATGATCTCTCCTGTCCTTATCTCGACCCGCAAGTTTTTTGTTATATTTTTCTCTCCCCTGTCCAGCTGAGGATGCGGGAGTGATAGAACGGCTTTGGTGGGCACCTGGCGTCCAGCCAGGGTCAACCCATCACAAACCCCTTTCAAACAATGCCTTACAGTGGGAGGGGAACACCTTATCTAGCAAGGGAAAAGTTACCACTCTAAACTGGTGCTATTATACCTAATTAAGGCACACATTCCTTAATGAACTTATGAAGGAGGAAGGTGGACGTAAATACATTATATTGTGTTGCAAGCCTGGGGTCAGTATGCAGAGTTTCAATCCTATAGTGCTCATTTTTAAATTATTCAATCTAAAACTCATGTTCTCACTCTTTTGACCCCAGATTTCAAAATCTGCTGCTTGCTGAGGCTGTGGTTTCAAGAAAAAGTCACACTAGCTGCCACCTCCCCTAGCCCAGCCTTTTTCTCCTTTCATTCATGTTTTTGTAAGGTTAATTTACTGCAAGCTCATGTGTCTGTGCCATTCAAAATGTGCCATGCAGGTAAGCACCAGCGGCGGGGTAGGCAAGACTCCCACAAGACCAAGTTTCCTCTATAGCTTACTGCAAAACTGCGCCTTTAGGGTTGGCAGCCTCAGCTCCAGGTATAAAGGAGAAGAGGTTTACGTTACTGAGTTTCAAGGGGTCTTATTTACAGGTTCTTAGAGGTTATGATTTTTTTTGTCTACCACGTAAAAAGTCGCTAGTCACTACAGTAGTGCAGTAAAAACTCAACCCTCCTAATCCATACATTTGTAGAGGTTTAAATGAAATGTGTGCAACTTGCTAAAGTTTGACAATAATGGACTTGCTAGATGTGGAAGAGAAAATGGTACTAATCACTAAGAAAAGCTAGACAAAATGTGCGTATGTGTCTGCCATGTTTTACCACAGTAATTAATAAGAGCTGCAGCTGGTAAGATGAAGTTTTTTTGTAATGGGACCCTAGCCATCCTCATCAAGTTTTTCTACATTTTTTTTGTATGTGTTCTCCACACTGTTTCAGTATATGCCTATGATTTCTGTTTGGAAAAGCAAATGTACTTTCTACAGGTAAAAGCTGTGAATGCATCAGTGCACAAACGGGCAGCTCGGAGCCCTGGGCAGCCTACGTTCCACTTGAATGGCAGATGGACTTTGTCCTGGTCCTGACATGTTCTTGTCTTCTCTGTTTGGTTTTGTTAGAGAATCATAAACTACTTTCATGGAATAGTTCAGCCACAGGCCCGGCAAGAAAGGCTACTGCTAAAGAACAATCTTCACTTGTCCACCAAGGAGACTTTTAAAAAAAACATCCATGAAAAGTTGAAAGCAGTACCACACTCAGCACTGCAGCCTTAAAACCAGGGCAACTTAATTAAATATGATTATGCACAGAAGAGATATATCCCTAGAAGTAGAACCTCCAACAGTATCTGTCTTCTACACTTATAAAATATTGAACATTTGCTCCAGAAATTCAAAGGGACTTGATGAAATGACAGTTCGAGTTGCAAAGCTCCTTTGCTGATCTGGTGGAACATTGCAGCTTGTAGAGGGAAAAAATTGAGTACAGGATAGTTGAGCCAGTATAAAAGCTGCAGATGCAGTGAAAAGACACAGAAGTTTCCTCTTGCTGCAGAAACAAGATACTTGCCCTGGAGAATGAACTCATTACTCATTCCTGGAGTAAAGCTGGGAAGCTTCTGAGTGAATTATTTTGGCAATTGGTTTTGTTGCTGGAAAATCCAATTCTGGGTAGATTGAAACCTGGAAGGAGCCATGCATATGCAGATATAATTGCACTCTTTTTGCCATGATGATTACAAAAAACCCCAGCCACCACACTGTCAGGTTGCTACGTCCTGATGTCACTTATAAGATGATATTAAAAAGTTTTAAAATGCTTCTTGTCACTTCACCTACAGGATCCTTCTGTCCTGTGTTTTCTTGCTGCCTGAAACAGTGCGTTTGTATTCCATGGGCTAAAAATGTGTACTATGATAATTAATTAAAGATATTTGAACACCATGCTCACAGGGACTACTTAAGTTGGCCATACCTCAAAGGGTTGTTGAATCTGCCTCAAACTGGAGTGATGATAAATCCCAGTTTACCGTTTTAGCTCTGCCTGTTTCTCACTTCCCATTTTCCTATTATGCTCATCTTTGGAAACAGAAAACTTTAATAGAATTGAAAATACTAGAGAGAAGAGCAGGCCAGAATATGCATGTTCAGGTCATTACAGATGTTACAGTTATCTTGTTATTCTGCAGTATCAGTTCTGTCATCTGCTTCACTTGTTAAGATGTTTGAGTTTTGATGACGATGATAACAGTAAGTTTTGAAAGAGGGAGTGAAGACACCTCAGAAAAATGAAGATCCTGGAGGAAAAAAAAAAAAGAAAGAGAACTTTAGAAGTGATCATGATGTTTCCCTGTGATTTTGTCCATTTACAAGTTCACTTGGAAATTCAGCTGGATCACAATAGATTACTCCGCCTTAGAAAGCTGGCATAATTTTTTTACGTCAGTATTTTCTGTGGTTGCAATAGAGGTGTAGCAGTATAAAATGGAAAATATATTATAATAATTCAAATACACTTATGTGCAATAAAAGATCTGTAACGTTTAGCTAGAACTATAAAAATTTAGGTACTATGGCTTGATGCTATTCAATGGTACTACAATGGTTACTACTTCACGATTCAGGCAGTATCTTTACCTGGCTGAGTGACTTGAGTGTTAGAGACTAAAATATTAAAAATAATTACTGAAGAATCAATTTTAAATGGAAATTGAAACCACTGCATTTTCAAGTACATTTGTACCTCTTCTTTACTATTTTTATAACTTTAACAGGTGTTCACTCAGGTACTTGTCTGTTTGTGAAAAAACTGTTAAAATGTTGGATTTTTATCTTTTAATATATCTGTCGAAATCCAGACAAATATTTCTAAAGCTGAATGTGCTAATAGAATAAACTGTGAAAAGACTAGAAACCCAGTGTGCTAAAATTTTAATTGCACTAGTGTTGTGGTTTAATCCCAGCCAGCAACTAAGCACCACGCAGCCGCTCACTCACTCCCCCCCCATCCAGTGGGATGGGAGAGAAAATTGGGAAAAAGAAGTAAAACTCGTGGGTTGAGATAAGAACGATTTAATAGAACAGAAAAGAAGAAACTAATAATGATAATGATAACACTAATAAAATGACAACAGTAGTAATAAAAGGACTGGAATGTACAAATGATGCGCAGGGCAATTGCTCACCACCCGCCGACCGACACCCAGCCAGTCCCCGAGCGGCGAATCCCTGCCCCCCCACTTCCCAGTTCCTAAACTAGATGGGACGTCCCATGGTATGGAATACACTGTTGGCCAGTTTGGGTCAGGTGCCCTGGCTGGGCATGAGAAGCTGAAAAATCCTTGACTATAGTCTAAACACTACTGAGCAACAACTGAAAACATCAGTGTTATCAACATTCTTCTCATACTGAACTCAAAACATAGCGCTGTACCAGCTACTAGGAAGACAGTTAACTACATCCCAGCTGAAACCAGGGCAACTAGAAAACTAACATGATGGAATACTTCAACTTTTAAAATGGAAAATTTGTTGTGTATCAACCCAAAATGGCATTCATGTAGTAGGAGAGTCCTCTAAAAGAGATCTACCTTTACAAGAAAAAAACCATGTAGGTTTGAAAGGTTAGCAGTTGAATAATTGTGTGCTGCAGTTTGAGAAATAAAGAAGTGACTTTATAAAAGCAGGACAAAATGAAATTGCAATAAACCTTTTTCATCTCTCTTCTGAGACTAGAGGCTAACCTCCATTTCTGAAGCAGTCTCCCAACTTACTGATAATTTTGCAGACAAAGTTAAATTGTTACAGACAGAATTGTTTGGAAATGAAACTGATGTTTGTTAGACATCTTCCTGTCAGGTTACAGCTACAAACCAAGCTACTGATCTTCTGAATTGTACTGTTTCAGTAATATTTAAGTCTGTCTAGCATATTATGGCACTTGATGGGTGGTTGGTTCAACCTTTTCCACTCTCAAAGCCACAACTCTCATATCATATTTGATTAGTAATTACTTGTTCATCTACCTTTCAGTTCTGAAACTGTGAAAAGCTGTGATAATGTTGATTAAATAAATTCATTCTGGTTTCTTTCAAAAGGAGCTGGATTCATGCACATTTACTTTAAGTCCTGAGGGGAAATGATTTGTTGTCATTTATTGTGAAAATATGAATGCTGCATTTGTGCTGCTCTTAGAAGGTTTATATGAAGTCTGTCATGGCCCAGTGTTAAATAGCAGCTGACTTCATAACTTTTTAAACTCACATAAGCAGTTCTAAAGTTTTATTCCTCAGTATTTGCCTTTTGATCAAAACCACGGAGAATAGTTTGACTTCTGAAAGATTGAAGATTGAAACTATTTTGAAATTCTGCCTTTTTCTCTTGAAAATTATTGATCGATTGACAATACGATCATATAGGAAAGAAAATGGGTTAGTCTTTTACCGACGTGCAGAATAACAATTGAATAATAAGTTAAATAAAATTAGGTTTTACTCGGCTGGCATTGTAAATTGAATCTAATTGATGGAACTGGCAATTCCATTCAAGATTTTCTGTTAACCTCCTATAGTACTCCTTTAATCAGAAAGCAATTTAGATGCTATTCTTTATAGCTAAGCAATGAAAAAGTCTGGAGCCCTTTGAAAAGATTTTAGTTGATTGTTTTTTAAAAAAATAAATTGCCTTTGTTCTGTGTAATTTAGAATGGGGAGATCTGAACGATCTCGTCTTAGTAATGTTCTTTAGTTGATGCTAGTATCAGTGCCACAACTTCATTAAAGTATGTATTATTTTAGAAATATGAGCCAGAAGAAGAAGTATGAATTCTGCGGGAAAACTGTATGTAAAAAGACCAAACACAGAACGGATGTATAAAACAGATGTCTACAACTTATAGGCCAGGATGCAAATAAATTTTTTGACTAATGCTCTCAGCCTGTCAAAATATACAAGGCAGTTACTTTCTTATCATCTGCTACTTGATTTCATCATATTGATGAGCAAGTGCTCATTCTCTTCAGTCTATATGTCAGTAAAATTCCTGGTGTGATGTGACCTTATAAAACATGTATCTATAGGGAAACAGTGCTTCGAGTACTGCCACAATGCTCTGTTGTCTCACAGAATTACTACAGCTATTTTATAGGGTGCTATGCTCAATATATGTTTCTCTCGCCTGGGAAAATTGGCTTATACACAGGTATGGGGATGCATGATCTGGGTATCTCTGTGCAGAGCACTCTGCACTGGGGAGACTAATCGAGAGAAGATTTTTAACTTGCTATCTGAGAAATTAAGCCCCAAACAATGTTTCTCAATCTTGCACCTGGAATCCATTAACATGCTGTGTACCCAAACAAAAATGTAAATTTTCTTCTTTTTCAGGGAATAATTTAGATCTAATCAGAGCAGGGTGCTTGAAGGTAAGATGTTAGGGAGTTGCCATAGTGAATTTAGCAATCCAGCATACCTAGCAACATGAAGAAATGGAGACAGCTGGAAAACAAGTCAATTGGAGAATGCAAGCCTATTTCCCAATACCTTTTATATAAAAGTGACTTAGCATCTGAAGTTGTTTGCTAACTAGGTTGTACTGAAACAGAAATAAGATGTTTGAGGTAAGAATCCTTACTACTTACACACTGAATGAAGTCTAGGCTCCTGATGTTGACTCCGGTCATTACCAGACCCTACACCAAGGGTAGTGTTTCGGAACAGAAAATTATCATGAACTCTGCTCCACTCTTAAATGCTTTAGCACTTAAGAGTTATTTGCCTGCCAGAAAGTGAAGCAGCAGGATGAATTAGCCCATGTTACTGACTAGACCCTTACTAATAGCAGTATTCCTTAGTTAAAAACATGTACTCTTTATCATTGATAAACTATGCAAGAAAATACTTATCAACTGCAAAAGCAAAGAAGCACACAAAGCCAGGTCCCCTGGGACCAGGAATTATTTACCAGACTGCAGCGCTGAGAAATATCTCTGATAAGACCATTTTTTCCTGACACTGAAGCTTCCCTTTAACTAAGGCTGTGTTTTAAATTCCCTCTTCCCCAAGTCCCACTCACAGAGTAAATTAACTCCGGCTGATCTTGACTGCTTCGGGTACATGAGCCAGCTTGTTAAGTGTGTTCAGTACCTCTATTCTACTTTTCAGCCTACCCTTAAGTGAGTCAGCAAAAGCTATTTAGACTTTTCCCTGCAGGACCGACTCCTGTAAATGCTGTCAGTGTTTCAGTTGCTTGTGTTTTTCATCTTCAACAGCCAGGGGCCCAAGGTAATATCAGTTCACAAAAGAGCAGTTGGAAAAGCTCATTATGGAATAAAGGAAAGAACCAAAGTAAAATAATAATTTTCACCCATCTTTTCACTGACTTCTTTCTATTGTACATGGCCAATATCAGAGATCACCTCTTAAATGTTTGAAGTTTCTTAAACTCAAGCTTCTTATATTCCTTCCTCTCTCTGTTGACAGGGTTATACCTTGTTTCCAAATCCTGCATTCATCTTTCTGATCTCTCCACCCAAATTCTGACTCTCGCTTCTCCTCCTTTCATCCTCTTACTAATGCCTGCCAAACCCCATTCTGGTCTTTGCAGAACATAGGCTCATCATTTTTCTCCATTTCTCGCTCCCTACACTCATGCTTTTCAAGTCCTTTCATTGACTCTTCTGTCTCTCACAAAATCTGTATTCCCTATATAAGGCTCTGTCTATCATCCCACTTATTATTTTTACTGTTCTTTCTCTATCTAAGACATTGTTATATCCCTGCTATGCCTCAAGCAACTTCTTACCACCTATTCCAGAAACAGCTTTTGGTGTGCCTTTTCCTCCTAATTTTTCCCAAATTCTTCTTATTTCAGTACTTGTCGGCAGTGATCCTGCAGTGGTTGCTGGCATTTCACAGAAAATGCTTGTTCCAAGAACTAACAGAGCATGTCCTTCCAAAACATGTAAAAGTTCACATGTGTTTAGGTCCACATTAATTTTGCCTATTATTAGACACACTGCCCTATGGACTCGCTCTTAGGTGGCTGTGAGACAAAAAGAGGCACCAACTTTAGGATCTGAATTACTATCTGAAGGTGTCCATTTCATTGCACTAGCAATAGGCATACTGTGATTAGTCACTTTGTTTAGGTGCTTAAAGTGAGATAGAATGAGTCTAGGTCTGACCTTGACATGTTAATGTACGGTAAATAATTACATTATTGCACTGAGCTAATCAATTTATTCTGTTGAAATACTCTCAGTACAGTTCAGTATGAATGTCATTGCAAGGAAAAAGGAAGAAAAATATTTTTCTAGACAAGGATTAAATGTAGAAATATAGTATTTGCAATATTAGCAAGCCAGTAGTTTGGAGGAGGCATATTCCCAATTGTTCAAAGTAACAAGTGATGTTAGAGTTTCCCACAGTGAAGTAAATGCTATCTGAATTACCCATATGTCATGCTTGATTTTTTCCCCATTAAAATAAGTGTGGAAATTTAGCTTACAGACATTCTAAATGTCACCTGGAAACAACAGTGCTGTGAGTGAGACAGAGGCAGAAAGGGCAGGTTAAGTACTTGGAGGAGGTAGCCAGAGGGTGAAGTCCTGTCAAACAAAGAAAACATCTGAATAAATTAATTTTAGATTTTTATTTCAAATTTTAAACTCTTTCTTCACCTAAGATTTTATTATTGCTACTAAGTAAGTCCAAGAGCTCTGAAAATAGCACACTTTGCAGATACCAACATTCTCTTCTGCTACAAATGCTTTTTGTGTAATTAGGCAACTTTTCCCACAGATGTCTGAGGGAATGACTTAGGATTAAAGTGAACCATGAGACCATAGAAAAGAGAGGGGAGAGTGAGACCCCATTTGTGTATAGCATCATTTACTGACTGCAACCTTCTGTTTATAAGTTCTGGGTTTTGTACTATGCTTCCAACCTGCTTTTACTGCTCAGTTGCTTTTTTTCTTACTTTGCTGTTTGCTAAGGAATACCGTGGAGAATGAATGAGTGTTTGGTTTTCATTTATACTAGGTAGGGACTCTCAGTCTCAACTTTCACCTTGAACTGGCTTGAAGTAGTGGAAGACACCAACAGGCTTTACAGGACTTACAGGCTCAAGTTCTGCTACGTCCACAGAATATTTAGGGGCTTGAGTGATCTTTAAAGTTTTGGAAGAAAAATCTTTCATTTTTCAACTAGAAACATGATGATCTAATTCAGGACTTCTTTAGCTATTAGAGGAAAAACAGATGTTCAGAGTGAACCTGTCTTCTGCTTTTTAGTTACACTCAATGCTATATATCCTTTGAATGATATAGTATAAGATACAGTTATGTTGGTTGTATTGCAGGACTGATACTATGTTGGCCTTGAAATTTATTTGCACAGATTGATCAAAAGTGGATGTCAGAAAATCATCTGTCAGTCACAGCTAGAGATGTCTTATAAAGGTTTTTTAAACCTTTCAGGTTGATGAGAACTTTACAGTTCTCTCTCACAAGTTGACCTGCTACATGGATCTTTCTGATATCACGGTTGGATTGCTGCAGCGCGCTTGATTGTGTGCTGCCAAAAAGGTTCATCTATCACCTGCAGCTAGAGCAGATTGCAGCTGAGTGAGTGTTTGCAGGTGTGGAACGGGAGATTCTGCTTCTCTTCGGCTTTGCTCTGTGAACTGAGTACCATGAGTTTAGTTTCTTTTGTTTCGGCATTGTGTCTACCTTTAAAATCTTCACTGCTAAAGCCTAAGGCTTCAAAAGTTTCCCCAGCTGTAGGGCCCAGTAAAGGGAGTTTTGCTCGTGAATCCACATAAGTTGTAGCTCTCCGTGGGAGCTTTTGTGGCTCCCTTAGCCGAGTTTATCTGCAAACACTGCCAGAGCACCCGGTGTGACTCTTCCGAAGCCTCCCTTCAGGAACCGAATCAGATCTGCCCCTCTACCAACCTTTCTGCAGGCTTTTGTTTGCAACACGTCTTGTCTTCTTATCTCTTATTATCACAACAAGTAGTTCCTTTAATACGTTTGACAAATATATTTTGAGGGTTGTTACAGGGAGAAAACCTGCTTGGTTTATGTAGTTTAAAACAAATAAGGAGAGAAGTGGTGTATTGATTTGTTAACGACACATAATCAACGAGGAATCGGCAAGCTATAATTCAGGTCCAATATTGGCAATACAACAGATAAACCACAATACCAGATGTTTACAAAATGTTAATAGGCATCTTTGTAAATACCTTCTATAACGAATCCCCCCAAAGCCTAATGCTCTCCACCATGTATTCCCAGTTCCCTGCACCCCTGCCCAGGCCGTGTGGGTTACCAGCACCCTTCCCTGTCAAGGGAGTGCCGGCTCCCACAGCTGCTCACCCGTCCCTCCCTGGGGAGATTTGGATGCTTGGGCTCTCTGCCTGCCCACATCACTCCCCACTATCACCCACCAGCCACGGACCGCTCCACCAGTTGTGTGGGCAGGAAAGTGTGGGTCCCTGTCGCACCACTAAATGGATGCAGGCTACTCGTGGTGTCCAAAGGGGTACAACATAATGCTGTTTTGTTAACTAAAAAATTTAACTTAAACCCCTTGATATCTGAGGAAGTATCCCGCTCTGAGGGACTCTGCTATACGAGCCTCAAGTCTCTGAGAAGCCTTACCGTGAACCACACCGTTCAGAGTCCTCAGTAACCCATCTCCTTTCTGTTATTACTGGGTAATCATTTTCACAACTGGTGTTGCCAATTTAAACCAGAAATTTCTGGAAGGACAGCCGTTAATAACCCCAGCTGAATACGTGCTTTGTGTTCTTGTTCCACTGAACTTAAAAATGCAAACTGAAATAGCCTTCACCGTAAGGCAAAATCTAAACATTGCCTTTACTTATTTCTGATTAATAGAACATAATTAGCTTGGGAAATTCTAATCTAAGCAAGATTTTCTATGAGCAAACAAGCTACGGTTTCTGGCAGTGTAAATGGGCGTAGCTCTGTTTTCTTTTAGAATGGGTTATTTATATCAGTAGGAAACAATTATATCAATTTACTTCAATCATATCCAATACACAGAAATTCAAAGAGTATTTAATTCATTAAGTTAAAAACTTGAAAAAAAATTTCTAGCGATTTATGGGCCAAATCCATCTCTGTTTTGAGAGGAATATACTTATAGCTGGCCATGTACCAAAAATAATAATCATTTACATATTATACCATAGGTGTAAGTTTACAATGAAGTGATGGTGTGGTAAGTATAACAAGTAACATAAGATGTATGATGAATATTTCTATGTTAGTATTTTCTAGTACTGGGAAGTATCTTTCTACTTAGATTTCTTGTACATACAGTCCTACTTCATCTCAGTGTGCAAACCAGATTCTGGTTATTCTCATGTTACTGTGATGGAGTTCACAGTTATTTACTACTTGCACTGGTATTTGAACATTTTATTTGATATACATTTTTAAATGTAAAAAAATATTTTCCTTACCCCTAAGTTTAGATTATGAGGGAAATCTATGACATCTTCACTGATTCATTGGAGACTGAATTTGACACCGTGGACTAAGTTCACAAGTGTTAAAAAAGAATTTGTAAGTCATGGATATAAACTGATATAACTTAAATATACTAGGAGATATCTGACGTGCAGAATTTAAACAGAAAAAAGAATCAGCAAATGGGTGCAAAATATGATTTGGGGAATCAAGATATATTCATATATATACAAGATATATATGATATCAAGGTATATTCATATATGTATAATTCTTCTCCCCTCTTACCTTATCATAACTGTCATATACTTTGTATATCCTGACCTTGATCTTCCTAGAAGCAAGCCAAGTGAGTTAAAACAAACTCATCATTTGCTAGGAGACAAATATTGGGGAGACTCTGTGTTTGAAACAGATCAGAGAGAGACCTTGTGCTAAATTTAGATGAGCTAAGGTTAAACCGTATTGATCAAACATTATGGCTTGAGAGAGTGATTCTGAAAAGGTTTCATATAATTAGTATTATATAAGCTCAGTAGCAAAGACTGTTAGGAACAAAGATATCAGAAGTAATACTAACAGCCTTTGCAAATGCTATGCAGATCTTTGATTTGCCTTTGCATGACTTTGCCCATCTCTGCAAAAGGATTCTCTGATGCTGACAAGAATATTATGGCATCCTTGTTAATTCTGAAACTGTTCTGGAAAAAATGCTTGCAAATAATCCTTGTCCATAATGCACCATCTCCACATGGTGTTACAGAAATAACAATAGTAATAAGACTGATGTGTAAGATCAGATGTGGATATTAGAGGAAAATTTTAAGATAAAAGATCAAAGAATAATTGCCAAATTAGAGTGTAAAAATTTCTGTATGGTATTTCTGTTAAGCTGTGCTATTTGAGGAACGTAAAACATGACTAACTACATCAGCAGGTGTGGTGTAGGTGTAGTACAATTATACATTGACATTTTTGCTGAAGACTATAAAGTATTATTTTGTACTCGCTACCAATCTAGACGTAGACCTGATTAAAAATAATTGAAGGATCAGTTCTCTATTGAAAAATGCTTTTTCCCTGCAATTGGAATGCTTAGCAGGAACGGATTGATTCTGAAGATAGTTTGGACAGACAAATGGACTTTAATCCAAAAAGGAATATTATATTAGTTTTAAGATTTCTAGTTTTGTCTTATGATAGTGTTCTTTGTTTTAATAACAAACATTTCTAAATTTATTACCAGTTGTGTTTTGTGTATATTTACTATTTGATATTAAGTTTTTCACAATAGTATGCAAGTAATATTCTGAATACTGTTAATTTTGTTAGACATATTTAATGATTTTCCAGAAGCAAAACATTTTAGATCATTGCTGTCTTTGAATTGGTCCTCATATTCAGTGTTAATACAGACTTACATTACCAACATAAGACATGTTTCTATGTTTCAGTCATTTTTGTTATTCTTGCTACAGTATCAGATTATTCCTGATTCCATATTTTGTCCAATCTAGTTTGTAATGTTTCTTTCTAGAAGCTTTTTGTGCTGGGGTGAGAAGACGACAATTCTATGTTCAAAGTATCTTACTGACAGGAGGCTCATCTTGATAATGTAGATATTTACTTAAGTACTTGCTGCCTGGGTCAAATATATTCGCACCAACATCTCATTACTCCCATTCAAATGCCTTCTGGTTGTTACATGAAAATACATAATACCTTATGTTGTCTTCTTTTGCAAAGCAGCACCAGAAAAGATTTTCCTAGCTAAAACTAACTTCCTATCTAAAATTAACATACTAACATCCTCTCCTGACTATTTTCCTATAACTAAAGGTAGTTATAACAGAATGTATGGAAGCACTTTCAGAGTTGTTTCAAAGGACCATAAACTGATACCAAAAATACCTCTAACTGGAGCCAAAAAGGGCAGACTCCAATCTTCTGTCATATATAGTGGTGAAAATGTTGAGTAACTCAATAAAGGAAAGGAATGTATTTATTTACTCCTAAGGAAGTAAGAGTAAAATATAATTTCAAAATGAATTCTTAGAAACAAAGGAATGTAGAAAAACTTTAATCCATATTTGAACATTTCCAAGTGATCAGGAAAAGGTTCACAGTCTTCAAAAGGCATAATATATGTAAGTTCCAAAGAGATTAATACATAATATGAAAAGATAGTCCTGTCTGACTCACAATAATGACTTACTGTGTTTCTTTCCATCTCTTCTGGCTTACTAAATACAAAAGAAAGTGATGGTTTGAAGAATATATGAAAGAAAAATCTTCAAAATACCCCCAAATTGGAAATGAAAACTTTTACTGCCAAATATTAATCTATCTGTAGATTCTGCAGCTCTTGACCTTATGTGCTATATCATAGAAATCGTCTTATAGATATGAATTGAAAGATAACTTTAAGTAAATGATCACAGGATGTTAACAGTGGTAATTATGCAACACAACTTATCGAGGATCTAGATATAATCAAGTGTTCTTTAAAATAAAGAATGATAACAAATATGAATTAAATGAATAAGGAATTCTCCATATTCATTTAATTTTCTATGTTCAGTTATTAAAGTAATCAACACCCAAAGAAATAACTCTCTAAGCCATGCTGCACCTGAATAGCTTATTTCAAGAAACCTTCCACATGGGTAATTTTTTTCCTATGTGTCGAAGAAGTAAAAATTAACTCTTGACTAAGAAAGAGTGTTATTTCTCAGCAGTTGTTTCAGAAATGGTTGAGAACCATACTTGACTCCGTAATAACAAAGAACATTTTGAACAAGAAAATTTCTTCTTTTCTTTTACATGAAATGAAAGAAAGCACATAAAGGTGACAGCTGCAGAACCAGCTTTGTCAAAGGGCAACAGAATAATGTTTCCAGTGTGAATAATGGCTCTCTTGACAGGACTGAGACCCTTTCTGACTTCCATACTCATGGTGCAGCCACTGTTATGAGATGCAGACACAGTTTAACAACTAACATGAATACTGGTGGTAGCATCAGTACAGAACAAGACAACAAAAGCTGTCTAAATTGGTGATAACTGGATTATTAGTTGTATAATGCACTGTGCTGTCATGGCTAGACTTACTGGTAACTGACTTTAGAGCAAAGTTGGTCATGTGTAAAACTATTTAGTGGTCACTACTAAAGTAACATACTTCCACAGAAGAGGAGCGATGGGTTACTGTCATACTGTGGACTGGTACAGATTTTTAAGCTAACCCAGTATGGTACAAGAGCATAGCTGAACAACCCTGGGTGGGTTGCTCCCTTTTTTCCTTTGCTGGAGGGACTACTTTCTGGAAATTCTCAGTGGAGTTTCAAGTGGCAGCTGTGGTGGTTGTGAATTCACCACAGTCATTCACTTTACTCTAGGTTATTTTGTATGCAGAAATAACCTTTGTATTAGTAATGCTGGTGGCTACCTGAATGACAGCAAAGATGCCAGTAGAGTAGGTAATGTACAGTTGCATTCCCTGTTAAACACTAAGAAAAAACATCTGAGGGAGAGGAACAGGAGAGAGAATACAGTGAAGAGGGAAGGCGGAACATGAAAGGGTCTGTATCACAGAAAGTGTTGTGTTTTGCTTGAGAGGCTTTAGTATCTATATGGTAGTTTTAATTTGCAATCCATAAGTAGGTTCTGGTACAAGAGATAATTCAAGCATAGAGCAGAGATGGGAACAGAAATCTCTTTGTGTAAGAACTCTCATAAAATCTTAACCTGGACAAAAGGCTTATTAGCAAGGTTTTCCAGTAACTTTTCAGATACCAGCTACCATGTAGGAATCATACGACCTGCAATGAGTATTGTGTATTGGTTTGATCACAGACCAATAGGATCTTCTGCAAGAGCAGCTTGATGTGCCAGTGAAATTACGTGCTGTGTGATGATGTGCCAGAAATAGTTTGATCTGGGACAAGATGATGTTACTGGAACATGGTTGCCAATATCTCGATAGTATACCTATTTGATAAAAATAGAATGGAAGGAAAAACAAAAGTGTAGTTGTGGGTTGGTATTGCTATAGTGTCCTGTTAATATCCAAATAATGAACAAAGACAAAACATACAAACAGCTGTTTTGGATAATGGCATGTACCTGTTGGACACAGGGTCTATTGTTGAGTTAAACAATGTGTGGGACTGGATTGATGGAAGGCACAGATTGAGGGAGACTATAAGTGGATTCAGCACAGCCAAAGATGAGTCAAAGATGAGTCTTCTGGAGTGAGTGATCTGGTACACTTTGACCAAAGGGCCAATGCAGTGTAGGCCTATATTAGGTTATCAAACAGGGCCAAAACACAAGCGCGTGTGCACTTGGTCTGCTAGCATCCTTGTTAGCATGTTCTCTGGCATGTATTTTGCCTGTGCCAGCTAGCAGCATCCCAGAAAACATTCAGCCGTGGTCTGGGTTACCGCAGACCAGTTATTATTTCCAGTGGTTATGTTCCTGGCTCAGGTGTGACCACTCTGTTTTGCAGAGGAAGAAAGTTTAGGTGTTTGGACCTGAGTCTTGCTGGGCCAAGTGGCCTCTGGGCCAGATAGTAGTCTTCCAAATCCTGTTCTTTATCACAATCCCTAACCGAGCTGCCAGATTTTTATATTTTCACAGCCATGGAATGGATGAAAGAGTGGTACTCACACCCAAGATATAATTTATTCTGAGAGTATATATATATCTATGAGAGTTTTAAATAGTAGCCTGCTGTTTGGTGTCTATGCCTTCCTTTAACATCTGTCAGTCAATGAATGGAGACTTGACCACTGGGGAATTAATTTTCTTTCTTGACATATATTTATTGTGGCTCTACCCTACACACTCAGGACCATTCTTCTAAAAGAAGTTTGGGCTTGTGAAAGGTAATTGAAAGGCAAAGGAGAAAAATCTTTTTTATACTTAGGGATGACTCTGAATCAAAATCTCAAATCCAAACACCTTTAAACTCTTCAGACTGATAACATGCATTCTTTTCAGAGGACATTTCTACAGAAGACATTGTCTTGTTCTTTGGAATGTCTCTTTAAAAAACACTTTTCCTAAACAAATATTATAACACACTTGTTTTTGTTGGCACACTATTTCGAAAAGCTTCTTGTCTAGTAATTAATGATTCTATTTAATGAAGAAAAATTAAAAAATTAAAGCATTCTCTTCTCCAGTAGTCATTTCTCCTGCCTGTGCTCTCATAGCTTATAGTAAGTGTTTACTCTTTTAAAAACTGACAGTTCAAATCTAGCACAAACCCAAGTGGCACTAACAAGCAAATTGTTTCCATTTCTGAAACGTATTGTAGTAATTGCTACTGACTCCAGAGACATTCCCTAGGCAAGAGCAGTAATGATAATTTGGTAACTTTCTTTTAAGTATACTTCGTTTACAACAGCTAGCAGATATTTCTGCCTTCAGGGCTGAGGAGAGGTTTATGGACTGCAGTAATAGCTTCTCACTTTTAATTTTTTAAAAGAGGTTGCTTTAGTAGTGAGCAAATAGCCCTATGTTTTCCACATGTTATTTCTTAATCATTAACATTAGTATCTTTTTTTTTTCAATCCCGATCCTTTATGAAGGTCCCAAAAATACACATGACAAAAACATTGTCAAAATTTCCAGAGAGTATTAATTAAGTTTCATACTAGAAAAATCATAGAACCATTTAGGTTGGAAAAGACCTTTAAGATCATTGAGTCCAACCGTTAACCTAAGATTGCCAAGTCCACTACTAACCCATGTCCCTAAGCACCACATCTACACGTCTTTTAAATCCCTCCAGGGATGGTGACTCAACCACTTCCCTGGGCAGCCTGTTCCAATGCTTGACAACCCCTTCAGTAAAAAAATTTTTCCTAATATCCAGTCTAAACCTCCCCTGGCACAACCTGAGCCCATTTCCTTTCATCCTGTCTCCAGCCACCTGACAGAAGAGACCAGCACCCACCTCACTACACCCTCCTTTCAGGTAGTTGTAGAGAGCGATAAGGTCTCCCCTCAGCCTCCTTTTCTCCAGACGAAACAGCCCCAGCTCCCTCAGCTGCTCCTCATCAGACTTGTGCTCCAGGCCCCTCACCAACTTGGTTGTCCTTCTCTGGACACGCTCCAGCACCTCCATGTCTTTCCTGTAGTGAGGGGCCCAAAACTGAACACAGGACTCGAGATGTGGCCTCACCAGTGCCCAGTACAGGGGGATGATCACCTCCCTGCTCCTGCTGGCCACACTATTTCTGATACAGGCCAGGATGCCGTTGGCCTTCTTGGCCACCTGGGCACACTGCTGGCTCATCTTCAGCCAGCTGTCAAGCAGCACCCCCAACAGGGACAGCTTTATTTCTCTCAGGAGGTCTGTGCTTGATCATGTCCCAGTTGTTGATGATGACAACTTGTTACCTTATTGTTCACTGCCCAGACTGGAGCATCAGAGAGTCATGTCTGGGGAGCAAGACTAAGTTTTAAAAAGCAATGTAGAGCAAAAGACAATCCCTGCATTAGTTTATAAATCAATGCTAGTACCAGTAAGCAGTTAACTGATGCTTTTACTCTCCTTTTTTGTTTTGTTTTAAGAACTCAAACGTCTTTAACAGATTGGACTTCTTTAGGACCCTAGTTTAGGTTAGTGATAAAAAAAAAAAAAGATTGAATTGACAAAGGATCTTAGCATAAGGGGTAAACCTGTTCATAAATGTTCATAAAGAAAATGTGAATTTGAAACCTGGCTTTTAATTTATACCTAAATAATTTTCAAATTAAAAAAACCCAATTGCATATTACAGTTACACAATATATTCTATGTTCCTCTGCTTTTTGGAAATCTGACCCTGGATCATCTTTCCTTTCCACAGGAGTCTTTGTTGACACAGCAGATGAAATGCTTGCAGCTGTCAGTTACCCATCCTTGCTACAGTGTCCAGTGATTACTTAAAACCAGCTACAAGTAAATGTATCAAACTTTCTTGTGAGGGCTAAGACCTTGAGTTCTTTTTTCCTATACCCATGTGCTAATACAGCAAATTAGAAATATTTCTGTAAATAGTGTAAATTAATACAAAGAAATAAAACTGAAGAAAAATGAGAACAGTAATATGAAACCTAGGATAGAATATGATCTGTTTGTTTTATCAAAACTATTACAGCATGAATTTTGACACTGATTTATAAGAACCAAACCATGTGTTGGCAGTCTACAGTACAAGAATTATTAATAAAAACAGTGTACAGAGAAATCTAAAAAAAAAAAAAAAAATTAAAAGACAAGTGTAGGTGGCTCACAAATGGGTGAAATGTTTAAATTAATAGACCAATTTAATTGTTAAGCATCATTTGCTCATTTCTTCTTTTCTCGTAATGCATATAAAGCAGAGACCACTTTTCAGCCTGTTGTGTTTACTTGTGTTCTATACTTAAATAAATAAACCCCATGGGTTCTCAGTTCAGTAGATATTCTGCAAGAATATTTTGGGCATCCCAGTGTTTTCTGCTGGCAGTACTGATTATTTCTTGAAATTGGAGCAAGTATAGCAGGGATGCCTACCTCCTGCAGTCCTTTATGTAAAGCAAGTACTGGAAAAATAATCCTTTCAAGGAAAGTGCATATAAATTGACATTTCATATTTTCATGTTTGAACCCCAGCATTTCTTGGGTTGTTTTGCCTTTTTCGCATTCTTGTTAGTTTAGTACATCAAGGGCACAGAGACTGGCGTGGCAACTGAGGAAGTTATTAATGCCAAGAAAACTACCAACCCATTTCTCAATGAAGTTTGTACCCTATGTTCATTTAAGACTTAGAGGTAATTGAAGGTAACCTTTGAGCTTTTTAATCACATATTACCTAGCATTTTCAGAACTATTTAGAAAGACTTAGACTTTAGAAAGACCTCTTATTAAATATTTTAATTCTAGACAGGACCTTTATTAAAATTGTCTCCTTCTCTTTTTAAACTGAAGTAAAAGGGATGTAATGCAGAATTTTTGAAACAGATCACAGAGAAAATTATACTACTATAAACTTACTAGAAGCAAGTGTATTGTTTTAATCCCTTTATTGCCTATTACCTGTTTTTTCAACCACAGTCTCTCATTCTCCCTTCTAGTTCTTGAATAAGATATCCAAATAGTAGCCTCTTATTCACAGTTACTTCCTGGCAACTGGTGTAATTTCTGTGGGAGAATATCACAGAATAAATCAATTTTCTACTTTCCTTCTTGTACTTCAGTACCTCAGAGAATTACCCAATTGCTCCTCCTGTTGAGTGGAAATCCTGAAATGGGCTGTTTGTGTTGCAGTCAAGATTATTCTTGGTAAAAACAGCAGTCTTCAAACTTAGCACAGTGGGATCAGCAGCACCTCATTTTCAGAAAAGTTTAGATATAATAATAATATAAGGAAGTTGCTCATATATTTAACAACTGAAAGAAAAACTCTGGCTGACTTGAAACTGAATTCTGGAAATTAAATGGTTCTACTCTATGAATAAACTATAGGACTGGATATCTGTTGTTGATGATGACTGCATGACGTGAGGATATGTTTTCAACTTGTTTCCTCTCAGTCTCTATTGGTTTTGTACACATGTAGGTCCACCAAAGTGAAACCAGTGTATCTTCTGACTGATCTTTTACTGGGAATAATCAGCACAGATTTATGAAGGGAAGTCATGCCTGACCAACCTGATAGCCTTCAGAGATGAGATGACTGGTGTGGTGAATGAAGGGAGAGCAGCGGATGAAGTTTATGCTGACTTTAGTGAGCCTTTTGACACTGACTCCAGTAACAGCCTCATTGATAAACTGATGAAGTATGGGCTGGAAAAATGGACAGTGTGATGGACTGAAAACTGATTGAACTGCCAGGTTCACAGGGTTGTGATCATTTGCACAAAGTCCAGCCGGAGACCAGTACTCCAGAGGTCGATACTCGGGTCAGTACTGTTTGACATCTATGTAAATGACCCCAGATGTATAAACTCTCATTATAGTCAATGCAAAACTTGTTCATAGTGCTCATGGACCCTACAATACCCTACAATCACTGTACCTGCTGGCTAATAACCTGTGTCCACTCCCTAGGTTTTACTGAATGTTTACCTAGATGTCCATTACCTATGATGGGAGCTTAGACAGCAAGCTCATCTAGAGGTAAGGGGTTGCCTGGACGTATCTTAATCTTGAGCTGAATCCCATCCATGGACAACATACCTCAGAAGCTATAATTTTATATTAACAAAAAATTAAAATAAAATCAGGATTCAATTGTTGTGATCTCTGCTCCCTGAGATGGAATTATTCAAAAGTCATTTGCTTTGTATTTGATAATCTATTCATGACAGAATTGTACATTGATGTTTGTAGGTCATGTTAATGTTATGGCTGTGAATAGCAGCTGTGTCTCTTTCAATTCTTGACATACAGAATTGGGGTTCCTTCAGGGCTGCTTTACAGCTGTGGATTTATCTAAACTCTGTGAGGCCTCATTTTGGTGGTGGCAGTTCATGCCTTGCTTGCTTGCCCTACTCTTCATTCCTCTGTGCAGTCCTTTCCTCATTACTGTCAGTGAATTCTGGTCTCTCCCTAACTTAATTATTTTTCTTTTTTTTTTTTTTCCTAGGCTGGAAAATGACTTGTTCATGCCTTCTTCTTCACCATGGGTTTATTATGTCTTCTTCTGTATAGGTGTTAGAGCATAAATGCCTTTAACACATCTAGTCCCACATCATGTTGTATTTTTACTCTGTTCTGTCTCAGGATGCACCCCTATGGTATTCACTGTTACTTCAAATTTTACCTGTGTCAGAATCATCCACATTCCTTGAGCACTATTCTGGATTTCCTTATATTCATCTCCGGTGTGTTTCATTTGACATTTTTGTCCAGGAAGATTACCGTGTGTTATCCCTGGTATTTTTTCTCAATGCCTGTTGTATGAGAAGTTATTTAGCACAGGCTCCTGAAAAAAAAAAAAAAAAAAGTGCAAAACTGTCAGTTTAAAACCTTCTGTTGTTCATTTGGACTTGCATACCGTGGGTGGCACTTGGGGGCTGGTTTGTTGCTGCCTAAAAAAAGATGTGCCTTTTACAAATGAGAACACTGCTATATGACAAGACACTGAAAGATTCAAATGAAGATTGAGTACTTGTATTTTTATCATGAAACGTCTACATGATATCAGCAGCAGTCAAGCTGTCTTGCTGGGCTGACCTTATTCAGTTTACCTCAGAGTGAAACTGCAATTCCTTGCCCCTCCCGAGGCTTCCATGTTGGTAAAAGTAATGTGTGTTAAGAAATTTGCAGTGAAAAATTCTTACACTTATTTTTTAAGTAGTGAAGACTAATCCTTGGTGTTCAGCTGGGAGAGACTGGAATGATGACATGGATGTTGTCTGACTTTCAGAACCTGCAGCCTCTGACAGTCAAAAATGAGGGAATACCCACAGCCTGGTTTGTTCAGAACCCTGAAAGGGGCAATGCATCCCTGGTGCAAAGCCTGCTTTTCCTCTCCCTCCCTTTTCCCCAGACATACTGGTTTACTGGTGAGAGTATTCCGTCAGTGCTACTAAAGGCTGTGTGGGAATTCTTTGGAGAAGGTTGTGCCTCAAACTGTTTTTTCTCCCCTGTACCTTGGGAAGGTCAGAACACCTCTGGAGATTACTAGTGGTCTTTTGTTTCTAACTCAGCTTTGCAGCTCTACCTTACAAAGTCATTGTAGACACTGAAACATGGTGAAGTTTTCTAACTTTTTTCTAACAAAGTTTAGAGGAGCTGTGGCAGGTGGAGGGACCCCCCAGAAGCTAATCACTGCTGATGGAGTACCCCGACCTGGCACTCCCAGCACCATCCCTGGGGAGCGATCAGCCCTGGGCCTCGTGGGAAACCCACCGAGACAAGTCAGCCCAAGAAACTGCCTCCACTGAATGCCTTGCAGACTAAAAGGGGTTGCTGCCTACAGGGTACAGGAACAGAACTTTGGGATTGTGTAAAACTCATTATCAGATGTTTTAAAGGGACTTTTGGGGCTGTGTGACACTCATCATGGAATGTTTAGTGAGTGGAAAAAAGCCAGGGAAAGGGAGGGGCTCGGCTGTATTGGGGAGGAACAAGTGTTGGAAAATAAAGGAGAAGGGGTAAAAGGGGCCAGCTGAGTATAAACAGGGGCTAGCCAGTACACTTGTCTGGCTGAACCCCGTGCTTGATCAGCGCAAGCTATCCTGTCTTCTTACTAATCCCAGCTATCTCTTTTGTGGGTATATGTGGATGCTATGGAAGTTCAACCTGGACTGGTTGGTGATAAACGAAGAGATCTGATTACCAGCAACTGGAGTGGAACCACAAGCCTCAGAGGCTCGAGGTCCTGAGGCTGCAGCAAGTCGGGAGGACCTACGTCTTGGAGACAGCTACTGGGTAGTCAGAGTGTCTAAGACCAGCTTCTGGCGAAAGCCCTCGTGTGTGTATGTTCCACTGGCCGATTTTGATCCTCATCAGCCAGAGAGGAGGACCAGGGCCGGGCCGTTCAGACTGTTTGTGTTTGCGCGTGTGTTCTTTTTGTTTAGATGGCTGCCATAAAGACCCTGTTGTCTGTCCGTGTTGGTCCGTGCAGCCGGCCATGAGGTTAAAGCGTGTTTGTGCATCCAAGTGCAGGTGTACGTGTTGGGCTTAGCCTTGACGCTGCCTGGAGCTGGGGGCAGAGCACTGCCCCAGCCCCACAGCTACATGGCTGGGTTGGGAGTACTGGTCCTGCCGGCCTCTGGGTTGGGCAATCTCTAATCACGGACACTAACAAATTAGTGTGTGTCAGCCAAGTATGATCTGCTTGTAATCCACAGCCCCGGGAGAGTAAAAAAGACTCACAGTTCCCACTGAATGTAGTTTAAGCAAATGCATTTCACTCACATTTCAGTTTTTTAGTCTATAATTTATTTTCTTTAAGATGGTCTCTACAGTTACTTGAAATAAAATATGATTTACTTTTGTTGGGCACAATTCTGGTCATGATGCTAAACAGGAGTAATCCCATGATCCACAACAAAGATGAAAGGAAATAGATACACAGAAAACATGAATTTTTTTTTTTTTTAGAAAGGTGCAAGTCACTTCTCACAAGCCCATAGTAGATATAAATCTGTTAAATGTCTAGAAGTTTATTGTTGTCTTTTATAAAATTGTCCTGGTTTCAGCTGGGATGTAGTTAACTGTCTTCCCAGTAGCTGGTACAGTGCTATGTTTTGAGTTCAGTATATGAAGAATGTTGATAACACTGATGTTTTCAGTTGTTGCTCAGTAGTGTTTAGACTATAGTCAAGGATTTTTTCAGCTTCTCATGCCCAGCCAGGGCACCTGACCCAAACTGGCCAACGGTGTATTCCATACCATGGGACGTCCCGTCTAGTTTAGGAACTGGGAAGTGGGGGGCAGGGATTCGCCGCTCAGGCACTGGCTGGGTGTCGGTCGGCGGGTGGTGAGCAATTGCCCTGCGCATCATTTGTACATTCCAGTCCTTTTATTACTACTGCTGTCATTTTATTAGTGTTATCATTATTAGTTTCTTCTTTTCTGTTCTATTAAACCGTTCTTATCTCAACCCACGAGTTTTACTTCTTCTCCCGATTTTCCCCCCCATCCCACTGGGTGGGGGGGGGAAGTGAGTGAGCAGCTGCGTGGTGCTTAGTTGCTGGCTGGGGTTAAACCACGACAAAAATGTAAATAAAGTTTGGAGCATTCCTTCTTAGCTTTTTCTTTTTCTTTCTGTGTTGAGCTCATAGGGTCTGGAGGTCATGTTACCAGTGTGTTTTTAAGCTGCACACAATTACCCTCAACCCTGTAAAGCATTGCACAGCAGGAGAGTATTTATGACCTGTCAAAATGAAAGCCACTGTCTTATGCAGCCCAACAGGAGTCCAAGTATAATGCAGCGGTTATGAAGAATATGGAGGTACAACGTAGGGATAACATACTTAAACATCACATTACTACACCTTTGAACATAACTTTTTCCAATCCATATTTTCCACTCAGAAGTAAAGCTGCATGTGTCCTCGGCAGGTTGCTGAAGTAGAAATTCTATTTATCTACTACCTATTATTTTCTTAGCAAAATTATCATCCTACATCCCATTATTTGGAGGGATTATTAACCTTAACTACTGAGATCCAAGGGCACTTCACAAAGTATTGCTCACTTAGTCCTCATGGTGTGTCCAACAATTTGTTTTAATTTTATTTTTTTTAAAGAACAACCTATCACATAGTTTTACATTAACTTCAAAGTAAGTCTTCATGCAACAAAAGTTGTTCAGATTATATATATAATGAAATGGATATACATTCACACCATGTGAAAATAGGAAAGCCATTAAAGTGATGCAGCATATCAGAAAAAGATATTTTGCTCAATAGCATAGCCCTTTCACAATATGGCAAACAATTGTTGGTATGATAAATGCAGAATTTTAGTGTCATTCTAAAAACACTTTTCCACCAACAATATTACTTTCATTCCTCCAATAAGAAATGTGAAGGAGATTAAAAAAAAAATTATAAAAATAAAGCAGAATATAGTAAAGTGTGTTCTCAGTTTC
The DNA here is from genome assembly GCF_947461875.1 of Haliaeetus albicilla. NCBI lineage: Eukaryota > Metazoa > Chordata > Aves > Accipitriformes > Accipitridae > Haliaeetus > Haliaeetus albicilla. The sequence goes on along the minus strand of NC_091496.1, from coordinate 35,879,613 downwards.
TTTTCCCTCATTTTGATACTATCTTGCTGATGTCTTTCTGTTTATAATCTTGCAGATTTTCAGAAGTGATTTCTTGGTTCTACTTTTTGGGTGGTTCATATGAAAAACCTTTCATGAAGCTCTTATTTCCCCCTCTTCCTCCCCCCCGAATTTAATGAAGATCTATCCTTTAAAAATTTGTCATTTTAAAATTGTAAACCTCAAATTATGACATACTTTTAAAGTGTCAGAATGTGTAAATTTTTCAGATTAGTGATATCATAGAAACTTGTTTTTATGAGTATTTCTTTATGCATTTGTCTGAAATCCATCATGCCCATGATTAGTGTCATGACTTTAGCATCAGAATGCATTGCATACTGATAATTTATCCAAGCTGTCAATGGTTTACAGCCAATCAAGTAAATATCCTACAATGCTGAACACTCTCTTTAATTTACGAGGAGATAGAATATCTGTTAATGATTTTGTCTCAGCAGACTAACAACTTTGGATCAATGTCAGCTGTCACTTGATTAATTACATACATAAGGCAGCTGATCACAGAAATTTTCCACCTTTTCTCTTCAGTATTTGTATTTGTTCTTCACAATTAGTCATAATCACTCAACAGCTGCATATGATGAAGTCAGCCAAACAAACAGGGTGTTAAATACCGGGCAGAATAAATCAAATTTTTTTTAGTGTTGCGTATAAAAGAAAGATAGCAATGACATTGCTATTTTTGAAATTAAGTTTTTTATCACTTTGTTAACTTGGGAGAGGTACTATTTCTTCTTTAAAATGCAATTACATTATTTTTGTTAATACTTAATGATGTTGATCCTTTCCTCTTATCACTACCTGGTTAAAAGCCTTTTCTCATCTTTTTCTTAATTATATCTGACTTAATTTAGCAATGTAGGATTCAGCAATGCTTTTTTTTTTCCCCAATATAGGTATTACGCTTAAAAACTGTGTTAAATGCTTAGCGACAAACCCCAGCATTTGCTCTGTTACTGCAAAATTGATTAGCATTTTGCAGGTCACTCTGATCTGCCATAAGTAGCATTATTCTGTGATTCTTTAAGGGCACTGTGTGTTTACTGCTGATCAGGGAAGTTGTAAAGAGTAAGAAGAAAAACTGTGGATGAAGACAGCACAAACTTGGCGGCTGGTGTGGTGCAGCACTGCAGGGCTCGAGCACCTGTCCTCTGTCTGTAGAGTTCACCTCTCCTGGGATAGCATGGTTCCTCAGCCCATGTTCTCAGCATCTGCTCAGAAATACCTAGTGCTCCTAGCTGTTCCTTCTAAATTTTTTTTAAAATTTTTTTTTTTTAGGTAAAGCAGTGGTTTCCTGAATGCCTGACCAAGTTGTGCTTCACCAGAAAAGCAGGCTGCTACATTGAAAACCTAGACGAATTTGAGGTAAAAGTAGGAAAAGGACTGAATTGTGAGAAGGTATTTTTCTCTAAAACATTTTCCTGGTTGACAATACCTGCTTTCAAATATTTGAATCAGCTAGCTGGTTTCTATGGCTCTGTAAATCTATTATATCTAATGAGCTATCATATATCTATGTTAGATATATGAAACACTCATTTAACCAGTCCAGCTCTTAGTGGCCACACATGACCTGCTGGGTGGCAGCTCTCTTTTGGCGGAGACCAGGTATAACTGCTGGTAGTTCAGTCCCTTCTGGCTTTCACTTAAGAAGTGAAATGTGTTACTCCCTAAATAGGATGGATCAGCATCCTAGACACGCATCCTATATATGCATCCGTATGCATCCTTGAAGTTATCCAGCTGGTAACTGTAGGAGGAACTCTTAGTGGTTGATCCAAGACAATCATAAGCCCTATCCAGGTGCTTTCTTTCCATTCCTAGATGTCACGGAACTATCTATCTGCTGCTGAAAGTCTCCTACAGACCTGTTGTACCGTCCTGCCTTTCTCTGTGATTATGGCAACCCTCACTACATTCGGCCAGGATGCCAACAGAGGACAGAATGTCTCAGTATGAAGATGTAGATGACTGCAGGTAATCTGACCTTAACAAACAGATACAAAACCTGTCTATATCACCTGTCTTATTATCAGAATGCTTTGCAAAAATAGGGCAGCTGCCACACACGTATGTATAAAATACATACAACTCAGTCATGCATTTTGTCTTATATTCTATGAAGAACAAGAAAGCGGGAGATTTCTGTTGTGGTTATTGTTGCTAGATACAAGGCAGCATTATAATACCATGGTGTGGAAATAATCAAAATAGTTCAGACTGAAATATTGCAAGTTTGTTTTTTGCTTGTTAGCTTGTTTGTTTGTTTGTTTGTTTTCTTCACTGTGGACACCAGGGTAAAGAGTTGAAGTTTGCACTAGGGTAACAGAGCTGGCTGAGGGGAAAAACCTTTTTCTGGGGGTTGTTGAACATGAGGAATTCTGGACTAGAGCATCAGAAGTTGTTAATGTTTCAACAAAAAAGCAGACTACATCTTCAACTATTTACAACAAAGAAGAAACACATCTGAGAAAACAGGATGGAAAGACATCTTCAAATTGGGATGATAGAGAGCTGTTCTGCTTCCCTATTTATTCTTTCTCACAGTGCAAGACAAAACTCAGCCTAATTGTGCTGAAAGTAAAATTAAAAGGCAGATAAAGAAAGGATTAAAAGCTAATAATTTTACACTTAATATTCAGTCAAGCGACAAAAATCACTGTTAAGGGCTTATGGAGGGTCAAGACCTCAGGAGTCAAAAGAAATCAGGTATTTTTATAAATAAGGTTATTTATGGTAGTTGCACTAGTTATGATAAAAAAATACTTGAAGCAGGCGAACTTCATGGTTTCTGTCAAGAGTTGAGCTACCCACTGCACAGGTTTCAGGACCACAGAGTTTTAAAACCTTTGCCATTGTGGGAGTTTTGTGCTCATACTGACTGCCTGGCTGAGCTGGGAGCACCATTGCTCTGACGCGGTATGTCATGATTTGCGCAAGTTTTGCACTGCCATAACGTAGTGAGGATGAGCAGTGGTTGTGGTATGGGAGGGAGGTACAAGTTGTGTATTTCAGGGCAGTTAAACAGAGTGGCACACATACAACAGCTCTCTGAATAGCAGGCAGCTAATGCCCGCTTTTGTGTTTTCAACCAGAAATTAATCATCTGCCATTTGGACTAAAACAGGTTAGTGTTTGTAGTCGATTTTTTTTTTTAACCTTTCTGGAACTGCTACAATTGCTTTAAGGGATTTTAATAACTGAGCTTACAAACTACATTAAAATGAGTAGTCATGCATTTCAGTTATAAATTAGTGACCCTACTATTTTTTGTTGCTAGCATATACTTCCATATTATTTTATCACTGTTTATTATGGCTTTACTCCCAAATTTTTTTTCCTTGAATTTAGATTTTTTTCCTTTGACTTCCTTTCTTTTCAGACTTTCCCTTTTATATTTTTAAAGCAAATAGTATTGAAATCCTTTGAACCCCTTGCATACTCATATAAGCCTCTTATAGCACCATGGAAAAGGTATGTATTTCTGCAATATATTTGCTTTTGAAAATTACAGTGTTGCTACAAACACTATGATAAACATTTTGAAAGCTTTTTCTAACTCTGCTATTCCTTCTTCCTGGCTGGATCGTTTTATGAACAGACAACACTGGTATGAAAACTAAAGCTCTCAAATCAAATTTTTGTAGCACAGATTTGTACATGCTCTTTAAAATTTTATTTCTTGCAATGTAAACTGAAGCTTTAAATATTAATGTGATTTTAATATTGCACAGAAAAACACAGAAGGTTGAGACTTTCTTATATCTTAATATAATTCCTACAAAGTAAGAAACAGTTATGTATTATCAAGACTTGATTTACCTAGTGGCACGTCAATGAAAAATAACAAATCTGAACGCAGTGCCATGAAGAATGTTGAGTTACTCTTTCATTATTCACTCCAATCTCATAACTTCAGTGGCATACAAGGCATGAAATGCATTGTCAAAAATATATAGTTCAGAATGCAGTACCATTAAATATTTTATCCAATTGGCAACGGTGCTGTAAAAAGACTGAATGTTAAGAAACTGAGCCCTGTTCTTAAAAAAAAAAAAAAAAAAAAAAAAAGAAAACAAAAAAAAGACGTCTCACTGTGCTTTCCAGCTCTGTTTCTACAGATAAAAGTTTTCTGTCGGCAATTTCTTTTTAAGTAAAGTGAAGCAAGTCTCTCTCACTCTCTTTTTTTGGTGAGTATACTGGAGAAAGTCTCTACTTCTGTAGAGATGCTGCTGAAGTCCCTAAAACATGAAAGGGAACTCTTCACTCTGACTACTGGCATGTGGATTTAACCTCTAGTTAACAATTGTTTTCTTATAAGGTAAAGTTAGAATATTTTCTTAGATTGATAGACAGTAAGGAAATTCTGAGTTACAAAATGTGATATTTAGATGATGCAAGGAAGAGATTATGTACCATAATTAATAGTTCAGGATTTCCTTATTTCCTCAGCTCTTACTAAATCAACATGACTCTATTCTACTCCAGTTTCTTACTATCTATCTTCTCTGCCTCTTTATTTTGTTTTGCTTATGGCAGTTGGGACATGTAATGAAGTTCTTGGCCTTCTTTAACTAACAGCCCAGTATTTTCTCTGGATGATCTCTCCTACCCTATTCTATACCACTGACACTTGTGTGCATTATGGCCACCAGCACATTTCAGAAGATTGTCCAAAAGCCTTTTAAAGTCTACATTGCATCCAGTACAGACAGAGGATGAGAGAATACTCCCTGTTCACACGAACAAATAACTAGATTCCTATAAATCTGTAGTCAAGATTTTTGTAGGTTGTGTGTTAAAGGGATTTTTAAGAAGGGACTTAAAGGATAGTACTGAGATGACTTTACATAAGTTTAAGGAGAACTTTTCCTAAGCGTGAAGGATCGTGTGGGAAAAAGGATTTTGCCTGGAAATCTGGCAAGTCAGTCCTGTAGGAAGCTATGTAGAATGTCGAACCTTGACTCCTCTACCCAGCCAAGCTTACATTACTATGAGTGTGAATTTATGCAACTTTGTATAACTTTATAATGTGAACACATATAATCTTTCAACTTGTGTGTGGAAAAGAGTCCCTAACTTGCTTAACCACTCATATAACTTAAAGTGTAGCCAGTTAGTGACTATGGGCAGGGGAAACAAACTGTGTTCAGTTAGATAGCTAGTCATGTATGAAGTGTATGCATGTGATATATAAAGGACAGATAAAAGTTGCCAGCATGCGCAGTCTGGTGTAGGGTTCAATTATATGGAACTTAGTTATCAGGCTTGAAAGTAGCTTGTGGTCACAAGAGCGTTCCAGATGCCTTTAGAAGGCTTTGAACAGACTAAACAAGAAGATAGAAAAAGAAAGATCCCAGTTAGAAAAACACAGGTGCACATTCCACGATAAAGGGAACTTGGCACAAACAACCTCAATTCAGGGGCTTATCTCGACCAATTGGACTAAGACAAGTCTTGCATGCTCTAACTAACACAGCCAATTATGTCCTGTGTTTATGCGCGTGTACAGAGTGAGTATAACTAACTTTATCTTATGTTTATGCGCGTGGACAGTATCGATGTAACCAATCACCACTTATGTTTGTGCGCGTGGACACCAAATGCTTGCATGCAGCAGCCAATCAAAGCTTCTAAACAACTTAGAGAATTGTATAAGAATGATCAGCTAGGCTCAATAAACTGGTGACTTTAATCATCATATTGGTGTTCTATCATCCGGGCCCCGCAGGGAATAATCCCTAAACCCTACAGTCTGGGGTGTCTTACCTGACCAGCTGAGGATCCAAACTCATTGCTGCAGTTGTGCATGTAATAAAACTGCAACATCGTGGAACATGGAGTGAGAGGTCTCCTCATTACTAGTTAGATGCTATCTCTTCATAGCTTTGAAAATAAAGGCTAGCATCCCAAACCCATGATTTCTTTCACTATTCTCATTTACTGAGTTTTTGCTTCCCAACAGCTAGCTGTGATGTAACTTTCAGTGAGTTTGAATTAGCGCACATTATAGATGATGAGCAAGTGGATTATAGGGTTTTTGGGGCAGGATGTATCTGACCAAATTTTCATGAAACTAAGGGTGACTTTGTCAACAGCTTGCCTTGGTGGCAGGTATAATTTGTGTTGGGCAATGATTCTCTAGGTGGTATATTGTTCTATCTGCATTACTCTCTTAATAAACCATGTGTTGCTCTTTCTGGGCTCAGGAGCTCTTAATTAGTACTAAGGGAAAGAACTTTAATTCAAAATTATTGTAAAGCTTTTTGCTTGTAAAACATTTTTGCCAGGTCAGAAGTGTGCAAGGGAGATTATAGGAAGCTGGCATTTGTATTGTTTATAGAGGGATGAAAACTAGTTTTAAACAAATATCACTCCAGCCTCTGTGCACGAATCTATTGCCTATGCAGACATATTAGGTACATGGGGCAAGGATTTCATTTCACTACATCAGAAGCAATGAATTCCTACCTTGTCATTGCAATTTTTCACACATTTTCAGGTTTCTCTGTTTTCAATATGCGAGTAAACTCATCTCTTCAACCTACTGTCACTGGCTGCAAAAGATAGCAACAAACCTCAGCTGAGATTCACACCTAATGAAAACATAAAAGGTAAGAGTTAATAGCCACAGCCATTCAAATGGGTCCTTTACCCATGGGCTTTGCATGTTTTGGAACAAGCTGAGACAATGACACGATATTGCTTTTACCTCCTTTGTCGTCAATCTTGTTTGTAGTCACTGGGGAATTTTCCAGCAAAAAATATTCTGGAGGAGAGTACAACTTCAGGAGCACTTTTGAACACCTCCAATACCTACTAAGCTTTTCCTGGCTAGTGAGCTGTTAAAGGATTCCTACTTTTTCTGATCAGGGTTTAGACAACAGGCTAAGTTATTTATTGTAGCAGCGCACACAGAACACTCAAGTACTAATGTATTTGGTACGATTAGAAGTGTGAAAATGAGTGTACTTGTTTATAAGCATATGTTAATGATTTAAACAAATTAATTCAGTTTATGTTTGTGCCTATTCTGTATTTGGCTTCTGCAGCACCTCCTGAAATTTTGTTTGGCCACCATGGAGATGTATAAAAATAAATGTTAGGGTTGCCCATATACAGATATTCAAATGGGCTTTCTTAAAGTAACTCTTTCTGAGTACGTCTATACTCACATGACTGCACATAGCGTTGCTTTTAACTAATTAGCTGGTTTGCTTACCAGAGGTTGCCAAAACCGTTCCAAGGATGGGCTGGCTGTGTACTAGCAAGTAGCCTGTGCTGTGTTGCTGTAGCTCGTCTGTTCCTCATACCGGAGGCGGAGCAGGCCTCCCTTACAGCAGTAACTTTGGTGGACACGCGCCCTTAGAAATGTGGAGTTACACTCAACCACTCAGGCAACAAGGAGAGGGGGTATCACATCACATGGACAACTGTTAAATTGGGTTCTGATGACAAGCGTTGCTTGGAAAGAAAACCACAGAGCAGGGGAAGGGCTGCTTAAGCAGCTCAGGTGTGGCTCTACCGGAGGCTGCAGTAACATAAAGGTGACAAGGACGTGTTGGCTTGGGTATGGTAAGCTACTGGAAAGCATTTGCTGACAGAATTAGGTTGTCCTAAGACTAAACTGTTTGTCTGGCAGAAAAACAGTGCAACCTTGTTTTCATGCTTGAGCTGCTCCAGAGAAGACAGGGTTTTCTGAAGTACATGCCAGTGTGTGCTAAATTTTTACCCAGGAAATGATTTTGGCATTACAGGAACAGGAAGTATGTGGACAAGTCATTCAGAGAACAGTCACGGTTAATGAAGAACAGTTCCAAATTAGTAGAACTACTAGATTTAAAAAAAAATAAAATTACAGTCTGTTTGCAGGAATAAGGCTCTGTTAGTTTTAGTCAGAGCAGGGTTAGGCTGATGCTGAGAACTTTTTTGGAAAACACTATGTGGAAGTTTTATTCCATCTTATATATGCAAGTATTTAGCAGAGCATATACCCACTGGTAGTATGAACATCTGGTAACAGCCACGAAAACACTGTTGTTCACAGTGCAGTTTGCCTTCTATTTAAAGTGTTTTATCAGGGGAAACTACCCTCTAAGCCAAAAAAAGAGCTAATTGAATAATTCTTCAACATGTTTTGCTGATATCCATAAAGTAGAAAAAAAACCCCAACCAAAAACCAGATAACAGTTATTTTTTACAATATATTTTTATTACTAATACAATTACAGCACTGATTAAACATAATGCCATGCTCAGGGGACTTGGGTATACGGGTGTTAGCAGAGAGAAAGTAGTTACCCTTTTACCCTTACACTGTTCAACTCAATAAAATGAAATTAGACTTGTAGGAGGATAACAGGATTATTGTAGAGTCATCATTTCCTGCAGCATTTATCCTTTAAATTTGGCCTTTGCAGGAGTTCATTATGCCAAAATTGATAGATCATGCTCACAGGAAAAAGTTGTCTGGAATACCTGAGAGCTATTGAGCTAACTAAATAAACAACTCAAGACAGTGCATGTATATATTTAAAATAGGTTTGTGTGTGTGTGCATATATATATACACACATATGCATATAAAAGCTGCAAGACCTGTCACAGTAACTTTCTTTTAATTATCATTTGTGAATATAAATACAGATCTAGCTGTGATGCATAGTAGCACAGCGCTTAAAAAGATAGAAGGAAATGACAGAAATATGCTACCCCAATGTGAAGACATGTCACCAAATCTTTATAGCAGTGAAAAAAAAAAAAAAAGATTTTTTTTTTTCCTTTTTTTTTTTTTCTCTATTCCTGGTCTAGATAACTGATGGGGTGAAAAGCATCAGGAACTAAGGAAGACTGATGTGATGACACCTTCAGGTGGATGGAAATACTGTAGAAAAACAATGCTCTCAGTTCAATCAGTCCCACCAAGGGAGCTGCTTCCAGGCCTTCAATGAGTGCCAAGCCTGATCCCAACTTCAGAATTTGCTTCTGAAGAATTACACAATATCCATGATGCAAGTGCCTTCCAGCAATTGCAATATACCTATCTTTAGAACCCAGTGGTCTGCATTAGTCACTGCATCAAAGTTGGCTTTAAAGCCCAAATCAACTCTGCCATGCTCATCCCAAGACATCTCAGCTCTCTGCAAGAATAATGACTGTCATACATAAATGTCTATTATCCAGATTCCAGCTTCTGTAAACAAGCATATCACTGTCCAATTTATTGTAACTGAGCTACCCACTGTTCACATTAATGATTAAATATTTTAATCGCCTGGTTCTTTTGTGAGATCTAACAGTGAGATCTATCTAAAGTTGGGATACCAACTTTTAGAGAGTTCAGTGACCTCTTCATCTGACTTGTTCTCTATTGAGAACCTTAATAACTTTTTTTTTTTAATCTAGTTTCTTGTTTTTCTCAGTCTTTCAGTTCTGAGGCTGAAATGACAATGTCAAGCTGTAGCATGATCCATCAGTTTCTATTAAAGGATTAGGAGAAGGTTGTAAACCAAACAAAAAACTTCAAACCTTAAAAAAGTTTGAAAGTTCAGTGATCAAAATGCTTATTACTGTCTCCCTGCTATCCTCCCCTTCAAGTTAAGGACAAACTCCATGTTGCTTCTGTAAAATGACAGTGCTGGAAATACCCTTAATTCACTGAAGTGTTGGTGGATGCCTTGAGGTAGAGGCAGCAAATAATCATTGACCTGTCTGAAAGTTTTGGAAATCGTTTTGGTTTTGTTCCCTAATGTCACAAGCACAAAGAACACGACCAGTAAACTGAAGCGGCAGGGTGCTGATTAGAGCTTCCTAAGCAGAGAGAAGAGAGACGGGACACACTGAATGCTCACCTGCCTATTGCTAACAGGGGTATTCAGCAGATAACCATATGACTGATTCAGTTTCAACTTTTTTATTGTAGTATTTGCTGGTGACCTATAAAATTGAGTAATGCTCATTCATTGTGAAAACTATTATCCTTTCACTTTTTTGCAGATGAGTAACTTTTATAAACCCACAATATCCCAATTTTTTATGTAATAAGTACAATGTAGCTCATAACTCTTTTTAAAGACATGTTTTGAAAGATGTAGTGGATGTCTGACTTTGATTTTTAGAATGTAATACTAATCTGTTTTAGTGCTTTATATTTTCTTAACAGAACATATAGGTTATACTACAAATGAAGGATCCCATGTTAATTCGTGGGCACCAGGTATTTCAGATTCTTATTTGCCTGGATCAGGATACCTCTCATGAAAATGAGCTTGAGAAACCAAGGTCTCTGACAGTTTCATTCTTGTGTTAAAATTAAATGTCTTGCAAATTTCATGTATTAAAATTAGCTGGGGTAAGACTGGTCCTGATAAACATCTTTGCAGACTTGGTTATAAAATGTAGATTAAATCTCTTGCAGCAAACTTTGAAGCTCTTTGTGCTGGCACTTCTACTAAGATTCTTTTAATTTCAGATTTCTTTTTTTTTTCTTGTTCTATAATAAAATATATAATTAAAATTTATTTTGATTAAAATTAAAGATGATTTTAAAACTAAGATGGAAGAAGATTACAGAATAACTGAGGGTGAAGAATATTAATTATTATTGGAGATAATGGGGCTATACCTTGGGGCTATATCGTACTTCAGTATTTAGTACCTCCTCAGATGAAATCAAGTATTTCTGATGGGGATGCTATTCTGGGGACAACACAGATTGCGGAAAAGCATCCTTGATGAATTCTTAGAGAATTTTCCTATGCAGTTCAAGCTTTTTCCTGTTTCTTTTGTTACCTGAAAACCTACGTATATTAATTTCAGGTGAGCACAGCATAGTTTAAAAAAATAATAAGAAAATATGACTAAGTGTGTTTTAGTCACACATTTAGTTTCTCATATATGCATCATAATGGGAAAACTATTGTGGCTTGAGGAATTGTTTCTTCATTACACCAGAAAACAATTGTACTGATTCCTCATACATCATAACATTTGAAGTACTACCAGCCAAAAGTAATAGTCATAGAGATCTAGCTACTCTCTTGTGTACCTGTTCCTAGGATTTTCATTTCCTTGTAGAGAATAATATTGCACTGCCTAAACTTCTATGAGTTAACCTACAGATCAGTGACAGTACAGATCACTTGAAAACTCAGAGCTATCAAAACCAGCAACACTTATAAAAGTTATCATATATTTGAAAAGTCTCTTGTTTTCCTACCTTGACAAAAGTTCAGACTGAGTTTTGTCTCCTGTAGCTAGTAGACAAAATCCATTTTCATTTGCATTGTGTTAGCCATAATGGCAAAGACAGTTGATCATATATACTGGGCTATATGAGTAAGAATGCAGCCAGCAGATTGAGGAATTTGTTACTCTGAGTTTATTACTCCAGAATATCAAAAAACCTGCACTGACAATAGAGAATTTTCCTGGATTTAATCAATTTTAGTGCAGTGAAAAGGGTCTAGGGAACATATGTTGTAAGGATAAAAATAGGGCATTATTGTACTTATAATGAAGACAATCCCCAAGTTGCTATTGACTGGGAAGATTTTGGCTCTTTTGGGGAATACTCATCTACTGAAGGAAAATTGCCGAATGAGGAACTCAAGACTTTCGTTTACCATTTAATTTCTTTTCTTCCAGATGATAACAATAGGAAATTTTTTTGCTTTGAAGTTCTTAACTTGCATGTAGCTAAACAGTTGTAGTTCTTTTTATGACTGAAGCTTTAAAAGGCTGATCAGATACAAGGAACTGGATGACATTTGTGACACTGTTGTCAATGTTGTCATGTTTTCCTCTTTTACATATCTGTAAAACTGACAGCAGCTATGGTTTACATACAGAATTCATATGTAGCATAGTGAAGTATTAAAATCTACCTTCTTTTTTGACTGGTAGCTGCTAATCTTTCTATGACTTCTGTAATTATTTCATGTCCTCTTGTTATTATTTTGCCTTAAGGAATACAACAATCCTCCTTTGGGAATGGGAAGAATAAACCATTACAGAGAAAGTCAGTGATGGGAATTATTTACTAGAGGGAAGCCCTAACAAAGATGTTTTCTTATGGTTTAGTACACTAGGCTGCTATATGTAGCTACTAAAAAAGGAGGGAGAAGATGACGTCCAAGCTATGCCTAGGTTAATGCAAACTGGTATTTTTTAATGACAACAGCCGTTTACCTGAAAAGCATTGCACTTCTAGCAAAGCAGAGCTGTGCATACCTTTTTTGCAGTTTTTTCAGCTGGAGTGCTGAGATTCTATCTTCAGACTGTGATTCATCCACTTCTGTTTATTTTTATTCCACCTCTATGTTGAAATCACTTATTTTTCTATTTATGGAGACAAGTTGGAAAGAGGACTTTTTTTTTTCCCCCATAAATGGTAGATGAGAAAACCAGCAATATTCCTGGTCAAGGAACTGCTCTGGCCTCTATGAGCTTGTTGTTCTTGAGTCATTATTTCTGCTCAGGGCAGAAATCCAGACTCTCTATATAGCCAAGGGCTATGTAAATAGGTCCCCCAGAGGCAATTGATTCAGTGTTTACATTACAGACCCTTTGGGTGGGAAAAGGGCTTTCAGGAGTTGCCTCTCCCTCCCCCTGTCCCTGACTAAGGAGGACCTGGATGGCTGGTTGTCCTGGTTTTGGCTGGTATACAGTTAATTTTCTTTCTGGTAGCTGGTACAGTGTTATGTTTTGGATTCAGTAGGAGAAGAACGTTGATAACACACTGATGTTTTCAGTTGTTGCTGAGCAGTGTTTATACCAAGTCAAGGATTTTTCAGCTTCTCATGCCCAGCCAGCAAGAAGGCTGGAGGGGCACAAGGAGTTGGGAGGGGACACAGGCAGGGGAGCTGACCCAAACTGGCCAAAGGCGTATTCCATACCATGTGATGTCATGCCCAGTATATAAACTGGGGGGAGTTGGCCTGGGGGGATTGCTGCTCGGGAACTAACTGGGCATCAGTCGGTGGGTGGTGAGCAATTGCATTGTGCCTCACTTGTTTTGTATATTCCAATCCTTTTATTATTATTGTCATTTTATTGCTGTTGTTATCATTATTAGTTTCTTCCTTTCAGTTCTATTAAACTGTTCTTATCTCAACCCACGAGTTTTACTTTTTTTCCCCCAATTCTCTCCCCCACCCCACTGGGTGGGGAGAAGTGAGTGAGCGGCCACATGGTGCTTAGTTGCTGGCTGGGGCTAAACCATGACGCTGGTTTAGGTTAGCCACAGAAAGGCAGGAGAGTGGGATCCTCCCCAGGTGCCTCCACTGCTTCTGGAAAGTGAGATGCTCCTGGGAAGGCTGGATCCACCACCAAAGTTAAGGAGTGAGAAAACCTGCACCTAAACTAAAGCCCTGAGCTAACCTTGTTGTATCTGAGCCAGATGACTGTGCCCCTGGAACAGCCTGGGCATGCCAAACTTCCCAGGGCACTTAGGCACCAAATGTTTAGCGACGTCTGTACGGCAATTACTGTCACAGGAATACTTACAAAAGTCTGTCTCTTGTTCTGTGGATTAAAGGAGTAAGTAGGTCAGTCTCTTTTCCTAGCTCTGCTTTGTTCCCCCTCCCCGCACGTTGTGTGGGATATGTTTCACAGGACCAAGTGGGTTCTTTTGCTCGAAGGAGTTAATGGACTGCCATTTGTCCTTGTGGAGCTATAGCGAAGGCTCAACATCTCCAGTCCTATTTAATTCTTTACAGACATTGTTGCTATTTTGACATTGTTGCTACCTTATTATTTCAGCAAGCTTTTCCTTCTGACAAGTAGTAAAATAGGCCATTTGAAGCCGCTAACAATTTCAGAAGTAGTCTTAACACAGTACTCCCTTAAACAAGGGATGCTTCTTCACAGGTTCTCTTTTTCTTCCTCCAAAACTATTTTCAAGACACAACCAGCTCAGATGATTGCTCCACATTCACAGCAATTTTCACTTAATTTGCTCGCAGTCATGGAAATTAGTGTAGCCCTAGGAGGACTTATTCAGCACCATTTATTAGGATGCTTTGCCATAGAATAAACTGCAGTCCTTCCAGTTTTGTAGCATGAGGGACGTGAGCATTCTTGGAGAAGGGAATGCTGCTAGGAATACTAATAGGAGAATCCTCTTTCTGATGCTCATCTTGTCTGAAATTTTTGAAAGCTATCCCTAATGTCTTTAAGGCACAGATGCTTGCAGTTTCTATTTTAGCTGTGCTTGATGTTTTCCTGATGTGAGGTGTATTTGTGCAGCAAGACAACTTTCAGACTTTTCCAAGATCTTGTTGCAATTAAAAGGGTATACCTTTAGGTGATTGATGTGGCTCATGAAGGTAGCTACCTGCAGACAAACACATTTCTGCTTGTGGAATATCCTGAGACATGATAGCATTTTTTTTTTTTTTTATCCAATGACAGAAAAGTATCTATTTAGTAAGCAAGAAAAAGTAAGCCAGAAAATATAGATAGTTTTTGCTGTTGCTGCTTCTTTTTTTTTTATTATTTATTATTTAATTTTTTCCTTTTGTCAGATTGGATGCCTTCTTTCTATTTGCCTCTGAATCAGCAAGGGAATTTTTAGTTTGCTGATTTGCAGAGGAAGCTCTAATTCTTGTGGAAGAGGTGAAGCTTGAGTATTTAATCTTAGGACAAACAAGGGAGAAGACTGAAGGTCAGGAGCCTAGGGGAGCAAGCAAAATCATTTGTCTAAATCTCCCTCTTCAGTAAGGTATTGAAAAGGAAGTTAAACATCCTTCTCACTTTTATTCTTTATGAGTAAATTTTGGTACTGAAATATCACAAACATTCCTCAGCCTAGACTTTGTTACGGAGGAAGTGATGGTGTTCGTGTAGGTAGTATTCCCATAGTTATTTATTCGATTAGGTATTTTACTGGAAATCTGCATGATCACTTCTTAATCCATTCAGTAATCCTAGCAGTTCCATGCGGGACTCCTCAGGGTCCTGTTGCTTTGAAATTACCTCTCTCAAAGCTTAACATTTATAATAAAAGAGGGACAGTTTCTACAGTACCTACTGACAGCCGGACTGATTTGTGTTCCTAATGCCCTTAAACACTTTGGAGAATCACCCCTCAGAGGTCATCTTTTGTTGGGGTTTGGACAGGGCCTGCAAAAATGCGCAGTCGCCAGGCTCGTTTATGGTTAATGGAGAGAGAGAGATGCTTTTGCAGAGAAATTTGGAGTTGGGGCCTAATTTTAGAAGTTTGCAATCACTCTCTGCATGCATCTTTCCCTCCCCACTGAATATAGAAGGACTCTGAGGAGACCAGTCTTGCCAGCTAAAACTGACTGTGGGAATACCCTTGTGAGGCTTATAAATCACAGAGATATTTTAAAATGTTTTGGGGAATGCCTTTTCCCTTCTACCAGTAATCTATCTATCAGATGATCATAATGCATTTATTTTAGGACTGCTGTGAATCAATGTGTGTGTTTTTAAGCTGTATTGTTACTATTTGTATGACATTGAAAGAATATAAAGCTGATTTCAGTTGTCCTTCAGAATTTCAGTGTTTGCATATGATTAAGACTTACAGTAAAAATTGTCTAAAGAATTTAACTTTAATCAATATTTTCATTCCTGAGCTACAAGGTAGGGCAATAAACTTTGAAATTGATTTTTTTTTTTCCACCTTAATATGATGTGAGGCTGCATAGGGTACAAGAGATACAATTGATCTGGGTTTTGTTTTTTGTTTGTTTTTTTTTTAGAAAATACTGTTCTGTGATTTAAAGCTTCAGAGGAAACTTGTACATAGAGAAATGTTTCTTGTTGCTCTTCTTTTAAGCAGAAGAATTCAGGTGACAGTAAAATTCAACAGAAGTAGACTTCCAAAATGGCAGAAAAAGAATTGGGAATAAATAATGTTAAATGTCTGCTTCAAAAAGCCAAAACTGGACTCTGTTATAGCACATTTGAAAAATCTTGCTTCTGTGATATTATTTTTATGAGTTTTTTAAGAAGTAAATGTTACTAATTCTGAAGTGTGGCCAGTGTAGATCTGCCAAGGTAGTTTAATATAGAGGTGGATTCTTAAACGGTTATTATATCTCTCTTCGATTTCATCTCTGTTATTATTATCATCCCTAGAAAGTTAAGAAATGCTTTCAGACAATGGGAACAATTTATACATCGCAGGTGAAATACCAACATTTGGAAAATGTCTATATGTGAGGAAGAAATAAAAGCAAAGACTTAATGACCTGTAGTGTCATTGCTTTAGTCAGTGTTAGAGAAGAAGAAAATGGTGACAGCTTAAGTGAGAACATAATTTTGGGCATAAACGGAGGTGATCTGTCTGGAGTGGTATAAGCAGGTGAATATACCTGTTGGGAAGAAACATATGTTGCCTCTTGAAGGTTCCCATGGTTTCACATGCTGCCACCAGTTGCTACCTGTCATCTGTCACCTGTTGCTGATAGGTCCAAAAGTACTGTGCCCTCTTCTTCTGATCCCCTATCTACATGTCTCTTACAGAAAATTGCTTTTCTAATTTAAACACTAAAATAAGAAAATTAGATGCCTGAAATATGAATACTACTGGCTAGCATACAATCAAATGAATTTTTGGCAAAAGGAATTTGCTGTTAACTGAAGTTGGCTTACTAAAACTGGCAAAAAATTGAGACCAAACCTAAAAATTTTACAGCTGCTGAACTGCTTCTGGTTTTATCGTAGGAGACAAAACCAGATGTGAAAAGCTGAAGCAGAAAAAAGGCACAAAAATTCCACTGAAAAGCTCTCATGGACATTTAGGAGGCTTGGAATAGGTCTACACTATTAATGCTCAAGGCTGATCTTCTATGCATCTCAGGAAGTACATATTGCATCCAGTAAATTATATTAATTCAGCATATCTAGCTCATACAGGTTTCTTGCAGTGTTTGTGAGTTTATCAACAAAAGTGGGCGGCATGATGCAAAGACTGAAATGCTCATATTAGAGATGGGAGAATAATAGAAAATTCACTGGGAAAACAACTCAGTTGCCTTTTCCAAAACTGATTCTCCCATCTGGAAGAAGTACAAGTCCAGGTTCCTTGGGTTCCTTATGCATTATTTGCTTGTATGTTCCTGGCGTGGAGAACTATTCACACTCACTCTGTTATTCTTTCCTACTTCTTCTGCCTAGGCCAGAAAAAGACCCTTAGTTAATATGGTCTCTTTCTAAGCATGAAGAATGTAAATATTCTTTTCATTCAGGTTTTAAAGCTTGCTCTTACTTTTCAGTGCCAATTCTGTTAGCATTTTTTGGTTCCACAGAAACAGCAGTTACATGCCCAGGCTTACTCCCACTGTGCATCAGTTATCTACCATTTTTTAATGGAGTCTGAGTTATTTTAACCTCAGTGAAGAAAAAAATAGTAATCAACTGTCTTCCATATTTTTATAATAACGGTTTAATTATGGTTTCTTTTATCATTAAAGTCTCATTTGCAAACACCTCTGAAATACGTATTCCTATATAAATGTATCTGTGTAATTATTAGAATGTAGTTGATCCACGCGTCTACAGCATATTTAAACTCTGATTTATTATGGGTTTTGAAATACAGGTAAACAAATACTATTAGCTTCAGTATTTTCACAGCATAGTAGGCATTTCCTTTTTTTTTTTTTTTTTTTGCAGGGCTAGGCTTTGCAATTGTTTGCAATATAAACTCTAGTGAGCTGAGTAACAATAGACCTGCTAGACAACTGATCGCTAGCTAAAAAGGAAGAATAACAGCAATAAGAGGAGCAATAAAAATATTGCAGACTGATGACTACTGCTTTTTTTCATTTCTATTTTAAAGTGTATATCAGCTTTGTATATCAAAAATAAAATAACTAAAGTCTCAGGCCAGCTGCAATTCCCCATACTGAACTACTCAATCTGTTACAAGAACAAAGGTCACATTTATACTTTCCCTTATCCATCTTTGCAATGCCAGGCAGCAGCTATGATGGTGCATAGCAAGGGCATTCTAATAAAAATTCCTTCATTAAGTGGAGGAACTTAACTATGACCTAACTCAGGGAAGCAGATCAGGTGATATCAATGAAAGAACAGAAAAAAACCCCAAACCCCATACTTCCTTGCTTACGCACGCCGTGGTGAACACCAGGATCCTAGTCCTATGGCCAGCCAGAACGGCACTTTGTCGGGATGTGCTGTGTTTCCCAACTGGGTGCTCAGCTTAGTGCCAGGGAAAAAAGGCAGGATCATCTCTCTAGTGGGTCTAGCGAACCATCCACTGCGTATCACTATCAATAAGGACTACTATAGCTGTCAAATGCAGCCACTAATTCCAAGGCTGAAAATAAAACGGATGCAGTGCTCAGCGAGGCTTTGCAAGTGAAGCACATAACACAGAAGAAAGGAAGAGTTCTTAGGAGCAAGACTGCACAAAGCTTTCTCAGCCTTCTTTCTTTGTCTGTAGTATTGCATTGTTCCCTGTGGTGTCACGCCAGAACAGACATGCTCGATGGGTTATTTTTCATGCCAAAAGAAATGCTCTACAAGCCTTGAAGAGTTCACAAGAACTGCCCACTAATTTCCCTCCCAGGTAAAGAACACACAAAAGCTATACTTTGATTTTAAATTTAGTTTTTCCCTGGCTTCCATCATATTAACATGAATGGGATTGTGATACAGACAGTGACTGGAGAAGACTGAGAGCAGAGAGGACTTTCCTTATCTGATGTGACATTAAATTGGGTTTCATATTCACAAAAGAGAAGGGATATAGTTGTAAGTTTAAGATATTCCCTACATCCTCTCTCAATTGCCTGGTACAGGTCATGCCTCTCTTCTGAAAGGCTAGATAAGATTAAGAGGAGAGGAGAACTCCTTGACTACAAGGGAACTGTTTTCCTCCCTTCCTAAATCCTATTTTTCTGATTTCTGTTAGTTTGAGGTGGGCTAGAGAAGATATGGGCATGTGTAAGAACTTGAGAGGACATGTATTTTCAGAGATTACGTTTTAGGATTTCTTAGGTAAGGAAGTGCAGTAACATTAATACTACTAACAAGCAGAGTGCAAGGTCTTGTGATGCCATTTTTTTGCACTGTGTATAATTTAGAATGACTGTTATGCTCTCTCTGCTGTTGTGCAGTGTTGTCCTTAATGGTATTTGGATACCAGCTTGGCTCCAGGCAGTGACTACAATTGAGTAAGTTTGTGTTGACATAGTTTAAGAGGAAAAAGGAGAAAATTAGACTTAGTACTTTGTATTATGTACGTAGAATAATAGCATTACTTCAGAGAAAATGATCTGAAGAAAGGATGAGTTATGCTGACATTCTTATGTCTTCTTACTAGCTGTCACGTGGTTTCATTGCCCTGAATTTCTCATCTGTACACATTATTCTTATTAATGGAATGGATTTATGTTTTAAAAACATGCACAGTGTTTTGTCATGTAGTATTCAAAAGCGTAATTTGTAATGTAAAAAAAAAAGAGGCAAAATTTCTTGGGTTATCTTGCTAATACTTAATTTTGATATCCATGATCAAAAAGAATTTCTAAATTAATTGTGGTTGTAAAATAAACAATCACAATTTACTCTGTAAAAGGCATATAAAAGGCATGAAAATTCATGGTTTTGTTTTTTGTTTTTTTTTGTTGTTGTTGTTTTTAAATTACAGAGATTAAATTAATTGTGAAACACTCACAACCAAAGTAGAAACTTGTTCTCCAAAAATTTTGGTTTGTACAGTGTTATTTCATACAATTATATATTATTATTTTAAACTATGAAAAATTATTCACTGTCTAATTGAGAGATTTACAATCTGAATTAGATGTGGAACATTAACCATCAATCTCTTTTGCCAGTTTTTAAACTCTGTAGTATTGGGAACAATGGGAAAGTTTTTGTATGTATGTGTATGTATGTGGAGAGGTATCGGTGTATATACTCGTCAGGCAGGAAATGGGCAAAAGTTATGTGGAGAAAAAGATATTTTAAAGAATAGCATGATGGTTTTGAGCTTTGAGTTGAAATCTTAGTGTCACCCTAGGCAAGCTAGCCTTTGAAAACCATCTTCATTTTAAGATCCTCCAGTTTCCCAGAAAGGGAGTGAAAATATTGTGAAAAAGGCGGCGATCCATTCAAGTGGCGTGCTCAAATGTTACTGTTGTAGGAGACCTCAGGTGCATGAGGAGTATTGTGTGTGCTCCTAGTTGCAGCATTCCAGTGTGTGATGCATACAGATCAGTGAAATCTGAACTCACCACCAGTTTACTCTCACCTTTTGTGCCCCCGTGGGAGATCCGTTGTGAGGTGGTCCTGGGGTACAGAAGATGGACGTTTTACAACCAGCACACTTTCAAAGCAGCAGCATTAGGGAACTTAGAATGCATATTTCCAATTGGTAATTCTGTCTGAGTATATCTGTAATGCTGCATTGTTGCAGTAGTTCTTCTATTAATCTCTTAACAGTGTTTCATATTGAAAGCGAGACCGGTAAAAATGGGACTGTCTGTAGGTAAATACAATGCCAGGGAAAAAGCTGTATCTGATTGCCATGGTTTGCAGAGGCTCTAAGTTGTGCCGTAATGAGTGAAGCCCACTGCTGCTGGACTCCTTCCTTACGGCTGTTTTAGCAGATTAAACGATGTCTGGTGGAGTGCAGTCATCTGTGCTGCTGAGCTGTGAGAATGAATGATTGCTAGCAGGCTTTTGGCTCCCGGTGTCAGGCACTCTCCCAAATGATTTCTGGGCATGGTTTGGGACTTATGACATTCCAGGGACCACTCACGATACACAGTTTGTACATAATCACTCTTTTTTTGAAAGTTAAGAGTTTACTAGCAATGACAATGACTCTTCCACAGCAGTGCTGGGAATGCTTAATTCTTTGGTTTACACACAGACCTTGGCTTTTGATACTAAAAGATACCATTCAACAGAGTTGATCTTACCTAGAAAGCAAAGGGATGATGAACCAGATTTCATTCTGATTTGTAAACTACTTAAGCAAATTCCAGTTCTATACTCCAATTCTGCTTTGCAGTATATTCCTGTAAATCTGTCTCCTATTAGTGGGTTTTGGTACATCAACAGCATTATTCATAGCAATACTGTTAATGCTAAGGATGAGCAAGTTAGGTTCTTCCAGGTGTGGGTGTGAGACACGAATGAGCAAGGTTATTAACTGGCCTTTACTTTTCTAGGCTTTATTTTTCACCCTGTTCCCCGAAACTGTGAAGATGACATGCTTAGTCTCTCCCTTTCTCTTTTTCTAAATGAAGCTGAAATTTTCACATGTACACATGGCCCTGGGAGTTTACCAGCTACTGTGGGGCTTGGGATGGGTTCGTGGGAGTGAGTGGGCAGCGTTATAATCATGAATAGTTATGTTTCAGGATGAAAGTATCTCCAGGATTTGGAAATCTGGTTCTAGTAGACATAGAAGGAAAAGGAGGCTTTTCTAAACAGCAAGCTTTCCCTGGGATCTCAAAGCTATTGGTTAGATTGTATTTCACTGTTTTTTTATCCTTTATTTTAATGGATCTGTAGATCCCTTAAGGAAAATAGTCAGTGAAAAAATAATTAGAAAAAGTAGAAATTTATTGTGTTTAGTCTAATATAAAAAGATGGATCTGTGTGTCAATGCAGATTCTGAAGTTGCAATATGTCTCTAGAACTGCAGTTCAATTCCATCAGTGATGCTAAAGTATCACAGCAACTGTGTATAGTCAACAGTAGGGAGGAAAAAAAAAAGAAATTATCGTTGCTAATGCTATAGATATAGTTTTAAATATTTTCAGGAACCTGATGAAAATGTTATTCATGTTCACATACATTTAACTTTACCAAGCTCATGCTGTAGTAGTTGTCCACCTTATCTTTATATTTTTAACAATACAGACGCTGTACGTGCAATTTTTGTGTGACTTATTTGTTTCAGTGGATACCTGGCTCATTTATGTTAGTGTGAAATGGGAAGGGGTGTATAGATTCTCCTAGCTTGTTTAGGAAAGAAGAGCAATTTGCTGTTATTCACCCACTGACACAGAAGTAGATAGTTGCTTACTTCTGATGTTCAGTGGCAATCTATTTGGAGACTTTTTTGCCTTCTTTACTGACATAACTAACATTAATTTATTTATTTTTTTTTAGCCACAAATGTCACACAGAGGAATCAAGGCTGAATAGGAGCAGGATTAAATAAGGGTTAATGTTTGACCAAAGTTTAGGTACATGCAGTAATATTTTTCTGAATCTCATTACATTTTTTGTAGAACTGTGATTTTAGTGAAATTGCTGGAGGTACAGAAAATGTATTGTTCAGTTCACTCTTCTTCCTTTTCAGATCTATAATAAAATTTATATGAATTAATAACTGTGCACCTAAAAGTACTTTTCATATGATTTTACAATTACATCCTGCAAATTATTATGTGAAATATAGCCTGCTAGTCCCCAGCTCCTTTGAGTTACCGGTCTCATTTGTATAGTTTAACACTGATACTATAAAACTTGGGGGAAAAATGCCATTTTTCAATATTTGTTAGGTTAAAAATTCTGTCAATTCTAGAATGGACTAAGATATTTCTTTAAGTCTTGAGCTGTAAAATCATACAGTCTATTGAGTATCATATCTGTATGAATCTTTTAACCTTTTTTTTCCCAAGTAACACTTAGAACACTGAGATTAAAAGAAATTAAATTAAATTAATGGATTTTTTTTACATCTTTGTCTTTTGGGTTTTTTTGTGTTGTTTGTTTTTTTTTTTTCATTTGATAAACCTCTATTTTAAATGAATTTTGGTCTTTCCCTTGCATAGTTCAGTGGACAGAAACAGCAAAAAACCTGGGGAAAAAGCAGTGTGAGTGTGAGTGTGTTTTGCAGACATTAGGGAGGCAAAACTTGATTTTGATATATGAGCACCTAATCTGATATTTTAGTAGCAGCAGAAATATTCTCATTCATCACAGGAACAGGCACAGTTCCTGGTGATTTCAATGGGACTTGTGGGTGCTTCATACCTCCGCAAATACCATCTCTCTTTATGGATTAAGGTTATCATCATCAGACAGTCATTATTGCTCATCTTTCAGCAAATTCCAGCTATTCTTGCCACATTTTAATATTTTGTAAGAATTCAGATATAATTCTTAGGTGTTTTAAAAGGTCTGAGCTATGTTGATTTTTCCTCTGAAGTGGCCTTTTTTATTTGACAGGTGTAAGTGGATCATAGCAGTAAGACAGAGATACATTGATTTCACTTCGACTTCATTTTTCTTAGCTGTTCCAATAATTGTACCTCCATAACGTACTGGGATAAGCCACAGTTGCCATTTTCTATTTTGCTTCACCTATCCCACATACACCAGTGTCAGCTGAACTCAGCAGAACCTTTTCTTCCTTTTGTTTCACAGAGAGAAAATATATTTTATTTATTTCTACTGATGCAGATGAAAAAGTCAAGAGAACAGAATGTTTCCTATTAGATCATAATTTATGAATTAAACAGATGCAAACACTAATAGACATCGTTATCCACTGTTTGCCATCTTCACTGGAACCTGTATATTTTTTTTTAAAAGAAAAATATGTAAATAATGTAATTATCATTCACAGAAATCCAGCACAACCTTTATGGGAAGATTGCTCGTATGACTTGAAAATTCTATACATATGTGAAAAATACTGCTATAATCTTTGTTTTTCAGAAATAGATCTAAAAAAATTAGGAGATGTGAGAAATGAAAGAAAAAATGTGAATGAGACAGTGGTGGTCATCAACATACTGAATCTGAGCCTTTAGAGCCAAACATGGATAGACATACATGATTTCTCTTAATCTCTTTTCCTAATAATGAGTGAAATATTTTCCAAGCTTGAACTGCAGTTTTCCAGGTCTATTCTGTTTTCTCACTTCTTGTAATACACATACTTTCCCTTCTCTAGCAGTAATATCTTGCACCCCCAAAGAAAATGAGACAATAGCATATTTTTTACATTTCTTCAAGCCCTTTTTACCAACCTTAACTGTTAATCTTTTCATTGGAACTGTTATACATAATAAAACACTTTTTCTTTAGAAGATCCAACATTAAAAAAAAAAAATCTAGAAATAAAATGTATGCCTTAACTGCTTAATGCTCCAGTGGTTACAAAGGTGGTCTTTTTCCTCTAATTCCCACCTGGTATTTTCACAGGGAAATTATATACACAGGGAAGACTAGGACATCTGCAAAAACGCTTTCTGTATTAATGTTGATGCTTCAGCATATCAATACCTTGCTCATTTAGTTATGAATTACATCTTGAGGTCTGAATCACTATTATAAAAACCCATTCTTGTACAGTGTTGAATTCATATACATTTTGGTTATTAATTGTTTTTTTCCTCAACTATCTTTCATTACTACTGAATTTAGACATGGTCATTTAAAGGTATGATGTTCATGAGGAAGCAAGCCCAAGAAGTTATAAATCTAATTCCAAAATGGTTGCCATCTAATTATTTACATTCCAACCCTGTAGCCACTTTTACTTTGATGTTTTATAGCTGCATCCCCTAGATGCCAAGAACTGCTCAGCCTTTTCATGGCTAGAAAGGGTCCAAGATCTAACTCCAAATGTTATGTCTATTGTGTTTACCTACTGCTTTGATTCTGCTAGAAGCAAAATGGTGTAAACATTGAGAGCTGAATGTTTTATCAGGACAACATACATCTATACCACCTCAAGGTGGTACTAATAAATTACTTGGCGTATAGAATATGCTGACTCTTATGTGTTTGAAACAGTGATTTGGGGTTGACAGCTCAAAGGTGAGGTGCCACTTAGCTGAAAGTATGTGCCCACAATAGGCCATTTGCACTTACAAAAGTGTTTCAATGGTCCAATGCATTTGCTAAATAGTTTATGAAATTATGGCCAATTATCACTGGGAGATCATTGGATCCTCCGAATGCGATGTGGTTGCATTGTGATACAGCTGAGTTTGATTCCTTTTGCATAGATTTGCATCTGAGTGGGTGTGGATGTTCATAAGATAGGTCTATAGTGTCATCTTAGTGTAGCGCAGCACTTTGCAGAGACAGTAGCTTAGATCTCCAAAATGATATAACTATGATGCTGTAGTACTCTGCTGAGTTACTAAGTGATGTTTACTTGGCCTAGTTGTTTTTGGTGTGGTGCTGCGTTTTGATCAGTACTTTGAAGGTCAATTTCTAAGAAGGCATGTGCAATGTAACCTGGACATTTCAGTTACCCTTTTATATAGTAGATGCCAGACAACATAAGTGCATTAAGTGCAATATAAGTGCACACAAAAGTGTTTCAGAATGAGAGTGATTTTTTTTTTCTGAATCTAGACTAATAAATTATGTATATATGTATCATTTTACCCATCGTCTTTAGAAGTGCTTTCTTGACCTCGTTTTTATCATGCTCAGGGCCCAGCTACTGATTTGGTAGGATGATGCTTTGTCAATAATGGGAGAATTATCATCAGAATGAATTTATTATTTGCGTTTCTGTTCTTCCCTGTTTAGTGCTCTCTTGCAAGTATTGTAACTTAGATATTCTCTGCCTAACATTTTAGCAGGTCTTTAGGACTAGTAAATTCCAGTGTCATAACACAAAGCTGACCTTACTTGGTTCAGATTGACCCTCTCCCACCCTGTGTTGTTACTATGACAACTATAACCAGCAATTTGGCCTTAAAGACAATCTTTCTCTACCCTTTCCTCCTCTATCAGCTTGGCGTTTTATGGTTCTGTTGTATTGTCCAGTCTGGGTCATGGACTTACAGATTCAATATAACCCAATACAAATGAACGGTAAATGCTAATGGTGGAATACCTAGCCAACACCTGAAGACTTCTGCAGTACTGAAAACTGAGTAAAAATAAGATTTTAATTTTGAAGTTGTACTTAGTCTTTTGGTCTGGAACAAATTTCCTGTTTTTACAAGAAGACATGAACAAAACCCTTTGGTTTCAGTTATTTATCTCAGGAAGGGTAAGCCGTGCCCAAACCTTTTCACTTCTCTAGGAAAGTGTGTGACAAATAAAATATGACTGAATTGTTAGGTCGTCTTTGCACCACTGGGGTACTTTGCACATTTACTAATCTCTTCCTCACCTCCTTTATCAGTAAGTGACTTCAATAAAGCATTTAAAGCTTCCTTCACCTGCTCCTCCTGACCGCCCTGCAGCCATAAAAAGCCGATTCTGGCAAGGGGGCCAGCAGCTTTGGCAGGCTGCCGTCTAGGGAAGCAAATCCTTTTCGAGGATCAGGCTACTGAAGCATGAATAAAGGAAGCGCACCATTCCGTCTGCTTACCTGGCAGTTCATACAACTTTTAAGGCCAGCTCTTCAGCCCTCCTTATCTCCTTTATAAATAGGACAAGGATTCCAAATAGACTGAAGCTCTCAAACAGGCTTTTACTTACCCCTGGGGAATTAGGTTCTTCCTTTGACCCAGCCTTGCTGCCAGGTCATCACTTAGGCACTCAGAGATTCCCAAGTGATATCTACAATCATTTTCTTAACTTGGCCTTATTCCTTTTCTTCTTCTAAATTGGCACTTCTCAATCCTTGTTGAACAAACCTGGCTACGTTACAGTTTCTCTGAGCGCACATCCTGTCTGCTTGCTAATATTATTCATGTCAGTAAAATATTTTGAGATAGAGCTTGTGTGGCATAAACTGCGCAAAATAAAGCCATACTGTACAGCTTGTGCTTTGCCACTGAATGCCTGAAAGAAGAAAGCAGCTGTCTGTTTCTTAGCATTCCTAGCATCTTTTTTGTTCTGAAGTTGCATGTTAAAAAAGAAATATAACTGCTTAATCCATGGATATAAGATTCTAGAACCAGAACAAGTCACATTGTCATCATTTGAATTATGTAAAAAAGCTGATGTCCCGATTATATTTATCTCCTGGACTTCCACGTACCCAGTGCAGAAACTGTACCTGATCTGACTGAAGACGCTGCTGCAAGAATCCTTACAGTGCAAACTTGCAAAATCTCAGTCTGGACAGGGACTGAATGACCTGTTTGGGAGATTTGATTCCCCATCTCACTCTACACCAAAATCTCAATTTATTACGGTATTTTTAGCAAATATTCTGCTCATGGTTTCTGTGTACACCAGCCTATCAGTTTACCAATAAGGGAGGTATTTCATGAGGAATAATGGCACACATTGTTACGCAAATTTACCCGGATCTCTTTGCATTCATTTGGCAATTAAGCTGGTTAGCAGGCCTTTTCCTTTCATTGACACATGCTTGCCACTGTTTTTCATAGTTTTTGGTCATTTGGTATGGAAGATCACTTTTTTATTCTTAATAATAAAAAATATTTCTTAATAATAAAAAATATTCTTAATAGAAAAAAAGTGTGGTTTCCAATAAAAGGATACAATTAAGCAATACACTACTATATGAACTTGTAATATATGCAGAGATGCCAGTGCAAATTTTTAATATTGACTCAGAGTCCTGTTGCAATATCCATACTGTGTATATTTATACAAAAGTTGCCCAGTGGATAGTTATTCAAAAGTTCTTCAACTTTCCTGAAAAGACATTATGGACACATGGGAATCTCTGGTGGAAAGTAATTTTTGCATTAAGAAACCACCAACTTTGTGTAGTAGAAAAAGAGGTGGAACAGTGAATTAATTAGCAGGACAATGTTTAATTTTAATAAATGGAAATGCCAGAATGATCGAAGAATGTGTGCTGAAGACTGAAGAGTTCAACTGACACACGGAAACCAGATATTTGTGTTAGAAATCTGGGGCAGTTTCCTCCATTTCTTTTCCCATTATTCCTGAGGGAATTAATTTTGTAAGAAGCAGAAGTGTGTCCGAGCTTCTAACCAGGTGAGTAATCACCAGCTGGTGGCTGGATTAGCCTGGGCTGGGTTGCACTTTAAGTGGGGAGAAGGTCTTTTGGAAGAAGAGGTGATGAGGTGTGTCGTGCCGAGGCGGGGAGGAGGGCTGCAAATGATACCGTTGTCTCGAGTGATGGGAAGAGCTGAGTGGGGTGACGGGGGAAGGTGATGCAGAAGAGGCTGCAGAGGCTGGGGAAGGTGGACACCGGTCTTGTGGGATTTTGTATGAGGTGCATGCAAGGGGCTTTTGATATGTGACTTGATTCCCAGAAATATCAAAATTTTCTAAGTGAAGTGTACATGAATCGCAAACACACATTGTACTTGCATGTTCCATCTGACGAACTGAGGAAAACCAGTTTTCCATCTCATGAAAATTTTGCAGATTTTTTTTTGGTAATGCTTTGAATTAACATCTTTTCACCATAGATGAGGTTATTCTTTTTGAGAAACAAAAAGCCATAGTAAACCCCTACAGAAAAACAGACATCTGTTCACCTTTTTCCTTCGTGTCCTCTAACCACTGGCTTATTGATTGTTCTGGACCAAGTTTTTCTCTCTCGCTGTACATCCCTCATCCTCTCCCACACACTCTCCTTCATATACATGAACATCCTTTATAATTACAAATTGCATGTTGAACCTGAGATAATTATTCCAATGAAAACTTTTGAAAAATGTAATGCTTCTTTATGAACAGTTATGTATTTAGGGGATGGCAGTCATGTTTTTCAGTAGAAAAAATGTTTTGCCAAGAGGTGGGGGTTTTTTATTTTCCTTAAGCAAATTAGAGGGATAGGGTGACTGCTTGTTTTACTTGAAGGTTCAGGGTTTCACAGTTATTCATTATCATGACAGAGTACATTCAGGAGGAAAGACGTTAGAGAACACCAGCCATACAGCTTAAGTCAGAGAAGCATTTGGCAGAGCAGACTGTTGGGTGCATTTAGGTTCAGCCTTGCCTGTGTGTCGGGGCCCTGAGGGCTCCCCCAGCTCTGACCGACCCTGACCCCCTCCCTGGGGTCTCCCCTGATCCTGCCCATGTGCCAGGACCCCATTGCAGCCCCCTGGGGCCGTCAGCCCCTGTCCCAGCGATGCCAGAGCAGAGCCCGTGTCCCTGCCCAGCCTCATCCTGTCCCTGTCCCCACGGCCCTGCCCAGCCATCCCAGAGCTGCGTCTGACCCCAGTTCCTCTCATCAGGACTCGTCTTGACCCCCACCCCCAGGGTATACACCTAAATAGATAATTAACTTCATAGCAGAGTTTGTAGCAGATCTGCATTTCCCATAAGCATTTGCCATTATAAGAAATATTGTTTTGCCATCATATGAATTTTTTTTTTTCTCTTGAAAGATTGGAACCCACAAAACTTGATGTTTGGTCAGATTGCGTAAAAGTAAATATATTAAACTGTGGGTACTGTAATGGCTCTTATACTTAAAATGCAGTATATATTTGAAATGGAAAAATTCTTCTCTTTTTTATTCAAGCTTGGAATTTGGGATTTTGATTGCTCAGGTTTACTGAGAGAATAGACTTCAACTTGCTGAATTTTGCAAGAATGTGTAAAACATCCATGAAGGAACATGAATGTGAGGTCTGAAGAACTGGCTGTTATGGTTGTTAAGAAATGGTTACTCTGTGTAATTGGACTTCCCTTGGTCAAATATCAAGACCATCTTTAGGTGATGGGATTGTGGAGGAGGAAGAATCCTCCTTCTACTGTGTCCTCTCTCCTGACAGAGAGGAAATAGAAAAAAAATCGAAAACATATTTATCTCCTTTACTGACCAGTGAGCTCCTGCACCAGCCTGTGCCCTATAGAACCAGGCTTTTACACCTCAGCCATCTTCTACATAGGATCTTTCTCAGCAAACTTCTTACAGTTTTCCTATCACTAACATAGGTAAACTCCACCTCCATCAAGAAGTGTGACTTTGTAGACCTATAAATAAGTGAGGTTGGTGAGAAGCTAGGTGGGAAGCTAGGTAGTACTGATTTTTTTCCCCCAAAGTCTTTATGTATTTAGTATTAAGCAGTGTTAGCCCATTAAAAAACTCATTTCCCCCCTCCTTCAAAATGTGGACAATGTTCCTCCCATATATCTGGGATGGTCTACGTCTTTGGACTTGACATGTTTGTGTTTTATATTAAAGGTGTGAATATTTTTTTAGTCCTGCTCTTTGACTGAAATCTTTATTTTCCTCAGAGCCTGCAGTGTGGCGCACCAAGTTGTCTGAAAAAACACTTCAAACCTGCAGAAGCATTGGATTAATTTTAAAATGCAGGAATTTAATTAATTTTACATAAGAGAACAACCCAATCATTACTCTGCTGCATCTTTTCTTCATCTCGATAAGTGATATTATGTATTGTTCCTGGGTTTTGTTTAAATAAAACATAGCTGCTAAGTTATAATGACTTCTAAGAGAGCTTATGGAATCAGTAACTGTTGGTAGCCTTAAAAGACTGAGGATTTAGCAGTTTATCTCAGTTAAATATTAAATGTTGAGAGAGTTACTCTGTTGGTAACTCCTGTCTCAATAAAATTTGTGACCAAAAAAAATTGACAATCCATATTTCTGAGCTATTACTTCAGCTGGTCTGAAAGTGGCATTGCAGCAACTGCCTTAGGTAATATTGCAAAGAAATTTTGCAATTTGGGAACATTGAAATGCTAATAAATAAATAAATAAATCCGAAAAGTATCTGATGGAGAAATCTTTTGGGAGATCCAGCTGCATGCTGTAAAGGTGTAGTGTCATGGACTGTCCATTGCCTGGAGCTTAGTATGATATTAAATACATGATCAGAAGCACAAATCTGTGTTTCTTGCCTGAGTCCATGTCTGGGACCATGTCTTCAGACTTGTATTGTGTCCTGCACAGAAAATTCTGCAAGGCAATTCTGTGAAAATATTCAATTTCTTGATCGTGGCATTCAACACAACTTGAAGTGTAGGTCAATCTGTCGGTCTGAGGGATTATGAAATTCTACTTTTGTATTTACCCTAGATATCTTGGGGGAAAAAAAAAAGGATGATAAGGGAGCCAGTTCCTGAAAGGGATGGCTTCTTGTGACCTTAAAAACATTCCAGAGAGACTACTACATCTTCAAGAAGCTGAGCTAATTAGAGTAAAGTAATTTTGCTCTGGTAAACAGTGGATGTTATTTATTTTAAGTAAGCTTCTTGCTGCAAGAGATTCCAGGAGACAGGATCATGTTCTGTTTATTGTTTCAGATCGTGTATTTCTAAAATATTAAAAAAACCCCAAAACTTGCAGGAGAAGACCAACAAAGTCTCCTGGAATAGTACAAAAAGGTTGTATGGAAAAGGACTTCACAAAACGAATTTGGTTTAGTTTTAGTTTGGACAAACTGCATCAAATGTATGTGATATGTACTATTACAGGAATTTACTGAGTTGCATTGGCTGCTTTTCATCAGTTTTTATGAGGTTAAATATTCAGCACTGTAGAAAGCCGTTTTATCATTAGGAAACTGAAAAGTTAGGAACAACCTTCTCTTATGCCAGGGTCAAAGTGTAGCTCTATTTGAATATCTGGCAAAACTGACATTAGATTGAACAAGAACAGAATACAGTCCTTAAAGAAGTGGCAGTGAATGAGGAGTGCTCTTATTCACACATTTGGTGAAGATATGCATATACCCAGTGCTCTGAGCTAGTGGCATAGGGACACTTTGTCAATATTGCTACAGTAAATGTTGAAGTGAAATGACAGATTTTCCTCTTGGGGCTCCCATGAGAAGCTGATGTGTAATCATTATTGAGACTTAATTTCTTTCCTGTTCTTAGCTGGAAGGAACGTGGAGTTCAAAGCCAGAAAGGAATCCACAACCCATCGGAGAGCAGGAGATTTGTGTGTAACTTTCAGAATGTGACCTGAATCTGTTTGCAGCCTGGAAGATGGTGCCAATTGTCTTTGTTACATTCCAATGCATTCGTCAGTGATTTAGGTGTTCCTTATGCATTGTTGTAACAGATAAATATGTTCAGATGTAGGGGTTAGCATCAGGGAAGATGATCCCAGGACTGAACCCTATAGAGGGAGGGTTAATGACGTTCTTAAACACAAACAGAGGAAGTGACTCACCTGAAGACCTGACTGAGAGGAAAACTGACAGTATGGTAACTAAAAGAGGACTGATTTGTGTAGGAAAAGAGAGAAAGAAGGTGATGACAGACAGGAAACTCTGCCAAAGAAAAGTATGGAGCAGGTGAGCTGTTAACTGGGAAGGACTGTGACAAGAGGGAGATGGCTCGGTGGGGAGTGGTTGGCGTGGCACGGCACACCAGATGTGCACTTTCAGTGGGGGAGTTATGATCTCTTCAGCTGTGAAAACTCCAGCTATGACAAACTTTAGGTGGAGCAATCCTAGAAGGTGCAACAAAATCAAGATGAAATGATAAGATGACATGATAGAAATGTGGGGAGTGGGATGTATAATAGAGATCTGACATAAATAAGCCAAGAGTTAAATGTGATATGGCAGTATTCAGCTTCCAGGAAAAGTTTGACTACATGGAATGATTATGTACCATGTTTTTCCTTCAGAAAATAATGATATACTTTGTGATTTCCATGAGGAGACAGGTGGTCAAAACATTCCTCCTGAAAAACGTCTTCTCAAGATGTAGAGCTCTCCTGAATCCAGCACAGCCCCACAATTGTCCCCAGATCTCAGATCCGTAATCACATTGTGGCAGTCTTTGTTATTCTGATAGAACAGCAGCATTGTTCACTTTCCATCATATAAGACAGTAGTTAGCATGGATGCTTAAAATAACCCGCATAGCAAGGAACATGGCCGCAGCAGGAGAGGAATAATCCAGATGCTAAGTTGGAGACAACCCATTTCTAGAATCTATGCCGTGTCTTTCAGCCCAGGTCAGTTTGTCTGGGGTACAAAGAAATTGAATATTACTTAAAAGCTACACTAGAGATTATTTGTACATACCCATATTCTGAAGGCAAGGTAAATTTTCATATCCCTATGCAGATACCTAAAACTTATTGCTCAGCAAATTCCCCTGAAGGCACTGTACACCTGAGTTCCAACCCAAACACCAACTGTTGGTCTTGGAACTTTGATCAAATCAATCATGGAAAGACTTTTGTAGGTTTTTTCAGTTGGGCAAGAAGTCTCAGAGGAGAAAGGGCAAAAATGGAAAGCACCCTGGCATCAAGAGAAAACATGTGCTTTTCGCCTTTTATTTTTCCTGCAGCTGTTAATGTTTTTAAAGGCGATTCCAGCTTTCAATAATTATTTACTGTATAGAAGCTTTGAGTGTTATCCTAGTTTAACTGCCCCGAGTCTTGCTCTGTGGCATTTGTTTGGTGGAATTAAATAAATTGCAATTTGTCCAGGAGCAAACAACAGACAATCTAATATGCAGGCTTAGACAAATGTGTGATAAAAATATTAATATTTCCTTTAGAAAAGAATCTGCAGTAATGAGAGTGCTTCTGCTTTCAAAGACCAAGAAGGGTTAAAAAGACATCTGTACAATGAGTCAAAGCCTTTGAACAAACACCAGTAAGCTATTTCCATAACAAGAATTCCTCAGTGTGCTCCATATATATATATATTTTTAATATTTCAAGAAAATCTTTAAAATCTCTGTTTAATCTCCCATCTGGTGTTTATCTCAGCACTTGCTTTTCTGAAGATGAGCAGGCATCATGCTTGATATCTGCTCTCGCTTGATACCTGCTCTCAAAAACTACACATGGGTAATCAATACTTTTTAACTTGGAGCATTTTGTGTATGTTCAGCATGAAGAAAAAAAATTTGCTTTCTTTTTAACACTTCTGATGCATCACACTGCTTTAAAAGAATATTGTCAGATGAATTAAATGTGTCATGTGATGCAATGCAATATAATGCAAAAGGAGCTACCATAGAAGCTTTTCTTGCAGAAGTATAACGTAAATTTGATTTCAAATAGCCAATCCTTTCCTCCTATTGACAGATAGCCCTTGAGATTCAGGTATTTCTCAGCACATTCAATTAAATAGCATTAATATTGCTCATCATTAGCCTTCCTCTGTGCTGGTTTCCATTGTGAGCTCATAAATGCTATCATTAGAAGAACCTTTCAAAAGAGGTTACATTTTTGAAAGCGTTTAATGTGCATTTCTGGGTGGATTATTACTGCTGTTGTGTTATTATCCAGCATAAAGAATGGTACATCAGGTGTACTTAACATCAAGCCCTTTAACTAAGATTTCTCCTGTTGGAGATACACTGTGCATAATATTCTGTACCATGTAATACAAACCAAGAAGCAAAAGCCACAGGAGCTGAAACAATGTATAACTTTTTGTATCCTTCCTGATTTTTCAATTTCAGTACACAGATCTGCTTCCAATGAACTTAATCACAGAATTATGTTTTTTAAAAATCACCTGAAATAATGCATTTTTTGTCATGCATGGAAAGAAATCTCATTTTCTTCTCTTTTTTCCCTAGACTTTATTATTTCCAGTTAGTAGACTGAAATGATTGCTTCTATCTCCTGGGTCTAATAAAGCAATTTGGCTCTTTAATGGGCCTTGTTAGGGTTGAAGACCAATGTCTTTCTGGTACTATTTTTTGCATTATTGGTGCACTACCTGCTGAGTCATCAGCACAGAAACCAGAGGTTAATTTCACTTCTACTAAATGAAGCAGATAATCAGCCATCAGACGATGGCTCCTGTGCTGTAAATAAGTCTTGACAAGCTGAGGGACAGCACTGTGCATCACTGAGCCCTCTTCACACCATCTGTCCACAAATTAAGACAAAGTAAGGATATTAATTTGTTACATTTCAAAAGCTGTACTGACAAACCCACGTGGACATTTCTAAATGGCGATGAATAGCTGAAACATTTACTAATATTCCATTAAGTCATTAGTTATAGTTTTGCAAACTTCTTTTCTAACAATGAATGTGTGGAAAGTGTTTTGACCAGATGTACAGCTAATGACTATCAGAGCAGATCCATTTCAAAGTATGATGCTACAGAGCATTTTTCACTTAGGTTGGAAGTGGCATGGCACAAGAACCTGATGGCACAAGAATCTGTTGGATTTCCCAGAGATGTTATGTGGAGGATAAACTTTCAGCTAATGGGGAAGCTGTTACATGGTTTTAGGAGCCAGCAACATTTATGAAAAAAGATGAGCTCGCCAAAGTAATGTATGGTGGAAAATAATTCCTGGAAATTGCTGAGGTGAGAGCGTGCCTTATCTATTTCACTAAATCCATGCAACACGAAGGCAGAGCAGTGGTTCAATTGATCTTACACTAAATCACACCAGCTTGCTGTGGAAGTGGGAATGGATGTATCTGCAAGAGAATTAGTTTTACAGATGTATTTTAAGTATTCATATCATGATATGTCTATTCATGTGCAACTCTTATTTTCAAATAAGAGTTCAAAGGGTTCAAAGGTGAAGTATGTATTAATGACTGAAGTATAAAAATATTACAGAGTTATTCTAATAATCTCCAAACTAAGCACTATGAAAACAGGGAATCCAGAGCTGGAGTTGAATTGAAAAGAAATGAAGGCACAAAGAAATTTTCATTTTTCTCTGGAACAGTGCCACACAATAACTATAAGGCTATGAAATAACTACAACACTATGATTAATGAGTAATAATGCTTCTGTATCCAGATTAGGCTAAACAGCTTCTTAAAGACAGTGTTTTTCATTTTCCTTCTTCATTACAAGATAGAGATAAAATTGGGCATCTAAACAGAATTTAACAAGAAACTTTTCCATATAATGTTTTTTATAAACTTTGAGGTTTCAACTAACAGGTCCATAATGATCCAGTATAATGGGAGCTTGGACATCTAGTTTACCTGCTGACACCTGAATTTAGATGTCATAATCTACAGCTGAATCCTACCCTTATACAGTTCTTTTAGAATGCAGTAATGACCTTCCAGTGATGTGCATCTCTACATTTACTCTGTGGGGATCAAAGGTAAGAGGCTTAAATTAAGGAGCTAATTTTTCATCTGCTAAACTTAGATGAAATAGGAACCACCTACGGTTCAGAGAAGTACTTTCCAAGCATTTTTAATTAATGGTGATCAGATTCTCATCATAACCAGAGGAAAGCCTGTCACTGAATTGTGTCCTCAGTAAAAAAAAACATATAGTGAGTGAATGAAGTTGTAACACTGGAGTTTTGGACAAGGTTATTATTGAAGTTTGTTTCTATAAGGAAATTTTATTTTATTAATTGCAATTGTCTATTAAATTTTATTCTTAAAATCCTCCAGTAGCTATGTGCAGTGGCCAGGTGTAAGAGGTGAACACTCTTAAAACCTGTAGGATTCTTAAGCATTATGAGATGGAATAGTAATTAAATATTTATTAATAAAATGACTCAGTTTTGGTAAATTAATCCACAGCATCATTGCACAGTAAATAATCAGACTAGAAACTATTAAAATGATTTTAAAAAATGCACTCGTGTTAAAATTTTAGAAATACATACAACTAGAAAGAATACATAATGTATAAAACTATACGTTAGCAAGCTAAAACTGATTTTTAATTCAGTGGAAATAGGTGGCTTCACAAGAGCTAACTTACCCTACATTTAGCTACTGCCAGGTTTCTGTGTTTTGCACTGAAGCATTTGATCCTGATGACTTCTTGGAGCCTGGCGTCTGTTCTCATTTGGCAAAGTGATGAGTCATACACCAGTGGGTTTTGATTTTGATCCAGGCCCAGGTGAACTGAACCTCTGTAACCATCCATTTAATGTCACCCTTGCTGACAGCACCTTCTAGTACTGCATTCTTCCCCTTTATTCCTAATATTTTCTGTTGCTGCGTTCCATTTAATTGTCGAAGATAAGATTCATCATAGCTGGCTCTAAAGTCCACATTTCACTGAATTTAAGTGTTCAAGGTTAAGCATAATTAAATGGTTGGGCACAGAAGCTGTGAAACTGCTTTTTGATCACTAGGAGGAAGGAAACAGAAGGCAGTTGAAATAAAACATATTTGGAAGAGGTGCTTAATTTGGTTTTAGTAATGTTTACCTAAACTGTGCTTATGCATAGTTATTGTGTCTATAATATTGCTTAAAGAACAGGTTATTCTTCTTTGGGATAAATGTTGAAGTTAAATTGGACATGTCCCTTTCAGCAATTCAGGATGCAGTTTTTGAGTGTAAAATGAATGTTCAGAATATATTCACTTCTCAGTTTCAAAGGTGAGAATCCATGAGAACTGGTTTTGTAAAGCTCTGTTCTTAGCACAAGAAGCATATAAAGAAGAGAAAAAGGGAATCGAATCATCCTTCAAAATAGCTGAGTTGAATTGCTTTTGAAGACTCTTGTGATTGCACGTAGTTTTAGTGGCTTAGCTGACCACAGCGCAGGAAAGATGTTCTAGCTTAGAAAGTTTGGCTGAAGAGTATGTTTCAATGAAAATGTTTGCTTTGCTTACCTTCTGTTGGATAACTCTTCACAACAAGGACTCCAGAGAAGATCTGACGTAGTTTACCAATGGGAAACAGAATATTCTCTTATATGTTACTTCATGCAGTCTCCCCTCTCCTAAGTGCCAACAGCTTTGGTTCTGATTCCCATTAAAAGATGGGAAAGAAGCACAAAGGTTAGAGAGAACAGTATGGATGGCTTTTGCTAGTAGTGACCGATGGTGTTACATGTATTTCCTATTTGAAATATAGAAAGTGAACTAGGTTCCTCATAAATTTTTGCAAACTAGTTTATCTTGAAGAAAAGGAAGTAAAATTTATTCTTCAATACCTAGGGAATTTCTTCCAGTAAGTTTCTCCTTAATTTTATAGCACTGGTATTAGAGGAAGTACATTACCTCACTTAACCTCTCCGAACAGATTACTTCCGTTATTTATTAAACTGTATTTTCCCATAGTGTTTTCTAAATTGAAACTAGGAAGTAACATACAAGTTCTAGGTAATTCTTCTTTAAAGCTAATAACTGCTCCATTTTTATGATGAACTGATATTTGAGAAATACTTCACTGTTCCACAGCTGTGCCTTTTTCTAGTAAAAATTCTTTGGAAGCTGCAAGCCAAAGTCATTTGTTTAAGTTTTGAAGCTGTGCAGTGTAGTCTATAAATTGGAGCTTCCTTAGAGTCCCTCACTATCGGCTTGAGAGAAAGAGAGTTTTATAACGAATTTTGTTCTTCTTTATTCTCACACTCTAAGTTGTATTTAATTTGACTTTTAAATATGCTCATGCTACACAGAAATGAGCTCTCTCCGTGGAGTGCAGAAGAAGCAGCCTGCATCAGCATGTAAACACGAAGGGCATTTCCAAAGTTTTCTTGTGTTTTTTCTTTCTCTTCCCTTTTTGGTTCATCCTTACTTGGATTATCAAGATGAAACAGAAGAGGTTTAAAATAAATTGAAACTTAATTTACATGCAGGCAGTGAGCTCATTACCGTGGGTAAATATCATCCTCATTTGCTCCGAGAAGTCTCTGTTATTATGACTTTGAGGACTAGCTGTTCGACAGCCCTTGGAGCATTGTGCATGCCACTTTTCATTCAGCATAAGGTTTTGAGAAGCATTAGAAGGAGCTGCTCACATGCTACTTGGAAAAGCCTGGTCAAAACACGAGCTCTTTTTTATTTATTTTCTGGATAACACAGCTGTCTGCGTGTGCAGGATTGCTTTGCTCTTATTCCAAGCAGAGTTTACCTGCTATCATTATCCTGTTGTTACTGTGATCTGGCCATTACCTGTATTAAAGCTGAGATACCAAGTGGAATCCCAGAAGAGGCAGAAGGGCCACAGGAGAGCACAGGATGGCATTTGGGAGCTCATTTCACTACTTTTGGTTCACATAGCAACAAGCATCTACAACCTCTGATGGCAGACGGACAGGGAGTTACAGGAACCTCCGCTGTCGGACCTGGCAGTCATTCAAGCGCCGTAGACAAAAGGGCTTTGAACAAGTCCTTTCAATTGGTCATTTTTATTCAATGCTGGCTTAAATGATTTCTCCCTTTAATCTGCTTACTCTGTGATATGTATACCACCTCTCCTTAATCAACAGCGATTTCATTCATCAAATAACTTTCAACAATCATCCCTTGCACTAATTGCATTTCTACTAACTGTATTTCCTTGATTTATCCTGTTTTTATTAATGAGCCCGTGATGTTACTTTCATCTTTCTTTGAGCTGTGTTTGAAATGTTTAATTTTCTTTGTGTGCTTTCCCTCTTTCTTAAAAAACAAAAAACCACCACCACCACCAAAAAATCCCTTATCCATATATATTAACCAAATAGCAATATTTTTTAATACATTAATGCCAGAAGTGCCTTTGGAACCGCTACAAACCGTTGGCAAACTGGAGACTCACCCTCAGTAACTCAGTAGTTACAGGGACACACAGCCTAGGTACACAAAGTATTGGGGGCTGAATCCTGCCGTGTTCTGAGCACCTCCTATCAAGGCAGAAATGGAGTCAGTTCTTGATCAGCGGTTTGCAGATCTCCAAGCAGAAAAAAACAATGGAAAGCTGTGCCTCAAAGCACTTCTTCCTTTAGCACAATACAAATGTATATAGTTTTGTTACCAGACCTTCTTTGTGAAGTATTTTAAAAAGCATCATTATCAACTGAGGAAAGCAACGTGATTACCAAACTAACACTCATCTTTGCAAAGGACTAGTTATTTATTAGAAGGGAAAAGGATTATTTCTGTTTGGAAAAAAAATTCTTCCTTAGTCCCATTCATATCACACCAAGGTGGAAATTTGTCCCCATTGTAAAGGCTTGGGAAAAACTTATACTGCTAGTGTTCAAGTGGTTTAAGGCCTTTTGCTGGCTGCCTTTATATTTCAGATTTAGGTTAAGTTTTCCAGCTTTATCTCCTATGAAAATTATCTGTTGCCAACAAAGCAACAACAAGCTGTTGGCAATGGATAAAACCAAAGAAATGTTAAAAACAGTTTAACGCAAATATAGGCAAGGACAAATCATGTTTTGCACTGCTTCAGAAATAATGTGTAATTCTAGTTCAGAATCAAATCCTTCACTTTTCATTACTTGGACGTATGTCAGTGATGTTCAGTGCCATACAGAAACAGTGAAGAGAAAACAGAGAATATTCTGCTTGTCACAGAAGTGCGAGGCTTCAGGAGGCAATGCCAAATGCTTTGTTTATCTATTTAAGATTTTTTATAAGTGTTCAGCTTTAAACATCTTTGCATAGTAGTCTTGGAAGAAAAGGACTTTTTTTTTTCCCATATTTTCACTGTTTTTTTACATATATATATTTAAAAAGCAAAAGTATTTCCTCTCATGGAAAATATGTAAGAAGATATCCTAAAATTTCTCATGGCCCTGTTGTCAGTAGGCTTTTAAAATAAGTTGATGTGTGTGGTAACACATGTACTCATGCATCATCTGGTTTAGGACTGGGGATACCATTCGTTCTGAGCCAGAGATAAAACATTCATTTTTCTTCTGAAATGTCATTTAGGCCAGCATCACAATGGAATAAGTTTGGATTTATATCTAATAATGGCCATACTTAGCAAAACACTACTTAATATATTTTGTACTTACTGTTTCATGCTATATGCAACATGAGGAGCCAGGAGGGACAGGATTCAATTTGAGATTAAGACAGCTAACTCTGGATGTCTGTGTTGTGTAAACTCCCTTTCTAGTCAACAGTCAATACAGTCAGTGGAGCCTAGAGATTTATTCATCTGGCTAGCCAGCAGACGTCAACTTTTACATTGAGTTTAATCACATTATTTAAGCTCTGCTGTCTGTATTGACTAGATCACTAGCAACTACCATGGCAGTTGAAAACACTTAGCTCACTTATAGACATGCAAATTTAAGTATCTTGTTTAGTGACACTTCCATCATCAGTTTCTACACAAGTTTTTTTCTACAGCGCTTTCTTATGTTGATGTCCATCTGCAGACCACCCTTAAAGATGATGAGTGTTGTCCTCCATTCAGGAACAGGAGAGGGCCTGTAGAGAGACTCAATAATT
The DNA here is from genome assembly GCF_947461875.1 of Haliaeetus albicilla. Taxonomy (NCBI): domain Eukaryota; kingdom Metazoa; phylum Chordata; class Aves; order Accipitriformes; family Accipitridae; genus Haliaeetus; species Haliaeetus albicilla. The sequence continues at coordinate 35,838,650 of NC_091496.1, read as the reverse complement.
GGCTTAAGTTCGCTTAATCTGAAACATACGAGGAGTTTTTGCATGGGATTTGATGTTCAGAGGGTCAAATAATCATATTTGCTAGCTATTCACAGCATTCATGGTGTAATGACTTACAGGCACTCATACATTTGCAGTTTCTGAAAGCAGTGGAGACAAATGAGGCAGCTCTTGAATTACTCAAAACACGTCAACCTTTGCTGTTCATTGGATGGACTCTGACTTTGTAACTTTTGGTTTGTAACCTTATATCATTCACCACTGTGTCTTCATGTGTCTGTTTTATGGCATATTTATGTAAAATACTCCCTGTAGTGCCATCTTTAGGATTATTTTGGCCATTAAGCCTGTTGCTCATGAGATTTACATCAGGCTTTCCAGTTTAAGTTCAGAAAGCACTTAAACAGGTGTTTAATTCACCTGTTTAGGACATTTTTTGATTTTCATGTTTAAGCAATATTAAGTGCTGCACAAAGGATGATGAGACATGTTCATAAAGTTTTATTTGTGAGGTCAACAGCTGATGGCATAAATTTTCTTCAAAGTTACTTGAGGTGGAGTGGGAGGAGGGATCCAGAAGAATGGGGGGGGGGGAAGAAGGGGAAAAGAGAGCGATAGAAGGGGAAAATCTCTCCCTGGTGGCCAGCTGGGAAATGAAGCGGTGGGGTCCCCAGAAGAACATCCTCCTCTGTTGCATATCCTCTCCAGTGCAACAGGGCAGCAGGTGGTGATAACCATGATGATTTTTTCAGCCGTGCTTTTTCCCTGGTACTGTGCGGTTTTCCTCAGGACCTGGCCAAACTCACCGTTTTTTTCCTGTTTGTGATGCTTTTAGCACTGATGGGAGCATGCTTAATTAGGTGCAAGTGTTACACACCAATTGGTTGCTGAATTTTGGGCATGCATGTTGCTGGGTAATGCTTATCAGCGATTTATGACTATTATCTGCAATGTTATTCGCTAAGTCTTGTATTTCTGCAGTATAAACTAAAAGCTACAAAACAAGGGATAGGGAAGGCGGGTAGCGGAGATGAGTGGATGTAAGCTTCCCATGAGAATCTGCCATAGCTACAACATTGGGGTTGGCAGGTGCAAGGCCATGAGAATAACAACATGAGAAAAACAGCATGGGAACAAAAGAGGGAAAATACTGCCACATCAGTTTAGGTGAGAGGTTGCAGAGCTGGAAATGAAAGTCAGACCACAGAATTGCAAAGGGAGGGCCCTTAGCATTCCCAACGTTAAGACGCTTAAGGCACCATGCAGTATAAGTGTATGTACTTAAAGACGAACACCCACTTAGGTGCCCTGAGAACTGGGAATGTTTTTCTGAGCTGAGGTCCGTGTGAGGTAGGTTACAGAAGGGGCTCAGCTGGATTCCGGTAAGCAGTGACCTATTCCATCACAAAGCGTCTGACAGTACCTCTTGGTTTGATGTTGACTGTTAGGAGTGGACAAAAGGTATCTGAGTGTGGTGTTAATTCTTTAAGGTCTAGCTAGATTGGAATACAGAATACAGTTCTGCAGCTGCAGAATCTTGCCTGCATTTTGATTTCTGTGAAGTGCAAGACCTTGAAGAGTGAAAATCAAGTGGAAATCATAATTCACAAAGTTTTTCCACAAGTAGCAAGCAAGAATTCACTCAGAAGTCCTTCACACAGCTGAAATATTACAGGTCTTGACAATTACTCCAGTGTTTTTAGTTAGCAGTCTATTCACCTGATTTCATTTATACTAGTCTATTTACCTAAATGATTTCATTTATTAGTCTATTTATTAATTTAAAAAGCATACTGCTTTTAATTTGACAATTCCAGAGTATCATTGCTGATTTACTGGCCAATAACAAAACATGAAGTCAATAAAATAAAAAGGCAAAAGCATTTACATTTTCCAACAGTAATTTGAGATCACATCACCTTTCAACACAAACAGCTTTACATTTTACCTATTAAATGTAATCCTGCATCAATTATTCTAGCTTGGGCCATGTGTGTCTGTGGCTCTTACTAGCTTCACCAATGTACAAGTTAGCAGAGTACTTCTGAGACCATCGCTGTTAGTGCAGACTCCTTTCCATTGAGCTGGCTGATCCACTAAAGTCAGCAGAAGGTTTTGGAGATCTCCAGTTCCCAGGTTTTAGACAATTATTCAGACAGAAAAAAACTGTGTGATACTTGAAAATATTGGTAATTACACTTTGAGAAGTAAGGATGGAAAGATTATTGAAGGTTTATGGAGACATACATTTTGACAGAAAATGACATTTTTTGTCTTACCAGCTTGCAAGGCATAATAGAGTTTTCAAAAGCATTTGCTTTTGTTCTCAAACTGCCTTCAGATGCTGTCAGTTATTTTCCAAAGCTTGCAGCTGACCTCTAACCTCTGAACTGTCATTCAATTCACTGAGTGTATGGTTCCTAGTCTTGGGATAGATTTGGAATCAACGTCCATTTTCCTAAGGTGGATATGGGTATTACAGGTTTTGTTCCCATAGAAGTTTGAACTTACCATGACTATTGACAGTAATGTATGGATGGGCGGATGGTTATCAGTCTGCTATATGGTACCCTGGATAGGTCACTGGAGTAAATGTCTTACATTTTTGTGGTAATCCAGCAAATATGTGTAACAGGGACTGCATTACTCAGTAAAGATATATTAGCATCTCAGACCCCATTTGATAAGGTGTATTGAGACTACTGATGTTAAGCGTACAATCCAGGTGCACTGAGAAGTCCTTTCAGAGGGTGATAAAAACTGCAAGGCTGGAGGGTAGAATTGCACTGCCCTGACTCAGGGCCAGTAATTTAGGGCAGTTGCTGGGGGTTTTTCTAGTCTAATGCAAAGAGACAGATGTTCCCAGGGTATAATTCATCCTATCTATCTGAAGTGGTGGGTAAAACACCTGTTGATGCTTATTGCTTTCCAGTAAGTTAAGCAAAGACAACCATGGATGTGTGAAGAGGGAGAAAAAGAGGCTGATCTGGGGCCAAATATAAAGACAGAGATGCTCTTTGACATTTTGGATAGGTAGCGCATGAGAGTGCTTCAAGAGACTGTTCGTAAAACATACAGACATCTAACAACACTTTCCAAACAACACGTTATTTGAGCAACCAGTTAGTCAAGGAGACTTTGTGTCATGGGCATTGTATTTACTCCATCCATAGTTGAATAGTAGGTAGTTTGTGTGATCCCCTGAAACTAGCTTTACTAAGTACAGACAGTCTACTGTGAGCTGTGCTTACCTCTGAATCATAAGCACATGGATCATGATTAAGGTGTTTTAAAAATGCTGTCAAATAAAAGCATCTTCCAGATTGCTAGTTTTCACTTTAGCATCCATTTTGCACATCTACTTGGGATGAAAAAAGTAAAGAACTGCTATGATAATAACATTTCAGGTTTCATTAAAGTTTCCTTTTCTTATTTCTTCCCTTCTCTCCACTATTATTTACTTCATCTTTCTTCTTAATAAGAAAGTTTGCTTTGCAGAAAGTTAGCAAGCAAAGCAGACATCAGCTCTGAACAATATTGCTACTTACCACCTCTTTTGTGGAAGTTCAATGATACAACTGAATTAATTTACTAAGGTAAGAATAACTCAATTTCAAAGATATGGCATATTTTCAGTCCTCATAGACTTCACCAGCGTGGTTTGCTGAGGATAGGCTTAGATGGACATCTAAATGAAAGCAGAATAGTTAGTCACAATACAATTTGAAACTAATGTCATCCTTTTGGCTCTTTGCTGGGAAGAGTTTCTGCTGCTTCATGTGAATCTCAAGTAAATGTGACTCAATGCACTCTTCCTGTCAAAGCTGGCAAAGTTACAGCCAAAATAAATTGCACAGAGAGAATGCTAGTAGAGTAGTAGAATAATTTTTTTTTTAGTTAACAATAACAGACTTCTGTAATAAATTATCATCAATATTTTATTAGGTTTTTTATATTATGAAGAAGAAAAAAATACACAGTGTGGAAAAATTACCAGTCTTTAATTAAGGTTCTATAATTTCTGTTGCATTCTACCTTTTTAATTTTGAAATTTTTGCCTTTGTTGTAGAGAATCATATTTGGCACTTTAATAATTCACTTCCTTTTTACTGTTACACCAAATAATTGCTCTGTTGACTCCATCACTTAACCTAAAGAACAATATATTTTCATCTTTAATTGGCAAAATGCTTCAGGTGGAATTTTTCAAGTTTTCTTTACCTGTGTAAAAAACAAACTCTCACTATAATGTGAATCTCCTTGCTAATGAAGACAGACAGATAGATAGTGCTCATTCCTCGGATAAATGAGCTGAATTGTCCTTTTGCAGAGGATATCCTTTCTTTATTAAATGGCTAAAGTAAGTGACCAAACTGCACCTTAGACGACAACTGTCTATACAATAAAGAGATGTAGGCACATCAGGGGAATAGATGATTCAAGATAACTGTATCTGACTCTGAAAGTCAGCAATTTCAATACACCTCATTGTCTGGGTACTGCGAGTCACCCAAATCTGACTAATACAAGTTCGGACAGGGCCTCCTCCTGATTTGCCATCAATACAAGTAGACGGTCCTCATGAGATAGCTAAGGATAGGAGGTATAACACGCGTAAATATAGCATGAATAGTTACCGTACTGATGTGCTCTTTCTCCCTCTCCATTGATTATAGATGTATAGAAGTTTAGGTTTCACCTTTGACTTTTGGATGGTGTCGTGGTTTAACCCCAGCCGGCAGCTCAGCCCCACGCAGCCACTTGCTCGCTCCCCCCCCAGTGGGATGGGGGAGAGAATCTGAAGGGTAAAAGTGAGAAAACTCGCAGGCTGAGATAAAGACAGTTTAATAGGGAAAGCAAAAACTGCTCATGCAAGCAAAGCAAACCAAGGAATCCGTTCCCCACTCCCCGTGGGCAGGCGGGTGTTCAGCCATCCCCAGGACAGCAGGGCTCCATCACACCCAACGGGGACTGGGGAAGACAAACGCCATCGCTCCCAACGTCCCCCCTTCCTTCTCCTTCCCCCAGCTCTATATGGGGAGCATGACGTCCTATGGTCTGGGATCTCCTTTGGGTCAGTCGGGGTCGGCTGTCCCGGCTGTTTCCCCCCCAACCCCTTGTGCCCCCCCAGGCTCCTCGCTGGTGGGGTGGGGGGAGAAGCAGAACAGCCCTTGGCTCTGGGTGAGCACTGCTCAGCAGGGACGGAAACATCCCGGGGTTATCGACACTGTTTTCAGCACAAATCCAAAACATAGCCCCATACCAGCTACTGTGAAGAAATTTAAGTCTGTCCCAGCCAAAATAAGAAAATTAAATCAAATTATGCATTAAATTCAACATTGGTAAAACAAAAAACCTTGCAAAGTCAAAAGAGACAAAAAAGTACTTACTTTATCTATTAACTACATTTAGTTAAACATACTGAAGCTTAAGTAGTAATGAAATGGGATTCATGGTGAATCATGTTTTGCATTTTTTGGTGAGGTAAGGATTCAGACAAACTAAATAGAAATTTGAACATGTAAATCTTCCTGTATTTATGTGCAAAACTGGTCCTGTATTTGCAGTATGTATAAATTGCTACGTATGTACAACTGCGAAAGAGCATTTCAACAATATTTTTCCATTTAATATGCACGTTTTTACATTGCAAAGCATATTTTATTTTGAGCATCAAAGATATTCTTTATGACAACTTATTGAAATTTCAGACGTATGGTATGTAAATCCCTTACATTGGCTGAGCTGGCAGAGCTGTTCTATTTAATTGGCAGAGAAGCAAATACACTCTGCAGGCTATAAATGAATAAAACCAGGTTTCTAGAGAATGACATTATTGGCAGGTTGGAAAAGGAATTAATAGAATTCCACAAGGGAAGTTCCCTTTTATCAGCTGAAGTAGATGCCTGTGGCAGATTGTTGACCCTGCTAAAAAGCTCTGTCTTCTTCTGTGTTTGTAAAGGAGACAGCGTATTTCTCACTTTTCTCGTTTTGCTGATTTGTGTATTGTTTTAAACCAAAGGAAAACAAAACAGATCACAAAACCCTTGATGTTCACGTTTGCAGTAAACGCAGGTAATTGATAACAAAAGGTTAATGTCTTTATCCCTAAAAATGTTAAATCATCTGGCTTCCATGAATGAAAAATTGATAAATTCCAAACACAAATATGATTTATGTACCTACATTTCTAGATAAGTAATCGGAGAGATACAGTTAAGGGGTTTTGTTTTCTAAGGATTTTTAACACGTGATTTTAAAAGATCATCAATCGAATTGAGTATGAGTACTCAGGTAAGACTCTTGCCCCGGATGATTAGTTTTGTCATGGCCTGTATCTGTGTGTCCCAGCCTCCTTATATGAGTTTACCTCTGAGAATGATCACCATGCAGCTGGGTTTGGTCTATGCTCCCTTGAGCTCCTCGGGGTTGTTCAGGCTGCAGCTACCCCCTCTGCTCCAGGCAGCTCCAGCACACCGCTGGCCGTGCTGGTACCCACCAGGGAGCCAGCACCCTTCCCACCCAGCTTCCCTACCCTCCCGAGGTCAGTTCTGGTGTCTTTGACCACTCCGGTGACTGAAGACCGGACCATAAGTATTAGGGATACTTCCGTTATTGTTTAAAACCAGTCCCGTGTTTGAAGCAACTAACATGGTTTCTAAAAATGGCTTTATTAAACGGTCGTCCTTTATTCAAGAAAAAATGCTAGAGATGGAGAAATAATTCCCTCCCTTGTCATCCTCAACACTTCCGAGCTCACTTTAAGGTCTGTAAAATGCCTTCAGGAATTCCAGGTGCCTTTTTCTCACTGGTGATTTTTTGCTCACTGATTCCACTTTAACTCCTAGTAATGACAATGCATTCTTTTTACTTGCTTAATCTTGTATAATCAAAAATTCCTGCTCTTCAGTGAGCGAATGCCTTTTTGGGAAAAACAGTTCCAGATTCTGTTGTCTGTTTTCCTTTCATCGTATTGATTTTTTTCTGTGGCTGCCTTGTTGGTCTGGAAATGCGTTGTCATTTTGGCATATTCCAGGTGGAAGCCATATTACTATTCCAAAATTACCTCCAGAAGGATGAAAGTGTGTTCAGGGTAACAACCCTCAGTTGTCCTTGTTGCACCTCCTAGAATATTGCAGGAGCTATAAGGCACTATCCTTGTTAGCAAGCAATTCTCTGAGACTTCTGTGTACATCCAGTGAAGTAGAAGCCAGTAAAACCAAGCAGAGTTGCCATTTTTTACACAGAGAAGTGCCCAAAAATATGATATTATGCTGTGAAATGGCTCCACAGTTGCTGGTTTTTTTTATTGTTATCGTTTTTACTATTGGACTGTTATCTTTCTGGTTGGAAAGCACAGATGCTGCTGCTTGGCGTAAGAAATGTATTTAGAACAAGGTTGGACTGATTATTTTTTGTTGATGGAGTCAAGACACATTATTTTACAGCTTCTGTGAACTAACCCCAGCAGGACTCAGATGATGTCATCCACTGTGAATTATTGGAAGTCCCTCCCTATGCTCAGTTTAGGAGATTAAAAAAAAAAAAATGTTCTTTCAACCAACTTCAGAGCTGCTGCTCATTTTATTTGTATAGGAGCTAACAGATTTCATCTTGTGGACGTTCATGTGTTGCAAAAGAGGCAGAAAAATGCTGAGAAGAGTAGATCTGGCATTTTAAAACAACTCTAAACAGTACACTGCTTAGTCAACAGTATGGAGATATATATGTGTGTGTGTATGTGTACATTTCATGTGCTAGACAAGATGATTTTTTCAAGGGGATTCAGCTTGAAAGTTTTTTTTTTCTGACTAGCATAGACGGTATAATAAAATTTATTATTTCTCCTTATTAACATTGTCTTCCTTGTTGAAATATACTAGTCAACAATACATATTTGTCCTGGTTTCAGCTGGGATAGAGTTAATTTTCTTTCTAGTAGCTGGTACAGTGTTATGTCTTGGGTTCAGTAGGAGAAGAATGTTGATAACACACTGATGTTTTCAGTTGTTGCTGAGCAATGTTTAGACCAAGTCAAGGATTTTTCAGCTTCTCGTGCCCAGCCAGCAAGAAGGCTGGAGGGGCACAAGGAGTTGGGAGGGGACACAGGCAGGGGAGCTGACCCAAACTGGCCAAAGGGGTATTCCATACCATGTGACGTCATGCCCAGTATATAAACTGGGGGGAGTGGGGCTGGAAGGGATCGCTGCTCAGGAACTGACTGTGCATTGGTTGGTGAGTGGTGAGCAATTGCATTGTGCATCACTTGTTTTGTATATTCCAATCCTTTTATAATTATGATTGTCATTATTATTATTATTGTTATTGTTATTGTCATTGTTAGTTTCTTCCCTTCTGTTTTCTATTAAACTGTTCTGATCTCAACTCACGAGTTTTACCTTTTTCCTTCTGATTCTCTCCCCGATCCCACTGGGTGGGGGAGAGTGAGTGAGCAGCTGTATGGTGTTTAGTTGCTGGCTGGTGTTAAACCACAACAATATTATTAAATTATTGACCCGCATATATAATACAGTATAATATGTTATTGTGTGTCATTTAACATTAGTTTTCAAGGCAATATTCTGTCCCTCCACTTTTCATGTTAAACAAAACCTTGTCCCATCAAACTTCCCAGTCATATTCCACTTTTTTCTTATGAACAAATGATTTATAAAAAACCTGAAAATACCTTCAAAACCTTTATTAAGAGTTAAGGATAATAGTCTATATTATCTCTCCATTTACTCTGCAAATTGCCCCAATAACTGTTCAGCACTGCATAGACTAAAGTACCACTTAATGTGAACATGAATGGTAGAATTTGAAATCTTAATGCTTCATCAAAGTCCTAATATTATTAGGATGTGTTACTATCAATACTGAGAAAGGACAAGAGAAGAGTTGTTTTAGTTCATACCGTAGGTCAAGAAAACTAATAGTCTTGCATTTGACATCTCTGATGCCATTTCTAATGATGCGGGATAAAGTGAATGTAATTTGTATTTATATAATCTGTCCCTTTATCTTCCAAAATGCATATACTTATGCAGCAGGCATTGATACACACTATTTGCACTGTTTTCTTGCAGAATAATGATACCATATGTTATATATATGTTTATGCTGAGCACCTTTCTTATTTCTTTGTATTCTTTCTTTTCTCTGGATCAATTTTCTGTTGAATTTTTTTACATCTGGATTGACAATTTGAGGAGACCTCGGTGCCTGCTGTTTTCCTGAAGACAATCACTTCCACAGCATTCTGTCCTATATTGTTTCCAATCAACTTCACTATATAGGTGGCACTATCAGAAACAAGATGTGGGATGGGAGTACAGCTCTGCTTGAGTTCTTTTGTAATATGCCTGTGCTTGTTGTCCCACAAACATCAAATGATGTAAAGCGGTCAGCTGATGCCTGGTGAAAGAGTATTTGGAGAAATCGCTGAAGTTAATAATTACTGAGTTGGGTTCTAATAAAAAAAATGGTGCTAAAATCTTTAAAAACTTGTTTCTCAAACTTCGTAAGTGCTGTGCAGGGAACCTAAGATGAAGTCTTAATTACTAATGAAATCCACACTTTAGTAGAGTACAATTTACAGTCACCAGCAGGGAAAACTTGCAACTTTTCTTAACATCGCACACTTTCTAGCAAGTTTTGCTATCTCCTCTGAAAGGGATTTTCACTTCCCAGAAGAACTACTATAAGAAAATGTTATTTCTGAGCATTCTATTTCACACTAAATGTAGTGTTCCTTCTTTACAAAAGGGCAGCAATGCTGCAAGACTTAAAGCACCAAGCAAGACAAATATCTATAGAATTTCAGTACAGTTTATTTTAATTCCTTTCTTCTCAGAACTGACTTAAGATTTCTTATTTTTGTACTTGTAATCCTGGAAAACATTTTACTAGGTCATGAATGTGGGTATTTTTCAGCAGCTGAAAGCAGAGCACATTTTATCCAATACATTCCAAATTATGCTGGGATACCTTAAGGCATTTTGATCTAAAGGCAGTGGGCATAACCTGTCTATGTCTGTTGTGCTTTCTAATTCTATCATCTGCTTTTCAATTAATTTAATTTTTTTTTTTTGGCTTCAGTCTTTCCATAAAGGAATACTTTTATTTGTTGTCACTTTTCCTGAACCTATTAGCTTGCAGGTTCAATGTGTTGTCGTTTATGTTCACCTTTTGTTTTCTCATTGATTTCATTTTCCATAAGGGGTACATTTTTTTCCAGCCTTTCCAAAGCTGAGGTATAGTAGGTATTCAGGTAACCTAATCAGATGCTATATCAGTCCCAGCATTCTGATTTCCTGGGGACTAGCCAGCAAAAGGTGTTCTGATATCACCTAAAATTTAATTGAGGTCTGTTCGGTAAAAACAAGAACTAGAGATGGTGGTTCCATCTCACTAATGCCCTAATACTGCTAGAGAACTAACTGCAAAAGTTACTTCCTGAGCACAGAGGAACAATCCTTTTCTAGTATTTTTATTTTTATTTTTTTTTTAAATACCACATCTAGTTCCAGAGATGTGATGGTCAATGTAACTGACCTTCTCCAGGATTTGCACCAAATGGACTTGGAGACATTTGTTGAGAGCCTGCATTCACTTCTCAAGCCAATAACATTATTCTTTCAGTTTTATAAATAGGAAATTCCCTCAAACACATTAACATGAAGAATGAAAAGCACAAATTATTTTGTAGTGTCAATAGGACAGCCTGCCATCACCACACATTTGACCATACTCCTTCTTCCAAGAGTTTAGCCTATATCCTGGACTGTACATCAGTGTAATTTATTAATTCAGCCAAATTTAAGTGATCTTGTCTAACTCATTCCTTCAACTCAGATTTTTTTGTGAAAATGATCTTGGGAATAATCAAAGGATTCTACAATATCTTCTGCCAAACCCTGTAAAATGTCAAATACAGAGACACTGATAAAATTAAACCCAGACAGCAATTTCTGATATTGTAGTTAATACAACAATACAGTGTCTGTTGAAATAACAGGGTGATGTGATACATCTTCAGCTCATTATTGAACTGCTGTGACCAGCAAGCAGACGCTACAACTCAGTTTACCAAGTACATCAGGAAGACGGATCCTCTGTTCCTCATAAACAAATACATAATCATCTTCTTGGTTTTCCAGGCCGATTGCTCATATATATATTTTTTTTTATAATAAGTCTTTTTATTCCGTAGTCTTAAAGGCATTACTGACTTTTACATCTTTTAAAAATCAAAAATAATACTTTAAATTGTTATCAGAGCCCCACAATTATACTTTGTATGATATTACAGCATGCTGCTGCATATTATTAACTATCTGCTTGCTGTGCAGCTCATGGAAAAGAGCTTCCCTGGCAGACAGAGGCAGTCACTAAGTTTGTTCTAACTTGTCGGAGCTTTACTTTGTGAATGAATGCAGCTGCCCGCCCATTGTGTCAGGCTAAGTGTAGTCTGTCAGAGGAGAGCAAAGAAGCAGCAAGAGGGGTCATTCTGTGCAAGTGTTGAAGAAGTATGTCCATTTAAAATGTGTAAGAAAGAGGAGAATCTCCATTTCATAAATTTGACACTGTCAGGTCTCAGGTTGATTTCTTGCAGTAAGACACTGAATATTTAACTCCCATGAGCTGTGTACTCTGAAAATAATATATGAAAATATTTTTGGTTATACTGAGATAATCTCAACCTGTATCTGGTAACAGTTCTGCGGGTCAGTTTTTCAAGGCAGTTTGTGACCAGACTGAAGTGAACTGCTTCTGCCATAGAAGCCATATTTGAAGCTTTAGCCATCATCTAGTTAATGTATAGTATCTCTACAGTGCAATATCATTGCTATCAGTAATCTATTCCATAAATATATGAACCTCACAGTTGCATAAGCTTAATAGGTAGATACCATTGGAGTACACAAAAGCTGATTTTTTTTTGGTTAGAAATTTTTAAAAGTGTGTTGATCAGGGGCTCAGCCAATGTGCAAACCAGGAAGGGATATTCAGTAGCAGTAGCAATTCTTTTTCCAAGAAGTGTCATATGTGTCAACCAGAACACAGAAATATGACTGTATCTCCAATAAAAGTGTGTGTGGAATAATTCAGAACAGGCAGAAACTTCAAGCTGCTGAACCTGGTACAAGATTGAATTAGTTTTTCATCTGAGAATTAAGGTTTGAGTATTGTGTTATCCATTACAGCTCGGCCATCTCTAGCATTACTTCGTATGCATTCCTTGATATTGTATAAGCTGTTCTGGCTTTCCAGACAAGAAATACAATTCATTAGAGAATAAATAAGTGAAACAAAATGTATGAATCAGGAGTTATTGCCCTGCACTTTGTTTTTTACAGGGTAGATTTCTAACGGTCAGTTTAAATCTGAGCTGTATTAAATAGGGAAGCCATTGTGGACTGGCTGTGTCATGTGTCTAAACCTGAGCAACTAAAACCTTTTATGAATGTCTTGTGTCCTTCTCTATGTGTATGGAAGGAACAAAAATAAGGTAGGCATAGTTAAAGGGAAGTTCTTATGAAACTCTCTTAGTGTTTATTTCTCTGAATTCCTTGTCTGTGTGCTGTTTGATAAAGCTGACCAGAACATAAGACGCATTTGGTGAGAAATGTCAAGGCCTTAGATCCGCTTTGTTCATTTTGTGGAGCATAATATAAGTTCTTCTCTCCAAGACCGGATCCTGAGCGGGCCAACTTTGTTTAGGTCCTTGATCTTACTCTGTTAGAAAATGTCCCTGATGCTTTTAAAAAAAACCTCTTGTTGTGAAAGTGTCCCAAAACCAGGCTGGAATTTATGGTCAAAACCAGAAATATGATCCCTTCTTCTGCTTGCAGAATGGAAGATTCAGGCTCAGAGAGATAGTCCAGATTTTGCACAGTGAAGTCTTGGTTTGGGTCTCTCATCCCTGTGCAAATGATTATTAGCACTTCTGTAGTGACTCCTCTGTTTCTAAACAGAAACTCCATTCTTCTAAACCCTTTGGAAAAGTTGGCTTTAGATATCTGCTACAGCCTTTTTCTTCTGACAAATACATTTTTCTTTTCAATGACTCATCTAAAAGTTCCTGAGCAGCTCTTATGGTAGAGAAAGTGTAGTGTCCCTTCCCTGAAACTAGTCAGGAGCTGAGACTAGTATTCAATCACCCATGAATCCCTCGTTCTGCTGGGACCTCCACGCTGCCAGAATTTCCCCATCGCTTTTCCTAGAACTCTCCCACAAGGAGATTTACATTTCAGAGAGGGTTCAGTGTAGAACATAACATAATCTCAGCTTGAGAAAGAGGTGGTTGGTATAGCTGACTGACTTATCCTTCTCTCCTCACTCATTGCTCTGCTGCTCCTTTTTTCATGATCTGATGTGTGACTGCGCTGTAGATTAATGAGGGGCACCAGCTGTATACTGAAGGGTGGTCAACAAACCTGTTCCTACGGCTGCCAGGTCCACCTGTTTACACCGACCACGAGTAGAACTAACACACAAGTAATTTGATACTTCTTTGGGAATTTTTTCTGTGAAGAAACAAAAAATTGTGTTAGAGTGCTTCTAGATACCTGCCATTTTTTTTGGTTATTGAGTTAACAGAGTGCAGCTGCACTGCACTTTTGTACTAGTGGGAGTAAAGATATGGAGGAGCCATTCAAAAAGCTAATAGAGAATTCAGAACTCTATGTAAGAATCTTGGATGAAGCTGTTCATCTTCTACCAAGTGCAGGTTGTGTAATAATTGTTTTGCACTCTCAATAGAAAATATTAGCAGTTAATAAGAGAAAGTGAGCTTGTGTATGAAAACAGATGTTTAAGGAATGTGACACCAGTTTTTGTGTTTTCATAAAGATTTTACACTTAAAATTCAGTAGGATAAGGAAAGTCATTTCACAGTGGAGTGGTACAGATCTGCATGATGCTGTGAATCTGTGACTGCGCCCTGCCAATTCCTTTTAAATTCACCTCAGTGCAGCAGTCACATACGTAGTGCATTCGAGGGGGTTACAAACAGACCAGCAAATTCAAGGAATGGACTATGGTCAATTTAGGATAATCTTATACTCATGCCCATCCCTGCTTTTACGATTTAGTTTAAACCCCTCCTACCCACTATCTATACACCATTCCAACCATTTAATGAAACTGTGGTATAGATTAGTTAATTTAAAAAAAGAAAAAAATAAACTTGAGGTTTGCCTAACTTCTTCTATACACATTTTAATGACTAGTGTAGAGTGTGTCAGTATGAACAGTGATTAGCAGATAAACAAAGGGCATAGGGTAGCATTTTCAAGAAAGAATCACTTGTAAACCAGCAATGTCATTTCTGTTTGCAAAGCAGCTGATCTAAGTATTCTTATCAATGTAGCAGCAGCAGCTTGTCATGAGCTGACAGCATAAATATTTAGTTACGGCCCTGGATTTTTTACAGGCAGCAGTTCATGTTCCAGGGCAGTCAATGGACTAGAAAGTGAGTTCATAAACCTCCAGCAAGAGTGGAGGATATTGGGCCCTTGTAAAATTAGGCGTTTACTGGCTGAAAAGAACAGGGAACCTTCTCCTTTCTAATAACTTTGTTGTCAATAACTGCATTCATACTACTTTTATTCTGGGAGATGTTTTCTACTTCCTTCTACTGTCTTGCAAAACTGTGTCCTGCTGTCCTAGACTTACTTAATGATAGAAAACTTGGTGGTGTGCCCAGCACTCACAGGATGGGGCAGAAGCTTGTGTCCAGATGGCAATAGAAAAAAACATGAGAAGTGTTCTCCAGTTGTGGTATGTTATGTCCTTTTAGAGCATAAGTCATATAATTGTGTACATAGTATAAATCTAGGACTCTGATGGGCTGCTGCTCCAGACATGGCCCTCAGGCTGGCCAGAGGTTCAGGGTAGAAAAAAAAGGTACAGCCACATGTTCCTGTGCCCTGGAAAAATAAGAAGTTTCTGGTGACTAAACATGCCACATTTACTGATTAAGAGTATCGTAATGTGTGGATGTGTTCTGTCATGGTCCTTATTTATTTTTTTTTAAATTTAGTTTAGTTATGTGCTAGTGTGTTTATAATATGTACAGTAGATGGAAAAAGCAACAATAAAAATTTTCATGAACGTTTCAGACTTTCAGAACTTGCTTTTGAGGTATACAGTGATTAAATAGAAAGTGTGTGTGTGTGTGCGCGTTATGTGTTCTGTCAACATCTTCCACGTTAAAACTACCAGTTTTATGAGTTAGTTATTTATTGGTGTGCACTAAGAGTCAGTATCACAAAAGAAAATAAATAGACATCCCCTGCTCTCCACATGAACCAATTAAATGCAGCATAAACTGGTAAACACCTTCTTTGGCAGCAATATCCACTGATCGTAGTTAATATTCCCATCTGCTGTACAGTCCTTCCTTTTGGCAGCATGTTTTTGCTTCAGTTGCGCTCCTCTCCATGGGAGGAGTGCGGTTCCCAGAAGCAGAGCACCAGCCGCTCGCCCCCATCGCGAGGTTTGCCTATTGCCAAAGCAACTGCAGAGGTTACAAAATCCTGTACTGACCGAAGAACGGCGTGAGATGGTGGGAAGTGTAGACGAATAGGCAATAGTGTCCCAGGCTGACATACTGCTGGTTCCAGAACGTGAGCTAGTACATGTGCTGACATGTGAAGTTTTATCCTGAAACTACAACCCATAAGTGTGTGCCTTTGTATCGCAATTAGGAGCATCTTTATCAGACTGTCATCCTGCCTCTGGCTGGGAGGTCCTCCCACTCCTTGTTCCTTTTTTATTTCTTCATCTTACTTTCATTCTCCTCTCATGTAGACCATCAAGTCAGGTAGTGTGATGAGGCTTGAAATGTTGGGCAATAAAGTAAAAGGGAGAGCGCTATATTTCCCTTGGGTGAAAAAATGGGTGAGTACCTACTCCTTGACACAAAACCGCAGTTCACTGGTTTTAGTGCTTTGCCGTAGGCGTCTATATTTTTATTTTTTAGATCAGTTTCTAGAAACAACAGGTGAAAGCCATGAAAGAGAACAACTCAATACTTTACAGGAAGATCCTTCTGCATTCCAGCTGAAAATGTAAAAAGTTATTGTAAGGTTATCATAATAGGCTTTTCTGTGTGTGTGTGTGTGGTATCTTGCAGACCTTATTACCAACATAAAGTCCCATTTGTTGTTTTCGGGTTGTGTAACTGACTGCAGACATAAGTGGCTTGAAATCTTCAAAACCAATAAGGAAGGTGGCATTCTGTGTGATGGTGATCTCTCTTTGCACACAAAGAAGATTTTTAGAAGCCTGGCTGACTGAATGGCATATCAAGGAATAGAGGAGTGTGGTAAGGACCTGCAGAGCTTTTCTTACCCACTAGCTTATTTGAGGGGCTTGAATGACAAATTTGAATCTCCCACATTTTGTGGCAGAAAAAAAATTAGAAGAATGCTAATAAAATTATAAGCTGGGCAGATATTACAAATGCCCCCCCAGCTCCCAAGAAAAGTAACCCAGAAGCTGCTCATGAAAGGACAGAAGGAAAATAAGGACTGATGTTTGAGGATTTCGCTACAAAGAAGTGTCATCAGTGTGCATTTTCAAGGCCGTTTATGTCATGTGATCCTAGATATAAGAAGTCGATAATAATGGACCAAAGCCACTGCCCAGATATCCGTCATTTAGAAACAGAAAAAGTTGAGCAGGCTGAAAACAATGCCCAGGGATTAAACACTATAAATGTTAACACGTTAGGCAGAACAGCAAAGCTGCAATCCCTGGTTAATGCTTTCACAGCAGACGTATAAATAGATAGTAGAACATGTTTTTGGGCCATTTACTAAAGCAAGAATTTGGAAAAGCAAGCTAAAACACATGACTAGACATATAATTCCCATAATGTTAGTAAACACTGCACATACTATAGCTTGAAATAGCCAGTAATTGCGTGTTTGTTTTTCTCCTTTCTGTTTTGTGGCCTTATCATTAGGGAAAACTACTAGCAACGGGGAAAAGAGCAAAAGGAAAATGTTTATACAGAAGTATCTTCTGTATGTTCAGCCTTTTGCCTAGGGACTGGAATGTCTATCTCTTGACCCTTTACTTCTCCCTGTCCAGAGGCCACCCTCAGGCTGACCACTGAATTGATACTCAGGGTTCATATAGGTCATTTGCAACATCGTTTTGAATAAAATTAATCTGAGGTAAGGCTGCAGTCTTAACTGAAATCTTTCCTTGGGGAATACACTGGGAATTCAGTTTAAAATATCTATTTTTCTTTGCACATCAATTAACCAACAGCAAGGTAATTCATCATAATAAAGGCATTTGTGAGGTCCGCAGTAAAGCCCCTCAGCAGCAAGAGTTCTTCAGAGGCAAGTAGTGGTTAACATCAAATAGCATCCTTACGCATTTGGTATTACTCTTTAAGACACTTAAATGAGGCAAGACATTTGTGTCCAAATCAGTGACCAATGCTACAGAAGATTTGAAAGAAATTTGTGACAGTTATTTTCAGAATTCCTGCTAAACTCACACTTCTGGATATAGTCAGTTTAGATGATTAATGGCAATCCCGTCACACTGCTGTGGCTGGCTGCATGATGGGAGTGCACATTACACTGATGGAGAAGTTATCAGCTGCCCTGGGTAGACTGTTTGAAAAAGTAAAGAGTTAAAGATGGAAAAGGGTTATGAGTACAAGAATCAATCAGCATATAAAGGGTGAGGTTGAAATTACTGGGTAACAGAAAGTGACAAAGGCAGTTCCAAAGAATTTCAGAAATATCAATGAAGGATTATCTGTTCTGGAAACCAATTTTAGTTATCCCACCTTCACCCTGTAAAGTCTCATATCTATCCTAACCTCCAACTGAACTTGCCAGCACACTCTATTGAATATATTTATGAGAATCCTGATACCTAGACATTAATAAAATCTAGAGAGAATCTTCAGTCCCTTTAATCCTTACCACTTTGTACCTCTTGATACCTCTAGGCCTACGTAAGCACTACTATACATACAGTTCTCAAGTACTCTACAAATGAGTCTCAGTTTGCTAACACAGCTCCCATCCACACTCGGACTCTTTGTAGCTACTTAAAAATGCTCTGTGCTGTCTGAAAAAGACAGCTTTGATGAAAATCAGGATATCTTTAAACAGATATACAAGCAGATGCAGGTAACTTTGCCCACACTTAGAGCTGCCAGACCTGATGAGCTGTGACCAAGCACCATACAGCTGTGTTAAGGTAATGATAATCTGCGCTAATGCATTCACCTGGGAGGCTGAGCTCATTAGCTTGAACACAACACCATCTTAATGTGACAACATGGTTTGGAGCTGGCTCTCAGTATGGGCAGAATGAACCCAAGTTGCCTATGTGGAGAGATGTTAATGCATGCTGAGGGGAAAAATGGGTCAGGGGAGTGTCAGTGGAGCCACGTTCAGTTGAAACATGCTGGTTTGTTTGTTGAGGTTGAATACTTCACACAGTTCAGTTGCTTAAGCCAGAATACTATTTTTCAAGAAGAAAAAAAAACCAACAGGAAAACATGAATTGCTTTGAAAAATCCTGTTCTGACAGTTTTTAAGTGACGTCTTTTTTATTTTATTTTGCAATTAACTTTTATTTAGATCTATAAAAATGATATGATGTACCGCTGGAGAAAGGATAATAATCAGCAGGCTTGTTTTGAAGGAAGGTTTCCTAAAATAACTTTCCTATTTTAAGAATTACAGCGCTGGAGTATATAATTCAAGTAAGTGATGAGATCTCTGTCACTTTTGAGTCTTAAGGAAAGATCTGGCAAACATCTGCTGTGAATTGTTTGGGTACAACTGAACCTGTTTAGAAAAGGAGAAGAGACTGGAAGAGGAAGTTCAGGGCCTACAACACTTGCAGAAGATGACGGGTTCTCACAGATGAGATGCCATGCAGAATCAGATTTTTGATGAGGAGCCCTTGAGAGGCAGTAGTTTCTGCAACCCACTAAATTTTGAACTTAGTGTAATGAGGACTGCTGTCTGTAACAGAACCAAGGTTCTTCTGATCACCCCATGGCAAGTTTTCCCTCTTTGAGTCACAGAAGTTGGGGGCTAATGGCACAGTCAACTTGTTGTTCAAGTTGACTTTCCTGGGGAAAGGAAAATACAATCTAACCCAACAGCTCAGGAAGACTGCTGGTCCCTGCTTAAAGGGAACACCTGAGATCCCTTCCTGCCTCACTCTCTGTTTCACTGTTACAAGGTGGAAAGTAGCAGAACATTTAGATCATCACAAAACCAATAGGGAAAAATAATCCTTTTTTTTTCCGTAACCACTTTTTTTTTAATTCAGCTACATATGTGCTGAAGGTAGGACATAAACCCTTTAAATGCATTGCAGAGCTGAATGCCTGTTCTCTTCACATCTCTAACAAGGACATACATGAAAGTTGAGATGTACATAGTACTGTCCTGCCCCTTTGTCATCGCTGGATAATTTTCATTAGCTTAGATTCCTTCAGTCACCTGCACAGTGTGAATGGATTATTTTAAATGGGAGTTAAATTGAGTGCAAAAAAAGACTAATGTTTGTATTTCTCCTAAATTTTACTATGAAGCTTTAATCCCATATGTTCATGATTTTTCTTTTATCACCCACATCTGTCTAACCGCAGATAATTTCTTATGCTAGAGAAGAAACATTAATGGCCCTTTAGTAAGTTAGCCTTTTTTCAAAACCTGGTATAAAAGATAGGAATCTATTTTCATATTTAGCTATGCTGTTAATAGTTGTCTATGAATTAAAACTAATAAAATTTCTCTTTGAATACATTTGATTTTTCTGCTTGGTCTGCGTATTTGAAAATGACATCCCTTCCATCTAGGTACCTACATTAAGATTTGGATGGAAGTTAGGTGGAAGTTTAGATGGGAGTTTCTGAAATGCTAACTTTTTATATATATGTTTCTTATCTTTCCTACAAAATGTTATTTTCTCCATGATCACTTTCCGATGAGATAAGTTTTCTTTAACAGCAACATAATAAATGCTAACAGGATTGTCCTCTAAAATCTGAATGGAACTATAACTAAAAGCAATGAATTCTCCCTTGACGTCATTGTCTTCTGCCTGATTTCTTTTACTCGTGACTCTCTTCTCCCAGTGTTCCCTGTACAGACTTCAGGCAAGGATAACCCGGGAGCTGAAAGAACTGACTGATACAAGAGATTTGAGCAGAACAGGGGAATGGCTGGAAATTCAGAGCACGTCGTTCCAGGTTGTTGCCCTGGCGTTAAGGCTGTACCTCCAGCCAGAGCAAGGTCCTGGGTGAACGTCACGATGTACACGTAGTTTGAATCCAGCCTACTCTGAACACACCAGCCCTACAATTCACGTACGTAAGGTGCACAGCAGATACTCTGAGAGCAAATTGGCCCAACGTGTCTGGGAGCACTGGGCTCATGCAGTGTGTGCTACAGGTGCATATGCCTCTGGTTTTGGCCTGGTTTTCCCAAAGAGAACACAAGAATGAGGAGTGTAGGTGGTTGGGCACACAGTGCAGGAGTAAGAGGCTGCTCAACCCTGCAGCATCTGGACCAGACTGCATCTCTTCCAGCTTTGGTTCCAACTATCTTGCAAGCAAAGCAAAGGTATCCTTCTTTAAAAAAAACATTACTGGGTGCCAACGTAAGAAAGCATTAAAAAACCCCAAATGAACAAAGGAAAAAAATGAAGCGGGGGATGTGAAACACCTCATATTGCATTGCCTGTGCATTTGTTTCTGTTACTGGAAACTAAATACTAAGTGAGGAAGGGGGCGGCGGGAAGAGATGGGAGAGTTAAGGTAATTGGCCGTTGATGTGGAGAATTCATTTCTGTCCTGCTGCTGTGAGAGAGTTCCTATGGACAAGTTGCTTGAATCAAACTTTACCAAGGCAGTCACTAATTGTGTGTTTGGGCATTAGCTGTGTGCCCAACTTAACATCCTCTACCTTGATTTACATAATTGCTGAGCATTCACAGCAGCAGCTAAAATCACTGGGAGCTGGGCTTTGTAAATGTTCTGTACAGTGAGAAAAGAAATCCTAAATATCTCAGACTGGGTATAGTAAGTTAGTGAAAACTTTTGTCTTTAATTTTTTTGCCCTGCCTCTGTAAAACAGACATAATAGTAATCACTTCTCTTACAGGAGTACTGTGAAGAGAAATGAATTCATATATGTGAAACAGAACTACTGCAATGAGGACTGCTGTAAGAGGCTATGTGGGAACTAATAATTCTGTCTTCAGAACTAAGTTCCAGTAATGTGCTGGAAAAAACCCTGTGGGTTACAAGCTGAGCAATAAAGGTAAAGCAAAATGCTGAATAACTGTCCATTAATGCAGTACCATTCATATTGCTTGCTGAATGAGATAGAGAATCTCTTGAAAACCTGGAAAGACTAGAGTTAAACTAAAAATTGTATAATTGAGGAAACAACCAAAGGTTAAACCCAATTTAAACCTGGTATTTTCTATGCTGTAATCACTTGATTTAATAATAGTTCTCCTTTAAGGTGAATGCCTGTGAAACTAATAACACTGTAGATATTGAAAATGACTGACAGCCAACATATGTAAGAAAAAGTAATTAGTATGATGTTTTGTGGGAATAAGGCTTGGAGGTGCTTTT
The DNA here is from genome assembly GCF_947461875.1 of Haliaeetus albicilla. Lineage (NCBI taxonomy): Eukaryota > Metazoa > Chordata > Aves > Accipitriformes > Accipitridae > Haliaeetus > Haliaeetus albicilla. The sequence goes on along the minus strand of NC_091496.1, from coordinate 35,817,001 downwards.
AAAAACATATGCAATGGAGAATGACTTCGTAATGTAAAGTTCTAGCTTTGATAAGGCAGGAGGAGAGAAGGATGGAAAAGAATGTAATTTAAAGAAAAAACAATGGGAACATGTAAGCAAATGCTGGTAACAAGGAATAAATCTCATTTCAGCCTTTCACTTGTTTGGGCTCTTTTCTGTTGAAAAACTGTAAGCTATGCACATAATTAGACATTCGTGCTGCCACAATAAATCACATTTCTGAACACACTGATGCACCGTGACACACTAAGCCCGAGCTGGCAGGTCCGCTCTAAATAAGGATCTGCTGAGTAGCTGACATGAACTTCTGATGCATTTCAAATAGAGACAGTGAGAATCCTTTAACAAGCATCCCTTCTGTTTTTCAAAGACTCCCACAGAGTCTGAATATTACTGATTTATCAGAACTGTGCATATACTGTGTATCAGTGGAACTATGTTCATCACAGCATTTTGTTGATGAACTATGACTCCTGTTCTCCTAATTTTCTGGTATTTGTTTTTATTTCCTGTAAACAGTTTGCAGCATGCATGAGATGTTTCTATAAAGGCAAATGCTTTTTCATGCACACAGGGAGCTCTTTGACCAGCTGACATTCAAAATGAACAAAATAAATACAGCTTTGGAAAAAAAAAAGTTTAACAAATCTTTGAAAGCAAAGACTGCAGTTTGAAATGTTGAGCATGATTGCTTTCAGCTTAGTTACATGAAAATCAGTTCAAGTCTTGCTCTGGAAAGAGAAGTACTGAAAAGTACATTTGTATGGTAAAACAGAGATCTAGGAGAAACTCTTAAGGACACCTTAACAATTACAGGTGTTGCTGGTGCCTAGGGTGTCAAATAAATTAAATGCCTTTATGGGAGAAAAGTACCAAATGTAGTCCAGTAGAACAAAGGCAGTGTGTGTCTTTGCGTCCGTAGGCCTTTCCTTGCTGTTGTGTAGATGAACAAGCGGAAGGCTAATACCTTTGGCAGGGTCACAGCTATATTTGTCTTTGCCAGAAGTGAGATGGGAAGACTGAACACATTTGCCAGCTTGGCATGTCATATCGTATAATCCAGCGGTACTGCTCGCTGATACCTTGAGCCTATAATCGACCAAGGTGAGTTGGCTCGCGCCAGGCAGGTACGGCTACAGGAGCAATAGGTGAAGGAGGAGGTGAAAATTACAGCCACTTGAATCTGGAGGCACACCTCGCTATGTGGTGTTTTGTGGAATGACTCCAGATTTGTATAACAAAGTTTAAGTTAGACCAGTTATTCTGACAATCCTTACACTACTGATGTTTAAGGATTACTATCGGAAAGGATGGTGCCTATGTGTTTTTTCATACATTACACTACTATTCCATCTCTCTGACCTGGAGACAAAGAACTACCAAATAGTTGTTCTAGCAACACGCTGCGCCATAATCCTGATTGTATTTTTTCTGTCCCTGTTTGTCAATGTTCATTTTTGTCATGTTCATCATTTCTCAGGAGACTCTTTTCCTATAACAACCTCCAAACAGGCTTGTAGCTTTATAAATCAGGGTGCACAGGAAACAGGTATTAATGAGTTGATGAAAGAACTAAGGAGCAAAAAATTTTGATATGTAGTTTCCAAAAAGGGACAGAAAAGCCCGTAGGCATTTTCAGAATGAGATTTCTTCTGATGCTGAACACTATTATTTCAGCTATTACATATCTGGTGGTTCAAGTCCCATTATATTTTTTATTAATTTTTAATTAACACCTTACCTAGACATCAGTCTATATTTTGATCTAGGTTTTGAAATAATTTTCCAGAAAGCGTAGGTTTTCCTTATTAGCTCACACCTGCCTTGAAGGCAGAACAGAGTGGTGCAAATCATTTAATAAAGAAGAAAACAAAGCTACTAACCTCCTTTTATCTCATAATCTACAGTCAGATGGTGACTCTTGTCAGTGCTGGCAAGAAGAAATAAGGCTGACGGTTGATTGATTGGAGAATGCTTTGGCAATCGGACAGTGTTCTGAGGCAATGCGGCAAGCAGCTTTGGTCTTAATAACTTTCTATTACACATACTTCTTGTGGCACAAGCAAAACAAGGCTTGATTTATTTTTGATGGATCTTCTCTACACCAGTTTTAAAACTCATTGCTTGAGAAACACCTGAAGTTATTTTATTGCTCACATAAAAGCATTAAATGGTTTCAGGTGCAGAATCCCGCCATGTTTTACCGTTAGTAAGAGAAGTCACTTGCTAAAAGGTGTTTTTCTGCTATTTTAACTTCTGACAGATGCTCAGATAATCTGTATTTTTTGGTGTCCAGGAAGTAAAAAAATTGAAAATGCACGAGAGACCTGAGGTTATTTCGGCAAATAGCTGCAAATATTTCCAGGAATTTTCTGGCTTATATCAAGGACCCATCACAATATACTGTTACTCTGCTCCAGTAAGATGGCTTCAAATAAGCCATCTGTTAAGCTTTCATTTTTAACCTGATAAAAGTCTAAATTCTCAGCTTTGATATTAACTGATCTATGTCAGTTTATTGCAGAAGAGAATTTTATCTTAGTTTCATTACTTTGAACTGGTGGATTGCTTAACTGTCTGTATGTGAAATCCATACTCATGTCAAATGATACTTATGTTGTACAGCCTTGCTGAAACCTTACTTATGTTTACGCAGAAAATCAGCAAGGAGTGAAAAAAGAGCGCAGAGAAGAGAAAGGATTGGACGCTAACAGACTGACAGGGAAAGGATGACAGAAAATTCAGGTGGATAACCATTAGACACGTTTGGAGTAAATAAAGAAACGTCTTCCGTAGAGTGTTGTCAAGCAGGGTGAAAAAGGATGAGGGGCTTTCATTCCCACCTAAGTCTGGGACTGCACAGTTTAGGAGTGGGAATGCTGGGGAAGCTCCTCTCCCAGTGACAAAGTGGGAGAGAAGCTGGTGGGGACAGGGGAATGAGCAGACAAATGCATTAAGCAGGAGTTGATTATTAGTGGAAGACTGTGGAGCTGAAGGGCTATAGAAAGCAAAGGAGCTAACACTGGAGGAAGGATACAACAGGGCAGGCTTGACAAAACTGTGATTCAGCAGATGTTTGCATAGGAACGGACCTGGGTGGAAACATATTTACGGAGATAAGACCAAAAGAATCTTAACTGTTAAGATCACTGGCATCTGGATAGCAGCATGCAGTCCTGAAAATGCATGCTTTGATGCAAATCCCACAAAGGCCGTTTTTTCCACTCCACATGGGTTCGTGGAATGAACTGAGTAAGACCTGGATTTGCACACTTTGTACCCTTTGTCAAGTAACACAGACATTTTCTGATCTTTTTCCCTAGCTGATGAAGGAAATTAAGCATCTCTTAAAGTTCATCTCTTAGGTGAACTAAATGACCCTCAGTAGATGCTTATTTCCATGACTGTAGAGGGTACCTTACAGCCAGGAGGCTTCTAACTTGGCCTCAGTTATTACATACCTATAGCTAGAAGTGATAAATCCTGGCCTGAATCAGGCTGTGGTTTCCCTCTCATTTGTGAGAGAAGCTGAAAGAAAGAGATCACCAGAGAAAGGACATAGCCTGGGGATTAGTTTATTTTCTCTCATAGAGATGACTACTTATTTATACCAGATTTTTACAGCTGAACAAGTAACTGTGTGTCCTTCTGTCTGCATGACCGGCAGAAAGCTCTTGTTGCCTGCTCTGCGCAAGTCCTGAGATGTCACAGCACATGTGAAACCGTGCTGGGAACAACCAGCTACTACAAGTCTCAGGTGGGAGAACCCATCGTAATGGTGTATTTCTGACAGCTACCTCGCCAGCTGTTTAGGTTTCGGATGCATTAATGGGCTGCAGACGGAGCCGTGCTTGGCTCCAGACACTGCCCATGCCTGGAGCCAAGTGGGTGCGGGGTTTCTGGAAGCACACCCCAGCAGCCATGAAGTAGTGGCTACCTCGGTGAGAAGAGCATAGAAATACCTGTGAGAAACGCATATTCTTACTTCTGTCTCATGTGAGGATACGTGTAAGACGTGAAATACTCTTTGGTGAAAAAAGGAGGAGAAAAGGAATCTTCAATTGAATTACATAATTGGAGATTAATTTTCACAAAAATAAAGCACTATGATAAAGCATACATAGAACAAGATTGTCAAGATTTACACAGGCAGTCCTAGTTGAAAGTCTGAACTTTCAACTACTTTTTTTGTATCATGTGTACGATGTAGGAAATGCTTATGGTTTTAACATGCAACTTATTCTGAACATAAAGCTACATTATTATTTTCCACCATGACAACTATTGCTGGATTCCTCTGCAGTATTCTCCATTTTATATAGGAGAAATTTTAAAGGGAAGATATTGTTGTGCTCAGTTCCTAATTATGATAACTAAAGCACAGGGCTCTGATCGGGGGCAGCTATTTAGTGAGAGGACCAGTGGATACAGCCATCAGTAATGTGTGAGGTCTTAAATCTTATTTTTTATTGCTTATTTTTTAAAATACCTGTTTGGTTCACAATTTTCCTAGTGTTCCATTGATTTAATTACTTTGATTTATGCATGTTTTGATGTCTGATTAGAGAACTGTTTAAATACATTCAGTCCTCAAAAGTCCATTAAATGAGTCTTCAATCGATTAAATCAAATTTTATTGTACAAGCAACTGCCTTTGTAAATAAAAATAAATATGCAATCATTACATTTAATTACAACTGAGAAATCAAGATAATATGAACCTAGGAGATGGCAGACAAAAGCATTGATATGCCTAGAAAATACTCTTCAAGTTTTATATTCATGTAGGGATGGCATTGAGCTTGATAATAGGATTTGTCTTTATTCCTGCAGAAAGTGACAACACAAATAACAGCCTTAATTTAAGATAACTGGTGACGGTGCAGCAGGTTGGCTGTGCAGATAATGTGGCAGAACCTTCCTTTCAGAATGCAACAGAGAAGAAAATGTGTCCTAGAATTAGTATTTGTGGGCTTTGATTCAGTTCCTGCTTTGCCGAAGATTTCTTTTTGACTTTCGACTTGCCACATATACCCATACTCTTAATACCTATCCCTTTTTTAAGTGGCCAAATATTTGAAGTATCTGGTCTTCAGTTTGCTCACTTGTTAAAAAAGGAGAGACCATCCACCACCAAGGTTAATAATAAGACTGCAAGGTGGTTTAGATATTATGATAAGAAGACATATGTAAATATCATCGATTGAACTAAAGAATGGAAGGAAATAGTGTTGCTGAGGGATTCCGTTTCTCTGCATGAGCTGGAATGTCAACCAGCAAGTACATTTCATTGCTGTATTTTGTGTGGTCCTTGCTCTAAATTAGAACAATGGAAATGCGGATCCAGTGTTTCTCTACTGATGTCTCCGAAGGCTGTCACAGCTACTGGGAGTTAGGGAGTCACCCCTAGGAAAAGGTGATCCAGTACTTGCTTCCATGAGCACGCACTGCCCAGACACTGGACGAGTGCTTTGAATGAATTGTCAAGGTGCCATTTGCGTAACAGAGGCATGAAACATTCCTCGTGCAGTTTAATTCCAACTGACATTTGCATTCCAATCAATATGAACTTCATATTTAAAGTCTCATTATTCATTTACTCTGCTAACATCCATATGGCCTTTGAGCATTACTTATATCTAACATTTTGAATAATCATGGCCTGTCCCTCACCTGAGCATCTCCCAGTGTAGCTGCAACTGTGGCCATGTCCACAGTTCTGCTCCTGGTGACCTAAGCAGCTTCTTTTATGTTCTTAACAAGACAGGATGGCATATTATTTTCCCTCGTGATGAGTATTAATCACTCTGTAGTAAAGCGGTTACGGTGTGTGAAGTCGCCTGCTGGCAGTCCTTGTGAGCAGTTTATCACTTTGGCTCGTGCTTTGTTAAATGTCGGGACTTTCAAAAATAAATTCATCCCTTTTTCATAGTTACACATTTACATATTTGACTCTAAGACTGTGAATTCTGTGGGGCAGGAGGGGAAGGTAGCAGCTTGTTCAGCACCCAACACTTTTTAGTCTCACTTTGCACTGTGCCTGTTGCAACGAGTTTCAGTTCTGGCCGGGGCTGACTGACGCTAACACGCAATACCAGCCATTTCTCTAAAAGAGAAAAATCGACATAAAGTTAGCCTGTTCTCAACTAGACCCTGGTCTAACCATGCCAAAAGTTTGACATTATTCATCACCAGATTTTGAGGTAGATCTTTTTTGTAGAATGATTAGAACTTCAAGAACAGGGTTCAAATGCAAGTATGAATTTACAATAATACTTGGGTGTGTGTAGGCGGTAGATATGGCTATAAGAGACTAGGAGAGAAATGAATGAGAGTAGAATGTGCTCAAATCAACTGAAGCAAGAGATGTATTCAATATAACTGAAGCATTACAAATGAAAGTTGATAGGTATAAGTTCTTAAAGAATTATTATATTACTTTTTTCGCTAATGAGTTCAGAATTTAGAGGCCAATAGGTAGTGGGAATGAAACTGGCTCCAACCAGTAAATCTACTAACAGTGCAAGGATTAACATAGTGGTTGACCTTGATAACATATGGTTCATGAAAATTGCTAGCAATATTTTCAAGAATCATCCTAAAATACAGAGTTAAAAAATATAAAGCCTTGGGGCTGTTGTCTGACTTGAGCTAATGTGATGGATTCTCTTAATAGGAAAATTGTCCTTGTCACTACTGATCTTCAGTGATTTATACCATGATTGATCTTGAAAGTAAACATAAACATTTTAACTTTGCTTTTCATTGATACAACTCTTGTCACTCAGAACACTGAAGTCAGTAAGATTTTTGTTTGAATAACAAATGGAATATGAAAAGATTAAAAATTTTCTGTTTAATTTAGTTAATGACTTAAATATATTGCTCTTCTGCTGTGATATACGGTAAATCTACAAATCACTGTGCTATAAATCTCTTTTTCTTGATTAAGTATCACCATAATTTGTTTGCTATTGTAATTTACATGCTGCAAGTACTATATTGAGTTATGTACCCTATGTTCTGGCAAAAAAAAGTGTAATTTAATTTCAGAATTGTTGTAAAATGCAAAAAAGGTGCAGAACAGCATAACTGTATGTAATAGAATGTAATAACTAATGGTAATTCAATTTCAGAATCAGGCAATTAATCACAGTAGTTCAGTTAGGTATCTACTGTTCTTTGTATGCATAATATAGGGCTGATCGTACCAACCACTCACCAGTAGTGATGAGAGCAGGGTACATGGATTTCAGTGGAAAGATCCCTCTCTTTTCCTTCCCTCCCTCCTTCCCTGTCAAATTAAGCCAGTTTCATTAAAACTATAAGGGCTTCCTATTCTGCTGGTATTTTCAGCTGAGGTTGCACTGTCCCCTATTTAGTTGTACCTTCATATTTTTTGCAGACATGGAATTTCTTTTTAAGCCCACATCAGCTAAACGTCCTGGAGTTGGATGCCCCCACCCAGAGGGTTGTGCTGGGAGAAGGACACACCGACACCAGGCTCTGGGGGAGGCATGGGCAGCCAGACACAAGCAACAAAACTGCAATTGCTGCCAGAGTCCCCATACAATGATACCATTTCCTTAGGTTTCCAGGAGCAATATTAATTCTTAATCACCCACACTGCACTTCCTCTGAGCAATTGGTAATAGTCTGAAGCACTCTTCTGAGGTGTTCCTCTTTGAATAGTCACAGAAAACAGACAGCCAGAGCAAAACTGGGCTTGTGTTTTTCTCAACACATGGCCTCTTGGGGTGATAAAAGATTTCCTAGACAAGAAAAGAACCAAAACCCAACCAGTGAGAGTACAGCTGGTACTCCACATGTTAAAGTTTACATTTTCCAAAGGAATAGCTATCTAACCCCTTAGAAAATCCTGCACCTGTTGTTACCAGTTGCTTTTGTAGCTCTTGGAACTTAGTTGTGCGACTGAAGATCCAAAAAAAATTCTTATTTAAAAAGTTAAAAAAAGAGATAGCTGTAGGCTCTGTGATTTTATTTATTTATTTATTTATTTTAAACCAGCTTTGGTGAAATAGTCCACTAAGCTCCACTGGGGTGTATGTGCTGATGCTTTGCTTTTCCTGCTTCTGGTTCCATATGGATAGATAAGAAAATTTTTATTTGGTTGTATACTCCTTTGCTTGCTGGGGATAACAGGGCAGTAACTGTCTGTAGCCTGCGGTGTTCAGTTATTGGGCTTGAGAAATCTAAATGAAGGAATAAAATGCAAAGTTGTTTTTAATAAGCTCACTGCCAAATCTCTAGCCACAGCCACTGTGATTTCAGATTGAATAATCTACTGCCCAAAAAAGCCTAAGGGATGAGTGTGTGTCCTGGTATGAGAGAAGAGAATTTAACTGTTTGTGATTATTTAAAAAGACATTTTTTTCTTTTTTTTTTTTTTTGTTTGTTTGGTCTGAAACCATAGAGCTCACAATCTTTTCTTCTAATCCTGTACTGAGCTCAAGAACAGGAGTGGGAATTAAAATGTGTTTAAAGCAACTTTGTGGAGACCTTGGCATCAATCAGGCCACTTTCACAGCTACTTTAACTTACTCCCTGCTTCCTAGGACCCATTATACTCACATTTAGCAGAGAATCACCATCATATCAACAGCTGCACTCTTCCCTGTCATTGATGCTTCCATTTGGCCTACAAATGATCCTTTTTCACCAGGGTCCAAGGCATTAATTATACCCCACAGACTGTTTTCTACCTTATTTATGCCATTTAGAAAGGCTCATTCCCTGGGCTTAGTAGCACTGAGATTTTGTCATTGGTGTGGGAAAGAAAACATCACTAATTTCTGTACATGTAGGTGAATGAGAAAATAGTATGATCGCAGTCTTTTGGCCAATATTCATTTTTCTTAACTTTTGAACAAACATTGGCATTGAATAAAGTCATTTCTCTGTGCTGGTTTTGTCTGGGATAGAGTTAATTTTCTCCACAGTAGCTGGTATGGAGCTGTGCTTTGGATCTGTGCTGGAAACAGTGTCGATAACCCCGGGATGTTTCCGTCCCTGCTGAGCAGTGCTCACCCAGAGCCAAAGGCTGTTCTGCTTCTCCCCCCACCCCACCAGCGAGGAGCCTGGGGGGGCACAAGGGGTTGGGGGGGACACAGCCGGGACAGCTGACCCCAATGAGATCCCAGACCATAGGACGTCATGCTCAGCATATAGAGCTGGGGGAAGGAGAAGGAAGGGGGGACGTTGGGAGCGATGGCGTTTGTCTTCCCCAGTCCCCGTTGGGCGTGCTGGAGCCCTGCTGTCCTGGGGATGGCTGAACACCCGCCTGCCCACGGGGAGTGGGGAACGGATTCCTTGGTTTGCTTTGCTTTCCCTATTAAACTGTCTTTATCTCAAACCACGAGTTTTTCCACTTTTATTCTTCTGATCCTCTCCCCCGTCCCACTGGGTGGGGGGGAGTGAGCGAGTGGCTGCGTGGGGCTGAGCTGCCGGCTGGGGTTAAACCACAACATTCTATTATAGACCTGTAATTTTCATTTTATATATGCCAAAAAGGAAATGTGAGAGAGGTTCACTGCTAATTAAAATGGATTCTGTGATGGATAAAGATGAAAGCTCATAAAAAGGAACTGTAGAAAGGCAGAAAGGTACCTAACTTCTTGCATGTTGATGAAGATTCAAATCCACTACCTGCATGTGACATAAAGTATTTCTAAGTCTACGTCAAAGAAAATAAACAGCACCCTGTAGCAGGAACTTTTAATTATCTCCAGGATAGACAGTGATGATTATAGCTTGGCCTTGTCTGCCTCCTGCTCTTTTCAAAAGGGAAAGAACTTTTAGATGAGATGGGTAAGTCATATAGGTATGCATCTTTTTATTCTGTTTTTGGAGTCCAATCATTCAGTCACTGGAGACACAGAGTAACCCTGATGTCATTCAGAAACACCTATGTCTTCTTTTTATTTTGGAGACTTCAGGCACATTGTAATGGTGGCCCTCTCTTTAGATGGTTTTGAGTGTGGAGAAGAATGAGTGAAGACCTGGGTTGCAGGCTCATCATCCCCCCTCAGCAAATGCAGGGAGTGGATCTGGACATGTGGCATGTACATATTTCTTCTGTTTTCACATCTATGTGCATAGGTCTGCATGTAAACATGGAAAAATCCATAAGTAAAAGAAATACTCATGTCCATCTAAGTCTACATACATACAGCATATGTCCCAAAACAAAGATGCAGGCAGTAAAAGGTATCAGTCCTGACACTCCCCATAATTTTGCTTCTCAGAAGTTCCTTTTCTGGTATCCTGATACACAATAAAAAAGCGCCATGATTGAGGGCTCCCAGCCAAGCTTGCTTCAGGGTTATCAGTGCAGCAAAGCTTGACCTTGTTATGTAGGAAATGTGTTTTAAATTAGAGCTTGCTCATAGCACTGCACAAGCCATGTATCAATTAAAGTTCTTGTAAGTGGAGAAAAAAGGAAAGGGAAGGCAAGGAAAGAAGAGAAAAGAGAGAACATTAAAGAAAAGATAATTTTCATTTCAATGCCATTAGTTGTATTTTCTTTGGTTGTGTGTAGGTTCACTCTACATTGTACTTTAATTACGTCCGCCTTCTTGACATTTTCCTCTGTTTTCCCAAAGGGTCATTTGCCTCCTGCCAGCTGCCTGCGCCGAAGGAACTGAGTGCCAGTTACTTCTTGTCTGAAAGTGTATTGGGTCTGGCTGAGATGGAGTTAATTCTCCCCATAGCAGCCCTCACAGTGCTGTGCTCTGTACTGGTAACTAGAAAGCTGTTGATAACACACCAGTGTTTTGGCCACTGCTGAGCAGGGCTGGCGCAGCATCAAGGCTGTCTCTCCGACATTCCCCCCATCTCACCCAGTAGGCTGGGGGTGGGCAAGATGTTGGGAGGGGACAGAGCCAGGACAGCTGACCCAAACTGACCAAAGGGATATTCCGTACCTTATGATGTCTGCTCAGCAATAAAAGCTAAGAAAGGAGGGGGGGGGGGAACATGCATTATCATGATGTTTGTCTTCCAGAGTAACCACTACACATATCAAAGCCCTACTGCCTGGGGAGTGGCTGGACATCACCTGCTGATGGGAAGTAGAGAATAAATCTTTTGTTTTCCTTTTCTTCCACACGCAGCCTTTGCTTTTGCTTTATTAAACTGTCTTTATCTTGACCCACGAGTCTTTTTCCCCTCTTATTTTCTCCCCTACTGTCCTGCTGAGGAGGGCAGTGATAGAGCAGCTTGGTGGGCACGTGGCGTCCAGCCAAGGTCAACCCACCACAGTAAGTCAAGGCCATGTAAGAACCATCAGGAACTCATTATACTTGGTGTCGCTGGCAGGTTCCTCCAGTGCAAAACATTACCACAAGTCACTTTCCTGACTAGTCACCCTCAGATATAGTGAAAGAAGATGTAATATCCGGGTAGTCTTTATTTAGTGCTGGTTAGAGTTGTTATTTGTACTGGTTCTTTATTCAGGTCTAGCTGTTGACGATAAATAAATTACTCCCCAGCTAGTAAATTGCAGCACTCTTCTGAGGTTTTTGGAGCAAGAAAACAAAGTGATAAATTGGTAGCCCTAGGAGGTTTGTTCATAAATATTCCCTCCATTTCATTCAAGACTTTTTTTTTAAAAATGTATTTACTTAGTGTTTTGTTTACATCTTTGGTGAAGCTTTTATATGGAAGGAAACCATAGTGCAATAGTCCTTGTAAGTATTATTATCAGCCTTAGAAACAAAGTGAAAAAGAACAGTGTAAGGAAAGATTGAGAATTCCCTTCTGCTGGGAAAAGAAGAGGGTATTTAAAGTCTCTGCCCTGAATGTTCATTTTTTATCATCCAAAACTTTAGAAGCACGCTTTCCCCCTCTTTTTTCTAAGCTTTATTTTTGCCAGAAACATTTGCAGATTTGCTGGGACCAGAGCAGCTCTCCAATTGTTCTTATTGAGAGAGAAAACCAGAGAAAGTTCTAGTAGTCAAGGCTATATATCTTAAATGACTCAGATAATAGTTTTTAGTAAATGCCTTTTTCTTTTTATATTCAAACCCAGATCAGCAGAAACTAAAATGCCTTTCCTCACTGACAATGTCTGAGTTCACAAGGGAAATAAATTCTGTCACTATGAACCAATTCCTAAGTGGGATAAAAAATTCTTGACTGAAATTCAGCTACTTAAAATTCAGTTTACTGAGAAGTTTTATGATCACAAAGCATAAAGCTTGGCAGCAAGGCTGCCCAGAGGATAAGTGCATTAACTTTTATTCTAATTTGCTTTTTGAGGAGTAGTTTAGAAAAGAAGATTCTTTCCTTTTAGGCTTATTGTTTAAGAGGTTAGTTCATGATATTTATGACATCATTGTTTAAAACAAAAGAATTAATAGCAGAGATGAGTTCAACTAATGTATTGTATAGTCCTATGATCTTTTATAGCTACTAATTAGCAACTTGCTGTTCTGTTTTTCCTCTGTGAGGCCAGTTGGGATTGAAGATCAGTTCATTCTTTCCAGTGAAATTAAAAAATATATTGATTTTAAAAATTCCAACTATAAGTCAAAATAAACACTTTCTTCTTTAAGAAGATTGTGGTAAATTGAAAATAAGAAGTCAGTCCAAGAGCTTCACTACACGTTCCAAATCAGATTTGTTGTTCTTTTTCTATAAGTCAGCGAGATACACCACAGTAAATTGATGTTTGTCTTCACTGCTTTCACTGCTTTGCAGTTTGCTTTGTGCTGCTGTAAGCAATGCACACATAGGAGCAATAAAAATCGGGATGCCTTCCTCTTCTTCATCTTTTCTCTGTGTCTTATTGTGTCTTTTGGTTGTCAGCTCTCTTGTCTTAGCTCCTGCTTTCTTCTTCTTTCCCATTATCTACACTGATGCCAAACAGTGTCTTTAATTCAATTATAAAGCCTTACAAAATCCAGCTGTGCAGATCCAAACTTAAAAAAAGCCAATTGACCTTGGGTCCTGTAGGTTTCAATGGGGATTGATAATATCCTTGTGTCAAAATCCAGCCATTTAAAAGTATTGATAAAAACCTCCCTGAGCTATGTTAGCTGATGGTTGAGGGAAGAAAGTGTAATGTTGCATGTGTTTATTAAGGTTTTGCAATACAACTTAAAAAATGTAATTAAGCATATTTGGCCTAGAGGTACTGCTGTTTGAAAGTGTTGGGTGAGTTAGTAGAATTGGAATATGTCAGAGCTACTGTGAAAGTGTCCAGCTATTGATTTCCAAAAATTTATTGTGATAACGTGCACTTCTGAGGGGAAAGAAAACAAGATGGTTTGGATATCTGTAAAAGTGAATGAATGCATATTGGACTGGGTGTTCTGACAACTATTTCTGCAGTCTTCACCAAATTTATGTGGAAGTTTATCAGTGTCCCAGTGGGTTCCTTTCCCCGTTCCCAAAGACATTTTGATTGAACTAAAATTTGGAGAAGAGTTCCTTATTCCCTTCTAATAAGGATTTAAATTTAAGATTTAAATATAAATAAGAATTTGTTTCAACTTATAGAGCAATAGAAACTGAATATTTCATTCTGTATCTATCTTCTCTGTCTCATAATTTTTACTTATCTTGTTGACTACTCTTGTGCAAAAAGTTTGTGTCTCTGCTTTTAGTTGAAAACACAGAATTATATAATGGACATAGTAGACTCTGAGACACCCAAGATGATGTAAAAAAACACGGGAGATGACTGCAGTTTAGATATCTGTTGATTTTTCCTTAGTATGTCTTCATTGTATATCGCCAGTCCATCAACTATGCATTTTCTTTTCCATCCTTAAAATTCCAGAAGGTGAGTTTAGTGCAAATGAGAAGTGATTGAATTTAAAGCAGAAAATTCTAGAAGGTTTGCGGTCAGAAGCCAGGAAGTGTTGAAAGCTTCCCATCTGTTCCCATACCCTTTTTTTTGCAGTTTTGTCATGTAATTAGTTCTTATGTAAATGGGAAGAGTAGCTTAATCATATATTAGGTAACACAACAAAAGTCTTAACATGCTATTTTGACTGCTGTAGAGCATGTGACTGTGTGGGTCTGGCGTGTGGCATTGCTTTCCTCTCACTTAACACAGTAGCAGAACCTCACGCACTGTTAATACAGGATAGGACTGGGACACACAAATGAAGATCACTGGTATTTAAAAATGCAATCTCCTTTCTATTCTAGCTTTTAATAAAAGCAGGAAAGATTGAAAACTTTTGACAACACTGATAGTATGATCCATAGCAGTGTGACAAAATTGACATTACTTCAATGTAACTTAATGTAGTTTAACTAATTGTATTGAAGGAAATATTGATATTTATGTCACCAAGCTTGATGCTTAAATGCATCAACTAAATGAGGTTTTACTTCATTAAAAAATGAATAAAGAACTTGAAACAAATAAGTAAATTAAAGTGACAAGTCCAGAAATGAGGCTTTCTACACGAGTTTAACATTTTGTTTAAGATTTTTATTGGAAAATTTGAAGGTGGGCTTTATTGTAGATGGTCCCATATACTATTCATAAGATTTTACAGGATTCCAAAATGGACTGCAAAAATCAGACTGCTGCTAGTCTGATTTGAAATAAAATAGATTCTTAGGTTTCACGGTGAAGCAAGCTTAAATTTACGAGCAATTCTTAAGTGTAGTTCATTTCCATGTTTCCTGGGGATTCTAGATCTGGTTCATCCAACTACATTTTAGGCCTCTAAAACTTAGATCATCATGCCTTAAATTACCATTATATTATAAAGTAAGTATTTAAGGCATGTGGAAATTCTCTCTGGGTGCCTGTCTGTCCTTACTGACTATAAGGGGGGTTCAGATCACTAATTTGTACTAGATAACTAACAATCTAAAAATTAGTTAAGTGAGCTGACTCTGAGCTCAGTGTATAACTCATAATTTCTTAATGACTCATCTCAAGTATTCTCACATGCCTCTGGTTTTCATGTTCATGAATATTCTACTTAATGCTAATTAAATGTTCCTTTCATGTAGTGGCACAGCCTGGTAATGATATAAAATTGGACATTCTTTTCAGCTACAAAGGATATCTGAATATAGGTAGATTCACTCTACCTACTTAGAAATCAGCTTTTGGATCCGTGAATTATTTTTTTAGGGTACTGATTAAGTGTGTGGGGGATTAATCAGTATTTTAGACCTGACATTTGAGAGTATTGTGGCACTGGAACCAAACTGTAAGATGTCTAGGCTAAGTTGAAAGGCACCTCCCCAAAAGTTGACAGTAAGAGGAATATATAACATTGTAAAAGACACGACAGACCAATCCTGGCAAAGAGAAAAATGAAAAAAAACCCCACAAAACTTAAATTTTCCTTCAATCCTAATGTGTATGTTGGAATACTGCAAGACAAAACTGCCAGTTGCTGTCAGCAGTCCTGCAAAGGGAGGCAACGGCCCTTTTAACCCAGTCTGAGGAGGCTGTGCATCGCATGGGCTCTTTCCTCTGCTTATTCCCCCACTTTCTGGGAGCATAGGTAGATTGTTCGGACTGGAGAGAGGTTGTGCCATGTTCTGGTTAGGTTTCAGTGGTCGGGGGACCTGCCCTGCAGTCTGCAGACAAGAGGGTTCACCAGGTAATGGAGCCAAAGTAGTAGTGTAGTTCTAAATAAAACCTTATAGGCTAGGCACTGAGCTTATTCCAGCATCCAGATAAGAAGTAGAATTTCTTCCAAGTATTTTTTCACTAAAGGTGATGGCACAGGCTGTATGTGTGGTCCACTGCATTACATATATTGACTGTAGACAGTAAGTAAAGGTTACTTACTGTTGTGGTTTAACCCCAGCCAGCAACTAAGCACCATGCAGCCGCTCACTCACTCCCCCCACCCAGTGGGATGGGGGAGAGAATTGGGAAAAAAAAATAAAACTTGTGGGTTGAGATAAGAACAGTTTTATAAAACAGAAAAGAAGAAACTGGTAATGATGATGATCACACTAATAAAAAAATGACAATAGTAATAATAAAAGGATTGGAATATACAAGTGATGCACAGTGTAATTGCTCACCACTCGCCGACCGATGCCCAGTTAGTCGCCAAGCAGTGATCTGCCCCACCCCAGCCATGTCCCCCCAGTTTATATACTGGGCATGACATCACATGGTATGGAATACGCCTTTGGCCAGTTTGGGTCAGCTGCCCTGGCTGTGTCCCCTCCCAGCTCCTTGTGCCCCTCCAGCCTTCTTGCTGGCTGGGCATGAGAAGCTGAAAAATCCTTGACTTGGTATAAACACTGCTCAGCAACAACTGAAAACATCAGTGTGTTATCAACATTCTTCTCATACTGAACTCAAAACATAGCACTGTACCAGCTACTAGGAAGAAAATTAACTCTATCCCAGCTGAAACCAGGACACTTACTTTCTTGGAAAACAAAACAAAACAAAACAAAACAAAACAAAACAAAACAAAAAAACAAAAGCAAACAAATCAAGGGAAAGAGAGACAGAGATGGAGTGAAAGAAAAGGGAAATTGAAAACTTTCTGCACTGGCCAGCTGGACAGAGAAGTGACAGAGTGCACTCTGATGGGTGTCCTCTCCAGTGCAGCAGGAGGTCCCTAGCCCTAGTTTTTCCTTAGTACCATACAGTTTTCAGAAGGGCCTGGCCAGGCTCCCTCCTGCAGAGCCTGCTCCTGTTCTGCTCCTGTTCCTGCTCCTGTTCCTGTTCATGGTGCTGGTGGCTGGAGCGTGCTTTCCTGTAGTATAAACTAGAAACTACCAAACTAGAAGTATGAAAAGGGATAGAGAGAAGGGGCACACTACATCTGAAAACCAGGCACTGGCCTAGTCTTTTTTGTCAGCACCAGCTCCTCCACACCTGTATTTGGCCATGCTTTGGATGTTTTCATCTTTGTAACAGGAAATATGCTATTGGTAGGATATTGGACATTATATGTTTACAATTTTTTACTTAGCAAAGATATAAAATGTATTGCAAATGCTTTTCAAAGTCACAGAGGAAGTATTCACAGCCTCCTTTGTTTTGAGGGAAATGCAGACATTTTTCAGATATTGCTTCAATAGACAAATATTTTCTTCTTCATTTTGGGAAAATGCCAGTTTTAATTTAGAAACAGACTATAGCATTCACAGATAGTGAAAAAAGGCATAAATTTAAAGTTAGTTATTGGATAGCTATTAACCACATGCTTGCAAAATGAAGATCAACAATCTACTCCCACATCCAGATAAGAGTATGTCAATTTGTGACAACAGTAAATATGTTGTGTTTAGCATCTTGCTGAACTGTGAGAGGTTTGGCGCAGTACTGTTTTCTGGACAGCTCCATTTGTTGGAAGTGGGAAACCTTGTAAGAAATCAGCTTTGAAACTAACCTTAGATATTACATGCATAACACTGTAAACTGTGTTGATAATATAGCTGATTTGTAAGGCTTTATTAGCAATTTGGGGGGGGCGTAATATCAAACCAGAGATTAATAGATATTTGTGACATCTGAAATGGCAATTTTATAACTTTCTCACTTTCAAAGAAAAGGGAAAACAACGTAGAACTTAACGTGTATGCTTTGGACAAAGTTTTGTCTACAGTGTGTTTATTTCTTGTTTGTTCTGTGGAAATCTGGAGCCCTGAAGAGACTTTATGATCACCTCGTATTATGCAATGTGGTCATGAAGTGCTACATACATGCACACAACTGAAATTATGCCATCAAGGCCAATGTTTTGTGGCTGAACTAGAGTGTATCTGTTTGGAAAGGCATATGAACCTGTGTTAAAATCTTCAAACAGAACAGCTCTGGATAATGCTTGCTCATTATCATACATGTTCTTTATTTCCATTTGAATTTTATGTCACAGAACATAGCAGGCTGTGCACCTGAATTTCCTTGGGTGGGGGAATGAGGTGGAAATGTATGTCTTCTCTCCCTCTCTCTCAGTCTCTACCCTTCCCCCTGCCCCCTGACTTGGTATGCCGTGGCTGTTCTTGTTTACATCAAATACAGGTGAAAAAAAAATCATTTGGTAGTCATTCTCCAGCTATTACATTGGCAGATTTTTGCAAATGTAGTCTTATGCATGGATCTTATGGAAGAATCTTTTGTCACATTAATGGCTCTTTCCATGTTCCCTCCAGCAATGAAACACATTCGACCCACGTCTGCAGCATAATATATCACTGATTCACTTTCTGACTGGAAGTAACAAACACAACTGGTTGGTATCCTGCTATAAGAATACACTTTTCTACTCTAGCATAGCATTATAGCTCCTCAGCCATTATGTGACATGGTGCACCAGATATTTACAAGTCCCACAGGTCCTGTGCATGAGAAGAAGGAGAACTTGAGAGATGATTGTTGCTTTCCAGAAGCTGGGCAGAAAAAAAAAAAGCACAGGTATTTCACTGGGGCAATGAAGGTGAAAATACCAACCACATTCTGGGATACAAGAAGAAACATGAGAAGGGTATGTACAGAAATAAAGAGAGAGTAAAACCTTCTAGAGTTTTTGTCCCGAAGGGAAATATAGGCTTGACAGACTTTTACAACTGGTCTGAGCATAAAAGCTTTATTAACTTAACAACAACAAAGGTTTTAAAACATGTACTTTCCCCCCCCAGATTTTATTAGAAGAAACACTTTAATAGTTCCCTCAGGTAACTGATAGTCATTGCTCAACATAAACAAGCGATGAGCTAAGGATGCTACAAGTTGCAGTGATGTGTTGGATTTGATAAACCAATTTCTGTTTCTTACAATGAAAATCTTTTTTTCTGTGTAAGTACTTTTTCATTTCAAAATTCTTTTCATTTTCTGTTACATACATGAGTTACAATCCATAAAATACACATTCTATTAGCACTGTGTTCCAGCCAACCATCTGATGTGACATTCCTGGTGATATTTCTGTACAGGATTCAGTTGTATTCTTGCTATATTGATTTTTTTCACCTCCATGTCTTTGAATGGTCAGTAGCAGCTTTATCAAAGGATTAAGACATGGGGTGACAGAGGATGTGTTATTCAGTGCCGCTGCCTGGACCATCTTTGCCTTCAGACTGTTATAAACTGAAGACTCTTCCATGAAGTCTGCCTCACATTCAAAAGAATGTAAGAGTAGTATTCAAGAAGCTGCTTGCTCATGTAGTTGGCCTTTGCACAAGGCTTGGCCTTCTTTTTCCGAACAAAATATCGAAGAGCTGATTGAACTTCTACCTTAAGCGTGGCGAGGTTCCTCCACCCATCTTCCAGGCTGAGCTGCAGAGCAGTATCCCAGTTCTGCTTGGGAAGTGCCATATGGAAGGAGGCACGGACTCCTTTCCTAAGATGCTGGTGGCTTCTGCTGCCCTGGATGAGTCAGAATGAAGAGCCCATCATTGATAAAATTAAGTTAGAGTGATCTATGCTATAGCGTATTTTTATAGGTAAGATATGCATTCAAATATGTGAACGTATGTAGCTTCTCTTCTATAATCTTATCATTTTCTAATCTTAAACTCTCTGGCATATAGAACAACACCAAAAATAGAAAACAGAAAGATCTTTGGAGGGACTTGTTTGTTCTGTTACTTAGTGTGTGCTAAAAATCAGTTCTTTTTCTTCTTCTGAACAGTTATGAAAGTAGATGCTGTTAAGGCTTTGGACGAAATCTGAAATTCTCTTAAATCCATGTAGCTTTACCAAATTCAATACCATTACCATGTTTTCCCATACACTGAGAATCTGTATCATTTTCCAGAACAAATTTCCTCAGCCTGATTTGTTACATGTGCAAAGGAGATGATAGAACTGGAAAATCTTTTTAAGCTACTGTGATCTTTAGATAAAAGACACTTCCATAAGTTAAAAAAAATATTATTATGATGGTGAGAATTACAGTGTACATTTTATATGAAATTTACCAATTTGATTGTAGTTTTGTTTTCTTAGTGAGTTTTTTATGCCACAAATGTCATCTTCTTCCAAATCACAGTGCCTTCCATGGCTACAAACTATTAAAAACAGAGAGGGGTATAGTTTCAAAGTAGCGCGTAGGCGGTATTAGCGCAAATCCTGTTATACATGAACAGATTTTAGCACATACCTCCCTTGCAGTGCTTTGAAAATGTATCCCTTCATATAAAAATACCTGCATGGATGGTAGTATAGAGAACAGACTTCCTCTGTTTTGTTAGAAGAGATTTGCATCTTTGAAGTGCCTAAAATAATTCAAATTAACCCTTTTTGTGACAAACAAGTGAGAAGTCTGTGATTATAAAAAAGTTCTCCAGAGATTTATTCAAAAGCCCACACACTTTAGGGTGATTTTTTATAGCTTGATCCACTAATCCAACAAACATTAGAGAAGCAACATTAAAACTAACAAAGACAATACAGCAAATCAACAAAAACTCAATCAAAACAGAGCAAAACATCAAGTGAGATCAATATAGATGTGGAAGAGACCCCTTTTACCTATTTCACTGGGGATTTTTGGTTGGGTTTGTTTTGGTTTTTTTTACTTAAAACATGTACAAAAACGTGAGCTTTTGATGACCTATTTTCAGCACATGATGAGAATATATAGATACAGGAGCACAATATTTGCGATTTTTATATCAAACTGGCATTCTATCAAAGGCAGAAGCTTGTCTACCAAAGATCAACGCAAGATATTGTAGAAACAAAATTTTTTCCCTTCCTTAGAGTTAAAGATGGTACAATAGCTGTCTCTGACAGATATTTCTACCTAACATAATGCCTAGCTTTCCTCCAAAGCATGAAACTTCTGGGAATTATCTTATTGCATTTAATAGTGAACAGACTCCATAATTCTCTCAACTGCTGCATAATTCTATCATCTGTTTTGTGTTCTTTCGATATTTTTCCGAAATAGGATTTAGTACCCACAAATTATACCTATACATAAATATAATTTATATGTATATTTTTATATGTATTAGCTATCAAATTATTTGTTATTTTATCCATTTTACATAGGCTGTCTTTCAGTTGTGTTAAATCTTGTATCTTGCATTCTGAGATCAGGGAAGTCAGAAAAGCTAATTTATTTTCCTGTATTATTTATTACTTTAAATCATTTTATAAGAATTTGTCTTTCTCACATGGAAACAGAGCTAATATAAGACTTCGAACAGGTCACCTTCATTGGCACTTATGATGGAAAGAAGTAGAATTTAGAGTCCCAGATCAAAAAGAAATAGTTAGACTGTTTTAACACTCTAGTCAACCCTTTCAGAATACTTCCATTTCATGAATCACTTTTTTGTTCCCAAAACCCCAAACTTCCATGCAGGTTGGACACATCCTTCCCTGAACAGCAGGACACCCGCCTCCTGCATCAGCTCTGCCACAATTCAGAGAGATGCTCCAGCTCCGTGCCTAAGCAGCAGAGCCTGTCTTACGTATAATGGTGTTGGTTATCACACTCATCATGTAGCATGAGGAAGCAACTGTCTTTCATTTGTCTGGATCTTCAGACAGAATTTAACTAGAATCATTGCAATTCCAAACTGGTATTTGTTCAGGAACAAGATAGGTCCTACTGGTTGTTTTGGGAAAGACAGGTTTTTATATATATGTGTATATATATATACACACACATATATTTCTTTCTTTTCCTCATTTAAGAAACTTTGGTAGGGCATGAGATCATGGGTATGGGGCAAAACTGGAGGAAGACTGCCACCAGCAGAAGCTCAGCTACTATTAAAATCTGACATTGCTTTGTCTGTGACAGATAGAAAAATGGCTTTCCAAGTGGGTAGGGATACGTTGTCGCTTCTATTTGGGCATGCCTGAGGGAAAAAAACACCTGAGGACTGAAAAGCAAATGTTCAGAGGAGTGCTATACATATTTAACTGCACCTTAACAACTCATGTGCATCATTTATAATGAAATGAAATAAAAATATTTTCTGCTTCTTAGACAATAATGTATGACATGTAAGAGAGCAATCAATGTTTGTTACAGTACATGTGGTATCCAAGCATTTTCTGGTTTACTACATCTTTTAGAAGCTTTTATTCATACAGTGGTGTACCGTACAATTATATCCCAGGGTAAGATTAGCTAAAAGTCGAACAGCTAGTCTAAGCTTGTTTTAGGACTAGCTTAGGAACCTGTCTGAAGACATCTGAAAGAAGGGTCCTATGTCATTTGCTTTTTTCTTTTACATCACGTTTAAAAAAGCTATAGTCATGTGAGATGAATCTAACCCCAGAAGGGTTATGATATGCTCAGCTGTAAGCATGTGAGGAAGTGGATGCCTGTTCATTAGAGCACGTAAGGACTTTGAGCAAGAGCTTAAGTACATACCTAAATACCTTGCTTAGTAGAAATGGGATTTATGCTTGTACTTGCAATGTGTATAAGGATTACTCTGAACGCTTTTGTAGCAATATAATCAGGTTGCATAAAAATTAACCAGGCAACATATGAAGATTTAATAGATGGCCCTTTAAACTAAGCAGTAGAGTACTAGAGAACAGATATAATTCTCTATTAATATATTTCAGCTGATGCAACACTCAGAATACTACTTCACTTTCACACTTTTGTTTTAAAGGAAGACACAGGGGTTTATTCCATTTCTCTCCTTCCTCCCTCTTCCCTGTAAGAAGCTTGCAGGCTCATCAAATTCAGATATGCAAACAGACAAAAGCGATCCTCCCGGCTACCTAATTCTAATTCAAGCTGCTTTGCACAGCTACACTACTAGAAGGCCACATTCTGCCAGAGTGATTGCCTTTTCTGCATACTTATTAGCTAGCTTGGTGCCTGGGAGTGTTTTGTCCTGTACTGTATAATAATTTTTGGATGTCCTTCTTGAAAAGAAACTGCAGCTCAACTGCATCACAGGCCTTGCTGTCGTCCAACCTAGCATATCACCTAGGTCAGACACACCTGATCGTTGGGCAGTGAATTATGCAGATTCTCCTAGTCCTTTATGGGATGAATCTCATGTAATTCAGCAGAACAGTACCTTACTACAGAAATCATAAATTAACTTTCAGGTTTTTCTGTAGCAGGAGAACAATTATATGTCATTAACTGTTATTAAAAAAAGAAAAAGAAAAGAGAAAGAGAAAGAAAATATTCTCTGTTAAAACGTATACCTTACTTAAATGATTTCTATAAGAACATTTCTGACTTTCAATTCTACGTAATATTACAGGAGATTTCTACTAGAAACACATAAAGCCAGTTCATATAGAAAACCACAGAAGTACCCAATCCAAAAGTACTGTTTAAGCATAGAAATAATTTTGGATTATTACCCCCCTAGCAGGACTTGGGGAATAATTTGCATCAAATGGTACACTGAACAAATCTGGCCTCCTTGCCTTATGAAATGGCAGTGAGCTGACTGGGATTCCCTTTGGTTTATTCAGAATATTCAGTATTCATATTTACAGAATGGTAGGTGGGGGGGATGTGGTGCGGCGGGTTTAGTTGCAATTTGTTATTTTTATTCCCTGTATCGAAATAATGGAGAGGAATAACTAATCTTTCTTTGTTTATATGGCACAGCTGAAAGACAAGCACTACTTTATCTGATGCACTGCTTCTCTTGCATTTCTCTTGGGACTCTGACTGCACCAGCAGCAGCTTTGAAGTGTGATTAGAAAGCTAACACCTAACCCCAAGTAGTCACACGTATCCACATTGACTAGTTCTTTCATCCCTTCCTCTGCTTTAATTCTTGCACCTTGATGAAGAAGATATAAGATTACATTTGCCAGCCGTTAACCTGATCATGTTGTTAGGACCCACTATTCATTTTATGTGAAGTACCTTAGCTGACCACATGCTAAGAAGAATGTCTGAAATATATTAACAACTAGTGAAAATGTTACTGGCAAATCATTGATTAAATTATTTAATTTCCTATGAGGCAGAATTCTGGGAAATACTTCACCAATGTCCTTTTCTGCTGGGAAACTGTCCCATCCAGTTTGAAACTAGTATCTCTGTCATGTTCCTTATGGATATGTGCCTTGACTGAAACCTTTCCTGAGCTTTTCCTTATATTTTCTAAGAAGTGAGCTCAGACTGCAGCCTTTTCATCAGTGGACTTGCTAATAAGAAACACACAGTTTCAAATAATTTGTTGGAATTTAATACCTTTTAAATTCTGGTTTCACTGGATGGAAAGGTTTAAAAGTTTTTGAGCACGCGTGTGTAGGAGGCAGGCAGATGTTCTGATACACCTGCACACACAAAAGCACAATGTGGCTTCATAAACTTTGCATCCTTGGAAGGTTTGGTGGCTAAGCTGCTGATTGTCACAGCACATGGGTGGAAGTTCCTCTGTGTCAGACTACAAAAAACAGAGGTGAGGATGATCCAGGTACATAGGATAGAATTTGGAAGTCTGTCCAGCTATGTGTCAGTGCAAGAAAATAATGTGGAATATTTTGAATGCGAGCACTGGAAAGCATGTATACGTGTCTGAGGTAAATTTTTAAACTCCTTTTTAATAGATGAAATGTAAAAGTTAGGGTCCTCTCATCCAGAAGTTAGATATTTATTGAAAGATATTCATAGAAGTTCCTTCACCCACCTTCCAGAGGGTGATTCATCTCATTTGTCTTAAACATTTCTTTTTTGTTCCTTCAGAGGGTATTAGATACTAGCTTGGCATAGATGGCTGAAATTAGGCAGAACAAATTCTACCCACTGATTATTATTTTCCGTATCACCTTCTATATTACCCTTAACCTCTTTCATCTGCAGCATGTTTCTGCGGGGGACTGGATGATAAGTCTAGGTAGATCCACCCAATGTAACGTTGTTATCACAACCATAATTGACATGGATTTTTTAATGTTTTTAGCAGGCGCTATAAAAATATCACTAGGCAACCTCAGTAGATTCCTGATGAGTGGAAACCATATCAGAGATTATATTATGAAATTTAAGACACACATTTTAGTGTTCCAGTGTTGCTGGAAGTCCTGATGATGCTGAGTGGAATTCTGGATGTATGCAGGATTAAGCCCTCTATGAGCTAAAAAAAACCATTTTCAATACCAAGGAGAGATTTCTACCATGTGCCTCTTATATGGAGTTATCTATGGGTTGTCATCAAGAAATAGAAAAATGGGAATTCATCACAATGATGGATTTATGAGATCTAGAGCAATCCAAATTCTCACAGAGATCGCCAAGGATTTCTCTTTTAAAATCTAAAAGGCAGCACCACAGAATAGGCAGTATATTGGAATAGCAATGGCGAAGTTGCTCTACATGACATTTCATTTCTGGATGGCAGCAAAGATCAATGTACTTGCCTACAGCTCCTGAATTAATATCCCTTGCTACCAAGGAATACAATACTGTTACACAACTTCCTGCTCTACATTGCAAGCCTCTCACCGTAATGAAGTAATAATGCATGAGTTTCGATGAAGAGGATTCTTTCAGATTAATATCAACTTATAAAATAATTTGATATTATGATGTATGAGTTGGTCTGCATTACTGTTTCAAGCAGTATTTTTATTGCTAAAAAGCTCAAATGCCAATAAATACCAAATGCTGTGCTGCAATATATTTTTCCCTTAATGGGTTGTGTGTACAAATGAGGGGCTATTCATAGTTATTTTATTAATTTATTTGAAATCTCTTAGAATAAAGGCCAGACTTTTTTTTTTTTTTGACAACAGTTTTCTTGGAGAAAGGTAAAGATGCTGCACTTCAGCATTTTGTAAAACAGCTCCTCTTTTGCCATATTCACTTAAGAAGTTGAAAAATGTCCTTTAAAAATGTTCTATGTGATGAACCTATTATTTGTTTTCATTAGAGTTAATTTTCATTTAGATTCAGGCTTTTTATTCAGATACTATTAGCCAAAATAAAGTTTTCTAAATTTTTAAACCAAATGCTGGGTATTTAAAACATTTTTCTCTAGGAAAACTTATTTTTTAAAAAGCTTTTGGCTTTTTATATTTTTTTCACGACTTGACTTTTAAAGCTCCTGATGAACACTGTTACGCTAAGCTGTATGAATCAGTCGGCGGCGAGACCAGCAGTGGTAAGGGTAAGTGGGTGGCTAAGCACTAGATTGAGGCGGACTGGGAGGTTCCCGAGGCCCAGGAGCCCTGGGGAAGAGTGGAGAGACCCATCCAGAGCCGGCAGCTCTCATGAGAGAGGCTGACGTGGCGTGGGCATTACCAGCAGCAACTGCGGGAGATTTAAACGGCCCTGAGGAGCGCCAGCAACCAGCAGCGTGACGTGTCAGAAAGGGCGTGGTCCATCAGAAAGGGCGTGGCACGTCAGAAAGGGCGTGGCGTGTCAGTTCGTGCAGGCAGGGCACAGCCCCCCCCTCTTCCCAGCTCGAGAAAGCTACTCAAGCGGTGGGCATCAGCCTCAGGAGACCCCGGTGTGGTTGGCACTCGGGGAAAAGCCATTGCTAGAAAAAATGTGGCAACGCAGACGGAGCTCCCGTCTAAATGTGCGGCTGTCCAGGTCTCCGGCTGCGGGGAGTGACTGAATCTGTCACTGATGACGGAGGGCAGGGGGACATCTCCTGTGTGCGGTGTGACCAGGTGGAGGATCTGCTCAGCCTGGTGGCAGAGCTGAAGGAGGCAGTGGAAAGGTTGAGCAGTATCGGGGAGTGTGAGAGGGAGATGGATTGGTGGGCCCACACCCTGCCATCCCTGAGGCAGAGGCAGCAGGTGGAGGCTCCGCGAGAAGCGGAGGTTCCCCTGCCCTCCTGCCATCAGGCAGGAGGGGACCTAAGAGGTGGAGGGGAATGGATACAGGTCCCTGCTCGGGGAGGCAGGCCAATCCCCTCCCGGTCTCCCTCACCTTCCCAGTTGCCCCTACGCAACAGGTATGGGGCTCTGCAACTTGAGGACCAGGCCAGTGAAGATCAGGGGGTAGATGAAGCCCTATCTAGGGAGGTGCCTAGGCCCAGTCGGGCAGCCCCACGCATTCTCACATCCCCTGAAAAGAGAAAAAGGAGGGTAATTGTCGTAGGCGACTCCCTTCTGAGGGGGTCAGAGGGCCCAATATGCAGACCTGAGCCATCCCACAGGGAAGTCTGCTGCCTCCCTGGGGCCCAGGTAAAAGACATTGGTCTGGTTCAGCCCTCTGATTATTATCCACTATTGGTTGTGCAGGTTGGCAGTGATGAGATTGCAGGGAGAAATCCAAGGCAACCAAAAAGGACTTTAGGGCACTGGGGCGATTAGTGGAAGGATCAGGAGCACAGGTAGTGTTTTCCCCAATCCCTTCAGTGGCAGGGAAATACACTGAAAGGAACAGGAAAACACACCTGGTTAATACGTGGCTCAGAGGCTGGTGCCGTTGGTGGCATTTTGGATTTTTTGGTCACAGGGAGGTTTACACGGCACCGGGCTTGCTAGCGATAGATGGTATCCAGCTATCTCAAAGGGGTAAAAGAATCCTCGCTCGTGAGATGGCGGGGCTCATAGAAAGGGCTTTAAACTGGATTTGAAGGGCGTAAGGGATAAAACTAGGTGCACCAGAGATGAGCCTGGGGGCAGCGTGCCAATGTTAGGGGTGGATTCGATAACCCAGCTCAAATGCATCTATGCCAATGTACGCAGCATGGGCGATAAACAGGAGGAGCTGGAAGCCATCGTGCAGCAGGATAGATATGACTTGGTCGCCATCATGGAAACATGGTGGGACGACTCCCATGCCTGGAGTGCTGCAATGGATGGCTACAAGCTCTTCAGAAGGGATAGGGAAGGTAGAAGAGGTGGTGGGGTGGCTCTCTATGTTAGGGAGTGTTTTGATTGTACAGATCTACACGATTGTGATAACAAGGTTGAGTGCTTTTGGGTAAGGATGAGAAGGAAGGCCAACAAGGCAGCTATTGTGCTGGGAGTCTGTTATAGACCACCCGACCAGGTTGAAGAGACGGATGAATCATTCTACAAGCGGCTGGCAGTAGTCTCAGAATCGTGTGCCCTTGTTCTTATGGGGGACTTCAACTTTCCAGATGTCTGCTGGAAATACGACACAGCAGAGAGTAAACAATCTAGGAGGTTGCTGGAGTATGTGGAAGATAACTTCCTGACACAGCTGGTAGGAGAGCCTACCAGGGAGGAGCCTTGCTAGACGTACTGTTTACTAACAGGGAGGGAGGGACTGGTGGGAGGTGTGATGGTTGGAGGCCATCTCGGGCTTAGTGACCATGAAATGATAGAATTCTCAATTTTTGATGAGGCAAGGAAGGTGGTCAGCAAGACCACAACTATGGACTTCCTGAGGGCAAACTTTGGTCTTTTCAGGACACTGGTTGAGAGAGTCCCTTGGGAGACAGTCCTGAAGGATGGGGTCCAGAAGTATGGACATTCTTTAAGAAGGAGGTCTTAATGGCTCAGGACCAGGCTATTCCCATGCACCGTAAGACGAACCGCTGAGGAAGACGATTGGCCTGGCTGAACAGGGAGCTTTTGCTCGGACTCAAGAATAAAAGAGAGTTTATTGTCTCTGGAAGAAAGGGCGGGCAACTCAGGAGGAGTACAGGGATCTTGTTATGTCATGCAGAGAGGAAATTAGAAAGGCAAAAGCTCAGCTAGAACTCAATCTGGCCACTATTGTAAGAGACAACAAAAAATATTTTTACAAATATGTTAACAATAAAAAGAGAGCAAAGGAGAATATCTATCCTTTAATGGATACAGAGGGGAACATTACCACCAGAGCTGAGGAAAAGGCTGAGGTACTTAATGCCTTCTTTGCCTCAGTCTTTAATAGTGAGATCTGTTAACCTCAGGATACTCTGCCCGCTGAGCTTGAAGGCAAGGATGAAGAGCAGAAAATACCCCCCATAATCCAGGAGGAAATAGTTAGTGACCTACTGTGCTGTCTGGACACTCACAAATCTATGGGACCAGATGGGATCCATCCAAGAGTACTGAGGGAGCTGGAGGAGGTGCTTGCCAAGCCACTCTCCATCATTTATCAGCAATCCTGGTCAACGAGGGAGGTCCCAGATGACTGGAGGCTTGCCAATGTGATGCTGTTACGGTGGCTAACTTTTTACTGAAGAATAAATCTGACTTTTAACACCTTTGGATTTGATTGTGCGTGCCTCCATAACAGACACGCATTTACAAGAAGGGTTGGAGGGAGGATCCAGGGAACTACAGGCCTGTCAGCTTGACCTCGGTACCAGGGAAGATTATGGAACAGTTCGTCTTGAGTGCGCTCACAAGGCATGTGCAGGACAACCAGGTGATCAGGCCCAGTCAGCATGGGTTCATGACAGGCAGGTCCTGCTTGACCAACCTGATCTCCTTCTATGACCAGGTGACCTGACTAGTGGATGAGGGGAAGACAGTGGATGTTGTCTACCTTGACTTCAGCAAGGCCTTTGACACTGTCTCTCGTGGCATACTCCTTGAGAAACTGGTGTCTCATGGCTTGGACAAGTGTACTCTTCACTGGGTGAGAAACTGGCTGGATGGACGAGCCCAGAGGGTTGTGGTGAATGGGGTTAAATCCAGTTGGTGGTGGGTCACAAGTGGTGTTCCCCAGGGCTCAGTATTGGGGCCAGTTCTGTTTAATATCTTTATCAATGGTCTGGATGGGGGCATCGAGTGCACCCTCAGCAAGTTTGTAGATGACACCAAGTTGGGAGGGAGGGTTGATCTGCTCCAGGATAGGAAGGCTCTACAGAGGGATCTGGACAGGCTGGATCGATGGGCCGAGGCCAATCGTATGAACCTCAAGGCCAAGTGCCGGCTCCTGTGCTTCGGTCACAACAACCCCATGCAGCGCTACGGGGGAAGAGTGGCCGGAAAGCTGCCCGGCAGAGAAAGACCTGGGGGTGTTGGTCAACAGCCGGCTGAATATGAGCCAGCAGTGTGCCCAGGTGGCCAAGAAGGCCAATGGCATCCTGGCCTGTATCAGAAATAGTGTGACCAGCAGGAGCAGGGTATTGATTATTCCCCTGTACTCAGCACTGGTGAGACCACACCTCGAGTCCTGTGTTCAGCTTTGTGTTCATGACAAGAAAGACATTCAGTTGCTGAAGGGTGTCCAGAGAAGGGCAACCAAGTTGGGAAGGGCCTGGAGCACAAGTCTTGTGAGGAGCGGCTGAGGGAGCTGGGGTTGTTTAGTCCGGAGAAGAGGAGGCTGAGGGGAGACCTTATTGCTCTCTACCCGAAAGGAGGGTGTAGTGAGGTGGGTGCTGGTCTATTCTCTCAGGTGGCTGGAGATAGGACGAGAGGAAATGGCCTCAAGTTGCAGCAAGGGAGGTTTAGGTTGGAGATTAGGAAAAATTTTTTTACTGAAAGGATTGTCACGTACTGGAACAGGCTGCCCAGGGAAGTGGTTGAGTCATGATCCCTGGAGGTATTCAAAAAACGCGTAGACAAGGCACTTCAGGACATAGTTTAGTGGGCATGGTTGATGGTTGGACTTGATGATCTTGAAGGCCTTTTCCAACCTAAATGGTTCTATGAATACAAAGCTCTATATGAGACATAACATTAAAAAGTATTTGCTTGCTACTGTATCTGTAGGATTAAACCATCTTTTATGGAAATTTGGACATGCTAAACACCTCTCCCAATATGGGCAAGCAAAAAAGTGTGTTGCAAGCTATAAAACACTAACAATAATCTAAGCTTGTTCTCTAATTGTTGGTTATTTTTTATGATGATCAGGGGAGTACTGCTGTATTTAAATACAGTAGGAGAAAAAGTTACAGAACAAATACTGTAGTTTTAATTGAGCATCTTCCTGCACACCCACATCATTTGAACTCCTCCTCCTCAAGTTGCATTTAAGCAGCCTGGATTGCCAGAGCCTAGAGAGAAATAGCTACTCAACATCAGCTCCCCCGCCTCCTTTAACAAAGGATTTGACTGTTAGATTTTTTCGCTGCTTGTGTTAGACAGCTAGTGGGGCAGCGGATAAAGATAATGAGACTTGAAAGAGGGTCTTGAGGTATGAATAGAGTCTGTGAGACTCAAAGGGGAGCAGGCAAGCTTCAGAAATGATAGAAGGAAATTCTCCTACCAGCTACAGGAATGGCTGTGGTATAGTTTGTTGCTATGCAAGCAGCCACTGAAAATTCCTGGGCTGAGAGTAAAGCCACAGCAAAGGGACCACTCCTTCAAAGACAGGGTGGGTGGGGAAGACATTTGTTTCTGTATTTTTAAGTCTTTCTCCCTCCAAAACCCAGAGTCTTATCTGTTTAAAGAATTAGCTCATTCTAGCACAGTAGTTTGTGACCTAAGGAAACCTTCCTTTGGAGACAGTGGCCAACTTTAATGTCTTCCGGTATTTTGTCTTTTGGTAGCTCATATTAAAGAAAATGTGCAGGTAGTCCAATTTACACAGCTCTGGCAGATAGAAGGTCTTTTCACATCTTCCTTACTCAGCACAGGAGCTCAAGGACTGGTAAGACTCACACTTCTTCTTCCAAGTGCCTCCTTTTGCTTCTCAGATTGGAAAGGGAACATGGGCCAGAGGGAGACCTGAGACCCACAGTTTTCTTCTTCCCCTTCTCCTGGTCTATGATTGCTTTGAGCTGTTTTCAAAGTTACCACTTGGTCCTAAAAAACCAAGTTAGCTTTACCTGGGATATTGTTGTAGGGTTTTGCTCTTCTAACAGGATAACCATCAGCATGCTGTAGTTTCTTTTTCACAATCCGCTGAAAACTGGAAATTCCTCCCATAGACTTTAATAAGGTTTACATCCAGGCTCCTAATGATAGCAAATTCTGTGTTTTGACACATGTGGATTATGGCAGTGTTTAGCTGGTTAACAAATTTTCCAGTGTTGAGGATCACATAGTTAAACTGCTGAATTTTCATGTTAGTAGTGCTTACATAATATGAAGCAATATAATCTAATGGGATCTGACCTGAAACCACAGCTTCCTAATATTGCATCACAAATTTAAAAAGGCAGCAAGTACTTGGAAGGCAGCAAAGGGTTTCTGCTCTGTTAAAACTCGCTGAATATCCTCACTCAGTGCAGTTAATGCCTTAGGTGCATTAACTTACCCTGAGCATGATATTTTTTTTTCAAGTTCACTTTTCTATGAAGTTATTTAAAATGGCATCAAAGCCCTGTACTATAAAGGATCAATTTAGATGACTTCAAAAACAGTAAAGTTTGATTTAGACTTTAATTGAAAGTTTAGTTCTTTCACCTCCCCTCACTGATACCAAATTATTTCCTATTAAAAAGACTTTTTATAAAGACATATAAAAAGTGAAGGAAGAGCTAAAGGATACATATATACCCAGGATTTTTAAAGCATTTTTTAGCATGAAAAACAAGGGAGCAAGCAACAAGCCACAGCCACCAATACCTCTATGGTTATCTGTTAGGCTGGTCACACAACACATCCAGCTCATCCACAGCCCAAAGCCATGCTGCAAGGCCTGGCTGCTAAAGGAAAACAGGTGGAGGATGAAGGTTTTTATATTCACCATTTTCTTGGAGTGCTAGCGTCCCATGGCAGCCCTTTGGGAAGCACTGGTCTACAAGAATGGTTCATATCACTTTTGCACTCTTCAGACTGACTTCGGTCATTTTGTTTCCATATTGACAAATCTGTAGCTCCTGGCTAGTTTGCCTTCCAGAAATGGTAGTCTTACGAGCCTGGATGGGAGCCAGGGTGCCTCAAAATTGCTTTCTGTAAATTTGGTGCAATAGAAGAAAAAATAAATTCAAACTCTGTCTATGCCCACCTTTATAACTTACCATCATTGTCAACTTCATTTTAAAAGCTTGCAGAGCTGATAGACTTCTGGAACTGTTCTGTGGTGCACTTTTCTTTCCTCATTTAACTATGCAAAATTGATTCTATTGCAGGAGCTTTAAAGAACATTTTTTTTCCATGGAAGAAAGATTTACTCTTTGCATTAATAGGTCACCGTGGCAGAATAATTTGATGTTAGTATAATGCAAGGAATAAGCACATCGAGGATAGAATAAGCATGCAGGCAAATGTGTTAACGATGGATAATAATAAGAAGAAGTTTAATGTGTAATAGAATAAAAGGAACAAAGGCATTGTTTTAAGATGATCGATAGCATAGCAAGCAATGTTATGTAAAAAATAATCTAGATGGCTTGCTTAGACTAGATACCAAACTTTGAGATATCTACTGTTAGTTGCAATGAATCAGAAGGTAAGTAGCTGTAGAAAGCACAGTTTTGGGGGGATAAGCATTCCTGAAATCTTTTTTCTTGTTTCCTAGTGAAGATACAAAAAATGACTGATTGGTGTTGTTATAGTGCTGTACAGGTTAACTATTACTTCATGTAAGTTCCAGAAAAATAATTTGTTCTGTAGATGAGATTAATATATAATAAGCTGTAGGTGGAAGTATGCTAAGGTAAAAAACAAATGAGTTCAAGGACTTTCTGTCATGTTGCTACAGAAATAACACTTCTATAATTTTTTCTTCTTGGTATAAAAACTGTGTATAATCTATTTTTCTCTACTAATTATCCAGTTCTGATCACTCTTGAGGTAGGATTCTGAGCACGACAGAGCTACAACCTCAGCCTTGCAGTCACCTTGCTCTACCTTATACTGATATATTTGCATTTATACTGGCCCTTGTACAGGTCACAGCACAGTCTCACAGCATCTTAAGGGCTGTACTAAGTTTAGACTGGGCATCTACACCAACAACAGGCCGCAACGGGCTCCAGAGTCAGAGGGAACCTGCTGGGTGCACCCAAAGGCTGGTGGCTGTCTAGGCAGACTGTCTGCAGGCTGTCTGTAGGAAAGCTTGGGAAAGTGACATGGGTGCCTTCACTTTGCGAGAATACTCTTGGACTCTGGTCTTGGCTTCAGCAAGGTAAAGAAGCAAATGTCACAGTTACGTCCATAGATACAGAAAAGAAGATCTTAAAGCGGTGAACTTTGCAACAAGGGGAGAAGCCGGGATGTTGTACTCCACTTTCCAGCAAAAAACCAAAATAGCAAGTGTTTAATTAAAATAAAAGCAAACCCAAAAGGTTTCTCATCAGTTATTTTGCCCCTCTGTCTCTTTGTACTTAGCTTCTGTCTCGAGGCTTATTCTTAACTTGAGTGGAAAATTCTAAACAAAAATGAAAGCTTTGCCCTCAGAGGGTTGTTTGCAGCTCATTCAACCATGGCAATCTGTAAAATTCCAGCAGCAAGAGAGAAGGACCAATTAAAACAGAATACATGTGTTGTGATTTAGCACAGACATGTACAGGATCTATTGTTTTCCTGGTATAATTCCACAGTTTTGCTGCACTCACATCTGTTGTAAATTGAGCCCCCTATAGCTGTCTATTTATTAAGTCACACAGGCTCTTTTGAACATTGCAATAAAATATAACTCAAAGTGGATCTTCATCTGTGTGAGAGGAGGCTAAGGGGAACAAACTCTCTTCAGCTGATACTTGCTTTGGTTGGACGCTGCCCCTTTGTTCATTTGAAGAGTAAAGAGCTGACAAACAGAGAACACTAAAAATCCAAAAGGATTTTTTGGCATTATTCTAATGTATTTTGTTCTATTAGATAGTTGAAGAGACCTTTCTATGATCACTGACTACTTTTTTGTGTTTGTTCTCCCAGCAGCCTGGGTACAACCAAAGTACTTTGGACACTCCTGGCACTGTCTATATTGGAGTATATCGCTATCATCACATTCATTTTTAACCACCTGTTGAATTCATTGAGACATTACTTACATTCCCAACTTTAGCTGCTCTTACTTGCACTGAAATTTCATACCTTACTGTAGAAGTCTTTAAATCCTAGCAGGTGGTCACCTCACCTGCCTTTAAGGCATAGAAAAATGATACCTGGTTTAAACTAGTCAGCTATACTCCCTTTATAATGAATTGACGTTACTCCCCAAGGGAAATTTATTCTCCAGTGGCTATAGAGAGTACCTAAATATCTGGAAGTCTACATTTGACCATGTAAAGGAAGGAATTAAACTGTGTTTTCCTAACTTCCAGCAAAGACCTAATTGCTGATTCCCTTTTCCTTTCTTTGCTTTGCAGTTGAAGAATCTTCCCAGTTCACGTTCAATATTTTCTGTGATACAATATTTGCAGTATTCACCGAGAATGAGCCATGTCTACTGGTCTAATACAGCAAGAACAAAATCACAAATTCTTCTCGGTAGGGGTATGTTTGGGCTTAGGCGACAAGCAAACATTTAGAGCTGACTGTTCCTATCACTAGTGCTATGCTGATATGGAGAGACGTGTTCCTAATACCTTCTTGATGCCTAATGAACTGAAAAGACAGTGGGGATGTCAGATGCCTCTCAGTGACCTACAAGGCGACGGGAGAGGTTGTCTGTACTCTTTATTCAGAGGTATGACTAATACAAAGAGCTAAAGCTACACGCTATTTAACCTCTGAATGGGACACTACGTAGTGATATTCCCTGCAGCTGCTTTTTTCTTTAAAGAAAACAATGCTTGTTCCATTACAATGACAATTTTTTAAAGGAGTAAGTATGTCTCTGCCCAGGTTGGTAGTTTCTGCTTCCTGGAGCTTCCATATCTTTCTGTGCAAGGCTGCAGATCTGTCTCCCATTGTGTGTCCCCATTGTCACTTTAGCTTACTACCTCCTTTTTTTTCCAGGATCCTCAGTACACATACTGTATGTATGTAAATTTGTGTCTGGCTTCCCTCTGGATTAACTCACTAGCTTCCTATGAGATTAAATTGTTAAGTTCTTGCTGATGTGAGAATCACAGTTTAGCACACCTCATCCTTTATTTATCCTACCGAAAGCTCAGCCTTCAGCAATTGTTTACCTATAGTCTCAAGATCATTTCTAACAAAAGCTGCAATAAGTAAAAAATAGTTCTCTAAGGAAGACTCCTCCTGTAGTGACTTTCTGCATAGTTCAATTCATAAAATACTATTTATTACTTATTTTAATGTGGATAAGATCAGTTGCACAGTTGTTATTAGGACTAGATCATGTAGGCTTATACTTAGGCGTAAATCCATATTAATATAAATTGTCCAAAAGAAACAGAGGAACCTGTTTGAGGAAGTGCGTGTGATTTGTTTCGGTAGCATTCAGTCTTAATTACTATATCCAAATGTAATCTTATTTATGAAGTTAAAAAAAAAGCCAACATGATGATTTTCAGAGTCTGAAGGCCTTGAAATTGCACATCAGTTTTGGGTCTCATATACATGGATGGCAGCACAACATTGTTTAGCTCCACTTGCAATATCTGCAATTACAAGTACAAAAACTCAGCTGTCAAACAAATTAAACTAAGCCTTGCTGCATAAAGCATGTTATTTAATCTCCACAATCTGTTTGCCACCCATTGCGATACAACTACATTAATGCATTAAATTAAGTGATTTTATTTTACGGCTTGCATACAAATCAATACGGCAAGTGAGCGAATATTAACTAACCTAAGCCCTAATTAAAGAGCAATAAGACACTGATGGCTGCTTTATCTTGATATTTGAAAGCTATTTTTTTAATTGTTATCTGAGGTCAGACACTCTTTCATAATCAACCAGAATATGCAGCTATTTGCATTATTAAAATGCTACACCTCGTATTAACAGCCTGGGCTAAGGAAAAGTATTATCTGCAATAGGAACAGAAAGTTGTGCAGTCTTTTAGTAAGCCTGTTAAAGATTACCTAACAAATATTATTTCTTGCTATCTTATGTTTTCTCAAACAGCATAGCACATGCTTTATTTGTATCTGATGTTCGAATACAATTAGAGCAATAAATTACTGGTGCAATCACTGCTCACTCATTACCACTTGTAAATTTTGCATGAATGCAGAGATAAAATCAGTTTTAAAAATTTCACCATATAAATTGTAAGTTATATATTTTTCTTGTTTCAAAGGGAAAGTTAAATGAGCTTGTTACTTCTTAAATATCCTACAGCTCCAAATGTGTTAGTTAAGGAATCTAAATGTCTCAGGGGTTTACTCCCCTTATCTCCAAGGTAGAAGCTTTCTTTCCACCCTGTTTAAGTAAAAGTGCTGAAGTGTGTGCTAAATTTTTTAATAGCCTTTTTGATTTGAGCGAAACTGTTCTGTTGATATTAAATGCATATCTATTTTGCTAAATTGTTCATATACTTCCTACCTTCCTGGAGACTTCTACCTCTTGAACTATCGTCTAAAAAGTGCCAGAGGAAAATGTGCTTTGGCTCTGTGCAAAACTAGCAAAGCCAACTTAAGAGACTGTGGCATGTGGGATCCCCTGTGCTGTAGACTCATTCTTCATTGGGTTGCACCAACTTTAGGAGTTATGATGAATGGGGCAGTTTGTTAGTCTTTGGAGGTTTCAGACTCTCAAGAGAGGACAACATAAATTAGTTATACAGTTCACATCTACAAGTATTTCTCTGCATCCTTCACAGGTATAAATGTGAGGGAGAGTATAAATGAAACTGGGACTCTGATTTTTGTGAACCTGAGTACCGGCACAGTCCTGAAATGCTAATGCTTTGCTACCGTCCAGGAAATCCCTTAATTTCTGGTTATTGCACATACCCTAAGATGACACTGAAGTCAGTTATGTAGCAAAAAAGATTACTTCACTTCTAACCCATTCTGGCAGTGCCACTGCCACAAGGTTTTACCATCAATTTCTTATGCTTTTACAAGCTTAGTACCTCCTTCTTACAAGACTGCCAAAGGTCACATTAACTTTTTGAGGGAATCTTCATGAAGCAAGTGAAATTATGTTAGGAGTCTTGTCCAATCTACTGTTGTTGATTTCTGTGCACTTCACCTCCATATGCTTTTCCACATGCCAGGTTCCTTAAATATCTTTATGGCACCTTGAGCGAGCTGAAGAAACTCTGCCGTTGAGTTGGCTGAGCAAAATGGAAGTTTGAGGATAGATATCTACCTGCAAAGATGAATCAAAAGAGCACAGTCTTTCCTTTTCCAGGATTTTAAAAAGTAGATTAATATTTTCTTCAGGAAGAAAATAATCTGTTTAGTAGTGTGAAGGCTAGAGAACACAAATCAATAGTTTTACTGGTATCCCTATTCTTTTTCAAGTTACAATAGCAAATAGTTATTTTTACACAAAAACACCCTCTAGTCTCTCTTATTTACAGTGATAAACTGACATACTATACATCTTCCAGAATAAACTGCAGTCTTTCCTCAGGTTATCATTTTCTTGTCTCCTGTGAGAACTGAAGTTTCCTTTAATCTACTTCTTTCACTGTTCAGTCACATTTCCCTTACACGTTAATTCTAGATCTGCCTGTGTATGTATCCTTGGGTTAAGCTGAATACAAAGAGAATTAGTATTATAATATACCTTTAATTATCAAAGTCCAGACAACTAAGGTTCTAAAGCCAGTCCCCTTCTGAATGTCATACCTATTTTTATTAAATGATGACTCAAAACATTGTACACTCTTGATGAAATCTTGATGTCAATCACAAACATCTCAAATGGGATCAGAATTTCTCCCATGCTGAACATGTAAAAGAGTATTATACTGAATTATTACATCTACCACAAACTAGATTATAGAAAAGTTGACATTTTACTATCACTTTTGTCAAATCATATGTAAGGCAACCACATATTATCTGATCCTGTGATGAAAAACTAAATTATAATATATAGGTGTAAAAGGGAGAGAGAAAGTTATCATAACTTGAATTTTTTTCTTGTACCTCAGTGATAGACTCCTGATTTTTTTTGTGCAATCTCTATTTATCTTACAGTGAAGATAGAGGGACAGAGAGAAAGAAACAGGGAGGGAGAGAGAAAAGAAAAAGAAGGAGAGAAAGCAAAAAGGTAAGAGAACAAGAGAGAAAGACAGAAATAAATAAATAGTTTTGAGTAATGCTTGCAGTGCTGCACAGAGAAAGTGCTTGAAGATCAATGTTTTTGTAAGAGTTTACCTCTGTAGCTTTGATTACACTTATTTATTGTATCTGGTTTGCATGGCAAAGTTTTGGTAGCGGGGGGGCTACAGGGGTGGCTTCTGTGAGAAGCTGCTAGAAGCTTCCCCCATGTCTGACAGAGCCAATGCCAGCCGGCTCCGAGACGGACCCACCGCTGGCCAAGGCTGAGCCCATCAGCGACAGTGGTAGCACCTCTGGGGGAACAGATTTAAGAAGGGAACAGAAACCGCAGCTGGAGAGAGGAGTGGGAAGACGTGAGAGAAACAGCCCTGCAGACCCCCAGGTCAGTGCAGAAGGAGGAGGAGGAGATGTTCCAGGCACCGGAGCAGAGATTCCCCTGCAGCCTGTGGGGAAGACCATGGTGAAGCAGGCTGTCCCCCTGCAGCCCAGGGAGGTCCATGGGGGAGCAGATCTCCACCTGCAGCCCGGGGAGGACCCCACGCCGGACCAGATGGGTTCCCGAAGGAGGCTGGGACCCCGTGGGAAGCCCACGCTGCAGCAGGCTCCTGGCAGGACCTGCGGACCCGTGGAGAGAGGAGCCCACGCTGGAGCAGGTTTGCTGGCAGGACTTGTGATCCCGCGGGGGACCCACGCTGGAGCAGTCTGTGCCTGAAGGACTGCAGCCCTTGGGAGGGACCCATGCTGGAGCAGTTCATGAAGAACTGCAGCCCGTGGGAAGGACCCACGTTGGAGAAGTTTGTGAAGGACTGTCTCCCGTGGGAGGGAACCCACAGTGGATCAGGGGATGAGTGAGTCCTCCTCCCCCTGAGGAGGAAGAAGCGGCAGAGACAAGGGGTGATGAACTCACCCCAACCCCCATTCCCTGTTCCCCTGCACTGCTGGGGGGACGGAGGTAGAGAATTCAGGAGTGGAGTTGAGCTGGGAAGGAGGGAGAGGTGGGGGGAAGGTTTTTTTAAGATTTGGTTTTACTTCCCATTATCCTACTCTGATTTAATTAGTAATAGATTAAGTTCCCCAAGTTGAGTCTGTTTCGCCCATGACGGTAATTGGTGAGTGATCTCCTTGTCCTTATCTCGACCCACAAGCTCTTTGTTCTATTTTCTCTCCCCTGTCCAGCTGAGGAGGGCAGTGATAGAGCAGTTTTGGTGGGCCCCTGGCATCCAGCCAGGGTCA
Organism: Haliaeetus albicilla; assembly: GCF_947461875.1. Taxonomy (NCBI): domain Eukaryota; kingdom Metazoa; phylum Chordata; class Aves; order Accipitriformes; family Accipitridae; genus Haliaeetus; species Haliaeetus albicilla. The sequence goes on along the minus strand of NC_091496.1, from coordinate 35,776,969 downwards.
ACCCACCACATGTGTGAACTCTGTGAAGACAATAGCTTGGCATATCTATTTGTTACTGGTTCAACAAATGTAAAGAAAAGGAATGAAGATCAGTTCTGGGATCTGGCCACTGCAGTCAGCATCAGGCCATGGCAAAGTCAGGTCACTCCAGAGCCAGCTTGTCCCTCCCCAGATCCCCTCAGGGTGCAGGACACCCAGCCAGCAGCCCCACCTCTGGGAGCAGGGCATGGGTCCTCCTTCAGCTCCTTTGGCTGCCCCTGGCAAAGGAAGGAGCAAATTGTACTTCAGAGTGTGATTCAGAGGGTGCAGGTGAGGAGCCAGCATGGCACCCTGCCCACTGAGGAGTCTTGGCAACTTCCCTGGGAGCGGGGGGATGCAGGGAGGAGTCTAAGCTAATCTTCCCTGGCGGCTTCTTTTCCTCCATGCATCAGAAACAGAGTGCCTAGGATGCAGAAGAGAGTTAGCCTTTATCAACTTCGTTTTTGTTTTGGAACTGTGATTTTAAAACAAATCCAGCTCTCAGGTTTAAGGGTCACTTAGTAAGTTTGCCTTTCTGGCTCTCATGTAGGTTTTCTTCGGTGTTTCCGTGGCTTATAGAAAGGGGAAAGAGGCTGTCATTTAAATATAAATTACTTTTTGAAACAACAGTGACTACAAGAGAATGCTATAAGCAATGAGTGTGTGACAGTGTACATAGAACAATGGCAAATTTTAATTGGCTGTCTGTTACAGGATCTCCAATTTTTCACCTCACTTTCCATAATGCTAGATATGCCTGGAAGCTTTTATCCCCTCTTTCACCCTGTAATATAAAATCGTCTGACAAGGACTGATAGCCACTATAAAATGTCCTAAGCCTCTGCTTAATGTTTCTAATAGCAAATAATTTCATTTAAAATAAAAAGAGTTGTCAAAGTATAATAAGCATTTCCCACATGCTTTGATTGCATTGCACCAGGAAGCCAGTATTCTATTTATTGTGTTAATTAAAAACCATTTCCTTCTACCATGCCACCATGTTTTAGTAAAATATTTCAGAAATCTTCTTTTTTGGGGGGGGGGAGGGGCAGGCTAAATCATCATCTCAGAAAGCAAGAAATCTATATTTCCATGATGATATCTACTTGTTCCAAATTACTATGAAACATGTCAAATTTATTTCATGAGATGGGGTTTAAACAGTAGTTAATGTTTAATTATTAAGCTACTTTTTGGACTAGCCCATGCCTTATACCCTATATGTCTTTTCTGAGCCACTCTGGAGTCTATCGATTAATCTTTTATCTACCAAATGACTGAAGAGAAAATATGGCATAGCATAGGCTAGTAAAAATGAGCTGTCTTGCCTTATGCCTTGCTATTTTATTTCTAAACTAATTCCAGTATGAAATGAGAAGCGAATGCTGACAGATCCAGGGAGACCCCCTCCCTAACTATGGAGTGTTGCTTTGTTTCACCTATGAAGGGGAGAGCACTGTTGTTGTCTTTAGGGTCATCGCATTGACTCTGTATTACCCAAGTGTCTGTGAGTCCTAGCGTGCTGCAGTCTATCTGCACAGTCACCACTAACAGATAAGACTAAACATATCAGAGGCCGTAAGGTCAGGAAAGCAAACTAAAAAATCTAGTTGTTAATTCAAGGAGAACCTTTTTTTTGCTATCCAGTTGCAACATTGTTTCTCAGCAGACTTTTTCATCTAGCATAAAATGTCATCAAAGCTGAAGAGAAAACTAAAAATTATTACTATTGGACTATTCTGTAGTTGCATGTGAGGTAAATTATCAAGCTGTATAGGACAGAGCATACAGAGAAACTGGCAGAGGCACCGAATATTTAACCATGATTAACAGATTTACGTAAGGCGAATTTGTCACTACCTGCTTTCCCCCATTATTGCCATTTATCCCCATGTCCCCTTGCCTCACGACCTGTCATAAAGTTGGATAAATGATATGCAGAGAACTATTATACAGCCACCAATACTAGAATAAATGAAGATAGCTCATTGCAGAAAAGCTATTAAAGTATATAATAAACTAGTATTACATTAAATACAACAGTATGTAACATTACACAAAGAATTATTTACAAAATTTTAGAAATTTATAGAATTGTAATGAGTATAATCTAAGGCAGTATGCACTGTTTTCTTAGAAGAGATAACTGGAAAGTTATAAATGTATGCAATAAACTGTCATACGGTAAGGCTCTGTATTCATCTGGTGATTTTTACTACTTATTTATATTCAGGCTATCAAGATCCACAAAGCAAAACATGTTAAATAACAAAAAACAGCCACATGAAAATAAATAGAAGTGCCTTGTGTTTTCTTTCCACCTAAATGAACATGCTGTTTTGAAGAGCTGTGAGGTCTATCTAATGTAGCAGGCTTTTGAATATCCATATAATAAAAAATTCAAACAGCCTGACATGTCCTTGTTCAGCTGAAAGGCAGTATATTGTCCTGGATTTGATCCCAGAGGTCACTCACCAAGGAATCCAGCTCCTCTTGGGCATGGTCTGATTACACACTGCTGGTGTTGAGTCCCACTCGACACAGCCAAGAGACTTAAGATCTTGTCCAATCTAGATAACTTGGCCCACTCCAAACATCAGCAAAAATAACTGAATGCCACTAAAAGGTGAGTTATTCACCTGAATTTAGGTACCTGAAAGCTATGAGTTTAAACTTTTAGTCTAGTCTTGCTAATAAATGCATTTTACTTAGGTCTTATATTATGGAGCTGAGAACAGACCAGAGAACAGTAATTCTAGAGTAAAATGAAATTATATGGCTTCTGTTATTCAGGAGTTCAGATTAGATTGTCAGAGCAGTCTCTTCTACCTTTAAAATACATGAACCTGTTAATTTTAATATTATTTCATACAGTGTGTAGCTGTAGAACAGCATAAGTTAGTCTCATTCTTTGGATCTTACCTTGCATTGGTAAGGTATTTTCCTTGCCCTGTCAGCTTCACATTATAAAGATGTTGCCGATTATAAATTGGATAGCTCTTCTTCAGTTTCTATGCATCATGAGCTCTAGTCAGAGTGGTCAGAAGCCTAAGATTCACTGACTCAAAAGAAACTTAAAGTGATAACTTCTAATGTACATTCTGGTAGTAGATTATAGTATCTGACAGATGTGCTAAAGTAGTTTTTGGGGGATTTTTTTTTTGGTACCGTATATCTAGTTTCTATTCTTGTCACTATTTGCCATTCATTCGTGTTGTTACTATCTTTGTTGAGGGTTTTATAAAACTTAGGTTTTGGGAAAAACATAATTCCTAGTCACAGAGAAAGTCCAAACTCTTGGTATGGCCCAAAGACCTCATTTTGAGAGTTCTTACTCCATCGGAAAGGTGCTTCCAAATTGTTATGCTCCCTTTTCCCATGGTAATAGAGTCCCTGCATGTTCTCGGAGTACCTTTGGGTTTCCTCAGCAAGGTAGCCTTGGCTATTCAAATCTGTCATCTTTGCTGCTGCTTTGACCTGCAGTATGGGGAGATCCATGCACTGTTCTCAGGTTGTGACTGCTGAACTGCCTATGAGTGGCAGTTGGCCTGGGTGAAAGCTCATTATTCAGCAGAACTTTGAGTCCAAAGAGAAGCTGGGTCCTCCTTATAAAACCTTGCTCTATAAACTCAATCTTACAATTAATAAAAGCTATCCCTTTATCAATCAGACAAAATGTTTAACACCACTTGACAGGCAAAACAGAGTTCTGCTTCAAACCTTGCCTTTCTCCTGCCGTCACTCTTGTCCCTTTAACTGCCACAAAACTGCTGTCCAAGTTATATTCAATATTTCAAGTGAGGCAATGGATGCGTGGAGCAGTAGTGGAGTGTAATTTAACAGTGTGCTTGCTGTGCTTGCTCGACATACAGCTGAGACCGTCTTTCAGAGAAAACAACGGATAGTCAAGTGCCTCACTTTTGTGGTGCTCAACCTGAAATACTTGAGCAGGGCCAGTGTGACCATAAAATGCAGACCATTGATGTCATAGGACCTGTTCCATTTGATATCAGGAAAGTAAATATTTTACACTCAAATAGCATTAAGCACACCAAAAAATAAGCAGATATGTTGAATGAACCAGTTTCAGACTTATGACTACCTTTTGAGAATTACAGAGTAGTGGGATATGTAATACCAACCTGACCGTAAATGTACACTTCAAAGTGCACTTAATTTTTCATAGGCTTTTTTCTTTTGAAAACTTAAAAAGTTTCATATCTACCAACAATCCTCACTAGTTTAATAACAAAGAAGTAAGAAGATGTAAATCCTTCATTCAAATCCAAGGGTTACACCAGGTTATAGAATGATGTGTCACTCCACGTACTGTTAGAGACAATATGACATAACTCACTTTGGCATTAAACAATTCAATAAAAACCCTTCAGAATTTATCCTTGCAGGAAGTGGATATATTTGGGGGTTTAATGCTCAACCAAGAAGTGAGGGACTTGCCATAGTAGACCCGAATAGCTGGTAGATAGCTATAAAATCTTAATTAGCAAAATAAAGGAGACATTTCCTGGAGCACAGGAGACACTCACAAAGACAGATGATGATAATTAAAATAGACTGGACATCAGAACTTGCGCCATAATTCTTAGTCCAACATGCATGCTGCAAAGGCTGTAGACCCAGTTGCTGTGTTTACAGCATCAACTAGGCATGGACTTATTGGGAGAAGTTAAGTGGGATAAATCTGGAAGATATATACATTCTGTAAAACCAATATTTACAAGATTTTCCTCAGCAGATCCTGAAAACAGTAAAATTGTACCACAAAAGTAAGTTAAAAAGTTTAGAGAAGAAAGAATATGAAAATGGAAGCATTGTTTGGATACTTGTAAGGAAACAAAGGCAGGGATGAAGAAGAATCAGTCATAGCTTTGTGAAGAGAAATTCTTTTGCCTTTCTGATTTGTATCCTATGAGTCACTAAAAAATTTCTGCAGGGTCACACATACAAAAACTTGTTATGAAGATGGATAACTTTTCTTTCAAGAGGGGAAACAAATCTGGTGGCAGCGGGTAAATATTTTTAAAGCTAAATAAGATTATAGGTTATATGTGTCCTACAAAAAGAAAGTGATGCAGGAAACAATTGTATAGGTCAAATATAACACAGAGAAGGCAAATATCAGGTGAATAAAACAGATATGTAGAAGATACAGATCCTCTATCCCAAAAGATTTCAGTCCTTTTGAGATGTACAGACTTGTCTAAAAAGCAATCCAAGAAGTCCAAAGTCTACACTCCATACTGAAAACCTCCCAGTTAATGTGTCTGCCCTATTTTTTTGTACAGCTAAGTCTGCCTTTTGGAAGTAACAAGTAGTTTTAAGTGTTTCAGTTCAAGCCAGGATCACCTTCATGTGCTCAGCATAAAATGTTTAGCAGTTCCATGAGATATACTTTGAGAAATGATAGCTACTTACTAAAACACAACTAATAAGAGCAAAAGTGAACAAATGGGAAGTTGTATGAGGTACTGAAAGAGGACCTAGGAAGAAAATGAAACTTCAGTTTGATATAAAGAGAGAAAATAGCAGAGGAACTGAGATTATAGTGTTGGACTAACAGCACCAGTGGTGAAAAAATGGGGACATCAGCCCCTCCATGTTGCACAGCCCAGAGGGAGGAAAGTATATGTGTTTTTGTGTGAGAAAGATACCAGCTAAGAGGAGGCTATGTATAAAAATCTAGATGATTACAGCTGTAGCAAAGTTTGACTGTATAGACAGAAAACAAAGATCAACTATTATTTCAGGCAATTATGGACCAGAATTACAATATCTAGGTACAGCAAATTCAAAGAGATTAAAGAAGTCGAAGATTTTCCCAAGTTATAGGCCTATCTAACAAAGAAATCAATGTTGTCAATGGTGAAAATAGGAAGCCTTTGGTAGCATTTGACAAATGTTGTTTTTGTAAAAGCCTGCTAATTCATGGTTCATGTTTCTCTCCTCCTTTAGACCGTAACTGAGGGTGAGGAACTAAAAAAGTTTTCATTAGAGCTGCCTGTCTTAATGCTCTCCTTCTTTCCTTACTTTCTTACATTTTCTGGGCATAAGAGGTTCTTTAAAATGCTTTGCAGCTTTTTATCAATGCCTTCTTCATTCCTGTCTTGCCTTTAGGAGTGTCTTTAATCTCACCAGTCTCACATACATATTAAAAACATTTTATATGCAATCTTGATGTACTGTTCATGTTGCTCTGAACAGTTGCTGATATTTAGATAGCTCTGTTGCATCCACTGCCAGTTAAATTTGATTTTTTTTGCTGGCTCAATGACAATTTTAATTATATTTTTTATAATGTTAATCTGTATATTGTTAGCCTAATGTGTACCTTCCAGTTTACTAAAAAAAAATAAGCCAATCGGAGAAATGGCATCTTGTCTGGGATGCTAAGAGCTAGATGCCTTTGCCAGAATAGGTGACGTTATGGAAGAGGGGGTGACATCCTCCACTGGAATTGAATTAAATTCTATTATCCATTTTAAAATTAGGAATACTTCTCCCTCCCTGCCCCCTGACACCCCAAACTCTAATTGATAACAAGGGCAGGAGTTAAACAGGGAAACGAGGCCCCTTGTTCTTTCCCTGTGCATGGGAAGGAAAAAAAGGAATATCTGCTTTTACAAGCCGTGTGATGTGCATAGTAATACGGCTTGGGTTCTCTTCTCTGTGTTTATGTAGCAACCTTAAATTAAATCTTGATTCCTTTCCTTTTTCATCTTCATCCATCCCCTTTTTTGGCTTGACTGCTAATGAATACCTTAAAAGAAATGTGGCAAACAAAAAGGCTTTCTTGCAACAAGCTTATCCTGTGCATATTTTCACTTTCTAGAAGTAAAAATTTTCTCTCTATGCTTCTTACCTGTTTAGTTATTTGTAAATATTCTCAGGATAACTATTTGCCTTGGGGCAAAGTCTAAAGTTATAGCAGCAAGTTTTTGACAATAGTAACTTCAGAACTCCCTTCCTAGATTTAACTTATACTTTTTACTTTCTGCTCTGTTAACACTGTTTATGTAAAAGTTAAACCATATGCTGATATGTCATTTCCTTCCCATTGAGGTTTTCTTGCTTCCCCTCCCATCCTCAATATTTTTTTATAATCAGTATTAAAAAGGCCTGCTTATATGAAATAATTAGATATAACCAAAAATAAGAGGGAAGATGGAAATAAGTCTTGCTTGTCTGACTGGTTCTGTGTTGATTTACATACATTGAGAATCCGAATCATATGTTTGAAGGGAAAGTCCACTGTGGATTAGAAAGAGAGTAAACTTCTCCACTGAAAATATTTTTATAATAGCCTTTGTCTCACAGTGATGTTTCACTTGAAAGACTTTGATAACCAGCACTTTCTTCCAAACCTATTCTAATCCTTTCTTCAAGCTTACGTGGTATTTTAGAAGTTTTGCATGGATTCTGCCTCTGAAAAGGGCAAAGGGGGGAATAGACTATGCAATTGGAGACCAACCTGTCATTACTGACCTTTTCACGGAAGAAGAGAAGGAAACACTCTATAATGACAGAGCTGTTTTTCCCTAAGATATCACATGCCTGGAATCCAGCATCCAGACTGGCTAGGACTGTGGTGTGTACACGCTCTGGTTAGATGAGTCGGATGTAATGTTGTGGATCCATACTTTTGCTGTCAGCTTTCTTGGAAATTCTAACTGAAAAGCTAAATCCTAATCAATCCATTAAATACAAAGTTAATATATCTTTTTGTCGTTGTTGTTGGGTTTTGGGGGTTTTTTTCATCCCTTCTCATTGCCTATGTTGTTGTATTCACACCGTATAGGACTGGCATCTTAAGACTGTAGCCTGTTACAGTACATGTTTGTATCTTAGCCTTTTTCCCACTGGCTTCAGAATAGCAGCTGGAGGAAAAAAAAAAAAAAAAGAAAATTTGAAAAACAGACAAACAAGCAAAACCTCCAGTTCATGCACTTTTAAGTGATCTGGGCCATGACAGTGAACACACTGTGAATCCTACCAAAGCTTGACAGCAGCCCTTTCTAGTCTGAGTTGTTATCCGTTTTCACATCTGATACAAACAGTGGATACTTTTGCAGTAATGAGCGTTATACTAAGAACACATACCAAAGATATTAAGCTATTTTAGAAAGTATTTGCTATTCCAAAGCCATACAAATAAGTGAGCTTGAAAGAGGTTGAAAGAACTAGGAGGCAGAAGTAATGAAGAAATTTGAAAGAGATTTCCAAGAAATACATTTGTTCTCATTCAAAGGATTGGTTGGTTAAGTGCACGATGAAGTAGAAGGAGGCATGGGACCAAACAAAAGGTACGTGAGATCAACAGCAGAGAAAACCAAAGATCAAATAGTGTAGGTGTGATCATGTCGTCTGTCCCTTGCACGGAGGATATTGCTGTACTGTAACCACTGTGACTACATACAGGTATACCTAAATTAGTTTTGAAACAGTTAGGTCAGACAATGCTTATATGTAGTAATATTGGCATACATATGCAAGAAAAGAATCATGGGGAGTTTGGAAAAATCAGAAGAAAACCAGCTACGTTGAGTATAATCATAAATGCAATCTGCAGAAGTGATACGTAGTGTAAGAGTATATTCTGACGTCTTAACTCCTATAGAGTGAAGATAACAGAAACATAGTGTGCATTTATTAATATCAAATAAAATGAAGGAATAGACTCTGTTCTGGAATTTGTATTTTGGGAGTTAGTCACTAAGCTAAAGTTACATTCTTAAATTTACTTCTGGTTAAAATATAACATTCTGTCTGCCACTATTTTTATGATTGATTTAAGGCATCTAAATTAGAATAAATCTTACATTAATAAAAAATATATACAGATACTTGACATGAAGTATACACTGAACCCAAGTGCCACAGCTCTACTGTGCTTCTGTGCCTGTCTACACCAGTGTGAATTTTGCAGTCTCAGCACGCCGTCATCTCCAAACTCCCAGAGCCACTTCATGCTATATTCACCTCTATGCATTGCTTAAAGAAACACCCTAGACAAAACAGTGATGGTGTCTATCAGGCTTGCATGGGCAACGCTTGGTGCTCCGTCTGCTTACAGCAAGTCATGGTTATCTAAAGGCAATGTTCCCGTAGCAGTGCTGATCTGTTGAGCCTGACGAACATCACTCAAAGATTGTTTTGGCATGAGGCACTGTACAGTTTGAAATCATTGCTAAACAAAAAGTTTCATTTTAATTTCAGTTTCTTTCTGAATTCTGGAAAGACAAAACTAAGGGAAAAAAGGACTGAGTGTTTATTCACAGTGATTTCATCTTCAAGAGGTCATTACAAGACCTGAAAGGAGGACAAAAATTCAAAGCTAGAATACTTCACACTTCACTTTTCTAACAAACTTATATCAAATAAGTAAGCTTAAACCTGCGCAATTGACTAAAGTGTGGGCTGTGAAATGGGTGGTGCTGTGAAAGAGACAAAGTAAAATTATCCTTATTTTGTAAAAATAAATACATTTATTAACATAATTCAGAATAAATTGGCTGAGAAGGCTAGTGTTACTGGGAGCCTCTTCCATGCCTATAACAGCAGGGCTGGCTGAAGGCAGAAGCTGTGCAGAACAAGGTCTGCTCCTGAAGACCACTGTGTGCCAGACCACTTAAAAAGATACACAGGTTGGGGCCTGCTGTGGTCACATTTACATTTACATCTGCCTAACACCTGTCCTGTGTGACATCCGTGGCCGGATGGAGGCAAAGACAGCAGCTCTGCTGACATGTCTGAGCTAGCTTTAATGCACATGGTCTAGGCGCTGCTGGAAGTCCAACAGGTGCTACTATTCATTCAGTATTGCCAGTTTTTAACAATTTAATGTAAGACATAGACTATTTAGAAATCTTAAAATATAAATGAGATTGGAGAAAAGATGCCTTCTATGAAAATATTGAAAATAATTTATGAATAAACCCTAGAATGCAGAAATCATAAAGTAAATCAAATGCAAAAGATACTATTTTATAAAATCTTATGACTTTTTAAGACAGTTATGATCCTGCTTATAACTTTTGAATGCCTGGAACTTTCAATATTGTATTGAAATACTAGATGAAATATTGCTTTGAAACAGTTCTCTGATGAAAACCCAAGTCAAGAACTGTCTGATGAAGATCCATCCAAAGTTCCATGGTTTAGATACAATTGACTCCAACAGGCACTAGTGGAATCAATACAGCAATTGGGGTTTTGCCTTTATGAAAAGCTTTGATTACATTCTTTTATCACTCAGATTTATTTTCAGACGGTATTTTATTCTTGTCAAATTCAGATATGTTATACCAGAAAGTCTGTTTACTACATGAAAATCCTCTGTGCCAGTCATTGGGCAGCTACTTTGATGTGGCTTGTTTTGGTATTTGAAAAACAAACTCAGTTACCATGCATTGTTCTCCCAAAAAGAGATATGATCCACTTATGACTTCATAAATTGAAAGGGACACTGTCTATATGAGGCATAGCAGTAAATGTCAGATGTTGCTATTAAACAAAGGTTGCCCTTTATGGATCTCATAAGATGATGAAGAAATAAAGATGGTTACAGGCAATCTGTGAGATGATTATTTTAAAGCCATTTTAGTTCAAGTTATTTGTTAAATTAGTATTCTAAGCAGCCTTCTCCACTTTCCCATGACTTCTGTTATTGGGATCTTTGGATTAAACAGTTTTAGGATGTCATACGTTGACTTTGCCCATATATTTTTTAAATGTATCAACTAGGAGAGATCTGGGAGGTGGTCACCTATCAATTTATTCCAGTTTGCAGTTTTCAGTAACAGGGGCCAAATTCAGAGTTTACTGCTACATATGTGTATGCAGATCATTTACTCAAGAAGGCTTGGCAAGCTGTATCTATTCTTCAAGGCATGAGGTTTGACTGCAGATTTTGTTCGATGTAGGATGGTGCTTAATTAGTGGTAAGCCAGTGTTGGGTGGGGTCTGGGGGGACAGGCTTGCTTTGTGATGTTTTCCTCAGCCCATGGCTAAGCTGGAACAATATAGTGAAAGCTGAAGTGGGTTGTGTGGAGTACCTAGCCAGACATTTTAAAACACGAACAAAATGAATTTTTGAATGTGTACAGAAAATGCTTGTAATATTATTCACATATTAAGTCTGGTCCCGATCAACCTGGAGAACGTGTGGCTCCTTATGGACCCATTGACATATCACTATTTAGCACAAACAGATTTAAGACACAAAAGTCATCTTTGACTTTGTGTATATAAAGTGTGGCACATCAAAATTTTAGTCTGTGAACAGGACTAGAAGGTTGCCATTTCTGCTAGCACTATTATTAGCACTGCTGCTAGTGCTACGTTAATAGGCACAAAATTCTCTAGAAAACTAATGGTGAAATAAACTGTTCAAGCATAATACTGAAAGAGGAAGCAAACATGAAGTCTATTCTTTGTCTCCATTCACAGTGATCCAGATAGTCTAAGGAACAATTTCTAAGTTAGTTTTTCCTGATTTCAATGTACATCTGGAAATATTTTTTTCCTCTAAGGTACATACGGGAACGCTAAGTAATGCCTTCAAGTCTCTGACATACATATGATCTTCTTTAACATTGAGCTATCCTTGTTTAGCTTGACTCCTCAGATTCCAAGTTGATACATTTTGGAATGTCTACCATTGTGACTTAAGAAAAAAAGAAAAGGGAAACTTTATTTTTAAACTCAAACTGGTTTTAAACTATTATTTTTTATTTGATTTAATTAATTATTTTAATACTCAAACTAATTAAATAGCTGTTTCTTTTAACCGTTCCTCCATATCAGACTGCTATAGTTTCTTAAACAGTTTCTTTTACTGCTCTCAGCGTTGGGGTTATGATAAGACATATAAAATATCATGGACTGATCCTGTTAAAAGAAATTTGTGACTGTTCTCCATTATAGAATTTTAGTGAGGGCTGAACACAATTCACAGAATGCAAACTTCCTTCTACCCTACTGCGTTCTGTATAACTATGAACATTTTTGAGTTAAGAGGATTTTAGTTCCATACTGACAATTAGTTTGCTGCTGATACATAGGAGTTTGCCTCAGAATTCCAAAAAAATGGTTACCTCTGTAATCATGTATGTTGGAAATGAAAGGGATGAAATCTAGCATTTATTTCTCAGAGACATCTGGACAGGAAGGTATTTGAATGAGGACTTTTTTCATTCTTTCTGCTGCATTTCTGATGCATCCTGTCTTTTCACTCTTTGTTTGTGTTTTGCCTTTCTAGATTGTAAACTCCATGGAGGAAAGTGTACTTGTGATTTTACACAGTACTTACAATCATGAAGATGCTGCATCAGGATAAGTAACAAATAATAGCATCTGTTGTCAGCATTCAATTAGATGAACATTTTAAGATATAAACTTGTAAAAAAAAAAAAAAAAAGACTCACTACTGAAGGCAACATCTCTTTTACTCATTTGGAAATAATACCCAAAATAGCACCACATACACTTTGTTGTTTCAGGTTTTGTCTCTGACTTACAGCGTTCATTTATGTCACATACATAATCAGAATGTCTGATATTTCTGTGGCAAGGTTTTATAATGCCAGTTTAGATTCACTGATTCAGTGCAAATTCTCTAAAACTAGTTATATTTGCATTTTAGTATGAATGGTAAGATATGTGAATGAGAATGACATGAGCAAATCTTCATATATTTTTCATTTGTGATTAAAATATATGGAAAAAACCCATTTTTGATAACATGACTGGAAATTGTGTTTTCATTCAAATTGTCTAAAGCACAAAAAGATAATGTTGGATGGGTCTCTTACTGTTCCTATTGATGTATATTTATAAAGGATTAGATCAATTAAAAGACTGATGTTGAAGTATATGATTAATTATCTGGTATGAAGACAAGCATGCTGTTGACAAGACCTTCTAGTAATATGTTCATTCTGATCAATTAATGCCAGTAATACAAATTTGACAGCTGACTTTCTATAAAAAAGCTTTTGAAGACCAAAGTGGTCTTTTGTACTTATCCCATGTAAAATTTGAAACTTCTAATAAGTATTGAGCTAGAGCTTCAGATAAAGACTTTTAAAAAGCATTATAAATAAAAATCAGGCTAAAAATAGGTAAAACAAAAATAATTTCTGTTTAATACCAGATGATTACTGGCTAGCTGTGACCTTGGGGAAAGACTGAACTTCCTTATACCAGCTCTGTCACTAAGATTAACTTGCAAGTAAATAGGGCACAAATGTCTACTGTTATTATTCTGTGTGATAAGCATGACAACTAGCCTCCCCCCCTTTACTATTAACTATTTCTGAAACATGTAATTTTTTTACATCAAAGTCCTTTTTTCTTCTCAGACTATCAAATCCCTGTGCATAAGTTTTAAGGCTGGGAATACAGCCAGACTTCTGGCAAATCATGCCAATGTAGTTCAATATGAAATTGCCATAGCAAATATTATGGCCTCAAGTCTTTAGTTCTCCTAATTGGGCCATATGAGATGGTAATGCCTTTCTTGTCAGGGCTTATTATTTTAAAATGTGAATATAAGGGGAAAGTCATCAGGATTCATTTTGATTTTATTTAATTTGTCTTGAGTGTTGTCAGAGAGCACTGAATAATTCAGTTTTAGGTCCTCAGGGAACAGACCTTATCATCTACATAAGCAAAAAGTAATTTTTCAGATACTTATGATATTAGGCCTTAAAAACTATGGAAAAGAAATGTGAATATTAAGGTGTATGGAATTTATAAAGGATCTCTGATTTATATAACTAGTGTAATGAATATTACCTTTTATTTCTAGGTAGTCACAACTAACCTTTGATTTCTTATGTGAAATGAAAGAACAGCTTTTTAGAATCTACCATCTAATTTTAGCTATAGAATATTTGGATGATGAACAATACGCATTTTTCCTAAATGCATTAATAAGAATCTATATTTCACCAATGAATACTATGTGAATCTGTAGCAATTGCCCTCTTAACCCTTTAAAATACCGATACAAATAACCTCACACAGACCTCCTGCCTCCTGGCTGCAGTCTTGTTTTGCCCACAAAGTTAGAGTAAGCATGCATGTTGATTCCCTAAACTCTGATTTTTGTTGTGCCTTACAAATTCTGGTCAGTGTTGGCAGCACCATTAGCACAGGGGAACTGCCTGATCAGGTCTGCTTTAGGGATGCAGGTGCCTGTTGTGGTTTCAGCCTGGCCGGTAACAAACCACCACGCAGCCGCTTGCTCGCTCCCCCCCCGTCCCTGGTGGGATGAGGAGAAAATGTGAAGAAAAGTTCATGGGTCGAGACAAGGACAGGGCGGGATCACTCCCCACTTACGGTCATGGGCAAAAGACAGGATCAGCTTGGGGAAGAAACAAAATTAATTTAATTTACCACCAATCAAATCAAAACAAGGATACCGAGAAGTAAAACCCAACCTGAGAACAGCTTCCCCCAGCCCTCCCGCCTTCCCGCCTCAGCCCCACTCCCGGTTCTCTCTCCCTGGGGAACAGGGGACGGGGGCTGGGGTCGGTTCCTCACCCCTTGTCTCTGCCGCTCCTTCCTCCTCAGCGGGAGGAGGACTCCGCGCTCGGCCCCTGCTCTGCCATGGGGTGTCTCCTGCGGGAGACAGTCCTCCATGAACTTCTCCAACATGAGTCCCTTCCCGTGGGCTGCAGTCCTTCCGTCACAGACTGCTCCAGCGCGGGCTTTCCCACAGAGTCCCGGCCATTTTGGGCGGCCTCCGCTCCCCTCCACGGGCTGGGGGGGACAGCCTGCCGCCTCCCCGCGGGCTGCGGGGGCATCCCCTCCTCCTTCCCTGACCTCGGGATCCGCAGAGGGGTTCCTCTCACATCCCGCTCCCCCGACTCCCTCACGGGGCGTTCGTTCCCCTTCTGAAATCTCTTCTCCCAGAGGCGCTACCGCCGTCGCTGAGGGGCTCGGCCTGGGCCAGAGGCGGGTCCGGCTCCCAGCCGGGGGAGCTTCCAGCAGCTTCCAGCAGCAGCCGGCCCTGCGGTACCTACCCCGCTACCAAAAAAAACCCCACACCACACAAACCCAAAACAGTTCCTCATGGTGTTCTTGATACAGCCCTTGCCCACATGCTGCTGCTCATCAGGGTTGCAATAGGCTCAGCAAACTCTTCTGGTTAATACAAAACAGATAGAGATTATTTATTGCAAGCATCTTGCACCTTGGTGAACACTAACATGCTCTTGTCAATAAATATAATATTGTCCTAAAATCTCACAACAATCCATTTTATTTTGAAATCTGTTGAAAATCAGATGTTGTCTGACAATGACAGCTTGTATGAAACAATAACAATGAGGGATTTCTAGTCTTTGTTATTGCAAAGAAAGAAATTCTTTCCTTTTATTGGTTTCTAATAAAAAATTATTCAATATATATGTAAAATAAAGAACCAGGAAATGGTGTAAGATAATCATCGAGCCAGGGACTATGTATCAACTGATCAGAGAAATAAAGGAAAGGCACAACAGGAATAGAGTGGCAGAATGCTGGAATACGGTGCCCTCCTGATCCTGCAGGCTGGGGAAATGAATCTACTATCCAACATTTGAATAAACCAGCAAAAGCTGAGCGCTGCACAGCCGTTTTATCATTCAGTCCAGGAGAAATAAAACAGTAAATGAAGCAAAGGAATCCAGTGAGAATTTCAGCAATGAGGAATAGTTCACGGATTCCATAAAGCAGTTGTCGCAGTAGAGGGGGTGAAGATCACCGAACTGTCAGCGAAGTGGAGTGGGGATAACGGCTGCCAACCCTCCCGAGCTGGTAGTGACAGTGGGTATAAAACAGGGGTCAAAAGTAGGCTTCTGAATATCGGGCTAAAGGAGACAAATCAAATTCAAAAGTGACAGGAAGCCTGTTATGATGGCTAATATTCCCTACTTTTTCATCAAGCAGGATTGTTGGCGGTTGAAAGAAGAATAATGTGCTCAAAGCAATCTCATTCAGTCTGAAAGAAGTAGATGTACGGGAACAAGAGGTTGCTCATCACGTAGCTGGAGCGGGGTCTGAGCCAGAGAAGAAATAGCTGGAAAGGTATGAGACCAAGCGTTAAAGAATTGTTGTCAGACAGCAAATGGTCTTGTGACATAATTTCAGACCACAATCTTGAATTTTTATATTTCTCACTCTACAGAGAAAATATAAATTGACATGCCTAAATACCAATTTTTGTAGCTATGTATAAACTGGGAGTGGAGGCCTGCAGCATTCCTCTTCTTCAGAGGAGACAGATGTGTGCAAAAATGGATGTGCTTCACAATTCCATGAATAATAAGGCTATAAGGACTCCTTTAAACATTAGTCTGAGCTCCTGTGACAGTGACAAAATTATATCAAGCTTAAATATAAAATTTAATTCAAATAGTTGTCTTCTCTCCTCCATTAAGACAACGGCGGGGGGTGGTGGTGGTGGTGGAGAAACCATTTCCAAAATGAGAACACGAATGATCAAGCCACAGCCACTGTCCAGACATTCTGCAACGGCAAGTGATTTATTAGGGGATTTATGGAATTGTTAGCAGGGAAGGGGGTAAAGGGAGAATTTAAATATTAGAGGCTTTGCTTTAACTTAAAAAATAAGTCTCTGCTCTTAAGGGAACTGGAGATTGAAGAAAGGGACTATTGTGTTAATTGTGTCTTTAAATTAAATTAAATTTATATTTTAAAATATAAGTATTAAATACAAACAGTTCTTGCTTCCAAAAGAACTTCACAGTGTATATGGAGGGCTGCACAGCTCTTCTGCAGGAGCAGCGAGCATTGCACCCAGCCCACATCTCCTAGCAAGCCCCGACAGAGTCTCTCTCAGACTGCTGCTGTTATAATCCAGGCTCCCCAACTCTGGCACTCAGACTGGCACAAGAACATTAAGAGTCAGGAGCAGATGGCTGCAATTTTGCTAATATGTCAATATACATCCTGTAACTCCGTGTGTGTGACTGTATCCACTTTTACAAGATGGTGCATTCCCTTGAGATATCATCACTGTTTCTGCCTTATGCTGGCTAATGGCTGCAGTCATCAATACTTGGTCACTTTACTTTACTTTACTTTACCACTTTACTAGTTACTTTAGTAAAGGCTAAGCTTCCCTTTATACCTAGTATTGAAAGACTTGGAGGGCCATGATTTACTAAAAAAATTTCTATATTATCACCATTAATAATAAAACCATTTTATAGGGCTTTTAATTTACATGGCACTGTACAAATTTGTTTTCCTGCCCAAGTAAAAGTATCCTGAAATGAATATTAACAAGAAAAAAAACAGGAGATGTGGGTTATGTGCATTTTCCTTACCAAGTGGGAAAGTTGAAGAGAACAATTAGTCAGGATAGAGATTAGCATCTCTAATGCTACAGGTTTATATTTCACCTGGCTTATTTTCACCATACTTATTAGTGGGCATCCACCTATGTAATACAATAAAGGAGGACCATAATGTCTATTTCAAATTGTAGTAAATGGTAAAGGCAATGGTGTAGTGTGTTTGAAATAGTCTTTGAGGCAAGGGAGAGGGATAGGATTTTGTCCAACCAGTTGCATTCCAGTCTGGCACCTACTGGCCTAGAAGCCCTTGGCCCACTCTACATGGCAGCTGTACCATGGGTTGATGGACATTCGGAGATAGAAGTAGCACCAGCAACATTCATTGTGGCTATTCTTCAGGCTGTATGAAGGTGTATCATTTGCCAGTGTTATAGGAAATCTTTTTTCATGCTATGAAAATACTGACCATATTAATACAATTGTATTCTACAAAACTTTAAAAGACTGTTATGCTTCTTGAAACACAGAAACTTGCTGATGAATGGTGTGTTCTGGGAATGTCAGCAGTCACAAATTACATTTAAATCATGATTCAGTATATTTTTAACTAAGAATTTGCTACTAGAGCTACTTTCATTCTTGCAAATAATTACAAGGTGATCTTTTATCAATTTATGATTAAATGGTTTTTAATTCATGATAGCTACAACTACATTTTAGAAAAAATAAAAAGCCTTGAAAGCCATGGAACAATTTCCAATCTAACAAGAAGTACAATTAATATTATATTTGTGAGGTGCACCATGTTTAGCAGCACTCATAAATGCATGTAGGCATATTTTTAAATTATCCCTAGTTTTCTTTCACTAATGCTGAACTAGATTTAGCATTATTTAATGATTTAACAGAACTATTTTTAGTGCTGTGTTATGAAATCATATGCGTGCTTGGAAAATCTTCCAGAAAACCAACAATACGTCTGTCTACAAAGAAATGTATCAATTTAACCTAACGCAAATGCTGCTTATGTGGTTTTATTGCTAAAGCTACAAATCCTGCTTATGTTTATAAATATGAGTGGTGGATCATAGTGTTATGTTCAGATTTTATAATTTCTAACAAACTTGTATTTAAAAGAAATAACTGGGAAGGATTTTAGTAAGTAATCTGAGCCAGGATTGTTCAGTTATTTTTTGTGACAGCTTCTAACTTTCCTTACTGGCATTCCACTGCAATCAAGCAAATACTTTTGTGGGTTTTTTAGCAATGCTTCACAAATTTGGAAAGAGATGACCATAAATATCCACAAAGACAACAGAGTGTTATTCATCACTTTTCTCCTTAATAGCCTGCTCTTTGACCAAGTATTTTAAAAAAATCCCCATATGCTGTTTTGTCGACCACTGTGACGACAATTAGTATCAACCTGTTGTAGCCCTGTGCTCCTTGCTTTCTTTGTATGAATCCAGTGCTGGTGTTCTTTTCAATAATAAGAATGTAGGATCTCTAATGGCCTGAGGTACTAATTTTTTTCTGTTTGCAATGACAGACAATGACATCCTGTCACAGTGTCCTATGTAATAAATAGTACTAAAATAGTACTGATATTGTAATTGTATTTGTAATAAACAAGTTATAAACATTCCTGCACAAAGAAGAGGTGGTGAGAGGCGGTGGGAAGACAAGAGGATTCACAAAGTAGGCTAGAATGTCTTAAGGAGTTACAGAAATTTTTTAATTTTGATGGAAATTTAACAAAGTTGTGCAGTGGCCAGAGCAAGGCCTAGGCTCTTTACAATACACCATTGGCCACTATGCACTTAAGTGAAGCACAACTTTTATATTGTTTGTCGGCACAAAGTTGGAATTCATTTTCTGTACATTTTCTACTGCTGCGTCAGCAACTTCTTGAAGAGAAATATGATTGTGTGAATGGAGACAGTCCCATTCTTCATTTCAGTGTCTTTGACGTTCTTCTCTGCTGAAATAAGGGTGTAAATCTGACAGGTTCTCTTTTTTTATTATATAAAAATCAAACTGATATTTAGACAACCATCTATGTACATCCTAAATGTATTTCATTTTAACGTGCAATGGGAGAAACTTCTGCTAGGTTGTAAATTAATGCAAGAATTAGCCAGTACATCTTTCTCAGCCCAGCAATGATGCAGTTAGCATATAGCAAGATATTTGACATTATCTTACATCTCTTATCATTTTGGCATAGACCTGGCAAGTAATCTAAATTCTAAAAGATGGTAGTGATTTACTGGAGACAATACAGTTATTGCTTCCCTCTCCTCCATAATGTAGTCTCAAGAATCTTTGTGTGGACCTCCTGAGAAAAAAATTCTGTGGTGAATATGGAGGGGTTGAATATGAATGAGAAAAATATCCCTCACTGCTTGGCTGGAAAATTGCATTCTAGTTAAAGTTCAAACACTGAATCTTTCCTGACCTCTTCTTTTGTTAATTAACTGGGAAATAGTACTTGAAATAGCTCTTGGACTAAGGACACAATCTCTTCTCCACCTCTTAAACTTTACACATAGTGGGATATTTGATGAAACTCACATAAACAAAATAAGATTATTTTTATGGATATTTTTTTGCTAATGTTAGAACATTCCCAAATGGAAGAACTAACCTAAGCTCTAATGATCTAGATGTCCCTTATCTCTCCCTATATGACTGCAAAAGCCCAGAAGTATCATATCAAATCTACGTTGCTGCCTATTTATCTAACTTAATTTGAAGATATGTTTACTAAGAGGCTATGAATTGAAATACTCTTAGATACGTAAGAGTAGAACTCTTAGTTCACCTAAGAGTAGAACTCTTAGTTCACGTAACTTTCACAGGTATCACAGTGGGCCAGTTTTTAGCATAATATGGAAAACATCAGATTTTTTATTTTGTTCAAGCAGGTATGTAGATATTGTAGGAGGCACTAATCAGCTTTTGTTATCCACCATTTTTATACTTAGAGACCGTGATTGTTGATGATTGTACCATCATTTTTAAAACCCCATGGAGAAGAGTGAATATGGGTGTCTAAGTGCCAGCTGTTTAGACTACAGAGCTGCAACAGGAGGAAATTGTACTTTAAAGCACCACTTTTTTATCCCTTGGAACACTAGTATGTGCAGCTATTACAATGATTTAACATCCATGTAAACCTTTCTTGCAGTCATTGCATAACACACTTCCTGGCTTTCCAACCTTGTGAATTATGGACACTAGAAGTCAATTCTCTCCTAGGCTAGCTGTTGCTTGTTTTTTGAATGTTTGAGCTTGTATTCTTGCCATCTCTCACTGCATAGGTATGCCTTGACCTACAAACTTCCCGAAGCTTTAGCAGAAATTAGGCAGAGTGTGAAGAAGCCTTTGATTACAGACATTAATAGGTTTTTGGAACAAAGTTACTTGATTTGTGCACATTATGCAAGAGAGGAATGTCAGAATTCAGCTCCAAAGCAACTAATATTATAGGGTCTTTTAGGAAAGATCATGCTTAAGTACAACCACAGGATTGCTTTTTTAATTACATAATGGTTCATTTGAATAATTAAATATGCTCCTTTTGGGAAGCACATGGAAACTCAACAGAAGGCCACATTCTCTTCTATATAATGATGCTTATATTTTCTGAACGTGCCTAAGGGAATAATTTTGTCACTTATTTAAATTCTCAGTATAGGAAATGACTATGTGCTTCTGACTTACTAAAAAAAAATATCTCTATGTTATGTAAAGTTTGTTTAATGTGTCCCTCTTCTGTGTTTAATGAAATGTGAAGTGACCTGCTCACACAATCTCAGAACAACACTAGGACACTTTTTGTATGTGTCTGTGCACACCTGGGTGCATACATACATGTATTAGTGCTAATGAGATCAGATATGAAAATCACTTGCTTCCGAGCTTCCACTTGCTTGCTCTACTGAGGTATCCCCCAACCCATTTCAGTTGCCACCTATGACAGGATGGCAGATGTTCCTTGTGGCTATGGGCTGCAAGTTGCCACAGGCTACCCTTTTTAGAATGGGACATTTATTTTTTCACCCTAAGATGAATTTTCGGTCATTCTGAAACTGTGCCTATTTAGGTTGAAGCTGTGAATAATGTTGGCTGGAAAAGTATCCAAGCCTGGAATCTCAGATATGATGAAAGGGAAGTTACCTTCTCTCATTTAGCAATTAAGATTTTTTTGCACTCTCGTAAGAAATAAGAGAGCAATGATTTAATTTTCTCCTTCCTGAGAATTTTTAGATCTCCACCTCTTAGAGCTTTGGCAAATGTTGAAATTATTGAGATATCAGGTATCTTGGGAGGAAATATGCATACTTTATATAAAATATGAATGAATATGAGATGGCAGTGGGCCCAGGTGGCCAAGAAGACCAACAGCATCCTGGCTTGTGTCAGAAATAGAGTGGCCAGCAGGACTAGGGCAGTGTTCATTCCCTGTAGTCAGCACTGGTGAGGCTGCATCTCGAGTCCTGTGTTCAGTTTTGGGCCCCTCACTACAGGAAAGACCTTGAGGTGCTGGAGTGTGTCCAGAGAAGGGCAACCAAGTTGGTGAGGGGCCTGGAGCACAAGTCTGATGGGGAGCGGCTGAGGGAGCTGGGGCTGTTTCGTCTGGAGAAAAGGAGGCTGAGGGGAGACCTTATCGCTCTCTACAACTACCTGAAAGGAGGGTGTAGTGAGGTGGGTGCTGGTCTCTTCTGTCAGGTGGCTGGAGATAGGACAAGAGGAAATGGGCTCATGTTGCTCAAGGGGAGGTTTAGATTGGATATTAGGAAAAATTTCTTCACCGAAAGGGTTATCAAGCATTGGAAAAGGCTGCCCAGGGAAGTGGTTGAGTCACCATCCCTGGAGGTATTTAAAAGTTGTGTAGGTGTGGTGCTTAGGGACATGGTTTAGTAGTGGACTTGGCAGTGTTAGGTTAACGGTTGGACTTGATGATCTTAAAGGTCTTTTCCAACCTAAATGATTCTTTGATTCTCTAAATATTGAAAAAGACTGGTTATCCAGTCTGATGTTCAAATCACCCTTACAGGAAATTACATACTTGCTGATCATTCCAGTCCTTGCTGAAGTAAACAGCATGAGCTTTTGAGAGGGAAACAAGATGAACTTAAATCGTCTCAGACAAAAGAACAAAAGAAAGTTGGAGTTTCTAGAGCCTGAGTGAAAGAGAGACATTTTTGTAATCACTGAAGTCTTGGACAGTCCAGAGTACAAGGCAGATGCCTCTTGTGATTTGTGAAATCATTGTTTTTCTTAAAATATTTGATATACGAAGTTGCAAATTTAATTCTGGGTCAGATAGAGAGAAATTTGAGTATTACAGAAAGTCAAATACAGTAGCATGGGCTGTGTACCAACTTCACTAAGAAGAAAAAGAAAAAAGTTTTCTCAGTTTGAATTCCTTTCTTTCCACTTCTTCTTCTGGGCCCATCTGTCATTCATGGGTTTGAAACAAGATGGAAACATCATACATACTGTATAGGAAGGAACTTAAAACTTCGTCCATGCTAGTATTAACTTGGAGTACATTAGCAACTAATGCAACATCTTTTAGCTAGAGAAAAGATTTTAGCGTTGCTATTCTGTTGTCTATTCACTGAAGTTCCTCAACAAATTTTTTAAATACCTGAGTGTACATGGCTTATTGCAGCAGATTTAAAAAGATGTGGGTTGGTTTTTTTTTATTATTACTATTTTGAATGTATTGCTCACTTTTGCTAAGAGGCCAATATTAGAGGCAACAAAGCTGGTGATACACATTATTCCCTGGTAAACTAACGGGAGTATAAAATGGCATTATCAAAGATGGGGAGCTGGCACAGAAAGCTGGATTAGGGAAGCTAAACAAGGAAAAGAAACTAGAAGTGGTTTTATAAAAGCAACAGTGGTTTTATAAAGGGTTTTATAGGAAACACTGACTTAACTGAGGTTATTGTAGCAATCCATCTTCATCACTATCAGTACAGATTTCCCTTGCTTTATTCAGAGGTTCAAAAGCCAAATTATTTCAGTTTTTGACCTAATGGAACATATCCTAAGGTGACAGCGAACTGGCAAAGACTGCATTTACTACTGTATGTAGGTTCCTATTAAGTCTATTGCAATGCCATTGTCTCCTGACCATCCTCACAAGGCTTGGTTTTAAAGGCTTTGAGTCCCTTATTGTCATTCTTTTCCCTGAATAGGCTCTTCTAAGGAAAGCTGTGTGTCTGCAGCCATCCCTTCTCAGTGGTGGGCTCATTCTCTCTTTGTCCCTAAGCAAAAAATGAGAACAAACAAGTCCTTTCTATTCAGCTTTGGTGATTTCTCTTTTATTATTATTGCAGAGAGAAAGGAAAGGAAACAGTGCAGCACAAAAAAGGCAAACAAGACAGGATGGGATGCACTTGGCAAAGCATCACTTGTCCACAGCAGCTGTGTATATAATTGTACTAAAGATGTCATCAGCTTCATAAAAAAAAAGAATAGGCATTTTTCCTTGTTGCCAGCTGAAATTCACTTATGGGGAAAGTAGCTGAAAGATACCAACAATAGCAGCCATTTAGCACAGGGAGCAGATTTGTAGGGGACAGAGTTTTGGCACACAAGACATCTCACGATCAGTTATCTGGAAAGTTGTTGCCAGCTGATATTAGGCTTTATCCCAATTGTGGTGGTTTTTTTGGTTTGTTTTTTTTGTTTTTGTTTTTGTTTTTTTTCCTTTTTTTTGTATTAGTTGTGTATAACTCTTGTGCTACAGGGTTCTTTGGAGTGTTTAAAATCTTATTTTTACCTGTAGAGAAACTCATGTGTACACCAATCCCTGTTTGAATTTACATGTGTACCTGTATGTAAGGCACACATAAACTGTTCCTCAGGCACTGCCTATGGAGGAGATGGGAAGATTTCTTTGGTCTCCTATAATCTTGGAGAAGCTGTCTCATTTCAGATCCAGATGAGGGCATTGAAAGAGTTGGCTGATATGGTTATGGAGGCCAGTATCAAGTATCTGTGAAAAAGCATAAGGATTGAGAGACGTCCTGGGAAAAAAAAAAAAAAAAAGCAGCTAACTCTACATTCATCTTTAAAAATAGAGACAATAGGACTTGTGGAACCAGGTCAGCCTCATGGGTCTGCCTAGAAAGGTCTTGCCATGGGTGTGCCCTACTGGAATACACTTCCAGGCACATAAGGGTCAAAGGAAGCTGGATTAGATGACCTCCACAGGTTCCTTACAACCAACATTTCTTTAGTTTGACGATTCAAGGAGTGCAAGAGATGGTAGGTTCACAAGGACATATATGAAAGCCTTTCTACATATCTCTGGAAAGTGGATCTTTATGGTACGGTGTTGTGGCTCAACCCCAGCTGGCAACTAAGTCCCATGAAGCCGCTCGCTCACTTCCCCCCGGTGGGGTGGTGGAGAGAATTGGAAGAGTAAAAGTGAGAAAACCTGTGGGTTGAGATAAAGACGGTTTAATAGGGAAGCAAAAACTGCTCATGGAAGCAAAGCAAACCAAGGAATCCGTTCCCCACTCCCCACGGGCAGGCGGGTGTTCAGCCATCCCCAGGACAGCAGGGCTCCATCACGCCCAACGGGGACTGGGGAAGACAAATGCCATCGCTCCCAACGTCCCCCCTTCCTTCTCCTTCCCCCAGCTCTATATGGGGAGCACGACGTCCTACGGGTTGGGATCTCCCTTGGGTCAGTCGGGGTCGGCTGCCCCGGCTGTGTCTCCCCCAACCCCTTGTGCCCCCCCAGGCTCCTCGCTGGTGGGGTGGGGGGAGAAGCAGAACAGCCCTTGGCTCTGGGTGAGCACTGCTCAGCAGGGACGGAAACATCCCTGGGTTATCGACACTGTTTTCAGCACAAATCCAAACCACAACAACTCTACGAGGTACTATGAAGAAGATTAACTCTATCCCAGACAAAGCCAGCACATATGGGAAATTGCAAGTATGAGAAAGTAGTGGATTTCAGTCACCTATCTTTGATCACTTTAATTTGTTTCTTACTGATTAGATTCTCCTAATTCAGAAGTACATTTGGGAATGAGAATTTAAGATGAGTAGGAATGAACAGTCATTTTATATGAGCAAAATGAGCAAGATCATTTTGTTAGGCTTTACGGTTGAGCATGTCATTTGTGACATCATACAGTGAATTCAATGGGAATGCATGTGCCTAAGAAGGAATCACATTTTTAAACACATCTGCTGATTTGGATTCTCTGTAACTTCCTTTCTCTTTGGAGACAGAAACATAAATGGCCTAAAGAAAGAAATTCTTAAAGAAAAAAATTTGTTTCTATCAGTTTGGTTTTAGGATATAATTTCATGGTGTGACTTTCTTAATGTATTGAATACTGTGCAGTTTTGAAAGGTTTTTAGAACATAATTACAAAACTGGGTTCGGGCAATTATTCTCTTTATTACATTTTGACTGGAATCATGAGTCTACACAACATATTTTCTACATTAAAAGCTGCTTTTCACTCTAGAAACATGGCATTTTCCAGCTTGACTGGGACAGCTTAGTATAAACCTTCTCCTTCAGTAGTGAGCTTGGAAGATACCCGTTTCTCTGTGTCCTAAAGCATTAGGCAGCATGATACTCTTGAGTGTTTCATGCTCTCGTAAGGAATGTAAATATTATGTTGATTCCAGCATATATTACTGATTCCACCTGGCTTCCACCTCTCATCCATTGGGTTTTTTTTGTTAGCATAAGAAGTTAGCACTATCAAGTAGAATAATCTATGCTTAGGAAAGCCTAAGAACAAGAAGCTACAGTGGCAATGTACAGGAAAGCTCAGGGGCATAAAATGTGTTCACCTTACTAACATAAAAAGTAATAAAAAGAAAGACTGACTAAACATTTTTTTCCCATGAATTAACTGAATTATGATTATGAAATCAGGCTCATATTTCCTCCTGGATAATTTAGTAAAGAGGAGGGATTCTTATAACCTGAAGAAAACTTGAATTGAATGCACTCCGTGCTGGCCTCAGAACAGTGGTGGGGCTCACTGTGTTCTGAAGACACACTTCAGCCATCGCACTGAAAGCTCCTCTGTCATTCTAACCATAGGGAAGTCTCTGCTCCGCTAAAGCAATACACATCTTTAGATAATTTTGCACTCAGCAAAATCTGGAGAGAGATATATGATTAAGTGCAAAGCCATTGGGTCCTGACCCTGACCTGAACATAAACGTTTTGCTAGTATATATCACAGCCACTTCCTCATTGTACAACTAGGATTAATTAAATAAGTCATTCATATTCCTCAAGAGGGGCCAATCACCTTCTTATGCAGGGGCAGACTGTGAACTTTTACTCAGTCGGATGTACTCTGATGAGTACTTTCTAACATTATTGACTTATGTGAATAATTGCATAGGTAAAGGTTTCATGGTCCAGTGTTTAAGGTATGTTAATTGCCTTTAGTTTCACTTCTGCCTACTGGAACTGTGAGATCCCAAATTTCATAGAGATGTTTTATGATTGGCCTTTACTCAGTTATAGTCGTTTACAAATGATCCTTTTAACGAGACGCATATATCCTTTATTTTATTATGAAATATCCTTGTCAGGCAATAGCAACAGATATGCAGAAGAAAGGATCGAGTTTATGGAGAAAAATTTGTATACCTGGAGCAACAGTAACAACCTATTATAAATGTTTGCTGAACCTTAACTCTAGTCAGATTTACAGAATAACAGATAAATTCACATGTCTGACAGGTCTTAGATGAAAACCTTTCTCTATGGGTTTATAAGTAAGCCTGCGTGGAAATCATAATTTTAGCTTTCTTTGAGGTTTTTAGCTACCTGTCAGAAAAATTTTAAAATTTCCATCTTTATGACCTAAACTCAGAAATTGTTTATGAAAATGGCTTCCAAGTTTTTTACTTGAGATACTTTTGTGAAGATTTAATTTAACTACTGCACTTTTTTACTGCAAACAGCACTGACACTGGTGCCTCAAGTCTTTTTTTCAGCTGTTAATTATCTAAAATGCCTAGAATTGTGCCTTTGATAAAGTAAACAATTATTTCTGGTGTTTCAGTGGGATATTTTTAAGGACATATTCCATAATATAGGAATTGTACCCATTTTCTCTAGGGACATATTTCCATGGTATTATGCACTGTGGTACAGAGAAACATTTCTGAATGAACTGACAACTTACTGGTAGTAGTTAGCTGAGAGGTACTTTGGGTATGAAGTACATTCCCTTAGCAGAGATCTTTTGGAGAGAGCTTATCAGAAGAATCTTTCTGAAATTGAGGTGACTATGGCAAAAATTGACATAATAAAAACTAAAGATTTCTAGGTGGATTTTACCCAAAAGTCCCAAGAGGATTAAATAGCCGGTTTATTAGCAACAGCAAACTTCCTTAGCATCTAGTGACTGCCTGCTGGCAAATGTGTACACAGGTATTAAGAAATCCTCCACAGAATATCTATGGAAAAGACCTGTAAATCTGATGCCTAAACAAGCTAATTTAGCAGAAACTGGAAAAAGACAGAATTTGTGGACACCTGGATAGAATATGAATTACTGTGAAAGAATCAGCATGGCCCTGTGAAGAAAATCCCCGCTTTACAGACTTCTTGGTTGTTTTTTTGTTTGTTTGTTTGTTTGTTTTTTTAAGAGATCAGGAAATGTGATCTTGTTCATATACTTGGATTTCAAACAGGGTTTTGCTAAATTCCATGAACAAAGGCTTTTAGGAAACTTAGCAGAAGTAGTGGAGGAATGAGAAAATGTGTTTGCTTGTGTGATTCAGTAAAAGATAATAAACAGAAGGTAGGAGTAAATTTTCAGGTCTTTCAAAGGAGGTGTGTGACAAATGGAATTCAGGGATTAGCAATGTTATAGGTTCCAGTACAGCACCATGGGTCATGTTTCCTGTGTATGTATACCACAATATGTATGTTTTATATATATATATGTATCTCTCATATATGATATATTTCATGATATATATTTGTTTACTTACTCTGCGCCACCACATATCTCAAGGGCAGTCTTTCTTTCCACATGCACTGAGTGTCCTAGTGATTAGAGAGTGCTCTTCAGATTCCACCTGAATCTGGACTTTGGAAATTTTTATACCTGTCTGGCTCTGAAGAAAACAGCCATCACTGGATAGATGTATGCAATCCTCTTAACCACTTGCATAGAATTTTCAGGCTGGTTCTGAACCTACAGAGAAGGTTACAATAATTTGAAAACATAACGCTATGATGTGTTATCTTTCTGATGAGGACAAGGTAATCCACAGTTTAAGCATGTATAAATCCAGTATGTATAAATCCATTTAAGCATGTATAAATCCAAGTTAGAACACACATATATACACAGAGCTAAATGCATTAAACCAGGTAATGGGCATGTTCTTATGTTTTAATTCACATCATCCCTACAGGGAGCTGTAATCAACATGGCAAAAATACGCGGAATTGGTAGGCAGGCTAAATTTATACCTAGATTTTTAGGAATTGTCCAACAGTGGACAGGAATCTGGATTTGGGTATCATTTTTGTGGACTACCTCGGAAGGTGACTATAAATCATTATTTCATTTCATGTCCTTGAATGTTATAAAGGAGCATTATGAACAGAGGTCTTGGAAAACAAGAGAGTGAACTTGTCTGGTGCCATCTCAAAATAAAATGGGGGTGAGTGGGCATTGTTATTTGCATTCAAACTGCAATAAGCAGCTGAAATTAAATATCCAGACTGTAGCAGCTTCTGAGAAAGACTGAGATTTTAAAAAGTGGTGATGCTCTAATAAGAGTAGTTGTAAGTATAAACAAGAGCATTGATATTATATTTTTCTCTTAGCTTGACGCAGAAGGGTGTGAGAGAAAAGTTTTCTTTTGTTAATATTTTCATTTTCTTATCACTTGCTCCTGTAGTGGTAAAGTTGAAATATTTATGGCAAAAAACTGTGGTGCTGCAGTGTGATCTCTAAACTAACATTGACCTAAGCCAGTAAGTCCACTGAGCAAAGCAGAGTCAGGCAGAGCTACATTCAGGCGTCTGGAAGGAATCATCTTCGGCAAAGCGTACCAGCTTGGTTTCAGCATTATGCCAGTGTGATCATACTGCTCTCACAGACCCTGCTTGGGAGCGTGCATCTTCTGCATCTAAAAGTTCTGGACCTTGAGTTAGTGTGCAAAAGGCCATCTTGACTGCCTGTGATGCATTCATTACTATTGAGAAATGTGTCGAATAAACAAGATTTTCCACTGGAAGTTGTCTTTATGGACCATTGCAGTGCTCGGAGGGTATGACTGTAAGAAAAGTGTGTAGTGGAGAAAATATCCTTGAAAAGTGTTTATCAGCATGCTCTTTGAGGATAGCATTCAGGGAAGTAAGCTCAGGAGTTGGAGTGAACTGTTTGCCCTATTATTTGTCCCTTTACAAACTGATGCTACTTGTACAACATTTACCTGATTTCCACAAACTTCATTTAGGCTCTTTGCATACAATTTATCTTAGTGAACTTTAGATGTTTATATTGTAAACACCTACATTTGTGCTAGCAGTACTTTATGATCGTATACACAAGATATTAGAATGAGATTGATTGTAATTCAGATAGGCCTATTTCTCTACGTTGTCAGAAAGAGTAATATTAACACCTAATTCAAATACAGACATCTACATCATAGATTTCTGAAGTTAGGCAAAATTGGTCTTAATTCTGTATATTTTTAAAGAACAAGTTTGCCATGTTCTTAAGCCTCTATTGAGGTATCAACAGACATATGAAAACAGCCTTCCTCTGGGTAAAGCCATGGCAATTGATGACAGCAGAAGGTTTAATTTATAATTATGGCAGAACTACCTTCAAATGTCTCCTTTGGTTCATGCACACACTTTTTTTTTGTTGAAATAAAACTTCTGTGCCTTATTGTTTGATACATTTGTTTGGTTTGTATCAATTTTATGAAATCACTGATACATTTGTTTTTTTGTATCCATTTTATGAAATCACTGAAGCATTAGCCACTGTGCTCTGGTAACAAAATTGCGATACTTTCCTTCAACTAAGGGCAATAACGCAGTACAGCATCTCAGTGCAATAATTACTGTTATTTTAAAAGGGACCCTGAATCCTACAAAACTCCTGCAAATGAAATTTAATCAAAGACAAAAGGTGAAGCAAAACCCACAAATTAATAAACCCTAACATAACATTAAATCATTTCAGAAGTGATGTAAGGTACAAAAATTAAAACTAAATTTATAATACAATCATGGGTTAACAGCATAGATTTATGGAAATAATAGTTCATTGACATATAATAGCAGAACTTTGGAATGAAGAATATTGCTAAACAGAATATGTTTTAGTAATCCAAAAAACCCCACCGTGTCATTTCAGGCCACCTAGGGCGATGCTGAGATGGGAGCTTCAGCCCCTGCCTATGCAGCGGGGACAGTGTTGATTCACGAGGGCCGCCGTACCCCAGGGCTGAGGCTCTGCCATGGTGCAAGGGGTGGCACGGGGCCGGGTGGTCCTGCTGGGCCAAGGGCGAGGGGTGCCTTCAGGGATGGATGCGGGCCCAGGGCACCCATCCTGGGGTTTGGGGCTGGGCCTGATGGTGCTGGGGACCCCAGAAGCCCGACAGCCCCACGAGGCCACGGGGATGGGCTGGGAACGTGGCCAAGCTCAGACCTGGCTGGCGTAGTGGGGTAGGAAGGACAAAGCATGCGGCTGGGCTTGGTGCAGCAGCATGGTGGCCAGGGCAGGGTCACAGGCAACTGTCATACCTTGAGTTTCAAAAATACAACAGTTTGTAACAAGTGTATTGGCAAAAAGAATGGTTTTGCCCATTTTAGTTTGTGTAGCTGCCTGTATGCCAGCACTGTGCTATGGACACTTCAAAAAACTGGAGTCTCGGTGCTAGAGTTTCATAAATAAAATTTTAATCTTACTTCCTGTATGGTATTAAGTAGGACTTAATAACTAGCCGAGATCCTTTGTTTCGGACAGAAAGTTGAAATCCTGGCTGTGCATTCTAAGAATTTTGATGGACACAGTAATCTATAATGATCGAGTCAGCTCTTTAATGACGAAAGAATGAGTACAGAGTGGTTACTTGTTCTTGTCCTCAGAAAGACAGATATTGACCATGGTTTCCTGCCATTAAATTTGATTGGGATGGTAGAAGAAATTTAACTGTATTACAACTGCACATGTAGAGAATGATTAAACCATCAAAACACGATGCTGTCCTCTCAGATCACTTCAGTGGACACTTCAGATCCAGAAGCTGGAGACAAATCTTCAGTGCTTGCTTTTCAATATAACAGTTTAATTATAGATGACAGACTATCCTTGCATCAGTTCTAGGTAAAAAGACGATCTTTACTGACATTCCACTTTACTGCATAAGTGATATTATGCTTATTTTTGAATGACCATAAAAGGAAGTGTGACAGTACCTCTGTATAGATACTGCTGTCAGTATTTGTAAAGGTTGACATTCTAGAACTGGCCACTGCCCTTGTTCTTGAGAAATGAATCTTCATGTAAGTTGTTAAGTTGTGGCACAGATCTCAGACCAGAGTTATTTCACTGTACTGTACACTTGTCATTGGCATTTCACTTTGTACTTTGCCCAGAGGTACCTTTGCCATTTATCTTGAGCTCTACTCTCAGACCCAAGTCAAATGAATTTTATGTGTAATAGAACTCTATCTAAAATTGTATTTATAAATGTATATTATGAATCCTGATTCATAAATACCCAACATACTCCCGTAGTTATGAGCACTTGCCCTCCATTTTTCCCCCTTTCCTCCAAATGTAATGTATCCTGTTCCCTGTTAATGAAGGAAATTGATGGAAAAACTGTACTGCAGAAAAAAAAAAGTTCATAGAATGTTGAATGTATTGCTGTGATGCCATCATAAAACTTATTTCGCACATCTATTACTTTGTTTTATGAGAGAAGGGTCAATTTTAAAGACTCCCTGAAAGAATGTAAATGCATATTACTAGAGAAGTGTTAGTTATTCCTTGTGAAAGTACAACATTATATCCTCCCTTTACAGTTACTTAGATGATAGAAATATTTCAAGTTGTTGTTTTTAACTTGAATAAATGAGTAGCCTTGGAGGGCTGAGCATGTGAAAATGCTTCTGTGAAGACTGAACCACACTATCATGAAATGTACATGTTCAGCAAAATAATTTAAAATAATAATAATAAAAAAAGTAACAGTCACTTTGCATTCCCTTATCACTAAGTTCTCCAGTCCTCCTCTTCGTTTCTCTGGTTTATCCAAAGTTCCCTTAGGCAAAGAGAAATATGATATCACTTATTTTCTGAAGAGAAACATAAAGTTTGACATTATTTATCTTCTTAAAAGCTCACACTGTTATGTTCCAGTGTTATACAGATGCAGTGTGTTCATGTAGTACAGATAATAAGATACAGATTCTTTATGATACAGGACCCTTTCACAGGCTTGCTCATAATATTCCCTACAAGAAGGAAAATTTTAGCCAATTCCAAAGAATTTGTGCCTGAGTAGAAATTATGGCATGGTCCATGTTCCAGTATATCAAGAAGAATGATTGTGGGGTAAATGCAGAGAAGCATTGTGATGCTTGACTTCAATGTGCTTTTCTGCAAAAAGTACCTGCGGAGTGCTCTGAAGGAGTTATGTGTCTAAAAGGAGAATTCACAAAAGACTGCAACCTGAATAGAAATCTATAAATGCTAGTCAATGGGAAGTGGAAGGAGGAATTTACTGGGGATGGTATATTCCACTAGGTGGGATGGTATTAAATTCATGTTTTCCTATATACTTCTGGGACTAAGCTACTTAATATTACAGTTAGGGATTAGAGAATTCAAACTCTTGCAGAGGTATGTGGTGGGATATGAATATCCTGATGGCAGTCTACAACTGTGCCATCAAGAAATGCATCCGGAGAGGCAGGAGTCCCCTTCAAGTTTCATTCCATGAATAACAGCTACATGATCTGACAGTGAGTTGTAGATTAAAACTACAGGAGATCTTGGCTTACCAAACTGTTTTCCTAACAGCTTTCTAATATGCAGAAAAACACTGGAGCTGTTAAATTCGCTATTGAAAAATGCAAGAAAGTTTCATATGAAATGTATACATATTTCCTGTTTATGGATGCAGACTTTGAAGAAAACACAAGAATTAATATAAAGTGCTTTCTGCTTTGTAAGAAAAGATACAGGGGTTTGAATTGCACATGAAATCACTGAAGACAAAAGAATCCTAATGAGGTTGTAGAGATGCTTGCAAGGAATCTTTACTCTAAAGGGGAAGTCCTACAAGAAAGAAACAATGAACAGCTACATGAAATGATATAGAGATGGGAAAAGGTGTAAGGCAGTAGAATGTTATAGCAAAGAGGTAGAAAAAAGAAGGGTAGAAAGAGAAAAATGTAGCAATTTAACCTTGATATTCACAACCCCCTTTTTGTTCTGGACAAAAAATGGTTAAATAAATTAAAAAAAGAATGCAATGAAGTCAGGGCAACAACTGACCACAAGCTGAACATTTAAAGAGAGGAAGTGAAGGAAATAGAGAAATAAATAACTATGGTGACTTCATCACAGTTAGATGTCTGACTCTTAGATTAAGGAAATAGAATGATACACTGCCCTCTGCATATTAGCAAAATGATGTCACAATAGCACTGCTGGATATCTGAAAGAAAATACTTGTATTGTGAGTGAACAACCCAAGCAAAAATACCTGGTAGGACTAAAAACCTCTTCTGGAACCAAAAAGGCATTTTGTGCTAGGGGCGATACAAGTGACCTTCACAGAGGTGCTTGTTATACTTAAGAAGAGCAAAGAAGGAGAGGGACATGAGAGCTTTTTTGGTGCTTATACCAATGTTGTAGAGGAAAGAATTTTGTCGTCTTCAAAGAATGCAGCAAACATTTCTCAGATGATAGCTTGGCATCTCTGCTTTCAACAGCCTCCCTGTAAGAAGGAGTTGTAAATATTGTTACAGGACTTACAAAAACAGTAGCATCAGCGTAGGGGCTTAAAGCTGCTGAGGGAGAGAGGTAAAACATATGATGTGAATTAAAAGAAACCCTAGAAGCTGTATCTAATGCACAATGTAAATGAGAATGTAGTGAATTTGGTAAACAAGCATTGGGTTTAGAGAGGCAAGACAGTGAAGCATTTGTATCTAAAAGTAGAAGTATAATAAAGGAAACTAAAGGTGGTATTAAGTAATAATAATTATGATTCTAACATTGGAAAAACAGCCGTAATCCTGTAACCAAGCTTCTGTACATGGATTTTTTTATGATAGCAAAATCCATGTAGAAAGCAGAAATTTAAGAAAAGGCAGAAAATTAGATTTACATGCCAGAAATTAAAATATTAGTGAGACACAAAATAAAAAGGGAGAGTGTTGATGAAGTTCCAAAGGTGAGGGTAAGAATATTTTCTCCTCTGTCATTTAGACCTGGGTATTTGCTAGCGGCCACCAGGAAGAGCGGGTAAACTAAACTAGAACTAGTTAACAATAGTCAATATAATAAAACAGAAAAGGAGGCCAAGTGAGAGAGAACATGTTTACTAAAGAGGAAATGCTCCATTTCTTACATGTAAATTGGGTTAACATCTTCACTGTAAAAAAGTGTTTGGAAGTATTGGTAAGAACATAATGTCCTCAGTTCGACAGTAGAGGTTGACACTTATGGAAGAAAGATTGCTTTTCTGTTGTCCTGTGAAAGAACGTTCTAAGCTGCTGACTTGTAAATAACAATTTCTTCCTCCTTTGTTTGCATTATGCAAGAAATCTTTGGTACTTTTGGTACAGTACTTTTGGTACAGTAATAGTAGCATGAGAAGCAATGTGGGTTCTTACTGCAACCAAAGCACACAAGAAGACTTCTTCAAAGAGATTTAGTAATTAGACTGGAACGAAGTGGGTATGTCAGGTTGTATTCACAGTTATGACTTCTGACTTCTGATTGAAGGAAAGTCATCGCAATTTTGTTACCTGATCTCAAGCTAGGTTGATAACACAGCTTGCTTTTCTGCTTAAAAGATATGATAAAAGTTGGGTCATTTAAAAATCACACAGCCGGGGACAATGGGGTTATAGTAGTCATGGGTGGGGCTGGCCTCACTCTCACATCAATTAACTTTATTTTGTTAAAATACAAACCAGAACATTAACAGGAAAGGAATAGAAAATTCCTTCAGGAATATCTTGGCCATCCCAGTGGCTGTCTGATTCCCTGGGAAGGCAGGGGACACAGTTTCAGACCACTGCTCCAAAGGGGGTCAATCCAAAAGATTTGAAGTGGCCTCGTCACTCACCCCTGTGAGTACTCAAGCTATAGAACGGCTTGCTTTGCTGGAGTGCAGGTAGGTAGAGAGGACAGCTATGCAGCTCTGGGGCCGTAGATATTTAATGATCGCATTTGATTTCAGAGCCTGAATCCCTTTGATGACTCTCATCCTCTCTTCACAAGTGTTTTCCTCTTTTTCTCATCTCCTCTGTGGTCTCCTGAATAATGCTATAGCACCTCAACTTTCAGCTGATGGGAGACAGATAGCTGATTCTAGTGTCCGTTGGTAAATACTTCACTAGGCTGAGGCATATGTTGTCTGATGAACTAAAGCAGCACTTCAGTGAACAGGTTCCACCTATTTTTCTTACCCCTTCCAATTTGCTGTCTATTACGTCAGAGCCAACTCTCCCTGTGGAATTTATGATCCTGGTTACCAATACAGGTGAATTAACAGACAATATTACTCCATTCAACCTTAACAGAAGCTGACAACCTTCTTTAAAATTAGCCAAATATCTTGCGGAAGATTAATTTTGAAATGTCATGGGAAAACAAGAAGGTTGCATATGACTGAGTGCTTGTGATGCAGAAACCTTAAGAAGAAATGGTAAAGGCAGCAAACAAAACAGAGAGAGAAGCTAGATTGCTGAATACAAAAGTTGATGGTTTACCCTCTATTCATGCACTAATGGAAAAAAAATATTTTTAAGAGTTTGTCCCAAAGGATGGACTTCAGTTTACAACACAAAAATATGTAATTACAAATTCCTCCTGGGAATTGCAATGAAAATGTAATTTATTCTTTTCAAAAGTTGGTGGATTTTGTTCATCATTGGTGTACTTGAATCTTTAATTAACTATCTGTCATAAATGAGAAGATTGTTGTAAGTTTGAGATAGAAAAGGTCTACAGTAGTGCTTTATCTATCTTCCCAATTTAAAATTGTTTCTGTGTTCCTGTGTATGCTGTCCAGTGCAAAATAAATGATGCCTATAGTGGGGACTTTAACTCTCCCTTTGAAAGAATGTCCTCTGTTTAATAGTTTGGACATTTCAGGTATTTTTTATGATATTTAGCCCAGATTTTCTACATTCAGTTTAATTCTGACAGTCTAGGATAACTCAGTGGCACTAACTTTTGCACCAATCTTAGAAATCCAGCAGTCTTAGAAGTGCCACAAATTGCCATCCAACAGAGGCAGAAAAGGAGAAAGGAAAATATTCTTTGTGATTATCTGTTACCTACAGTCTTAGAGAATTAATGATGATAGATTCCTTTGAAACACTGCTAAGTAGCAGCAGTAGTTGCTTGTTTGTCATATTTTGGCTGCAGCCCTCTGGATCAGGAAATATCATCTGAGGTTGCAAATTTTACTTTATGCCTTTACAGAAAAGCATGTAGCATAAGCCAGGAAATAAAATGTAATACTGTAGAGAATGTAAGATCTAAGGATGAGAATACATTTACTTCCACAAGAGTATTAATATTCTAGAACATAGTGAGAGATCTATGCACTTAGAATAAAATCCTGATCTAAGGAAAAGTAATAGCATGCTTTAAAGCAGGTTAATAAAGCCTTTTTGTCCATAAGATAGCTCTTTTAATCTGTTTTCATTTTGTTCGATGGTGCGAGGTTTTTCAAACATGAAGTCAAGAGGTGGTAAGTGTCTGTCACACTGTCAGGCCTCAACAAAGAAATGTCAAAATATGAGTGTAACTTTTATTGAAAATGGTGGCCAATTTTTTTCAAGTACTTAAACAGCTTTCTCAGTTGTCTTGGTGATGAACATAGTACAAACACTTGTTTAGATGAGGAGATAGTTTTTGAACTATCTCTATTATATATAATATAACTTTTTAATTTAGATTCCCTTATTGGGTAATAAGTCATGTTCAGGATAGGTTGGTCAGATGTTACACTTGTGTTTATGATTCTATATATGTACATGAGAAATGTACTTTGTACTGGGAGACAGTCCCGCTCTGTATTGAATTTTTTCAAAAAAAGATGATTTTTTTTCCTTTCAGTGTTTCACAGTAATATTGCATTTGTTCATTTCATGCCAGGTGCTCATGACAGAAGCAAGCAGTGAGTTCAGATCCACTTGGGGATATTTCTAAAAGAATTGAACTGTGGCTTTTACCTTCAATCGTGCTGCGATTTCTATTCCGGGGAAATTAAAATTCCCCTACCCACATCTACATGTGCTCACCAGTATTCAGTATTCAGTCACAGAAGAACTTTAATAGAACAGGAAAAGGGAAAAAAATCCAAATAGATAAGTAAGCCCCTAATCTTAAGTATATTTGCAATTTTGTGGTGCAATTGGATGCTAGCAGAATGGGGCATGGCTAGTTCTTGCTAACAGGAATGCACTGCTCCAAAACAGATAGCATGCAATTTTCCTCACATAGCTCTGACAATGAAAATCAGTCCATATTTCCTCTACTCTTGATATACAAAGACTTGGGACCAACTTTAAGCAAAGTCTGGCAATCATGTTTAGGAGTTTGGTCGTTCAGACAGGTGGAAAATGCCCAAATACTATTTCTAAATTTCCCGGTTGAAGTGCCGTGTATTCCAGTGCATCATGTCAAGTCATTTTGTATCACATTGTCTAACACAATGTGACTGATGCTATGCCTCAGAAACAGAAGTAACTGACAGTGCCTAATCTAATTCATGAAAACATGACCTTCAGAAGATGTACTTTGAGATATATGCCATGCAATATTTTCATATACCCTTCCCTTTAATTTCTGTTGACCTGACTGCAGACTTTTGTCGGGGGCTTGTCCATCATAACAAAGTGTTTGGAGTTGCTCCTTTTCAGAAACTTCTGTTAATTTTCACAACATTTGAACCAGGATTTCAATGTTTTTCCATCTTGCGATCACCTCAACACCTTATCTATGAATATTTCAGAAATTTGGAAGTAGACTGCTTCATTTTACCTTTGGAATTATAAGAGTTTAGATCTGATAAACTGTGCTCATATAACCAACAAAATACAAATATGTACTCTGCACATAGTTTTCTTTCATGCACACTTATAAGGTGTTATATCTTTAAAGAGCTCAGTGAGTGTGGTAAATCAATTCATAAGCTGTAAAAGCTTTCTAATGATTTGGCTTCAAAGGGAAACTAAATGAAAAGTGTCTGGGATAATATATTTGATTCAACTGTATTATCCTCAACTACTACCTTCTCAATATTTTGTATTCTCAAAAAAATATTTTAAACTATGTGCTGACACTTTACATAAAGTTATCAATAGGTATGAGTTATTCATAAAATGAGCTAGTAAGCACACAAATATTTCAGTCATTCTGTGTCCTTAAGTTTAGTCTTTGATAGAAGATGGTCAGTGCAACTGATTAGTTGCAAGTTATTTATTCAGGTTTTTATAATTATGAATGACAAAATTCAAAATTATAGGAAAGGTTTCCACTAAATAATGACCAAAAATATTAATATATTTTGGACTTTAGTGTAAGCTTTTTAATCTGAACATCATATAGTGTCAAGAAATGGGTAGCTTTGTGGTGGCAGCATGTTATTTTGACAGTTGCATTGAAATACTACATTTGAGCACAAAAAGGAAATCTGCGATTGCTTTGTTGATCTTCCTATGAGAGAATTATTTTGCTGTGTTGCTGTAATCTGATACTGTATATTAGTTAGAACTAAGCCTTATGAAACAGCACCCTGAAGGTCAAAAGTAACTCTGTTATGAATTTAAACCAAGTGTTTGAAGGGAAGAAAAGAGGTTTGCAAACACACAGCTCTGTCTCCTGCAAATCCCATGGGGATTCTCAACTGCTGACTCCTTATCTTAACATGTAACATAATAACCAATTACTGTCACAGTTACCAGACCCATCAGACTCCTATTGCATTAACCTTATGCACTGGTTCAAGAGAAACGCAATCAATCCACTGCTAAATTAATTACTAATTTTAAAGTTATCATTAAATAATATGATTCCAAAAATTGGCATAAATTGTGGTTAAGTATCAAATTAGGTATCAAGAAAGGCAAAGGAGTGGCAAGTCCTATTCAAAGGATTTCATTATATTCATTTGCTCAGAGCACTGAGAGGTCATAATTTTAACCTTGTATGGGTCCAAACCATATGAAAATTATTCATGTCACCAAAGGCCAGCAATAATTCTTTTAATTCCATGGCATATTAATGACCAACAACGAATGAGCCCCTTAAGTGTCTCATTTATTGTCTTAAATATGAAAATGTTTTAGAGATTAGAGGGGAAATTGTTTGAATTAATTAACTGAACTGACGCTCAAGGGAACTGGTACAAGATTTTCAGACAAAGGCTGAGAATTTACAATAATGACATTTCTTTCATGGTTAGAAAATATAGTACCAGAGGGACTTTGAGGCACTCTTAACATTTTAGCTGATGTCTGTTGAGGGCTTGAGATTCCTCTGAAAGCATTTATTTTATTCATCAGAGACTCCTCTCAATTACAGCATGAAAGGCATCACATTAAAGTAGCCATGAGGCCCACAAATTTCACCATTTAAATAGGATCGGATAACTGACACAATGAAAACTCAGAATGTAAATGGAGACTATTAAAGTAATAGGATCATTTATGAAACAATGCTTTTTTCAAGAAAGGTAATGTGCAAAAGATAAAAAACAGTACTGTGTTGAACAAGGCTAACAATCAAACTATGTTGAATGGCGCTAACTTTTTTTCCTTTTTTTTCCTATGATATCTATTAAAAGAAACCCCTTGGTTCATAAATGAAACTCTGCATCCTTATACTTTACAATAGCCCAGGTGCTGGGTGGGACCACAGTGAATGCTTTGAATTAGTTTCAGGTTCTAGCTCATGTTGTTGCTACTTTTAAACATAGAATCATAATATGGTTTCTTCCTTGGTTTCAAAGTCATAAGGAACATATATATATATATATGTCAGAGGTTTTACCCATAAATGAGTTAGGAAAAAAAAGATACAAAGCTAAGGCAGGCAGTGCCTGTGTTGATTTTGATTTCTATTATGATCAAGTATAAATTAGCATATTAAGATATCAAGCAAGTGATTTGCAGTAATTTTTAATTTTTATTATTATTCAGCTGAAGGGACCAGCTGTACTACATAATGAAAAAAGATAATTTTTCTCACGTGTTCTCTCATTTTTGTTTTTTTTTTTTTGTAATTACTCAACTGTTTATTTAATCAACAAAAAGAAAGGGTAAAACTTAAAGGCTACACTGAATATCAGCTAAGACTTTCCTGTTCTGATTATTTTTATCTGATTTTCAACTCTTAATGTCTTAATTTTTTCAGTTAAAATATCTCTTCTTCTCAGCTGGGGAGTCCAACCCTTAAAAAACTGCCTTCCAAAAATTTATTTAACAAGATTCATACCTGAAAATGTGCAGCTACTATAGGTTTGTATGTGGTTTGGGTTTTTGGGGTGTCTTTTTTCTCCTGTTTTTGTTTGTTTTTCTAATTAACTTGTTGACTTGGAATAAACCTAATAATACAAAATATTCACTTCAGTTTTATTTTTATAAGTTATATTTTCCTGACGCTCAAACTTACCAGTACAAGATTTTCTGAACCTTAACGATTAACTGAGAGCCCTAAACCACTTTTACATTCTTTTTAACATATCCTGAGAGTGATCATACTGTCTAAAGGATGGCTGGAAAGGAATTCGTGGAGGTTACATGGCAGAGAATACCGGTCCTCATTCCGCTGAGGATAGGTGCTAATAACAACAGATGCTTTAGGCCATGAGATAATCATCTGAAGGGAGAGAATAAAGGTGCCTCTTCTGGCCTGAAACTATCCTTAATGATGTCCATCTTGCTCAGCATCAGGTAGGAAGGAAAGCAGAGCTTTCTTAACTGTGAGAATGTATTTCCCTTAGGTAATTTAAATACACAATATTCAGGAGAAGCATCCTTCTTTCTCTCTCCCTCCTCTTACAGCCCTGTTCAATGAAGGTGGCCACCGGGCTTATCTTGCACCTGTCTGGTTAACAGAGTTAAAAAAAAGCAGTACGCTGAATTAGATGCCTATACTTTACATATAGATACAGTTAACAGGAACAACTGTGCGTTAAAATGGTCTCTCATCCTTGCCACTCTGGGGGTCTGGTTCTATCTAAAATGGACAGCACAAAAGTGAGAGAGGAATCACAAATCTCTCAAAGACATAGGAACGTAATTAAAGGGCTCTGTAAGTTGCACCTGCATCCTTGAGGGACCAAAGCTTAGAAACATACTCCTTTTTTTCCCAGAAGAGCCAAGCATAATGCCCTCTTCAGCTTAAAAAGG
The DNA here is from genome assembly GCF_947461875.1 of Haliaeetus albicilla. Taxonomy (NCBI): domain Eukaryota; kingdom Metazoa; phylum Chordata; class Aves; order Accipitriformes; family Accipitridae; genus Haliaeetus; species Haliaeetus albicilla. The sequence continues at coordinate 35,734,951 of NC_091496.1, read as the reverse complement.
CTGTCCAGCCCTCACACGCTGGGCAGAGTGGTCTGTTGGGTTCCAGGGGAAGACTGTAAGGTCATAGCAACCTTTCTTAAAACTAGAACACTAAGTTAGGAGAAGTCTGAGATTACTTTTTTGCTTGTTTTTGAGAATCATCATCCACTTGTATTGATTGGTATTTATTGTCCTACATAGAGGTTGTTGTCCTTAAAAAGGTGATAAAAATATGTAAAATATTGCAGAACGGTGAAGTATTTCCCCGTTGGGAAGAAATAGTTTGCGTAAATGTTTCCACAATGCAGAGAAACGCTCTGTTGCCTTATGAAGTTTCCACCTACTTCCACATGCTCTGCTTTTCAAACTACATGACATTGCTCACTTTGCTAAACTATTAATATGCTTGGTGATTTTTAAGAATATGTAAACATTTCTACCAAGTGCATTAAGTGAAGATTTCTTTGACAAGTATGCCTGCTTCCTTACCAGGTTTTACTTAAGAAGAAAATAGTCTTTCTTTTCTGTTTGCAAACACATTTTTGATAAAAGGAACAATATTTTACAGAAATTCCTCATTATTCATTGCTTATGTATCTTTGGCTTTGGCTGAGCTTCTTACTATGTTTTATTAATTTTGATGAAGCTTACTTCAGGTTTTCAATTGGTAGTTTTCCCAAGGGCCACCTAAATTTAACTAACTCCTTATTCCTCTTCTTTGAAGAGCAGAACTTGCTTTGTCTGCCTAGATGCTTCTACCTAAGTGTACCTGGACTTAAGCTAGTCTCAGATATCCAACTTAAATCTAAAAACATGAATGTGGAAGTCTAAAAATATGTATTCTGCACTTAAAAAATATCTTCACTGATGGTCTGACTTCTTTAGTTCAAATCCTTTCTAATTATCTGTTTATCTGATGAAGTTGTTAACTGCTGTAACTACCTAGAACAGCAGAAAAGGTCCTTCCTTAGCCATTAGAGCCACAGACTCCTGCCAACGTTGCGAGGGCTGGTGGCTGGATCAGACCCTGTGCTGCATATTACAATGTATGACAGCACTTTATGCAAGAATTATGTTTGAATAAATACCCTAAAATAATTAAAAGACAGGCCATTCTATTCACCTGAAACAGCAGTGCACTGAGAAGTGCAGAGGGACATGACGTGGCTGCTGTAGCCAGGCAGAAACAGAATATACCGTTCGTCCATCGTTCCTGTATCACCTATTTGAGGTCAGTACGCACCTGCATTTATCACTTTGGGTCATCTTTGCTTATCAAATAAAAAACTTAAACTCTAAATTTCTGGTCCAGCATGGCCTATTATATAAAAATATAAATATAATGGTTCCTCACCCTGCATATACTTATCAGTGAGTGTGGTCTTCAATTACAAAATATGTAATAGTTATCTGTGCAAGTAAAGCAGATAATTCTTTAAGTACACATCAATGAGGCAATGCTATGTGAGCATTTAAAAGCTGATGCAGATGCATCTCTATATAATGCATGTCTTCCGGAAAACTGTAAATCTTTATATTGACCTGCCTCCTTTTATTTCACTGAGTGATAGGTTTAGCTATCTTTTATAACATTATGGTATACTGCAGGGATAGAAAATTTTGTGGGAACTTGATGGCTCTGTTGTTAGTCATTCAGTTTTAATATTTTTAAGATTTATTTTTATCAATATTTCATTAAAAATACATCTTAAACAGTAAAAACAGACAGTCCTGAAAAAAAGCTGGAAGTGCCTTACTTTCTAGCTGTCCATCCATTAAATTTTTTGATAGAAACATAAAATGGTTTGGGTTTGAAGGGTTAGAAGAGACCTTTAAAGATCATCTAGTCCACGGCCCCTGACATGGGCAGGGATATCATTCACTAGATAAGGTTGCTCAAAACCCCATCCAATCTGACTTCCAAAGATGCGGCATCCACAACCCCTCTGGGCAACCTGTTCCAGTGTCCCGCCACCCTCAAAGACTTTCTTCCTTATGTCCAATCTCAATCTACTCTCTTTCAGTTTAAAACCATTGCCTCTTGTCCTGTCACGACAGGCCCTGGTAAAATGTCTATCTCCATCTTATAAGCCTGCTTTATTTATTGAAAGGCTACAATAAGGTCTCCCCAGAGCCTTGTCTTCTCCAGGCTGAACAACACCAACTCTCAGCCCTTCTTCACAGGAGAGGTATTGCAGCCCTCTGACCATTTTTGTGACCCTTCTCTGGACTCGCTCCAACAGGTCCATGTCTTCCTTGTACTGGGGACCCCAGAGCTGGATGCAGTACTGCAGGGGGGGTCTCACGAGAACGGAGTAGAGGGGTAGAATCACCTCCCTCAACCTGCTGATCATGCAGCCCAGGATACCATTGGCTTTCTGGGCTGCAAGCACACACTGTCAGCTCATGTCCAATTTTTCATCCACCAATATCCAAAAGTCCTTCACAGGGCTGCTCTCAATCAGTTTGTCCACCAGTTTGTATTGATATTGGGGTTGCCCGATGCATGTGCAGGACCTTGCACTTGGCTTTGTTGAACATCATGAGGTTCACATGGGCCCGCTCCTCAGTCCTGTCAGGGTGCCTCTGGATTGCATCCCTTCCCTCTAGTGAAAAGGAGAGGAAAAAAGTGATATAAAACATCTCAGCAGAAAGGGAGTTATAACTGTTACAAATATTCTGTGTATCTGTCCAAAAAACTGTGTTTGTGTGGGTAAGTCTTGGGAGGCAAAGATATAGATAAGCTTTATAGGGAGAAAATATTTTGAATTATCTAATATAAGCAATATTTAGTTTCTTAATTTGATTTAATTTCTTAAGTATTACCTGAAATATATACCCCATTTAAAGACAAAAGTTTTATGTATACAAGGAAGAACAAATGTGGATATAATTTCCTTGTTTGACTCTTGTAAAGTATTATCTTTAAGGATGATACATAAGAATATATAAGAAAATTGAATTACTTTTATGTAAGTATGATTTTATACAGATTCGAGAAAGTTTTTTCCATTCCCCACCCTTCCCAAAAAACCCCAAACCACCCCTAAAACAAAAAGTGCAGGTCAATGAGGAGGTCAATATCAATTATGAGTAGTCTTCTCTGAAGAACTCAGACTGGAAAAAAGTGGGAAGCTAGATGCTTAGAAGCCTGTGACAGTGCTTTTGCAATTTGGATCTTGAAAGTGAAGGTACCCTGGTTTGATTTCATCTGGATAACTTCTCTACAGTATCATTTTTTAGAAAGGGGGGGAGGGGGGAGAAGGAGAAAAAAACCCAACCAACAGATCATCATGGTATTTTCCTGTCAACTTTAGTATTTCCTTTTTGCAGGAAAATCTTATAGTTCTTGTTCTGAACTGAACATTTTTTGCCCTCCTTAATCACCACAAGGATTCTGGAAATTTTTTTAACAATGGAAAATAAGCCTTTCAATCACCTTTTCTCATATTTAAGTTACTGGTATTAAAAATAATATAATATCCATTCTGTGAATCTGTCTTTCAGATTCACAGGTTGAGCTATGTTTCATAACAGTCTCAGGTATCAGATACAAATGATAAGAGATACACCACAATCCCACTTAAGCCACCTACAGACAAGCTATCTGCATATGCATCACTGAGCTAAAGACAAGCACGGAGTTTATTCTTAAATTACTCTTGAATGAATATACTTTCCCCAAAGTAGTGGGGAAACAGCACTAATCTGGGCTACGGATAGCAGAGACAACCATCATCCAAGCTTGTGAAAGGTCTATGTGAATTCACAGCCCTTGATTGCAGCCTGCTATCTTTTCTTGGTTGTCCACGGAGCAGAGATCATCAAATCTCCTGAACTGTGTCCTGATTCTGCGATACGGACGAACAAGAATTTACATCAACTGTGTCTCAGTACCAGCTGGCCCACATGGTCTTTGAACTGATGTCTCTAAAGGATAAGGGCTTCAATGCTCACGTAGTCATACATGTAGTGACATGATACTTGTAAAAATGGGGTTTGCTGTGATAGTTCAGAAGAAAAAAAAACAAAAACAAAATAAATTTTGAAGACTGTACAACAAGCTCTCTTCTGTACTTAATACATTTTTCTTATACTCTCATCAGCTTACCTTCCTGTATCCCAGATAGCACTTCCTTGCTCTCTCACTTTGTCCCATCTCCCTTTTAACTGGGACACTGCCCCTCCTACGACAGCAATGGCCAGTGTGACTCACTAGTATTTGCTGGCGTTAGCTCCTGAAGGTGGAGCAAGCTTTGTTTGTACCACTCTCAGGCCAGCAGGAAATCCAGTCTTCTCTGAATTTAAAGGAAGGAGAGCTAAAATCCAAATAAAAGCTTGGCAATAAATTTAGCTCCTCTGTGCTAGTGGGTTTGGTTGACGGAGAAAGAATGTGACATGCTGTCGTGGTTTAACCCCAGCCAGCAACTAAGCCCCACGCAGCCACCCGCCCACTCCCACTCCCGTGGGATGGGGGAGAGAATCGGAAGAGTAAAAGTGAGAAAACTGGGTTGAGATAAAGACAGTTTAATAGGGAAAGCAAAAGCCGCACACGCAAGCAAAGCAAACCAAGGAGTCCGTTCCCACTCCCCACGGGCAGGCGGGTGTTCAGCCATCCCCAGGACAGCAGGGCTCCATCACGCCCAACGGGGACTGGGGAAGACAAACGCCATCGCTCCCAACGTCCCCCCTTCCTTCTCCTTCCCCCAGCTCTATATGGGGAGCATGACTTCCTATGGTCTGGGATCTCATTGGGGTCAGCTGTCCTGGCTGTGTCCCCCCCAACCCCTTGTGCCCCCCCAGGCTCCTCGCTGGTGGGGTGGGGGGAGAAGCAGAACAGCCCTTGGCTCTGGGTGAGCACTGCTCAGCAGGGACGGGAACATCCCGGGGTTATCGACACTGTTTCCAACACTAATCCAAACCACAACAACTCTACGAGGTACTATGAAGAAAATTAACTGTATCCCAGCCAAACCCAGCACACATGTATGGGAGAAGCATTAACGACACACGATTTCTACTTGAAAGAGCTCAATGCATCGCTGCTGGAGTTTTCACGACTAGGTTTCTGATGACTAGTATATCCCAGAGAGCTATCTAGTTTTAATCTATTTTACACTGAAAAATGAATGGTATTAAGGAATAGATACATAATAAAAAGAAATGAAAACACCACATTACTGTAAATAACATAAATTCTCCATTGTGAGGCAGAAACATACAATAACATTCCAAATTGTAGTCATACAATATATTGTGTTTACTTCTTTATAGAAGAGATGTTCTATCAGACATCTGCTCCTATTGTCCTCCAGATTTTAATTTTTTCCCGTCTTTTCTTTCTCCATTTTTCAGATGGGCCAGAAAACTGAAATTTAAATTATTCAAATAGTAGTCTATAAAATTTAGCATTGCTTGCATAGTCAAAGCCATTGACCGTGAATAGTTATGAATATGATAGCTGTATCCACTCACATAGTAAATGGTGAGGAACTGCTGATCATGCATGCACAGTGCTTTGCCACGATGTGTTTAAATAGGGAATATGTTTTGATGAGATGATTGAATCTATTTGTAAGATACAATTTAACAAATCAAAACACTTTGTTGTAAGAGAGAGAAAGGAAGAGAGAATTCAGAATTAAAAAGAAGAGGGTATCATCTGTAACAATTAACGTTTTCTTAGTAAATAGGAGAGACAACCAGTAAAGCAGTTAAAGAAATAATTAATATAGTATCATCATTACACTGATTAATGTATCAATATGAACATTAAATATTTATATACATTAAGTACTTTTATACATTAACAATTTAGTTATTCTCTTACCTCAGTGTTTAAGAAAAATTGCTGACATATATCCATAGCAATGAGAGATGCACATCGTTAGAGACTGAGTGCATAACCCTCTAACAAAATACTGAGCAAGGAGCTCTTTCTGCCCCATGAACTTTATAGTGTCATCAACATTGGGCTGGTATCATTTTTTAGTCTCATGGTCCTTGCAGCTTTGAATATACTATGAAGAAAGTCTTGAAATTCCCTGTGGTTACCACTCAGGTATTACCCCTGAAGTCTGGCATTCTTTTGATTTCACAATAACTTTTCCCCAACTGGGCAAAAACATATTTATACAAGATTCAGGTCTGATAAATTATTAGACCTGTTTTGGGAATTTTCTTTGCAAAAGATTTTTCAGACTTCTTTGGTTTTCTGTATTTTTTAATCTAATTTTGTTTTTCTTTTGTCCTTGTCTTTTTATTGTTAGCTATGACAATGAAATTTTGACTTTTTTTTAAGGACAAAAGTACTGGTTATTTCACTTTAGCCACAGTGAGTGTTTGCAATGTTATTAATACTACACTGAAACAAAAGAAAAGTTAACATTTAACAGACTACAGAAAGAAATACCCTCAGCTGAATATATCTCAGGCTGCTTGGTTTTCACTAACAAGAAGTTGTATCTTCAAAAGCTGGTAAGATAGAATTTGTAATTGGGAACAACCCCTTGTTATCAAATGTTCACAGATTTTTAAGAGCAGGTTAAGGATCATCATCTGTAAGTATAACAAACTGATGAGTATGATAATTTTCCTGCAATATATTACTCTGAAATAAGAACATTTGCCCTACTTGGGCTCCTTAAAGGGTCAGATACTGTTCTCGTATTACACCAGCATGAATCTGGAATGTCTGAGCTACGTACGGCAGGGTTTGCTTTTGTACACACGAGGTAGGACATACCATGTTTTCATACAGACTTCTGTAGGCTTGTTGATGAAATATGGAAAAGCAGTATTCAAACTTTTCCTTTTTCTCTGTCTCCAAGACTCTTGGAACTGTGCTGTATCACAGTAACACAGCTTAGACTGAGAATATATTTTGACTGTTGGTAGGGTTGACTGAATCCATTTAAATTTCCAAGATACTGCTGTAATGCCCAGAAGCATGCTATTAATGCAATGAGTCATGTTTTGATCCAGTTATGTTCATCCAGTTTCTGCATATGTGACATCGATTATATCTTCCCTCCACTCTACTCTGACGCTGACAAAAAAAAAAAAAAAAAAAATTTAAGACTTCTATGACTCTGAGGACTTTCCACATAAAACAAATTATGCACTCCTTGCACAGGAAAGGTAAGAGCTAGAGATGTATGTAACAGAGACGGCAATTAAAAAAAAAAAATACTCTTTGACTATGCATTTCTTACCTGGCCACAGGAAGGTTTAAGTTCCTTGTTATCTAAACCAAGGTTCACAAGGTAGGGATTCCTAACTAGAAGTTAGATCTGTGAAGTCAGCCCTCCAAACACCTGTGCAGCAGTTAGCTTGATCCCACCCTACTAAAATGCACGCAGTAAGAAGTGATTAACAGATCATATGCCTCAGACAAACCTTCTTACCTTTCCAATATTAGCTTTCTAATATTAATTTCCTATGTATTAGTTAAGTCTTTAATAGGCATTTGTCAGATTCTCTCTGCTCTTTGGAGTTTTTCTTTTCTCTGACTGGGAGTTATCCCTATGCACATAAAGAATAGAAGAATTATGTGTCTCCTGTGTTTCAAAATTTGAACTGTTCTGCAAAACGTAGATGTTACCATTTTAACAGTACTGCTATGTTAGCTTGCTTAATTTTCAGAATGAAAAAGTTGTTACTTTCAGCTTTTAGAGTATTGAAATAGATCTTGCTAGTGGCAATCATATTTTGTTTTATTTTATAGTTTTTCTGGGTTTTAGTTTTTCTGGTTTTACTTTTTGTTTCTGCACTTTGCTTGCTGGAAGGTGGAGAAATTTGTTGGAAAGGGAAGAAATGTGTCCCAGGCTCCTTTTTCATTCTGCTTGCCTTAGAAAGGAGAAACTTAAAAAGTGATCTTAATAACAAGAATGAAGGGCTCATGTTCTAGTTTATGCACCTAACCAGTCTACACAGAATCTTATGGTGCTATGTACAAAGCTTTTCTTGAAAACAACACCCCCCCCCGCCCAGTGATTAGAGAATCTTTGGTATAAATTACTTTGGATACAGACTTTCCACATCTACTGAGATCCAGTTCTGTCAGAAAAGTGTAAATGTATGAAAGTTTGAACTGAATTTAAATTTTCTGCAATATGGTCTTCACACCCTACTTTTATAGAATGAATTAATCCATTTAAAAAGCATCCATCTCTGAATGAATTATTTTGGCCACAGCAAATTTTTTTCCAAAATGAAACAAAACCTGACCTTGATGACCAGAATAACACCACTGATTCTGTCAGCAAGTTTGCATATATGTTCATGTACATACATATGTACATATATGAAAGCAGTGAAATCGCAATTTCATACACATTTCTTGGTTGTCTGAAAAGCTTCAATTACAGGAATGTTTTTTTCCATAGCCCATATAATTATTTTACACATATGTAGTATAAGAAAAGCCTATGCAAAGTTTACACTTTAGAAATATGAGCTCTTTTCTAGAATGATTCACCTGCATTAAACTTCAAATGCTCTGAGTTTTCTTAGTGAAGTCAATAAGGTTGTACACAGACATAAAAGCATTAATGGATGTGGATGTGTAGGTAAAGAAGTACAACAATTAAAAAAGAGAATAAAAATGTTTATCTGAGATTTCACAGAAGTAATCATTTTAGTCGAGCAGCTATTACAAGAAATTATCATAACAGAATACCTGCTGTCAGCCTGTGTTTAGGCTTACATTAAAATGAATAAATAAAACTTTAAAAATACTGCTATTACAGAAGCAACAAAGGGCTGTACAAATTCCCGGTCACTGAGTTAGCTCCTTATCTTCATACTTCCTTCAGCTCCTGTATCCTTTGTTAGATGCAGACTCTGTTTCCAACCAGGGGAGGCTGATCTGGGAAAAAAAGCTAGAAAGTTTCCACACATGCCCTGGGTGCTTTTTTTTCCTCTGTGCTTGGGTTTCTAGAAACATGAAATTCCCTCCGCTGTGGCAGGTGTGCAGAAAGCTGTCTGTACTACCTCGTTTCTTCTTGTTATTAGACACCTTTTGCCCACCCATAGACTTCTACATGCAAGAGTAGCTCTCTGATCTCGAGAGTGGAGGATTTGATGGTAAGTGACCTTTTTCCACCAATGGCTTGAGGATATCTTCTTGCTTTATTAGGAAATACATCACCAGGTATTTTTCACTTTGGCTCCCTGCTCAGACTAGAGCTAAGTGAGCTTGACTTCAGGATCTGAGATTTTTGTTAGTATAATAATACAGTGAACACACTGGCATACCATTGAAATGGACCAAATAATTCTGTTGATGGTAGACAGAAAAAAAAAAAGAGAATAATTTGCAGAAGTTCCTCTTCACAGTATTACCTGCAGACTTGAGAGGTAAAAAATAAATCATGTTGTTCTGTTCAATACACTACCTAGACATGGGCCTGAAAACACAAGGTGAAAGTACTATTCAGGATAGCCACTTTTAGTAATGAACCACAGTTTTATCCAAACAGTGATCCAAAAGAGATGTGAAAATACCGTGTCTGGGTCTTGGAGGTGCTAACTATTTGTTCTGTATTTACCTAACACAAAATATTCAAATAAATTGGCTTGACAGTAAAGCATGTAGGGTTCTCCTGTAGTTACATAGTAAACCATTGAAGTACTTTACTGGACCAGAGCCACTGCAGTTTAACGTATTTCAGCATCCATATTTTAAACTTTTAGATGTAAACCAGTATATTGAGAAACTACTCAATACTGCAGATACTGTTTTGTTTGTAATAAGTTCATTTACATACTGCATACGGTCTTTAAAGACACATGACTAAAAGTGGTAGAAATACCTTTTCTCCATTTAATATAACCTTTGTTTTAACGCAATTAATGGAAGAACATGTTAGTATGCCTTCCCTGTAGATTTTCAAAGCTATTGTTTCCTCAAATACTCGTTTCTTATGCTTTACAGGTTGCAGCAGAAATTGCACAGATCCATTTTGGGAATGATTAGTCTGTTTTTCAATCCTGCATCTTTCCAACAGAAGGAATAATGCTCGGGTTTTTCTAGGTTAATCTGATTACACCCCAGTTTACAGAAGATACAGGGTCAAGTTATTATTTATAGTGCTTCGTAGTGGTACTTTCAGGAAACCTGAACATTGGTTTTAGTCCCTGTTAACAGCAGTGCAGCTAAAACAATCCTGGCTGGAATGCAGCTTTGAATGTCACCTAAAAGCTGAAAACTGCTCTTAGGGTTTTGCCTTCAGTTAATTTTTCATTTAAAGTGCAGCACTCTCACAAGTCTACACTTCACAGCAGCTGCCATTTGTTGGAAGTAAAAATAAAAAAATCAGACATCACTAATATTTGAAGATGGAATCTAATGGAAATCAAATCATCCCACAAAATCCATTTGGTGCTTATTTATAGAGTTGGCCATAAGTTTATTGACACTTAGGAAAAAAAGGATTTTCTTACTGCCCTCAAATGGAAACTGAATGAGTATTTGCCAGTCCACCCACATATCTCTAGTTGCAACTGTATTTTGAACGTGCTAGATAAGGGACTTATAACAACACCTTCCCCCTCCTAAAAAATCTGTTTAGTACTTGGAAAAAAACATTCTTAGTGTTTGCTTTCTCACTTGCCTGATTTGGGCTTGGCAAATGAGTATGAATATCTGCCAAGTGTGACTAGCTTGCCAGGATCTTGGGGCATTCAGTACTTACCAGGCTGAAGCTGGCATTTACTTTCAGAATCAATAAACAGCTGACCAGCTGGCTAGTAGTCAAAAAGACAACTGTCCTACTACTTGGTGAGAAATAAGTCACATCCACTTAAATCTGGATTGGTTTATTCTCTATTCATTCTGTGTGGGTCTCAAGCTTCTTAAATTAATGGAAAATTTATGACAATACTACATATGGATGGTGAAATCCTGATTCCGCCCACGTGAGAGGATCTTTGTCATTGACTTCAGTGGGTTCAGGATTTCCCATGTAATGTGGATGGGGCTTTCTACTTCATAGGAAAAATTCTTTCGTCCTGATGACTGACTAGTTTGACAAGCCTCTGAGGAATCTGAAGTCTTCCAACCCATATGATTGCTGTTGAAAAAAAAATAAAAAATCAACAAATGTGCTAGCTGAAATCTCACCTGGAGGAGAGTGTTAAGTGATGGAAGAGCACGGCTGCCTTCTCTGACTGCTCTGGCCCAGGACGGACGCTCCTGCCCAGCTGCTGGAGCCCAGCCCAGTGCCCAGGGTGCTGGGGCCTCTCACCGGGCTGAGGGACGGGGCTGCCGCATTCCCATTTGCGGGTCCAACCAGTAACGAACATGAGTGTGTATCCCAGAGACACATACATGGTCACAGATGTACTTGCAGCTTTGAGAAAAGGCAAAGGAAGCAGCATTTTTTACTGCGGAGGTAGGACTGAAGCACTGAAAGGTTTTGGTGCTTGTCCTGCATCCTTCAGATCCACAGGGCAGTGACCATGGCCTTCAGCCACTGTCAAGGCACAGAGGGCTCAGCAACAAAACTCAGATCTTCCATAAGGTAGTCCAGTGCCCTAGCCGTATCATACCTCCCTCTTCTCACATGATTATCTTGCTTATTCATTTTCACTTGTCACTTTCGTGATACCATGGTCCTCAACTTTATTCTCCATCTTACAAAATATTGTCATTATTCTTGTTCTGTCAGACATCAGTCTGGTTACTGTCACTGAGTTACATCTGTATGTCCCACTGTGATCTCCAAACCCAGTTTCAGTTAGGAATAATATTGTTTTTCATGTTAATTTGTTCTGTTGATGCTAGAGCTTTGCAGTGCTTTATACATAAGGCATTAATTATTTTTTCATCCTGGGAAATCAGAGTTTTGTTGATATCACTTTAATAACCAATGATCCCTTTTATTTCAGCCTCTTTCCTTCCAAATTCCTACTTCTGGGGGAGAATGGCAAGCAAGATTGCCTGTGGAACAGCTACAGAATATAGGGGCCTCTGTCTATGAGACAATAGTTTGAGTAGGAATTTCCTCATCTGGGCTTTAGAGACCCATAAACCTACTCGCATGTTATTAATATGTGTCAGTATGTCTTGACCTGTTTAGTGCTATATACTCTTGATAATGTTTTTACATTTGAGACCTGTGGAACTGCTCACTCCTGGGCTCTGCTTTGTCCTGTTGTATATCTTCTTTTGGACCCCAACTAGGTTTCTGTGCTCTGCATTAAAATGGCTAAGTTCACTCCAGGATCCTCTTCTCTGTAAATAAATAACATTAGGTTTTTTCCTCAACAGTGCTGGAATGTCAAAGATTCACAGCCAATGTGTTACCCTTCTACAGTGGAGTCCTACATTTTAGAATTATACCTTCCATTCAGAGTTAGAGAACTTCTCTGCTGTGGCAAGCTAGATGATTCAGGATGTCCAATGGAAAATTATAGCCATTCATCAACTAAGGCTGGGGAGTCATCTTTTATTATAAAACCTTCAGTTTCTGGATGACTGTAAAGTACAGCAGACAGAAATACTCCCATTGTACTCCTAAGGGACTTCTTGCTTCACAGGAAAGAAAAACAGTGATTGAAGTTTTCTGTTGTTTTTTTTGCTTGTTTGTTTGTTTTCTTTCCTCTCCCTCCCCGTTTTTTTTCTCAATTTTTAAATTTTTTTCACCCTTTTTTTTTTCTTTTGAACCACAACCTTCCAGGATACTTTAAATACAGGAATATGTCAAACGTATTCCAGATTATAGTCTGTGTTTGTTCAGCACCTGCTTTAACTTCTGAAGAATTTGACAGTTATGATGAATGTAGGCTTCCAAATGTCTAGGAAGATTGGAAGCTGTGTTCTCTCTATTGATTGCTTTGGACAGAGACAGAAGAGATAGCTGGCTGTAGCTGTTTCCTAGTGTGAGGGTGAAAACACCAGGAACCTGTTTTTTGACAGAACTGTTTGGTTCGCTGCAGGACAATGAAAGAGGTTTGATATCAGTTGCAATAAAACATATAGTTTCAACAGTCATCCCACAGAATAAGAGATGATTGCTATTATCTTTGCTAACTCTTTCTGTGTTTAATCTATTTCTTTGGTTCCTTTATATTTATGGGGAAGATAGCACAGATAAAGGGAAGAGCAGACTTTCATGAATTGGGTCTAAGCAGCAGTTACTTTTAGCTTTTGCCAGTCGCTCAGCCATCACTTTAAAGATGCTGCTAAAGAATTGGAGAGTTTTTGAAAAAGTGTTTTAAGCAACTAGAATGCTGTTCTTGTAACGTCTTGTGTAGAAATTTAAAGAATTTATGCCTTGCACTGAGCAGAACCTTAAGTACTTACCCAGGTGTGAAAGTAGAATTCACAAAACTAAAGTCAGTCGAGTAGGAGACATGTACTTGCATCAGTTTATGTACCTATCTGAGTGTTGCACCTAGATCCTTAAATTGCTGCTTGCACATAATTGCCTAACATCTTCTTTAGTGGAATATTCTTCTTGAGCTAGAGCACATATCCACAGCAAAGGAATGCGGGGATTAATATCTTGTTTTCTTCCTGAGATGAATTAATTCACTTTTTTACCAGTATATCCCAACCTTAAGGCTTGCAGGAGTGGAACAAACTATCGCAGATGATTTTGTTCTACATGACATGAAATAAGTAACTGAATGAGAGAGGAAGAGAGGCAAGTGTATATGACTCTAGCATTCAATGGACATGGTCCTCTTTTGGCAGAAGACACTATCTGGTTTTAGTTTTATTCCCATTTTACACTTTACAGTGGCATGTGTAGTGGTGTAGAAACAGACATCTCCTCAGTCCATAGCCTCTACTCAGAGAGTTTTACAACCTGGTAATGAAGGCATTCTTCAAAGAGAGGAGAACAGTACTGATGAAGCCCTGAAGGATAAAGATTTTAATGAAAGGAAAAAGAAAACTAAATTCTTCCTTCAAATGGCAAAAGGGTTAAAGCAGAAAAAGAAAATTGTTAGAAACTTTTTCCCAAGAGCTAGAAGAATATTATTTTGAACAACTCCATAGAGATGAAAAATATCTTCTAATTTACTTCTTCTATATGCCTATGATAAAGGTTAGTGAATCTGTTATGTTAGGTATATCTCTTAGGAATTCTGGCAAGGAAAGGATAGAGTCTTTTCAAGGTTTTGGAGCTTTTGGGGGTTGTATTTTATTTTATTTTACTTTATTTTATTTTTATTTTTCTGGATAGAGCTGTATCACATCAATGCTAGGTCAGCACATTCATTAGCTAAATGCACCACAGAGCTGTTGTGATTACTGGGCTTGTAAGTTAAAGAAATTCAGATTTAAGCTATGCATATGAGAAATCGTAATATCTTGATGTAGAAAAGAACACTGTTAAGGTACTGCACACGTGACATCGAAGACTTCAATAGTCACGTAATTATGATGAATGCATCGGCTCTTTGAAAAAATTAAAGTTTGAGCTTTGACTTTCCGACGTCCACACCTTCCCCATTACATGAACAATTGTAGCATTTATCCAGTAAAAATCCACTCTTTTCTACTATGAGTGTTACTTAAAGTGCAAAGACTGTGTAAGAAATGTCTGTTTGTGTATATGAAAAGGGACTTGCTTTTCCTTTTTCTTTCTCCCTTTTGTTTTCTCCCTCTGTCCCCGATGGAACTATATAAAGGCAAAACATTCTTATTCTCATTTTCCATGCATAGCATTTTTTATCCCAGGTTTCATTCACAGCTTTACTCAGTAACTGTTTTTTGCTGATGTCACATAAAATTCTTTAAGAAAGAACCAGAACAACAAAAAACTCCTCTAAAGCTTCCAGGTGGGATCTGAAATATAAACTGCAGCTGGAAAGTTCCCCTAGACACATATTAAACCTGCATGTGTTGCTTTGTAATTATAAACTGTGCCTCCCTCTTGTTTAGGCGAAAATGAAAACTTCCCATTTTTATTTGCAGCTCTGAAATAAAGTCACTCAATATATGTTTAAAGATATTTTTCTCTCAAACTATGTTTGGACGTTTATGTTGTGACACCATATTTTTCCTCTAAAGCATGATGATTCTAAAACAAGTGAAAAAATTATCAAAGCATCACTGAGGTATTTCCTAGAAACCAAATCATATAACTAGTGTACATATATCTTACTATTTTTTTATTAATGAGTAAGTAGGAATGTATTTATCTTCAGCTTTAGTAAAGGCATTGTTTTATCCACAAGCTTTTATGCCCAAAATCTTGTTTGTAGGCAAAGAGGCAGTACACCTTATATATATTTGAACAAAGACAATAATTTATTGTTGATATAATGGAAATCTTAAGAATCGAATTGTTCTTAGTCCAGACTGAATTGTTACAGAATAAAGCAACACTAATAATGTACTTAACAATTGTTATACACACATTTAGTTTTTGCCTCTTTTCCTGATGAGCTCACCCTTCCCCTTCTCCTTGGGACTGTGAGGTTGGAAGTTTAATTCTGGTTGTGGGATTTTACAGTGAGTCATTGGCATCTGGAGTCTTTCAGCAGGAGGAATGTGATATTCTTGTTGATGATTACTCCTTTCTCACTCCAGGGTTCACTTGGTGTCATTTTTGTATGTTTGCCCACACACTTTCACACCTTGCTTTTTCTTCTTTAGGCTGCAGCTCCAGGTAACGTCCAGATTTGCCATATGTAGGGACTTTTGGTATGTTTGACATTACTTCTGTGTTCTCCTTGTAACTCCTAAATGCAGTTTTGTGCAGCTCCAGGTCTGCATTTCTTTAATTGACCAAGGTTGAGTTGTTTATAGCTGTGCGGTCTCCAGTGCCAGCCTGTCACCATCCCTTATCATCCCATGTCCGTACTCTGTGCTGCACCCTGCGTCTCCACTTCTTAAAGCTCCTGGTATCCAGGTCTGTATTTCTCTACGCTATAACATCATGTGAGAGTCATAAATATCTCATTATAAGTAGAATAACTGCTTGTTACTACTATCTATAAAAAATGATCTTATGATTCTATGGTTGTACCATACAAAGATAAACAAAAGTAAAACAAATTAGCCATCGACACCTGCTCAATTAGAGAAACTACAGTCACAAGTAAACCAAGTAAAACAAAGTTGCAGGCAGGTCAGGAAAAGTTTAGACAGAGAAAGCCTGACAAATCACAGTCCTGGAGCCTTGCAAATTCAGTACAAAGCTTATGGCCTGTTATTAGCCATGTCAATACTTTATTACAGGCTATATTGTTACCAAATGAAGGCTATCTGGTTTTAGCATACAAATCAGCCACTGTCTTACAATGTATATAGATCATTTAGAGTACAAAGTGAATAAAATAACCACTTGTAACGAAAGTAGAGGGACTATAGGAAGGCAAATATTTTTTCCTCCTAATATGTTTACTTCTAGAAACAGTAGAATCATGCTTGAAATGTTTACAAATGAACCCAACCCAAATCTTACACGCTGTCCAAAAGGACAGGAATCTTGCAGAAAGGAGTAATCCTAAATGTCATCATGGTGAATGGATCAGTGCTGAATAATAAAGTGACATAGCGGCACCGTTTAGTATAACACGCTCAATATCCTTCTTGAAACCTTGTCAAATGAGTATTAACCAGATTATGTTTAATAAACAAGGGCTGATAAGTATGCAGCTGATAAGACACAATGTTCTTTCTGTAACTTCTAGCTGTAATAAGAAAAAAAGCCTGTAGGGTAAGGGGACCTTTTGATGACAATTTTGAAAGGTTGAGGGTAGATGGAAGATAATCTGAGGCTTCCCTGATGTAGTAAAGTGTAGTAGTAATACGTACATGATTTTTTTCAGGACATCCAACAAATCAGAAAGAACAGACAAGCAGTTTTCCTTTTCAATATTCTCTCTAATTTGATGTGCTCAGAAGACATGGTCTTCAAGATATGCCTTGCTGTGATGCACACAGCAAGTGCACAGGAGAAAGACAACCTAACAGCAACAGTTTTGTAAATCTAAGAAAACTAAAGAAGGTGAGTTACATTGGTACTGATGATTCATACTTAACCTTCGTGGTTTGCTTGTTTGCCATATGCCAGCATGACTAACCCAAGGGTGCCAAAAATTACCATTGATCAATAGTTTGAAATTGCAGCACTTGAACTTTCACCTTTAATTCTGCTGTGCTGTAGTATGTGTTCAAACATCAGCCTTTTAGAATTATTCATTCTGGCTGCAGATCAGCATTGCATAGACAGCTGCAGAATGTTAAACATATGTTTTTTTCTAGCATGGAATATTAAAGCCAATTTCAATATAGAAACATGGTGGAGCTCATATATTCTCAGTTTAAGCAGGCAGTCTGGAGAGATTTAGTAGCTCTGTGCAGCCAGTTTAAATTTTCTTTCAATTCTGATATTACAAAACTCTTTTTGAAATGAGCGTAGTTATGCATATGAGAGGTGGAGTATGTGTGATTTGATCCAGAGCCTTTTGAAGTACATGCAAAGATTTCCAGTGACCCCAGTGGGCTCTGGAAAAGGGTCACCAGACCACGTTTTCAAAGCTTCTTTAAATCTTCAAAGCCTCCAGTCTTCTCTCTGCAGTTCTGAAGTGTAATGCTGGGCTTTTGCAAAGCCTTGCCTAATGTGTGAATAAGATTAGTGAGTAACAAAGGAGTTTGCATGGCCAAAGTGAAATCTGATTTTCTCAGTGAAGACATGTGGACAACTCTCAAAACTGACTCCCCATATAACTATATAATTCTAACTTTATTGTTATAAGAAGTAATGGATGAAACAGAAGGTGCACGATGCTATAAAAGTGATGTTCTTCTTTTTATCATTTGAGATATGTGAAGAGGAAAAAACGCACTAGATTTAAGCAAAGTTGGTCATAGCAACACTGATTCTTCAACTTAGTTTTTCCTGTTTAGTGCAGGTACTCAGTGTGAGCTTTACTTAACTTTAGTTGTTTGAGATTTGCCATCTGCTCTAAGCTATTTAACTTATTTCTTGCTTTTGTCATTCTAACAGCGAGACTTCTTTAGCTGGCAATTTATCCCCCTTGTTTTAGACACCTACACAGGAGGGCTGTGCCTTTGGACAAAAAGGAGCTGGAAGTCTTTGGTTCTTTCCACCGACTAAATTGTTTAGATTACAAGCTTAGACTGAAAGCCTGTTGAATGGCTAGAAGTAGATAAAATGATGACCCATTTGCAGTGACACTTTACCTTTCACATACATAGCTATAGTGATTTCAGAAGGAGTTTTGTAACATTCAAGCACAATTGAAACTGTATACCTCCATCGCTAGGAAGATTCTAATAGTTCTAGACCTTTCATTTTATATAAGTGCCTGCTCATTAAAAAAAAACAAAACCGAAAGAAAGAAGTTCTCTGCTTTCCTATGGAGTTTAGTCTTCATGTATTGCCTCTAGTCCAACACCAAGACATTTCTTTGTGTGGTTGGCAGACTTGTTTGGAAAAGAAACTGCATAGCTTCATAAAACAACTTATTTAGTGAAATTTGTCAGATTAAAAGTAGAGTTCTGTAATTCAACTCTTTTTTTTTTTTTTTTCTCTGATGCAATGTAATACGCAAAAAGCCAGAGAGTACAGAGCAAAGTAGTGAATACTAGCCAGAACAAGAACTCAGGGAAAAAGTCATTAACAGTGCCAATCACAGGAGTCATTACTCTGGTCCTACCTAGCCTGCAGCTTCACAGTGCTAGCTGCTAATAGACGTTGGCTTGTGTCTGAAATACGAGTGCCTGGAAAGTTCCTATTTAAAAAAACCCAGGATCTCTCTAATAAGACTAGATATACAGACTTTTATGATCAACAGTGCCACTACTGCCTTTCCAAAAGAAAAAGCAAATAGTTATGAGTATTTGAAGCTTACCACGTCTTTCAGTGTTTATGTTAAAATATATAAATAGAAAGTGCATTGTAGGATAAGACTTAAAATTACATATTTCATCAGCCAGTCTGTCCTTGTTAGTTCACTAGCAGTATTTTAAAAGTATGTTCTTTAACAGTTATGAATATATGTTTAATAGCTATGAATAGTATGGATTATCACTGCTGTTCTAAAACGTCCTTCCAGTCTGAGAAAATATCAATATTCGGAAGATATATGTATACACATATAAATCTATATTTATACACACATACACAGGCACAATATAAGGTGTGCCATCATTCAATGTGAAAGATCTTACGTGCATATATATTTTAGTAAAAAGTGAGTATTTTCTTCAGGGAATCATCTGAAATTTTAATCCTTAAGACCTTCAATTTACTAGGAATCTTTTCCTTTGGGTTTGGGTTTTTTTTTCCTCCCCCGCCAGGAGTTTTTTACATTCTGATGACTTATTAATACTTTTCTGTGTATCTGGCACATTGTAACACCTACAGTAGTGACAAATCAGCTATTCCAGTCAAAGTAAATAACTTATGTGCATAGACAGTACAATAAAGGCACCTAGTGACTATCTTCCGCCTTTTTCTTTCAGTAGCAAAGTTGGAGCCAACTTTTTCTCCTGGAATGATAGTTCATTTTGTATCATTTTTTAAAGTATTTTGTGTTGCAAAACCTCCAGTTGCATCAGTGTGAAGTAATTGTTAGTAACCTTCTTTTCACTGCCATCCTAATAAAGAGCTAAAATGAATTGTATTAAAGAAGGACGCTGGAAAAAAAAAAAAAGGATATATATGTAGACTTTTGTGTATTGGTGGATAACATTTTTTCAGGTAAGCAATCAACTGGATGTCAGGTTAACTTTCCATTCTATTCTATCAGGTAATTTTTTTCCCTCTCCTTCTCTTTCTTTAAGAAAATGCAACTGGCACAGCAATTTATTCAGAAGACTGTAGTACAACTGAGAATCAGAAATGCTGTCTGTGATATTTTATGATAAAGAGATAAACTTTTTTGTTCATCTGTTACTGTAATCTTTTTGTGTTTGTCTTATGCATTTCCACCTGAAGTTATTTGTATATCTGGACACCATGCACCACATTATAAGTAAGGATTACTGGCAAGAAAATGGTATTCATATCCTGTGGGATGGTCTGACATCTAGAAATGCTGTTTTCCTCAGAAATCAGGGCTAATAATGAATATTTTGTCTGAAACATATTTGGAAATGCTTTTATTTCTATAATAACAGTATGTGGAACAGGAAAAGTTGTAGGCTAGTTTTGCTTCATTACTGATATCTTTATTCCACAATGTTCTTCTCAGGAACTTTCCTACGTCTTGACTCTTCAAGCGTTGCTGTGCTTCATTCTGTGGGATTTCATGAAGTGCTTTCAGAGACTAGCATTTGGGCATCTGTATATGATTTAGTATATTAAATTTCTGAGATTCAAAAATTGTCAAATACCATACTGGCATTTCCATGTCAGTAAATAACACCCTGAAGACTGTAGAGGATTCACCCATTTAGAGACATTAGTTGGAAGCCTCAGTATTTATCCATTACTGTAGTCTCCTGTGATAAACTATAAAAGCAATGAAGTGAAATACATCTTTACAATGATCTCTGTTGGAGGCCTAGCTCATAGTGATCCGGGTTTTTTTCTCCTTTAGTTCCCAGGCTGGCTGACTTCTTTAACCTGCTGTGTACATCACTGCATTAGCCGACCACTCTTCTCTAGAATTAAGGCAAGGGTGAACCTGATCATGATGTGTGAGGTGGGTATTATCACAGGAAAAAAAGATGACCACCCTTGCACTTAACCTATCAAATAACAAACTTCAGAGGCAAAGGTGAAGTTCACGGACTGAATAATCAAAGAACATTTCCTATTGATCCCATTTAATAGGATAATAGTTTAAACATACAGATATAAATGTCAAGATGTGTTATTAAATCTGTTTTATTAGAACTTCATAGCTCTGCACTGTGGAAGTGCACTCTATATTTGGACTTTGGTATCTTTCTTCTATTTTCCTCTAAATTTTTTATCCCTTCATTTATATACTTTTTTTTGCCTCTTAACAACATGCTTTAAACACCATATATAACATTTTTCAGCATGAATCTTCTTTATCAACTAATGTAAAACAATGATGTTATTTACAAATCATGCAGAGACTAAATGATCAAATATAATATTTTAAATGACATAATATTTTGCAGTATTCGCGCCTTTTTTTTATATTTATAAACGTAATAGCATTTCACAGCTGTTCTTTAATAAATGTTCTCAAAATGACTATTTGTCTTATTCAGACTCTCTTTCTAGCCCTCAGATGTAAACGAGTTCCTCGTCAGACGCCTTCGTAACTCAGAGACTTAATCTTAATTACTTCGTTAATTCGGGTAGCATTGGCTGGAGAAACTGGCATACCCTAACCACCATACCCTATTGAACAAACTAGACCTGAGCAGGCTTGAAGCTGATATTTTTTTTTTTAAACAGCATTCAAATATCATTCCTTTTAGAGACTTTTTTTCCTCTTGAATGTAATATTTATATTCTTTCTTCCCAGCTGTCTGTTTTCTTTGCGTGTTATTTTACACTGTGGATTTGTTTTCATTGCTTTGCCATATGTTTTGTTTCTTCATTTTCTGTGCCTATACACTTACTCATGCCCTTCATTTCCTCTCCTTTCTGAAGCCCTTTCACCTCTATCATCCCTTGAGACTGGCTGGTAAGTAAAAAGCAGTTTATTGACAGTACATGTGATACTTTTTGACTTCTTTAAGAGCCCTTTGCTGCTTGGTTTTCACTCTAGCTTTTATGGTGGAAACCCATCCTAAGATTCATTAGGATTATCCATTTTCTAGGCTTATATTTGCTGTGGTTACTGCATGTTCGGGGTACGTGAATAAGAACTGCAGCTCTAGGTTTGTATAAGCAGTGACCAGTGGCTAATACAGTGATCAAATAAGTTTACACACACACACAAATACCCGCCACACACATTAACCCCCCCACCCACCTGTTTTTCTGAATACAGTTTATTCAAATATAGAAACCATTAGCAATGCTCGGCATGCTTAGATTCCCAGGCCTTTCTTTATCTTTCACATGGAGATTTGGATAGAACTTAATACCTGCAGGGCCCTGTCAGCTCTAGGATGTGGATGGCATAATAATGAAAAAAAATAGTTCAGTTTTATTTCAGAAAGAATTTTTAACAAGATATATATTCCATTTCAGTGTTCCTCCTTCTCAGATAATGTTTCAAATGTTTTTTAGACCTTTGACATACCATTTCCACATGTTGGAGAAGGAGATGCTCAGGTTGGAGGAGACTGGTTGTGAAAAATCCCAGAGCTAATGACTGACTTACATCATTTTTCTGCAAGTATTGCTCAGGACATTCTTCACTGGGCTATGTTGCTGGTGCCCCTGCTTGTTAGACTCTTCTTAAATGAGTTGGCTTTTTTTTAATTAGAAAGTCTAATGGAGATTCCAAAAGGCCATTTCATTGATTGGTCAAACATACAGCAAACCCGCAATTCACACGTGGCATCTCTCTGCGCTCTGACATGTATTTGGCCATATTTTTCTCTATTTTCTGCTCTTTTTAATCTCTTTTGCAGCCTCGTTAGCTAATAATTGTCTCTTTGCAGATGTAGAGTCACAGTCTCTGTCACACCTGACTTCTGCCATCCAGACCCCCCCTCAACCTCATCCTGTTCTGGGGTGCTGCCAACTGTCCTGCCCAGGTCTCGCTCTTAACAGAGAGGGAAAAGCCAGGGCTGGAACACTGACGAGAGAACCTTTCTGACAGAGAAAAGCACCAGCTGTTGCATTACTCCACTGGGTTTTTTTTTAAAAGGTTACCACTGCTGGAGATCTCAGAAGCTGACTAGAAAATACTGAAAGGACTGATGGTTCTGTCAGAGTCTGTCTGGTGAAGGAGGTAGTGCAAACAGAGGGTTTTTTTGTGCATATTTTATCTACCCCAGTGGCAATACCCTTTCTGACCTAATCAAATCCTGAACTTGCACTAAATAGCTCTATAAAGAACATGATTTGAGGAAAATATTCAGGATAGAAACTACTAAGCTATTGTATAATATTTACAACTCATGAACACGTTCATTATGGTAAGAGGCAAAAAAAAAGCATGGAAAAATATGTTGCAATTGGCAATTTAGCTATCATTAATCTACTATGCGTTTGCTTGCCTGTAGTGCAAGGTCTTGACATTTTAATATACAAAACCATTACTTTGGCAGCTTGAATTTAATGCATCTACCTGCAGCTGCCTCCTTTCCTAGAACACTGGTAGGATGTGGTGGCATGTGGTTGGATATTACGGCAGCATTCTTGTAAGTCTCACCAAAGGATGCCACGAAGAGATAGCATTCTCAGTGAGTGCAAGTTCCCATTCCCTTCTGACAGAAGAGAAGGAAATTTTTCAAAGTTTTTATCATGTTTGAAGCTTCAATTTATTCTTATTCCTATTACTTGCTATTCTGGAATTTTTAAATTTCCTTTCACAATTTTATTCTGTAGTTGTTTATTGATTTGTTTTTTTCACCAGTGAAGAATCTAACCATATTAGATGTTCTAGATACAGATTTAAGCCTATTCAGCACACTTCAGATTCACACACTTTGTCCTATTTCTATCACAGTGTAGTTATGCAGATGAGAGGCTAATCTGCCTATGTTTCTATTCATGATTGCCTCCAGGAATTCCCCTTTACTGGAATGAACAGATTTCAAGCAGTGAGAAATTGGAAGCTTGTGACCCAGATGGCATTCCTATTGGGTCAAAAACCCAAATACTCTTACCAGCTGATGTGATAAGAAAAGACTGTAGTGAAAATGTTCACAGCTGAAAAGAATACGAACTCTTTCCATGCATGCTGTTGCTCTGTGCTGAAACCCTTCGTGGTTAAAGCGTTCCTACCTGCTGAAAGGAGTGGTTTGACTCTGTGTATTTACCCTGCAGGCATGCATAGACTTCTCTTCCTGTTGCAATATATATAGAAAATTCTTTCTTTGTTTCTCTATTTATTTATTAATCTAGGGTGAGATTTTCTACACCTTCGACTTTTGTCTCACTGTGTTCCCAGAAATGAAACGGTAAAAGAAACAGCAACCAATAAGTACAGTTCCCTGAGGTGTCTTTTAGGGCTTACATTGGTGAATATACCTGTAGACATGCTACCCCTGGTAGGTCCGGGAGTTGTCAGGGCAAGGTCCCCGGTGTTACAATTGATCCGTTCATATGTAGCAACTCCAGCCTATGCAAGACCTCTGTAAATCCAGTGTAGGGTTACTCAGCACTTACCTTTCGCAATTTCTTTAACAATTTGGTAGCTTGCCTCCCACTCTGGCAGGGAAAAAGGTTTTTGCAAAAAGTGGCAATCCTCACCACTGTTTAAGTTGTCAGGTTTCCATATGAACTCTATGCATTCCAATTCAGCTTTTTCAGCAGAAGTGGTCAGATGTGACTCTAGCTGTGCTCTGTGATGGCATAAAATGTAGGCACTTCTTGAGTGCAAAGCCTAGAAGTTACAAGATTCCGTAGCAGTGGGGAAAAAGGACAGGACTGTGAGTTCATTTAAAAGCTTAACTTGAAGCACCAGAATTGCTGAAACTCAAGTAGTTGTTTCTCCTTGGGAGCTTCTCCATGTATGTTCCACTAATGGTGGTACTCAGCTTATGACCTAATTTAGTAAAATGTGTGCCAGAAATCCAAGAGCATAACAGCTATTCACTGCTGTTGCCAAATAAGAGCCATGGTGTGTCTTGATGCCCACACAAGGTATTTCTGCTTCTAAGTTGTGGCTGGCTCTATACATTTCATTTAAGATGGTTTTCCAGGAAGCCACTGAAGGTTCATTGGCTCAAGAACTTGCCCTATTAAGTTTCAATAGAATGTGGTAGGAATATCATTAGGTAGTCTAGAGTAGCTCATTTGTGGCATCTTTTAATACAGAAGTAAATTCAGTTAGGAGTCAAATAACATGGCTCTTCACCTCTCTCTGTTTTCTTCTTGAACTTCTTCCTGACATTTTTCTGACAAGATCTTGTCAATAGGTATAGATGTAGAATAATAGTTCAGTGGCCCAGTTTTCACAGTAATCTCCATCATGTGAGAATAAATCTCTTCTGCTTTGTTACTCAATGTTCTTATAGGCATTAAAAGGGAGTTTTGATGTACGGGTTAGGAAAGAATGCAAGGGAAGGGGAAAAAAGTTTGATTCCTTCAATTTTTTTCGTTATAATGCTTAAATCCCAAGGGACCAAAAGTTGCTTGTTAGGGGATAAGTGCACTGAGATAATTTAGGAATCTTGCTTTTCTGTAATAACAGAAAAGATATTTTCCTTAAATTGGAAGGTGATTCAATGGATGTTAATAAAGTCTGTCCATGGCAAGTCAAGATTTATTTATTTATTTATTTTAAGGAGAACCCATGTACTTTAAGTTGGTTATCCCAGTTAGGAAACCTTTTCTATTTGGCACTGCATGTTTGTTTTATTCGATTTTTATGTTATGAAAAACTTTTTTGAATACTTCCGATTCATGCGCTGATGGATATTCAAAGTTTATGTGAAAAGATGCAAGCACCCTGAAAGATGCAGACTTACTTTCTGGGTTATTGTGTTTGCTTGCAGAATAGTTTGGATGTTGAATCATGATACCTAAGTGATGGTGTGAAGTTCACTTAGAATTTTCTAGTTACTTTGTGAAAATCTAAAAAATAATAAGCGAGGTACATCAAAGAAAGAGTATAGAAATTCAGGAACACATTTGACAAGAAGCCTTTTCTTTATTTGTGTGCAGAAATTGCAGTAGTTCTGCTGTCTTTCATTGTAAACATGAATCCTATGTGCAAGAATGCTTAAACATACTGGAAGCAATGTATGTTCCTTAGAATGGCCTGAAATGGGATGCAGAAGAAGTTAGAAAGGTGAACATGTGAAACTGGACAAGGTAATCTATTGCCTTGACAGTCTAATGAAATATTGCTAGGGTACTCTAAACCTGAAATGAGACATGTTCCTAGAAGTATAGAAAAGGAGAAGCAGAAATAACCAGATGTTCCTTGTTTTGTGGTTCCTGATAAGGGTGAATTATATTGCATATTGGATGCAAAAGGATACACATTCTACATGGAGTTTATGGTGTTTTCTTGGATGCTCAGAAAACGTATCTAAAATATAATAGCATAGCGTAAGCCTTGTCTCTATTTTATAACAGATCTATACACTTTTAAAGCTCTGAAGGCTGCTTACAAGTTCTTACGAACACAAGTTGTCACTGTTTTCAGACTGAGCAAACCTGGATTTTTATGAACTCTTAGAAGCTTGGAGCCTGGATGGTTTTTCTCCTGGCATTCCAAATTGCTAGATATCTAACTGGGTTCCAAGTCCACCATTTCAAACAGTGCATGCAAGAAAACATGTATCACAAGTTGTCCCTCAGAGATCAAATACATACTTCTTCCCTGAAAGCCTGAGAAATCTTCTAGGCAACTTTGGAGATGTTATCAAGAACCAAAAAGTACATATTTCAATACTAAGTGCCATCTTGTCCATATATTTGTTGGTAGTTCTAATGCCGAAAGAAAACCTGTGAAATAGATGAAATTTAAGAATAAAATGTGCAAGATCAAGTATCTGTGAACAAATAGCAAAAAAAAAAAAAACCAAACCACAACAAAAAAGGAAACTACCCCAAAAGCAAAAAAACCCAGGAAAATAAAAAGGTGTGACTGTGGATACATCAATAGGATATGACAGAGAAGGATGGCTAATGTTCTGTTGCCACTGTAAAGTTGCCACGAAAAAGGGAAATGTAGTGTGAGGATTTACCAAGCAAATATTTCTTGGTGAATGAAAACATCAATGCTACTGCAGGAAGGAGTGATAAGAGCTCACCTGAGCTGCTGTTTATGTGACAGGTAGTAAATGTTCAAAAAGGAGAAAGTGAACCTTCAGCATGTGTGCAAAAGTAATTTCAGAAAGACCATTTTAGGACACTCTCTCAAAGGAGACTGAAAACTCCTGTGATGCAGCAAAATGAAGATGAGCAGGAATGTAACTGCTTTACTAACTGGGAATAACGGCTGGAGATACAGAAGAGCTCAACATGGAAGAACAATACTGATATGAAAAAATATAAATATAAGCTGGAAATAAATTCATTTAGCATGTAAATAAACCTGTGGGTATTAATCTTCAGAGGGTTTTAGAAGAAGCTTGACAGGTTTTAAAATGATACTTGTTTATTGTATAAAAGAGGTTATTTGAAATTTTATCACATGAATGGAAGGGACTGTATCTGATGATCTGTAAGGTTGCTTTTGTCCTGTGCTCCTAATAGAGACCTAGAAGAAGTTAGTTCCTTCAGGTATAGTGGAGGTGTAGAATCCCCATAACTTTTAAAAGGAGGCAATCTGGTAATAATTTTGTTTTCTGACTGCAAGCTTTCTTTCCACTTCTTCTTTTTAAAGGTCCTTAATCTTTCCCAGAGATGTCAATATCGAACATTAAAATGTAACAGCATATATAGTTTACCAAACATTGATACCAGTAAAATTTTATAAGCAAACACTCTAGTCTATGTAAGGCACATTCAAATTAAATTCTGATAAGAGTTCTCTTCAATTACTTTTATTTCTGTTCCAGTTTTAATTCCAGCAGTTTACCTGCAGCCTCCTGCGCTGTCTCTGTGATGCTCCTTCAGAGCTCGTACAGCTCTTTCTGTATCACTCAGAACATCTGCGCTTGGGAGGGCAGGTCTGACAACTGCAGAAGTAATAAAGTTTGGCCAGACATTTAGCCAACTTTTATAAAGTTCAGTAAAGTCTTGGTAAAGAGTCAATCCCCAAATCTACTGCTCTGTTCAAGCTAATTCTAGAACTGGTAGCCAGTGATTTCAGAGTGCTTCTCAAAGGAGGTAGCTGTTACTTCATACATTTTATTTTTTGTGTAAAGGCAGTAGGAACACACGAAAGTGGCTTGTTCAACATCACACAGCAGATCAATAGCAAAACTGTGAATAGTTACCAGGAGTGCTAGTCTGGCACTCCAGTCTTCAGACTGCACTCTCTTTAACAGTTTGAGTTCATACATTATTTATATTCATCCACAAAATAACAGTATTCTACAATACTGAAGAATGAAATTAGGCAACTTCTTGCGTTTTGCAAAGATCATTTTGAAGGGGCAAGCATTTTGCCAGAGCCTAGAGATGTTTTCCTACCCTTAACTACTAAACCAAGAAGTTATTGCACAGCTACACTGAAGTGCAAAAGGGCAGACTAGGCTACAAAACCTTCTCTAAAACTCAGATTTGCGGCATCTAAATTGCAATACATTGATTCTTTTTTCAGCTACTGGTAAATGTATGAAAAAGTAGCAGCTTAATGTTTCAGTGCAATCAAAGAATAATGGTACAACTAGTGTAAATAATGTAACACCATGGATAAAACTTGCGAGATAATCATAATGATATTAATGGAACAAGAAGGAATTGAGATACCTTCTGTGAACTCATGCTTACATGATGTTTGTAGTGCCCTTTAAAGTGTATACTAAAGGTGCCTTGGGGAAAAAAAATGGACTAAATGACGACTTAAGTGTTTCAAGTATGTCAAAATACACACACACAAAATATTTATTACATGTTATTTATAATAAATAGTAATGTATGTAACTAAGGAGAAACATTTTGAGGTTTCAGATTAAATGTTTTGCCTGATTTGATATCTCATGTTTTGGTGGATTTTATTTTTCTGATGAACTGAAGAAAAACATTGTTTACATTTCAGAATGGAAATAACCTAAAAATATCTGAGTTTCCTAAACAATAGAAATCCAAGTCTTCTCTAAACTCACCATTCAGTTATGGAATTGTATTCTGCATTTTTCCACTGGAAGATAATAAATTTTATACCATTCAGGAGAAACAGAGAAACATTTAAATAGCCTGAAAAATGTATCAAGTAATTATTGCCAAAGCTGCTTACAGGTTGCAGAACTGAAGAGAGATTTTAAAACATTAGTAACCTTACAGAAATCATGAAAAGCGGCTAGATGTATTTTTGTCTGGGTTCCTTTTTCATAACAACAACAACAACAGCAACAGCAAAATTAAATTGACCTTGACAGGAACTGAGCATTAAAAATATTAACACAGTTCACTCTGTTCTGGGTAAGGAAGAAACATCACTGGTTCTCCCAGTACCATTTTTTATTTTGTTTTACTGCATTTCATCATAGAGTGTTTAAAAGGAGAGGCTTTTATATTGTAAGAGAAGGCAATGGTTTATAGCTTACTTTTACTGCTATTAAGATCTAATCTATCACTCGTTCAATCGATTGTATTTGACAAGCAGCTTCTTAAACTTGAACTTTGTCATGTGGTGACAGATAACCCTGCCTGTTTGTGCAATTTCCTTCTTTGCAGAGGCTTCACTATGAAGTGTCTCATTATTAATCACCAGCTTTAGATATGATTTATTGTACCACATAGGCTTAAAAAAGGGAAAAAAAACCAACCCCAACAACAACCGAACCTGTGAAAAGCCACTGGATGAAACGAAAAAAGGCTTTATAGCGTCTCCTTGAGAGGGTGGCAAACATTATTTCCTGAAGAGACAGAGAGATAGCAATTTGTTGGAAGCAGGAATATACGGGAAATAGAATACCTACTTTTCCCATTTGTTGACTCGTGCTCCTGTAAAAATTGCGGAGAGAGAGCACACCATACATTAGGTACATTTGAAGGACCATAAAATAGCACATCTGAAAATACTACCCTTGTTGTGGAAAATAGTTCTGGATCCATATGGTGAAACAATTCATTATTGTTGGTGAACTTAGAACTAAGGAAGGCAGATGTGTTTGGGTTTGTGCAGTTCTTTGTTTAGAGCTAAGTGTCCCAAAGTCCCCAACTGACCTTACAGGGAATCTGCCGCAAATCCACAGGGCCCCCTGTCATTCTTCCAGTGCGCCTCAGCCTTGCTTTGATCAGGCCATCCAG
This sequence comes from Haliaeetus albicilla, assembly GCF_947461875.1. NCBI lineage: Eukaryota > Metazoa > Chordata > Aves > Accipitriformes > Accipitridae > Haliaeetus > Haliaeetus albicilla. Next base: position 35,705,063 of record NC_091496.1, on the reverse strand, counting down.
CAGTGAGAATAATCTCTGTGCCTATTCAATTTTTTCTCAGTTTGCTAGCAATATCATCACAGAAACTGGCTGTAATCATACTTCTTTCCCTTCTACTTTGCCAAGCAAAAAAGGGTTTGTGCGCTTTTCTGTCCATGTGGATTTAAAGAACACTACAAGCTAGGAAAACTGGATTTTTGCATCCCATCTCTTTTGGCAGACAGAGCCATAGAGGAAAGGCTTTATGCGGGGAAAACTACCAAAGCCTGAAATTGTTCTGTTACCGGTTTTGCTTTACATGACAACTCACTTGATGTTCTGTATAATTTTGTTAAGGATGGCTTTAAAAAGCTGTTATATTTAAAAAAGAAGTAGTAATACTGCAAATGTTTCATTGTCTTTTTGGACATAATTGGAGAGATAAACCATTTATTGTATTCACAAGGACTTAAAATTATTACAATGTGAATGTCACTCCTCTGGTATATGAAGATGTGCAACAAGTTCATGTGAAATATAAGGAAAAACCATTCTTCTATCAATATATCTACAAGGAATGGTTTTGCAGTTGTGATGTTATTCAATCATTCTTTCTCTACTGTGACTTTGCTGAGTCTTAGCTAAGAGCTGCTTTAATTTTTACATAGAGATTGAGAGAGGGACAGTAAAGCTACAGCAAAGCACATAAGTTTGCAGGGAGGCAGCAGGCTGTTGGGTTGGGAGGCCAGTCAGCCTGCACATTCCTCAGAGAGGTTATAGGGTCCCAGGATAGTTATCTGAAACAACCCTCCAAGGTTAATTTACAGAGAAATTTTCATATCTCAAACTTCAAAGTTAATCTACAGAGAAATATCCTATTCCAAACCTTGTTGTTCAGTTGGGGTTTTTTTATTTCTTTGTTTTATTTTCAGCAGGTAAAATGAAATTTATTAGGTTGCCATGTTATAAGAAGAACTGAGGTCATGATTTGAGGTCTTAGCAGTGGTCAAATGGGCTTACTGGTTTGGGGGGGGGAATAAAACCAGTTTCTAGAAACCACTAAACTGGGGCAGAGAGTGGCTTGGGAACACTGGCCCTGGTGTCTACCTACTCTCTATGTATTGTAAAGCTTTATGTTTCATCAAAGGCAATTACAACGTTTTATCTGAATCTTGTCTCTGTGTATCATGATTTTACTTTCCAGCTGACAGTGTAGGATAACATATACAATTAATATGATGCAGTTCTGAAACAGGTTTAGCAATGCATACTTCTTATTTGATGACCATAATGCTAGAAAAGTGCTCGTTGTGTCCATAAAGCACCTGGCAAGCCTGTTGACTGATTTCCATTTTTTTCTTTTTTTTTCAGGGGACTCTACAGCTTGTAAAAAATAAAAAATATATGTACAAATATCCACAAGTTTTGCATTAAAAGGCATTATCTAGGATCCTAGTTTATCTCGTACTTTCCCTGCTGCTTTAGGATATACACAGTGCATGCAAAGATATCTTAGTCACTAAACATAAGAGCATTGTCACTGTAATTGCATATGTCCCTGTAGAAGAATTGCCCTGATAAGACCAGATTTGACACTGATTTGACATTGGCTGAACACGGATCACACACCGATTTACAAAAAGTTGCAATAGCGTGAACTGTCATAATGCAGTAGTGAATTACACCTGCTGTAAGCCTTCGGCAACAGAAAAGGTAGAAAGGCATAGATGCACATCAATTCATGTGAACAGATCTGTAGGAACAAAATCTAGAATAATTCCTATTTTTGTCACAAAAGTTTGCCCAGTTATTGAAGTAATAGCTTGCCATTGTCATGTCTAGATGTTTACTAAGAAATTGAAGGAATTTTATGATTCCCATAAACTGGTTTGAAAATCTCTACTGCCATATGCAATGATAGGCGTGCAGTTGGGTGAAATATCACCACCAGAACCCTTTTCATTTTTCAGCTATGCAGCATTAATTGGAACTTAAGATACAGTACAATGACTCTCTAGTCAAGCTTTTTAGACTAATTTCTGTAGTGGTTGCAAGGCAATTATTTTAATGATATACACTAGAGAATACTAGTTAATCTGTTGGCAAAGACCCGAGAAGCTTTTTTGGGATTACAAAAGGTATCATGACATGGCATTTCTGTACAGCCGATCTAAAATCTGAAGAGCATCACATTCTTTTGCAGCTTGGATAACCTTTCCGAGCTGAGATAGTGCCATTTTGAAGGGTGAATAAGAAGTATAAGATCCTTCACAATACAACTTCTGTTGAGATTTAGCACACATGGTCAGCTAGTACTCATGTACTTGAAAATGATTCACCCTTTCTGCCACAGTGCAACAACCATGTCTTGAAATATGCTGCTTATCATTTTATTGTATTTTCTGATACTACCTCCAAGGGATACAAGCCCTCTAAAAACAGGCAGATGGGATGAAGAACACAAGGTGAGAACACAAGTTCCTAAAATGATTCCCTTTGGTCATTTGTATAAGTTTCTCTGTGGAATGTGCATTCTGCAAGTTAGAAAAGAAAAGCCAGGCGTTCAGACACTACTCCGACTTTTTTTTTTTTTTTTACTCTATATGTTCTTTCCTCTCTGGATTCACAAGGCTCTCTTGTAGTAAATAATGCACACCTAGCATTATCACCTGTTGTGAATATTCCTTTCTGCTGTAAAATTTGTTTTTTTGCTACCGGTCTAATATTAGATCTTTTGAATCATGCCCTGCTAAACTTTTCTCTGAATATTGAATAATTAGGAAAAAGCAGTAAGAAATAAAATTCTTTGGCATGAAATATTTGGTCTCTTTTGTAGGAATGAAATTTAGTGAACAGTGTCTGCAGTCACCAGCGATAACTATTCTGCTTCTTAGGTCATCCTCCTAACACCTCCCAAAGGTAATGTAGGCCAATCTTTGTTTCAATGGATTCAGTGGATAAGCTGCTAGTGGCAGATTTGGTCCAAGTTAAGATCTTAGGAAAAACTGTTCCTTTGGAAACACAACTACAAACTGCTGAGGTGCTTTAAGACACTGAAATAAATTGAATTCTTTCATATTCAGCACTGGGAGATTTAATTTTTTTAGTACCTTTTTTTATTCATATATCCACAGTCTATACAAATCAAGGTAATAATTGTAGCTATGGCATGAAAATTTCCTTAGTTTTTTTCTTCACTTCCATTTATGCCATTGCTTTACTCCTGTACAGAGTTAACCATTTTTAGCCTTTTTGGATCCAGTCCCAGGAATATCTGCTTATACAGAACTTGCGAAATGTGCAAAATTCATAAATTTTGCCTAGAACAGTACCCTACCCATAGCATTTCAAAAGAGAATTTCTGTCTTAAACAGGAGTTACTGCAAGACCTGTAAGACTAATTCTGACCGTATTCCCAGGTGTGCTGGTTTTGTCTGGGATAGAGTTAGTTTTCTTCATGGTAGCTAGTATGGGGCTGTGCTTTGGATTTGTGCTGGAAACAGTGTTGGTAACCCCGGGATGTTTCCGTCCCTGCTGAGCAGTGCTCACCCAGAGCCAAGGGCTGTTCTGCTTCTCCCCCCACCCCACCAGCGAGGAGCCTGGGGGGGCACAAGGGGTTGGGGGGGGACACAGCCGGGGCAGCCGACCCCGACTGACCCAAGGGAGATCCCAGCCCGTAGGACGTCGTGCTCCCCATATAGAGCTGGGGGAAGGAGAAGGAAGGGGGGACGTTGGGAGCGATGGCGTTTGTCTTCCCCAGTCCCCGTTGGGCGTGATGGAGCCCTGCTGTCCTGGGGATGGCTGAACACCCGCCTGCCCGTGGGGAGTGGGGAACGGACTCCTTGGTTTGCTTTGCTTGCATGCGCAGCTTTTGCTTTCCCTATTAAACTGTCTTTATCTCAGCCCACGAGTTTTCTCACTTTTACTCTTCCAATTCTCTCCCCCATCCCACCGGGGTTGAGTGAGCGAGTGGCTGCGTGGGGCTGAGCTACACGACATTGTGGTAGCAAGGATAATGACACCTAATGATCATTTAGGATAATAACAAGGCTGATTTTCCAGACAATATATTTAATGTAAATACTTCAGATTATAAGATGGCAGTGGACACTTTGTGTAAAGACATATGTTTTATGCATCTTTCCAGTCTCATACTGCTTAATGTGTTTGTTATTTTTGGAAACCAACTAATGCCATTGGATACTTACAAAGTGGGTCGCAAGTTAATTAACAGTATGTAGAAGTGGCAAATTTAATTAACACCAAGGATGTTTTTCCCCCTCTGTAAATACAGTTGTGTGACTCGAGTTCTGTAGTTAGAGAAATGAATGTATGAAATGTATCTATAGGCCAGGAGCAAAGCAATGAATTATTGCACGCCTTGCTAAACAGTGGCCTATTAAATAATTTTCAAATTCAAATGGAATTAGGAGACATGCTACATTGAAGAGAGATTTAAATGGCAATGTTTTGAAATGTAACTTTGGTGAGTGAGTTCAGCGGTAACTTTTGCCAGAAAGCAGAATAGAATATGCCTTCCAGAAATTCAGCAGCAAGACATTAAATGCCTTACCTTGCATTTTATGCTATATCATAGGGTAGAACTTCCTACGTGTAAGTAGAATTGGAGACTTTGCTTCAACTAAAATGGAAAAGAAAAACTATGGCCTGCTATAGGCCATGTGTATGTGTATGTGCATGTTTTATTTGGGATTTTTTTAGTATTCTTGCAATAAGGGTCATGAGAGATCTGAGCATGATTTAAATAGTTCCCCATTGTCTTAATGGTGCAATGTTTTTTCAGTGATGTCACACATTCAAATAGATGAGAAAGTATAGATTGGTTATTTTAATGCCCTTGATAAATAAAAATGTGAAATTCCACTTTTAGGATTTGAAACTGTGGGGCTTTTGACTTAAGATTTACCTTTTCAAATGAACTTTATTTACCATGTATGGGCTTTTTGCCTATAATTTCTAGTTACATGCATAGTCAGATGGAAAGCAAATTCTTTTCTTTAAGTTGTGACATCTAAGTGAGGTGTATGTTGAAAGCTGGCAAAAAAGCTTCTTTTCCTTCATTTGTCCTTTTCTTCAGTATTTTAACCTCCAATACATATGATCAAACCAGCACTTTGAAACCATGCATTAAATGATTTAATGTAAAATTTAATGATTTAATGCAGCACTGCCTTTCTTGTCAGAGACAAGTGGACCAGACACCATAAATACTGCAGCTCCTTAAATGCATTAACTTACATTGCTGCAGACAAAATGTGTACAAATGAACATATCAGCCAAAGCTGCAGTAGCTTGATCAGGAGTTTAAGCCCTGGCATTTGCGAGCAATTCCAAGGGTGAAGGCTGGTGTCAATAGATTGAATGACATGAGTTAAAAGGGGAACTAAAGAAAAAGGGTAACGACCTAATGGCAATGTCAGGTCATGAGATTGAATGAACGAGGGGCTTGCTGTTGGAAACAAAGCTTGTGTCAAATCCTGTGTCTTGGTAGGAAGAATTGATTGGTAATTAAAGAGGAGTTAGAGGCAGAATTTGAGTTGTAAAAGTCCTGTAAATTGATTGTGTTGATTGGGACAAAACTTAAGTCAAAGTGTCCAATTCTGGCCTAAGTACAAGAATATTGCTGAAGTGAAATGTGACAAGCTTTCAATTAGATTCCAGAAGAACAGAATGTTTTATTAGATGATCATCAGGTTATAGTCAGAACTTGAAAGCAATGGCTACAGATCTTATCATAACTGTATTTTCTGCTATATATGGGGGGAAAAAAAAAGATTAAAAAGATACTCAAATATTTCCATTATATCTGCTGGTGAAAACCTCATATTTTTATCCAAAAGAATTGCCTCTGGACACACCTTCAAATAGGAGCTCTGCAGTTCCCCTGAGATGCCTAAAAGGGAATTACAGGCAGGGAACTTTCTTCAAGGTGAGGTAAATTGTTATCAATCCTGCCACCTTGTCAAAGGCACTGAGAAGAGCCTACAGAGGTGTGCTGGCTATTTCTCTGAAGCACTTCTACTTGGAATGAAATTTGTTTGTGAAGTACAAACAAACTTGTGCATGTGCAACTAACCATACTTCCCTACAAGAGCTGTTAGTTAACTCCACTTCAGGCTACATGATTTCTCTTAATACTTTACAGAGGTATTTTATTCCCTGTGTGTTGATAGTTCTCATAGGCCCAAAGCAGAAATCAACACAGTTCTGGAAGGAAAGATAATTATCATAATTACTTACCACTTATCTGTTTTCTGTGAGTGTGACCAGCTGATATATTGCATATTACAATTTTCCAGATGTTCTGCCAGTTGTTCTGCCAGGACTTAGTTGACAAATCCTTCTGCAACATTAGGTGCAGAAATATGAAATACATCAAGCAGTTTGTACAGTTCTCAAGATATTTTTCATGTGGGTTTCCAATTGATCTGCTACAAGTACAGCAAAAACTTAAAAATACATATTGCTTCATGGTTGAGAGTGACCTGAAGACATCTCTGTATTATTTTAAAAATAATGACTAGCAATGTGTAATTAAAAAAAAAAAATATATATTTTTAAATCTCCTTCCACTGTTTTCTTATTTGAATGGAAACTGGGGGTTCTGTACAAGGAAGAAGAAAAGATAGTACTGTCCTTTCAGCATGCCAGAAAACATGCTCCAAGCAAAGAATTTAAATCCATAGACTCAGTGTTGAAGGTTGTTAGTTACAAGTTTTGATATATTTCCAAAGACTGGGTGTAAGGTGTCTTGAGTTTCCTTTGTTATGTGGAGTCACAGTAGCGTAAGAGGGCTGAGGGATAACTACATTCTTTCTGGCCTAATCCACTGTCAACTGTCAAGCTGTATATTTCAGAAGTGAATCCTGCTGTACTTCCTGTTAGCCCCAAATCTTTCCTGAGGAAGTATCTCATTGACATCCTGAAGTCAACAAGTAGAGACAGGAATGTTGTTGGGATTAGATGATACAGGTCCAGTACACCCATCTTTCCTTCATTCTGAGATAAGATGAATGGGAACTTCTAAATATGTGAGTGAATCTCTTGCTTTGTGAGGGTTTTTTTTTTTTTTGAAAGGAGCCTACACACAGGAAGCTGTGTCCCTTCCTATGCCCCCCAAAAGTAATCTTCAGTAATCATCAGGTCTTGTAAATTGGATCAGTTTCTAGAGCTGAGTGACTTAGTCCTGAAGAAGACCAGATAACTCCAGCATCTCCCAGGCCCCTATCCCCTCCATTTTCCTGCTCCCCTACAATGCTCCTAGTACCTTCAGGTCTCTCCTGCACTTACGTGCTACCAAGTTTGCAAACGGCAGGAGATTCTGCGTCAGGTGCTGCTGATCCAGAGTTACACACATTAACTGTCCAGCTGCGATGGGCCTGAACTCAGATCGCTGCCATGGCCCCTTTTTTTAGACCACCCTGAGGACCCTGAAAGGAGTTACAGGTTACAATAGGTTTTATTTGAACACAATCTGTACAAGAAATTCTTTTGAATAAGGGTAACTGAAAGGCTGTGATAAGGTAGAAAGGCTTTGAAAAAAATTCTCCTGCCTCCTACCAGATCCTTGAAAAGTTCTTGAAAGTGGTTGCAACCATTTTGCAGTCACACCTGGATGTTTGAAAAATCACCTCTTTTCTGCTAGTATTAAGTTAGACCATGTCTGCTCTCTGCTCTTTTCAGAGTGTCTCGGTCTTATGTCGTGCTGGAGACTTCTGGTTTGCCCATTCTCACCATTTGTTGCTCTCAGGGAAAGAGCCATCTCCTCCAGAAAGGATCTCCTCCACTTCAACCCCATGCCCTTCAACTAAGACAAACAAGACGACACCTCTTTCCTGCCCAGCTGACTATTTTAAAAGGACACAATCTACAATTCCCTACTAACTAACTAAAGAATTGTGCTATTGGACATACCAGCTGACAGGCTAAAAAAAGGTAACTTAATTTCATTCACTGTGTTGTGAAAGAAAAGTATGAGAATTTAATATCTTTGGGCACCTAAATGCCTTTCTTGGGTTTGTTTTCAATGGTTCAACAGAAGTTATTGGAGAAGGAGAGTGAAAGACAGAGGTAGCCAAACTGCTGCTTAGAAAAAGTCTGGAGTAGCATATTGAAGAGAGAATTACTAAGCTACCCTTATATTTATTTTCTATATCTTAACTATTTTTATTCATACCTATTGTTATTGTCCTACTGCTAATGCTGCAATGCATTTTTTTCAGAGTTTACACTGCTTAATTCTCTCTTGGACTCTATTATACTGCATATATAGCTTTTCTATTATGAAGTTATCATTAAAGTTTTGCTGTGTTTAGGGAGAAAAAAATACTGATCTATATACACACACACATCAGTTAGTTATCTTCTTTATGTGTACACACCAGTTAGCCACAGAGCTACCACAGAAATGTCTTTTCCAGTTTATATCTGAATCATTCCATTCACTTTTTATATGTAAGACCACATCTATTCACATGGAATAATTACTAGGTTTTCTTTTCTATATGGAAGCTATGTATTTCATTCTCTCAAAACACTCTACTATGAATAATCCGTCCATTTTTCTCACATAAAACTACAACTATGATTTTTTTTTTCTTTTTTTCTTCCTTTTTATTTTAACTGTAACTCAGATGGAGAAACAGCTAATGCACTGAGCGATGGTCAGCCTCATCCATGAAGACCCAAGTCCTAGGACACTGTCAGGGCAGATATGGAGAATGACTGACTTACAAAAACCCCTAGAAGCTCTACACTGACACTTAACTATTCCCAGTTGTTCAGCTCTACTATACCAAGAAAAGCTGAGGCTTGCTTTCAGGCAGTCTGGTACAGATTTCCTCTGGTCCACCTCTGAAAACAGAATAAATGCTAATTCTAATGCCTCAGATCAATTTGTCTAAGAAAGTAGAGAGGAAAAGTAATTGCAGACATGCAGAAAGCTCTTGAGTTACACTTACTTGACAGGATCTTTACTCTCTGCTTGCCCCTGTGAGGGTCCATGAGAACTTGGGGTTATTAAATATTAACTGAACAAAGACTAGAAAGAGATTTTAAAACACATGCAATAAGTAATCTAAAATGGAAGGACTTCTTTTGCCAAACTGCTGCTTTGTTGTTAATACAGTATTTGCTAGATGAGAAGAAAAAGGAGTCAGACAACTTCATGTGCCAACCCAATTCAGAACTCCAGAAATGAAATGTGCTCCTTAGTAGGCTACGGTTACTGCGTACGTTCTCATGGCTTTTACAGGAGAGTGAAACAAGACAGACAAGTGTGCGTCAGTGACTGAGACTTAGAAATAAGATTGCAGTTGTGCTTCTGTGTGTAGGGGTATAGACCAGGAATCACCTCATCCAAGACACAAAAGGTTTTTCGTTGCACAGTTAGATAATCCTTCGGCCAGATGTCATCAGCAGCATAGATTCAAATGGGTAACTGCTCATCTAAATCCACAATCAGTGGTGGCTTACTTGCCAGGTGACATACGAAACAAATCTACACATGACATAAGAAAAGATGAGGTGAATCTCTCAGTGTTTATAATACAATTTTCACAAATGCATAATAGTAAACCTTCCCTAATTCTACATTTTAAAGCCATATAAACTGAAAAGTTTGGTTAAATTGATATAACTCCAGATGTTTTTGATCTATCTGAACATCTTGATCCTTTCAGTAAAAAGCACTGGAGGAGACTAAAAGAGCATTGACTCGGGAAAACTCCCATGAGACAGTGGAATACAAACTATATTCAACCCCAGAGACTTAAGGTCCCAAAAGACAAGGACTTTCTGATCTGCAGCCTTTTGGATAGTAACATGATGTAGCTTACTCCATACTGCTGGGTCCCACATGACATCCTGTTCTCATGATTTGCGTTCAAGGTGTTTTATCCTTCACATCGGGCAGGAGGCAACATTCTGAAAAAGAAAATAAAACAAACAAATCCAAAAACTCTACCAAACACTTTGTGTATTACCTTTCCCTGAAACAGGTGATACAACTGAGCTGCTTCCACACACAGACTTTGTTCCAGTCTACGGAGGCCCTATCATCTCTTTCTGTGGGAAGGGCAGGCTGTGCTCTCTTGGTGTTGTTCTCACTGTCACACATTCAACTCTCCTTTGGAAAGAGAATGTAATCTGTGCTTCCAGTCTTATAGAAACGGCTGCGAACTACCATGCAAATCATACAAGGTCAGTCACTCTCTCACTGGATGTCTATATGGTAAGATGGTTGCAAGCTAGAGCTATTAATTCTCTGAGCTGAAAGGTAACGAGTCCCCACATGGTCATTCTAGAAGCTGTTAGTGCAGGAGTGTTTCGAGTAAACTAGCATTTCTAAATGATTTCAGAATCAGAGGTGGTTTCTGTCTCTCCATGCCTGGCAATGCTGACACGTCCCCAGGGACTGCAAAAGCCCAAGTACAAAACTTACCTACCGCAGTGTTTCTCCCAAATGCGAACTTAAAGGTTCACCAAGATGACAAATAGGAATAAGTCTCTTTTTTCTGAACATTGTTTCTTCAGCTACGTAAGCCTGTTGTGCTTGTTGAGCCTTTAGCTTTGAAGTGTAACCTCAGCTACATTTTGAAATACATTATTAGCTGAAAAAAGTCACTTTAATTCATCTCTAAACTTTGAAGAACAGACAGAATACCAATGGGCAAAGCTTAGATCTTGTACCTCTACATCTGCCAGTTCTCTGATTTCATTTTCATAAATGGAATTCTACTCAGTTCAACAACCTCATTCACATTCAGTCTTAGGAATTGCTGTAATATTGATTATACTAACCCCCCCACCCCCAATAAATAAAATACATAAATTCTGGAGTGTTTTAGCTCAAGATAGAAAGCTAATTATGATATTGATATTGTTTCTGTTTAGGATAGGATTATTCTCAGAATTTTACTCCTGAAACTTTTCCTTTTCTTACTTAGGACTGTACATATATTCAGTCCTTAGAATATGAAAGTATTGAAAGATATTCAAATACCATAAGAATTGTACAATTTAAGAAACTTGTCAATGTTTCTTCAGGAAAAAATATTCATACTATTGTTTTACCTTCTCAGTGCATGGCAAAAAACCCAACAACCCATAACGCTTATATTATTCTAGCCGTCAGTAACATTCATGTGGGCTGCTTCACACAATGGGTCTTACTTTTCTTTCAATATTTGAGAATATTTTTTTGCTTGTTCATTTATTATTTCCCTACAATTGTCATTCTTATTTTCTTCTTACCTTCTAGGCATAGTGAATGTTTATAATTTGCTAACATGTTGGCTTTCAACTTTTGTAGAAATTGATTTATCAAAGGGAAAAAAAATAACCATGCCAGTTACATAGAATGTCTTTTTTGCAGTTCTGTTTTTGTTTTTCCCTCAGGATTTACTTCATGGTTAGGAATTTGATAAGGTTTGTGCAACGAGAAATGGAAATATGCTGATTTAGATCATAAGTTATATCACAGTTACTTGATACTTGGCAGCTTCATGAAGCAGACACTGCCACATCACATCCAAAACACGCAACATAACACACTGGATTAAAAGCTGTATACTTATATAAAACCACAAAATATGTGACAGACAAAGCATTTCAGAAAATGCGGCAACATTTCTTGTTTGTAGTTTGTAGGGATCTGTTATAAAAGCAAAAAAGCATACCACGAGGCTGATTTTTGTGGACTTTTCAGGGTATTATATGAAGCTCAACAGTGTCTTCAGATTATTCAGCCTGAGTGTCTGTAACACAGACATGCCTATAAGGATGTGTCTTCAGAGCTGACCAACCAGGACAGCATGAACTTTGTGTAAATGTTGTCCCTTCTACACCAAATATTGGTCTAGACGGACCCTTTGTCTGGAGCTATGTTGCAGTTGTTTTAACTGATGTTTGGACATTGATTACAGAATAAAATTGTAGACATGTATACATGATGCTAAAAAAATGTGTTGTGATGTTGAACTATATGGTGTGTATATGTACATGGTGGTATGACATGCTGTGCTTAGCTGTGGATAGTTTACCAGATCTTCAGCATTATCCAAAGTTAGACATGTTCAGAAGAAAGGAGGGTCACAGAAACTCTCTAAATCTGTTGGGTGTTCAGTAAGATGCACATCAACAACTAATCTGCACTTGATTTCAGTGAGGTCAAAGGACTTTGAATAGACCCCACTGCATTTTACAGTGTAAAAATACTACGTTCCTGAGATAAGCTGGATTCTGATCTTGTGTGATTATCATTTCATTCACTAACTTTTCAAGTTTTGTTTCTTTTAGCATTTTTAACTTACATGGTAAAATTGCCAGTTCTCTGTCTACGTGGGGCAAGCGACACAGACAAAATCTGGATTTCTTCAAGCACTGAAAGATCTGAACGTAGATTTTTAGTCTGAGGTCTAGTGCTTTACTTATGCTTAAAATAACATTAATTTTTTTTCTTAGTATTATAAAACAGAAAAAGCTTTCAATACTAGTTATGGTAGTAGAGATACTTGTATTCAATGATATGAAATCTGTGATGGTATAGTTTTTATGCCTTCTTATTCATAAATATGGGCTTCCAACTGAATGTATATGTATATATACAAATTTCTACAAAATAGCGTCCAGCAGGAACCTAACATATGTTAAGAGTTGACTTCCAAATAGCAAGAACTCTCTCTAGAAGTTCATCTCATACACACTCATACATTTTTTAACTTTTTTTATTCTGAAGAGCAAATGGGGAGATTCTCAGTTAGCATTTATTGCTATAGTGCTCTTTAATTCAAAGTATATACTAAGCGCTCCGTCTGCAACTCCTCACAAGCATTCTTCAAAAGGAAGACATAGTGTTTGCCTTTCCATTTCACATTTTTTCATACTGCCAGTAATGTATTCCTTACTTCTTTCTCTGGAATGAACTGAATGAAGCATTTGAGAGGATAGGCTATCACCATTTGATTAACATTTCCCTGCTTTGTGCAGTAGTAGCTATTTCCTTTTAAGTCAAAATTCAGTAATATATGTGTCTTTGATTACTATTTTTTAAAGAACCTATTGGTGGCTTGATCTTTTTGTGATATGTTAGGCCATGCCACATTTGGTAAGAATAAGAGGTAATGGTAATTGTAGTCTGCAAGGATCACCGTTCCTCAGTTCAATTCTTACCTTTTCAACAAGAATTACATAATTTTGTATTTCTCAAAAGAACAACAAAAAGGTGTTCAAAATTAAATCACTTCAGTGTTCTTTCCAGCGTTGCTTTGATAAGCTATTACAATAATATAATCATCTGAATTGTCACTCTTTTGATCCATCTTGGTACCAAGAAATGCATCAAGAGATGACAGTGCCTAAGACATCCCAGAGACTTGATTGCCTCTTATAAATTTTATTACAGCAGCATTGCTATAGTAAAGGTTGTGTCAGCACTTTCATTATAATGCCAGTCTTCAAGGGGTGATAACTCAGCTGTAAAAATTGCTATAAGCTCAGACTTGGCATGCAAGGTCACAGTTCTGAAAGCCAGTTTTTCTAAATGGTTAAAATATTTGACAAATTAAAGAAAGTAATACACATTATACAAATGTTTATATTTGCTCCTAAAGAACAGGAATATATAGTTAGGAATCAAAAATTATCTACTGTACTTGCTTTTCCATTTTCTAATCTAATCACTTTTCAGATGTCTTTCATAACTGTGATATTGTTCCATATTTTAATTCCAGAGCCATGCAGAAAATGTCACCTGTTATTCTCAGTAACACCACTTCCAGCCTTCTAAATAAAAAGCAGTTTGGAACAGAAGGGGACCGCTGGTGCTCATACTTGGACACAACTTTTGACGTAGTGAACCTACCATCACATTATCAGCTTCCTTGTATAGGAAAAATTCAGTCTGGTCCTTATCTGAATACTCATTGTGGACTGTGGGGAGTATGGACATTTTACCCTTCCATTGCTAACAACAGCAGCAACCAAAATCCCCAAAGAAATCTGAAAGCTTGGAGAACACCCAGGTAGCCATGTACGAGATGCTGTGGCTGGCCTGCGTTCCTTACCCACTGCTGAAATCTGAAGGCAGGCTATCCACACCTCGTGGAGGCATTGCATAAAACACCTCAAAGGCTGGCTTCTTCTGATGTACACAAGGGCTGGATCATCTTGTAGCCACTGCTCCATCATCTCGGAAATGAAAAAACAGAGGAGCCTCTAGCTACCCCCTTCCACTGCTGAAAGCATGCCTGACCTTTCTGTGTGCAATTAATTGGCCAATCTTTATTTGGCTATTTCTAACAAAGAAATTGCTATTTCTTGAAAAAATTCTTTTTGGGAAGCCTGACCTCAAAATTAGGCTTCTTAGAAATTTTATTCCCACACTGAGAACAATTAGCATGGCTTCTCCTACTGTAGGCTAATAGATTTGTTTTCAATTTAGTTTGTTTTCAGAGTATGGAAGCTATATGAAAATTTGATATTTTTTTATAAAAAGGAGCAGGGAAAAGAGGGAGGAAACAGAACTATATCTTTACTTGTCAAAACTGGGAATATTTTTACATGTCATATACTTTTAATTATAGCATGAAAAAGCATAAGAAGAATGACTATATAGTACAGAAATTAGGATGACAGCAGAAAAAGAAAGGGAGAAGAAAAAGACTCAACTTTAAATACAAAATTATCCATTTACCAGCTTACATAACACTTTAGACATTTCTAAATTTTGATTGTTGACTGTTTGTTCTGTTTCAATTATGTTTGGCTTATGTCGAAGGGTAGAAGATAAGAGTACTGTGATGAGGTAGCTTGATAGGTTTTTCTTGCTGACTGGAGTAAGTTTCTTTATGAGTATGGGCAACAGGTGAAACAGATTACATCAACTTTTTCTGTCTTTATTTACCTTGTAGGACTGTCATGGATATTTGGAAAGTGATTATTTTAAATTAAAACTTAATAGTCAAGCCATTTTGTCACTGCATTCTTTTACCTATTAGACAAATAAGGACAATTTTAATGGAATTGTCAACACTCTCTCTGTTTTGTGCTTTTATAAAAATCTGATTACTAGTTCTGATTTTTCTAACTAAAATTAAAGTATCCTATTGAATAAAGTGACTGTCCACAATTGCAGTCTCTTACATTACAGCGATATAGAACTTTGATATATGGCATGTGATATTAATAAGTCCCCAATATTGTTCATGCAGAAGTATCTATTTCTGTCTCCACCTTTTCTCATCACATAACTCTTGTGCAAACATTTTTGTTGATATCGCAGGTGGAACGATAGATCAATTGAATTTTGCAGTAAAATTTATTTCGGTGAGAAAAAGACAAAATACAAATTGTACAAATGTTAGAGTAAGATTTATTTTCTGAAAAAAAAAGTTAAAAATATATATATGTATTTAGAAATTAGAGTTTACCATTGCTTAGCTGAAACAGGTAGAAACAAATCTCTGGCATGTTTAAAAGGTAAAGTACAAAACCTACAACCAGATCTAAATTTTATACCAGAGATCGCCCTTACCATGTGAGTCTACATATTTCATCTGAAAATCCACAGACATCAGGGAGTTTGGAATATAGATCATCAGGCATCTTTCTTTGTCTTTGATCCATCTGAAATAACTACTTTTTCTCTCTTCCAATTTGTAGTAATTCCTGACGCAAAATTCTCTCGTCACCATTGGTGCAAAAGCCACAATAACACAGCATAATGTTTCTATCAGACAACATTAATTATTTATCTCTATTTTAAGAGAACCTTATCCATATTTTACATCACTTTGTCATTTTATAGTGATAAAATGAGGTGCCATAAAAATATGGACCAAACCACACACTGTGTATTAAATACAAACAAGTATGTTGCTGGCCCTAGAGATCTGAAAACCCGCTGGATTTATACCTGTCAAAAACATTTACTGTACTTCTTATACATTTTGTGCTGAATGTGAGAAGCCTGTTGTCTGATACTCACTAAATATATATTCTTTCTGTGTGTTTTAACCTCCCAAACCTAAAGACAGATTATTGCAGAGGATAGTGAAGACATGTTTTAAAAGCGAAATTTGATTCAGTCACTGTTGGTTAGCCATCAAATGTCCTGCATCAGATGCTAATGATAATGTTAGTAGAATGAGATGAAGTTTGAGAGTTTGTTTAATATACATCAAGACACAACCAAAAAAAAAGCTTTCCAATGGTTGAACTCAGTTAAAACTGAAATGCTTCCATGAAGCTCTAAAAACTAGCTTGGAACTGTATCTGCTTTTGGAAATTACTTTGATGAATGATGTCTGACACCTGGAAGAGTTTTATGTTATCCAGGTGTGTTGTTTTTATTCTTGGTTCATCTCTAAACTGATCTTCAAAGTAACAGTTAAATCTAACTTCTGCTCTCTGAGAAACACTGTGTAGGTCTTACCTTGCATTTCAAATATGCTTCTGAAAAGCTGATGCACTCTTTTATTACGTCTCAGTTGGTCTATTGTAACAGTCTCAGCAGGTCTGCTTGACAAATTGATCAATAGACTTTGGGTAGTTCGGGACTCAGCTGCAAGGCTAAGAAACCAAAAAGCATGAGCATATTATTCCAATTTTAGTCTTATTCCATTCACTTCCTTTTGAATACAGCATAAACTTTGAAATCTTATTGCCCATGTTAGAAGTATTAGACAAATCTGCCTCTAGAGAATAGACCCAAATTGATCCCCCACTAACTACGGGACCAGAGACTACAGTTAAATGATGTAGGAAAATTAACTTTTTTTCTTAAGATTGAAACATCTACCCCTATAAAATAAGCTTTATATGTATCATGCAATGAGAAATCTTGCCTCTTTATATCCACGTAGTAAACTTGATTGACTCTTAAATCAGTTTAGGGTTTAACTACTCCATTTCTCAGAACTGATTGCATGTGCTTACCTCCTTTCCTTGTTATTAAGGTCTTACTTGATTTTAATCAGTGTTCGTTATCTCTACAGTCTTTTCTATGAGCTATTTTTCATGAACCTTTTGATAGTTTTTAAGTTCCCGAGTACCTCCACCTCCACGCTCACAGTGTTACCTGTCAGTAATGCTCAGACATCAATAGCCCATGATGAAGTGTTGGAAGGATGTGGATGGGCTTGCAGCCACGTATGGAGTTGATACAGAAGTAGCTTAACACTGATAGCATGGACTTTGTAAAATATTTTATGGTTTTAAGTGGATGAATAAAAGAAGAAATACAGATCAAATAAGGTAAAGTAATGCCAAAGTGAATTAAATATTTGTATTCATTATATAACCTAGTACGACATTTTACATTTAATTATTTTTTTAACACCGCTTAAGAGATGTGATGGAAATGTTGATGGGTTGATTGCAGGCTAGCTATCCCTCCACAGCAGCTTGGAATATGAACCAGAGCACACCGTATATACTAGGTTTGCTTTTAGATTAGTAAAAGAGATTTTGAAAGGCAGGCAAGTGACTGCTGTTGAAAGCCATAGGGTCTGGCTGCCTCACTTCCAGTTAAACCACCAGAAGTCCACCTCCCAGAGCATTTTGACCTCAGAACAAGGCAGAGACGACGAGAATTTTTTGAATCCAAAAATCCTGATTGCCTCCACTTCCAGTTGTGTCTAATCCTGTAAAATGCTGAATGCATTTACCTTCCAGCATTTTTTATTTACTGCTTCAGTCAAGACAGTTCATTATCTTACTAGAGACTTTCACACACACAGAGCTTACAACATTTAAATTTTGAGCAATGCTTTGAGTGTGTTTTATCTTTTATTCTGTTTTTCAGCAGTACCTAAATGGCCCCATCTAACTGTGCTAGATGGTGTCATTGACAATATTACCTTTTACCCTTGCCTTTATTGATTATACATCAGAGCTTACAGCATCCATAATGTGAAAAAATTGAGTCTTTATGAAAGACAGCCAGTTATTTTCTACAGTTATGATCCTTTTAGAATAACCCACTGTGTACACATTTTAGCATTTAAGGATAGCCATAAAGCATGGCACAAAAGTATAATGAACCCCAAAAGAACATCTGCTATGTTTGCAAACCTCAGTACCCGTGTATGTACAGACAACTTCTTGCTAAGTACACAAAAATTTGCTCCTCTGAATGCTCAAGTCCATTCTTTATCTGAGATTTTTTTTTTCCTTTTTATTGGATTATTTATTGGATTTTTTAGTTTGAACTAATCATGCATTCACTTCCTTATTATTATTATTCTAAAACTATTTTAATGCATTTAGGGGAAAATTGGGGGGTTTTGTTTTAGGAATTTTGCTTAATACTTATCTTACAACAAATTACAACTTTTTTTTTTTTTTTTTAATTATATTTAAAGGGATCTTTTTTAAAGGAAGTGAATATCATCTAGCCTCCATGGCCACTTACCATTGAAAAAGCATTTTATTTTTTCCTCCAAAAATTATTTCTTTTGGAAAAAATGAATTAAAAATAGATACATTTTTAATATCAGTACATTTTTAAGAAATTAATATTTTATACATAAAGTTATGATCTAATAAAATAATAAAGCAATCAGCTTTTTTTTTTTTCTATTTGGTCCAACACACTTTATGTAATCTCTACTAGGAAATAACATATATTTCCATTTGAAAAACTTTCATGCAAAATTAGATAATCAGATTTTGCTTAATGAATGTGGTAACATTAATTGTTTAAGAAGAAGACAATCTTTGTTATCAGGAATTTTTCAATCAAGGAGTAATATTTAATAGAATGTAAATGAAAAATAAGTTCAACATATCTGGGCAAGAGAGATTCTTTTGTTACTGTGCTATACTAACACTGAGCATTACATTCAGCACAAATAATTTGCATTTTGTTTCTCCTGCTTTGGTAGTGTCAAAATAGCTAATGTTCAGGCACTCCATTTTTGAATGAGAAGTATGATAATTTAATTAAAGTTTAAAGTCTAGGAGCTGCTGAAGATCATACATAATCTAATTACTTTTTATTCAATTAGTTTAATAGCAAACCACTTTGCTATAATTACAGTTAATCCCCTGATTTTTCTCCTCAGCTGTTTATCAATGGCCTGTATGATATCTTTGAGGAAATCATACTGGGATATAATTATCAACAATCCCCAATGGAATTAATGCACTAAATAGTACTTAATTATGAGCAGTATTCCATTGCTGGATGGGTTAGATTTGAAGATGGTAAGAACACAAGACACAGTTTGAAGTTTCTAAGCCACTTTCCCTAGAGTTTTTGGGAGGAGCAGACAATACAGTTATTTCTCCCACTTGCTGATGCTGAACAAAAAAATGCCAAGATATAAGCTAAATTGAATCAAAGAAGAGAAGAATTGCAACCAGGCCCTTCTAACCACTGTGGCTGTTTACCGAATTATAAATATCAGAAATGACTTTCAGCAGTATCATGGTCTCTTATGCATGCAGTAAATTGGTGTTAGTGTCTGTAATGTTGGATCCCTGACAAGCTAAAGCCACAATTTCGTTGGTTTATGGATAAAGGAAAAAGTACGTGTGTAGTGCATTAACTGATTGTGTCAGAGTCTTGGAATTTCTCAAAGAAATTATCCAGATTTCCTTTTCTCATTGTGCGTGCTTTTTAAGCAGAAATAGGTGCTTCATAAGTAGGATGCTGCATCTGCAGGAATGGTTTTAATCCAGCACCTATTCACAGAAATTCAGCATACATATGGCATTAGGTTATCAGGGGCATCCCGTTGATAGGTTGAATGCTAGCTTCCTCTGCAGTCCAGTCCAAGCCCAGCATCTTGCCAGACTTTGAGTCATAAAACACAGAAAGTGAAAAAAACTGAAGTTCCAGACAAAAGATGAAAACAAGTGCCTATTGTTGAGATCCTCACATTGTTGACAAAAAGTTTACTATTTTAATAAGATGTTCATCAAATCTTACACAATGATATGGTCCTCCCTGCCCAAATTAAAGATGCTCTCCTTTTAGAAGCATTAATTCATGCCCAGCCATGTAACAAAATGTGCATTGCAAGTGCCTAATGATCCTTAAATAAAAAAGGAAAGGAAAAAAAGATGCTTTTAAAGCTCATTTGTATGTGTCAAAAACAAGCTAAGGAAGAAGTCACATAATTTTCCTTTTACTTTGATAGCCTAACTGCAGTGTTGCGATGTAGCAGAAAGGAACTTTTTTATTTTTCTAAATGTGATGCTGTAATGTGTACCTGGTTTTACAGATTATTTTTCATGGCGAAGGTAAAGTAGCCTGGAAGATGAGGTCGCGAGGAGGGTTTTAAATCTGCTCCCTGTTCTTCAACTGCTGGAAGTGATGTATGGTGAAGGAGGGAATAAATTCATAGCTAATTTTATTTTTCTTAAGCTTAGGTGGCTGTGCCAAGGCTGAAGTATAGAACATCCCCCTCCCCAAATTTGCAATTAGTGCAGTGGAAAAGCCTAGCTTCAACCATCCTGTAAGGTAGAAGTAAGGTAAATGTCAAGGAAGGCTCCTTTACTCATCAAGACGGTCGAGAGCCATGGGTATCTGTTTGGAGCAATACACATTGACTCTGGTGAGAGCTGAGTGGGAGCTAAAGTTAATCCTAACTTTAGGTGTCAACGTTAGATATGTCCAGGATGACTCCAGAAGCAAAGGCCATGATGCATCAACCAATCTGGCATGAGTGCTTCAGATGAAAAGCTTCAAATTTGCTAGGTTATATGTTTTGCCATGTTGTTTTCCAGACTTTGACTTTCTGATGGGTAGTGGAAAGGCAGGATGCTATGGGGTTATTTCATTCCTTTTGTGTCAGGGACATAATCTTCCCCTAAAAGCATTCCTGGAAACAAGTGTGTTTATGCCTGAATTTCAAGTTTGGCTCAGGAGAGATAATGTGAAAACCTGAAGAAAAAAGGCTTTTGAATACGTAAAATGTTTTAGCAGACATTTACTGAGGCAAATTCAGGATTAATTTCTCAGTCATATATGCCAGTTTTACTCTAATTTTTCTATCCTGGAAAAAAGGTTGGGCATTTAATTTTCCTCCCTCTTACATTCATGAAGACATATGGCTACTTCAGGAACACCTTCTTACTACTGCCCCTTCCCTATATCAATATCTGTATTTAAAGTCCGTCCGTTATCAATTAGTGTAGTACAAGTGAAATTCATAGTCTTTCATTTATTCTTCATTGTGGAAAGATGCCAAACTGATTTTAGTGTTTTGTATTTTACTGTTGAAATTGCATTCTCCCATTGTTTCCAAATAGGAAATGGAAACTCAGGGAATTTGCTGAAATTGAAAATAAAATCAATTTAGGACATCAAAAAATACGAAGGGTAAAAGACAGAGCTTTCACTGAGTAAAAAAAATGAGGCTGATGATAGAAAGGAAAAGAGGCACATGTCACTTCAAATTTCAAACTTCCTAATGAGGCGATATAAGGGTCTGACTGTCAAAGTGGAAATAGTATCACCTGCCTGTTTGATGTCTTCCATGTCCATATTTTATTGAAGGAACTCTGAGCGTGAAAGAAGTAGACGCGGTATTGATTATGATCAAAAACCTTCTGGCCGGGGTGGTGTTGGCTGCCTGTGTCACAGCAGCAATTACACAGCGCTGCTCCCCAGAGACTTTCACCTACTTGTTAGATGAAATCAATAATACCCAGACAAGCACCGAAATGACATTTTAATGTTCACAAAGAACATTTACTCTTCAGGGCTGCCTTTGAAAAAGTTTCTAACAGCAATGGAAGGGGCAAATGGAAGGCTCTCTGCAGCAGGTAAAGACAGTTGCTTTCAAACAAAGGTATTTGCTGTCATTTGAGGGGGCTTAGGGTAACAGCTCATTTTGGCAGAAACAGTTTGCAAGGGGGTTTGGGGGAGGAAGAACCTACAGCAGTGGGGTGATAATAGAGATGAGAAAGGTGAGGAGCTGGAGGGAGTTGCATCTTCTCACCCTGAGAGACGGCACAACCCAACGTGACGGGGCCAAACTGTGAAAGGCTGCAAGCAGGAGCAGTTAGCTACATTTGTCTCAGTGCTGTCTCTTCATGCCTTCATACACAATACGCCTCATAGCAAGTTGCAACCGTGGCAGCACCGGGCTGAAAATGACTTTGTACTTGGGCTGTACAGTAATGCTCCCAGAAAAAAACTATGTACGGATGTGCTTGGTGTCTTTATACAAGGTACTGGTTATTCTGTTTGCAGTGAATTGCTTCAGGAAGATCTGGTGCTGGCCCTTCTCAGGGACAGCATTATGGGCTAGGTGGATCACAGCTCTGCACCAGTATGGCAATGGTGCCAGTGACACTAACCTGTAATATTTAGTACCAATAGCTACCATTTTCTAAGGGAGACAACACATCTGTTACACCAACTGGAAAACTGAACAAATTGTAATTTTAACAGAAGTAACTGGTTCATAAAAAGTCCAAGCTATCATTCAGGATAGGAAGAGTGTGGTAAAAAATAATTAAATGCAAATTCTCCAAGAACTGTCAATTCTTTACTCTGTTTTTATGTAGCATATGGTTCTTCATTCAGCAAAACACTTAACCATGTTTTTAAGCTAGCCATAACATTTTGAACAAAGGATGTAAACTGATTAAATTAAAAAATCTCAAAAGTCAATTTTTGCTTAATTTATTACTAGAAAAAGACCCGTTTGAATATACTTTTAATTCCTTTAAACAGGGACTTAGAGGCAGATGCAGAGTGAGATTTGGCACATAAAATCTGAGTTGGGCTGCTTTAAATGCCTTTATTTCAAGACAGCAATAAATTCTGCACTGGACATTCAGAAAGTCACAAAGCCACCTCCATGTTTCTTCTGAAAATTCTCAAATTCTAGATTTAAATAATGATACTTAAGCATCCAGGCCTGGCAGTCAAGGTACTCACTTTTCCCCTGTTGTAGTTTAACCTCAGTGGCAGCTAAGCCTCGCTCAACTGCTTGCTTACTACCCCCAAATGGTTGAGTTGAGAATTGGAAGGGAAAAAGTGAGGAAACTCACAGGATTGAGATAAAGACAGTTTAATAAGTAAAGCACAAAAGCTGTTCTTTTGAGCAAAGCAAACCAAGGAATCCGTTCCCCACTCCCCACGGGCAGGCGGGTGTTCAGCCATCCCCAGGACAGCAGGGCTCCATCACGCCCAACGGGGACTGGGGAAGACAAACGCCATCGCTCCCAACGTCCCCCCTTCCTTCTCCTTCCCCCAGCTCTATATGGGGAGCATGACGTCCTATGGGCTGGGATCTCCTTTGGGTCAGTTGGGGTCAGCTGTCCCGGCCGTGTCCCCCCCAACCCCCTGTGCCCCCCCAGGCTCCTCGCTGGTGGGGTGGGGGGAGAAGCAGAACAGCCCTTGGCTCTGGGTGAGCACTGCTCAGCAGGGACGGGAACATCCCGGGGTTATCGACACTGTTTCCAGCACAAATCCAAAGCACAGCCCCATACCAGCTACTGTGGAGAAAATTAACTCCATCCCAGCCAAACGCAGTACCTCCCCTTCGATTTCATTGTAAGTTAGGAGGAAGGCTGCTAAGCGCTTGTATTTTACCTCTGGGCCTGTGGTTGTGGGAAGCAAGAGACTCCTGCAACCTGGGAACAATTGCCTTGTCAGATAGATATGATTTAAACCCATATTTCTTATTTTTTAATGAAAATGCTTTCAGTACCAGGATAATGGCAAAACCTGGCTCAACCTTCTTATTGAGTCTAGGCCAATAAGACCTCTCAAATTTTTTGGCATTACTGAAGTGAGAATAAGTTGATTGTAATTTATATTGATTGTTGTAGTTTAAAAGAATTCACTACTTATTTCTTCTCTTGAAAAAAAGATAAAATTAAACTCGAGAAGCACAGAGGGGGGATTACCATTGCAGTGTAATATTATATAAGTAATTTAATTCCTGAACACCAGGAAAAAAACAGGTTAAACTATGTCTTTTCATACTTATACATCAGTGGATACTCTATAGCCCATTTGCCAGAGAGATTATTCTCTGATATATGTTCTTCCTTCTTCAGTTTGAAAAACATACTGAAAAACAGCAGAAAATGCAGACATTTAATCTGTAGTAATTTAGATCTGTAACAGTATTTCTCATATGTTAGCTCAAAAAATCCAGCTTTACAAAATACAAACAGCAATTCAAATTTCTGACTTCTAAACGAATCGGATTAAATGGACAAGTGATATGAAAAATGCCTAATACCTTACTGAACCATGGGAGATCTGTCACAGTTCTGTCAGTATGAACTGAAAAGACCCATTAATGATCTACCTCATGCAATATTTACTGCTGCTACATCAAATGGGTCTGCTTGTTATACTAACATAGCCAGCACCAAGAACACTGCTGCCTTACAGATCAGTGAACAAGAGTAAATCAGTCAACAACTGCCCTCTGGAGTTACTGCATCTACTGAAAACTTATCAAGCTTCAACAGAATCCCAGCTTCCCTAACTTCTCCAGGAGTTGCTGTGGAATGAAGAATGGTATCACTTCTGTTTGGTTTTTAACAAGCAATCGTGAAGGCGGGGATTAGATTTGTTCCTTTTCTTCTTCACCTTTGTAATTTAGAAAGAAAGCCTGAAAGGAGATCTCTGGAATCAAATTTTTCAACAGATGTTCTTATTATTGTTTGCTTTTTCACTCTGGAAATGTTTAATCGACTACAAGGGACTTAATACACTTGTGTTTAAGAATTCCATTTCTCTCTTTCACAGAACCATTGGTATAGGTCTTATAAATAAAGGTATCTAACGTTTGCATGGATATAAACACATTTGTGTCTTCTAGACCCAACCAGTACAGCTGGGTGCTCCCTCTTGGTCTCTGAACACAGGATCTCCACCATCACAGCCTTTGTTGGGACCGTGTCTGTAGTGAAGCAGTATCAGCCAAACTGTAATCCAAGTTTATGATAAAACGAAAGCTAAAAAAACCCCCAAACCCAACAACTCAAAAATTGTGTGTACAATTAGTCAGAGAAAGGCTTTTTCACTACAAATTTCAAATTGCATTTTATCTTTGTTTAATTAGCACTTTGAAGAAAGAAAGTATGTGTTAATGACGTAACAACAAAGCCCTTAGATTAAATAGTAAACATAACACTATGTGTTCTCTGTGACCTGTAGTGTAACCAGGGAAGACCAGAGTTGACCTTTTCCTTGGAAAAAGCAATGAATAAAATGTATACTTCTCCCCCCCCCCCCCGATAGTAAACAAGTCTCCTGTTTTCTTATAAAGAATAAAGTCTTCCCCAAAGTTACTTTAAAAGATACCTTGTTGACAGTCACCTTTATGAAAGATAGCATGTCTTATTTAAACAAATTTGGGTTTTATGTAATGAATCACAAACTTAAAAGCAGAGCAGTTCATAAGGACATGTTTGCTATGAAGTCAGCAAGACTATGAATTCAGGTGCTTATTATACTTCTGGATGTGGCTGTCTTTTCATTTTCTTAGAATGTTACTAAAAGAATTTTTTGTTAGAAAACACCTTTGCAGTCAAAATGTTATTTTTAGATTTTCATTAAAGAAAATATATCTGACCTTTCATATTTTACTTCCTACTCACACAATTAAATCAGGATTCTATACTTTCTACGAGCTGCAGTATTTTGCATTCATTTTGAATTCTAATAGCTGTAGGTGGTTATGTGCATTGAAAAACAGAATCTTAATATAGCAGCAATCAATGAACTAAATCCTCATATCTGTTGAAGGTGGGATCAGGAGCAGAACTCTTACTCTCTCTTATGTGTGTCGTCAGTACTGGAGGTGATCCTGAAAAGCATTCAAGTCCATTCCACCTAGGAAAAGAAGGTGCCTTGATGTTAGTGTTTTGAGTAATGTCATTAGAATAAATGTTTGGGGGTTGGTGCTTTTTTTTTTTCTTTTTTTGTGGAAGATCTGTGCTTTTGAAAAGAAGGTCCTGATCATCTCCACTTACTAAACTTTGGAGGTTCACATTGTGGAGCGAATCAGTTGCAGTGCTTGCTAATCTAGGTGATCTGGGGCTACTCAGAATTATTTAATTAAATTTACAGGAAGAAAATTTTATTCCAAACAGTTTCTCCTTTGCAAATAATTTTGTAACTCCATTATTCTTTTGGTTAGGTTTTCGGGGGGGGGGGAGGGGGTGTTGGTTGGTTGAGTTTGTTTATTGTTGTTTTTTGATTTTAGATTTTACCCAGATGTGAATTACTTAGAAACTTTTAATCTTGTTTCTGTGCTTGCTGCATGCCTGTGGATTAATAAAAAAACCCAAATTCTCAAAATATTAGACAATTTGAAGGTCTAAGATGAACCTAGGAGAAGGCATCAAGCAGAAAGATTAATATGAAAATGAAAAACCACAAGACATAAAATCCTAATTACTAACTGTCAGGTAATCCAGGCTCTTCACTAATTTTTATTTTGTGCTGTCACTTATGTTTTTGCAGCCTAAATGTAATTAGAATTTCAAAACACTCCTAGATAAAAAATAGAGGCAATTAATACTTATTTTGCACCAACATATATGGCTCTGCAAAACATGAAGTATTTATGGGTCAAGTTCATTTCATTCAGTGTGCGAGGGTTGTCATATTTTGCTGCTTAGGCAAAACTCCGCTGGAGTAACTATTACCCTGTTTGAAATTTTGTGACCTTTTTAAAGGAAGAAGCCTCAGGTTAACTCTTCTGACTTTATGTTGCCACTGCTGTGATTTCTAGAATAAGATGAACATGGCATGAATAAAATCAGCAGATAATAATTTTACAGTTTTTTGTGTGATATCCTATTGTAATGTGATTCCTACGTGTCTGTGTGAGGGGGTGTGTGTGTAATCTGTGTGTCCACATTTTGTCCTTAGAGGAACAGCACAATCTGGATTGGAGAGAGTCTCTGGAAATCACCTGGTCCAGCTCCCTTCTCAAAATCAGATCTCACTTCAGGGTCACATCAGGTTGCTCAGCGCCTTGTGCATTTGAAGTTTGAATATTTCCAAGGATGTGGATTCCACAACCTCTGCAGCCAACCTGTCCCAGGGTTTAAACCCCCTCACGGTGGATTTTTTTTCCTTTCTATTGAATCAGAATTTCCCTTGAAGTCTCTTGTCCTTCTGTTGTATGCCTCCAAGTACAGCCTGACTCTGCCTCTTTGCAATCCCCATTAGGTTATTGAAGATAATATCTTTTAACTCCATTTTTCAAACCCAATAAGCCTGGCTTCCTCAGCTGCTTCTTGTATGTCATGTGCTCCAGCCCTCTACCCATCCTGGGGACTTTCCTCTGGACACGGTGCAGTTTTCAATGCCTTACTTGGACTGGGTGCCAAAAAGTGGATACAGTTCTCCAGATGCAGCCTAATGAGTGCTGAATACAGGAGGAAAAACATTTCCCTCCACTCCTTGTACGTGTTCTTGCTAATGAAGTCCAATGTGTTATTAACCATCATCACCAGAAGGCTGCATTGCTGACACATGTCCAAAATGGTGCCTGCCATGACTCCTAGGTACTTTTCTACAGAACAGCTTCCTCCTAGCTACTTGGTTCCCAAGCTATAAGGCTGGAGTTACTCCATTCCAGGCACAACACTTTGCATTTGCCTTCACCAAACTTCATGAGGTTCCTGCTAGCTCACTCCTCTAGCCTGTTGCAACTGCTACGCTCAATTTCTTTTCACTTACAAATTGCTGAGGGAAATTCCATCCCATCATGTCGTTGAAACACTATGCCCCCGTATTGATCTCTTAGTTTGACGAAAAGAGTAATTGCCTTACTTTAACCAAGAGAAAATGAAGGCCCTACCTGTTCTATGAAATAGGTGCCCAGGTTGAGGACACAGACCGTCAAAGATTTGCTGACTGAGGGAACAGAAGAGGGATGATGTCACACCTTTTTAGATACCAGAAAATCTTATACCAGGCATGTACAATTGGCCATAACTGTGGGGAAAGCTATGTCAGAATTTGTCTTAGGTGTCACCAGGAAATCCAGGCAAGAGATACAAATCCAAAAGAAAACTGGTTTAATTAGCTCTAAAGCTTACAATGCTACTTCCTTTAAGTTAGCTGTAGACTTCAGCAGTTCAGAGTTTTGCCCAGGTAACTGAAAATACTGTGTTTCGTATCAGTGATCATTAATTATTCTGGTGACAGGTATTAGCTGGTCAAATATTGAGGTCTTTAATAATTTTTTTTTCATCCATTTTAAGAAAACTTCAACTTAATTAAAACAGTAACAACTAGCTTCACATATATATGTCTATTTTTTTCTGTTTAATGTCTAATCCTAATGTGTATAGCATTTATGTATTCTAAAGTGTTCAGCATATATGTATTCTAGAGTTTATACAGCTTACTGAAAATGTTTAGAATGATTGGTTTGATTTTGTTTGGGTTTTTTTTTGTCTCATTTGGAGTGGTTAAACTGATAAATATTCTGAAGTGATTGCCTTCACAAATTTAACAAATGTATTTGGACATTAAGTTTTCAGTCCAGATTCACGTAGGCTTTTTGGCAGGTCTGCTATCACCTATGAGGACAGCTACAGCAGGCTTTGTGTGCGATTGTTGGATGATTTTTAGACTGTTCAGTTTTTATATTGTCTAAAAATGCACTGGGTTTTGTTCCTTGTCATTAGGGGAAGTTCTTGTTCAATATTAGCATTCTATCAACATCTTATTTAAAATAGCATTTCTTAGACAAGATCAATAACTCCAGAAGCAAAGTATTTGTTCTTTTTAGAGTTTTTAATACATTTGTAAAAAAAATAAGTAGCATTTTCATTCTAAACTGGAAAGTAATGCTTTAATCTAAAAATAAGTTGTATTTGCAATATGAACTTTACATGGAGTAAGAACTTGATCAATGAATAAATACTACTAAAAACCTTATATAGTTTACAGTTTAACTCAGGTATACAATCATCCACACCTGCTAAAATTATTTTTACTTATTGTAGTATGAACCTGAGAAAAAAATTTTGCATTCTTTTATGGTGTCAATTACCTAATCATGTTTAATTCTGCAATTTCTGAAAACAGATATATCTTGTATAAAATAAAAAAACCCTTGTGATCAATGTTAACATGCTGAATATTTAAACCAACAATACTGATAGGAAATTTACTTTATAACAGAATTAAAACTAATCTTTCTTTACATATCTAAAATGAAAGAAAGATAGCAGAATGCCATTACAGAGTTGCTGGGTGCATTAGGGCAAAGGCTACATGACACTTTTAATTGTTTATGATGGAGTTGCATTAGCAGGCCAACTAATTATTCACGTATCATATAGCTGCTCAAAGATGAGACAAAAATACACTTGCTCTTTTGAAGCTCTAAGTCATCAATAAAGTCAGAGAAAACAACATTCAAATGAAGCTTCATTTCTGATTCTGCTGAGCCCATTAAAGCAAAACAAAACTTAACCTGATATGTGATCAGGAGGACTGAAAATATGTGGCTTTTGCCTCTTGTGATGCCTGAGTAGCAAATATTCCCTTTTCTCTGCTTCTCTGTCTTATCTACTGTAGCTCCTAAGATAGCAGAAGAATAGAACTATGGATAAAAGCTGCCATTACCATACAGAAATATTGTATGATGAAAGACATGCTCCAGCTTCTTAAAGATGTGTAGATGCACAGCAAATCAGTTTAATTCAAATCACTGAGATACTTTAATAAAACTTTTGCACAAACAGCCTCGATTTTACCTTGAGGTACCTCCTTCGTCTTTGCTGTTGTAGAATCTCTTTAGGCAAGAGATAATGATGTATGGTTGGTTGTGTCCTCTTCTCTGGCTTTTGCCCTGGCAGTGTAATGTTTGAAAAAGGTGGCCATGACCAAGAGAAGAACAGCTTGTCTGAAGAAAACAAAAAAAACTTTTGTGCTTTTCTTCACCAGACCACACAGCCAGAAAAAAGTTAGTTTCTGCCAGTCATCTCCTGCTGTCAGAGTGGTGAACTGCTGCTCTGTGACTGAACAGACTGTGTGCATGATTGAGAGAGGAAGGAGAAAAAGCCATGGCATAATGTTTTCATAATTTCTACATTTAAAAAAATTGTTTAATCCTTATTTAAATGATAAATCAAATGATGATTTATCATATCCTAGTATATGGCTCCCATAGCATTTATGAGACTGAAAGCTCCTTTCCCAAAGAGCTCTCGTCTAAGAACCTGGGGTATCAGTTTCGATTGTTTGAAAGCTAATCCTCAGAACCTATTTTCAGCCATGATATTTGCTCCCTCTTCACACCAACATGCAACCTTGTGAGCGGGCGTGTTGCCAAAACTAACAGGCGAGAAAGAATCCATTTCTAAAAGTGAACCAGCAGGTGCTTCAGATAACGGGAGCAAGAACCAAGCCAGCAACAAGAAAACAGCACCTCCTGAATATCTGCGTCTACAGGAAGAACGATGCTCTCTAACAACAATGAGGAGCTGAATTAATGTCAACCTTTTAAAAAATGTGCGGCCACAGAGGACACATTAGTGGCCTACTAGAAAAAACTGTGCTGCAGCTTGAAAGAAAACAGGAACGCCACATCTAAGTCTTAAAAATACTAGAATATAACTGCGTATATTGACTAGATCTGACTAACTGCTGACGTTCTAGTAATAGTCATTATGCTCTTCTTTTCTAATTTAGGTGCAATGCTTCAGAAAAAGGTGAAAATAATCAGAGAGGAAAGTGAACTTGTCCTTTTACATTCTCTCTTCACGAACAAATATCACAGGTAAATCCTCAGTCAGAATGTTAGCTCCTTGGGGCAGGAACAACATTTTCCTAAATGTCTGACACCGTGCTGAATATAAGCCCTATCTGATAGTAATAACTGATAGTAATAATAGGACTGATTAAAAACTTCTTAATATTCTAGACATCAGATAAAAGCAAATTAATTTGAAAATGCATGGAGTGTTTTCTTCCATTATATCATCATTACTAGACAGGATTAATGTTGTTTGGGCATCTTCTTGTGTATTGATACTGGAATATATTTAAATTTCCATTCATTTTAACACTAATAAGGTTCTGGAATAAAACACAGGAATTCTTTGTATTTCCAGCAGTCAGAGAAAAACTCTGTTACAGATAAGTGGATGGTCAGTTTTGTAACTGAAAATAATTGGAAATCTGGGTCATTCAGAGAGAAGCACCTTAAGTACAGGCAGTTAAACTGTAGTTATTATTTTGAAAGTGGATAGTGCTTCACTGATGTCTCCCATGAGATTCTATTTGCTGCTTAAGAAGTAGCTTTGTGTATGAATTGTAATTCTACTAAGTGACCATTAATCTTAAAATATGTAGTGTGTAAGCAAGATGTCAGGAAATGTAACCGTGTGGGAATTGTGCATAACTTCTTATTCTGTTCTTACTTTCACTGTGTGTATCTGTTTAGCCTAGCATAAGCTTTTTATGAAGAGATTTTGCATTGGCTGTTACGTAACCTAAGTTGCAGATACCTAACTGTGGAAGGGCTGTTGAATTGTGATACAGTCCTCATAAAGTAAGAGCCTATATTAATAGGTTAGTAGAGAGTAAAAAACTTGCAATTTATTTAAATATTAAATCTAACATTGGTTCATAGAGCATGCCCAGTAACAGTCCCTGTTGATGCCTTCACCAGTGGCATATACTTTCTTTCCTATCCAGCCTTTAAATCAGTGTTAACCAAGCTAGATCCTTGGTTAGAATAAGCCTTACCTGTATGATGCCCATAATTTTGAGCCCAGAATTGCAAGTGCAACTCTCTACAGTCTCTGTAATTGTGATTTAAGGCATAGAATCATAGAATCATTTAGGTTGGAAAAGACCTTGCTCAATCCTTTTGCTCTTTTTCCATTCACACCTCAATTAAAAAAAGAAACTGAACAGTTCCTTTGTGTAATACTATATCACTTCAGCAATATTATTACTATGCATTTTACTATTCAGGCTTTCAAAGACACAAGCCATCTAAAATGTTATTGCTCTGGGTAAGACAGATGCTTATGTTGACGTTTATGTGCAGTTTCAGCTTTTATTAATAGACACAAGTCAATTTCTGAAACCCTCATAGATCAGGTTATTAACAATGTCCAGTTTGGTTTGGTTTTATCTACCTGTAACTGTTAAGGCAAAGAAAGAAGTCAAAACCAAAGACTAAATTTGTTTGAATAGGCCAGCCAGTGGCATAACACTGAGAAATACTAATACTAATAAACAAAACATTAACTATATATCAGAGTTGATAAATTTTATATTTGCAAAACTAGAAGTGATTAAGCTTTATTTTACTCTTGGCTATGAAAATGCATTTAATCCTGGCCAAGTGCACTCACTTCTAACCCAGGCAAATTCCCCATTTTGTCAGTTCCACAGTAAGAAGTAAGGAAAATACATAAGATTGACAGTGAGGCTGATGGGAGTTTGTCTGAATGAAAGTGAAAAAGAACTCATCAAAATCTCCATAATTTGGCCATATTTAAAACGAGTTAAAGATTAAACATGTTAATAAGATTTCTCTGCTCAAAACTGGTGGCCATGCACAGTTATACGAAATCAGTGACATCACTGGCATTTTTTTTAATTTGGCAATTATAAAGGAATATGTTAAAATTCCTGCTTAAAATAATTCTGTTACGGAATTAGCTAGAGACTATTTTTTTCCTTTGAAAACCTAGCAAGTAGTGATAATTGATTCAAACCAGCACCCCCCTCTTCCAGTTGTGAGCAATGTAATTGAGAATGGACAACAAAATTAGGTAGCTGTCACAGTTTCCTTGGCTATTGTCTTTGGAATTCAGGAGATGTACAGGTTATAATTTATGTGCTACCTGCTGCTACTGCAACCAAGTAATATCACAGTTTAGTGAATAATTCAACTTGCTAATTATGTAAACAGGATTGTATGAGGAAACAAAGGCATCAAGGTATCTTTTTTTAATCTGGAAGTTTCCCTATGGTATCTCCATGTGTATTGCCAGCATTTCTCATCCTGTACATCTTTACGTCCTCTCTTCTCACACACAATATTACTGTTATTTGTAACAGTAATGTATTATGTGCATAGCATTTATATAGAGAATTATTTTTAGTCATTCATAGAAAGCAGTGAGTCACTGATACTGTGGTTAAGTCTGTATAAAAGATTGTCTATGTCCGAAGGTTTATATAGTGAAGGACTGCAAAAATAGAGAGCTATAATTCCACATATAAAGCTCTTGAGCTTTATGAGTGATACAAAGTGATCTGACTCTTACAGAATGGACTTTTCTTGCTCATTCATTATATTGCATGTTATGAATAGAAGATTAAATGCTTGACCTTCATTAGTGCCTTGCAAGGCTTGGGGACTAAGGCTTATCCTTCTTCAGGATGATCCCCATTTCTGGTTATTCTGCCAGCAGCTGTAGTTAAGATCTATTGTTCTCCCCATCCACAATTATCTTTTTAAAAATTAATTAACTGCTTTTTTTTTCTATTATGGTTTCTTTGCTTTAAATTGTATAAAAAGATATTGTTGAGGGCTATTTTAGTAATTTGAAGTGGATCATTCATGTAAGCTAATTGCTAATCTAGTGTATGAATAATAGCGTATTTGTGGGAAGGTAAAGCCATCTATTCTATTTGTGATTGTTCCTTTGGGTTTCTGGGGCTAGCATTTTCAAGATGTAAGTGATTATAGCAATATCTTGTCTGGAGGGCAAATTTATCTGCCATCTCTGTTTCTCACAATTTACATCTTTGGCATTGCTGTTTGCCTCAAATATTGTCAATATTAAAAACATTATCTTATTTCAGATAGTGTGAAGTCCCATCTTTTTCTGATTGTACCCTTGCCATAGGCAACTTAGTGGTAAGGTGGATGAAGTTATAAATATGCAGTTAAAAATAGCAGCAGACAAATCCTATAAAAAGTGTTTACTTCTCTGATTTCACGCAATTACTGTAGAAATTATCTTCTCTATATTTGCATCAAATAAATCAATATTTTTTGATACCTTTGTAAAAACTGGACGTTGGTCACTGTGCTAAAATTAGATGAAAACTGATCTGGATAGATTGTATATGATGCTGAAATATGAAGGGCATGGTATTTGTGCTGATTCCTCTGCCATACTGCAGTCAGCAGAAGTCCGGGGGGTGGTCCCCTCCTATAAAAAGGCAGATGTAGCTGAGGGAGAGTATTTCTAGCTCAGTGAGATTTCAAAACATTGCACTACCTACCTGCTCCAAAATAGCTCAGATCTGGTGACTTTCTGGCACGATACGAGGGACATAGATGGTATTTAGGGAAAGAGCAGAGTAAATAACCCAAATGCTGAGGGAAGTGAAAATGAGGTTTTATAGGTGTTTGTTGGGCTGAGTTCCTGCTAAAATTATTTAAACCCTGATTAATTCAAGCAGTGTTTTCATTACTAGGAGTTTTGGTTGCCATACAGTATTTAAAGTATAACCCTTATTATACAGCAATGCCATCAAAATAAGAAGTGTTTAATTTTAGAAGCTTTGATTTGATTCATTTTCTTGGGGTAGGAAAGATTTCTAAAAATCTGGAAAGCCTGCTTTCTGTCATATACCCCGAATACTACACAATGGACCTAGGTCATATGCAATCACTGCAGCACGTAGGAGATCTACTTACACATGATTTCAGTAAGCAAAGTTTTGGGGGGAATTATGGCAGGGGAGGAATTTTCAAAATTGTAACTGTGAATCACAGCTGCTAATATAGATGAGAGTTTGGTGAATGAAGCTGCAGTGTGCATTCAGGAAAACGCAGAAAGAGAAGCCAAGACTCGTGGCCCACATTGGTGCACCAACCCCCCAAACCTGACTCTAGTTTGAGTTACTTACTTTTTTATAAGAAACTGATTCAGAGAAGAGTTTCCATTCTTTTTAGGCTAGTCTTCAAGAGTAAGTCAGATTTTATCTTCACTGAAATAGAGGGAATATATTTATGGTCATTCTCTTTGTTTATGAAGAGAAAGTCCTCTTTCTATTCCCCAAAATTGACCAAAGGATTCAGCCTATTTCAAAATTCATAACAACTTACAGGCTGTTTTGTTAAGGCCTCGATAGCATCTGTCCTCTGTGACACTTAACACTGATCAAGCAATTCTCTTGATTCACTCATCAACAGTGAAAAAGAGACTAGGCTGAAGCTCAGCTCCCAGATGAGAAGTTCAGAAAGTTAGAATGGAATACACTGTTGGCCAGTTTGGGTCAGGTGCCCTGGCTGGGCATGAGAAGCTGAAAAATCCTTGACTCTAGTCTAAACACTACTGAGCAACAACTGAAAACATCAGTGTTATCAACATTCTTCACATACTGAACTCAAAACATAGCACTGTACCAGCTACTGGGAAGACAGTTAACTCTATCCCAGCTGAAACCAGGACAGTGTTACATGCCAATGAACAGATTCTTTTCCCTCTATTTGTGGTTATGCTTCCTGTGAAGGTCTCGATTTCTGTATGAATGCATATTTGCACATTTCCCAGTAAATTAGGATACTCCAGATGATTTTCCACTTGGATGAAGGCCCAAGTCTTCACAGATCTCAATGTGTAATTGGGCCCACATATTTAAATAGGTGACAACTGAATTAGTCTTGTCCTTGATAAATTCCAAGCATGATGGTCTATCACAGGTGACAACAGTATCTTGGTATTGAAAGGGATTCTCTAACAATGGAAACCAGTCTGCCAAATGAAGAATTACTGAACATATGTTAGCATTGTTATTTAAAGAGGTTCTGCATGCCAAAGGCTGATAATGAAGCAGTAACACACATTGCTAAATTGTTTTGTAAGAGAAGGGGGAGAGAAAAAATGGAAGGGGGAAATTTTGTATTTTCGAGCTCTTCTGCATCTGGTTCCGTTGGCTAAACACTGTGCTATTTTGTAACATTGGCTGAAACAAAATGGTTTTTCAAAGTATGTGAAAGTGTATTTATTTGAAATTTCAAAGTATTACTTGGGTGGCTGGGGAGGTTTTGGTCATTGCGTTTGAATACACTAGTAGTGGACAGCATGTTAAATGTAAACTTTTAAACACATTCAAGGTGGATTGATTAGGACCTTAATCTTTAAAGAGTGATTTCCACCTTTGGTGGCTTTGATGATGTGGACCCATTTTTCCAAGTATGTAAAGCACTTTCTAATCCCGTACTTGCCACAAATAATGATGACAGACAATCAATACATGCAAGCATCTGTTTCAGGTTATATATATGCTTGGTAAGAATAATTATGCTGGTGATGTTTCATAGTACGTTAAGTTACTAAAGGTCCCTGTTCCTGACTCTACAGAAAAAAAGAAACTGACATCTGCTCATGGCTGAATATAAGACACTGGCATTTGAATATTGAATCCTCAAAACTTATGACATTACATCTAGAATGACACTTTTAATTATCTGTATGTCTTGCTTTAGAACTTCAGTGTATATTTCTTGTTACTGATTCTGTCTGTTTTGATAGGCTGTTGCCCCCTGAATGCTTCCCTATTAAAAATAAGAAAGAAAAAAAACCCACCACAAACCTGTGAGTTATCAGGATTTTCTATTTTACTTTCTACTGTTGACAGTGGTGAAAGCCAATCAATAAGGAGAAACTTAAGGCAGGATGACAGCACAATTCCCAGTATCTTTGTACTGAATCCAGGATATTCTGACCAAATGACACACATATTGTACCCTATTAACAAAGTAATGCAGTAATTTTTCAATCAGTAGTTGACTCCATTCTTTGCTGGGGCCAAACTTTGGAGTGAGAACTACACAGAATTTAATTTGGCATATCCCAACATTTTTGAGATATAGGCATTGGGTACAGAACACTAATGAGCTGCTTTTTAGACCATAACTTTAAAAGCTGCTTTAAAAGGAGATAGTGTACTTGTTATGTGATCATGACTTTAGTATGCTTTTGTAAACCACATTATCACATACACACATATTCACAAATAATACGCAAAAGTTTTCAGCAGACACAGACAAACAAATATAGATAACTGTAAAGCAGATGTGATTTTTATACTAATCACGTTTCTTGTAAAAAAAAAAGGTTTTTTATAAATTAAATACTTCAAATTTAAATTCCAGGAACTCTAGTATAACGTGGCCACTCACAAAGTCAATTTTTATTGTCAGAGAAATATTTCTGCAAGGGCATAGAAGAAATCAAAACAATTAATGTAAATATCTTCATTTTTATGAAGCAAAACTTGAGATAAATACTTTCAGCTCAGAACCAGAGCTATTTTATTACTGTTATGGATAAGTTTTGAAGTTTAAAGGACTAAATTTCCAAGGCTAGTCTGCTTTCTAATATGCTAGCAAATGAGAGTTCAGGTTCATAGGTAAGATTACTACTAGGCTGTGTGATTTTACAGAAAATAAATAAAATCTGTGTGGTGTTTTTAAATGAGGAATCAAATATGACCAGTACTGGGAATCTCATGTATGGAATACATTTATCAAAGGGATTAGTAGCACATAATATGTTGGTTTCAAAACAGTTTTGTATAAGAACAGTAAAACCCTTTTTTAAGATGTTAAATAACTGATAAATAGCTGATTCTAAAAACAATTTTTAAAGATGTACTATTGTTCAAGAGGACTGGTACTAAGCAGCCTTTTATGGACATCTGTTTTTAAGCTTAAGTATTTTCAGCAGTAACCTAGGGATAAGTAAAATCTGATTTATTCTTTAGGTGATATAAGGATAGGTGAATAGCTCAGGACACATTGAATTATTTGCATTGAAACAAAATGTGCTTTATTATAATCAAATACAAGATCGTAAAAGTAGGAAGAACTTTGCAGTTGTGCCTGCAGAATGGGGAACTGTATCCTGGAAAATGCTGGAATGCTGCATCCCTTTTTTGGGGGCCTCCTGGTACAAGAAAGACATTGACACACTGGAGTCAGTTCAGCAGAGAGCCACCACCATGACAGCTGGGGTTGGGGGACTTGCTTTGTGACAAGAGACTGAGGGACCAGGGCTTGTTATCTTGTTAAAAGTCTTAATAAAAGAAATCACGATGTGAACTGCAAGAAAGAACTTTGTCCAAAAAAGACAACCTAGTCCCTGACTATATAAAGAGGTCAGTGGGAGTCAAATGGTGATTCCTTTTTGTGCAGGGTTGGTTCTTCTTTTATCCCAACTTTTATAGGCTGGATGAAAAATTAACAGTGCAAATAGAATTTTAAAAAGAATTTGAAGTCTGGAAAAAGTCCTTTTGGTGAGACATTTAAATTACAGTCTACTTAGCTTATCAAGAAGTAGATAAAGATTTGATTTGATTATCATGCATAAGTACCTTTGTAGGAAGAAAATACAAGGTACTTAAAGGTTTTTCACTCTACTAGAAAAAAGCAAAAAACAAAAAGCCATGACAGGAGTTTGAGGTACTTGATGAACATGATGGCAATAATAATAACTGTAACCACCACCAATGGAAGGAAAAAAAATCCTTAAGAAAAATGCTCATATTTTTTAATTGTGAGGATAATAGACTCTAGAAAAAAAGGAGATGGTGGATTTTTTAACTCTTAATGACTTCAGGTCAGATGTGGATAGAAGACATTGTAGCCAAACACAAATTACTGGAGTTGTTAAAGGCATTGCTAGGCTAAATTCTATGGGCCTTGAGCAATCTAGTGGCTCTTTTTGGCCATAAATTTTCTAATCTATGTATAAGAGTCCGTTACATTCAGTAAAGCAACACTAAATGACTGAAGATGCTCTGCCCCAACCAATTTCATATTGTTCTCTAACTCTGACCTCACCACATTTGGAAGTGATAGCAATTGGCCTGCAGTATGTGAAGCCAAGCAAACTGCTTGAGTTTCCATGGCTCTTTCTTGCCTCCATACAATGTTGTTATGACATTGAACATCAGAGCTGACCGTGACTCATGCATATATCTCTCTCTGTTTACGAACATACACATTGTATTTTGTACATATGCATTATACGTACACATTGTATGTTTGTTTATATATGTGTACACACATATTGCATATGTTATCATATCTGAAAATTGATGCCTTCTAAATAATATTTGTATAAAACAGTCTTTGTATACTAATATAAATAACTAATAAGAAAAGTCAGTCACTGATATCCTCATTAAATATCTTCCGTAAAATTGAATGTTTGGTTTTTAAATGCAATTGCTACCTGTAGAAGTTCATTAGTTTGCTGGTTATAGCTCTTCTTATAAGCTTAGTTCCTGAAGACACCAAGTGAGTAACTACAGTATAATTGTCAGATTAAATTATATTTAGGTTAGCATCAAAATCCACAGCACTAGGTTAACCAGGGTTAACAGTATCTAACCAGTAACTTCAGTGCTAAAGCCCAGGCCGCCACTGAGTCACTGCTGGAGTTCCCTGAGCTTCCAGGTGGAAGCTGGCATAGGCGGCCTCATATGCTCCACTGTTTTGTAGACAACCACTAAATTTCTCCAACTATGCTTTATATCCTCATTCCTATCGATTTCTGTATGAGAGAGAAAAAAACCCAAACACAAACGCCCCAAAACAACAGAACATGCTATCAGCAGTAGTAATAAGAAGGTACTTTCTTCCAGCACCCAGTTTCATCATCCTGTGCTGATCTTTGGCTTCAGTACTACACATTATTCCCCACTATGGTAGGGGAATATTCCCCACTTATTCTTCTCACAAAACCCACTCTACATTCACTTCTATTGAGTGACATGTAACTGACTTTGTCCCGTTCTTTAATCGTGCATTTTTTCAAGCAATTTGCTGCTATCCTCACTCTTTTACCAACAACAAATTGCATTAGTGCATGGTCTATACTGTATCTTTCAGATTGCTAACAAATATACTAAGTAAAGCTGGACCTGGCACTGGCTCCTGAGGGAGCAGGTCTAACACTCAAACACTGTAAATGCTGTGTTTAGAGCAAGTTTTATCTTCCTTTTTTGCTCATACTTGGTTCCTCTGAAGACAGAATAGAATCAGCTCCAGTACCAGTCACAGTTCTACAGACTTTGATTACCTACTTATTCGCTGACCTTTTACTTTTATAGTCTGCCCTCCTGCCCTTTTCCACTTTCTATTAAAATAGTGCCTTCCAAGCCACTTTTGCAAAATATCCCTCATGATAAAACTCTGCAGAATGCTGTTTTGAAATGAAAATAGATGGTACCCATTGCTTTTCCTCTTACAACAAAATAGCAGATTTGTGGAGCTAAGTGACCATATTTACTCAGTCCGTATTTCTCCAGGTGCTTTCTGATCAGGCTTTTGATTAAATTCTTTGAATGTTTGCACCTATACCAACATACACCTCTGATAAAATGCTTGGGAAAGACCTCTGAAGAGTGGACTCCTTGTGAAGAGGAATAAGAACCAGACTGTCTTTCAGAAATCATCAAAGACATCTCTTCCTCCTCTTGCTCTTTCAGCACCACGTTTAACCCACCTGTCAGCTGCCACTGAACCAGTGAATGATGCATATTTACAAAAGAGGCTGATAAAAATAATGCAGTGTTAACAGGGGTTATGATTCACAGTTTAAACAATCTTTTTTGTTTATTTATTTGTATTGCACTTCACTAGCTCTGCTGCTTTTTTGTGCAATAAATGATAGTTTTGCAGTCTGTTTGCTTTTAGAATCTTGAGGAAAAAATGGATCAAAAATTATATTGTATATATCTAGTCAAGCTGCAAAGCTATGTAGGACAATACTTTTTCAGTCAAAGAAATGGCAATGTCCCAAAGTTGACCTATGTTTCTAATTCACCATTGATTATGCCATCCTACTTCTTCTGCAATATTGATAATGTTGAAAATAATTTCTTTTGATGGTCCATAGTATGTTTTATAATCAAAAAGAATATGGCATATACTATGCCTATGGCTACTGTTGCTAAATACAAACGCTATTCCCTGGAATGGGCAGCATCTGAAACAAACAAGTGTCAATTAATCAGTCAACAGAAATATCAATTTTAATGCATGACCTCCTAAGACAGAGCTATTTGGGATTGTTTATATTTGGCTCGATTAAAGTATTCGACATGGGGTTGACATTTTCAATGGAGATACAGAATGCAGTAGGCTCCTGAGGCCAAGCCATACCTGACAGAGTAGGAGTAGCAGATCAACAAAATTCAGTGGAGATTTGTAACAGAAGATCAGCTTTTTCTTACAGCTTAAGATGTTAAGGAAAACAGTTTAGAAACAAATGGCTTATGATTCAGAGGTGGTAAAAACTGACAATCAAATACTAAAGTCAAATGAGACCAGTAAAGGTTATGGGTAATGGCAGGTGACACTGAAGTAATATATTTAGGAAGCATGCATATAAATTAATGATCTGATTATTATTAGGACTTCTTGTCTAATACAATGTCATGTGAGAAGTTTATTATTATCTTGTATATATAATGTCAATACAATCACTATCTAAAATAAGTTTATACTTGAAGACCAGGCCTGATTTACAGCATGTGTGAACTAGGGTGGTGTCATCTGAAGCTCTAAACAATCTTTGCACCAGAGGGATAATAACACAGTGTAGAAATGATAAACTAATCTTCGGTCTCATAGACCAAGCAATGAAAAGTGAGCAAGACGAAGTTATCAGCTGAGAAACCCTGTTTACCCAGCTTTTCTTTAAAATGTACCAGTAGAATGTGTTATCACCTATCCATGTTTTTGTACTCAAAAAAGTGGTTACCTTAAGTCAGAAATTTTGTTTGGTTCCAAAAATAAATGTGTGTGCAATTTCAGATAGCTTAAGTTCTGTTGAAAATTTTCAAACCTTAAAGAGTCAGGTTGCTTTATTATTTTTCATTAAACATTTTATCATCCTTAATTGAAGTAGAAATAAAAATGAAGAGAAAGGCTTTTTAGAGTTTTTAATATGTGCCTTTAATTATTATTCAGAATTAATACATGGGCTTAGTTACTGCGCAGAATAAACAACCCTTTGCCACAGTCACATTAGAAAGCTCCATAAAAGTAACTAACTCAAAATAATTTCTTGAGTGTCATCAAGAACCTTTATTAAACAGTGAGGTTAAACCAAATTTCTTGGCATTCAGTACCAGGTTTTGAGATTATTCATTCAGGCATATTCAACAAATGTAAATGATTTCATTTCATATATTTGGCTGGGCCCTGACTATTTTTGTTCAGTGTATTTTTTAATGTCAGAGCATTTAAAACCCAATCTTACTCTACGTCTGAGTGTTAATTTCTTTCTCAATTAAAATAAAATTGCTGAAGTACAGAGCAGCTTTGGAATTTGCTAGAGCAAAATAGTTTCTGAAGTAAAAGAAATACAGTGAGTAAGAAAACATGAATTTCAATGCTTTAGAGACCTCTTTTTGCTTCAGGTAAACAAAAGGAAAAACAAAAATCCACTGCAGGATATTTTATTT
The DNA here is from genome assembly GCF_947461875.1 of Haliaeetus albicilla. Lineage (NCBI taxonomy): Eukaryota > Metazoa > Chordata > Aves > Accipitriformes > Accipitridae > Haliaeetus > Haliaeetus albicilla. Next base: position 35,662,669 of record NC_091496.1, on the reverse strand, counting down.
ACTGCTTAACAAGAAAAGACATATTGACTCTTTTCTTTCTATAATTTCTCTTTCTCAATCTGAAGAGCTTGTGCTTTCAGTCAGATTCAAGAAAACAGAGGAAGACCTGACTTTCTTAAAGCCTTCTCTTCTCTTCTCTTCTCTTCTCTTCTCTTCTCTTCTCTTCTCTTCTCTTCTCTTCTCTTCTCTTCTCTTCTCAGCATATTCTGTAATAAGTTCTCTTATCTTTTTTCTTTTCCTAAATTCTACTACCATTTTATTTATGTGTATATCCAGAAAGTTTTTAGTATGTACAGCCTAAAGAAAACCTAAAGAAAACTTTTCATAAGTGAAAAGGAACCAGGCGTTTCTTCCAGCAGAAAGTACCATGAAACAGCTCTGTGCTGTGCTCTCAGAACAAGCTGACTGGTCAGAACAGGGTTAACTGAGGGAAGTGCTGACATGTTAATCGCTACTTCTGAGGACACCAGCTCGATCAGGCTGTTGGCATGGCTCTAGATGTCCCTCTCAACACTTAGTACCCAACATGTGGAATTACACTGCTGTGAAAAAACATGCCACAGCCCCAGTAAACACACAGAGCAAGACTGTGAGGAATGTTTTTCTCATTTCCTGACATAAAGTGTAGTTCTTTTGGAAATGTGCATTATGTCTTCAGCTCCACGTCCAGTTCCTGCCTTTACAAGACACTGCTTGTATTGAAGTACTGGCACGTGGAAGAGCAAAACCTTTTGTGTTTAGGAAACCTTTAGGAAATTCTGTCTGCTTCATGTTGTCTGCTTTTTTTCTGTTTTTTTAATTCTCAGGTTGCAATACTGAGATTGCAACTGCAGGCATCAGTGTGTACGCTTGCCTTTCTGAGTAGCCCCTCTATATTACATGTCTTGTCACTGCATTAGATACCCTGGTCATAAACACTTTAAAAATGCTGCAGTAAATGGACTCTGTTTAAAGTCCCTCTGACAGTAAGATTTTTATAGCTTTGATTACGTCTTGTAGACATCTTTTCATCCTGCCTGAATTGATCAATACATAACACTCAACCTAAAGCTACCTTGAAAGATTCTGGATAATATGAATTGTAGCCTACAGATCTTAAAAGAATCAAGAAAAAGATCTTCTCAGGGACTGAATATTTTTTTATACTGGAACTTCCATAAAACTCTAAATGTTGGAAAATTAATGAGTTTAAAGTGCATTTAAATATTGTACTTTTCAAGCACGTTAATGTTGACTTGTAGGCAAAAAGGCTATTAAGGGAATAGAAGGTATAATATGAGTAAAATACGGAAAGACAATTTCTTCAAACTCTAAAAAAAGTTGTTAAAATAATTCAAAATACATTAACAGCAAACAGCAAACCCTTACTTTATAAAGTTGATTTTATAAGGATTTCTAGGAAATATTTAGACCCTTCCAAAAACACCTCTTTGTGTTTACACAAAGTACTTTACCTTCATACATTTTTATGCTTATCTCATCACTGAAAACTGTGCTGAATGGAAATGACAGACCACCACTTTCTTCCCCTATGATAAAAAATACGTTTAACCTGTGATAATGATGATGAAGAGGCCCAACTGTATTTCATTTGCAAATGATAATTAAACCTGTGATGATTATAACATGACCTATGTAACTGCATAACATCTATCGAAAGGGTGATTTCCTTAGAATAAAGACAGTCAAGAAAACACAATAATATTTGCAAAGTGTAATGATCTTATTCAAAATCCAGTAAAACTGCTGTGGAAGAACTCACGTTTGTGCTCAAGGACATTGAATTGTACCATCATATATTCAAAAAAAAATAAGAAAAGTTGTAAGATCATAGCGTACTCTGTAGCTGCGGTAGAGTGTAGATGCACCCAAACTCTCTTTAGAGTAACTTGCATGAGCAATCAGAGTGGTCTGGCAGCAGCAGCACAAAGCTCAATACAGCCTGAAAAATCTTTGAAGACACTGAAAAAATCTATTAATGTCCAGCTTATTGTCCAGCTAGGTGAGTTAACTCATTTAAAACAGACTTAGATATGCCTGTACTACTCTGCAGCCTAGATATTAACTTTTGACTACTGGACAAGAAAGTTCTTGGCTGATAAGAATAATCGATAAAGGCATAGCCTAATTTTATTGTGCAACCACTGTCTTCAAGAACAGATTTGCTGAACAAAGAACAGTCTTTTAGTTGATATTCAAAACCAGTGAACACAGAACTAATTGCTGGATGACTGAGCAAGTTGCATAGAAAATGGAGAAACATTTTGACTAAGAAAATTTCATGGCTTTGGGTAGTCTATATAGGCACATAGGAATGTGTAAGTAAAATATAATCAAACAAAACTATGAAGAGTTGATTAAAATCTGAAACTGAATCAGGTTATAATTAATCATTCTAGAGCTGTAAAAATAGTTATATATTAGCCATTAAAATTAAGTGAAAAGCAGTTTAATGGCTTAAATTGAGGTTTAAAATTTTCATTAGTGCCCAAATCTATTCCAGTAGAGAAGCTGATAGCCTCAATTGATTCAACTCTAGAAGATTTACCAAAGTATCAGGAAAGTTTAATTGCACTAGAAGCAGTCAAAGAGAAAAACTCTCAAATGACACAATATTATCTGAAGCAAAGTTAAATATTATTAAGAAGCTAGTCCTCAATAGACTTAAAAGTTACGGGACAGTTTAATCATATAAACTGTGGTATTTTTAAAAAATATTCCATCTGGTAAAAGTGTCAGTAGAAACATCAAGTCTGTTAGAAATGTTAAAGCATCTGACTAGGATTCAAAACTAACTTTACAAAGAACAGCATTTTTTGCTATTAAAGATGAACCTATTATGGCAGGACATAAAGTAAATGTCCAATGGACAACCCACAATTCCAAAAGTGCAGTACAGTATCAATGCTATGTGTTAAGAAACACTGTAGAGTGGGTAAACACTGATAGTGGGTAAAAGTGAACTGAATACAATTCCTGTTGGGCTGCTGATGCTGGGCTAACTGAAGTCAGTAGAACTCTTTCAATTGACTTGATCAGGTTTTGAAACATATTCAGAATTATGGAACATGAAGCTTCTGTTAGGTTAAATACAGTTATAATGTACAAGTCCTTTTACCTGGTTCTAACCACCTTAAAATTAGACTTTTCTGTTGTTGTTTGAAAGTAGTATTTTTTACTTCCTCGATATTCAACAGAGCTGGATAGACATAATTAGAATGTAATTCATCCCATCCTAAGAGAATTGTAGTTGACCATAGACTGCATCTGCATGACAGTGTTGGCACAGACCAGTAGTGAGGTTTTTGAAGCAGGTTTCCCACTCATCTCTGCTTCCCATGCACTGGCTCAGCTCACAGAGCACTTTGGTGAGCAAAAGCTCGATTCTTTTCTGAGAGGTCTAAATGCAGTGCTCCAGTCTGGGCACGCATGAAGGTGCTCCCACTTGGGAGCAAATGATCCAAACCAATGACTCATCTTTCAGGTAGGTTCAAGATATGTGTGCGGTGCAGACATGATCCATGGAGATACGCTCCAGACTGAATGTAATCTGAAGAAGAATCTCTAAACTGCATATAGCATAGCCTGAGCACCAAGTGCTTTGATCTGCTACTGCGCCAAATTACTTCCTAGTATAGACATAGCTATGTAAGACTAGTTCAGACTCTAGCTAGATGCAATACAGCTCAAATGAGATGAACTTGTATGCAACAGGTCCATAATGAAAGACTTCAGCACTGATATGGAAAAGGAAGAAAGTTTTGCTAAAACCATTAATTCTTATGTCCAGATTCAGAGTAATGTTGGGAAAGGAGTGAGTTTCCTGTTACAGAACACATTTGTAATCTTACATGCAGAGCATTGGGAAAGAAAAAAGAAATAAGGATATCCCTGTTACCCAATATATTCCATATTTGAAAGGGGTGAGTTAACCCATGTTTGAGATTTAAAGAGATGGGACAAAGCATGCTGGCTATGCTGAATGTTCTTCCCCTCATTCCAGTATTTCTTAGGTCTTAGAAGCTGAAAGGATTTCTGCTGTCTTGAAATTTACACTAGCTTTAAGGAGTGCTGATCAGAAAAAATAATTTTTTTTCCCATAAAAACTGCTAAAAAGAATTATCAGTATGGCCTTTAAATTTTCTTGATATACTGTGGAAAATAAGATATAAGTTTTGTTAGAAATTCAGAAGAACTGAGTTTCAGCTTTTAACTGAAAATTTTAGCTTTTCAGTTTTTAGCTTATAGCCATTTTCTTGCTTAATAAATCCTGTGCAGCAGCCCTTACTATCTAGACAAACACAAAGTTGCTTTTGATCAAGGTTGATTCAGTGGACGCAGCTGATTCAAAGGAGGAGTCAGAAAGCTTAGAAAATATTTTAATAAATTAATTAATAAATTTTCTAGTAGACAGGATAATGTGAGACAAAATATGAAAACAGTTTATTTTTCTGATAGTGTGTTTATTTTTAAAGTCAGAATCAATAGAGTACATCCAACTAGAATACTAAGGTACTTACTTGGAAACGTGTATGTGTATTCATAGATGCAGAATATATTCCTGTAATGTAAAAATTTTCACTGTTTATACGTATTTCAAGGGTCTCTTTTTTTTAAGATATATGTATTTTTAGATCCTCAGAATGCTTATATTTCAAAATTTTGAATTTAATCTGATTTGGACTCATCTTTCTTCCACACATCTCTCTAACTTATGTGACCAAAGAATTTCAAAATTGGAAAACTAATTTGATCATCTACAGCCACTCTCAACTTTTTTTTTTTTTTCCCAGCATGTTCTTCAGGTATTTGTCCAGACCTAGTTGAAAAATTTCCATCAAAGGTGATTCCTCATCTTTAAATGACAACCTAATAACTATAATCACTATTGCCCTGTTTGAGTAAGACAGCTCACCATGTGCCTTATCTTTAGCATTCAAAAAGTGTCATTGACTTCAGTCAGACTGCTAGACTTAACATTATGCCCATGTTTAAATGCCTTGTCAACTCAGACTGCTACCATGATGAGAAACCTTGTCAGATCAGCTGAAGGAAAAACAGATCCTGACCTACATCATTTGACTATGTATTGAAATTGACAATGGTCTTTCCTGAAAGTATCATGCACAATGACTAATAGTTTCTAAATATTTGTTGATGTGCAGACACAGTAAAAAAATTAGTGTCAACCTGAAATGAAAATTGTTGCTGATTATTATAGTTAAACTTGCTGATTATTATAGTTAAACTAAGGCTAAGGTTCTAACTAAGCATTCCAAATGAGGTCAGTGCATAACTAACTTGATTTTTAAAGAGAGTTAGCATACAATCACAAAATTCTTTCAGTAGTCATTTACTAAACCTGAAATGTGTAATCAAATTTTAAGTATGTGGTAGTATACTTGGGGATCCATATCAGTCTAGTAAAAAAACATGCCAACTGGTTGAAATGATAAAAAGGAATATTTAGGGTGCATAATGAAAGCAGGAATAAGTAGATCAAGGATTAAAGGAATATTTTATTACATTTCTAATACTCCCAATTAGTGAAAAGTCTTTATGACTTATATCATACATTCGCAAGGAAAAAGTTCCCAAGTTCTGTTTTTACTATCTTGAATACCACATTTCTGTATATTTGTTGTAGATTTCTGTAGCTTTAATGTCTTCTGAAAAACCCCAACTCTGTAAGGGCTTTTGTTCCTGAAAAAGGTAAGCTAATAAAAAGTCAAGCAATCTAAGTGGTCATTCCTTTAAAATTTGGAGGTCAGAGTTGAAATGGTGTGGTGGTGTCGTCCCCCTGCCCCGCTTAAGCCATAACCACCAGTGGGGTTTTTGATGGCTGCGTCCAGCTTACTCTGGACTTTGGGGGACACATGAGACTTTGGGGGAACTGTGGGCCAGATGTCTTGCTGGTATGCAAATATGACTATAAGTCAATCATCTTACTCTGTCAATAGTGGACAGCTCACGGCCCGTTGGGCTCTTCTGCATGGCAGGAGGCTGCACTCCAGGATCTCCCCTTGAGTAGGGACGCTTCTCAAGGTTACTCCTCAAGGCTGAGAGAGTCCTCGGTGCAAGAGATTCTCGGTAAGTGATTAATAGCATGCTAAGCTTTGAAATCTTAGGTAAGTGATATAAAAGATTGATTGCGCATATAAAATCCTTCAGGCATAAACTGTTGACCAAGTCTGGGACTAGGACTGGGTCCAACCACACCTAGACCCCTCTCTGAGAAGGAGTTCAGAAAGCAAGGGGGTCCTTTCTGAACCTTGTGACTCGACGGGAAGGTCTCCCTGACAGTTTTGTCTGACCCTGTCCTCTGTGCAGTAAATACTGAAGTGTAGCTTGCCATCGAATCTTGTTAAACCACTGTCACATTTACCATTGAACTTTGTTAACTCCCTACTTTATATCAATAAAGTATATTGTTGTATTGCTCTTATGAGTGAAGTGCATGACTCTATCCATGACAACTAGTGACTGAAATGTGGATTTTGTAGTCAAAGATTTTTGCAGTGTAATTTCTGTAAAAAAAAGACAGAAAAGATTTTTTATTATGCATTCTGGGGAATTAAACAATGCTGCTGATGAAGATACAAAGAGTCTCAATTTGCCATTGATGGCAGTCTGGCCATGCAATAGCAATTCATTCAGCTTGCATTCATCCACTGTTAGCTTGAATCCAGAGGTTGGCAGAAAACGGAGAGAAAAAAAAGGTTCCTGCAATCTGCTTTTGTTAAGGGGCTTTATCTGGGGGAAATACAATTGAGTGAAGCAGAAAATTCATACAATAGTCAGACTATTTTCTAAAATTATCTGTTGAACAAGCACATATTTGTTGCAGGGGTTCTTACAGTTGGTAACAGATGGGAAAAGTGATTGGGAAGGATAAAGCGGTTGGGTAAGAGAATGAGCTTGTGGGGCATGTGACAGGAGTAGGTGGCAGAGTAGCTGAGAGATGAAGTACAGGAGGAGGCTGGCAGACCTGCTCGCCCCTGTGCAGCAGTGGCAGTCCCACTCTGGCTGAAGTGGCTTTCCTTGCTCTTGGATTTCCAGGGTCTTGCTCCTGAGCCCCCTTTTTAACAGGGTGCCATGTGGAACTGCTTTGAGTGAAGTCAAAGGCTATTTATTAAAAATATTGGCAGCTGCTTGACAGACCTTGTCTTCTAAACTGTACTTGAGGGAACTGTGCAGAGTTCATACTGCTCTCAGTTTTACCAAAGCAGCTGAGACTTACTCACAACACTGGGATTTTTTTTTTTTTTTTTTTTTTTCCCCCAGAAATCCTAGAATTGTTACAGCCACTCTAGAAAAAGAATCTCCAAGGATATCACAGTAAAAACTGGGATAGGATATTTGGCTATTTGAGAGTTGCACTTTCCTCATTGTGAGTATACTTTGCTGGCATTCCTTCAGGGAGATTCAAATGTGTCGCCATGGGAAAAAAACTCTGATGCAAGTGTATAGACAGTAAGCAATGGTGTGGCAACTCTCGAGGGAGACTGTCTTCCTGCAGTGGAAGTGCAAGGTGTATCCAGGTGCTATCTGTCAATGAAAAAAAATGGATAATCTCATTTATCTGATGATCCACAAAAAGTTCTCAGAGAGGCATACAATTTATACTGCCTGCCTGAAATGTGGATAAATACTGTTACGCTGTTGCCTTTGATTATGTTATTAGCACATCCTTTTGCCAAAAGGGAGGAAGGCTGCTTTGCATTAAGGATAAGGAAAGAGACTGCTTGTGGCTGTTCCTGCAGATGCCCTGAGCTGGTGTACACTTTTGACTCATTTGGAAATTGTAAGGCTATGCAACCAATGTGGCTACACAAATAAGTTATTGACAGAGGGAACGAAAAGTCTTCAGAGAGCAACAGATCTAGTGAGAGATAATTAAGTTGAAAACAGTCAGGGCAATCATATCATGAAAACCAGTTAAGGTCATAAACCAGTCAATGGGGAAAGGGGAAATGGAAGGAGGCTGTTTATCTGGAAGGGTAAGAGAGTAGTGTTGGAGAAGATCAAAAAAAGAAAAGGGAAGAAGCAGATGCAACTGGGCCTTTTGGCAGGCCTGTGCTTGATCGCTGCAGCTCAGAGCAGGACAGTAAATTTGTTAGTTTGATCACAAGTGTGTCTAAATGCTGCAATCAGGGAAAGCCTTGAGCGCGCATCCTCACAGAAGTGACATTTTGTCTTGCCCATGCCTTAACATCATTGGCCTGCACTCATCTTGCCTAATCTTTAGCAAGGAAGATATCCAAGATGATGAAAGTGACTTAAATCTTGCATAGGAAGAACTGTCTTTTGGAAGTGCCCATTTCCCTCCCCAACTAAAAGGGAGCTGCAAATAACAAAGCTAGTAACAAAAGTCTCAGGTGCTTCAAGGTACATGGGATGAATGTGAATGAAAATATCTACAGGTGCCCTTATATTTATGGTTGAGTTGTGTTTTGAAAAGTGTTTAGCCTCCATTCACATAGTTTTTTGGAATGTCTCAAAGTCTTCAATGTTAGCCTTGCTCCTTGCACATTTGCCATATCAAAGTCAGCAGAAGGTGATTTTCCCTGCTGGTGTCTTGCCAGAACACGGAGGCTAACTTCACTTCATGTGGAAAACGAGACAACTGGCAGCCAGGCCTTCATGTGATGCTAGTCCTCTTGTGCATAGAAATAAACAGAAAAATGAATGAGATTACAATTATGATCACAAGGAACTGCAGATCAGGGTATGCACAAATACTACAGCAAATAATTTTCTACTATGAGACTTTCAATCACTGTAGGAAACTCCATGATTGACTTAATCAGCCTGTTTTATCTCTTCTATCCCATAGACATGGTGCTCATTCATGGGGCTCCTGCTCATTACTGTCTGAGCATAGTTCACAGTTTATAAAACATTCAGTAGCTTTTGATATTAAAAAAATGGTTAAATCCAAGCTTCAGTTATTAACTTATTTTCACCAAATATCTGCTAAATAAGCAAAGCATAAAATTAATTACATTTTAATTAAAATTCTGAAGTTAATCACTGTAGAGAGTCACTGATAGTATAGCACATGGGGGGCACTAGATAACAGATTACAACACATTGCAATGAAATGGAAGTTTTAGTGGATTTTAATTGACTTCAAAGTAGGAAAAACCTAACTTTTACAAGTAAACTCTGATCGGATGTAGTCAACTTCTTTACAGTGTCACTGTGGTCAAACTGCAAGATTTCATGTTGCTGAGGTTTCCTAATGTTTGTCAGAACATTAAAAAGTGATAGAAAATCTACAGCTCTCTAATTTCCAGAGTTTTTATGTTCTGCCAATAGGGTACATTTCTTTCTCATTTATTTTGAATCATCTTTAGTGTTTACATGGAAAGTTGGGTGCTTTTGCCAAGACTTAATCATTAGTCAGATATTAGCTCTATATTGAAAAAAGAAGGCAACCTGATAAATTTAAATGTAAGTCTCATCACTTAAACTGAAATAGCAGTAAAATGCTTACAGTAGAGTATAATAACAGCAGGCATAAAACATCTGTGGCAGTACACCCCTTCCCAACAGGAAAAGAAACTTCTCCAGGCAGGGAGGAGAGGAAAACCAACCCAAACCCTAGAGGCCACAGGTTGAAAACTGAACTGATCAATCGAGATACGCCACTGATGTGACCTTTTGGTCAATAGGGATTAAAATAACCACAGATCAGATTCGACAAGGGTATAAAGGGGGTCCTGCTGGAGGACATTTTGAATCAGTCCTCCTCAGAGCAGCGGGTCTGCAGTCGAGGACTCTCCCCTTGGGGCGGGACTCCTTGAGGTTGAAAGCCCTCATTTTTTAGGTGAGTGATATGCGCATTTTGAGTCATCATTTTAAATCTTAAGAATTCTGAAGTCGGCTGTGTAGTACTAATTCCCCTTACATCATTGAACCTGTGGTTCACAAATGTTATTGGAGTTCTAACAAACTTCTTACTGAAGAATAAATCTGAGTTTTAACACCTGTTGGATTTGATTGTGTGAGCCTCCATAACAAGATCTCCTTTCATTTTTTGCCTACGTATCTTGAAATGTCTGTTCTGTTTTTAGTACATTCTGATCTCCACTGTGTAACTTTATTTCTTGACTGTATTTATTTTTTTTTTCTCTCTGGACAGCTTTTCTTTTCCTCTAGCAGCAGCCACAGTGACAGTTGCTATATCACTAGGATCTATACAGTTTACTGTTCCTACCATTGTCCAGCTTAGCTTCTTCCCCTGGTTCCTCCTCCATTTTGTGGTTGTACTTCACTTTCCTCAGTTTGGTCATATCTCTAGTTATTTTTCTATCATTCCTCCTATTACATATTTCAACCGTTTTTTGTCTTACAGGAAATGTGAAATGCCTTGGGTTTGTGCTTTCCTCTGTACTCTAAGATCTCTTTTGAATCCTAAAAAGGCCCCACATGGTGACAAAAATTACAAAATTGGTTGCAGCATAATATGTTAGCCTAAGATGTTGTCATCAAGTATTGTAATACGTTAACATCAACAACAGATTGAATTTAAAGATGATCCCTACTTCTTTTCTGCAGTGTGTCAGAGTGGCCATGTTAAGTGATAAATTAATGCTAAAAGTTCCTGCTTGTTTCATAGAATCATACAATGGTTTGGGTTGGAAGGGACCTGAAAGATCATCTAGTTCCAACCCCCCTGCCATGGGCAGGGACACCTTCCACCAGACCAGGTTGCTCCAAGCCCCATCCAACCTGGCCTTGAACACTGCCAGGGATGGGGCATCCACAACTTCTCTCGGCAACCTGTGCCAGTGCCTCACCGCCCTCACAGTGAACCATTTCTTCCTTACATCTAATCTAAATCTACCCTTTTTCAATTTAGAGCCATTACCTCTTGTCCTGTCACTACATGTCCTCATAAAATGTCCTTCTCCAGCTTTCCTGTAGCCCCCCTCTAGGTACTGGAAGGCTGCTGTAAGGTCTCCCTGGAGCCTTCTCTTCTCCAGGCTGAACAACCCCAACTCTCTCAGCCTGTCTTCATAGGAGAGGTGCTCCAGCCCTCTGATCATCTTCATGGCCCTCCTCTGGACTCACTCCAACAGGTCCATGTCCTTCTTACTTCGGGGACCCCAGATCTGGATGCAGTACTGCAGGTGGGGTCTCACCTGCAGAGCGGAGTAGAGGGGGAGAATCACCTCCCTCAACCTGCTGGTTACGCTTCTTTTGATGCAGCCCAGGAAACGGTTGAATTTCTGGCCTGGAAATGCATGTTGCTGGGTCATCTTGAGCTTCTCATCAACCAACACCCCCAAGTGCTTCTCCGCAGGGCTGCTCTCAATCCACTCATCCCCCAGTCTGTATTTGTGCTTGGGATTGCCCTGACCCATGTGCAGGACCTTGCGCTTGGCCTTGCTGAACTTCATGAGGTTCACACAGGCCCACCCATCAAGCCTGTCAAGGTCCCTCTAGATGGCATCCCTTCCCTCCAGCACATTGACTGTACCACACAGCTTGGTGTCATCAGCAAACTTGCTGAGGGTGGGCTCAATCCCACTGTCCATGTCGCCAACAAAGATGTTAAACAGTGCCCGTCCCAATACCAGCCTGAGGAATGCAACTTGTCACTGCTCTCTACTTGAACATCAGCCATTGACCACAACTCTTTGGGTGCAACCATCCAGCCAATTCCTTATCCACTGGGAGGTCCATCCATCAAATCCATGTCTCTCCAATTTAGAGACAAGGGTGTCATGCAGGACAGTGTCTAATGCTTTGCATAGGTCCACGTAGATGATGTCAGTTGCTCTTCTTTTATTCACCAGCACTGTAACCCTGTTATAAAAGGCTACCAAATTTGTCAGGCATGATTTGCCCTTAGTGAAGCCATTTATTCAATTCTTATGATGTTTCCAACAAGGTTGTCTTTTACTTGGCCTTAAACTTCGCCAGTCAGCCAGATTCTTCACAGGTGCTCAGTTTCCAGCTGGAGTAGGACCTGTCATATACCATGACCTATATTGCCCTCCCATTTTGATGGACTCCTGCTTCCTGCTTTCCTGAATTATGCAGCAAGGAGTTGATAATGATGCCAGAGAAACTCCTTTCCCATGTATAAATTTGGCTTAGAAGCCTAATGTGTGCCTCTCATGACCTAACAATATTTATTACATGGAAGACATCAATCTCTTCTTGGCTAAAATTCACCAAATACATTCAATTAAAGTTCATCTCACCTTTGTTTCTGCAAATTGAAGGTCTCAGATTTTTTAAAACAGATGCAAGACCGTTTAAATTGATGCAGTTGGACGAAAGCAGTTGAGGATGATTTGGTGGAAAGGTCAAGTAGAGTATTTTTTCTGTGCTTACTGGTCCATAATGAGTGATTGCACTGAAGTTTGTAGCTCAACAGGAACTTGGAAACTACTTGTATTTTTAATGAGTAACCTGCCACAAATATCTGCTTACTATTAAATCAAAAGAGGACCTTCTGTGATTACAGATAAATTATTAAATTACATTATTTACTTCACAACAAAAATGGGACCACAACTGTATCTGTGAACATCAGATACATAAATGCAACATGTGCTTATCTGGTATGAACTTGTGTATAGTGATGAACTTAGCTCTTCTCTCTGAGCTGCATTATCAGCTGCTGTTTGATTTGAAACCTGCTCTTGAGCATCCGAGCATACACAATTGCTGATTTTCCAAGATATCCAGCAATGTACAGAACATGCCAGCTGTAAGAAAGAAGACTGAACAGTCCACCCTTGAATACAAAGCAATTATGAGAATACCAAATCAGGTAGACATAAAGAGATTGGGAGGTGAAAATAGAACATTGACTAAAATGACCAAATGTTGGCTTCTAAAGCTATTAATTTAAAATTCATCTTTTAGGAATCTTATTTTCAATAGAAGCTGTACATGATGTCTTTTTGCCTTCATTTGTATTACTCAGAGCTTTTGAAAATCATGTTTCTTTTACTTCTGCAATAAAATAGAGATTTTTACATAGAAGCCTTATTTGCTGCACTGATTTACTACTAATTTCTAGAAGGAAAATCAAGATTTTTTTTTTTAGATTTTGTTTCTGATTTTAGATGGTAATTTCTACTGAGTCATACTCATCTGTTCCATTTTAGATGCACATATCTGTACAGAATCAGATGGTTGGGGTTTTTTGCTCACTAAATCAATAGCAGGAGATTCATCTTTGCCTGCAAAACTCTTTATGACAAAGTCCAGTGAATAAGAAGGAAGGAATCTGCAGGAAGCCCCATACTTGTATGAAAGGTTAGGCTGATGTTTATGTTCTGTGGCTTTTGCTGAAGTTGTATGTAAAGGCATCTTTTCAGAATGTAATCATTTTTCACTTTTCTTGGACAGAAATATGTATGCCTGTGTTTTACAGTCACATAAATCTGCAGTATGCCAGTTAATCAATACGATCATACTCTCTAAACACCATAGGTGGAATCCTGTTAAATTAAAAACAGTTTTTAACTACCTTCTTTTTTGTCTTATACAATATATATACATATATGCACATATTTCTGCAGCTGTACTTTGCTTATGGCAACACACCTGTATGATGTCTGTGCAAAGGGACCTGTTCAGTCTGTAAGAGACTGTGTTGGTTTGCTGACACGACATTGCTGCTGCCTCAACATCCTGTTGCTGCAGGGGGGGTACGCACACGATGTCCCCGAAGAAAGCCACCGCATCCGCGACTGCCAAGCTGTGCCTGCCCACAAGTAAAGGTGAGAAACCACAAGGAGCACCTGGGCATGCGCCCATAGAAGAACAGGGGGCGGCACACAGAATAATGAGTTCGGAGAAATGGATGGACTTTTCTGAGAAATCATGGGGACTAGAACAATAAAAAAGAACTGCGTACTCCCCTCCGGCGCGCGAGAGAAAAAACCTGGACTCTGGAGGACACCAAAAAGACGGTAACATCTGGGAAGGCACTGGACTGTGGGCTGAGGAACCCGACCCCCCGTCACCGGCGTTGGAAGTGACTCAGCGGGACGTTGCTGGCTTCGTGGTGGTGGTAACTAGTCTTGCTACCTCTTCTCTGTTCTCTTGCTTAGGTCTGCCTGTTTTCCTTTTTCCTCACTTTGTTCTATCGCAGTTATTGGTTGGTGTAGGAAAATAAAAGTTGTAAAGTTGTACAGCATTTGACTTTGTTTGTGTCTTAATCTCGCTCTCGGGATCATTTAACAACCCTCCCCGATATTGGGTCGGGACACAGTCACAGTGTACGAAGCGCCCTGCCTTTCCAACATTTGCACAGGTCTTTGTCGAAGGAATGCTGTAGAGATTCAAGATTTCCGGGATGCATCACAGGAGTTATGCACGTGCTCTATTAGTGATCAGCTGCTGTTTGTGTTCTTGTTCCAGTAAGCCAACATCCAGAAAGCCCAGAGAAGTGTTAACAGCTCTCACAATTTCTAGGTGGGATTTCCAAATGGAAAAGAAGGACATGGAGGAGTCTTAGTGCAGGTGCCATGGGACTTAGAGTGCAATTTGAGACAATTAATTAGACAGCTTGTGTGTTTTGCTTTGCTGGTTCTTTCACTCCATCTTAGTCCTGTTTTAAGTTTCAGAGCAAGTTCCTCTCTAGACCTAACCTTTCATTCCTTTTTGATGGTAAATGCAAAGAGCAGATGACTCAGCTACCAGATTACTTTGTTACTTTTCGTAACAAAGATTTTTTTGTAACTTTTCGTAACAAAGTAAGCTGGTTACCTCTTGAAAAATCTCTTTTCCTTCTTCAGAATGAAAATATGATAGAATGTTATGACTAATGAAATTGATTAAGTTATACTGAAAGAAACTTCCTTTTTGAGCTTTGAAGACACTACGACAAACATAGAATATACTTTCTTAGAGAATTTATCTAGCTTGATAGAAACTAAAAACATTGATAAGAAGCAGAATGATAAATAGTTTAGAGATTTATTATTTAATAAAAGAGATACTCAACATGTAAAAAAAAACCTCAGGTCACGCTCAACAAATTTGCTTCTATTTTTTAGATTGCTATGTGCTAGTTCAAGTAGTCATTATTTATAAGAACTTGTAATTGATTTCAGTGCCATAAGAAAATAAGATAGGATTTTAATTGATATGTAAAAATGAGAAGGAAGAATGGAAAAGGCTTAGTAAACAGAATATGTAGAGAGTGATAAAGAAGGCTATGAATATGAGAAAAAGGTTAAAATTTGCCTTTGTTACTTACTAAAATTATTTCATGTTGAATAGTTTAAGTTCATAAATTTGCAGGTTTTGACCCTAAGACTTCTATTATCTTCTCATCTCATTTTTGAATTGAACAGGAAATTTTCTGTAGGACTTTAGAAAAGTGTCTTATTAAAGCATTTGTGATCATTTGTGATCCTTCATCAATTATTTTAATTAGTGCCACTATCTCATTTAATCCTGAGAAAGATGGATTCTTCAAGGAAGACCTATAAAATTTAAGGTAAGTAGAATTACAGGGAAATTTTTGTAAAGCAATTTTAACAAGCTTCAGAAAGTTAGAATAAAAAAATAGCTTAGTGGAAGTAATGTGATAGATGCTAAAAAAAAGAAAAAAAAGCTAGTGGGTGTTGAAAATTCACCAGCAGATTTTAATGGTAACTGGAATAGGAGGTACATGACTAATGCCTATAGAGGAAGATTTTAACAGAAGTCAAGAATTTATCAGGAGAAAATAATCATTTAAAACACGTAAAAAGTTAATTGAATGTTTTGAGTGTGGAGTTTTGGGAATAATTCTTAGTCGTCCTTTAATTAAGATGAGCCAGCGTACGTGTTTTTCCAGTTATAAGGCATATTCATTGGCAGAGGGAGTAGTGCCTGTCAATAACAGATATTTATGAAAAGGGAGCTTTAGGGAGTGGAGGACTGAGTTATGGATGTCTGCACATAATTTTGATAAAACCAATAAAAATACAAATTGGAGATCAACTCAGCTGACATTATCTATATCTTCAAGACTTTAAATATTTGAACAGGCTGAATTTGGGTCTCTGAAGTCTTCACTGAGATGGGAAAATGTAGCATTAACGCTACAAACACTGTGCTTGTATCTTCAAACATTATGTGGAGAAAACACATCACTTGCATGGTAGTGTCTGATATGACCAGCAACAAGGATTGCTACCCAGCCCAGTTTCTTTCGGGTCTGCTTTCAGACTAGTTGTCTTAGCTGCCAGTAAAACACACTAATCTGGGGTCAGGGAGGGGCCAGCTGAATGAAGGAAATAACAATGGGAAGGGACATCAGAGTCCCTTAGTGCTGAGGGAGTAGGGAGGTCCAAATTTTTAGTGAACTCTGTATATACAAGGAATGAAAGAACTCAGCACTAACCCTGTGCTTGGAAACATTTTTCAGGCCACAGAGTACAAAGCTATCAAGTGAATAAACTGTTGGGCAGAGGATGGCTAGCAAGAGGAACTGTTCTGGAATGATGTCACTCCTTTTTGCTAACTTTTCTTTATAAGTAAGCTGAGAATGCCCATTATAATTCCTATAATAAGAAATTCAGGTGCTGACATTAGTGCTTAAGCAATTCCTTTAATTTTTCTTTTTTTTTCTAATATTTTTAAATAGTGCTTACTGTTGAACATGCTTATTTAACTGATGGAGTATTGATAAACTGGTTTCTTATTGAACAGCTGAAAAACTGCACAATTTCTTAACATTTATGGAAAGGTAAAGATGTGAAAAGGATCAGGAAGCTTGCTAGCTTGACTTCTGATATACAAATGAAAACACTATGTGCAAAATATTAAGGCTTAAAGCAGGATGGGAAGTGAAGTAGCATGCTTACTACCGTTTTTATATGTCTTTGAAACCCTGGGGGTAGGAGATGGGAGCAATTGGGAAGAAAAAGTATGTTATAAGTGTATAAATTCTGGGTTTTTTTTAATAAATGTAGTTATAAAAGAGTTCTGGGAAACCTAGAGATTTGTGAACAAAATAATCAAAATTATTAGAAACTATGGTTTTAGCATTGAAAGAGGGTACAGAAAATGCTAGTTTTAAGTAGTATCTTAAATATGTAAAGGAAGTAAGAGTTTTAATATGAGACGTAAATTCATCTGCATGCATGTTTTTCACACTGGCTATAAAACATAGTAGAAGGAAAGCTCAGATACTTCGGAACAATTACTCCTGACTGATCATAGTCTATTGCAGGCAAATGATCCTTATCATCTTTATCGTCATCAGATGTAGGCTTGATAATTAATGTTGCTGTATGGAATACTGTAATGACTTGCTTGCTTTTGCATTAAAACAATATGTTGCTGTTGTCCAAAAGCAGAGGTAGATATTTACTCTGTCAGGCACAATTAGATTTGTATGTTTGGTGTTTGCATATGGTTGGTGTGCAGGCAGCAGCACATCATGCACTTTGGTTACTTTGGGTTGGTTGATGGTCTCCTGAGGACCTGGGTACAATTAACATGGGAGACTAAGTTACACCTCAAAATAATTTGGAGCATGTGAAATAATTCTGCTCTAAAATGTCATTTCCTCCATGCTTGTATTTGAAATCAAGGAAGATTTTCTTGTTTAATAAAATAAGTACAGTACACTGTTACAAAAACACCCCATTTGTTCCCCCTTCCCCTAGTATCTATTTTCCACATTTTCAAGGGAATTTGTCCTTGTGATAAGAAATAGATGACAAAATATACTTTGTTTTCAATTTGTTTTTTTTATAACGAAGGTAAAACTTCACTGGTGCAAAGAAATAGAATGGCTGTTTCATCATCTCAGCTTGTGAAAAGGGTTTCAGGTTTCAGTAACTTAAGTCTGCATCAGATAGCTGAGTTTAGCTCAGACAATAGAATAAAAAGTGCTGTTTCCGTGGCTACTCACAAGTAAGATTCGGGACCCATTTTCTCTCTGACACTTAAGGTGAGAACTGCAGCGCTTCTTTTCCCGCTTCTGTCTCTCTAAGAACTTTGTTTATCAACATTATAACACATATAAACAGTCATTGTCCATGATGACCTTTAGGAGCTGTACAGGAACATGTGTATGATTGCCCACTGAGCCATGGAAGTGTGAAATTCAATAATTTACAAGTTATGGATTTCTACTTTGCTTACCAGCTCTTGTAGACATAAAGTACAACATTTCTCAAATGAATTATTAACATTAATGTCCCATCCTTATCACCACAATCTCCTCCTTCCTAGATGTGCCCCTTTTGTGGCCAGACTGTCACATTTCATGGAAAATACGCTCCTGGATATTTTTTTTCTCTTTCAAGGAGACTCCTTTCAGTTTGAGGAGAGTTCTCTGAAGTTTAAATTCAACAAAGCTGTCAGACGAAAGGGCTGAGGATAAGAAGAACAGTGGTTTTGAACAGTTACCTAAAATTGAATGGAGTTAAAAACAACAAAAAGAGATCTATAAAAATTTAATAAGAATTCTGTGGAAACCACTCTAAAACTTTGCAGAGCTTAATAGAGAGTGTTGTGTTCTACATCACCTCACTTTTAACTGTATCATAGATGCTATTCAGATGTTACACTGAGCTACCGAATGTTATAAAACTGGTTCACAAACTCAAGAAAAATGGATTCAAATAATCATGCCACAGGTTGTGCAGAGTGACGTATCATTTGGGTTTGGGAGATTTATCTGCTTTCCTGTTACATTGTTGTCCTTTGGTGCCATAAAAGTTATTGGAGAAGCAGGTATCAAAAGTGGCCGTACCTTCTATATGAAACTGATGGTTATCTGCGGCAGCTAATAATTGGGGCAGAAAGCAATAGCAGATGAAGTGAATAATTGTGAGGGACATGGAAAGGACAACAAAGCCTATAGTGGAGATGCAGTCGACTGGATTCTACAACATGCATTGCTAAACTGGTAATGTCTCAAAGTAGTTTGAAATTATCTACTACATTTAACTTTCAGGAGCTCAACTGACAAACAACTCATTCCTGTGTCAGGAATCTTACTAACCGTCATAGTAATCATTTTTATGGTGCATAATTGGGGGTGAGCGCTTCATATGTTTAGTTCCAGTAATCAGGTAAAAAAAGACAGAATGACTGTTTTTATAGAGACAGGCACCTAAAAGACCAGTAAGCATGGTGCAGAATGCCATTGCTGGTACCTTTCTTTTGCTTTGTCTTGTACTTCATGTCTTGAAGAGCCTCTTGATTTTTGAATGTGAACGGAAACACAATACAGACCTATTGCGCCCTGAACCTTATATCTTGCATCTTTTTCTGTAAAGTGGGAAATACAGCTTAAGAACATGTGAGAAGCAATGGGAAACAGCAAATGAGACTCAGCATAGAGTGTAACTTAAATTATATTGTGCAGACTCTGGCAGCTGGTTTGGGGGCGTTAATTGATGCTGGGGTTCTTTTGGTCTCTGCTTCTATATGCATGAATCATATTGGATCTCCTGATTTAAATCTCTGCATGGACGTATGAGCCTGCTTTATGTCTAACTCATCAGCTGGTGGTAAATGATCAAACATGCATGCTGCAAGACAATCTCTACTCTGGAGAAATTGTGGTGTCTCATGTTGCTGAAATAGGACAAGATAACCTGGTAGACAGAGAAAAAAATCTACATGGACATATGTAGGCATTCATGTATTCACTCTCCCTATGCTCTGAGTAAGATGTATGTGAGATATGTGCCAGACAGCACCATGCTGACTCTGCTAGCAACATTAGTAATGCTCTGTGACCTTACTGATATACTCCATCTCTCAAAAGACAGCTACTGGTACTCTTTTCTACTTCAAAACTGAATGTAGCCTTCGAGTTTTAAGTCAGCCAGGACAAAGCAACAGCAGATACAATGGTACAGCTTTTCTAATATAGTTTATTAAATATGATGTGGCCAAAGATTTTGAAACAGAACATATATTTGACTTCCCTCATCAGATACAGACTAGAAATAGTGTGCATTTAGAATTTATGGAGAGAGAGAGAGAGGATTTTTGGTGGGCATATGGTAGCAGAAGAATGCTGACTGAATAGCACTCTCAACAAGTAGCTTTCAGTAGTAAAATTTAAACCACTACCTTCAACTGGAATGTCAGGTAAGTCTATAGCATAATGGATCATGAAATAAAAGTCACTAGAGCCTGATTCTTTTAGAACACAAGACCTTCATCAGGGAGCTGTTGCATATTTTACACTTGTCATCTACAGGTGTTGGAAACTATAGCACAACCAGTTCACAGGAAGTCTATGATTCTTTACAAAAACTCAGAAGAGTAATCTTTTTATGTTTTATATTACTCAACAATGTGCTATATTTCTTACAGAGTTGCACAGAAAAGACAAAGGTCCATGACTTAAATTTACAATGCATGTTTCACCACTATGAAATTCATAATAAGTTCTTTAATTGAAGTAGCAAAAATGTACATTGGTTAGGTACATTTCAGATATATCAACGAAAGAGGTCTGGTAAAAAAGTTGGAGAAAAATGAATTAAAAAAATTACAGTTAGGGTTTATAACTGTTAGAGGATACAAGGACCAGAAAAGAGAAGCTAGACTTTACTTGCATTTTCTGCTCAGACCAAGAAAGTTTATACCATTTCCTAAGTCTCAGTGCAGCTTCTTTTAAAGTGAAGATGTTAAAGCAGTCTGTGGAAAATTTTCTCACTGCGTATATACACTGGCAGGAGTGCCAAACATTGGATTTTGAAGCTTCTGTGCAAATTTACTGCTAAAAACTGGGATCCCAGCTCTGCAGTGAGCTCTTTAACAGTGACCCCTCTACCTAGAAGCAGACCACTCATGTTACAGGCTTTGAAGGTCTGCCTTTGCTGTGTTCACATATAAGGTTAATAATTTTCCATTTTACAACTTTTCCGTTTGTATCTTGATGAAAATCTTCTTTATCAAAAGCAATTTTGCAAAATCAAGATAAATGTTTAAACATCTACAGAGCAGGGCTTGACGCTGACTATTGGAAATAATGGCTAAATTTTAGTTCGTTCAGATATGCTTTAATAGTGCTGGCTATTTTTTCTTTTTAAAATGTCCTTTAATACTTGACAAAATTCCAGTAAAAGTTTACATTTAATAGTATCAAGGGACAATTTTTATCTTTGCTTTAAATTTCAATACTGTAAACATTTTGTTGTCCAAAAAGGATTTGAATAATGCAAGAAATGTTCTATACGCTGCATGTTTTCAGCTGATTTCTATTTTTTGCAGAGAAAAACAAACTTTCATTTTCTTTGGCTAGAATATGCTGCAATAGGCTAAATGTGACTATTTGATTAGTTAGATAAAATACACATTTTTTTCTTGAGAAACTCTCACTGCAAATCTTAAAAGGTTACCTTGTTATTTCCAGGTTTAGTCAGTTGTAAAATAAATTACCTATATTCACACACATGCTGGTTTATCATTCATACACATGCTGCTTTATAAGAGGAGTAGAGGAAAGGTTGCACGTAGTGAGAATTCTCTATTTCAGATTCAAGAAAAGAATAAAAGATGCTGGCTTTTTGAAAATTTAATGTACACTCCTACCACCTTGATGATGTCTCATGGAGTTAGCCCAAAATGTATAAAAGAAAATCTTTGACAAGTTTTTCACTGTGTCCTCAAAAATTATTCCGCTAAAGCTTTTAAAATGCTGTATACATAAGCACACACACAGATATGCATGGATTTAAATAACATAGGTATTATTGTTGTTGTTGTTGTTGCTATTATTATTATTACACTAAGTACTCTAGGTATACTGAACTTCAACAGAAACATGAATGCTGAACTGGTATACCAACATTTCCATGTAGTAAACAGTATCTCTAGAGCAGAGGCTCCCTTGTACTTTCTCATGTGAGTAGTTTCAGGGATGTTAATGGTGCTACACTGATAGGTAAAGAAGGCAGGACTGTGTAATTAATTTTATTTCCAGCTGTTGAGATTTCAGACTATAATTCTAAGCTCTCTAAGCAAACATCTTCCTTTTCTTTACTTCTTTCCAGGCAAACTGATCAGAGGTGCTTTGGGGATTGGCTGTGTGCCCAGTCTCCACAAATGCCAAAGACTTCTGCACATTGAGTTAATTAAAATTGACTGCTTGTCTTAGGCAGAAGAAACAGGCTAAATTCTAGCTTGTTCTAAAAAATGATTGAACAATTTAGGCAAACAAAATAACTTGCTACTAAGCTGGGGAATAAAAATAATGTATTGCTTTGCCGTGAAAAAACAGATCATATTTTTATTTGTTTTCTCCTCTACCTCAAAGGCTTTTTTCTGTTGTTTTATTTTCTTTTTTCTTTACCCTGCTGCAGTGAATTGTAAATTGTTAGATCTGTGTATCCCAAGGACAGGAAGGCATATATCAAATAAAGGATGTTGACAGATTTTACAGACTGAAGTTAGAAACAACAATAAAAAGTCTAATCTTGCAGGTGTTTAAGCCTCACAGGTATCTCCCCTTTTGACTGAGACTTCCCCAGTGCCTAGTGTGACTTTCTCACTCAAGTGCACCAAAAGTGCTGCAGTCTACACAGCTCAGCAACTATCACATGCCCAAGAACAGCCAAGTACCAAAGGTCTCCAAAGGACATTTAATACGCATTTCCTAAGAACAACTGACTGACATTGACAGTAGACCTCTCAATGAACTAAAAACACGTTCAAGACTCACAGCATTCATTCACGCAGGTTCAGTGCTCTCCTCCGGTTAAAGGGTTAAAATTCACACATTCCTGAAGGTGTTTTTACTTCCGTTGTATACTGTGGGCTGAGGTTAGCAACGGGAAGCACTCCCTACCTCTTCTTTGCCTCCTCTACTGGAAATATTACCTGCTTCATAGGAATATACAGAAAGAGGTGAAAGAAGAAATTGGTGGGGAGTGAGAAGAGAAGCACTAGGAAGTACATTATGCTATAATTCAGCATTTATAGTGTTCATAAATTCTGTCTTTGCTTCAAGAGGCTCTTTTATACTTTTTAGTAACCAGTCCTCTGGGGAAAAAAGATGAGCAGACTTGACAAGAAACCCATAATTGACTATTTCCCTGATGAGTGCCCACCCCACAAGGTTACAGAGTCATGTGCTGGGTGTTTCTAATGGGTGTTGAATTCTCCTCTGTATGGTTGTGAATCTTAATCTGGCAGATAAAGAAGGTTTCTGAACAAAAATGGCCTAGAATTTGTTAGGGCATTCTTCAGGGGAAAAGTGACATGAGTTTGGTGGTAGATTACATCCTATCAGAGCTTTATTTTAAAAGAAAAGGCTTTGGCTTTTGAAAGGATCTATCTCAGGAGAGGGTTCCAGCCTCTGGATATGAAATGAGCAGAAGTGACTCCTTACATGACTAACTCCCCAGCCACTCCTTAGGGTTTTCTATTGATTTTATATCACTATCTGACTTCCCCAGCACACTGGCTGTTCTGGTTTGCAATCTGAGATTTTAGCATCTCTCTAAGGATGTAACAGATGCCCTCAAATCAATACATACCCTCAAAATAATTTTTAATAGTATATTTTTGTGTTTTCCTAAGAAAATTTGATTTAAAAGCGGATTTTTTTTTTTCCAGTATTTGTTCTAAAACAATCCATCTGTCTACTAATGGATGTTACTGCTCTGTCTACATAATTGTGATAGTGTGGAAATGTGTCAAATCCTGTTCATAAGAGCAGTGTGATATTAATTTTACCTCTTGGAATGATCTGAGGATCTAAATAGAATTATTAAATAATCCTGGTAGGGTATTCACAATACAAGCCATGGAAGGAATCAGGCAGACTAATGTTAGCCTGGGGATGTTCATCTCTGCAGTTCTTTTTCAAGACAAGGGCTCATAGGCCTTAGGAACCAGTTTGGAAGGAGGACCCGAGAATCGGCTGCTCATGTGCAGGGGGTCTGTTTGTACTCAGCATTGCAAGCGGGACTAATCTGAACATACCAGGCTCTTGGTACAAGAGAAATACACTTTATCCACAATTGTGCTTTTCTGATGGTCAGATCTCATTGTTCCTGTGCTCCAATACCTGTACCTCTTGCCAAGCTGATATGACTCAAGCAGGGTCAAGTGGTCAAGCAGGGTCTCAGTATGTTTCTTGACAGTCAAGGAGTTATCGTAGAGGTGTGAATTTGGACCAGCTTGGACTCAGCTTGGATGGATTTTTTTCCTCTTCAATTCATTCCTTAGCTTCATCCACACATGTTTTGGGTTTGTGAGGCGGAGTTTTTGGTATCACGGTAGGGTCCGCAGGGCCGGCTGCTGCTGGAAGCTGCTGGAAGCTCCCCCGGCTGGGAGCCGGACCCGCCTCTGGCCCAGGCCGAGCCCCTCAGCGACGGCGGTAGCGCCTCTGGGAGAAGAGATTTCAGAAGGGGAACGAACGCCCCGTGAGGGAGTCGGGGGAGCGGGATGTGAGAGGAACCCCTCTGCGGATCCCGAGGTCAGGGAAGGAGGAGGGGATGCCCCCGCAGCCCGCGGGGAGGCGGCAGGCTGTCCCCCCCAGCCCGTGGAGGGGAGCGGGGGAGCGGATGTCCCCCAAAATGGCGGCGGCTCCCGCGCTGGAGCAGTCTGTGACGGAAGGACTACAGCCCGCGGGAAGGACCCATGCTGGAGAAGTTGGTGAAGGGCTGTCTCCCGCGGGAGGGACGGACCCCACGGCGGAGCAGGGGCCGAGCGCGGAGTCCTCCTCCCCCTGAGGAGGAAGGAGCGGCAGAGACAAGGGGTGAGGAGCCGACCCCAGCCCCCGTCCCCTGTTCCCCTGGGAGAGAGAACCGGGAGTGGGGCTGAGGCGGGAAGGCGGGAGGGTGAGGGGGAAGGCATTTTTTTAAGATTTGGGTTTACTTCCCATTATCCTGTTTTGATTGGATTGGTAGCAAATTAAATTGATTTTGTTTCTTCCCCAAGCTGAGCCTGTCTTTTGCCCATGACCATAAGTGGGGAGCGATCCCTCCCTGTCCTTGTCTTGACCCACGAGCTTTTCTTCACATTTTCTCCTCCCCATCCCACTGGGGAGAGGAGTGAGTGAGCGGCCCTATGGTTCTTTGTTGCCTGCTGGGATTAAACCACAACAACACACAAGTGGTGGTTGTCTTCTCATTGACGCTCTAGTAATGTGGTTTCTCAAGTTCCTTTTTTATTTTGTTAACATTGAGAAATGTATTTGAATTGTGCATGGGAATTGTGTTTGCTACCATGTGCCTTTGCTTTAACTAAGTGGTGCCAAGCCACAGGCCTTAGGAGGAGAGCAAGTGTAGATCAGACTGTTACAGATATGTTCCGGGGTACTGTCAGCACATATCAGACTGAAGTTTCTACATTACAGGGGTTATAAGCAAGTCCAGACAAACACAAGGTGGAGGCCCCATCTTGTCTGATGTTCTTATGAGCATCTTTGTGTATACATGTGATGTCCTAGGCCTCCTGGCTTCTAAAGGATAAACCAGAATCTTCTGCGGCTTCTTAACAATTCACAACTCATACAGATATGTTTCTGGTCTGAATCACTTAACTATCCCAGCCAGTCCAGGGATAATAATCTCCCTGGAAGAATGTTAGTTTTGAAAACAACCATTTTAGCTGCATGGCTTGGTATCTTTGGATTCAAGCACAACATGAGTCAAACTCTTTACAAGGCAATGAAAAAAGATTCTAAAACTATTTTTATGTACATATTTTATAGAACATGGTACAATATCAGACCTAGTTTATGGATGGCAAAGTGAAAGAGGAAAAGTTCCAGTTCTGTTCAGACATGTGTTTTAGTTCAGAAGTATCATGTTTAAACAAAGTTTTCTTTAACATCTCCTAAAAGTAAAATATTTGCTGCTCACCATTTACCTGAAAATACAGCTATAAAGTAGAAACAGAAAAAAATCTGATTTCAAGGAGAAAGGAAATTAAGAGTGAGGAAAGGCTTAGATGGCATGGAAAGAAAGGGAAGGAATAATTTTGGGAGGGACTCTAGGATTATTGTACACATGGTGTAATGTAGAGATACTGTCCATAGGGATTTGTGTCCTGTGAAAATTGCTCCAAACTTTTTTGAAAAGAACAATATATACAGGCTAGGCATCAAACAGCACTACTGTTTGGAAGGGTGCTGGAGGAGATGCCAATTGGTAGCAGACCCAAGGTTAAAAAAAAACATTATATGTTAAGGAATTTATTATAAATACATCTTAGTTCATGAAATCAACTCAGCGTATGAAGTACACCTGTCTGTTAGGGACATGTATAAGCAAATGAGACCGGTGAAATATTCTTCATTTTTTACCCTTCTGTTTTATAACAGCAGAAGTTGCAAATACATTGGAACAAACCCAACTTTTACCCTCCTTGAATTCTGCCTACTAAGGTGGTTTCCTGTCCCACCTAGATGCTCGCTCTAGTCCTATATGTGAGACATTTAGAACAATCCAAGGACTGTGTTTGTATTTGGGTGTAGGCATGTATATCTGAGCTGGGCCTTTGAGGGAGACGTGTCAAAAGAAATAATGGAAGGTTTCTTCTTAAAGACCTCCAGAGAAAGAGTGAAAAAGGATTCCATAAAGTTCCTAGAAGATAGCCAGTGCTATACCCAAGGTATTGCAAAATAACATCCACAGTGGCCAGCCAAAGATTAACACGTTCAGCAGGATCTAGCTTAATTAAGCTAAAGATGTTGGGATCAAGGTTACCTCTTCAGTCCTGCTCTGATGGTCCGTTACTTCCATTTTCTTTTTAGCAAAGGAGTCAACTATAAGAATGGTCCTAGAGAGCATCGGAACTGGGATTTTTGCCATAAATCCTTAGCCCCAAGTTTTGGGCTTGGGTCATAGACATTCTTTTGCTTTGCTTTTCCTTCTCTCTGTTAAAATGGATAAGTGATGTAACAAAAAGGGTAAGGGAAACCTAAGGGATAGCTGTTTTTACACTTTATGTAAAGTAAAGCCCAATCCTGTTAGGATATGTTCAGTGAGGCCTGAGAGTAATTCTTAAAGGCAAAATCTATGCAGCCACATCTCACTTTTCCATTTCCCCTAACGTTCCATGCTGATGAGAGAGTCTCTAAGATAGAAAAATCTTAAGATCGGAAATGTAATTCAGCTGCCTGGAGCTTACTGCTGACCTAGGGACCTTTGTGCATTGAGTCTATCCAGGGTATGTATAATTTTCAGACTGAACACCCTTGGTATCGCCTAGCTATTTGTTCCAGCTCACGCCATTCTGTCTGGAGTCATTGCTTCCGTCTCGCTCCCACTGATGCCATTCTCCACTCTTTCCTTCCTTTCTTTTTCTCTTCTCTCCTGTCTGACTGACCTCCCTTCCCTCATTGATCTTCCTTTAACAAAAATCCACTTGAAAAAGTTAAAGGCTAGACACAACTCAAACAGAAAAAGGGAGAACCTGCAGGAAGACTGCAAACCAAGATATTATTCACTCTTCTCTTGTCAAGCTCTGCTCCTTGGTCTCCAAAAGACTGCATAGCTTTTGAGATGCCTCACAAATTCTCTTGTAACCACACACAATGAGTGGTAAGTAAATTAATTTAGTATCTTTTTTTTTTTAGCAGAGAGGGCAAGTCCTAGAGGGCATCTGATCTGTGGTTATTGCTTTAAATTCTTGGCTCTCAGTCTTGTCCTCAGGTCATACACAATTTCTATTATCCTTCTTTCTTACTTCAGAGGTTAAAATGGAAGCCTGCTACGCTACAATGGAGGAGGAATGATAGCAATTTTTATGTTTTGCCTGCTGTCAGTAATTACAGTATGGTTAAGAACTTCAAGAGTTTTTCTTCAGCTATTCAGTTTGCTTATTTCTTTTTCTCTAATCTAGTACTGAAAAAGTAGTGAGGCTAACAACAAAGCTCAAGGGAAGAAAAAGGATAAGTTTAAATTCTGCTTCTCACACTACTTCATGAATTTGAAGTAACTCCAAGTTGAATGAATGAGAGGAAAGAAAAAAAATCATTTTTTTCACTATATATTTACCAGTAGAAAGTCCCTCTTTTTCTTACTGTTTTTTAGGGTCAGTGGCAAAATTAGGGCAAACAGATAAAAAGGAGTAAGAAACCCCTGGACTGTTAGTCAATACTATGACAGTGAATGAAGTAAGAGTAATACAGTGCTTACAGAAAAAAAAATACAGTTTTTCTTGCCATGAAAATAAGTATCTAAGCCCCAAACAGTAGACTAATGCAATGGCTTCATAATGGACTGTGGTGTTTACACACCAAAAAAGAATTAAAATAATCCTTCAATAACCAGCTGTTAGTATATCTGGAAAGGAACTAAAGGATAACATGATGTAGCTTTGAGTTACTGTCCAGTGAATTAGCATGTTGCAGGTGTAATCAAATTAAAGTTAGATAGTACCCCCGCAAAAAAAAGCCCCATTTTCACATTGTTAGAGGAGGCAAAAAGCCATTTTCATTCTACAGGATTTAAGGGTCTCAGGTGTTCATTACAGCTGGTACTGATGTGTCTCATGATCACATTTCTTTTTGAGAATGTTTCCTCCTGCTCTTTGTTAGAAATCCAAATAGAGAAGTTTTATCTTTCCTCTGGAGAGCTGCCTTTTGCATAGCACAATGTACCATTTACAACAAGGGCTTAAAAAGATTTTCAAGAGGAAATAATGGGATTTCCTAACCTTGCCATAGTGTAAAAGGGTGTTAAACTGAAAATCTGAGCTGGTGAGTAAGGTGATACTGACTTTGTATGTTGGCAAGCTGGACACTGGACTTAGGGAACAGGGATGTAGCAGCTTCACATCTTTGAAAAACAGGGGTGTAAACATATCAGAGAAGTAACTTTTCTCTTTAAGAATAACTTAATGAATGGCAGGGAGTTAGGTCATGCTGTCCTTGCTGAGGAGGTACCCTTCAGTGGGAGCAGGGCTGATTGATAGAATCTAAATTGTCATCTGGGTGACTCGGCTGCATTCATGATGGTCTTCTTGGATGACAGTAGGTAAATACTCAGGAAACACTTGTGTCCCTTTCACTAATTTTAGTATTCACTGAGAGGAAAAACCTCAAACCCTCAAAATGTTTTTCACAATTATTGTTCATAATCTGATATTCAGAACTATTATGGGCTACTTGTGTATGTACTCAACAAAATGTTGGAAAAGAGTAAGAATGCCTTTATGAGGTCAAACAAAAGCTTACCTAACACAGTGGCTGCAGACTCTGGGCCTCAGGCTTCTCAAATACTGAATGATGCAAGCCAAATCAATTTTTATCAGCAGAAGAACTAGAATTTTCCCTATAGTCCTCTAAGGAAATGGAAAGAGGGCGAGGTGGTCAAAGGATCCAAGTTAGTATTTTTTTTTTTATTATTATTTTTTATGTTGTTTAAGAACGCTCTGGGAAGACTTGAGATGATGTTAGAAGGAATGAATGCTCTTATAAGCTTTTACAAATTAATATGTTAAGGTCTTCAAATAAATCAGTTGCATGATTCAATAATGCTCTTAACAGTTTTCTATTTCCAGCATTGGTCTTACTTTCACCTATTAGAAAATTTTATCAGCTATTAGCACACTTAAATTTACCATCTGTGGCTTGAGGAAAATAACATGGACTGGTATAATGTCTCCACATTATTGTGACCTTCCATTAAACTGTCACCAGTTTGAAGAATGCAACCTAACTTTTGAGAGGGTCCTGAGGGTTTTCAAGGGCAAGACTGGGACAGGTAAACTTAACACTGGCAATTTCCTGCAGGGTTGGCATGCAAGCCTCCATCTTTAATGCTCCTCCTAAAGAAGATGCTTCACAGAACATGATTTTGATGCAGACATTTTTTTTGCAGAGATTTTTTCTTGGAATTGACAACTGAGCTGGGGCCTTCTTGATTAAACACTGAGAAGTCCTAAAAGTTGAATACATTGGTTGCAGCACAAAGCAGACAGAAATCTTCTTCAAATATAGAATCTAATAATCTAACATGCTTTTTCTAAATGACTAACCAACAGGCCTTGTAAGGATTTCTGGAAAAAAACTGTTGTGCAAATTAGCCCAGAATTCTTAAGGAAGGGCAAGGATATGGTTTTTCATCTCTTGGTTATCTTGATGATCACCATCTTGGTGATGTCCAAATGCATCAAAGCCTTGCTTTGAGCAGGACTTCAGAATAGACCAGATGTGCCTACTTTTTTCCTATGACTTTATGAAAAGCAAAAAGTCCCATGACAAGGAAATCCATGTGCAAATAATTGTGCACTCATTGTGTTATACGTGCCAGAGAGGGAGAAGGACCAGTAAAGGGGTATAATTTAATTGTTGAGAAGATTTTGTAGGTCTCAGCAGCAGATTTGGAGCTGAAAGTTGTCAAAAAGTGAGGCCGTACCTCACAGGGAAGGATGCTGCCCCAGTGGTTGGCCTCAAGAGTGCTCCTGAGCTGGGAATTATCAAATCCTGAATCAGTTACCATTCACCAGGCTTGCTATAATAATTATTTTAATTACAACTGAGAAAACCACTTCTAAACCCACAGCTGTGATTTCTCAAATTTGATATTAATGTATCTTCAGACACAGTTTCATCTTTCTTGCCTTCCATTTTCCTCTTGCATCTCTTCTTTCCTGCTGTTCCCCAACTTCATCTTTAGTTAGAAGGGTGTTGTTATTAGCAATACTGCTTCAAGTCAGATAAAATAAGAGCTTGCATTAGAAAAAAGTGAACCTGTAGACACTGAAAATAATTGATAACTCCTTTTTAAACTCTTCCCATGACAAAAATTTTTTTTTTCCTTCTCAAGGTTATGTTTTGTGTATCAAATCAGTCAGTGATTCTACCATTGCAGAGGAAATGCTTTAAAGTTTGAAATGTTTCCTTGCGGCACCCATTTCAACTCCTTCCACAACAGAGGTAAATGACACATTTCAAGGATTTTTTCAGTTATTCCTACTTCAGAACATTTCATTCTTTTTTTCATTTTTGGTAAAACTCATTAATTTTAACAAAATAATTTTTCAGTGTCATTATTTTTGTAAAATTTTAGTTATATTTGTAAATACCTAACCATTTTTCTTTACTCACTCTGGCTCCTTCTAGAACAGCCAGAGAAAAACAGTATGCTCCAATTATCTTCATTCTGACAATAGATCAGAATTTTTTATGCTGTCCAACAAGCATTTCTCAGGGACTACTGCTACCTCTTCTATGCATGAAAGTATAACATACCTGCTTTGATCTGTCCTAAACAAAGTAGCATATATTTACTGTAAACACGATAAAGCATGAAGGTATTCACCTCTTCTGAATCTCAGTATTTTCTTCTGCTACCTTCCATGGCAGCCTCCCATATCCACAAAAAATTTTATATGTGGTTTTATTTATTTATTTGTAAGCAGACACTTACAGGTACCTCATAAGTACACTTGCATATGCTTCATAATCTGAATGCTCCTTTCTTATCACAATGTCCTTCTGAAAGAGCAAAGTAATGTTCTCCTACTTCTTCAATAGGGGCAAAAAAGCTACTTGCTAAAAATTACAAATAGTAAGCTGTCTCATATCCAGAATTTTGAAAACTATAGATTTCCCTAAGCCTTATCTTGATCTTAAGGCCTAAATGATCATCTCAATCACTTTCCAGCTATTGACAATTTCCAGAATTTGGAGCCCAAAATAAGATAGATTGGTCTGAAACTGTAAAACTCACGCTCTATGATTCATATATACATATATAGCTAGCTATAGAAAAGTCAAAATTCAAAGTCCTGAATCACCATGAAATCTTGCAGAAATTCCACCATTGCAACTGAACTCTTTCTTAATGGTTTTGAATAAATCCTTTAAGATAGGCAAGAATTAGAGCTACTTGTAGACTCCCTGCACTAAAATTTTGAAGGTCCCACCAGGAGCTAAACAAGGTCTTTAAAACTGTTATCTAAAGCTACTACACCAATTTGAGAAACAAATCCAGTATTTAATCTTTTAAAAAGCAGCTTGCAGATAATTTTAGACAGGGTTTGAGTGTCTATCCAGGGTAAACAATAAAAAAAAAAAGAAAAGCAGTCTGAGAAAATCAACTAATTTGTGGTCATTGCAAGTTACGTATGTCTTGTAGTATGTCTTTCTTTTTGAAGTTGCCCAGCTGGCAACTAAGCCTCACGCAGCTGCTCACCCACTCCCCTCCAGTGGGATGGGGGAGAGAATCGGAAGAGCAAAAGTGAGAAAACTCATGGGCTGAGATGAAGACAGTTTAATAAGTAAAGCAAAAGCCGCACACGCAAGCAAAGCAAACCAAGGAATCCGTTCCCCACTCCCCGTGGGCAGGCGGGTGTTCAGCCATCCCCAGGACAGCAGGGCTCCATCACGCCCAACGGGGACTGGGGAAGACAAACGCCATCGCTCCCAACGTCCCCCCTTCCTTCTCCTTCCCCCAGCTCTATATGGGGAGCATGACGTCCTATGGTCTGGGATCTCCCTTGGGTCAGTCGGGGTTGGCTGCCCCGGCTGTGTCCCCCCCAACCCCTTGTGCCCCCCCAGGCTCCTCGCTGGTGGGGTGGGGGGAGAAGCAGAACAGCCCTTGGCTCTGGGTGAGCACTGCTCAGCAGGGACGGAAACATCCCGGGGTTACCAACACTGTTTCCAGCACAAATCCAAAATGTAGCCCCATACTAGCTACCATGAAGAAAATTAACTCTATCCCAGACAAAACCAGCACATCTTACATGAGTACATATGAGTATATACGTACATATGAGAACATATGAACATGTTTTGTACATGAGTACCTATGTCTCTTTCTTAAATGATCCAACATTGTGCCATTGCTGCAAAGAAGACTAATGGTAAGCTAATGGAGGAGTGTTGCCAGCAGGTCAATAGAGGTGATCCTTTCCCTCTACTCGGCACTGGTGAGGTCACACCTGGAGTTCTGGGTCCACTTCTGAGCTCCTCAGTACAAGAGAGAGACGTGGACTTACTGGAGGGAGTGCAGCAAGGGGCCACTAAGAGGAGTAAGGGGCTGCAGCATCTTTCCTATGAGGAAAGGCTGAGAAAGCTGGGACTGTTCAGCCTGGAGAAGAGAAGGCTCTGTGGGGAGATCTTAGGGACATAAGTACCTGAAGGGAGGGTGCAAAGAAGACAGAGTCAGGCTCTTTTCAGTTGTGTGCAGTGACAGGGCCAGAGGCAATGGGCACAAACTGAGGCACGGGAGGTTTCCTCTGAACATTAGGAAACACTTTTTTACTGTGAGGGTGACTGAGCACTGAAACAAGTTGCCCATAGAGGTTGTGGAGTCTCCATCCTTGGAGATACTAAAGGCCTATCTAGACACGGTCCTGGGCAACTGGCTCCCACTTACCAGCTACCCTGGCAAGGTAGCTCTGCTTGAGCGGGGGGGTGGACCAGATGACCTCCAGACGTCCCTTCAAACCTCAACCATTCCATGATTCAGTACATCCAGCACATAAAAATTCAGGACTAGGAATGAAAGGAAGGGGACCAGTCTGCTAAATGGTATGGACTATAACAAGACAGGCTACCAGTGTTGGAGGCATGATCTAACACTTAAGTGACTCAAACACTTAAGTCCCACTGACTCAGTGTTGTGTTTAGAGGATTTCAGTCCCTTGATGACTTCTAAACTTTTCCATTTCTTACCTGTAGCTGTCCTTGCTAAAGTTTCCAGCCTAAATATCACCTGAGTTTCAGACCATCGATAAATGAAAAAAATCACTGTTGTGAACAGTAAGTTATCTAGAAAGAACAGATCCATTAGGAAAAAAAAATTGCCATTTCAAATGTTGCCATCTCAAGCATCTGGCTATGTTAGCATAGTTAACCTACTATAACCATTAGTCATAGCCAATGCCTTGTCCAGATCAGTTAAGGCAAAATCGAAATGTTCTGAGAATGTTCTTTATTTTGGGGTGCATGGCCCTAGAGTCATTGACAAAAACTGAGGTCCCTTCAAGCCTGTGAGGAATCTGAGTATTTGTCAATAGGAGAAACAGGCATTGAAAGCACATTTAACCTCTGTGTTTGGGAAAGTGTGCAAGAAGACTTCATAGTATAAAGAAGGCACATCAATCTCTTAAGAGCTAAAGTACAGATAAAAGCAGAACCTTGTGCCTACTACAGTGATAGACGCACTGCATCAATAGACCTCAGAGCATAAACTATGCCTGCTGATACACCGTTATGAGGATTCCTCCTGAGACACATTGCTCTGATGCTGTATGTTTAGTAGTCTGTTTGCTGACCTTGCGTTCCAACTTCAATTATTCTGTGATTCGATGATTTTATGATTGCATGTTCCATGTGATTTGCAAGTCACAAAAATCTTTTCCTTAACCAGGAATTATTTCATTGCATGTATAATAGCGTCCTGATCCAAAGAATGTGAATGTGTTTATCTGCAGTACTGAAAAAATAAGGGAAAGATTGAAAATCCTCTCTGCTTATTAAAGCCTTTTTCATTCAGAAGATCAGCTAGCTATCAATGTTGAAAGTATGTTCAGACTTAGACTGCTGGGACACAGTAAGCCACTGTATCAGGGCACTGGCCAGAATTGCCACTAAAAACAACTTACTTTTAGAATAAAATTTAATGTTTCAGAGCTTTAACTGACCCATAGCTTTCAACTATAGGGGTTACTCATGAATTAGAGCTATGTGAACTACAGTTTTAAATGCATATCTAAAGAACTATATTTTGGCAACTAAGCAAGTGATCTGAAGTTCACGTTTATGGAGAACTAAGAAAAGTGTAGAGGTTTTTTCTTATTCTGCCAGATTTGTTAGTTCTGTTAAGTTAACATGGTTAACAGGATTTGTTTTTATCTCTCCATAAGGTATGCTTTTCAACAAAGGTGGTGTTCATTGAAAAAAAAGAAGGAAAAATGTTTACCAAGCTCTTCCTACATCTTCAACTAACTTCAGTAATCTCAGAACTTCTTACAAGTTTAAGGGATCTATCCATATTTCTTCCATCTATTTTTCTGTCCATCTCTTTTCTAGGCAGGCTGGCCAATTTAAGCTGTATTTGAAAAAGTGATTGAAGTTTTATGAAAGTATGTATCTGGAGTGAAAGGGTGGTAGAAGTGAGCCATCATGCAATCCATTTTGACAGTTGCTTTCACATAAATTAGCAGGTGTGTAATGTCCATGCAATGGACTCACCATTAGGATGGCTGCTATCCAGGAAAGTCTGTCAAAAAGAAAGTGGAGCATAGGGCAGAAGCACACAAATCAACAACAGAAGAGTCTTAGCTATTTTTTTCTGCTTGACAAACAACTTCCATTTATTTATTCAACTTTGTATTAATTTATGAATGGGCTTTTCAGATTGCTTCTGTGATTTAGGGACTTTAACCCTATAGAGATGAGATCTTGACATCTAACTTCTCAAGGCTTGTTGGAAATAAAATATAAAACTTCAGGTGTTAATTTTAAATATTAGCTATTAATCTTACCTGAAATCAGAACTTTGTGAATAATTAGTCATGAATAATTTACATATAAAGATGAATGGATTTGGAGCTTCTTTTTTTGAACTTATTTTATATGAATTATTCACAGATTTTCTCACCGAATATTTTTGACTGTAGACTGTTAACAAACAGGTAATTTTTAATTCACAAGCAATTGTTAATTCACACTGTTACTTAGCAAAAGTAGAGGTTTTTTTCTATTAACTGACTTACTTATATAACCAGCAACATAGCATGATGTTTTTACTTTGTCTTGTATCATAAGACTCTCAATTCACAGTACCTTTCAATTACTTAGATATTACAAAATTCACAGTGTGTTGCTGGTTACATAGGTGAAACAGACTGAGCATATTCAAAACTAAATGAGCCTATCTACTTATGCAATTATCAAGAATATTATTTCCATTATCTATTCAACTCTAAAACTATATACACATACAAAGGCGCAAAGCTTCTTTTTTTTTTTTTTTTTAATTTTAGTTTGGAGAACTTTGCTTGAAATGATTTCACCAGTAAAGCTGCTTTCATACTATATATTGCTGATGTGTTTTGTTTGATAACCAATAGCTGTTCAATTAATTATTTACCTTTCTACAGTGTCAAACAAGTATCATAAAACAGAAGACCACAGCAGCAGTCATTGTTTCTGTATTCATTGCTAAAACATTTTGCAAAGGATGCTCAAAGAAAAAATTTCATGCACACCCAAAGATATTTTGATAAATAAATTTAAAAGTGGTCATGTCTGCTGAAAATTGATCCAAGAAATAATAACATTGGTTATATACTATCTCCTGCCAAGTATTGCTGAAGTCCTATCTTGGAAATAAATATAGTGTCATATAAATGACACCTATATTTGTAAGAGTAATGCTAGTCTGTGTCAGGCACACTAAGGTGTTATAAACACTTTTTTACACACTCACACACGCAAACAAAGGATTTAAAATAACATGATGTTAGCCACTGTGCTTACTGTCATTTAAATATTCAATAATAGTCAAATTGAAAATATGTATACTAGCAATGGACTGCTGTACTTTTAGGTGTTACTAATTTTTTATTATTTCAGTTACTTCTCTGCTGATAAATATTCCAGCTTTCCTCATTATTGTTGGAGTAATGGCACAGGAAAATGTCCTTTCATAGACATCTCAACAAGAAACACAACTGAAATAAAAGTAATTCTCTGTCCCAGTAGGACTATGGGCTTCCTCAGCTCCAGAGGAAGACAGGATTGTAACATATCTGAAATCAATCTGTAAGACAGAAAGCTCAAACGTGAGGCTTCAGGCATGAAAACAGCAGGAGAGCAGAGGTGTTCTGAGGTAGAATACACTAGTGAGGGCAGACATTTAGTGTTCCAGTGGTTTCTTTTATGACACACTGTTGGAATAATTCAAAAAAGTTTCTTAATTTACATAGTTCACTCTCCACTGTTTAAAAAACTAGGGCACCAGTTGCACATTCGATTTAGAGATAGATAGTGTTTAGGAAGACTAAAACATCTAAGTCACACTCTAATTATGTAACCTAGTAGTTCTAAGTAATGAAGCCAGTTTTCCTATGGCTTTTTGCCTTATGATTGGATGATCTGGTGTCTCATATGAGACAAGAACTGTAATTTTCCTATTGTGATGGCAATCATAACAGTTCTCAGGTAGATGTAGTCTCTTCTATCTAATATGGTTGGAGCCTTTGTCTCAGAGAGAGCACTAATGCAGGTTTGTCCCTCTACAATGCTGCCGATTTTCCTGAAATTTCTAGGAACTGAATTTATTTGTTCTTTCCCACTTATAGTTCAACTGGGCCATTCTATAGGATGTTTTTTGAATGGTGAGAAAAGCAGAGAGGGGGGCAAACACACAGAGAGTAATACTCAGCACAAAACTGCATGAACTTTCATTCCTTTGGAAGCTATACTTAAATATTAACATAATTGTAGTGCAAATTCCAGTTACATGTAAGTAACTCTACTAATAAAAACCCCAATTCAGAAACAGTCAAGGATGCCTCCAGCTTATTGTTAAATGTGTTTTTAAAGCTACACTTTCTTAGAAAAACAGTTAAACATATGCTTAGTCCATTGAAGTTAATGTTTTGCGTTTCTTCTCCTGAAAGAAAAAAAGTGAAAGTTGAATCAACTACAGTTTGACTGGTCAGAAGAACAACTGCCTCATTGTGTCACCTCATTATCTGTATTCAGTGAGCTAGAGCTAGTTTTAGTAATCAAAAATCCGTTACTGCTATTTTTTTGGACATCCAGCACTGCACTATCACTGGGAGCTAACTGACTTGGATTCTGGCATATAAAACTTCCAGAGAAACTTCAGAAGAGTTCATATTACAAAAGATGTATTGATTTTGATTATGTGCAAGCCAAGTAGAATTAAATTAAATCCTTATATCTCAGGAATTGTTTGCATTTGTTAACTAACAAATAGAAGAAGTATATTTTTTCACTAGTGTACATTTATACATAAATAATTTATAGAAGCAAATTTAAATATATTTAGGCTGGCTTTCTAAAAGTTCACAGTTTACCTCATTATTATATCATGGCAGATAAACTCTCACTATACTTTTCTAACCTGTCAGCCTGTTTCAGTCAAAACTTAATAGAAGATATTTCAAAGGTAGTAAATACTTGCAGGTT
This sequence comes from Haliaeetus albicilla, assembly GCF_947461875.1. Classification (NCBI taxonomy): domain Eukaryota; kingdom Metazoa; phylum Chordata; class Aves; order Accipitriformes; family Accipitridae; genus Haliaeetus; species Haliaeetus albicilla. The sequence goes on along the minus strand of NC_091496.1, from coordinate 35,624,592 downwards.
TCCTGAATATTGGTAGCTTGCTGGAAGCAGCTGGAAGCTTCTTTCTTTATTTCCTCTGCTGGGAACAGAAGTGGGGAGAACTCAAACACTACTGTTAAGGACTCACCGTACATTCTCTCTGGTCAGCCAATGTACATATTCTGGGTGGCTCCAATATGTGTTGTCTCTTGGTGAGAGTACAGAGCAAAACAGTAGTCAGAGATATGGGGACAAGATGGAAATATGTAAAAGGGATAAGGGCTTGAAGCATGGCTTTGGGAATAGAGTGATTGCTGTCAATATGGATTTAGGCAGAAAAAGTAATTAACATAACTGGAATATTAGGGGAAAATATGTCAGAAATCCATAGGAAACAGGCAATAGTTCTACTGCTCATAAAAAGAGTTCTCAAGTTTGGTCCTTCCCTAAACTTTTTTTTTTTTTTTAATTGCCTAACCAGTTTGGAATAGTTAATCTTACTCTTGACCAAGTAGCCCATAAACAGTTGGTATATACTGTTTACAGATACCAGCTCTAAAGCAAAGAAGAGAATAGTTACAAATCTGATGGAATTCTTGCACATACTGCTTGGACCTGTGTGGAAATACTACTTCTGCATTATTGGGGATCCAAAACATCAGGACAGAGTAAACACTATTTAAACATGTCTGACTATTGATGACATCTTTGCAGATTTTCCAGGATCCTTGCTAATCATTGTCATCTTTGCACACCCAGAATTACAGCACTCAGGTTTAAGAGTGTCTATTTATTTATCTTCCCTTCTGGACCCTTCTTTACTCCTTTCTTTCTTCTCCTAGGTTAGACACATCTCTAGATCTTGATATCATCACAGTACATAAGCTTAAACAAACCAATTATGGATAACAGAAACAACTTTTCTCCAATAATCTTTCCAACATAAGAAACGAATTTATTTTCTGTCCAGAACTGCTTCTCAAAAAGCACCAACTTTCTTCATCTCAGTAGTAATTAGTTACCTCTGAATCATATCCGTATGTTGCTATAAAAAAAAGCTTACAATCAAACTGTTGCATAAAAGTAGAAAGGTTTTTTTGGCCAAGCGCTATTTTTTGGTTTTATGCATATTTGCCTGAGAGAGGCTACACATTTATTAGTCAGTCTTACTTCTTCCACCAACTTAGCAGTAACATCTTCAGTGTGATACATGTCCCCAGAAAGTTGCATTTATTTACTCTCTTTCCCACTTAAGTGTTAATGGATTTCTACAAGTTTTCACTTTGAAGTCTTTATTCAACATAAATGAATCTTGTTGCACAACTTCCATAAATAGCTCATTATTCTTTAATAACTGTATTTTGACTTAAGAATTCTTTGCCTGTGTGGTTAGACCAAGGAGTAAATATGTGAAAAGGTTAAGCTGTGCCTATCAAAAAAATTACTAGATCCTCCTGTATTTCTTCCAGGGCTTAATTGATACTGGTTTTTAAACATATATTGAGGAAGCCGAAGGACAGAATATGCCCTTGTTTCACATACTGCCTAGCGAAATATCAGTCGCTGCTGCTGTTATTAAATTGCAGTTGAATTACACCATGACTCTCTGAGAAGGTGAAGAAAAAAAGAATGAACAGCATGGAGGCTAAAGAAAATAGAAAAAAACCCCATCCCTGTTGTATTGGAAAGGGGTTGTCCTAGAATGTCTCAGTAATGTCCACGCTGGGTTCTCAGAAGGCCTGTGAGAAGATTTTGTGTGAGGCTTAGAATGTAGTATTGGCAAGCAAATGTAAACCTATTCCTAACACCAAATAAAAGCATCAAAAGGGAATAGAACATGATAAATTCCTCAAGATAAAAGCAGTAGTGAGACAGCTAGTCAACAGCTGTGAAAACAGAATTAAAACTTGCATAAATTGGAAATAGTATTCCCCAAACCAAAGCTGAATCCAAATAATACAGTGTGTATAATCTCAACACAGGATTCAAACTGGGTCAACAGGACATTGTGACTAATTCTGTGGATGACTGCCAATATGCTCAGGCAATTGCAGCCTATTGACCAATGTCAAACAGTTCAAGTTTGCTTTCCCCACAGACCTGAATTTTTCAAATAAATACATCTTAGAGCAAATGAATGAGTAACTACTCAACAACATAGTGCTGAGTGTTAGATTTGAAGCTTAAGTCAAATCACATTTAAACATATTTCAGTGTGGTGCGTGGATGATAAGAGTAAGGATTTCAAACATACATAGGATTTGGAAGAATGAAGGAAGGACAAATTCTACACAGTATCAGGGCTGATCAAAGAAAATTAAAAAAGATACAAGACTATAATATAAAGGAATATACCAGTTCCAGTTGGGGAAGTACATTTTCACTGCTTTGCATGATCTAATTAAACCAGTCACTTTATTTACAAAAAATATTTATTTTCTATAGTTGTTCTGTCCTTCTTAATAATTTTTTTTAATTTGCATCTAGTTTAAGCATTTTTTCCATTTATGTATTTTTTACAGATGTTAGTCTTCATCTTCCTTCAGCTATCACTTTACCTTTTCTTCTCCATAAAAATGAGATTCAAACTATGGATATTTTTCTTAATTTTTATCTTCCAGTTGCAGACCAGGTCTTTCCTAAGTGGCTTCTGTATCAAACAATTCTGTGAAACTAAGATTGCATCTCAACTACTAAATAAAACAGGGACGAAGCGTGGACTCAGACACTGGCTCAGGATTGTCTGTACTGTTTATCTGTTAGCATGTATCCTGGTATTGGTTTGGCCAATGTCAACTAACAATGCGCCACACAGTGCCTCACCATGGTCTGGACAAAACCAGGACCATTTGGATGTGGCCTCCCAATTTTGGAGCCAGCCGTTTAGACAGAGTTAGTCACCATGAAAGTCACAGTCATCCTTCTGATCAAAACTTCCAGCCAAATGTCAGAGTTACTGGCATCTCAGCTGCTGTTGATGTTGGGGTTCCCTTATCACTCTGATTATTACTTGTATGTTCTTCTTAATTTTCCTTTTTGTTCCTGCCATTTATTCTCTTTCTCACTTTTAAGAGGGATGTCAAGAGATGCTTTACCTTCTACCTCTGTATTCCTGTGAAATTGTTTCTTAGGACATTTTCTACCCCATTGTGAAATTGTCCCCTAGTAGCATTTTGTGACTCACAGGTCCCTGACTATACTCGTGATCTGGTAAATGTCTGTCCAACCTCATATTTCTGTTTCTCAGATGTCTTGTTCTGTATCATTTGCTAATGTACTAGTAACAAATTACCAGCATAAGGTAAATTCCTTGTGCTTCTTAAACTCGCTGCACCTTCTAGGCATTATGAAACATGCATAATTCATAGAATCATTATTCTCCCCAAACTACTACTTCCACTGTGACTGTAAAAAAAGGAGAAAGTGATGTCTGTGGCATTTTTCATTTTCTTCCCCAGGTTATTTCCTCTTGTAAGTTCCACTGCTGTATGAGTAATACCTTGAATCTTCTCTAGTTTCTATTTTATGACTACTTGGTTTAAAGAAGATTTAATCCATGGTTTAAATACTCTAAAAGTAGTACCCAGTCTTGCATGCATTATCCAAGAATGATCTCACATGAATGTTAAATAAGAAAAGATATATCTTCAAGTCTGAGTCCTTTTGAGAGCAGAGGAGTATTTGCCTAAAAGATGAACATCAACATACTGGAAAAGAAGTAATTCACTGTGTTTATAGAAGAAATATCCAATGCTAATCAAGTCTTCTTGATGAGTTAATACCACCATATGTACATATCATGCATGTCATGGGTAACTGCTGATATAGTTCATATGATATTATAGTTTATATCTTGCTTCTGCTCAGAACCATAAAAAAAAGTCCATTGTTTTAAGAAGGCTGTTTCCTTACAATATATGTAGTTTAACTGAAAAATTAATACTAATATATTTCATGAGCAGCAATATTTCATTACCTTTAGAATAAAGAAATTGTTAGAAAGAATGAGTAGTTTACAGAATGGTGCCAGCTGAACCAAGAAACTGAGGACAAATTCTTTTAGTTTCTTACAGATTCCTGGAAGCAATTCTCTTCAACATTAGCTGTATGAATCCAGTTCCTTACCCCACTGTCTGGGTTAATGTTGATAAAAATCCCTAGAGATTAAAGGGAAATTATTTCCAAAGGTAATCAATATGAAAAGTTACATCTAGTTCTAAGCAGCAGAACAGGATTCCAACATGAGAAATAAGAAATGTTTTTAAAATAAGCCACTAGCTGAATAGTGTTTGGCTATATAAAAATGAATCCTAGGTAAAATCTGAATGAATCAAAAAGCTATTGGTGTGCTGAAAATGTTATCATTCTTTATTTTTTTTGCTGGAAATACATTATTTGTGTTTCACGCACCTCCAGTGTTTGGTTAAGAATGGAACGCTTCCTATCTAGTGAGAGGGTGCACTGTAACCACAAAAACCATGCACATTTTTCATCAAAATGTTAACACCAAAAAGTACCTTGTGAACCATATTATGTTTTTATTTTATTTTGGATGGTGAACTATCCAATTTTATCCTTTATTTTGGAAGTGAACTATCATTCCTTGCTTTTACTAAAGAATAGACAGGAGGGAAAGAAGCAAATTCTGCCAGCAAGCTGAAAGGATGATTGAATATATTTAATAAAAAATGAAAGAAAAATAGAATCCAAGAAAGGGGAAATCTGGAAGAAAGAGCTCTTTAATGAGCAAGGTTAGTTCTTATGTGCTAGTATGGTATATGTTATTATTTTTAAGAGAGATAGTGATAAGATGAATGAGAAAAACTTTATTAATGTCTATGTAAATTTCTGCATTCATTAATTGGAATACTACAGTAAAGTTCAACTTCATTAATGCAGAGTTTCAAATAATGTTCCAGCTACTTTGAATTTTCCGTCTTCCTCCAAAACCCCAGTTGTCCTGAGACTATTTATGACTAATGACTTTGGTAGACCACTAAAACCTTAACATCGTTCACAAATTCTACAGTGCAATATTATTTTCACCGCAAGACAAACTTTACACGTGATTGAAAATGAGAAGAACCAGTGAGAGCAGAGAGAATTCCTTATGCTCCTTACCAGTGTTTGTGGGGGTGCCTGCTCAGCCTCCCCTTGGCAAAGCGGCCGGGATGCCAACAGTTGGTAAAGCAGGGATGTGAGAGTAACACTGAGTGTCGACAGAACATCGAAAACTGTCCAAGAGGGAATGTGCCCCAAACTGACAATGCTAAGAAGACATCCATCAGCCACGCGGCTTAAAAACAGTCAGCTTGAGAAGAACTACAAGAGAAGCTTGAAAATTTGTAATAGCAAGGAGAGAGAAGAAAGCAACAGAGAAGCAGTCCAAATCTGGTTTGACACTGTCAGAAATCACCCCACCGACACTGCAGTCTGTACCTCGACCTTACTGAGCGTCCTTCCATCAGATGTCATGGGGGGGTGCCTATAGCTCGAGGAGTGACACTGCAGGTGCAAGCATGGATCCACACTTCTGGTGTACATGTGTGAACTCAAGGGGGGCTTTCTCATCAGAATGTGTTTTGTTGGCTTGTAGGGACTGTCATGAGCACACATAAGCCTAGAGCACCTACATCTCTAGCAGGAGGGTACAGAAATAGAGGAATCCTCAGTCCCAGAAAGTGGGGTGTGTGTGTGGGTTGTCTCTGAGAGGGGGTGTACGTGTGTGCATGTGACTGTCTTGGGATTTGTTATGGAAGGTGGTTTAGAAATGTCTAGGTGTTTTAAGTGTCTAATATCGTGGTTTACTTATCATGAATGCATAGTTCACTGATGGCTGGTTGGTTACATGTTGTTAATAAATAAAACAACTTCAATTTTGATTTTATTTACACCACATGAATAGAGTAGATTTTTTTTCCTGCAATGTTTGTTTCTAAAAGCAATCAGTCAAATAATTAAAAAAATATGAGTAGACTTTGGTGACTATGTATGCCCATAGACAGCTAATTGAGGTAACTGAAAGGGGAGAATATTTAATTTACCCTTATTTTCAACCAGTACCTTTTAAAGCAGTTGAATTACTTCTAGTAAATGAGATCCTAGGCAAGTCAGTGTGAATATGGCTTTGGTCAGTTCAGCCTGTGGTTCATAATACAGTAAGAATTTTGCCTATTAATGACCTAAATTTAAATGTGGGGATTTGGTTTGATTTGGTTTGGCTGTGGAGTTTGTTGTTGTTTTGCACTGTTTTGTTTTCTGCTTGAAGGAATGAAGTTATTCTGAATTATGTAATATTTTCCTATGTGTACAATCCTTTGTACTTTGCTATAAGTACACTTCATTTTGCATACTTGCGAGAAAAGTAAAAGGAAATTCAGTTCTTAGAACAGGAAAATGGTCATAGGTATATTGTTCAGAGTCCACAGAAGAAAAAAGTAATAGGATCCATATCTGCCATATCCTGAGCTTTCTGAACTACTGAAGCCAAGCTGCAGTTTCTGTCAATCTATCTTCTGATGTTTCTTTCAATCCAAAACTTCTTGACCACTTTAAATTTGTAATTAGCTTAAGTATGAACAAAAATAAAATTGTTCAATGAACAGAAATGGTGCAAGAAAACAAAATCACCTGTAGACCCAGATCCCTGTCTTCTCTAAAAGAAGAATGATAAAATATAATATTTTACAACTGCAGTTTTCATTTCCTTGAAATGACTGAAATTTATGATCACTAAGTAGACTCTGTCCCCTACATTTTACAAGCCTTAACTTCTTCACAGAAATAGTAGGGAAACCTCAGAAAGAAAATAGTGTATATTTATCAAATCCATACATTTAGAAGTTAGTTCATCTCATTCCACTGATAGGAGCATATGGTCAATACATAGAGATATCAGTAAATTGGGGGGGAAAAAAAAGAAGAAACAACGTATTTTTTATCAGTGAAAGTAAACAGTGATATTAAGAACTGTAGATGAATGTAATATTTCTGAAGAGAATTAAATTATTACAAGTACTGCAGACTCAAAGGGATCCATATGAATTGTAAGAATGTGAGAACAAAGTATTAAGACAGTTGAATGATGAAGAATAACATCAGATTAGATATGGATCCACCTTTTAAATATAGGAGGTAAAAAGCATTGGTTCAATTTTGGTTTAATGAAGATAGTCAGAACACAAATACTCCTCATAAAAAACAGTTTTATATTTGTCTGAAAGGGTTATCAGGTATTTTGAAACAGTAAATGCATTAAGTCACCCACAAATTTCTGAATATTCTGGTAGACATAATTTAGAGTTTTTCCCACTAAGGTCCATGACAAAACAACCACACTGAACTTGCTACTCCGTGTCACTGCTAATGCTTTGCATGTGGAAAACACCATGAAAAAGTTGTGAACTGGCTTGCAGCTAATGTGAGGCTAGCACGCACTTTCCTCTAAATGCGAGGAAGGGGGAGTAGACATTTATGTCCCCAGCAGATTTTATCTGGGAAGTGAGAAATTCAGTTTCACATCCCTTGTTTATCTGTGTTAGAAGTAAGCAGTGAGAGGGAGGGGGGGAGAGTGGGACCGACTGAGAGAAAGCAAGAGAAGTGCAAAGCTTCCCTTTCTTGGCAGCAACGAGCCATTAGAAGAGCTTGGCTGCCCATGTAACCACAGCCTCAGGGAGCTGAATGCATGCCCAGAGCAGAAAAGGAGACACAAAGGGATTCAGACGCTTATGGGATTATCCTGAACTTGAGAGAAGGCTTGTGAATGCTTAAACATTGATGTTTCTTGCCTAGGTTCCTCCAGTGACAAGATAGCAAAATCAGAATTTTTCCCTTTCCTTTCTCTGATACATGGTTAGAAGATTTCTTGTTGTAGTTTTATTTGGAAGCAAATCTGAAAAGTTGTGTCTTAAATTCTGATAAAGCAGGCTAACATTTATTCGGGAGTCTAGCTTAAAATGAGCAGCTGAGAATCATGATGCAGCTGGAGGAAAGAGAGGGGAGTTTGATTGCTCAATGAACGCAACAGCTTTGGAATATTATAGTTAGAGAAATGGTCTCTAAATAGCTGAGCCTCAAATCAATTAAGATTTTACAGATTTGGATCAGAATTATGCAACTGGAGAAGAGAGAGAAGCATGTGCATTCTGCAGCATACTGTTTGTTACATTAGGACTTTGCTTGTTAAGATGCTACTGATCTGAGCTGGCTCCTGGAATAGCAGCACTGCGTGCAATTACAATCAATCAAAGAAGACAACAATGTTTCTGGTGACTGAGGCCAAGGTAGAAGCACAAATCTGTATTATCCATATGCTAAACTTTCTTTGAGGAAATTAATATAAATCTTTTATCAGTTAGTCTACAAAACGGAATGATGGGAAGCATTCCAAGTCTAGCCCTCTGCTCTGAACAAATGGGCTGTGCCCTGACATCTGTCCTTCAGTATCTGTCAGGGTTCAGACCTATACAGATTTGCCATAAATAAAAATGATGTGCAAAAGCTAATGGAATATTACTTCTGTAGTGTTCCTTTCATCTCAGTGACGTAATGGATGAGGTAGATGGTGTGAACAAAAACATTCAATTCCGTATTGATAGAAATACAAATACCTGCTCTAGGATACTCTTCCTGCAAAGAAGGTGTTCATATAGAGGCCGTATCGACACAGGTATGTGTAATACATAGGATGCTGCTTGCACTTTTTGCATGTAAACTCTTCTTATTGAAATGATGTTTTTCTTGGGAACATTTCTTTCTACAAGTTAGCAACTGTGCAGGCTCTGTGCTTACAGCATAATAAAGCAGATGGTTGCTGCTCCATACTACATCAGGTACATCCACATGCTGGGTGAAATGCTCAAGTATGACAGCCAGGTTTAAGACAATATTTTAAAAGATAGATATGTTCCTTCTTCATGGTATTGCACAATGGTCAACATGCAGGAGGGGAATGGAAGCATGACTCCTTCTCTAAAACTAAGACGGGATAAATTACAAAGGTCACAGACTGGGAGAAGTGCCCAGGTGAAATGCAAATGGAAAACAGTTAGAATAACTACTTAACTTTTTTGCCCAATGGAATGATGGAACAGATATTTAATTTTCAGGATTAGCAAGGATTAGTCAGATGTCATAGCCAGTACATCTGTTAAAGACTTCTTTAAATCATGGTAAGGCAATTATATCCCTAATACCCAACATATTAACATATGAAGACAAATTAACACTATTATAGTAATTTAGGAAACCAATTTCAGACATTATGAAAGTTGTGGGATACATTTTATGCACGATGATATTACCTTTTCTGGGTGTGTTGTTCTTGGTTTTTTTTTGTGAGTGTGTGTTTCTTTTTCACTTCAGACTCCTGTGAAAATTTTTTTTATTTTGAAGTACATCTGTTAAGACTTCTAGATCTACCTATACTCCTTCCTTCTACATTGGTATTCCTGATACATAGCAGCAACAAATTCATAAAATTAATGATAAGGGTTTGTCGACTCAGCGTCACAGAGGTTCAGGGTGGGTGCACCCAGAGAGCTGGCAAGTCATTTAGAACTTGTTAACAGAAGATCATGCTGAGGGCCTGTTGAAAACCAAGTGCTCATGGGCCTTCTATAATCTAGGTGGTAATATAAGTTGGAAATCAATAATTATTTAAAGCATGCAGTGCCTGACTCAGATTTTGATACCTGGAAAACCTAAGTACAGTCTAGAAAAGGGTGCACACCATATTCTATAAAAATGCTAGAAGTTCATTACTCATAAAAAAACATTTTATTAGGGTCTCCTGTGCACTTAATCTAGGAGGGTTAAAATAAGGACTGAGGATGTTTTCTGGACTTTTTTTTCCCCTTTCAGGAGCTTAATTCCCCTCTGGGATTTTGAAAATGAGCCTTTGGATGATCCACCTTATCTCAGAATATGGAGGTTCCCTGAAAGGTCTATTGTTATATCCCAACAATAATCTATGCTTTTTCTCGGTTACCCAGAAACTTATCTAACATTTGATGTGCTACTGTTTGGCAAAAACCAAGAAAATTGAAGCCAGTGCCCATTTGGCTGGATTACAGAACTGTGAAAGCTATTGACTGAACTCACAGTTGATGTTCAATGAATCCATTTTGGTCAAGAAAGCGTGACTGAGACCTTTCATTACAATTCTGTCCTCACGGTACAATGCAGTGTGATTCACATATCAATGTGCTGAGATCTACACTGTTTTGTTGAATGATATGGACTGCTTCTGGAGACAGAATAGTCACGTACAAAAGACACAGAATTGGAGTTCAGTTCCCAGTTTGTCTATCAGCCAAACTGAATTGACCTTGAGACTGTTTTATCTCAAGTACCTGTTTTCCATTACCTCTTATCAGTTAAGACATAAATTAATAGAACTTTGCTATGTGTTTGTACAATACTTCACATAAGCTAGCACCAGTCTACAACAGGGATGGCAAAAGTTGTTCCTGCTTGTAATGTCAGCTCATTCTTGTTAAGAGTGATCTGAAATGAGCACAACTTTCTGTGGACAAAGATGATGCACGCAAAAATGGGAGCACTACACACTGTTTCAAATGTAACTTCGATAGTTTCTTGGTGCTTATTTTCATAATTCTGTTCTTTTTTTTTTGCACTTTACACGTAACAGGGTTCAAAGATTTCTCATTTCAGCATGATGTCAGGAATGAATGGACAAATAATGTGTATGCTCTTTATCAATGTTCTGTTCCAGTGCTTATATTTGAATCTAGAATATCAGGGAAAGAATAATAATCAGCTATTATAAATGGAATTAGTTGTTTTTTTAAATTCTGTTCTTCAGTTGCTGACCCTGCCTTTGTATGTAACACCATTACTGCATGCTGACTTAAAATCCTTGTTATACTCTCTTATTTGAACACTTTAAATGATTTGATCCACTTCCAGCTGATCCACAAATTCTTTACTACTAAAACATAATCTGATCTCAAGTACTCAAGTTAAAGACTTAAATTCTGATGCATCCAAAATTGCTTGTTGCTCTGTTTAAAAGACTGTTCTTAAAAGGCTTTTGTGGTCTTTTATACCAATTTATCATGCCCATGTGCCAGAACTGACTCTAAGTCTGCTGCCTGCTTCACCAGAAAATTCTGATTCTCTGCACAACAGCAGAGTGTATTGTTGTTGCAAAAAGGCAACAGAAATAATGAGAGCACACATTGATCTTGTAGATTAATGACCCAAGATTAATGAATCATGGTACAGTATTGGTAAAAGACATGCAAAAGGAATGTGCTTTAACCATTTTCTTTAAAGGTCCTCTAAATTTTAAGGGCAAATATTGTTCATCTGTTGTCATGACTTAGCAGAACTGACTACCAGTCTTCTCCTTACCATTTCCTAAAATAAACTGCTGAATCTAATAGATAGAAATGTTTTATTTTCTAAGTTACTAATTATTTTCAACTTTACTGATGATATTGCAGAATAAAAAGTTTGTCTCAGCATGGTGCAATTATATTACTGTTTCCATTTGAAGTACAAAAACCTCAACACATCACTATATATTGTCAATTTGAGTTGCCAAATGGTGGCAACATGAATAATATTCACCTATTTCTCTGAGGATTTGGTCTTGGATAAATTACAGGCCTTTCTGTGGACAAGAAACAAGAGCTTAAAGGTAGCATATAGAAATTTGGATCCATCTAATAGCAGTCCCAGGAAGGTGCCTTTACTGAGGACAGGTATCTCTACACAAATGCCCGGAGCATGCCAGTTCTAACATGACTGAGCAATTGATTTCTGCCTGATGCCTATGTATCTTGAGTGGTGTAGTCTGATGCGTCTTTTCAGAGGGCACATAACGTTATTCTAGATACTGTGGTAGTGGCTGTTGCTTTCTCTGTAATCTTGGGGAGAAGAGGCAGCGTTCCCTTCTGCCTGTAGGATAATCTAGTTCTGCCTGTGTCTGAGGATTTTTAAACCCACACCTTTCATATTCAAGCATATAAGGCAAGATGTTGTTGGTACTGGCCTTTTGTGTGTCATTTTGTGGCTGCATGTGCTGGCCACACAGTCCAGGACTCCCTGGCCAACAGAAGGAGGAGGCCACAGGTGGAGTTGAATTGCTGTGAAAGAGTTAAGATGCTCATCTGAAAGGGGATCTTCTAATTCTGCAGACTTGCCTTCCTGCTCTTTAACACCTCCCTTGGGTTTTGCCCAGTGTGGTTTTTGCCCAGTTTTTTTTTTGCCCCCCCTGACCAGGCCATGACCTAGGGAGCAACTACAAATTGCAGCATGAGACAAAAAAAGAGAAAAGGCACAGAGTGTAGGAAATTTGAATCCTTTCTGGTAACAAAGCCCATTCCTTTATTTGACAAAGGTTTTCCAAATGCAAATTGTTTCTACTAGGTAATTTTATAAAACAACATTCCTCCCTTAGCTGTTCTTTAAACAGAAATGCATTTGAAAGGAGAGTTTATAGGGCACTCTTCAAGGCATGGGAAGAATGGGTCACTACTCACCCATGTCTTTAGCACTCATTCTATTGTGTAGCTCCAAGTGCTCAAATGACTTTTTGCTTAGGGTGCAAAGCACACCTCACTTTCAACCATGCGTTGGTTAAAAATCAGGGGCATTTCATTCAGGGCTCTTAGGGAATTTCAGGCACCTAAGGCTGACTCTGGATCATTAGTTCATCTTTCTGGTAAGTAGATACACATTCAACTAAGTGCAAAGTGTTCAGCTGCCTGTCTTTCAGTGGGAAATGCGCAGATGCACTCCTGCACAGTGGCACAATAATGTACCCATGGAATCTAAATTTTCCATTACCTTTTCTATCCTTTTAGCTTGCTTTTGTACTTTGCAGTGCCATAGATTTAGGAAGCAAAAACATGGAGAAGCTGTAGAGCCAGTCTAGTTAAATACCACATACACTGTCACTTCTCTTCTAGCAGTATAATTAAACAGGAGTTAGAATTTGCGATGCGTTGACATTTTATCAATTAAAGATAGACAGGGGAGAGATAGAAGAAAAAAAAATAAAAGCTTTTGTAATGTCAGTTAACTCCATGAGGTTACTCAGAAATGTGGCTTCTTGTTACATCCTATATACAAGGAACTTAGTGGCTTTTTTTTTTTTTCTGTTCTGTTTTTAATGTATGAAGTTCAGTAGATGTTTATTTTCCATTATGTCTTTTCATTTTATGTCTTGGTTCACTGCTGTGCTTTTCCAGCTGTTGCTTTGGAAAAATAATTACAATTCAGTCAAGCAAAAGCACAATGGTGGGTTCTACAGTTTGGTAAATTCTCTAGTGCAGTTTCTGAAAAAGATTTTCAGCTTATTTAGACAGGATTAGATTCTCTTCCTGCTCTACTCTCCATAACAGCCAGTATCTTTGTGAAATAGTTTAGAGTATAAATACTGGGACACAGTCTCTCTCCAGGATTTGCCACAGAGATGACACATTCTCCTGGCAGGTGACACCATGGAGATGACATACTTTCTACCAGCAAATACTTAAGGGAAACTTACAATCAACTAGCCTTCCATGATCAGCAAGGTTGCTATAGTTTAGTTACAATTTAGTTTTGCATTTCTCAGCAGTACCTTGCAGCCAAACAGGGGTACTGGTACATGCTTCTAGGCATTCCTACTTATTTTTCCTCAGGCTATGGGAAAGAAGAGAATGAGGGGATTTTGTTTGGGTTGTTTCTGGGAAGAGGAAGATGCTGCCAGTTTAGGCAGGGGGAACCTTCAAACAATGAAAGCAGACAAAAAAGAAAGATGCAACATACTTAGATGATTGTTGAAAGTACTCCAGCTTAGCAGTCTGCAAATCCTATAAATGTCTTATTCAATACAAGTACTGGATAAACTAAAACGGAGGACGCATGTAAGCATACCTGACTGCCTTTAAACTGCTAAAGAAGTTCAAGCAGCATGTATCTCATGTTCAAAAAGAACTAGATATTAGAAACATGTTAAAGTAAGGGTTGTAGACCATTCAGAGAGATCATACCAATGGCAACAGGGACAATTCCAGTGCTCGGTGGTTACACTGGTACAGAAACAATTTACTCTAACAGATGGCTCATGTCAGACTGTGTGCTTAATTTTTTTTTATTTCTGTGGACTTCTGAGTTGTGATTCTTTCCTTCCTTTTGCCTGGGAGAAGGGGAAGGGAGAGAAATTGTGGTGTTTGGTCTGCTGAGAAGTTTGCTTTTTGCTTGCAGAGTATAGCTAAGATATTTATCTAACAGATCATACAAACATTATTTATTGTCTGATGATAGCTTCATTACAGTTTTTCATTTGCTATATTTCTCTGTAAACTTTGACTTTAAAAATTCCTCCTTAGACTTTGATGTAGCTAATTCCTGATTTCTACCCACTATCAATTCTGAAATATTGTTAGTGTCTTCTGTGTGAGAAACGAAATGAAGAACACTGTGGAGGAACTATGGCAGGAGTCTAGAGACATTAGGCAGCCAATGTACCCTGTCAGGTTAGTTTCATTCCGTCTAAAATGAAAGCAGTAGGTAAACCGGCTTTTCTTTCATCCCCATTTTAAAACCATAGATGCAGGTGGAATGCTGGCATGGCTAGAGAGAGGTGATATTCTGCATTGTAGTGAAGGAAAAGAAAGCTCATTTGTCTCAATTGTGTGGTGCCAACACCCTCTTGCCCTACTGCACTCCATTTTCAGCTCTAGAGATCCATCTCCACCTGGAAGAAAATAGTGTTTCAATATTCCCCAGAAGCCAGAACAATCTTTGCAGTGAGTATGACTTTAGAAAGGGCTACAGATGCTCAAAACTGCTCCACAAGAGCAAAGCAATCCTCGGGATCCTTAATGTAGATGTGATTTACCTTTTAAGTCTACACAGGGCATGGACAAAATAGTCTCAAGGATCTTGACCAATGTATTTTTTCTCTTCAGTAAACGGGGTCATCTACAAAACCTTTTCTGCCAGAATTGATACATAGAGTATCAATATGCATATACAAGTACATATTTCAAAACCAAAACATTAAAAACCCGAAACTTTCACCTTATTTACCTCTCGTAATAGCCAAGCAGATTTCAGTCACCACAATCATATACCTTTTCCAAGTTCAATGATTAATTCTTCCACCCTCATTTGATGGTACTGGACTGGTCTTGAATAGTAGAATATGGAAAAAGGTACATCATTTTGTGAGATTACACCTTTACGCCACCATATATGCCCTTCACATGGGGGAAAAATTGCCTGGCATATTTCTGTGTGAGTTCCTTCCTACTCTGCTGAAGACAGATTTTCTTTACTATTCTATGAATTTATTCTTTTTATCAGAATTTCTCTCACTGTAACATTCTAATCGTTCCTGAGCTTTGTGGTGAGTGTCTCACTGCTCTGTAGTGCTTAGCTCCTTGACTTTTTTTACTGCCAGACCTTACTATAATAGAAACCATGTTTTTAACAACATACTATGCTGCCCTGAGCCAACAGAAAGTCAATTAATGGCAAAACTATTTCAAAGAAGCCATCTTCATTTGTGGATTACAGGATATGTTGTAATAATTATTTCCATAGAAAAGTTAATGTCTGTTAATTGGCCTTTGGCTTGAGCCAGATTTTGCCTCATCTGAAAAGTTAATGAAACTTAGGTTGCATTTTGAATCAAATATTAAAACACCAATAAAACCTTTCAATCTATAGTTTTGAAGTCAGTGACGGTTGAACCAGTTATAATAAGAATCTGTTCTGATGAAAATGTTAAAAGGAAGACATAAGCACAATAAAAATTCACAGAGCTACAGCAGAGAGGCCATCAGCTTCTCTGATTTAGTACTTTCTACTATTTGCTTCAGAAAGAAGAAAATATGTTTTAAAAAACCTGCTCCCAGACAATAATCTGGCATATGGATACAGAGAACAGGATGATAGACAATTTAGAAGAATTTAGCCAGAAAAAGAAATCAAAACAACACCCCAGACTTGTGGCAAATGGTAAATGGTAGACAAAGAGTGGTCTAGAAAGCCATAGGCAATGGATCCCAGTCTAGGACCCACATTACAGTAAATTTAATCCTCATCAGCTCATCTGTCAGCAGACATGAATCACCTGCTGAAAAGTATGCAAGTTGACAGCAATTCTCAGCCCATATACTTTCAAAAGACACAGCTGCGCAGCAGCATTTCTAATGTATACCCTGTGCCGAGTGCACTCATTCTGAAACATAAATGCTCTTTGCAGTTTAGTTAATCCAGCTCGGTAGCATATTCATTTAAACCTCATAAAGATAATCACAGTTTGGAATACAGGGGAGTTAATACGGTATAGCTACATCACATTCAATTCACTTTCCCACTTCATACACATGCTCTTTTAAGAGAGGCTACAGCGATTTATTTTGGACAAGGTTCTCCTTTGATGCCATGCTTGAATTAGAGCTCTATAAGGTGCTGTGCATGGGGTAGCCACTGCTGGGTAATTCAGCCGCTCAGTCCGCTTTAGCGTGCAGCTGCCAGCCCGATAACTGAAATCTGTGTGAAGAAGGCATTTTACAGTGCAATGCTCTGTGCTGACTGAGCATGCTATGTCAGAATAAAGGGACACAGGGCAAAAAGACTTCCTGTGTCATTCAGATAAAGCCTGTTCCAGACACTCATATCGTAGGATATCATGCATAAAATACCAAGTTCATCTTACCAGTCAGTTGGGTTTTCTTCCCCCTGAATTTACTCCTCAGATTGCCAAAGAAATCAATTTCAGACCTCAGAGTTTATTGGGACATAGCATTAAACACAGGCTTTTAAGAGAAGTGTGGGTTGATGGTCTCTGACTGCTTAACAGATGAAATTTCATCTTTTTTCCTCATGAGATAAGATGATCTGTATGGTCCAATCTTTGGCAAAGGACTATGCCAAACTATACTCAGAGAATTATTATTTCTTCCGAGCTCTCTTCCTTCTCCCAGGGGGAAGACAGAGTTGTTAGCCTTTTGTAGATTGCAATTTACTTCTCAGATTTATTGGCGTTCAAACTAACTTAAAGAAACGTCCAACTGTGAGCCTGCCACACCGTTTGTTCACTCGCCTCCATTTTTGTCTGATCCTTAGTCAAGATGTCGATTATATGGTAGGCTTTATCCTAAGTAAGTGCACATCAGACATGCCAAGAGTGTTTACTGCTAAACAGAAATGCTATACAAGGTTGCTTACTGGCATGGATTGCAAGCAGTTAATTCATTAATGATGACCACCCTGTTGTTCATAATTTAGATGCCCCAAAATATTATATCTATGCCTAAATTTGAAAATATTGGAAGCTTTTTATTCAACACCCCAAAAATGTATTAACATTTTTTTTAGAAATGGTGGCACTCTTTAATGTACAATGAAATTCTTGTTAGAAAATATTTCCCATGGAAGATATGCCCACAGGGAAAAGTTTCCTTTGAGATTGTTGGATAATACAGATAAATGTTGTATTGGTAAAAAAAAAAAAAAGAAAAAGCATCATTCAATCATTTGTAGCTTACATTTCAAGCAACTAAGCAACTGTAAATTATGATCTTTTAAAATTAGACTGTGTAACAGATGGTTACAGTTCTGTTTAAAGTGATTTTTCCTTTAGCATGTCTTGAAGCACCAAGTGACCTCTCAATGCAACAGCTGATTTTTTTCTCTATTAATTCATGAGTTCCATTAAAACATATGGGAGGAAATGGGAATTTTGGCATGTTTTAATCTATGGAGAAATTATCTGTAAAAAGACTTGGCTGTAGAATTCATGACAACCGTGGACTATAGATTCAGTCAGGTAGGCAAGAAATGTCACGTAGTGGCAAGGCTTCTGCTTCAAAAAAGGAATTAATTTTATAAATTCTGTTTGGCTAAATTTGTATTAGAGTATATAAATAGGTTAGAATAAAATTGGAATAATTTTAAGATAGCAGTGTTGTTGCTAAGCAGGGACATACCATGTTTGTAAAGTGTATTTTTTTGTTCAGGTTGGCTAGTGGTTTTCAAATTGCAGTCCACTAAATGTTAAGTTTCCATATTCTTTCGAGGATTTATGAACTGAAGTTTGTTCTGGAAGAGTGTATATAAGCCGGTATGACTGGCCCAAATTATGGATGTCTAAACTTAGGTTAGACTAATCCCACCCTTAAAGTGGCTAAATGTAACCTGAGCTGAGAGGACTTCACTAAGGAGACAGCTATATTATTAGCAGAATTAAAGACTGTCTAAAACAAATAATTTAAAAAAAATCCTTAGATATGTTATATCAAGTTAGGATGAAAGCAACTTTAGGAAACCTGTCAATTAAAAGATTATGGAAAAACAGAGCAATCCTCATATTGCCTTTCTGGAATAATGTCAAAGCTGTTCAAGTGCAAGAGGTTCCCTTCCTAAAGATTTATATGAAAGTTATATTGCAATTGTTGTTGAGCAAATATTGTAATTTGGGGTTTTTGTTTGTTTGTTTGTTTGTTTTTTCCAAAGTGCTAAATTATAATAAAACTATAAAATACAACTAGCTGAACACTCACCCAGAATTAGAATTTGAGGAGGAGATTATTTTTTTTTATCTCTTTTTAGCCACCCACATAAGGAGGCTAAATATTCTTTCTCTTCTCTTACATGTGTAATAATCAAAGATGTTTCACTTTCAGAGGAACAAGATTGGCTGAGTTATTTACTATTCGCTGGAGGAGAAGAAGTTTCAAGAGTGTCTATGTAAAGCATTGTGTATTAGTCTCCAAGTACCAAGATCCAGTTTAAAACAAAAGAACAATAAATAGCCAACCATTGGTGATCCAGCTGAAAAGCAGTAGTACTCAGGGTTTACTCTGTGTTTCATTTATGTTGCTACTGTCTTTGGAGGCAAGATTGTAATGAAAATATTTATTGTTTTTAGAATTTAACGTCTAAATGGTTAATCAGGAGGAACGTGTATATTTTGCAAAAATACAAAATGGATCCACGATATATGAATGGGGGTGTTTCCCCCAGGTCCTGTCCCAAAGAATTTACCATTATGGAAGATATCACAGCCCAGTTTTGTCAAAAGACAAATAACCAGATTGCTGTAATCCATTCTCACCATGCCAAATCTGCAAACTCTTAAACTCCCTATGGTCTAGAAAGGCTTTTTTTGCTATCGACCAGGAAGTCATCTTTGGCACCGAGGCTCACAATCATTGCACTAGCTTAAATCACTTAGTAGCTAAATTAGCAACATTATAGTCCTAAGTTTTCCATAATTAGCAAAGTGCACCCCAAAGCATGATTCAGATGTTAGATGAAGTAAATTTGTCATTGGGAAATTATTCTCTCTTGCTACTTAAATGTAGCATTCTAAACTGCATAATAAAAGTTACAACTTTCAACACCTGTTGACGCTGTTTGCTTTGTGCTCCTGAAATAGACAGTGCCTGGACCAAAGATTGGAATTATGAGACCCGTTGGATGCTCCCACTCACAAGCGAGGTCCCATGTAGATCTCATACATAGCTGACTCAGTTGTCTGAATTGCAGCCTTCTCTTCATGTCTTCTAGAAATGTCTTCTGGCATTCCTGTTGCTTTGTTGGAAAGGGCTCTTTGTGTTGTGAAGAATATCACCTGAAGTCTTCTTTTCCTCTTATGATATGGAAGAAAGTTTGCATGTCCCACTTTGCCCTGAACATAATCTAATTTTCCTTGGCTATTCTCATGGATATAGCTAAAACTGAAAGCAATATCCAAAAGACTTAAAGTGTGTCATGATATGTCTGACTATATTGTAAAAGTTCTTCACCATAGTTTTCTGAATTCATAATGGAAAAATAATATTTCTGAAGGCTCCATCCAGTTAAGTGGAAACTATAAAAAGTAGAACCCTATTGCCTGAGTAATTGGTTTCTATGACTCACTAATAGAATTCTACAGGCATTTTTGTATCGCAGTACTAGCTTGCTTGTAAATTGCTGGATCAGGACCAAAAATTTAGTATTCCTGAGCACATGTAGGAAACCAGAGGAAGAAGAAGAAAACTAGAGAATGAAACTAAAATGTAAATTTCAGCACACTGCTTATGAGGTACTAAATAACATCTTGGATTTTGCTTAAGAGACAGCTATGAACATATTTTGTCTAGATTTTTTTTTTTATTATTCAAATACAAACACCATTTTCAGAGGTATAAATTTAATTTGAAAATAAATATCTCTGAAAGGCATACAGAATATTTTATAATAGCCATCATTACAATTAAAATAATTACTTTGACTAATGTTTACTGGCAGTGTGAACTTCTTAATTACTGAAGTAATTGCAATTAGATTAACTATGAATGTTCAAAGCTGACCCTAGCGTAATACCTGACATTTCTGAGAAAACCAAATCTTTTAATGGTACATTAATATAAAATATTAAAGTAAAATAAATATGGAATAGAGTAAGAAATATTAGAATGAGAAGAAAAAATGCCAAGCTTTTTCAAAAATGTTTGGACAATATTTTCAGGAACAGAAACACAGATTCACTGCTTCTTTAATGCCATTAGTGAAATGTCATCTTTTGAAAATAACACTGATAGAAATAGCACCATGATGCAATAATGACAGTAATAAGTCAACATTCACAGGCTGTCAGTCATCAGTTATTCCTTATTTCAGACACGGGATGTATCTTTCATTCTATTACTTAGAAACTACTGTACAGGTCACCAAGTGGAGTATCTTTATTTTTTATAAACCATGATTTCATTAAGATTACTGTGAGGATTTGAGTATTGCCTCTTCTTGCAGATTTATTATGTCTCATAATACTCAGATTATATTTCATCAGGATCTCAAAAATCTCTAGTTTTTGCCTGAATTTGCATTAAGTATTTTCCTAACCAGATAGATCCATTTTCAATGGCACTGCAGCTATAAATTGCTTTCAGAAACATGAGCATAGTGTTATCATTTCTGCAGGAGACTAGAAGACATTTTCAGCAATGGCAGGTCTATATCATCTTATTGCTTACAGGAAAGATTATTGATGCATAAATGTTTCAGAACAGTATATCAGGAGATGTGCAAATACCAAAATTAAGGAGATGACACTAAGGGAGTACACGTGGTTGCAAAATAGGAAAACTTTGCAAACTTCAACATGTTTTGAGATTTCAGTAAATTTTTCCATTTTGTATGTGGACAAAACCTAAGAACATACAAAGAATTTTGCAAAACAAAATCCAATAGAGAAAGGAAATAGAAAAGCAACCAATAGTAATAAGCAATCAGAAATTATATGTTCTCTGTTTCTTGGAGTCTCAAGCATCTAGTTTTTCCAAAGCATCCTCTATTGTTAAAAAATAAAAAATCATCATAGAATCATAGAATGGTTTGGGTTGGAAGGGACCTGAAAGATCATCTAGTTCCACCCCCCTGCCATGGGCAGGGACACCTTCCACTAGACTGGGTTGCTCAAAGTCCAACCTGGCCTTGAACACTTGTGTGTTGAACACTTTCAATATTATTGTTTTAAAAGTAATCTCAGTTAAAGTATAGGTCAAGAAGAAAATATGATCTTCAGGTATACTGTTTAAATATTGGCAGCAGTTGCAATGTGATAGGTTCTAATGATGGAGCTATGGATTTCTTACTTTCTCCCGTCCCCTCCAATGTAGTCATATCTCTACTCGTTAAAACAGCAGTGTCAAGTTTATTTGCAGGATAGAGTCATAACTAATAATAATCCATGAGGGAGTGAAGGAATCGTCTTGTCCCTGTATTGACAGAGCAGGAAAAGCATCACACTTGAAATCTCATAATATTTTGTTTCATAAAGGAAAAAAAAATCAAGACAAGAGGTGGTTCAGCAACTCAGGACACTGTATGACATAGCTCTCTAAAAATTATAATGAATGAACTGATCAGGTTTTGGACAGAAGAGATTTTTAACAATCCATTTTTTAAACCTGAAATATCAAAATCTGCATGGACAGACAAGATTATTTGTTTGGTTATCCACAAAGCAGTACTGCATATTCCTCCAAAAATGAAATAAAACTAAATAAAAAAACAACAACAAAAAAGCAAACCCAGACTTTACAGTCTTCAGTGTAAGACAACTCCTGTAAGACACTTTTTTTTAATTTTTATTTTTCAGCATTGTGGTTTTATAAACTTTACATCTGATTTCTAACAAAGAGTAATTACCACTTCTTTCCAGGCAGATCTAGAGTGACCAAGCAATAATTATAACATTTAAAAAAATCCAAATACATACATGTCAGTAGAGACAAGCAGTCATTTAGGGGCAAGGTGAAAACCTTTTCCTGCTGCTGTGTAGTACTTGATTTGCAGATAGAGAAATTTCCTCTTTCCAATTGTCAGTCTTACAACTTTCATGTACAGAAAATTTGATATTATATGTATAAAGACAAATCTTGGCCAGAAGACAAAACCAGACAGATTAAAATGCAGATGAGATATTAATAAAACTGGTTTTGTTCATTATAAGAGGTATTTAGCTCATGAAAAAATGACCTTACATTATGTCTTTCTTAGCCAGAAAAAATAACCAGCATTAAAACAGAACTAAAGTTTTGGAGCTAGAGATTATTCTGAATTTTGATTTGTATTAAGAGGCTGGGATGGACAATATAGTTTTCATTTCTGCTAGAATCATCATCAGATTTTTAGCACTGAAGTACAGTGAAAGACTAGAATTTAAGATGACACCTCAGTATATTAAATAATCTTACGTTTTACTTCATCAATTAATTTCTCTACCTCTATATCGTCTTATTTTCTCCCATTTTAAAAAAGATAAATATTTAGAATAAAAGAGGAATTGGTGTGAATGTGCCATCATAGGAAGAGAAAATACATTGATTGACAACTGCGGAACCTTAAACTGACTGTTATCATGTCTTTCAGAAAAAAAATAAGAATAACACTTTTTTTTCTGGTATAATTTTGTAAACTTTTGATATCTCTTCAATTTCCTTAATATTATTGCAAAGATTTCCCAGGTCCCAGTACTGCATAATCTCCATTTTCCTGATATAAATGTGCCTTATTTGGATTTTCATAAAACTTTTTTTTTCTATTAAGAATTTATCACTCTCACTTACTCTATGTTAATTTTATTTGCAAAATCTTAACAACTTTTGCTTGCCTTCTCATGCTTTTCCCTTCTTTTAATTAGAACAATTTTGAAAGTAACTATGTGTTTTAATGCACTAAGCTCAGCAATGTAACTCAACATGCCCTGTCTTACAGCACTCACATTAACACTAAGATACTTCTGTTGAATGCCATAGCAGAGCTGTTACTCCTTCAGTCTGTATTTCTTTATGTTGATTACTCCTCCTCTTGCAACACTCCTTGAAATAGAAATCTACCACCTTTCTTTTCCATTATTCTTCACTTCAAGCGTAGAAGGTAAAGAAGTCCCCATTTCATTTTCTAATTCTAACATTGCCTTCCACAACTTTTAGGGCAACTTCCCTGAAGCCATCTTTTTGATATAGCTTATCAGTTACCACGAATAAGTTTCTAATTGGATCTAATCTGATTGGATCTGAACTAAAACCTGCAGGAATCCACCATGTACAACCTTACTGATGCTATGAAGACCAGAGAATTTTTAACAAATAGGGAATATGTGTCCTTTGCCATGATGGGAGAAAAGTAAAAATCCTAGTCAATAAAGGTTCTTAATCTATTTCAGAAAAAAAGTGGCCTTTTCAAACCATCCTGTAGTTTTTTCTTTTTCTCATAGCTTTTTTCCCCCTGTTATGGGTTTATGTGGCACGGGGTTTTTTTGGTAGCGGGGTAGGTGCCGCAGGGCCGGCTGCTGCTGGAAGCTGCTGGAAGCTCCCCCAGCTGGGAGCCGGACCCGCCTCTGGCCCAGGCCGAGCCCCTCAGCGATGGTGGTAGCGCCTCTGGGAGAAGAGATTTCGGAAGGGGAACCCCCAGCGAGTCGGGGGAGTGGGATGTGAGAGGAACCCCTCTGTGGATCCCAAGGTCAGGAAAGGAGGAGGACAAGGAGGAGGAGGAGGAGGAGGAGGAGATGGCCCGCAGCCCGCGGGGAGGCGGCAGGCTGTCCCCCCCAGCCCGTGGAAGGGAGCGGAGGCCACCCAAAATGGCCGTGACTCTGTGGGAAAGCCCGCGCTGGAGCAGTCTGTGCCTGAAGGACTGCAGCCCGTGGGAAGGACCCACGCTGGAGAAGTTGGTGAAGGGCTGTCTCCCGCGGGAGGGACGGACCCCACGGCGGAGCAGGGGCTGAACGCGGAGTCCTCCTCCCCCTGAGGAGGAAGGAGCAGCAGAGACAAGGGGTGAGGAACCGACCCCAGCCCCTGTCCCCTGTTCCCCAGGGAGAGAGAACCAGGAGTGGGGCTGAGGCGGGAAGGAGGGAGGGCGGGGGGGGAAGCTGTTCTCAGGTTGGGTTTTACTTCCTAATATCCTTGTTTTGATTGGATTGGTAGTAAATTAAATTGATTTTGCTTCTTCCCCAAGTTGAGCCTGTCTTTTGCCCATGACCATAAGTGGTGAGTGATCCCTCCCTGTCCTTGTCTCGACCCACGAGCTTTTCTTTATATTTTCTCCTCATCCTACCAGGGCAGGGGGAGTGAGCGAGCGGCTGTGTGCTCCTTTGTTACCAGCTGGGCTGAAACCACAACACCCCACTTTTTTCTTGCTCACCCACTTCTCAGAAAGGCTTTTTTTCTTTTTCTAAATTGAATATATATATAACTTTGACATGGACAGGTAGGGGAAATGTATAAGCCTTGACTTTCTCCTATGTATGTGAAACATTGACATTAAGTTTGGAAAAAAACCTTAGCTAAAAACCAGGAAAAAATCTAGAGAAGAAGAGTCAGTAGGCTTTTTAGCATTTTGAAAAATCTATTTCCTCTTCAACACATTGTCAGCCTTTTTCTCTTTGCTTTTTATCCTCCTTCCACTGCATTTTAATAGAGGAAATTGAGATTTTGCTGTTTCAACTGTAAGAATTACGTGTATATCCTGTTGTTGCACAAGATGAAGACCCAGAATAGCAAAGAAAAAGTAGAAACATGGTAGTTTCTGGAGGATGCTTTCTATACTCACAGTACAGATCCTGAGAAATAGTTGGACCAAAAGTCTGCAAATCTGTGCAAGTAATTGCATAGTGGAAAATAATTCTGTGTCAGATCATGTAGTGCTACTGCACATTTGCTATGAATTCCATTTCAATTTAATTTCCTTACGTTTCTGTTACAACAGTTGTTTACATTTTATATACTGAACTCTTAAGACAAGAGTTTAACTCCAGTTGCCCAATTATCACATTATCATTGGGAAATTTTCAAAAAATGTGCAGTTTTGAACAACTCACAGCATGTGCGAGGTAAAAAATGAAAGAAAAATAGGTTAGATGCTAATTAAGTGGGTCAGATTTAATTCTTTACTAGGCTATCAATATAAAAGTTATTTTGATCTAAGATTTCTTCATTGCACCCTCTTAAAACTCTTCCATATTTTTCTTAAACTGTGTTCACTACATTAGAAATCAGAATCCAACTATTCTAAGAGAGTGTTCTGTTGATCATATTGTAGAGCCAAGCTTACTCCTTTTACTTTCACTAATTACTATTTTAAATACAAATTTGAACCACTTCATCTAGAAAGGATCCAGTCCCAGGATGCCCAGGGTTAAGTGGCTGGAGTGATCTTTTATGGGAGGAAACCTTCATAAAAGTCCTAATCCCTGTCAGAAGGGATTCAAACCTCTGACTCTGGTAAAAATGGTGTGGTTACCCAGAACATTGTTGCATTGTTCCTTGTTTTTATACATATAAATGTTTGTTTTTCTTACTGAAAGCCAACATGAAAAAAAGTACACTCTAGGAGTAGATACCAGACAATTTAATAGCTTTTTTTAACAGTTATTTCTGACACAGTCCTGTACAGTAGTACCCACCTCTAGGACTAAAACATGTGAATTGGCTTTTTAAAATCATGGAAGTTTTTCCCCTTCAGGAAACCACAGAAACAGGTTACCTAGCTAGGCTAGGAAATAATTTCTGTGGAAAAGTTTCTACATAACAATTTCCAGAGGTAAGAGTGTTTGAATGAATTTAAAAGGGATGGGGAAATAAAAAAAAAAAGATGCTGAGTGTGGGATACAAAGTTCTTCACATCTCAAATATCCCCTTTTAAAGTCCAGTCTAATCTGTCTGCCTCTTGGCTGGGAAGGGAAGCAATAGGAATTCTTTAATGTCCATAACCTCTTGGGATTTATTCCACATTTTTCATGATGGCTTACTAATTTCAGTGCTTTTATCTGAAAAGTGAATATGAGGATAGAAAACCTTCTTCAGCTTGAGAAAATTGGAATTCAAATTTCCCATATCTCAGGAGAGCACTGCAGGGCAAGTCCCTCCCAAAAGGGCGCACTAACAACACGTGCAGGATCATGCTCCCTCCTGCCTGCTCTGTTTATGGTCCTACAACAGTTCAACTCCTTATTCAGGGGTTGGGGACTGTGCACTCATGTCAAATAGTGGCATAATCTGGAGATCAGGCGCTCTCCTGGGTTGTCAGTACGAATCAGTCGGTCACAGGCTGAATGGTTCAAAACCAGATCCTCTGCTCTGTCCTGGAGAGGACATGTCATGTCTAGATGTCATGTCCTTGATGACATCTAGATGACTGTCCACGTAGTTTAGATGGCAGTGGAGCTGTAGGCAGTATAAATGCCTGTATCTTACAGATCAGGTGGGATGAGTATTTGCATAGGTTGGATGAGGCGATGTAAAACAGATGGACTGGATTCTCCCTTGAATTTCTATGTTAGAGCAGGAACACTAGCTCCTCGCAGTCCTCACCTTGTTCTTTATCTTCTGTGACAAACTACTATAGAAAAGACCCAACACTGCTTCATGTCCTTGAGTGCTGAATAAGACTGGAGTTCTGTAGGGAAAGCAGTCTATGACCATGTCCACAGCCTGTATGCAATATCACTTCACTAATTAATTTGCACAAGCCATCTTTATGCAGCCATACTTAAAATTTTAAGTGCTTCCTTTTCAAACCACAAAAATGGTGTTCCTTCAGTGCAGTTTTGTATGTTGTTTCCCCGTCTCTTTAAAAAAAATGAGGCTGAAGGAACAAATTCGTTGTGTAACATCTTACTGAAAACATCTTATGGAACCACCTCATCGGTGTCAAGGAAATGTTAAGAAGCATTACCAAACAATTATGTTACATAGTTCCTTCTGTTATTTCCCTACAATACTAAGATGTTAAATCAATTCAGAACACCAAACATCGTATGTTAGACCATGTATTACCAGAGAGGAGATATCACCTAACCTTGGTTAGCATAGAGAAATAGTAGGATTTAATTCTGATTTTAAGATTATTTAGATTCATGAGCTCATCTGTCTCAGGATACTTCTGAAGTAACTTTTCTACAGAAACTATCTTATGTGCTTTCTTTGGTTTAACAGGTCTTAGACAGGATTATGCATATCTGATAATTTGTGAAATGCTTTAATTCTTACTTGATATACTAAGCAGATGATTTATTAAATGCTTTAATTTTTCTATGATATACTAAGCAGATTTCATTCATACTCATATGAAATAGCAGTAATTAGCTATATTATACTTGAAGGGGATTTGCTAAAACTTTTGGAAATATTTTTGTTCCCCTAAACGTTCTCTCAAATACATGGTATTTATAGACTCTTTACACAGAAAGACAGAATACTTGGCTGAGTAATGTTGAAATCTAGATATGTTTTCCCCTTGCAGAAACTTGTGGAAGTTGTGATTGGGCCACAAATGGCTTTTTAATCTCCCTGAGACTTCCAAACAGTAATTACAGCTGCTAGCTTTTAGATAGACTGTAGGAATGTAGATCTTCTGTCTGTCAGCCCTTTCCAAGAGCTGAGATATCACAAATAAACTTTTAAAATAAATGTTGTTCTCTCTAATCTGATGGTATTTTTTTCCTCACTGTTTGTTGGTTTCTCACTTACCTTCTATATCCGAATTCAATTTAGTAGATATGAAAAAACTGGTTTGCTCCATATGAAAGGTGCTTCCCTGTGAAGACAGCCTCATTGAGGTTTAAAAAGCCTTATTGTCACCCCCAGGTGATATTCCAATATTAGTACCTCTGGAATTTACAGCTCAAAGAAAAATAAAAATGAGAACTCAAGCCCACAATTTACCAAGAAGATCTCAGATGCCTACTGGCACGTTCCCACTATCAAGCAGAATTCAAGAGCTGTGCATGCAGGTTCCAGAAACCATGACAACACTGAACATGCATCATTCCTCTAAAATCTTCAGATGAGATCACACCTGTATCATTAACTACAGTGCTTACCTCAGCCTGATAATTTCACCTGAGTGATTAATAAAGATGTTGCAATGCATTTGGCAGATAGCACATTAGCCACATTGAAAGATCTTTGCATAAAGCATATTAAGAGATCAGTCAGACATCTTTGCTTTAGTTTTAAAACCTTAGCTCATGTATATCCAGGCTGCTTTCCTCCCATGAGGTAAGGCTGATACACAAAAACCAGAAAGATTCTTGTGGATTAGGTTGACGACTCCATGTCAAAGAGGATTATTGAGTGAAAGGTGGATAAAATAATCTATTCCATTGAGAGACAGCCGACAGTCCAGCACAAAAAAAGGCAAAAGGAAACTAGAAAAAAATAGTGTTAATCAAGACACGTCAGTTCACATTCAGCAAGGGTATGTGCCTACCCTTCAACACAATTCTGACTTGTGTGAGTAAAGTCACACATACCCTTTGGTACCTTTTTGGATAGATGTTGTTGCTGGGAGGCATGCTGTGCTGTTAGCAGTAATTTTTTTACACACATAAAATGAAAGTTTCCATCACAATTTGAAAATTTGCTAGGGATGGAAGACTTTGAGGTTTCTCTGGATTATTACCCAGGCAGATAGAAGTCAGATTCTGACTGCAGTTGAAAAAAAAAAAAAATACTGGTGTCAAAAAATGCATGTAAAGACAGAATCTGATTTTGTAATTCTTTAAAATAAGAAAAAATGAATGATGATTAGGGTGGATGGCTGTAGAAATTATCTAGTGAGAACACAGAAAATTAAACAATTATAAAGTCAGATTCTTTTGGGGTTTTAATGTGTCCATTCAACAGAGACCATTCAGATTGTTGATGTCTAATACAAATTAAAAAAAAAGAAAAGTAAATGCAATTAGCTGTTATGAGTCCTGTTAAAAAACAGTGAAGCAGGCTTGAGTTGTGTGAATCAAGAACTTAAAACTGCAAAAATATTGTTCTCTTGTTCTCTTGATCTTTTCACATATTTTATGCAAGCTGTTGTTTGATTATTAGCACTGTGTTTACACCAGTTTTGGTGGCTCTTCTTCCGTCAGCATTCACAAGACACATAAATATGAAATTAAACATGCCATTCTTACTCCAGGGTTTTCTTATGGAGGATTGTTGGGGCTGGGGTTAACTTCAAATATAGAGTCTAGGGATCCTCATCTCTCCTGGCTTTGCTTATCTCAAGTGGAGAATTTTAGACTGAAGCCTAACTTGGACCTCTGAGCCCACCAGTAGGTCTGGGGCCAGGGGAATTAAATGTGACACAGTCCATGCTCAGGCCTGGGTTTTCTGGCTGGCAATTAAGTAGTCGGCTGGCTTTAACCCAGAGCCAAAGTAAGAGCTAAAACCAATCTAGTTTCTGTGATGAGGAAATTGGGGACTACAAACTGACATAACAATATAAATGCACCCAGAAAGACCTTTTTAAGTGAGCCCCCCTCCAGCATGCTTAGTGATAGGCAATTCTACCTGTTTCACTTATGGTAAGTCACAGAACTGAAACTTAACCATCCTTTCATAAAACAGCTTTTTATCTTCTAGTATGTTTAATAGAACATCTCTATACTTTTGTCATCATTCTATTTTATATACTAGGCATTTCAATCCACTTGGGATGCTGCAGCTAGGTGTGCTACAGCAACAGTAAATGCCAATCAAGCAGAAGTGTCTTGTGCTCGTATAAGCAAATGGAGAACTTCTCATGTGTAAGGGAATGGCTGCAGAACCAAGCCCACTTATTTTTGTGTCCTGTTTTTTCCACACAGCGAAGGTCCTTGTGCTCCATCTGCAAACTAAGTGAGACACAGAAGTTGCCAGGCGGTCCAAGGAACCAGCTGCATCAAAACTGTATATGTGCATGTAGCAAAAGCTGACCTTGACAGATGCAGCATTTTGAAACATGCAGTAGCATTGAAAATTTATGTGTATACGCACAGAAATGTCAAAGAAGAATTATCTTTATTAGTGGATAGGTTTCTCCCCATAAGTTGCCGCTACTTGCTGTCCCTGATTTAGTTTCTCCTTACCCACATACACAAACACAATTTTGGCCACAGGTGGTGGAGAAAGCATGTGAAAGCCTGTCATTCTAGAGAGGAAGGCTCTGACCCAAGTTCCTCCTTCCCTTTGAATTTTGCTTCAAGCCCCTGAAAAATAATGGCAGTTAAGCAGTGTCTGTTGTGGCAGGATGTGTTGTGAGGTGAAAGGCTCTATCTGTTAAAATAGGACATTAATTTACTTTTAAATTTTTTTGTAATTGTTGCTCTTGTCTGCATCTTTTGTGATTTCTTTCTATTTAATGCAGTTTCCTACATTCTCCCTAAGTACTACTCCCTTGGAAACAATTTTTTTTTGACTGGTTTCCTTCTCTGCAACTCTTCAGGTTTTCTACTTCCAGGAAAAGAAAGCATCAGTCATGAATTTTCATACTGAAGGTTTCTAGGCAAGAAAAGGCTTCTGTATTTCACTGAACTGGACCATAAGTGCTCTCTGGAGTTCTAATCTGAAGTGTGATGGACAGCAGATGCTTATAAAAGGAAGTGAGACTGTAGTCGAGCCACAATGATAGAACAACCATGCTGTTGTGGTCTTAGGGCATCAGATCTTACAAGCTACTGACAGTTTGTCTGTCAATAATTAGTTGAAATAGCTCCAAGAGAAAAAAACAAGCTATAAAACTAGCTTTGAGATAGTTTTTCATCTGTAACAGCAGTGGATCAATGTCCCGGGACAGCGATTGTCCTTTAAAAGTTGAGAATTAATGCAAAAATACTCTCCTAGTCTGCCATTTATTACTGGAAGCATAAAATATCCTCAGACATCTTCTGGATTAAAGTAGCATGTTAAACAGTGACAGAATATGAATCTGGACAATGAATGATCATTTATCAAAAAAAGTCTTTTTGCTATCTCAAATTACTATAACATTTTTTTCCTGAATAAACCTTTTTTGTAGCATTGCTTTGTACACACAGCTGAGAGGTTTCTCACCACAGTTGCTCTACTTTAGTAGTGGGTAGATTGATCTTTTACCTCCATAGCACATACTGGTTTGTGATGCTGTTGAGTTGCTTAGAAACAAAAAGAAATTATGCTCTTTTAAGAGATCATTTGAAATCCACTACTTCCCCCTACACACTTATGCTCTTTTGTAAGCTTTATCTTTTGATTTGGTTGCATAATTATTTTTTTTTGTCACAGCAATATTTCATTGTTGCCATAGATGTAATATGTATTTATTCTCCTTGTATAAAGTTAATTTCTTTAACTCACCTTATTCTCTAACTCTGTAGTTGTACTCATCAGACACTTAATTGATCTCACTTCTTAGTGCAGCTTTGCCACTGATGATAGTCTTCATCAATAAAATGTCAAATCACATACATGACGTCTTTCTGAAAGCAAAGTGCAACATAAACAATGTCTGAGTGCTGAGTCAGTGCTTCAGATTTCAGCAAGATTGGCAAAGAACTGAGGTATACATGAATGCTGTAGATAATAAGAGTTTGATGGACTCTTAGAGAAATAAATGGTCTGGAGGACTTTGGAGCACTCGAGGTCTTTCCAGGTGGCATGCTTGTAATTTAGAGACATGGGATACAGATGGAGTTGTCAGCTCTATCCTGTCAGGAGCACATGCTCTGGATGTCAAGGATGGGGAGCTCAGGGGAAGGATTTAACAGCTGAACCTTGCTATGGACACTGTGATAATTTGGTCACTTAATGGACAAAACAAAGGTGCCTTTTCTGCCTTCTTCCTACTATAATTTCAGGTTCTCCAATGACCTTTGTTTGAGCTGTCATTCTTGGAAAAGAGACCCCCAACAATTTTATCTGACAAGTGTCATTTAAGATGAATGGTCCAGTTGAATGTGAGTTGGTTTAGTGTACAGTTATAAAGATAACAACAGTGAAACATTTCCTGTGTTCTGGAATTGTTATTTGTACTAGAGTATTCAGATTATTTTAGCAGCTCCACCTCCTCCATCAGAGGCATTTCTCAGATGAGTTAGATTTGAGTGGTAAATTATCTGAAGGTTTATGACTGTGTAAGTTCCTTTCCTTGGTGATCATAGTGAGCCCAAATCTTGTCATCTTTAAAACACAGGATCCATCACTTAATTCAAGTCTGCCTTTAATATCAGAGTATGACCACAAGGCATTTGTCAGAAAGACAGACGACCAAAGGAAATTGCAGATTTTAAAAGTTAAAAGTATAATGAGGGAGGATGTAGATTGTCTTTCTTGACAGGAATTACATGTTCTCGTTTGGAAGAACTGTAAATCACTAAATGAACTAATGTAGTTTTCTTACAGAAATAACCCTTACACGGCAAAAATCCCAGTCATTATGAACCACTACACAGAAATGAACAGTTCCTGCATTTGACCTTTCTCTCAGAGGTTATCAGGAGGTCTTCAGTCTCTCTTGTTATATTTCCCCCATTCAAGTGCCCTTTTGAGCTGCTGTCTTGAAATTGAGAACATTCATTAAGCATGGACTGTTGACTGCAGAACAGGAGAAACATGACATTTGACATTTTTATCGTAGGTCACTAAAGGTCAGTTCTCCAGCAATGGGTAATATCAAGTAGGAAGTAGTCATGAACCTGAAGTCCTCAGCCTGAAGTCCTGAGCTCATTTATTAGCACCAAATAATTCTAATGGACTGAGCAACTGTGTCACTGATAATCACATTCTGTCTATCCAATATCATAGACAATTGCAAAATAATCTATCAAACAATGTATGACAGGCATTTATTAATCACACAGATAAAATTTGCTGTTGTGTTATCAAACACAATGTAGATGTGCTGTCTAGGTGATCTGTGCTCTAGGTATATTACAGAGTGATGTTTGGGTGGATCAGTGAATGCTGATTTCTAAGACTTGCAAGTGGATATCTAATTCTTTACTGAAAGCATACCCCGGGGCCATGAACACATTATGTGTATAGTTTTGCAGTGATCCTGCCATCTATACAAAACTTCCCTGATTTCACTGATTTCTTACGAGATGACAGAGCAATAATTTGGTTCATGTAAGTGCAATATTAGTAACAATGTAATGTATATGATGTTATATAGCAGTAAGACCTAATACCTTTACAAAGCCACCTTTACAAAGAACCCCACAGCTCTGATGCTGTAATCTTGCTCTTGCATTTATTTCCATTTCAACATTCATTTTGTCTAAACAGACTTGCAGCCTGGTGGAATGATGTCTTGGGGGATTTATTTGGATAGCTATAAAAGAAAGGGCTGTCTTTTCCTTCTTTTAGTCAAAATGTTCCACCGATAAAGGCATGCTCCACTGCTGTGCTGAGCACAGAGCTGTTCTGACACACCTCCCTTCCACCCCAGAAGCCAGCACTTGTATCAGTGACTTCATCTGTGAGGAGATGAGAGAACTTCCAGGGAAAAGGAATAGTGAGGTGAGATGACAGAGAAGACTTCTCTCAAGTCGGGCAACTGATGTCCAAATTCTCAGTTCCAGGAGTGAGCACTGAACTATTCACAAAAGGTCTGTGAAAGAGAAATGCAAAATAACAGTGATATTCAAAGAAGATTGAAATCAGGTATTGGAAAGTGGTCTTAAAGGAGACATTTTTTACTTTCCATACTGAAAAGGTTTCACTGAAAATGAATATCAGGTTTGCTCTCCATAGATTCTATTTATAGATCTTTAAATATTACCTGATTACGCAGTATATTTCTATTTCACACCATCTTCTTTGTGTAAGGACCTGTGATATTTCTTCTAGGGCTTGCTTTGATTAAGCATCTCCCAGTTGATCAGATAGGTCAGCAGAAGACATTTTCACTTGCCACCTCAGAAATGTAATCATTTATGTATGAGTGATTATTTATAAAATATTATTTATTATAATTGGGATTCAGAAATGAAGAAGACTTCAGCTGGAGTCTGAGTTTTCAGCCATCGCTTTTGAAATGATAACACATGCATAGAAATTACTTTGTGGGTAGCTAAAGAGCAACTGGAGAGATGGAAGGTGGTTTTATTATTATTCTGCCTATGGCAACATTACTGTAACTGCATCTTTCTAAATGGAACAAATGTTTTATTATATTTGCTAGTGCCCGAGCCCCCCAAAAGAAAGATGTAGTAACTGTAGCAGCAGATGGCTAAGCCTGTGTGACTAGCAGTGGTTTTGTGTTATTATTTCTATCAATCAATGGTAACTTTTAACTCTGAGCAGTGCTATTTTGGTCATGCCTATTC
The DNA here is from genome assembly GCF_947461875.1 of Haliaeetus albicilla. Lineage (NCBI taxonomy): Eukaryota > Metazoa > Chordata > Aves > Accipitriformes > Accipitridae > Haliaeetus > Haliaeetus albicilla. The sequence goes on along the minus strand of NC_091496.1, from coordinate 35,590,049 downwards.
TTATTGTGCTGCTACATTAGAACTTCCTATGACAGTCTGTTCCATGGTAAGTGGGAATTTAAGGCTATAGCAGTAGAAGGTGAGGTGTTTGCTGCCTGGATTATTACTGAAAATGAGGATTCTTCTGTTATTATGACTACAAATATAATGACACACACCATTACATTGTTGTTTAATTTTGGTGGTGGAACTGGCATTGGATTTGTGGGGAGCACAAACAGATGTCCTTCCTCCCCTCCTTGCTCACTGAACACTATATATTACTGTCTAATTACTGTACTAGGATTCTATTTTCATGATCCATAGACATGGAAACCTCTTCACACCTACCTTCTCTCTTTCTTTATCTCTTACTCCTCCTCATTTTCCTCTCACCTCTTCAAGAATTAGCCAGACCACCCACCCGAAAAACCTGGCTCATATTGGCTCCGTGGAAGCATTGTCCTACTCCCTAGCCCGGCATGCGTGCAATGTTCTGAGCAATTTGATGTTTGAACTTTCAGTGGGTTTCAATAGACCTGTAGTTCTTGAGACACTAATGATCAGCTCCTCACATCAACTCCTCACTAGCTGATGAATAAATAAACAGTTTACACCCTCCTTGGCTCATAGAAATCTAATACCATGAATCTTAAGGTGCCATACAATAGCATAATCATTAAGATGCTGGTGCTTCTGGCATGAATTCCATCCAGATCAGCTTCTACTCGTTAACATTTCAGTACTGATCAGCTGGTTCTGAACATATACTATGAGCGGAGCGTGCTATTTGAATTTTCCTTACAAGAAGCTTCGTAAGACCTTTTCCTAAGCTGCAGAGTCTTAAACAATTAAAATACCCAGGTGTAATGAACTGTTTCATGGAACAATTAGGTTGAGTTCTGAGTAAAACTACACTGTGTCCACATCACTGTGCTTTTTAGTCTGTTCAGAGCTATTTCGAATGCATTAGAACTAATTTGAAGTGGGTTTTCCTAACACCAACAGTTGGATTATTTATTCCTTGTACAGAAAATAAAGAGAGTATCAATAGGTTTGACAGTGTCCTGTCACTGAATGTCGATGAATATAGTGATCTAACTCTTTTTCTATTGAAGGAGATAAATTTGCATCCCTCAAATCCTTTCTGTTGTTTGGTGGTGTGTTTTTTTTTTTTTCTAATGTTTATGTATCTGCTTGTTATAGGACATAGTTTCTGGGTGGTTGGTAGCATGTCACAGATGCAGGTGAGGTAGCCTGTGCAGTCCCTTCCTATAAGATGCCATACTCAGAAGAATACATTGGTTCTCTGTAAATAAGAGCAAGCTCTATTAATGCTCATATTTATACCAATACTATCTATTTGACATCTAGAACCAGCTTCCAAGCTGGTTCCAAACACTAATAATAAAGACTTTAAAACTGACATTCAGTACCCAAAAGCTGATGTTTCTGGAGACAAAGTGTTAAAATCTGAAAAGACCTTTAGGAAAAATTGCACTGAGTAATGAAAACACAACTTTTTTTCTGAACATCCAAGAGTTCTTGAGTTATTAAAATATGCAAATCACTCTAGCACTTTGTTTAATTGCTGTTTCCTTAAACCCATCAAATCTCCTTAATTCTTCTCTTCTTTGTCCTTAATTAACACCCATTCCCTATTGGCTAAAGTGTAACCCAGAAGACCTAAGTTTGTGAAATTCCCAACTTATTAAATGTAATTGCTATAATAATTAGCAACCATTGGCAAAATATTCATCACACAGAAAGCACGAAGGCATCTAATTAACACTCTCAAAACGCTAAGCATTCACTTCTTGATATTTTACCTGCCATTTCATGCCTTCATTTCTGGAGATATATGACATAATATGTTGTCCTAAAGAGAAATAGGATAGGAATTTTTCTTAAAAATCTAAATTTGCTAAAACTGGAATTTTTCACTGCAACAACCAACCATTGTTTTAAAAGCTTCACTTAAATTTCATTTTTCAGGCCCCAGATAGAATTCCTGACAAAAGAGAAATGCCAAAAGAGAGACCAGCTCAGTAGCTCAGATATTCTGCAGGACATGGGAGATGGACAGAGTAGGACACTGAACAGGAACATCTAATGTGAGGACCATCTTCACAAAGCTGCTGCTTAGTCTGAATTTTTTTCTCTTGAGTTTTGTTTGATTTACTCTATTCTGAAAGGAATGACAAGGTAATTTTAATTTTAATTAAATTTTAATATTGATATGAAAGTGCTGAGTTTATCTGATGTGGAACAGAAACATTCTGGAAATCTCAGAGATGTTTGTGTGTTAGGAGAAAAAATATTTTCCAGAGGTCTCAAGTCTATGGTTGGATACAGTTAAAACAACTGGCATCTGATACAGTTTCTGCATCCTCTTGCATATTCATACAAAATGGATTTTAATTCCATAATATACTGTGACTTACCTAGGGTGTTGAGAAGATGTTAGACAGAAAAAGAAATAAGAATTTTATAGCTTTTGTGTGACCAAAGCTGTTCTTTCCCTCATACAAACATTCACAACGTTAAAACAATTTCAACCATAGATGGTCTCATAGTTACATTTATTTTTCAGGTAGCAAAACATGCAGTTATTGTAAAAGGTAAAACATTTCCACAGTCTTTTCTCATCTGAAATTCCCCTGCCTTTTTTAGGAATTTGTGTACATGAGAAATATAGAAGCAGATCTTTTATTTACATTTTAAATGCCAAACTCATAAAATAAAATTGTGATTCTAGGGAATATTTTTGCAGATCATTGTTCAGTTTTGTCCTCTAATGCCCACAGTCCCTCATGAAAAGCTGTGTTTGTCAAGCAGTGAGCACCCCTCTCTTCTCATGACTGTGTCCTGACACTCTTGTGGTTTATCACTGTTGTCTCACTTCTGTGTTAAGTGTCACACCAAGGTTGGCTGGATGGGAGACAGCAAAATCTATCAGTGCACATGTAGCCCAAGCAGCGAGCTTGATATGTAATTGGGAATGCAAACATGAAGAAGTTGTACTGTGCTCTGTGGGGTGCTGACACAGAGTAGACTGACTTGTCCTAAAGTCAAATTGTTTCAAAACAAACAAATTAATGGGGCTCAGTAAACAAAATATTTCAGGTGGCTTTGACTTGTATCAGAATATCAGACTTCACCTTCCCTAGTGGAAATTAGATGATTTTTTTTTTTTTTTTGACAGAAGTTTTTTAGTTTTCATATTTTTATAAAAATGTGATTTCTTTCTGTGGATAAAAATAATGAAGAATGTTTTGGGTTTATGTCTTCATCTCTACTTTTGACAGGGGAAAATAAACACATTGTATTTGACAACTTGTACTGTTTGTCAGAGAATAACGCCAAAGAGAATATCTGGATAGTAGTTGGTTAGTGATATTCTAATGTCATTTTACAGTCATAAAACACATTAATGTAATGAATTGATTATATTGCAAATCAGTGTCAACCTGCTTTTTCCCCGTCTTTCTTTAAGTGCAAGCAGTTGATAACAGTTGCTACTGTTACTAAAAATTAAAATTGTCAAATATAATTGTATATTATATTTAATTATATATTATATATTTTTATCAAATATAATTATAAAATTGAAAATAACAACTACTGGATGAAAAAGAAAGAAAGCAAAACATGGGGGAAAATTCTTAGCAAAAGCCAAAGGGGAGGTAGGGTCAAACTCACTTATCTGTATTCTTACAGTGATTCCTGTCATAATGTCTGATGTTGTCCATAAAATAACCACAAGTACAATTTATCAGTGATCTTCTCCTTTTCCGTGTTCCTTGGAGTCATTTTGTACTATAGATAGACCACTAGAAAGACAAAGCTTGTCTGGTAGAGAAAGAGGGTCCTGATTCATATGTCTCTGAGATGCATAGAGAAATGAGAAGAATCTAGCATAGGGGAAATTCTTCACTTTTTGGAGAATAATAATGTAAAAAAAAGAGAATTGTAAAGTAGGTGTTTATTGGAAAAGCTAACATAAAAATCTTTCCCACATCTTGACGTTAGTAACAAATATAACGATGTGCACTCCCTGACCAATTACTGAGACTATAATTGAAAATTTTGTTGGCTCAGTTTTGAATTTGGATGGAGTAGTGAGTCTTGCGAAAATTCAGCTCCAACATAAACTGTTGTTGAAATCCATGAGAAGAGTCAGGAGGATAATACTGATGGCTGCTCACAGAACTTTAACCCCACTGCTCCGAGGAGTGCTGAATCCAGAAAATGGGTGTGACAGTCCCATTTAGAAATGTCTTGTAGGGTGATAATTGCAATATGTCAGGAGTAGATAATGGTTCAAATCCCTTCATGGCAGAGGAGAGAGAACTGAATCAAGTTCTCCCATATCTTGAGTGACTAACCTTTTTAATAAATAATTTTGAAACGACTGTCTGTGTCTTGTAACTTTTCTTTGTGTCTGTGCAATAGAAACAATTTGGAAGATCTCAGTTTTTTTCCCAGTGCAGATGAAAACTAAGCCTGATGCATTATTTTCTGGCAAAATGGAATCCTTGCTTTTCACTGAGCACTACATTGGTACTTTGAGTTTATCAAATATAGTCAGACATATATACAGTTTTAGTATATTCCAGTAGTCTCATTATATGAGACAGAAACCAATTATGGAGATAACTGAAGAAAAGAGCATAAATCAGAGTATCTGAGTGAGACCAAATGGAAAATTAAACAGAACCACTTCCCTGACTAGATCCTTATTTTTAAAACATGCTGGAGAACAAAAACTTGTTTTCTTTCAGATAGCTAAAAAATCAGAATACATAGTAGGTAGATCTCATGCTGTCAGAATTTGCTTCACTGGCTTTCTTGAATGATCTCTTATTCTGGGCTATTCATCCCTGATTTCTGTTCTGGTTTCAAATCAGACATATTTGCAAGAGCTGGAAAATATGCAAGTAAATTTAAAATTTATGCACACAAATAAACAAAAATATGCTACCAAACCTAAAGATCACAATAAAGCAGAAGAGTTTGGTGAATCTCGATATGAGTTCATGAAATTTAGAGTCCACCAGGGTTGTTTACAGGTAAAACAAGATACAGTGTATGTTGTTCAGACTGGATTTCAGCCAAGGGATTGAAGAAATCCTGTCATCACTTGCCTATGATATGGGTGTGTAGATAGGATGATTCTTATTTTCTTAAAAATCATGATCCATAAAGGTAAGACATTTTTTTTTCTGTCTTTAAGCCTTAAGAAATAATCTGAGAAGTTTAATTTTTAATTTTATATTATTTTAAGTCATAGATTTTAATACTAATAGCAAAAGCAGGTTTTAGAACAGGTAAGTCATGACCTGCTGACAGCCATCAGGGCTGCCATAATGCAAGAACTGATTTGTATAGTGTCATAATGTATAATGAAATAGTCAATTTATAGTGTCCATATAGATTATCCTGGGGTCTGTCTAATACTAAGTTTCTTTCACTTCAAACCAAACATGTATAATGCCCACATGTGTACATATATATACATATACACACAAAACCTGCTATTTAAAGTGTACATACTAAATTCTTACAATGAAGTGTCTCAAATATATATTACGATACTTAGGTTTTACTTAACATAGGAGCATTTGCGAAAGATAGGTGCTTTTAAATTCAGTTGAGTATCCTAAGATAATTGCAAAGGGATGTTCAAGAAATCTTACTAGGGAATAATTTCTAAGTAACCTGTTACATTTCTCTTAAGCTAAAAAAAGAAAGAAAAAAAAACCCAGAAGGCTATTATATAGCTTGAAGCTTTCCAATTTACATACCCTCTTAACACCAGATGAGAAAACAGACCTCTTTCTAATGTAAAAGGGTGTTCTCTTTGTACATGTTTTTTGGTTTTCTCTAAGACATGTAGACTTAGTGATTGCTTACAGTAACAATGACAATATAATTTTCCTGATTTCTTTCTTAAAGTTTTGGCACTTTTTTTTGTTGGTTTTGTTGTTTTGTTGGCATTTTTTTTTGGAGGAGGTGGCTTCTTCCAAAAACTTTATGGATGCTGCCGTATGTTGAGTTATTCGTTCAACTGACTCCGTTTGATACCGAATTTAAAAATTTGTGAAGATTTTACAGACCAAACTGAGGCTGGAGGGGAGGGAAATTATATCAACCGTCTTTCATATTACTCTAGCTTAAATTCCATACAGTTAAGGTATAATGTCATGTTGGTACCTTAAGCTTACTTATTTTGATTTCCCAAACAGTTGTTCAACAGCTCTTCCAGACTTACAGAGCTTGTAAGAACTTAATAAAGAGTATTAGTTGCATAATATTGGATTTACATTCATCATTTTTAATATGTGGTATTCTCTCTTACGGATTTAGATCTCAATAGGTTGATATACATTACTCACATCATGCCATTCCCTCACTCTCCCAGCTTTATGAATTTACAAAGACATCCTCAATATTTTATTTTTTTTTTTTATCACCTGCTCTCAAAGATTTGTCTTTACATCTGATTTCCTGTGCAGACATGGAAGTTGAATGTTTAACAACAGACTCCACTCTGTATAATACCAATGATTTATTATGATTCTTGTATCGTTATAAGATTACATCCTTATTATGTATCTTATTTCAGTACATCAGTCACTATGTAACAGAAATTCATTGGGTAGTGTGAACTCAAGTAGACATTTGCAACTAGTCGTTCTTTGGTAGTCAGGTAGAAACAGCTAGGATGACATCAGTGGGCCAGGACTCCGCTTGCATTTTTGACTCCGAATCATCAAGGCCCAATTCTTTGTATCACAACTGGTCCAACAGTGGTCTTAGTTTTTCAGACTCATTCACTGCAAACTCTTACTTCAAAAGAATTGTGGTTCTCATACAGTCAGTGAGAATAGCTGGAGAGGCTTAGTTTGGTAAATTGCTTTTATAGGTATAACCTTACAATAACTAGCAAATCCCTTAAGAATCTCTTTTAAAAAGTATGCTTCAAATTCTAAAATTAACTACCTAAATTGGGTTTGAAAAGATTCAGTTCAACAGTCCAAGGGCTCATCGTCATACAATTCCTACACAGGAGCTGCTGAGGTCCCTTTCTAACAACCTTTTTTTACCTTACCTTGTCTGGAGACTCTCTGCAGCTGGCAAGCTTTTCAAATCACTGTCGAAAAGACTGAACTGCTGAATCATTCTTTAAAGCAAATATTAAAATAGTGTTTTATAACAAAAGCATCAGCTATGAAATGGAACTGGAAAAAGTGTTTGTATATATAGTGGTACAAAAGAATCTTTTATGAAAAATACTGAAGAGAGAACATTTTGTCTGTATCTGATAAGCAGCATCTTCTTATAAGCATAAGAATAATGAGACACTGAGCCAAGCTGAAGTAAAAAAATAAAAATAACTTCTGACTATTTATGCAGTTACAGCATTATTTGCAGACTTAGCCCAGCAGTAATGGCTAAAAGAAATGCTTATAATGGCTTTAATAGGGGCAACACTACCTGCATTTTTCAAGACATCAACTCTTAAGTACTTCACAGTACATTGGGTTAGGTCTTGAATTTAGGAACATGTATGTCCTATCAAATTCAGTGATTAGATAGTAATTAAAAAATCAGGTGACTGAATAACACAAGCATTTATGTCAAGTATTTTAATACAGTAACAATTCTTGGAGATTACAAGTTAAAAGTTTCAGAAATACATTAAATTGGCTTGTAACATTCAGAGTTAATATACATTAAGTGGTAGAATGATCATATTTCTTTTGCTTCTGTTATTATGATACATGCCACATGGAAATGCTACTGCACCAAGAAAAGAAATTAATGCAACAAATCCTAAACACTCTCCACAGTGTAATTTGTTACAACGTTTCTGCACTGAAGAGTAAAATAAGGTAAGTGTTCACAAGTGTACAATTTAAAGGAAAAAAATGTTTCATAGACCTCAAGGCTATTGGTAGTTGCTTTCAATTTCCCTTTAAATATTGAATACTATGCTTTCAAGGTGGCTGCATTAACTTTCTTCTTTATTATAGTACAAGTTAATTACACTTAAACATCTTCCATTTGATAAGTAAAGATTAATACAAAATAAAATAAATGCTCAGTGTCAATTCATTCTGGGCTACTTACAGAAGATTTTGACATCAATTTAACAATATAAGCCCTAGAAAAATATAGGACAGCTTCCTCTCCCTAATGTAGCATTTTCTGGTTAGCTATAAATCTTCCTTATGTGAGAACCCCATCTTCAGCATATTTTTTTTTATCCTCGTCTATTTAAAAGTAAAGACTTGAGGATACTCAGTGTCCAAACAGCACAGCTGACTCCCTTTAGACTCTGTACCCATCATTCAGCCAGCTCTGTTCACAGAATCTGGCTTTGCTGAACTCACTCTAGAATCTCTTTTGAGAAAACATTGTTATTCTTTTCTCTTGGTAATATTAGTTACCAGTACAGCGGCTTTGCAAATGCTTGTCTTGTCCTCTCCAATTAGTAACAAAAGTTAAAGGATAATTTATTTAAGTGGATCAATAGGCTGGTTGGGGAAAAAAGCTTTGCATTTCATTTAAAAATGATTACAAATACAGATTTTGTTTCTGGTAGTGCAGGAGAGAATGGCAAATAGCTAACCATCTAGCTGAGTCACTTGGGTGAGATTCAGATCTCTGCTCTGAGTTGGAACAGATCAGCTGCTAGCATAAACCTGGGAACTTTAACGAACTTTTTGCTATTGCCTCAGTAGGTGAAATATGATGAACCATCTCTCCCAAACTGAAATATGATGAACCATCTCTCCCAAACAAAATAGTCTTGGTGTGCTCAAGCAAGGAGGTAGCCAAGCTATGCAAACAACCTGTCTGATGATCAAAAAGTGTAAAACTGTCCAGAAGTACCCAGAAAAAGGACATTGTAAGCACCAACAAGGACAACAGCAAATCAGAAAATGACTGCGTTATTTGAACAGACTAACCACTAGCAAAGTGTATCTACCCAGTCTTTATAATTAAGGACATTAAAGCCTACTGAGGTGAATGAAAGTTTCTGGAAGGACTCTGAGGAGGAAAGACCCATGACCCTGCATCAGGACCTGAGACTCTCTCTCCAGTCTCCAGGGAGCCCAGGGAGTGGAAAAAAGCCCAGAGAAACCTCATGATCCAGCACCTGGACCAGACGCAACTTGGCAGGAACCACCACAGTGACCTGTCCCATCTCTCTCTGGGACTTCATCATTTCTTCCAAAAGACATATAAGAAACTATCATGCTAAGTCACCTCACTTCTCGTCCTCACTGCACCATCTCCCGCACAGGACAGGGATATTGTGTGATTAATAAAACTGGATATATCTGTGATTGAAGTGTTTTGATGTCCAGATGCCTTTAGCCTTCTCACTGCCGTTTGGTCTTACACCACAACAGGAAGGCAGTATGAATTCCATATGAACCTACAACACAAAAGCAAGATGATATCGATTTACGAATCACTACATTTTAGTCAAAGCACTTCAAGCATTTTTTGCTTTCACAGTATTGTCCCAACTCAAATGTCTATGAAACCAATATACAGTGTTCTGCAAGAATTCTCTGTTTTTCCTGAGATTTAATAGCGACAGTCGAGACGTAGTTTCTGTACCCTGAAGTCTTATTTAATCAGAAGTCTAAGAAAATTATTTGCATGTTCTCTGGGCTAGTGATGGACAACACAGTCCTGATGACTTTCATTCTCCTGAATGGTAGACAAGAGTCCAGCAAGGCAGAGAGGACAGAGACATTTTCAAGCTCATGACTGAATTCATTTACTGGTAGCTCAGTAGAACTGAAAAAAACCACTGGGATTTGCCTATAATTTGAACCAATGTGCGAGCCAGCATATAGGCACTCTAGATTTAGGTGGTAGTTTGAGCAACAATAGATATACAGCCATTGTGTCCTAATGTGATAATGAGTCAGATTGCAAGGGACTGTGGCAGAGAGTATTTTTTCTTATATATAATGCCGAGCATGCACTGTCAATCATGTTTACTTTAATTAAATTTAAATTCTGTTATGGTTAGGCTATTCATAAAACCTATGCCAGTCTCAAAAAAAAGAAAGTACCATTGTGCTTCAAAATGAATTACTATTGTTCTTTTCAATTCCTCTCTATATAAATATATATATATATATGATGACAAAAATGATATATTCGTTAGACTCTAGAAAGAAGACCAATAACTGCCTCAGACACAGAAACTACATCTCTGGTCAATTTATGATGATTTAGTCATTTAATAAAAGTGCCAATATATTTCTTCTCCTTAGGAAAACAGTAGATATTAGCAAATATTTGGTCATACTTTTTCAAAGTCACTTAAAAAATGAATGTGACTGTTTTCCGTTTAAAAAAATAAGATACCAGTGTTACTTTGTATTGTGTTATAGCTGTTCGTATTGAAGAAGTGAAAGGGTACATGGATAATAAAATCTCTGAAAATAACTCTGCTCAGATAATTTGGCTGTATTTTCAAAAGGAAACAGCAATGATACTAAGTATTTTTCCTGTGGCTTCAGTGGAAATCTCACCCATAGAATTGAAAAAACGGAGCAAATCTTGCAAGGGAAACCTGACTACAGTGCATTTGGAAGGATGATGGAACACAGTTTTGGGATTCATCTTTGCTATTATGAATGAAAGCAGACAAAGATTGTATATATCAGTCATCAAAATCTTTCTGTCAGAAACTGTGCATTTTAAAATCTCCTAATGCATAAATAGGCTGTAACTGGAGCTTGAAAATACTCAAAGTTGGAGTTGTTGAAGCTAGCACTGTAAGGAGGTACCATCTGAAGTGGACAGGCAACTGATTTTATATTAAGGAACTGGGGAAAAATTCTCTATTTTTCATTTTTCTGTTATCTCCTGGTATGCCCTAGAGCAAATCACTTCTTCATGTTTCAGTTTCCCTAGCCTTTCCCTTTTGGGAGGGGAGTATTCAGATGCTTTAGCCTGACATGTCTTTTCAAATTAAAATTATATGTTTGGGTTTTTTTCCTCCAGAAGGATTCAAGTCAAAACATGGTACTTTGATTTTCTAAAAATTAAACCTTTTGATTGCCCTTAAAATGATCATTTAAAATAAACACTGGAACACTGAACTGATTGCCACAGAGGTGGATGATGCCCCATCCCTGGAAACATTCAGAGTCAGGTTGGATGGGGCTCTGAGCAACCTGATCTAGTTGAAGCTGTCCCTGCTCATTGAAGGGGGGTTGGAATAGGTGACCTTTAAAGGTCACTTGCAACCCAAACTATTCTATGTTTCTATGATTCTAAATTTTCCATGGGCAAAGTCTAAAAGCTGCTATAGACTGTCATTGCTGTTTTCACCTCTCCTTCAGCTGGGTTATCCTGTCCCTCACTTACTTACAACGGCACTTGCAAGAACTATCTTGTTGCTCATCCAGCTTTGCAATAAGACAGTTCAGGGAGAAGAACTTCATAACGACTATCCCGGTACTGCATACAGGACAGAGCTGCAGAAGAGCTGAATTAGATTGACTTAAATTGCCATGGCTATATTTAATCTACTCTTATCTCATCCTTAGAAAGTTAGCATGATTTACATGTCCAAGGAATAGCTAAAATTATATATACATCTTCACAATTGTCATTTGTAAGCAGCAAATTCACAAGTTTGTTCTGTGGTCCTCTGACAAGTGCCAGCTGGAGGGAAATTCTTATCTTAAGCAAACTGGAAAGTATCTGCCACAAATAGCAATATCATTCATAACACAAACGCAAAACATTTTTAACACCTTGTCCTCTCTGGTGGTTTACCATAGCTCACACATTTTATTTCAGCTGGGCATTCTGAATAGTATATAACAAAGGTTGTGGGAGCAAAAAAAAGTTTATGAAGTACACACTTGTCCACGAATATCCAAGAGTATCGCCATGTCCTGTTAGAAAAGCTGTTCAGAAAACTGCTTTTCATGTCATGAGAAGATAAGATATTTCTAGCTTTTGGTCTGGTGCCAAAAAACATTAAATTTTGAAAAAATATTTTCTTTCAATATCAGAATATCCTTAAAATGTTGACTTTTTTTACTTCATAATAATTCTTTCAATTTTCTGAATTTCAGTTCATTCACATCTCTATCTGGAAGGTGTTTAAAAAAAATTCACAAAGAAAATACATTGGTGATGTCGGCATTATGTTTTTGGTGGTTGTGAAATAAGAGGCTCGGTGGGCCCTACTAAGCCTATTAATTCCTAGTACAGTGTAATGTCTTAATATGTACTGCATAAAGTTATAAATCCCCGTCCCCATTATATCTATACCTATTGTCTCATTACAACTATAGCTATTAACACTTGTATTTCCCCCAGCTCAGAATTTTATACAAAGATTTTGATTTTGGAAGTGTTTCCCCTCCAACCTCTCCCCCAATGGTTAATGTACACTTGAGTATCTCAAAGTAGGTTTTGCTCTAGATTCACTCCAATGAAGCAGATTTGTTTTAAATTTTGTTTTTATTTTCTCCAGACCACTTTTCCTGTTCTTAATTATGGAGAAGATTTGAAGTAGAGTTATATCCATTACGCAAAAAACCTTCAAGCTGGTTAATCTAATTAAATTAATCCATTAGTAAAAATAACCTAATACAACTTTAACCTGAGTTAAAATTTCAGGGCAATCCTAAATTGAATGTGAACTTCTAATTGGACCTGAAACGCAACCAATTCTTTCTACATGACTTATTTTATACTTGGTTAACTCAATCAGATGAACGATCCTGAGCTAAGAACATGTCTTTTTCCCAGCCTGCTGTAGAATATCCTGAATTCTATGATGTCAGCAGTACTTCTTACTTTGTTCTATGTCTGGCTAACACTAAACCCAGAAAATTCCATGCTAGACATCTCTGAAGCACAAGTTAAACTTACCGTAACTTAAAGGCATTGCAGGCTTAGGTAAAATGTAGGATTAATTATTTGACTTGATAGGCCTGTGCATCAGACCAATAAGTAAACCCCATGATTTATAAACTAGCTGGCATGCAGTATATACGTGAAATCACACACAAAGATAAGTAACAGCATACCAAGCATGTAACTTCTTCTGACAGAAGAAACTGTTTTCAAATGTTTGTGTGAGTGGCCAAAACTCTTGCAACGAGTAGATTAGGTAAAGATCTTTTAAACATTCACACCCCAACTTCCAATTTTCTTCTCTCCTTTCCCTTGTCTGGTTCTCATCTTTTTAATCCTTGCTTGTTCACAGCATAGGTTCTAATAAAACATTCCAGTGCTAAGCAGCACATGGATTTTTTTTCTGATCAGTAGATTTTGGTGAACTATGGAAATTAATTACCTGGATAAACATTATATTCTGTCTCACACAACGGCAGAAGCCCAGGGTTAAGTATTCGTTTAGTTGGTATATTTATGCAAAAGAAATATTATTTTAAAAGTATTTTATTTGTAAAGCTCTCCATGAGATCAATTCCTTTAATTTGTTCTTCACACCTTATGTTCTTTTTCCTAGGAGCAAAGCGAAATGCATATTCAGGCATGGAGCTAGCATCTTCTCCCCCAAAATCTACTCCCAAAAGCTCAAGTGAATCACTGTGCTTTCAGGAGTGAAATAATTGAACAGCCCAACTTAGGTATTCATTTTTCCTCAAGGCACAACTTGCTAACAGCAAGCTCCTGAGTTTAAATCGCAGTCCTCTGGGAATATTAGCAGCTACTTCAAGTTTTTCTTAAAAATGAAAAATAAAAATAAATCTCTAAGTGGCAGGAGCGTAGTGATACAGATCATGTACAAAATAAAGTGACTACAGTAATGAATGTTGAATGCTATGTTCGGAGTTAATGCAAAAGTTGAAAGTAATTTGTAAACCCTATGGGGTCCAAGCGCTGTGAGAAATTGAAGTATATGATTTAATATCTTTGTTGACTCATCCAAAGATAAAACAATTTGAACTGTGGCCTGTAGTTCAAGACTGGTGACTGAACTGATGAAAGAGTAGTCAACCTACTGCATGTGTCTCTGAACATTATCAGAAATGAAGCATGAACTTTATTTACAATCCTGCCATTTGGGCACTGACATATGTTACAGCAAAGTGATTTGGACTTCCATGCCATTTCGTAACAATGCCCAAAACTGTCTAAAAAGAGTTCTTTACCTAATGTATTAACCTCTTTCACCCTAAAATAATTTTTGGGCAGTATTACTGGATATGGTAACTCAGCACTGTAATGACTATTGTTGAGCATTTTGTGGGTGAAACAAGCAATAATAAAATTTTCCTTGTGAAATATTTACCCAATTATATGAAGCAACATCTTCCAGATGTATAAACAAATCTGTTTTCATATCTATAAAAAATTATTAAGTAACACACCTAGAATGAATCAGAATAAAGATACTGATCCATTATGAACTTTCATGAGCTTTTATAACACCTGAAGTAATACTACTGAAAAGGGCATTTGGGCCTATTCACAATGTTTTTTATACTTAGGGAATATTTCATAATTTTTTAAATATACGGTCTTATACATTATCTTACCTGTCTTTCAGACCAGTGATGTTCGCCTGCTTTTTCAGACAAGCATCAATGTATATTTATTTTAATGATGAAAAAAAATCAAGTCTAAATAGAAATAAACAAAGTCACAAAATCAAAACTTTGTGATAGTGTCGTCTTCACTCTCCCTGACTGGAAAATGGGTGAGGTAGATTTTGTTTCTTTTAGTATTACTTGTACACTCTACATTCTTGTCCTGCCATCTTTATACTAACAAATAACTATGTTTTATAAACATATATCAGACAGTAGTTAATAAGCTTAAGTGTGTAAGATTTAGAGATATATTCTTCAGGTATGAGAACAGAAGGACTAAGGGCCCAATGGGAAGAATTCAAATATTTTTAAGTCTGAAAACTTCTTTTATCCAAAATCATTTGTTACCCACCTCAGGAGGTCAATTCCAGAAAAAAAAAAGGAAAAAAAAAAGTGAAAAAATGAACTCAGAAAAACCCTGTTTGCAAAGCAGAAATCACTGGGAGTTAGCTAGTAAGAGAAAACAAGCAGCCCTGGGGCTGTCTAAATCCACTATCACCTAAACCCAACACTGACACTGACAGCACTTCTACCCACTGAATCTTCTGTACTGCTCAACTTTCTACTTTCTTCTCCTGAAGACCCAGCTAAGTGCTTAACTACAGACACTCACAGGTTCAGAAATAGTGCTTCCTTTCTGTGAGGCTGAAAATGCAACAGTTGGCGTATGGAGCAAGCAAGCAAAAAAAATCTGATTCTAGGTGGTAGGTAAAGCAAGTAATTATGAGCAGTGGTGTGGTGGGTTGACCCTGGCTGGACACCCGGTGCCCACCAAAGCCGCTTTGTCACTGCCCTCCTCAGCTGGACAGGGGAGAGAAAATGGAACAAAGAGCTTGTGGGTCGAGATAAGGACAAGGAGATCACTCACCAATTACCATCATGGGCGAAACAGACTCAACTTGGGGAAAATTAACTCAATTTATTACAAATCAACCAGAGCAGGGCAATGACAAATAAACCCAAATCTCAGAACACCTTCCCTCCACCCCTCCCTTCTTCCTGGGCACAACTTCACTCCCGGATTCTCTACCAACCCCCCAGCAGCACAGGGGGATGGGGATGGGGTTTAAGGTCATTTCATCACACGTTATTTTCTGCCGCTTCATCCTTCTCAGGGGCAGGATTCATCACAGTCTTCCCCTGCTCCAGCGTGGGGTCCCTCCCACAAGAGACAGTCCTCCACGAACTTCTCCAGCGTGGGTCCTTCCCATGGGCCGTAGTCCTTCACGAACGGCTCCAGCATGGGTCCTTTCCATGGTGTGCAGTCCCTCAGGCACAGCCTGCTCCAGCGTGGGTCCCCCAAGGGGTCACAAGTCCTGCCAGAAAACCTGCTCCGTGGGCTCCTCTCTCCACAGATCCGCAGGTCCTGCCAGGAGCCTGCTCCAGCGTGGGGTTGCCACGGGGTCACAGCCTCCTTCGGGAACCCACCTGCTCTGGCGTGGGGTCCTCCCCGGGCTGCAGGTGGAGATCTGCTCCCCCATGGACCTCCCTGGGCTGCAGGGGGACAGCCTGCCTCACCATGGTCTTCCCCACGGGCTGCAGGGGAATCTCTGCTCCGGCGCCTGGAGCATCTCCTCCTGCTCCTTCTGCACTGACCTGGGGGTCTGCAGGGCTGTTCCTCTCATGTCTTCTCACTCTCTCTCCGGCTGCCATTTCTGTCTGTCCCAGCAACTTTTTTCCTTCTTAAAAATGTTATCACAGAGGCGTTACCACCATTGCTGATGAGCTCGGCCTTGGCCAGCAGCAGGTCCATCTTAGATGCAGCTGACATCAGCTCTGTCGGACACAGGGGAAGCTTCCAGCAGCTTCCTTCAGAAGCCACCCCTGTAACCCCCCCCACTACCAAAACCTTGCCACACAAAGCCAATACAAGTGGAAACGAAGGTTCTTTTCCAAGGAACATATTTTTTGTGATTGCCATGTTTTCATCATCCAATGATCATCCAAAATATTTACATATTCCCCACAGTAGGATGTGGAAACTTAGTTTTTTTCTTCCCAGAATCAGTTTCACCAGCTTTCCTTCTGGCTCCTTTGGTCTTAGATTTATCAGTACAGAATCTTCTTCCAGAAGAAGATGATATTATGGTGGAGACCGAAACTACTACACTTAGAACTATGTCAATTATTTCTGTGCATCAGAGTATGAAAATCTATCCTAACATCTCAAAGAACCAGATGAAAAAGGAAGCATCCTTCTGTCATATTGCTGACCATTAGGTCAGCGTCATAGGACTGTCTCTGTAAAAACTGAAACCTAAAAGAGCAAGTTTATCTGTGGATTGTTTTCTTAGAGATTTATGTTCACTTCAAAGAGCTTTGGAGAGGTTGCTTCTTTACTGATAGTTCTGTGAACTGAGTGTGAAAAATTTATGCTGGTTTAGTCAGCTTATTCATTAAATGTATTCCTTACTTCCACAGAATCACCGTTGCTACTAGTTACACATTTTCTTTGTATGTGTAGTATGGGAGACTCCTAATTAAAAAGCTGCCTACCCAAGCTATTTAAAACATGGCTTCCTTAAAAAAAAAAAAAAAAAGAAAAAAGAAAAAAGAAAAACGACATTCTTTTCTAAACAAAAGAGCATAAACATGACGATACTACATATTAGCGGGCCATGTACTAACGGATGTGGTTTATTTTATTCACTAAATGAACACTCTGCACAGATGAAAGAATTTGAGGACCACTAAACACTGTATTTTCTCAGTGTACAAAACCACTTGCATTTTAGCAGTTTAATCTAATCAACTGTGAAATATTCACAGTGTTCAGCAGACCTAAAATAGTCTCTTTTCTTACCTGTGACATAATGGTCTAATGCCTACGTGTTGGGCTGCAGCATGAAGTATTGGGAAAAGATCCAAGACTGTTTAATAAAGCTCACTTCTCCCTTTTTTACACTATATGCAAAGCACACCAAATAGTTGTTATCAGTAAATGCTTTTTTTGTTATGAGTTTATGCTTATTACAGGTAAAGAGCCTACAAAGATAATATGCAGAAAAAACTTCTAAGTGTAAGCAAAAAAAAAAAGAAAATAAAAGAAAAAATTAATACAAAATTCACAGTAAAATGCACACTTTGACAATCAGTTTTCTTTCAGAACAAAGAGCATTTCCAGAAAATGGTTCTTGCAGAACTTGAGAACTGTGAAAATGTAAGGTTGCAGTGTCAGTTCACTTATTACACATTCATCAAAGTGTTGCGAATCTATTACTAATTCAGTGGTTCAGATACGCCCTGTCAGAGCACCCAGCCACATCTCAGCGACAAGAACAGCGCATACCTCTCTTAGACCACCACCAAGGTACTCACCAACGTGGTTGTGTGTGCTGGCCACTGACACTAGGAGAAGAGATTTTATATGGCTTTTTGGAAGATTCTATCTAAAATTTCCTGATCTTCTTTCTGTTTCTTCATTCTCCTATGGCCCTCTGTCTCAATGATGTCCCATCACCTGTTTTAACTGAGAGGAATAAAAATAGGCACTTCCCTCAAGAAACAACAAAGATCTACATACGTATTTACAATGTACCTTCAAAGAAGCCAATATTATATAGAATAGGAGGTTCCAGCTGACATTGTTCAGTTCTGTATGGCAGCAATATACCTCACTCCTGTTAGCAATGAGATAGAGGGATACGGAAGAAATAATTGGAATTGAGTTTTCCTTGTCTCTGTTTTTAATTCTTATGATAAATCAAGATCTACTGTAAGAGGCTTAAAGGTGGAGATACAGTAGAAGATAATAGTTGTACAACTTGAAAAATTAGGTGGTTTAAATTAAAATCCAATGATATAACTGATAGAGGAAAAGCGAATATGTATCTATTACAAAATATCTTTCTTTCCAGGTAAAATTAGTTTTTATTTGCCACTGGGTAAGAGTGTGTATCCCTCTAATTAGTCCACCTTAGCTGCTGTACAGTAACTTGGTAGAGCACACCAATTTGAGCATGTACATAAACTCACAGCAACTTAAGAATAGATATTAAGAGAAAAACATTTTTCCAAAGCTAAATAAATGTAGAATATCAGGATGTCTGAGATTTATTTCTATCTGTCCTCAAGAAGCTGGGCTCTAAATATGAAACTTAAAAAGAATCACTGTCTGTCTAGGTCAAAACTGTACCGGGCCTTGAAGCACAGAAGTTCACTAGGGTCATTCAAGGTCATTCATTCATTTCCAGTTCAATAGGAGATTGTAAAAGCACCATCAGGGAGCAACCACTAGATCAGTTAGTCCATATTTGGTTGACATCACACCTCAAAGAGATCTTTCACACATGGTGTTTTCATTTCTGAAACAAGCTTAAAATCAGCTGATGTTCCAATTTGTTTGTTGCTTTTTTCTTTCTTAACTGCTTATTTGACATTCATTCTTTGTTAATCAGAGACATCTGTATCTTTCTTAATGGGACACCTTTGGAAATTTGTTTTTTATTTCCAAGCTGTAAATATTTATTTCCTTTTAAACATCTAGCCAAGTTCAGCAGCATTACTACAGCAGTGCCAAAGTCTAAAACTCTGACAATGACTTTAAGCTGCTGAAGGGCTTTGAATTATGACAGTGGCAAAGTACAACTTTTGGGGGGTTAGAAGAGGGGACAAGACAAAAACAAGGAAGAAGAGTGGAGAACGCTAATCAGCAGAAGATTTAAAGAGAAAAGTGAAATCTTTTGACAAGTAAAAAACTCCTGAGAGCCACAGAGTGAGAATAAACAAGAATTTTTTTTTTATTTATTTCCTTTCAAGCACTGCCCAAGGTGAGTGCTTTGATGCAGAAACAACATGTAGGTATCTAAAACTATGCTGTCCTTCTAAGCACTATGAACAGGGTGAGCGAGCATCTCTGTAACCCAGAATATTAAACTGAATCCTGTAGTATTTTTGTCCAGTTTTGACTAACTTCTACAGTTATTTCTTACCGTTACTAAATTATTTGAGTGCTGACTTTGCATTTACACGTTTGGTGAGTATTTCCATTCTCTTGCTCCCCCCCTGCCCTGACACTAGTGCCTTTTGGGACCATGGAAGATGTAAGACTGCTGAGAAGGCTCCGTGCCCTGATCTGGGATGGCCTGTCCTGTGCGCACCAAGGCGATGGGAGCAGGAGTGGACAGAAAATCAAATGGAATTAGAGAGATGGAGTTGCTGGGCTGAGTGGGTGACACGAGTCCAGGGCTCAGGGCTCGCTGGACACTGCCGAACCGGGGGGGTCAGGGCCTGGCTCTGCCTCCAGTGGATGTTTTGGCTGAGCAGGTGCCAATCTAAGAAACTGTCACCAACAAACACTTGACCCATGGGGTCCCTCCAAAAGGGCACATGGTGTTTCCGTGATAAAATTTTCAGAGTTTCTTGAAGTTTGTATTGTCTTGATTGTATTCAAATACTCTAAATTCCAGCTACATGGCTTCAGCCTTGTGCCCCCACCTCCTTCCATTTTTTTCCCCAAAGACTCTGTATCTGTGTCTAATATTTAACTTCAGAATCAACTTCTAAATCAGGAGGAAGGATGGCATAGTGGTTTTCAGAGAAGCAGAATCCTGCTGAAGTCCCCTAAAGAGTAAAAGACTTACTGTGTGGCTTTGGGAGTCTATTTAATCTCTTAGTGCCTTGATATTCCAATCAAAAATGCTACCATCAGACTTTTTGTCTCACAGCACTGTCAGTTGCTTTGATGCTCTGGTGGTTAGAAGCATAAAAATCTTTAGGAGAAAGTGGACCAATGCTGTGTATATGAGTACCTCCAAGATTAAGAATTGAACGACCTCCTTTTCAAAGTAAGATTGATATGTAAATACCATATACTCCGAATGGCATTCCAAGGAATGAGATTCTCATAGGAAGCATAACAAGGAAAACATCCCCTTAGCAATATATTACTAGCTGTTTTGCAATTCATGACTAGTTTGTTCATTTGCATTTATGTATTTCAAAATATAGTAGAGCTAACAATATTAGACACATCACATTCGGCACTTTCTTGCACTGAATAATAGAATTTAAAATGAGGTTTAGGTTTCCCAGTTAACCTCAGTACAGAAATATTTTTTTATCAGATTTGACTGTAGTTGTACAGAAAACCCATGAAGTTGAAAAACAAACTAGCTCAGCCCATATTACTTTAGATGCATTACTTTTTATGTCTATAATAAGATGGCGTAATGGCCCTGCATTATATTTATGTGGAAACCAATAGAGCCTTTCCATCAAGTTAGGGTGCTTTTTGAACAACTTTTCTGTCATATTTCCCATTAGCCTATATATACTTGATTTGTATTGATTAGATGTTATTTCATTACATTATGTGTATCTGATCACTAGTTGGATACTGTTCAGAAAACAACTCTTTTGAAATCAGACTTTTTCAGATTAATATTTGTATCTTTACATGTAATCATTATATTCTCAATAAAAAAAACCCCTAGGTCATAATTTGGTGCAATTCAGCTTCAGAAGCACATGTTCAGGGGGTTCTTCAACATACATTTCCACATGTAAAAAATATGAACTCTATAAATAAAGGTATCTTTCAAATAAGCACTTGCATTTACATTTTTCAGCTAAGGTTACACGATATTTTTAAAGAAATAGTAACTATTTCTGGTGTGTTGAAAACTACACACATGATGAGGAAGTGTTTTTTCCTAAAGACAGTGATCAAAATTATTCAGTCTGATCTTGTAAATAGGATGAAATGAATTTAAATAATTGCTATGAAAGTTGAGGGATGAGGTTTCTAAATATAGAGCATCCTAGATACAGTCTAACTAGCTTCTATAACAACTACTCATTTGAAGAGTATTTCTACAAACTGATATAGTTTTGAAGAGGTATATTTTTTTTAATGGAAAATCTTGTACCAAGTTTAATAATATTATCTTGAAAATTACCTATAGGCTTCTTTCAGAATGAAGTGAGACCCATTTTATTTTGTGGTTGGGTACACATTGCCTATGCTGAAAAAAATATTACAGAGGAAAAATTACTAGAAGACTATGAAGCAGCACAAATACAGTGGAACTTGTGGCTGAAACAGTGAAAACTGATCACTGTCTTATTTAATGGAAGCTCTTAAAACCTTCTGTTTATAAACAAGACAAATAAAAAAGTTGCTTGGATTTGCAGGACTCCCCAGTTCTCTGGAGCCTTGGAAAAGACCCAGTCTCATGGTCTTCAGGTCTACTGCTGGTGTCCACTTTATTTAACATTTTTCAAGCACCAAATGAATGCTGTCTTCAAAGCAGATAAAGATGTTCTGTTTCCTATTTACAAAACTGGTTTATGATCTTATTGTTTATTGTTCTCCTTATGACTTTCAATCTCTGTTTACTCATTGACAGTTTGTTTTCACCTACTCTTGTGCTACTACTGCCATTTAGTTTAACTAGTTCTTCCCACTGCCTGATGTTTATCTGCCTGTTTTATTAACAAATAGTAAGCCTTCCCCGGTGTTTGCTGAAGAACAGTCCCCTGTTATGAATATCATACTGTAAAAGTATGAGTATGATTCTTTTGAATCTCCTTCCACCTGTCTCTATTTTACTTTAAAATAGACTACCCAACAGATGGGAAGAAATGAAATCAAAGTCATCCCTATACTCACATGATCATTACTATGTTTTGAAGTCTTTGCAGTGTACTAGTACAGTTACAGAGATCTGCAAGACATGAGAGTCCACCATGAAGAATATAGACCAAATGATCTAGCCATTCAAACCAAGCAGAAGGTGCACTTGTCAAAAGGTATTTATGTGATTTGAGTCCACCTGCAAGAAGAAATAACACAGATCAAATATATCTATTCTGATGCAGTCTAATAGGGCTCCCACAGAAGAAAGCCAGGTTGTAATCCACCTCATCTCAATTTCCTTGTAGTTAATCTAGAAATATTAGGCTTTGGAGGGCTGAGGAACAGGAGATGAAAAATATATGGCATACAAGAATGCATGTGTTTAAGTAGTACATGCAAATAATATTTCATTGAAAGCTTTGCATAAAACAGAAGCCTGTGATTAAATAGAGTAAGGCCTTGATTACTAGCCAGTAACAGAGTAATTTTTACAGGTGTCAGACATCATTTGCACTTCCTAAAGATGATTCACTTAGATTCTGATCAAAAGTTTCCATACAGAATGTAAAGAAAACAGGCAAATTTAATTGGACTCTACATTATATGCAAAATGGAGTCACATATACATATTTTTATATAATTTGTAAAATCAAGAGACTTAAATCTGCCAGTTGGGATTTGAAAAAAATGGAATACTAAATTATAAATTAATATAACTGTAAAACATATGACTTTTTTTCAAAGCTTTCTGAACTTAGTAACTGTTCACAGAATGCCTCTCATAGGTGTTTCTACCCATCTTAGTCAAGCAAGGTCTGTCAGATCCTCACACGCCTTCAAAGCAATTGCACTGAGAGAGTGCACAATGAATTGTTTATCATATATTTTTTCAGAGGCATACAAGGCCAAGCTGTCAGTTTAGTTAGAACAAACAATTTAACTCCCTGTTTTCCCCACATGATACGTTTTCCAGACCAGTCTTACAAATTGTATTTGTACATTCATGCAAACATCTACACTGAAGCTTTCTATATTTTAATACAAATTGATTACTTACATGAATAGAAGCTTTCGCTGGGCTATTTTTCTCCAATGGAGGGCAGGTGACACTGTTGCCTGGGGATGCCAGTGGAAGTGGTACCTGGTGGACACCTTGGCTTCTGTGGTCAGCAGTGCCCTGTTATTGCACTGGGGGGACAGAGGAGTTAGGCAAGTAGAAATGTAGATAAAAAACAGAAAGAGAAAGAGAAGAAGTAGGGAAAACAGCTTTAATAGAATAACGCTGTAGAAGTAGAAGCTAGATGAGAAACTAGGTGGCAGAACCAGTGGCAATCACATAGATTCAGTTTTACGTTCTTCCTTTAAGTTAAATATCTCATTAGGGAATGAGCAAAAAACTTCCCAAATACCATATGTCCTAAAAGACCTTAGTCATTCCTCACTGACTTAATTTTCTCAAGTACTGATGCATGTCCCAACTGGTTCATCCACAGCCTGTAATTCCATTTTCTACCCAAGAAAAATGGTTGTACAGAGTCAGGAAACCATGTAAACCTCCCTTAAATCTGTTTTAAAGTTTGTTTTGTTTTGCACATTTGATCCAGCTGTAAGCAGTGATGGTTCAAATGCAAGATATTGACTCTATTTTGACATGTCCACATAAAAGAAAAGAGATTCAGTGACATACATAGAGCAGTTGCCATATTCTCTCCCAAAAGTGAAAAGATTTTTTTTTTAATGGTACACTATATTCAGATATGTCAGGGAAGCTTCAGTTTTACGTTGTTAAAACTTTCTCAAATTTTTTTTTTTTAACAGCTTGCGGCTGTACGAGCTTTTGCTGGGATAAAAAAAATATAAGAAACGTGAAACTTGTAGCCATAGACAATACCTGCTTTTAGCATCCTGTGAGGAATCCAGGCCTCTGAGATGCCCCTAAAACTCAGTGCCCTGCAAGGAAGCGTCAAGACCATGTATGTTTGGCAGCTGTGATTTTTTTTTAATAAAGTGAATTTCCCTGCTGAGAACCCTGTCTTCCAAACATAGGTATCCATACTGAGTGCTTGAAGCTGACACTGAGAATTGTCCTTATATACGTTCAACTCATATGTATGTCTTTTTTCACCAGATTCACTACAACTGACAAGCTTTGAATATTACCATGCTAAACCAAATCTGAATAACTATCCTCTTCAAATTCTGCATGTCCACATAATAGAAATAGGAGAGTTGTAGCAGAACTCTTACGTTAAAATGTAGCTTTTGCCTTTATGGAAAAAATACAACAGCCAAAATTAAAATATATATTTGTTGTCTACAAGACTAATAAGAAACAGAATTGCATCATTAGTCACACACACAGAGTATGAAAATAAATTCCACTTCATGCCAAATTGTCAAGGGAAATAACAATAATAAACTAAGATCTCTCTTTTGCAGAGAATTTTAAAGAGTTAGGGTACAGAAAAATGGACCTGTGTTTATTAATACACACATACACACACTGAACATACACTGAATATATGTATGTGGAGATATATATATATCTCTGTGTGCATATATATTGGATATGCGCAAAGTAATGCAAGAAAATATTCATGGCTACCACTTGATTTGCAAATAACTTGCCTTGTCTTATATGATATTGGAAGTAACCAGCAATAGTTTGGAAAGGATAACAAATTTCAGAATAGCAGATGTGGTCAGTTGCGGCTGAAGCATGTACTTCAAACTCTATGTGAATTAATTTAGCTCACAAAGGCCTTTGCTACACAGAGGCTAGAGCTTTTAGTACTTTCTTTAGTAATGAGGCCGCAAATACTGTTACTGCTCTGACAATTTAATGATAGGTTTTTATTGTGGTCTTTGTGGTATGCACTGGAGTAACTCAGTGGGGTATTTTAACACCATTTTATGGTGTTTATAAAACTGCAGATCCAGAATTGCAAATTCCACACAAGTTACTTGGCATTGTATGTTTGACCTGTTGGATTTAACAGATTTATTGTTTGTGGACATTCAGTGCAGCACACAAACAACTTAGTTAGCATCCTTGTGAGGTACCAATAATCACTCTCAAAAGCTTAACTTCGGCTGATGCTGATTTAACACCCGAAAATACATACAGTTGTACATCTGCACAAAAGGACAGAAGGTCAGATTTGATGTGACTCTGCTGAACTTAACGGAGTCACGAATGTAAGTCAGCAGTGATCTTGGCTCACATGCTGCATGCCTTGAGATTAGACAGTCTGCGGAGGCATCACATCAGATGTAAACACTTACTTCCCCGTTAAAGGGGGACGACAATTTGAAAGTAGAAAGCTTCGTTAAGGGAGGTTACTGGTGTTTGTCTCTTGTTCTGAATGGCACTGGGGAGCAATGCTGGTTAATCAAGTGCTGCCACATGGGAGCTGTCAAGTTAAGAGGTAGGCACTGAGCGGCATAAGGAACCAAAAGAAATTGATGTATTTCACTATAACCACTGCTTTCCTTACTTTATAAAAAAAATCCAAATGAATATTCTCATTAGAAGAGACATTGCCTACACGTAATTAAGTCCCTAGTAAAACAGTATCAGGTAGTATCTTGAGTTCCTGCAGAGGCATTGATTTGTGGTTTATTTCTGCATGTTACGAATGTCTACATTGTTACTTGGGCTGAACTTTCCAAAGTCCATGCTGTCCATGTATAAGTTAAATGTAGAGGGCTGGGCCACATACCATTTTACAGCAGACAAAAAAAGCTGTCAGTATGCTCAGTGCCAGAATCCTGAGTGAAACACATGCAGAGTCTAACAGATTTTTCTAGTAGTAAAGCCTGTATAGAATATTGCAAAAAAATATTTATTTATTTAAGAAATTAAAAATGCCCACTCCCCAGGATTTATTCCTTTTTTTTTTTACATGCCAGTAGAGCTTAGATATACAATTCACTACTCTTAGAAAAAGTTCTACATTGTCATATGCTAAAATGTACATTTTTCAGTGACTGAGAGATTTTTTTAATTTTACAAAACAGTATAAAAAAAAAAAAATTTCAGTTGTAGCAGCTTCTCTAAGCTGTCTTAACATTTTTTTTCTTGGGTTCTTTCAGTACCATAAATTCTTTCTTCTGGCACTCTGGATTATATGGGATAAACCATTCATGTAAGAAACTTGAAATATTAAAAGAAACATCAATTTTTAGAGCACTGCTTCAATTCTGTATATAAAGGGTATACATATACTACACAGACAATGCATATGAACTTGCAGATACATATACAAAGCCACATATATATAATAATTATATTATTTGAGTACAAACTGCAGAAGATTTTTTTGAGAGCATGGGATTTATTTGTTGTTTTCTCTCCTTCAATGTAAGTGAAAAATCTGATCTAAAATAAGAATTACTGAAATCCTTCAGATTCAAAAAAAGAAAAACAGCTACCTGCTGCTGTCAATAATGCTGTTTAGCATAGTCTTCCTGGACTGGATTCTATACGTGTTAATCAACTAATCATTAATTCAACCCCCCTGAATTACTGTAATCTTGTGATAAGTGAATTCATGTGCATGATATTTTCCTCTCAAAAGGAAGTTGTCTACATTATAACTTGTGTCAAAGACTTAACCTGTTAAAACAATAAGTGGCTTGATGAAGACAATGAAAGGTTCGTGATTCATTTTAGAGCAATTGTTTTGAGTTCTGTTGTGAAAATGCTACCATTCTTTAGATGGATACACTGTCAGGAAGAACACAGAGAATTAACACCCTTCCCAGAAATCCCTCTGCAGCCTCAGTGCACTCTTTTTGATAATTTCTGTTTCAGTAATTGCTGCTTTGGCACATCTGTAGGTCATATATAGCCTGCTGAACTTGTGTTATCCAATATTCACATAATCAATATGAAACATTAGCACGTACATAAAGGATGCATCTAAGGTGTGGTCCTATTGAATTTTTTTAATTACCAAGATTCCTAAAACTGCCCTTTAATCCTCTCCAGATTTTCAGATAAATAAGATTGCTACCTACATGCAACAACAGTGACATTCTGAGCACACCAAGATAAAGGTCTTGTAAATCAAATCACGATGTAATTACCCTTTAACACTGGAGTCACCTTCATTATTTACGTACACTTTTAAGAAACTGCTAGTGTAGTCTAGGACTGCAAACAGTTTTTTAAAGAAAGGTTTTTGAGTATGCAGTTCTTGGATAAGAACTTGCCTCACTGGCCAAGGAAGCAGCGTGCTAATCTTTTACACCAGAGAGCTTCTTATTCATGGGTGTTTATTTACCCACAAAGGTCTTGAACTTGCTCCTCTGAAGTCAATTGGAGTTTATCTTCTGAATGGAAATAGTGGGTCTGGCAGCTAAACTAATCTGAAATTGCTGTCCCTGCTTTGACATTGAAGGCAAGAATTGGTAGGCCTGATTGCAATAAACTACAGCAAAAGTCTCTTAAGGACTCCTAGTGTGTATTAACTGTGGGCTACTCTGAAATGCTTGCAGGGTTCAGAAATACATTCGAAGCATCATTTGAAAAGCAGCCTTGCAAATACTTCTTGGGTTCTTTTTAAGATAATGTTTTTCGTCAGAACCAAGTTAAAGAAAGTGTCCATTAAATTGTATCGTGATCAGATTACTGACACCTATCACAAATTCATTGTATATGACATCTACAGGGATATCTGCTGAATATGTTGCCAGTATTATTAGAATTGATTCATAATGAATAATTAAGGTTTAAAACTTAAAATGAATTGTTTCTCATTATTCTAAGTGTCCAATCATTATGAAGTCATTCAGCATTATTGCAAGAGTTATATGGTTCATGACAAAAAACTAAACAAAGCTTTGAAGAATGCATTTAATTTGTTATACTATAAAATGTTACATTTGAATAATAAACCTCCTAGCAGCCTTAATATACTGCACATCACATTAAAAAAAAAAAAAAAAACACAGAAATTTTTTTCATGAAAACCTAATGCATACATGATTTTAAAGCCTGTTAAACAAATAACAATAGAGTTCATTTCCCTGAATTATGTGTGTGGTTGAAGCTTTCACAGGAAATATACAGAGAAAGAAGAGTGAGAAAGATAAACTCTTTCACACGCTTACTGAGTGGTGGTCGGGACGCAGACCTAAAATCTGATCGAGACCCTCCTTTGCTTATTTCAGAGTAATTTTTACTTCGAAATTTGCAAAACAGGATTTTGTTTTTCAGTGACTTTAGTAATATCCTTTTCTTCCACAACCCTTACTGCTCTGCTGGTAGTGTTTTTCTTGTTTGTTTTTTTTTTTTTTTTTTTTTTTTTGTGGGGACATCACCGGCAGAATGGAATGTAATGTATATAAGAAAATGCTCTTCATTAGCACACTCTATATGCCACTGAGAAGCTTGCTTCAGAGAGACTGTAAAGCAGCTTTGGCTTAGGACAACACCAGTGTGTCTATTTGGTGGCTCATAAATAACTTGCCATTTAAAAACCTGTAACACCCACATACATGAAATCTAGTGAAAAAAAAAAAAAGTAAAAAAACCCTTTGGGAAATTCCCAAAGTTTGGAAAATACTGTTTCCTGTTACCTGAATCTCATAGCATCCATAGGGATATTAACACATTAATACACAATATGCATGTATTTTTATTTTTAAATAAGTTTTCTAGTTTTAAGTCGCTCCATTTATAATGAAGATTTTAGAACATTGTACACAAGAAATATACAGAAAGATATTAAGATATCAGACATAAAGTTGGTTATCAATATTTTAACTCCTTTTAGCAACATTATCCAAAATACCTTTTGAGGATGAGCTGATTTTTACTCATAAATACTTGATCATTTTCTTGAAGCTCAGAAGCTAACATCAATGTTAATTTTAATAATACATTAGATATGATATAATAAGTACAATAAAGAGCTAGTTTTGATGGAATAAATAAACTTACATAAGCAAGGATGTTAACCAGACCAGCTGCTTTATATTATTAACAGTTAAATGTGATTTGGATTTTTAAGCAGTGGCCAGAGCAAACAGCTGCCATTCTATTAATGCCAGAATATATTATTTTCTTAACTAGCTAGTAATGAGAAATATGAAGATAATGAAGTATATGAAGTATGGAGCGTTAAGTGTTTAACAGTATCCCGTCTCCCCCTTTTTGCTATTCAAAGGAGCGTTTTATGAGAAAAGAAAAACTTCCTTGATGTTTTAGGATGATATTAACTATAGACTATCATT
Organism: Haliaeetus albicilla; assembly: GCF_947461875.1. Lineage (NCBI taxonomy): Eukaryota > Metazoa > Chordata > Aves > Accipitriformes > Accipitridae > Haliaeetus > Haliaeetus albicilla. Next base: position 35,560,628 of record NC_091496.1, on the reverse strand, counting down.
AGAGATGATAGTTAATGGGAATAGGTAAAAAAGCCGGTTAAGATAGATGGAAATTGTGGCTGTGGATGTTGTTGCCACAGAAACACTCCAGTTCTGCTTCCTTAATGAAAGACTGTTTACAAAGTAAAGAACAGAAAGGTAGAAATAAGTTCTGGAGTGAAAAAATGAAGCAGCATTGAGCCCACATGTATAGCCCTATAGGTCTTATTTGGGAAGCAGGTGGTAAAAATATCTTGGAGTCCTTCTGGTCAGCATGGCTGAGATTTATTTTGACCCTGAGTCCCCTAAATTTACAATTATACTTGTGAGTTAAGCATGTCCGTCCCTATCAGTGTTAGAGGAGATTGGGTTTGTGTGGTCAATGTGTCCTAGAGAGCTTTTCAGCTGTCACCCACTGGGTGTCCATGGTAGGGAGAGTGTCCTCCTGGCAGCGGAGGTTGCCTACCCTTTTCTTCTTTTGTTCACCAGTTTGGCTACATTTTCTTCATGACAATTTGATCCATTTCCCATTTCAGACTCATTCATCAGATCCCCTGGATAGTAATTGACATTTTCCATGTAACAGTTCCATCTTTCCATCCTAAAATTTGCTGAGTTTAAGAACTAATTTATGAAACAAGATGATCTGAATCCTTATTACCTTCAGCAACTCTGAGACTCAGGCTCCATATAATAGTAATGCTGGCTTGCAATATTTATAATAATAGCCCTGGTCCTCTGTGCATCTTTTCTACCTAGCAATTAGACACATTTTTTATCATGAAAACACATACATTTTTAATGTTTGATATACACTTACATTTAAAAAAAGGAGCCAAATAGAGCCAAATTATTTTTGAGTCTATCTGTTCAGCATAACTTCTGTATTTCCATTAGCTCCTGTGTTGGATGTTTTCTTTATAAACACTATAATCATGAAAATTCAATAGAAATTACTGTTGATTTTGCGGGTCCATAAAATAATATTGCTGTGTGTTGAGAACTACTTTATCAGTCTTTAGAAACAAATGAACCTCTCATTTTCTGTTGACAAATAAGGAAAAAAAAATATTTTTAAAGTACACTCTATGAAAGTCCATTTTTGATAAATTTTGTTGCTAAGATATGAAGTCAGCATTCTTGTTCTGCTTGAATTGGTTTGCAATGGTTGCATGAATTGTACGTGCAAGAGAATGGCAAAAAGCTATTCGCTAAACATAGTTTCAGCTACAGCAATAGTTTATAATTTTGGAAGACACCAGGAAATTTATCAGGATTATATTTTTTAATAATGTAAATTTTCTATGTGATAATTTCTGGGGAGTGGCAAGGGCAGAGAACCGCCATGGAAAGGCAGCGGTGATGTAGCTGTTATTGCCAGCTTTGGCAGTCTGAACGTGGTGAAGATGGAGGCAGCTGTAAGGCTGGTGGGGACGGACTGAACTAGATAAAGGAGAAGAGGGTGGGCACAGGGGAGATGACTGTGTGCACGACTGAAGCAGCAAAAGAAACTCGGGGTTGAAAATAGACATTTGACAAAAAATTCTTTCCTTCATCTTGGGAACGCTTCCTTTGAAAGTTATTTCCTCCCAGATGGAGAGTGCTCCATAATCAGTATCTGAACTCCTGATGGCCAAAGCATAGCTTTAAAACAGAAAATGTGGTATCTCCTCCTTTCTTTACCTGGTAGTTACTTTCTGTCCAAGAGACTATCTAGCCACAGCAGGTTCAGGACCATGCCATCTATTCTAAAACCAGTGCACAGATGGTATTCAGGTATCTTGGAGTGAAGGCACAGCGAGAGAACAGTGTGGATTATCAGGGGATGGCGAACAGTAGCAGAAATCCTTCAGCCCACTAAAATAGACACCATTGCAAAGAAGTGCTGCACAGAAGATACAAACTGTTTCATGGTGCCCTTGTCTCGGGTGCATGATGAAAAGTGCTTCATCTCCAGCTGCGCTTTGCAGGCAGAGGTGCTCTGGAGGATCGCTTGGCCCCACGTGCTGCACCGTCTCCCAGTGGCTGTCGTGACGGGCTACAAAGGACGCTGTCAGGGTGGACGTAGGAGGGGAGGGAGGACCGTTAAAGCTGTACTGGGCATATGAAGACTCGGTCTGGGTAAAGCCCTGTAGATATTCACCAGGTCTGTATGCCAGGCTTACTGAGCCGGTTTACCTTAGAGCCGTGCTCACATGGCAGCAAGGCTTCTGTAGCAGAAGTGGACAACATGAGAAAAACCAGTGGCAGTAGTTTAGGACTTTTACATGCAAATGGGTAGACTGGCTCAGTAACTCCAGCAGAGAGCCCAGCTGTTTCAGTGCATATGGAAAGTGGTCTGTAGAGTTTGTGACTGAAATAAGATGTCAGGGACAAGGTGAGCTTAGAAAGACCAGTAAAAGAATAGGCTATGATCAATTGTAATGTTTTAATTGTGGATCAACAGTCTGTATTTTTCTTCTATTTGGGAGCACTCTAATCCTATCTTATCCATAAGAGTAATTAAATTATATACAATAGATTACACATCCTACAAATATAAAGTACTTTAAAACCATGTAGACATGACAATTTAATTCTGGCTTACAGAAAAGGACGCCGTCTTCTCAGTCAACGGTAGTGCTTCCAGCAGAGGTCCTTTGCAGCACAGGATTATCCACACACAGCCTTGTTTATTTTGCATGATGGAAGAGGATTGTATCACAAGGTGTTATGTCTTCAGGCAGCAGCTGTGTAATCTGTATTTACAGTGCTAAACTTCCATATTTATTTTGCTGCTCACCTGCTGAACTTGCCTCCTACCAGGTACTATATTGAGGATGAAGTTTATTTTCAGAAAGCTGACATGCCCTTCATTTATCTGTTGATAAAATTATGACAACTTTTAACTACTTTTTAAGTCATAAAATCTTACAACTTCACACCTCTTGAATCTTTTTTGTTTAGACATTCTTTTCATGTAACTATATGAAGGATAAAAAATTATTAATATGCTTTTATCCTTTATCTTTTTGGGGGGGGGGGTAATCTTCTTTATGCCTTCACAACAGTGCTAAATGCTGCAGAGATACAGTCAAACAGAAAACAATAATTTTTGCACAATTAGATGTCAGATTTATCATTGGAGCCAGAGGTGACCTGTAACAAGGCCTTGTAGAGAATTTAGAATTATTTCAAGGGGCAAAGGAGGAAGAATTCTCAGTGTTGTTTTTTTTCCTCCTAAGAATCAGAGTTTGGTGAGGACTTGATAAACACAGAAATGAAGGGAAACTGATAATGAATGTAATCTTCTGAGAAAGCAATTGATAACTCAATAAATATGACTGTCTCAGATTTTTGCTATTATTCCTTTGAGCTACTTGCCCACTATCATAATACATAGAGACAAATAATTTTCAAGCTGCCTTGCATTAATTTTCTCAAGTCAAGTCAAGATTAAGTCAAGAATCTGGAGCCTAATTCAAACCTGCGCAGACTCCAGGGCTTTTGTTTTGATCCCAGCAGTAGTATCCACACAGTAAAGTACTTAGTACCTTTGCCACTGCTACAATCAGGCTTGATTGATTACGTCTATTATTCTGCAACTGTTCTCAAGATCAAGTATTTTTTGAGTTTCTATTATCAAGAGTGTATTTTTTTTTAATGGTAACATCAACTAGCTTCAGAACTGTCTTAATTCCCTAGCTGTTTTTTCTTCAGTTAAAATTTCATACACACAATAGTGTTGTTTGTTTGTTGGGTGGTGGGATTTTTTTTTAATACTGCAGAGGGACACACAGAGCTCTCAAGATCTGGTTAAAATTTCATTCCTTTAGTAAGATATCCAGCCATTCTTGTCCTCAATAGACACACAAGACACCATACAAAGTTACTGTAAAAAAAGGATTATGTTAGAAAACCTGTGGTACCCAATGGATAAATGTTAGAATGAAATATATGTTGGTTTTATATATATATGCACTCAATATATGTATTTATTTTATTATTACCTTACAGCTTTGCTTTCCCACCACATATTACTCTAAGATGAGGTATTCACTGCCATCTTCAAAGTAAGAATATAATTCACTATTGCATTATTATTGTCTCTTTTTGGCTGCAAAAAACAGTCCCAGCTACACAACACCAGCCAATTGCCTATTAAAGCACCTTTGCTGGTTCATACAATTTGTATGGGCTTTCACAAGGCCAATGGTAATTTTTACATACATAAAAAGAAAATAGGCAGTGACGCTAATACTCTGTGCTCTTTTGCCTTCAGAAAAGTTGTATCCATCATCCCAGTCCATTGTCTTGTAGCATCATATTGAAATAATCCCTCCAAACACCTCCTAAACGTACAAGAGACCATGGACTAATTTATCTTGGTTTGTATTGTTTGCAGGAAAAAGTGCCTTCTTTCAAAGAATAGGAGTACTTTAATGGGCTGTTTGATGAAAGTGAAATGAGAGGGACTGGACACTTGTTCTGTTCAACGCTATAGCTCAAAATGGAGATTTTGTGAATATGCAGCATTCACATTTCTTAAAAGCACTTTTAACTGATTTTACGCTTGCTCAGCAAATGGGAGAAATAACATTTCTCTTTCTCTTTTCTGTTTTTCGTTACAGTCCCATGGAGTAAAGTGGCTGGCATTATTTGGAGCAGTAGGTGCATTAGGCACAGTAATATGTGGCTAATTTGGAAGGTTGCTGCCCACAGAGGCTGTGATTTCTCACTTCAATACATCTGACTTCAATGGGAACAGCGGTGCTTTGTTTAGTTTCTAATCTGAGAATCTGCTTGACATGTTGTGTCAAACACTGCCCTAGATATTCAAGGAAACCTTGACCTTCAAAAAGCAGATAATTATTCAAAAGCTTTCATTGTGTATCTTCAACGCTTTTTTTATGTCTGTGACTAGGAAGCAAGGAATAGGTGTTTTCTCCATAGCTAGATAAACCTACTAGGATTCTTAATGAACAGCAGTGCATAATGAGACTTCCAGATGTTTCAGAACTTTAAGACATCAATTAAGTTATGTTTCTGAGGCTTTTCTTTGTCTAGTCACCGATTTAATGCACTCACACTTTCCCTTCTTTTATCAGAGTTCAGTTGTGCTGAGGAGAATGTTAATACTGATCTCACAACTTAAAAAATGCTTAACATTTATGCTATTAGGTGTAAAATTGCATGCCTAAATTAACATATTTTTTTTTTTCCTTCAGTTTTACTGAAACACTTTCCCTTGTTCTTTTAAAAACAAACACTGAAGCAATTAAAAAACAACAAACAAACTGAGAACAGCATCTAAACAGATGGACTACACCTAAAGGAAATGCTTCCACTATGTATTTAAAAGCAACACAGGTAAGTAAGATCAAATATTTAAGTGATAATTAATTCTAAGTTTTGCAAATGTTGAAACTATAATTGCATATTAATAACTCCAAGTAGCTTTAGAGTTGATGAAAGAAATAATTTCTGTGATAAAGGGAGCTTCTTTCCAGGATCAAGATAAATTTTTTTTGCTTTGGAATCAAGTCTAGCATGTGTTATATTAATTTTCTTAGAGTTTGGCCATCAAATGAACCAAATCCTGAGAACAGAATACAACTAGACTAATAAATTCTTGTCTATAAGTTCTAGGAAAAGCACCATAACATAAAGGTGATAAGAAGTCCTCTAAGCATAGATGTATAAAACACCAAAGATGTCTGTTATTATTTTGTGAACTAGTTGGAACAAACTTCCCATAGATGAACAGAGAGAGATACCAACGGGCATCAAAATCAATGAAGCACAGTAACCGAATAATTTCAGTCCCATGATTGATTTGCTTTTGTATCTAACATCAACAGACCTGTAAGAGACACCTTCTCCTGGGAAGAGCCCTTACAGGTTCTAATTTCCAGACAGGTCTTTGCAGGACAAGAAGGAATGAAATAAAATGTCTCTTCTTCCTGGTCCCCTATTTTCACAAAACTTGTGGGAAGCTCACCGCCTATGGCTATCTAATGCAACCTGCAACCGTACTGTATCAAATTCAAATTTGACCCAAATTGCAAATTACTCTTGTTTACCCAGTTTCAACTTCAGTATCAAAATCAAACTTACATACTATGACTCAATAAATAGAAACTAAAACCAGTTTACATAAAAAAGGTGTTACAGTTATTGCTAAAAATGTGAAAAAACATCCAGGTCAAGGAGAGACCAAGGCTGGACTCAATACCTGCTGTTTCTTGGCCTTTTCCAAAGAAATCAAGTAAGTTCCACACTGTATCAGAAGGTATTTTTGGGGTGTGTTGTTTGTTTGGTTTTTTTTTTAAGAAATCTATTTTCAGCAGTGAGTAAATGCTTGTTGCTAACTTTGGAATACAAAATTAATAACTGTGGATGGAATGAAACTAGGTTTCTAGTTTCATTTCATTTAATTTCTAGAAATGAAACTGGGGAGGATGAGGGGGTGGTTGGTTGGATGATTTTAAATGAAGTTCACTTTGTAATTGTATTCATTTATGTATTTATTTTAAAAACACATATTTAAAACTACAGATTATTCTTCAGTCATTGATAGTGACTAAGCTTGGACTAATCAGTATTACAGTCTGCTTAGCAGGAAAATTGAGTTTTCCCTTGTAAAGAAGTCTTAAACCATTTTGCCAAAATTTCACTAACTTACTCTAGTACTTCTCCACTCAGTTCATTAAAAAAAATGAACAAAACAAAACAAATATTTCTTTTCCATTACTACTGTTGCCAGAAAAGACTTGATCATGGTTTATTTATATGTGAAATGTCTTCCAAATGTCAGCCTTTGCAATAGTGAGGAAGTATAACCAAAGGTTTGGACTTTAGGTCAAATCTTCCAAACTGCCCATATTAGAAATCTTTCAACATGCACACAGGCACTGCATTGTTTTTATACTCACTCTTTGAGAGTTGAGCAAAATGAGGCATTTTTATGACCGTGTCTACATTACCAAACTTTATGGTGTCATGGGGGCCAAACTGTAAAGCAAAGTAGTTTGTGTTGGAGACCCAGAATCTGCTCTACTTGTGTTTTGGTGTGGCTCCAGCTTGGACTAGCCCTAGCCTGATCCTCTGAGAAGAATGTCCATTAGTGGCAAACTTCCTGAGCTCATCTCCCAGTTTAGTTTCATCCAAAATAATTCTAATCGCATGCTCCACAGTGTGAATGAAAGCACAATAGATGGGGACAGTTGCAAGGTCAACTTCAAAAGTGTAATTCCTGACCTTAAATCTTAGATTTAAGTGCTAACCTAGATGTGTCCTCTGGCAGAACATACATTTCAATCATGTTCTTCTAGCATTATGTATTGTTACTGTAGTGTCTGGGAAGCTGCCAAAGAAGTAGTGTTTTTTGAAAGGGATCTGAATAGAATTGGAAACAATAGAAAAAACCTTTAGGAGAAAAAGAAAGAAAAAACCAAAACCTTATGCAGTTGACACCCCCATTTCAATTCAGTGGTCCATCTAGTCCAGTGCTGCATTTCTGACAATAACCAGAACTTGGAAAAGACAACTGAAGGAATAAGCAACACACAGGCTGAGCTCTCCACTCACCTTCTCAGTGAGGACAAGACTCTCTTGTTTGCCTGTATGACTGTTGTTGTTTTGAATACTTATTCAAGTGGATTTTCTTTCTAAAATCTGATATCTTGGTTTCCACGTTAACTTGTAGCAGTAAAAACCTTACAAGTTTTTCTTAGAGGCACCCTATTACTGAAAAAAAAAATTATTTAAGTTTGGGTTTCAATGTTGTTAAATATGTCTTATCCTCGTATAAGAGAATGGCAAATAGGAATATAATTCTTCTTTGTGCTCCTTTCATTTCTCTTTTATAACTGAACTATTTCCCCATTTGTCTCTTTTATAAGCAAAATTTGGATTTCATGAACATATGCAAACATGCATGCTATTTGTTCAGCTGTAATGTCTGAGAAAGAACATCTCAGTGAAATCTGGTTTTGAAGTAGAAAATGCTGCATTCCTGTTATCAGAAAGAACAGTACAATTGTAAAAACCAATTAAAAGTAGATTTTCCAAAGTGGAACTTTAAACCAGAAAATTTGTGTTAAACTAAAGGACTTTTTCATGGAACCAGAGTAACTGGGATTCAAAGAAACATAATTTTGGACAAAATTAAATAGATTTATATTTTTTTTAAAGGTACATAACACTCTTTTATTTAAGAGTATCTTGACAAAAATGTAGGAGTCCTGGATTTGAGATTGAAAAAGTTAAGTAGCTTTCTTGTATTAATCTTTTTCAGGTATGAAAATCTTTTGAAATTCAAATGAAGAATATGTTTTAAAAAATAAAGTGATGTAATCCTGTTAATATTTTTTTTAATGATAAAGTACATTTACATGCACAAAGAAATGAATAAATGATAAAGCAAAGAAATTTGTAGTTCTATTGTGTTAGTCATTCACAGTGGTAATAAGAAGTAATACCATATCTAATTTAATTAAACTAAATGTTGTTATCTTAATTTATCTAGCTATTGCAATTTAATCACTGTTAAATGGGGATCATCATTTAATTAAAATTGAGACTAATTAAAGCTTTCAGTTGTTGTTTCAATGAAAGATGTTGTTTTTCACGGAAAAAGCACAAAACCTTTTATGAGGTAAAGAAACCACTTACAACACTGCCTTAGGAACATTTCCTTCCAATTAAAGCATTCACAATACTATGAAAACATATTATTATGTTAAACAGAGAGTAGAATTGTTCCTGCATTCCACCCCATCATACACACAGAGACAAAGGGAGAGAACCAGCGATGTTTGGCATTGAATTTACTCTCAGGGAATCTTCCCACTCCATCACATTTCACATTTCTTAGCGCTCACCAGGTCAGACCGTGCAGGTGCTGCTGAAAGGATTAGAGTTTGTACACTGTGGGAGTTTTCAGCAAGGCCATAAGAGAGACAGAGAGAGCCCTGACACACAATTTTGTCAGAGTTCCAGGTTGGAAACCTCCAGGTAAGTTTCTAGTTCCAAAAGAGGCATATCTTGAATCCCAGTATTTTTTCCTAGCAGAAAAACGTGAAGTTGAGGAACTACCTGGGTCATTACAGAGCTGACCCAGAATTTTATTTGATCAAAAATTTCTCAGGGTAGGTAGTTGGAGGATGGGGAGAAAGAAGAGAGAACAAAGATGAAAATTCAGTCTTGGTCAGCTTTTCTTCATGATTTTCATTTACGGAAAGTTTCAGACAGTTTTGAAGGAAACTCACCATGAGAGAAAATAAGCAAAAAATTCTGTCTGAAGAGCACACTTTAAAAACATTATACTTTAAAAACCCAAACACACTCAGCAGTCTCATGGTGATTGTTTTGTGAAGTGACATTAAAAGCTGATTTGCATAAATATAAAAATGAGTTCAAGGTAGAAAGCAGAATACTGTCAGGGAAAAAAAAGAAGAAACAACTGAAGATAAGGGAATATTTAGAACTTTAACATTTTCTAAGCATCCTTGAAGCCTGTATCTGAAAGTAGCTGAAGATTCTTGATAGGTCTGAATAACTGCCAGTCTTTTCCTTGAGGTACATCAGATGGAATAATATAGACGTATGAGAAAATGAGTTTCGTATCATTGACTGATGAAATTGATACTTACGTGTTGAAAACTCCAGCAACTTGTTGTGAAATCCATTTATGCTTTTTCCTATCTAATTTTGTGGTTTGTGGGAGCTTTTTTCTTACTATTCAGTTACTTTAAAGTTTTATTACAGTGATAAGAAATGGAAATTATATACATTCTGGACATAAAATTAAAGTACCTGTTTGCTGTTTTGCAGGTGAACCGCCAGCTCTTCAAGAGCTAAATTTCCTCATCTTGTGTGACCAACACATGTGATATATTGGCAAACCTAGAAAGTTATGTAAACAATTGTAATGCATTTATCAAATGTTTGGCCAAACAATGCTATAATTGGAAAGATATGAGCTACTCCTCAACATCCAGGCTCTTACAGGATTTTGTGAATTCTCAAGAGTCCCACCCAGCTGGTTATGAGGCACAAAGAGGATGTTTTCCATCATTTTTAGTAGGATTGTATTTCCTAACTGCAAATTTTTTGGACCTTCTTATTTCTGTGGAAATTATGAAGGTACAATGTCACTGTCTGAGGAAGTTACTCATAGCATCACAGACTTCTGACTTATCACAAGGGCTGACTTTTTTCCTTTATTCTAGCTATTTGTTGTACTTAATATGCATACAACCATAAGCAGAGTGTATCAGAGGGTGTAATGACAGACTTCCCCCCCATTTATTTATTTTTTCAAAGCATAACTTTACATTACTGGGTATATCAGGAAGATTTTCTGCTTCATTAAAACTGATTGATAAAGGGGTTATGATTTTCTTGGCCAAGTTTTCCCTTGAACTGAAAAATAAATTATTAGAGGACTTTTTTCTTCTTAAAAGCAGAAAAGAAGATAAATCTTTATATCAACATAAAGTATTTCAGTCATGATAAAATAACAAAAATATAATTTCAAAACAAACCAATTCCTTTTCAGAAAGTGTCAAAACACTTCACAGACAATTTTCAAAATTCACTCGTTGTTTCTTCTACAGCAGTTAATTTGCTATTGAAACATAAATTGCAAGTAGTTTTGGATCTCCGACAGCTCTGCTTTTGCAAGTTTATTATCTATCTGCTTAAAATACCATATCAAAGTATCATCCTCATGTATCTGGGAGAGGTTTTTATTTATCCAAATTGGATTTTAACTACTTTCACCCAAGCCAAATTTCATGATTCCATGGGTACTCCCCCCCCGCCCAAAGCCCCCAAACTAAAAATAAACTAGACATACAACTTTTTAAGCTCTTCCCCTGTTATGTAGGAGCACTTCAAATCTTCTGAAATATGAAGAGGATGTGATACAATATGGTTACTGAGAATAGCATACTTTCATGGACTGGTGGTCTTTTAAATACAGAGTATTTACCAGAGACTTTTATAGCAAAGAAACATTGAACTTTGACTATATAAGTATTTGTATATATGCATACATAGATCCCTATATAATTTGTAGCCCATGTAAAGCCAACAGCAGAGTATATTAATGAAAGCCTACCTGAACACCCCAAGCACATCATACATGTCATCATTTAAAGTAGCACTTTAGTAGTCCAACACTAGAGGATCTTTTATTGCAGTGATAAAATTCCAGTGAAATTAAGAGCTTTCAGTAGTCATGTGGTCTAACAGAATTCATTGTATGTATAACAGTGAAGTATGAAACCCTTTAATCTGTTAAGTTTAACCTGTAAAATCTCCTCTTTTCTTAAATAAAGAGATGAGAGAACATGCGGGGTTAAAAGGAAAATAAAATGAAAAAGAGAACACAGCCAGTGGGAGACAAAAAATAGCAAGGGCAAGGAATATAGTAAAATAGATTGACAAGTACCTGTAAAACTGCTGCCTACACAGTACATTGCAAATTACAAGTCATGGTCTATAGACAAAGCATTTGCAACAGCTGAGTTATCAAAAGGACTTAGTCCAAGGCTTTAAAAAGCCATTTTGTCATTTTATGGGGAAAAAAAATGAAAGAAAAAAAATTGTTTGCAAGGAATCACAAGTCAAAGTCATCAAAATACACAGAAGTCAAATCTGCAGTGGGGCAGAAGCTAATCAGGAGGTCCAGGGATGAGTATTGCAGAAAGAAACATTAGCATTAAAGTGAAAAATTAGGGACAAAATGACTCAGACAAGCTAGCTGATGCACCCTATACACATCATGCATGAGATCATATTATATATGCAAATCTAACAATACATGGCAATTCTTCTGTGGTAATGCACTAGTACTTCCAGAGAGACTACTGAAAGGCAGACATCCCAGCATTCCTTAAGACTTCAACCTTAAAGTTTTAAATGGAGCTCTATGATTGAGAAGACATGATTTTAAGTATTAAGAAGATGTGGGTTGTGGTGGGTTGACCCTGGCTGGACACTATGTGCCCACCAAGCTGCTCTATCACTGTCCTCCTTAGCAGGACAGTGAGGGAGAAAATAAGATGGAAGAAAACTCATAGGTCAAGATAAAGGCAGTTTAATAAAGCAAAAGCAAAGACTGCATGGAAGCAAAGGAAAACAAAAGATTTATTCTCTACTTCCCATCAGCAGGTGATGTCCAGCCACTTCCCAGGCAGTAGGGCCTCAGTACATGTAGTGGTTGCTCCAGAAGACAAACATTTCGTTATTATGAAAGCCCGCCCCTCCTCCTCCTTCCTCTTAGATTTTATTGCTGAGTAGGTGTCATAGGGTATGGAATATCCTTTTGGTCAGTTTGGGTCAGCTGTCCTGGCTCTGTCCCCTCCCAAGATCTTGCCCACCTCCAGCCTACTGGGGAAGGCAGAATGACAGAGAGATGGCCTTGATGTTGTGCGAGCAGTGGCCAAAACACTGGTGTGTTACCAACATCTTTTCTAGCTATCAATACAAAGCTCAGCATGGTGAGGACTGCTATGGGGAAAATTAAGTCCATCTCAGCCAGACCCAATATAATCTCCACCTCTTGTTCCATACCATTTGCATCATGCTCAGGTCCCACATAATTTAATACATATATATTTTTTTTTTCTAACCATCCCATTGTATTTAATTCTCATTACTGAAATCCCTTCTTACCAACACTTAAAACTTAAACTACATACTTAAACCATCTTTACACCCACAGACAGATATATACATTCTCATTGACTACTAACCCCTGTCCTTTAACAGATAGATATTACTCTCCCATTCCATGGGCTTCCTCCACTCCTCCAGCTGTTCATAAGAACACTCTATGGCTTGGGCCCGACTTGTCAAGATGGGTGCTCAGGATGGGAGAAGCAGTATGTTTGATTGAGATGGGTGCTCAGGACAGGGGAAGCAGTATGTTCAATTGTAGGGCACCAACACTGGCTTGGGTTGGGTCATCATTGCACTTGTCTGGTTCCTTGCAAAATAAACTCTTTGTTGGTTCAGGTCATTCCTGCTACATTACTTCCTACAACATACAACTCACATCACAGATTATTTTTCCTCCAAGGTTAAATCTCCTTGAGGGACACACCAGGTCTCCCCATCCTTCCCCATTACCCACCAAGTACACCCAGGTCCTTGAGCAAAGACAATCCCACGAATGGGTTTGACTTTTCCCATGGAAGGAACAATCCACACTGCCTTCCCCAGCCATTTCCCTGTGTGCACGACAGGGACCTTCTTTCCTCCCATAGTACGTAAGAGTTTTGTCTGGGCAGGAGCAGGACGATTAGCAGATCCTCTGGTGTTAACCAGCCAAGCGGCTTCTGCTAAATTTGTATCCCAGTGCTTCCATGCCCCATTGCCCAATGATCTCAACATAGTCTTTAACAGTCCATTATATCTCTCAATCTTTCCAGAGGCTTGTGGGTGATAGGGGATGTGATATGCCCATTCAACCCCATGTTTCTTTGCCCAGGAGTTTATGAGGTTATTTTGGAAATGAGTCCCATTGTCTGATTCAATTCTTTCTGGGGTACCATATCACCACAAAATTTTCCTTTTAAGGCCTAAGATCGTGCTTCAGGCAGTGGCATGGTTTACACAGTATTTTTCTAGCCAACCTGTAGTTGCTTCCACCATGGTGAGTATGTAGCACTTGCCTTGACATGTTCATGGCAGTGGTCCAATACAGTCAATTTGCCAGGCCTTGCCATATCGAAAACCCAGCAACTGCCCTCTATTCCAGGGAGATTTTACTTGTGTTGCTTACTTGACTGCAGCACATTTCACATGCATGAGTGACCTGTGTGATGGCCTCCATGGTCAGGTCCACCACTTGATCACAAGCTCGTCTGTAAGTTGCATCTCTCCCTAGATGTCCCTATGTTTCATGGGCCCATTCAGCTACAAATAGCTCATCCTTACACTCCCAGTCCAGGTCCACCTAAGGTACTTCAATTTTGGCAGACTTGTCTACCTGTTCATTGTTTCTATGTTCTTCAGTGGCGCGGCTTTTGGGCATGTGAGCATCTACATGATGTACCTTTAGAGCCATGTTTTCTACCCGGGCAGTGATGCCCTGCCAGTGTGCAGCAGCCCACATGGATTTACCCCTGTGCTGCCAGCTGGTCTTCTTCCACTGCTGTAGCCACCCCCATAGGGCATTAGCCACCACCCAGGAGTCAGTATAGAGATGGAGTACTGGCCACTTTTCTCGTTCAGCAATCTCTAGGGCTAGTTAGATGGCTTTCACTTCTGCAAACTGACTTCACTCACCTTCTCCTTCAGCGGCTTCAATGACTTGTGTGGGACTCCACACAGCAGCTTTCCACTTCCAGTGGTTTCCTACCACATGGCAGGATCCATCAATAAACAAAGCATAACGCCTTTCATCTTCTGATAACTCATTATACAGTGGTGCCTCTTGGGCATGAGCCACCTCCTCAGGCAATACTCCAAAATCTCTGCCTTCTGGACAGTCCATGATCTTTTCCAAGATTCCTGGGTGGTTGGGTTTCCCCAGTCAATCTCATTGCGTGATCAATGCTACCCGCTCACTCCACGTAGCACTGGTTGGATGATGTGTAGAGGGGATGTTTCCTTTGAACATCCAGCGTATCACAGGCAATCATGGTGCCAAGAGGAGATATGCTTCTGTACCAACAATTTCTGAAGTGGATGAAACCCCCTCATATGCTGCTAGAATCTGTTTTTCAGTCAGGGTGTAGTGGGCTTCTGATCCTCGATACCCCCAGCTCCAAAACCCTAACGGCTGACCTCGGGTTTCTCCTGGTGTTTTCTGCCAGAGGCTCCAGGTAAGACCATGCTCCCCAGCTGCAGTGTAGCGTACATTTTGCACATCTGGTCCTGTCCGGACAGCCCCAAGAGCTACTGCATGAGCTATTTCCTCTTTGATATGCTCAAAGGCTTGTTGTTGCTCAAGGCCCCACTCAAAATAGTTCTTCTGTCAGGTTATTTGATAGAGAGGGCTCACAAGTGGACTATAACCTGGAATATGCATTCTCCAGAATCCCACAGGGCCTAGGAAAGCTTGTGTTTCCTTCTTGTTAGCTGGTGGAGACATAGTTACTATCTTGTTGACCACATCCACAGGCAAGTGATGGCGTCCATCCTGCCATTTTTTTCCCAAGAACTAAATCTCTTGTGCAGGTCCCTTGACCTTGCTTTGTTTTTTTATGGCAAAACCAGCTTTCGGAAAAATCTGAGTTACTTTTTTTCCCTTCTCAAACACTTCTGTCTTGTTTCCCCACACAATGTCATCGATGTATTGTAGGTGTTCAGGGACATCACCCTTTTCCAGTGCAGTTTGGATTAGTCCATTAAAAAAGGTAGGGCTGTGCTTCCACCCCTGCGGCTGTTGATTCCAGGTGTATTGGACACCCCTCCACATGACACCAAACTGTGACCTGCACTCTGCTGCCAAAGGAGTTGAAAAAAGCACATTAGCAATGTCATTGGTAGCATATCACTTGGCTACCTTTGACTCCAGTTCATACTGGAGCTCTAATGTGCCTGGTACAGCAACACTCAAAGGTAGCATCACTTTGTTCAGGCCACGATAATCTACTGTTAACCTCCACCCTCCACCAGACTTTTGCATTGGCCATATGGGACTATTAAAAAGTGAGTCTTGCTGATGACTCTTTGGCTCTCCAGTTGATAAATCAGTCCTGGCAGCAATTGGCACCTGCTGTTCTTCAATTTGCAGCAGTTCCATAATGAAGGGATCTTCCGAGAGGCCAGGCAGGGTAGGTAGCTGTTTGACCTTCTCTGTGTTCACAGTGGCTACACCAAAAGCCCATCGGTACCCTTTTGGGTCCTTGAAGGTCTCCTGAAGTAGTCTATGCCAACAATACAAGGGACCTCTGGGCTGGTCACAATGGGGTGTTTTTCCCACTTGTCCCCTGTTAAGCTCACCTCAGCCTCCAATATAGTCAATTCTTGGCATCCCCCTGTCACTCCAGAGATCCAGATGGTTTCTGTGCCCCTATACCCTGATGGCACCAGCGTACACTGTGCACCAGTGTCTACCAAAGCCTTATACTTCTGTGGGTGTGATGTGCCAGGCCATCGAATCCACACGGTTCAGTATACCCAGGCATCCCTTTCCTCCTCCTAGCCAAAGGCAGGGACCTTCTATTCTTGTTGCAGTTCAGAGTACTCACTGTCTGACCCTTGCAGTGCCAGACCAGAAGTCCCGTCACGAGGATCAAGGGAGGTGATCTCAGTTCTATGTCTGGGAGATTGCTGGTTGCCTTCTTGTGTCTCTACAGCAACTATGCTGACAGCCTTTTTGGGTGGCCCCCTCTTAACAGCTGTCTTCCCTCTCAGTTCATGTACACAGGCTTCCAGCTTAAAGGTGGGTTCAGTATCCCAAATCCTCATGTTCTCCCCTGGTCACGCAGGAAGAACCAGAGTATGCCACGCAGCATGTGCCTGGGGCTCCCTTTCCCTCTGACCGGGGCAGGAGAGGACTGATTTCTTGGGGCACCCCTGATTGCCAAGGTGTTGGCCTGTAGGGATGAGGAGATTTTCTTCAAGGTTTTAGAGCCAAGAAGACACTCTCTCCACAGTTAGTGTATCCGTATCTGGGTAATGCATTGCTGCCAAGCTGTTAGAATATGATTCTGGGGCACTTTGAATCACCTTTCTCCACATAGCCTGTGTGCACAGGACATCCTCTGGACCTTTGGAGACCTCATTATCATCTAGATCACTGTAGATGACTTCCAGCACTGCTAACTCTTTCAGGTACTGGATGCCTTCGTCTGCGGTAGTCCACTTTTCTGAGGAATTCACAAGATCTTCCTTGAATGGATATCTTGCCCTCACACTTGAGAGGAGCTGGATCCAGAGACTGCAAATAGCTGCCTCTTTTCCAATTCCTCTCTCAATTCCCTGGTTTCCAGGAAGGGATTCCAGCTGTTGGGCTTCCTTACCTTCCAGCTGCTGACTGTAGGCCCCATTATTCCAGCATCAGAGCGGCCAGGCAGCAATCCACTCACCTGGCTGGCAGCTGTAATCTTTCCGCATGTCTTGAAGTTCTGAGGTCAGGGACTGGGTAGTTTCTGCTTCCTCTCTGAATTCTCCCACTCCTTCCTCCCAATTTCTTTGTAGATGGACCGGCTTCTTGATCAAACCTTTCCTCTTCTTCCTCCTCCCTTACTAATCGATGATATGGACCCATTGATCTCCTTGTCCACTGTTTCTTTTTCACTACTGGGGTTATTACTGTAGTTGTTGTTGTATGACCCAATACGGGGTATTTAACCATACCAGTAAATTGATTGTGCCTGGAATGAATCTCAGTGTCTGAGGCCAGCTGACACAGCATGGCCTGTGTCTGTAGCATTAAACCCTCTTATTTCCTGAAGCACGGCAATTGGATGCAAATGTTTATTGGGCATGACTCCTGAGTTGTGTTTAGGAACTGTTTGGAGGGATATTTGTTGGCCTGGGCCAAAACTATTTCATAGGCTGCTCTTACATTTCAAAAATATGGGAGATCACAGGGCAGTGTGCTCCTGTCAGGCTTAATCTTATTAGTGTAAACACGTTCATAAACTTCCAGGAAGTGAAAATGCATTATAAAGACAAATCACTAACACGTACTACATCAACACACTGTATCCCTTACACAGGGACTGTTAAGCTCCATGCAACATTCAGAGAGAGCACACTATTCCCTTCAAGAACCAGTTCTGCATTTGCTTTCTACATCATATTCTTTCTATATTTGACAGAAAGTGACTTCTCTGCAGTAGAGTAGGAAACAGAAAACTATTTTACCCTTTCAGACAGCCAGACAAGGCCTTTCCAGAGCCTTATGACTTTTCTCAGAGTGATTTTACTGAACCACTGCTGATAAGCTTCTCACAGTGGTTCTCAAGCTGTTGAGCAGCCAGCTCCTTCAACTTCAGCTTCTTCAGCCATTGCCGTACAAACAGCCAGCCACCGCTGATTTGTTTTTAGCCCCTCAGTAGCTGGATGGGCTATGGAAAATATGTGGTGGTATTTTAAATTATACAGCTACCCTTTCAAAACATTTCAGATGGCTGCAAACTCAGACCAAAATAGAGTCAAGATGAAAACCATTTTTTTTTCCCTTTTAATGTTTGGAAAGGGGAGGTATAAATTCCTCTCCTTTAGCTGTTCTATGGCTCCCTCAAGAATTCAGCTATTACAATGATAGTTGCAAATAAAGTTTAGCTATTCCCTAACTGTCTGTAACCTCTCAACCCATCTTGAAATTCTCCCACTATTCCCACTGCATGATGTACCAAAATTCTTTTTACGGCTCCTAGGCTCCGTCATCTGTTTCCTTTTTCTCTATCCTTGTCAGGTCAATGTTCTTTAGATTGAATTTTCTTTAGATTGAATTTCCAAATCTCTGCAGAGTCATCAGTTCTTGATTATCCTCCCTTGCAGTACTATTGAACATAAGCCTTGAATCCATGTCTTATTAGGAACTATAAAGATTCAAGAAATCACCCAACAGTGTAGCTGTACTGTTATGCCAGAGGTTGTATAGCTCACCGAAAGCTTGTCTTTGATCACTGAGCTATCATAAACCTTATATATGTTGTCTTTCACCTCAGGCTCAATAAGGGTGGAGTTAAATGCTAATGATGACTAAAACAACAGTAACCATGACCAGAAGCTTTTCTTACTGCAAATGAAGAGGGATGAGAATTGATTTAGTGGCATCTATTTATCAGCATTTGTGCACGGGAAGAAAGGGACTGAGACAGGAAATTGTAAAATCAACTAAAATCAAGAGATGCTAAACATCGACAATGGGATCCTGAGAGTGAGTCAAGAGAAAGGAAAACTTTCTGTACTCTTAGATTGCCAGAGCAGCTGCCTCTTGAAATTTGATGGTACTGCTCTAAGAAACGGAAACTTTAGAGGTAGGCTGGGTTGTATTAGAACAGTATCTCAGTCTGTTCAATTTTTCCACTGTAGGAAAAAAAACCCCAACCTTGCAAGGCCCTGAACATTATCTGACTGTATAGTCAAAAGGGACAGCAATGCCACATAAAAGAAACTCACTCAGCACATTTAAACAGTATCTTATTCAGGTAATGTAAGTATCTACTCTGCCTTAAAATATTACCTTGTGTTTTAGTTGAGCAGTTATCATTGATAAGCAGATTTTTAATCAAGGAAATAAGGCATAGTTAATTATGTGCATGGGTTGTGCTTTAAATTACAGTTTATTAGCTGTGTTCATCACCTTCCAGCCCACAAACCAGGTGTGACATGGCAGTTCTTTCTTTAACTGCTGCTTGCAGAGATTACAGCCAGAACCAGACTTAATCCAATTAGCAAACAGTGTCCTCATGTGAAAAGTGAAAAACTGCTGACAGTTGCAATGACTGCCATTAGTGCTCTTCAGTTAAGAGATTCTCTAATTACAGAGCTTGACATCCTCCAAGGTACCGTGATAGCCTGAAGACACACTGCAAAAAAATAGATTATCGGTGTAAACAAGGTTTATTCAAAAAAGTAAACCATCAGTCATTATGATAGAAAAGAAAATGTTATAAAGTTTGAAGCAACTATAACTGCAGATGCAGGATGATAAAATATCTTCTTTGAACTAGGAAAATTAATAGCATTATTTGATAGAGATTAATTTCTATGAACTATCTAAATTGTAACAAATCAAATGCAATTTATTTCCATGAAGTTACAAGTGCATTTGCTTTGCTGGCCAGAAATAGTTGTACTTAGTATGGCACATCAGATGCTGTTTTTCCTGGAATAGAGATCTATAGTACAAAATTTAGAATGTCTTTTTTAGGCCTCACAGTTTTTTTTAAACTCATGAAAATCTGTGAAATAAGATTGACTACTTTGATCTTTATTGGAAATTATCCATACTTAAATTGCTCCTGTATGTGGCCTTTATGAAAAGAGCGACACACTGATTGTGTGGCACAGCCTACCATCTGTATTTCATGCTCAATAAGCATTCTTTGCAATTTAAGTTTTGTCCAAGATACCTCATTTTTGCCAGTGTTCTTCCACATTCCATATATCTCATGTTTCATCTTTAGCTGTGACTGTTTCTATGATGAAGAAATCCAAAGGTAAGAAGTATTCCCCTCTTTTGATGTATTTCACTGTTTCTTCACCAAAAATTTTACATTGGAGGCCTTCCGCATACCATTTGTCACACAAATAATGTGTGGGTAACACCGAACAACCTGAAAAGAAGAGTAAGTTCCAGGAAGAATATATTTTTCCAGAAATGTAATGGCCCAGAGCTGGGGGGAAACAGCCCCTCAGCTAAGAACAAGATAACAGAGAGGACTACTGAAGTTTGTTGAGTGTCTTTTTTTTCTAAATAAAATAAAAAACCTGAGACATATGAGACCAATATCTCCCTGTCCCCTTATGAAGTTTTATCAGACTGATACAGCTGTACTCTGGTTGCAATTGCACAGTGAGAGAGGAAACACTATTTGAGAAGTATAAAACATACTGCAGAGCATGAAGAGACACCAACAATACAAATGCCTATGTCATCATAAAATGAAATACAAATACCTTTGGGTAGATAGGAAACCAGTGTTCATGAGTCTAAAGCATATATATATGCCCTTCTTGGAACTCATCAGCATGGTTTAGATGTTTCGTGGGCGTATCCTCAAGTGATCCACAGAATCACATAGAATTATTACCTAATCAAAATGCAAAATTCATTGATGTGTGATGTAATTAAGCAATGAAGTTTGAATGTGTTCATTAAATTGGAATCGAAAATAGATGAGACTTTAGGGTCAAGGTCCTTCAACAGCTAACTTTACCCTAAAGTCCAATCTGATACAGACACAATTATTAGTTTTGCAATTTAATGAAATCTCATGAAGTCTGAAAAGGTTAATCAGTTCTTATTGGACTAAATCCACATGAAAAGAATATCAGGTTTGGAAAATGCTATGAAATCAGATACATGAAGCATTCTGGCCAGGATTTCTTCCAAAGGCCTATGAAAGTATGAACATGGCAGAGTTCGGTTAAGATATCAGTTTGAAAAAAGAGCAAAAGAGAAGTTGTTGCATAGGAAAAATATGATTTCCTTCCTAAGGAGTGTTGTAATCATCAGTAGAAAGACAGCATGTTTTCTATCATCATTTACACAGGTTTGATGGAATCTCACCTGAGCTTGCTTGAAGTTACCTAATAATAGTGAAATTTCAGGCTTCAGCTTTCTGAGTAATTGTCTGAAGTTTAGGCAGGTTTTATGCTGTTGCAGATAATTACTGGTAATTAGGTAACCTAATATAAATCTACATTGGTTAGTATCCTTATATATTGGGAAAATAAATGCATTTTTGTGGAGATACGGTGTTAGAAAGCATTCCATTTAGCTACCTTCTAGTAAAGGAGCATCAGAGACTTTGAGTAATGAAAAGTCATCTATGCAAGCCATTGTGGAGACCAACGTCATTGTCATTGTTAAGAGCAGTTGCCATTGGACTAATTGTCATTGGAAGTATAAAATTGCGGGCTGATCTATTTGGATAGCCTTACTTCTAATGTTGAACTAACTCTTTCCACAAAAATAACCTGGGACATTGCTGGATGGATGGATGAAGACAGCTCTGCATTTCTCTGTCTGATCTGAATCGGATGCTCTGAACAAGAAAAGACTATGAAAATTGGAAGAACATTTAACTCAGTTAAATATTCATGCTGTTAGGTAAGGCAGTAGTTACAAATCTACTAGAGAAATAGTAATGGGAGGCCTGGTGGGTCTTTCTTTATCTCCCTTACACACACCTCCATTTGCATTTCATGTGATCCCACATGTGCCTCTATGAGTGCATGACCCTACATGACTACTTGGACGTATTAACTCAAAATCAGAGTCATCTTACGTGGCTTCCAGACTGAAAGTTACCTGTATTCAGCAGGAAAAAACAGGCCTAAATGCTCTGTCCTAGAATGCTCCACAGAGGCACATCATAGACTTCAAATTACTAGAAAAAACATAAATTTCGCTGATGATACATCCACTTCATGAACTTAGCACATTTTCATAAACATATATTGGCAGAGTCTGTCTGTGGGTGACCAAGGTCTACTTGTAAAACAGCACGGTCATTGCAGGTCATTTCTGAAGTGCTGAAGAGGGAGGCAAGCTGAAAGATTACATTGTGCATAAATGCTGTATTTGGCCAAGTCCAGACCGTTGAGTTCAAACTGCATAATCAACCTTTCAAGGCAACCAAAGGAACAGGGGAAGGAAGCGGAATTCCTTATAAGCAATTTTCTCTAGTTCGCTTCATTCCTAGCCTGCGGGCACATAGGCCAGATTTTCAGTGCATTAGCATTTACATGGAAATGTCCTCTAGGAAAGCAATCCTTCAGAAGCCTACAGCAGACGTAGAGATCCCCATTTCTTTTCTTATCTACCCCGTGGCCTCTGCAAACAAGGTTTCAGGATTTTATGAATGCTGTTTTCAATATTGTCCTAAACAAATTGCATTGAAATGATTAAGAAAGAGTTGTACCTCAGGGCTATGTACAGCTGGTGACACTCACAACAGCTTGCACGGAGCCTAAGGTTATAGGAGGGACTGGGCTGGCACATACAAATCTCAGGACGCGAAGGCTGTGACACTATTTGTACCAGTTCAACTGTCTGTTCAGAAAATGAGGAGCAGTCTACTGTCCATTCTGCCACCCTGCAGGACTCTTTGCTATGGGTAAAGAATGGAGAGAAAATAAGCTGCATACACCACATGCTTCCTCTTACTTGTGCCTACTTCAAATCACTATCCATGAGAGTAATGGGAACTGAGGTTTTTATTCTCTTTTATGGCCACATAGGCTCAGCATTTCTAGAGCGCATAGACATTTAAAACTACAGAAGGGAAATTAATTAGAATCAATGCTTACAAAAACTCTGCTAGGTTCATTTTGAGCTCTTAAGTAGAAGTCCCAAAGTCCAAATTATGAAGTAACCTTCCTACTAACAGATATAGAATCATATAATAGTAGTATGTTATATGTTTTTGCTGTCACTGTGTGTTTCTTTGCATGAATTTGTATTTAAATTTTTTTAAAAGATTGATTTTAAACAGTAGTGATATCAAGTTTGTCATTATCAACTGTTCCTCTCCTCCTCACTGTTAGTGCTGTTATGCATCTTGTTCACCAACTGTAAATTATTTAGGTTCTTTCTTGTTTTCCTAACATATACATTTATCACAATGATATTTCCATTGTCAACTGAGACCAAAAGGCTTTCTTGCAGCACAAATATTTCACTGTAAACACAAATAGCAGCAAATGAATATTGTTTAAAATTCTAGGAACTTACTGAGAAAGAAATATTGTGTATCAAAATAAGAGGGAAAAATAACTCTGGGTATAGAATGATTTATTAAAACATTCCTTTATTATTGGAGAACAATTAGTCATGCAATTTGTTTTCAGATCTAATCCATTCATTTACAATGTAACTATTTTAATGAGACGAGTGATGGTTACAGAGGTAAACAGCAAAGCTAGGAGGTCTGGGGACTATTATTACTTAATGTGGCTTCTCGGTGATTTCATTTTGAAAATTTCTGTGATGATTTCTCTCACAGCAACCACATCCTTACACACAAAATGCTTGTACCCTGTGCAGTTATTAGGTGCAAATATTATTTCTGTTTTAAACCGAAGAACTAAGGCATGGAGTGAATGAAGCTAGCCTTTTCAGGAAGTGTGTCTGTTAAGTGTGGGTACTTTTGTAAAGCAATTAGCCTTTCAGAAGCACCATATCATCAAAATGAATGCTCCAAAGTAATTTCAATTCCAAGTATGAGTTATTTTAACCCTACTGTGAATCAAGCCCCAGATCAGATATAACCCAAACATGAACACATAGTTACTGCTGGATAGGGTTTAAATCTTACGGAATATAGGTTTCAGAAAAGAAAGAACAGTTCCATTACGTAAACCTGTGTTAATTCTGTTTCATAAAAAACCTGACTCAGGCTTTGGATTCACAGGACAACCATCCAACCACTGAGAAAACAAAACAACCAGAAGTGATCAGCCATTAAACACTGGGTGGACCAGACTCTCGGTTTCTTGACCTTCTGCATCCATTTGTACATGTTTCAAGTGTAGTCACTAAAAGCACAGGAGAAACAGTTCTGCTCTTTAAAGAGATACTTTTTACTCTGGGAATCTTAATCACCTTGGCCTACTTTTATATTAGTATGGAAAATAAACCACAAACAAATATCACTTCCTCTTGTATTAGACATTTTAGTAGCAGGCTTTTATTAACAAAAAACCCCCAACAAGAACAAAAAACCCAACTCTGGCCTATTTATAGACACGTTAAGCCCTCAGCAAAACTGGTATGGGCTTAAATGTCACTTTTCTAGTAAAATGTTATACTCAGTGTTCTAGCTGGCTGCATCACATAAGAGCCAGGTCACTGTTCTACAAAATTTGGGGAGAGAAAAAAAGAATCACTTAAACTTATAAGCAGACTTGTGGCAATTTTCTTACACTCAACATCAATAGTATTTAATGTATCTTTAAGATTTAGAGCCCTACTTAGGAGCACTTTACAGGACTGAAGCACTAATGACCATGAAATAAAGTTGCTTGTCAGATTAGGTTTAAATTAGATGAAGTTCGATTAATGTATATTAACTTTGCCGGTTTTGACTTTTGCCTGTCATACTAGGGTTATTAGGAAAATTCTCAGGCATGGAGTTAGCATTTTTTAACTTTTAAGTCAAAGAGTCTTAGAAAGCAAAAGATGTTCCTGTTGTTTTCATAACCCTTATCTGGCAAAATGATGTGATCAAAGGATGTAGAAGGTACATCTTTTTATTAAACAATACATCTGACTTGTATGTCTTTTGCAAGTACTCTGCAGTACAAATATAGCAGTTTATTTCATGGGCTTAAAATCAGTGCAATTTATTTTTGTCCCTGACACATTTGCAACTTCATTAGAGAGTCACATGGGCCTTATATTAGCAAAGCCCATGTTATCAGAACAGCTTAACCCTTCAAAAGTTTTTATGCAGTTAACTAAAGAGAAATGTTTTCTTCCATGTCAAAGGCAATCACCCCTTACTGTCTTACCTAAGTTTTCAGTGTGCCAGTCTTCTCGTATTTTCAGTTATTTACTCCATCACATTTGATGAAAACTTTCATATAGTCTATTGTATTCAGAACTGAAGATGAAAAGATTAGGGCAAACTGTCTACAATGGAAGGCTGGGCTAAAAAGCTGGTTGATAGAAGACAGTGACTGTATCTCCTTGTGCTCCAGTTCCTCCCTACTTCTACGTATGTGTTGCAAGCTACAGGCTTTTTACCCCTTTTATGAGATGTATTTTTGAAATTACTACTTCAGTTTTCCCTCTGTAATCTTTTAAATAAAAAGAAGTGTTTATACAGCTTTTATGTAGCACTTCATCAGGGTAAATTAACCAGTAGAAAAGATGTACTCCATTTGTCAAAATTCCTTTTGAAAACCTCATTTGACTGAGTAAAGAAGGATTTAATGATTAATTACAACTGCAAAAGCGCTTTGATTGGTTTCATTTATTATTTGAACAACTCAAGTATTTGTGTGTATGTTCTTCCAGTCTTTTTAGATATCTTTTAAAAAGAAATTCCGTTACAAATAAGCCATCAAGTCACATTACATTCAGCAATAGTCATTTTCCTATTAACAAGTTTTGAGTCAATAGTAAAGATTAGTCTACACTGAGATCTCACTGACATTTTTCAATAATACTTTGGAGGTGGAAGTGGAGGTCATTCTTAAAGGAAACTCAGTGGTACTATTGAAAATAGCACAAGAAAGAAACTTCTTGAAGAACTGCTTAATGGCAAGTGAAATTCATGCTTACATTTCAGATGTTTCGTGGAAATGGAATCATCTCCTAACCCTACAATTCACCTCCAGTCAGACACTGCTCTCAATAATGTGGTAACAATTACCTACGTGCTTCATCCAGCTATGTGTTTTCCCCGTCTTTAGGCATGTTTGCAACTCTGTATTTTTCAGCCAAGGATTCAGAACACCTGTGACACTGGTATAAAGCAGCAGAATCAACTGCAAAAACCTATTGGCACAATGCCTTCCCTACTAAGTAACAACTGATTTTCCTTCTCTCCCTCTCTCCCTGTCCCCCTTTCCTTTTTTCTTTAAAAATCTAGTTCTTCAGCAAATCATCTTTCTTTCCCAACATACTACAAAAATAATTTGAGAACCTATTGCAAGTTTTTGTGACTATTTGTTACCCTAGTCTATTTTAAAAAGTTGCAATGTTTAACACGTTTTTGACATTTCCTCAAGGACATACAGTCTTTCCCACAAAAAAAGGGTAGTGAATCACACAAACTTAATGACTGCTTAATTTTTAAGAAATGCGACTGACTTCCATTAAATGCATTCAGCTTTCAGTTTCAAGTCAAAAGCATCCAAATCAATATTGCAAAGAACTTCCATTTAAGCCTATAATCAATGCTTGCCAATGCTGAATGAACATCAATTATTAATAATGGATGTGGTTTGGGTTGTTTTACTTATGTCTGCTTTTAGAGTATTATAAAGGTTTGCTCCTGCCAAGTGCATCCATTACAGAGGTATCACAGCCCTAAACATAAGAAAAAGTCAAAATTACTGACAAATAATCTTTATTAGCCATGCATAGCCCCTGGCTGGGTTCTAAATTTGTACGTAAGTCTTCTTTTAAATCTGATCATTGAATGCATGTACCACAGGAGAGAGGCAGTAAGCCTTACTGCAACATATGAACAGATCACTAAAAGAAATATCAGGATCCTGAGAAAGCTGCAGAGCAGCATGGCTTCATTTGCCTCAGTGACTACATCTACACAGAAGGGGAGTGTCTGCTTCCTGATTTTGAGCCTCTGCATTGTTTTGTTGTGCTATGAGATCAGGGACTCTTGGTCTGATCACTCAATACAGCAGCACGGAATACTTGGTACTTAGGTCAGCCAGGAGGGGATGGATATTTTGGCACAAGCTCGCCTCCTATTGTCCAGATCTCACCACACCTGCAAGACTTCACAGATCCGCATAACAAAACAGCAGTAGGAATGGAATTAATCTCATTTAGCCATCTAAGAGTTAGGCATGTGATGTCAGTATGTAATTTAAGTTCCTTTTGCAGGCAAATGGGAGAGAAACACCCAAAGGCAATTCAACCCACTGTTGTTAGTCACCCACATTAACATGGTATAAATTACCCCCACGAAGTTCTGCTTTCTCCCTTAATTGAGAAAAGAAGTCATAAAATGGGGACTGTAAAAGAACAAGCAAACTTCAAAATTGCTAAAGCTGTAAGAAGAATATACTTTGGTGTAAGAAGAATTGAGAATTTACTACATAAAAGGAAATCAAGTAGTTTCCTGCATTAATATTGAAATCACTTTCAGAATAATTTAAAGATTAAAATCAGCCTTAGACTTTTGCTTTTAAAACACAGGTTCCAGTTTTGCCTCCCTGACAGTCTGTCCCAACATCTTGCCTGTAATTTCCCTTCTCCTTTTGCCTCCAACTTAGTCTCAAGTTCTAGTTTCCAACAATGTTGCAATATACTTATCTTCTGGTCTTTCTTTTGGGTCTATTCAAATTGGTCATCCCTCCATCTCATATTGGTCAGGCACTGGCAAACGGATCAAAGCAGGATAGAAAAGATACTTGCTTTCAGTTCGGTGACCTGGTTGCAGATCCAAACCCAGTACACTGTAGAAATGAAGTTGCAAGAAGTTGCAGAAAGTGCATAGAATAATTTGGGTTGGAAGGGACCTTTAAAGGTTCTGTCCAGTTTCTTTCTCCTTTGAGGTTGCTTGTTCTCTGGGGGACATAGTGTGGCAGAAAGACAGAAGATATATTCCTAATAAAAATATTGTTGCAAAACTTTGAGACTGAATTTAAACACATTGAAAACTCATTGAGGAAAAATTTACCAAAAAAAGTTAATCTAGGCAGAATAGTGTTTAAAAAACATTTCAGTTGTTTGGGTTGAAATAGTGAAAGATCAGACTAAGCTAGACATCCCAAATTGCAAATAATACAAAAGCTAATTTAATAACTTCTTTTGATGAACAATATGGTCAGATCTCAAAGCTGATTATTGAGAATAGTTGTTGAATACCTTTAAAGAAACATCACAAAATATGTAATGAAAAATGGAGGTGTTGAAGAATAACGTTCAACAAAACTCATCTTGCCCCATCTGAATGAAATAAGTTTGGATTTAATGTAAATAACTGTCAGTCAGAGGCCAGAGATACTGAATAAATTTCCTGGAATATCCCAATGTCCCAAGACAAATGGCATTATTGCCACATGACATCATCAGTAGACCCGAGATAAATGCCTCCTTCAGTGGTTTCAGCCATGGATCATTTCTTGCCATAGAGCATCAGTGCCTTCTCAGGAGAGCAGTGGGACCATATTCAGCCCCACAATGCCCACAGAGGCCCGCGATGTCACAGAAGATGGCAGCTGCTTTTAAGATTTTTCACTTATCTCTGGCTGATATAAAAATGGTGCTCAGTAAGCTGGGGAGAGAGACAAAATAACCAACGACATAAGTGTTGGTAAATTTATCCTGTACAGCTTCAGTGGGGCAGCAGAAGACCCTCACCCGGATGCTGTAGCCCCTGATGTGGTGCCTTGGTCTCCACTCCTCTGTCAAGGCAGACAGCCCTCTGGAAGCCTGGCGGCTACGCAGAGCAGAGCCACGGCTTCTCTCCAGGGTCACCAAGGCCCCAAATCAGCTCTAGCCCTGCACAGTGTAAGCGAGCGTACTGTTTTGCGTCATGTGGTAATTCCGCAAAATCTGGTAGCAGCTGAATTACACAGCATGAGCTTTTATGTAGACACTTTGCTTGTTTATTTATTTATTTATTGAAATAACAGCTGGAGAACAGAATATTTCTTTCCTAGCTGACTTCTTTTGCACAATTGAATATATCCCGTTTTTTTTTTGATAGACTTCTATAAACTGTCTCAATATGTTCCTCTCGACAGGGATACCAGTGGTGTTCTAACTTCAAATGTGAGATGGATGCTATGCTGCTTTCACTATATGAAAAGCATATGCTTTTTTTTTTTTCACAATAAACGTTTGACATTGTGTTTCACTTCATTCTTTTAATGTCATTCTGTCTGGACTGACTTCTCATTGTTTCCATTTAATACCTGCAACACTTCTGTGTTCAGATTGTCCCCTGATCATAAAACAAAGGATGGTTTATTTCTGTCTTAAGATTTTGAGTAGAAATATCAGATGCTATTGCAGTCCTTAAGATATGAGTAGCTCCATGCAGACAAGTGGGCAGTGAAAAATTCTATGTTCAGATTAAGATGAGGAGGTTTTAATTAGCATAATATATGCAAGATTTGCCAGGAGACATCAGCATATAAACTACAGAATTCGGATGAAATTAGGTCACACTGGAATAACAACTCCTCTTTTAGAAGATGTTCTATTCATTCGTGTCTAAATTCTTTCTTAACAGAGTCTCTACCTTTAGTGAATATGAAGAAAACTTGAAAATATGAAGTAATCACAAACCACTGTAGAGGACAAGAATAAAAAAAAAAACCCAACAACCAAACCAAGAGAGAAGAAAAGAAGCTAAATAATTTCTTACTCTCTGAGCAAGATTTTGACTGTCGTTTCCTCTTCTCCTGCCTTCGTGACAAGAGTGACACGATTGTACGGAGTAATGAGTAGTCCCACAGAGGCAAGCGATCTCGTGAAGCTCTGCTTAGGAAGCTGTTGTTACAATCCTTAGCGGACAACAGGCATGAGTGCTTTGGCCATGAAGTTTGTGTGGGCCTGCAGCTCAACAAAGCTGAGTGTCCCTTACTGTCTGCTCTACCCAACCTGAAGGAGTTTATACTATTGGTCTGGCCTGTTAGATATTGCATCCATAAGAGACTATATGATTTATGTCAATAGATATAAACTGAGTAGACGTTACGTTGGCTGAACTTGCACGTAAGCAAATCTCCGGGAGAATCTAACCCTCTCCCAAGCCATGCACACAGACAGTTTGGTCATTAGTGGAGTTTGAGCTGAAGTTTAAAATACAGCCATAACAAAGAGCTCAGCAGAATTGGATACCACCTATTCACCACAAAGCAATGGAAATTTTGCTTTCTCTATAGTCTGATGTGTGAATTATATGGCTATGTTTTTAACATCTACCTCTCATCCCTTGGTGAGGGCATCTACCTCAAGAAGATCTCCCTACTCCAAGGACACTCTGATTATTTTTTTCAATTTTTTCCAACTGTTAGATAGATTAGGAATGCTTTTTACCTCAATATATCAGAGCCCATCAAAGGTAATGGTATACAGGGACCTGCTAGAGTAGCTACTGAGTGCTAAGACACCAAGCTTCACTTGGGTCCCTGTGAATTGAAACTAGATTTAGGGTGTCCAGTTGGTCATATTTTTTAATATTTGTAAATTTACTGTTAGTGAATATAATACCACAGATCATCAGAATTTACAATGTGGGTGGGACTGAGATAACAGCAGACTTTGATTCTGGGATGGGGGTCTCTACTAGCACCTTGGCCCCTTTAGAGAGGGAGAAATTATATTGCACTAGTATTTGTCTTGTAGCAGACTCATAAGGTTATTAGATGAGATCAAATACAGTTTAGAAAAAAAGAAAAATCAGTGCATCATGTACCTATATTCAACAGTGACTAAGAAGGCATGAACGAAGGTAGTCAAAGGGTACTACATTTCACAAAATTGGATAAATACTACACAAGAAATTAAGATAAAGAAGGAGATTTAACAAACTTCTGCTTTTCTTGAAAACAGAAAATATTTTTTATTGTTATATTTGAGGATTTTTTTGTTGTTTTTTGTATATTTTGAGCAAAGAAAGAAAATGCAAACAAGATTTCTCATTAAGCATTTCTTATAGAGGAAAAAGAACTAAGTGCAGGTATTATATACCCAAGACAAACACAAGAGGACAAAGAGAGAAGTCATTTTAACAGTCCTATTGAGAAAGTCCCAACATTTAAAGGGCAGATTTTAAATAAATTTAAGTATAAGTATCCCCACACCTAAAAAAGGAGTGAAGATTTAAATAGTAATAATGGAATGAAACAAAGGAGAGGAAAATGAAGCTGGTGATCATGATGATGTTGTAATTACAATGCTAGTCATACTTAAACAAGATACAATTACATACCAGTAGAAGAACTCCGTAAGAGGCAAACCTGCATAAGTTGGAGTGGAACAAGAAAAAAAAAAATCCTTTTTTTTTCTCAAAAATCTTTATTTTTCAAACTTAATCCTATATTTAACATTCAGACTAGAAGTGTATCTGGATCCTTCAAATATTTCATATTTTAACCCCGCATATCGGCTGATAAGAGTTGAGCCTGGTATTTAGCGTATAAAAGCATCATTAGAATCTTCACTGTTCAGCTCAAGCAACAGCTGTTTCTTCTTTTGGAACGATCATAAATTGTGAGATTTAAATCATGCTTTTTTTTGTACACTAGGTTTTTGATCAGACAGCTATGAATGATGTTCTATTAGATCACTTGACCTAAGATAATATAACTGATGGCTTATTCCTACTTTACCTGATCCTGAGATGACAATGCCAGAGTTAAGATGGGAAGTTATTCTGTCACTGCAATGTAGTCTCATCAAAAGAATTAATGTACTTATTTCTGAATGAAGACAATCCCTGTCACACATCAGATCAACGTAACAAAGTAAAGGCAGAGGAGGAAAGACATGTCGTCCAGAGCTTAAATGATGTGCAATTGTATTTTTTAAAGCAATTTTTAAAAATTCATTATAATTTACAACAAAAAGGATATAAATTCCTCACCTAGCTTCAGTTCATTTAGTAAATGGTATCCCATGTACCTACAGAAAAGCAGTCCTGAAAATATTTGGGCTTGATTCTATAGCTAATGGTTCTCTGCTGACCTGTTGAGCTGTCAGGGCTCTGCAGCCTGTCAAGTGTCGCAAGTCTCATCAAGTACCAGAACAATCTAAACAAAAATTTATTGAACCAAGATGCTTCATTTTTAGATAGGAAATTTCTTTCCAAGTTTCAGATTAGAATCCAAACAAACGAAAATAGCCAGATCTTACTACAGAAATCTCTTGGGAATATGGAAAAAAGCAAAGGAATTCATTGTGCCTTGATAAATTTGTTATTCTGAGATCATAGATAAATCAATTCTAACTTCTTTTGGCCAGACTTTTTCTCAGATGTCTCCATAATCCTGAACACTGTAACTGCTCATATAGAACATATTTTATAGGGCCAGGAAAACACCCCTCCTGATTCACTTTGGGCTTGATTCAGTGAAAGATTTAGGGTAAGCTCCAGACCACCAGCATGAGACTGGTAGAATTTAGGTGCCTTCTTTACCACCCTGCTGGACTATCTAGGTACCTTATCACACTGAGTATCTTCCTTCCTCAAAGTTTTTGTAAGTTTCTAATTTTAAGGACATGCAGTTTTAGACACTTTTTGTATGGAAGGATATGCACCAAGGTATGTACTTGCTTCAGGTCTACTCCAGTGCTTAAGTACGTAGGTGCCTGTTTCATACGTGTAAGACTTCAGAGTAACCCAGTCTGATCGAACACTTTGAGAGCACATTTGGCATTCATTCAAAGAGATCAATAGAAAAGAAGGTGGAGCTCACTTCTTGCTATAATGGTTCTAAGATCAAAAACACTGCTAAGGAAGGGCAAATGTGATCTCTGGGCTCTCTCAGTTATTGTGTTTCAGGAAAGCACTTAAACCCACTAGTGTTTTCACCCTGAGAGAAAATAATTTTTACTTTTCTTATTGAGGTATGGCTATAATGGAGCCATAGTTCTGGGATCAAAAGAATAACAAGCATTGTAGCTAGAGTCAGCTAGTCAGTTCAGGTAACACTGATTTGTTTTCTACAGTACTTATAGATTTTAAATTAAAATTTTAAAATGACAGACACAAAAAAACCCCAAACCAAACAGCTAGATGTACCCCAGGTGATCTGAGTCCCTCATCCATTTGAGTTATCTCAAATAACTGCGAAGCACTGGGAAATGTAATCAGTCAATAGCTAGAAAATCTCTGAAGATCGAAGCTATTTTTTTTTAATTAACATTGTAATGCTATGTGGTTTCTCTTGGTAAGATCATGTGATGACGTTATGCTTATCTTGTATAAAAGATACACCCAAGCTTCATGCTTTTTTCCAGAGTTCTCTTTCCCAATTCTACTGCTGAATAATTTTTTTTCATTTTCTTTAATTTATGCAAAATAATTAGTATGTTTAGTCAGACTGTATCAGATTTTTTCTCTAGAAAAGTAAGTCTTCTGTGCTTTAAAGCAATATGCATGTTTTTATTAATCTTCCTTTTTTTTTTTTTAATGTTTTGATTGGACTTCAGTTTTCTCTGTCTGTATATCTGTTAACTTTTTCTGTTTTTCCTACACTGCAGTAATGTGTTATTCTTGCATGGCTGTTTAAGTTCCTCAGCTTTCATCTATTTCTTGAATATTTTCATCTTGCTTTTGATGTCATTCCCTTAACCTCTCTGTTTTCTAAGATGTAACCTCAATGTTTTCTAAGAATTTTGACTCAGGCTTCCTGCTTCAGGGACATAGATAATTTTTTCTGTAGACATGCTCAGGCATCAATCTGTATTCATTACTGTGCCTCACTGATGTTACGGATTTGGAGTAGAACTGACTGATTTTTATTATTGGATTTTTTAACATAGTTTAAAGTTCTGAATTCTATACTCTCAAAAATATCCTTTCTGATATACACGCTTTTCTTTGATCTTCTAAAAAACCCCTTGCAGTAATAATAAACTCTTTTCTTCAAGGTTGTCAATGAAAGAATTGTTTTAG
Organism: Haliaeetus albicilla; assembly: GCF_947461875.1. Classification (NCBI taxonomy): domain Eukaryota; kingdom Metazoa; phylum Chordata; class Aves; order Accipitriformes; family Accipitridae; genus Haliaeetus; species Haliaeetus albicilla. The sequence continues at coordinate 35,526,690 of NC_091496.1, read as the reverse complement.
GGAGCTGGCTTGTTGAGCTCTGTTTTTCATTTTGTGCTGTTCTGTAAGAGAATTTAAAACTAGATTCTTTATTAATACAGCCGTAATCCAAGATGGATTTATATATATATATTTATTTTGCTCAAGTGCTTTGATATTAATGACCTCAATTACTTTATGAGTAAAAGCTAATAGACATTCAATGGGAAGCCTATGGCTTGCTAACCCACTTGCACCTATGCTTTATGAGGTCATAAATTGAGCAAAAGGTAGCAGGATTATTCTACAGTACTTCAATATCAATCAGATATGCAGCAGCAGAGAATAGCTCATTTTCCTCTATCTGTCAGAGTTGTTTTTATGGTGGTTTCTGTCCTGCTGCCTGGGAAGACATCCTATCTTCCATTTGACCAATCACATATACAGCCCATTTCTTGTCCAACATCCCCAATGACATGCTTGAGTTCAATTTTCCAGTCACCCTCTGTTCAGCTATGATTGCTGTTTTTTCCTTACTGGCTATATTCTGGAGAGGGCTATATTACTTTTTCTTTCTTCACTTTTCATCCTTAGTAATAATGATAATAAGAGTAACTGCTACTAATACATTATGACCAGTCTTGGTGGTTGAGAATATCTTACTCAAACTTGATTTTAACATGTGAATGTTGTACAGAAAAAAACCCACCACTTGTTATTCTTCACAATATAAGTACTACTCCATGCAAGATTTTCATAAGCATAGACTTTTCATGCACCTTTCTCAAAATGTATGTTTGTGCATATAATTGTATACTCTCATCATTATGCCAAAGGGTTTGAACATGAAAACATAGTTAATTTCTTTTAGAGATGAATCCCTTCCTCTTCCTGGCTCTAGTTATATCTTACTGGGGATTTAGAAGAGCATTATTCTATGCATACTTTTTTTAAAGGCAAGGTAAAAAAGAAACCAAAGTAAGAATGATCCACTAATTTATTTAATTTTATGTGTCTAGATACACTGAAAAGAGGAAAGCACAATCAGTTCTTCAGGAGTATGAGTTATTTCACTTCATTAGTTGTCCAACTTGATGAAGTACCAAACCTAGGCCCCATTTGTCTGCACTGTGAACTGAAACATTTTCGTTGTGTTTAAGGAACAAGTCTACCATAGATTTCCCTTGTGGAGAAGATCAGTTTTCAATGAAAGCTGAGTAATCTGTATTTATTGACTGTGGCATTCACCTACTTAAGCTTCTTTGGAATATAGAATAAACCATAATCAAGATAAAGCACCAGTTAATTTATCCAGGAGATAGCCATCTCTAAAGCAGTTTCTTTGCAATCTTTGCCTGCTACATTGACCTTTGTAGAGGATACAATTAATCCTCTAACATAACCAAGAGTAACAGCTGATATCCTGACAACACAGTCTTGTGTTTAAAACTCACTGCTTTCCCTGGAGCGTATGTTCTATGATACATATGTGCATATAAATACGCATCTAAACTAACAATGGTTTCATAAGGTTTCGGTCACTTTGGGGAGAGGGGGGTCTTTCTGGTTGCAAAGTAAATTTCAGAGTATGTCAGCTCAGAACAGGTGTGATGAATGTTCATGTAAGTTTTAAAGATAGCACTAGTTCAAAGAGTACTCTCTATTTTATGCATGAAGAATCTCTTTGAATCTGTATTTCATTAATCAATGCTGTCAAAAACATTTGGTGATCCTGAGTACCTCAACTTCTGAGGGCTTAATTTAACTTGGCCCCATATTCAGAAGATGGAGGCTGCCTCTTTTCTAAGACTCAAGTCTTCCTTAGAGTTTTTCTTTGGGAATCAAAAGTATTAGGGGTGTGAAGTTTTGTCTTCCAAGTTTAGCTGCTTAAAAGCTAAGTATCTAGTTCGAAGCAGTCATCCAGCCCCCTCTGTAGCTGGCAGGAAGAAATAAGTGCAAGCTAAAGCAGTGATATGAAAGCTGGAAAAATACAAAATCTAATTAATGTAGCTGTGCAAGTGACATAACAAAGAACCTGAGAGTGTGATTGACAAGCTGACAGAAAATGGACTAAAAAGCAAGACATCTTTAGCCCATCAAAGGTCTGAAAAAGTCTACTCAGACACCTGTGCTGTAGTATTGTAAGTGGGAAGATGCACAGAACCAGTAATATGCATATATGATCTTTAAAGATATAAAGCGTGAACTAAACATACTGTGCTAATTGTTAATGTTTGTGTGTATATGGATAAAGTGATATTGACAAATTAAAAGTATGTCCAGATTGATAATCAATAAGACAATGTATGCTACAATGGGGGTGAATCATTACAGTGAAGTTCTTCTGGGGAGAAGGAGGACCTGGTGTACCCAGAGAGCCATTTTAGCCCAGGAAGCTGAGAGTGCTCAGAGAAAAGAGTTGGGGTTCAGCAGAAGATAGACAAAGGGGAGAACAGCCAATCAAAAAGACCTTAGAAAGCTGGTTCATCCAAAATAGCAGGGAAAATTACTCTTCGTAAGTGGTGATCTTCCACTGATTACACACCAAGGCTAATTGGCCAGTTTCAATTAAAATCTTCACTTTTGGGGAGTTTTAGTGCAGCCCTTTCCAAGTGCACTGGAGTGAACTTTGGATGCCAGCAGAATTTGCATTAACGTCAAAAGAGCCGTGACATTAACCATGCAGCAGAAGAAACAGCTTTAAAACTGAAATCAACATTTAAGTCTGGCACACGCACCTCTAATGATCATAATTAGTGCTGCAGGACAGATACCTGGACCTTCAGTCACCAGTCATGTACAGATGGTAGTAGATATGCAGGAACAAATTGTGCTTTGAAGAAAACTAGAGACTTCTTTTGATATTTTGGTCATATGCACTGTACTACATGGAACTTACACTGGAGGTGAATTCATTATTCAGTCTTTCAATGATTGCTGCATAAAATCAAAAGAGAAGGAAAGAAAAAGAATATTATAATTTCCCTTCTGGGAATATTATACATTTAATAGATATCACATATTTATCAGATAGACAATAATTTGACCTTTTACTTTATGATGGAATGCTTTCTGGCTTTCACAGACTTGTTTGACCAGTGTATTTCCTTAATTACCTTTCACTCCACTAACACTTCAATGATCCCAAAGCTGGTCCATCTGTTCTTCTCTATGTTACTTGTGAGATGAAGTGGAATAATTCATTTCAAACAGAACAGCAGAGTAAATAATTTGTTGGGCTTCTAGTGAACTTGAAGGTCAAATCTTAAAATCTCAGAAGAAATTTAAATGAAATGAAAGTGAGTTCTTATCACTATTTGGATACTCCATGCAATTTCAAGACTTAATTAAAAAAATAAAAAAGCTCCCAACACTATCAGGACTTTTTGTGCAGTGCCTGGCTTTCACTTTTTATATTTAAGGAATGCAGACTATACAGACTCTCAGATGTCAATGCAGAAAGAAGAACAATACTGTTCCATACCACAGCAAAACTGAATATAGTTTGGTATACAAAATTAACTGCAAAATCAATGGCTATGTTGCGAGGATAATATATTTGAAAAGGTATAATATAAGCCATAAAAGAAATTGGTTTGTGTCCCAGCTTTTGATATGTCCTTTAATTTTAAGTAAAAGGCAATGGATAAAGTTAACGGACATTATTACTGTCATATTTCCATTACTTTCCTTAAAAACCAGCCATCCTTGAACTAATTCTCTACTGTGTCACTCATGTTTCAGAATGGTGTGTTCTCTTACAATAAGCAGAGTTATTAATTGGTGAAATACTGGTGAATGAGGCACTTTTTATGGTCTCTAATTTATTTACCTCTGGACAGTTCACAAAACAGACAAGCTCCAGTACATGCCATCAGTGTCATTCCTGCAAGGTTTCTCTGTTGTGTGAATTCGACTTCTCCATTGAAGCCTGTTAGTAAGGGACTGGGAAACACACTGAAAAACATTCCCTTTGATAATAACATGGAAAAAGTACGGTTTTGTAAATAGAGAAAATGATACTGCTGTGGAGTCATGATTCATACACTTGTCTTTACAACAGAACTGTGTTAGGTGGCACAGGGGTGGGCTGTTGGCTGCCTTACAGGTGAGGTTTTTTGGAGGGAGTTCCTATTCCTCTGTAGTGTTTATGCAAGAAGTGACTAATCTGAGTGACTAGCTCCGATTTAGATGTATACTTTGTATATATAGCTGGATGATATGCAGCCCACTCCAAAACAATGCATTAACATTTACGTATGGAAAGGGAAGGATCAAGATGTTTTGGGGAGGAGCAAGTGTTAGTTATGTTCACACCGATACCTGGTTCCCAAGCTAGGCATCGAAACTGCTCTACTAACATGCACTTTACCAGGAGGATATGTCCCAACCTTCTTGATTATTCATTCTTTAACGGGCACTATTCCTCAGCTCTGCAAAAAGAAATAGTGTTGACCTAAACTGTCTCCCACTTTTCCATAGGTCCAGATGGGCAATAATGTCTGTCCTGTCATCTGTCTGCCCTCTCAAGTATTTCAGCTCCTTATGGAGGACTCCATAGACAGAAATGCCACAGAGACAGCAGACGTGGGGCTTTTTTTGCATGAATCAGATCTTTACATTCACCTGGAATTTGATGATCCAAGTCAGAGTTATTAAGGTTACATTCAGCTTGGGTGAGGGGGAAGGGGGAAAAATATGTTCAGCATTAATCTGTATCACCTGGACTTTGAAGAAGTTTACACAGTCTTAGAAATCACACACAAACAGCATCTACTTCTTTACAAAATGTCTTTTGTGTTGTATTGCTAGACTCTCTTTTTCTGGACACTTTATGTAGTGTGAATATAGTGACCATTCCCTGCAGGATTGCAACAATTTTAAACATAGGTTAAATTTTAAGTCCTGAACTACTTTGAAGTGTCCTTTCTAGTGACAACAGCACGAAACACTAGTGGACAAAAGCAAAAGAGCTCAAGGTAAGGGTTGCTACCTTTCTAAAACTGGAAAATGCAGGAATTCACAGAGCTAAGGCTTGGCTTTTTAATTTCACCAGGGAGCAAGTTCACAACTTTCCAACCTGTCACTTGCCTTTGCAATTCATCAGACACCTCTCACTGCCAGAACTGTCACATGGACTTTCTGAGACGTTTCAGAGAGAGAAGAAGAAAAAAAAAAAAAAAAGTTTTTAGTTAGGAGATAGACATGCCCTTGGACCTGAGCGGTTAGCAAAGGAAACTTGAGGTTGCTCTGGTTAGGAGAAACTGGTAATGGAGTTTTTGCTTCCTTACAAAGAATTCCTAAAGAGCTATTCTCTGAACACAGTAGAAATCTTACAATAGAAGCATAGATTAAGAGTTATGAGCAAAGAGACCTTCAGAAAATATTTGCTTCATAAGCTGGCTGTTACACAGACAGTTTCACAGATGAGAATTTATCTAAGGAAAGTTCAAATATGTTTGTAGGATGCATAACAATTTGAAAATTGCTTAAATATCCTACAACCTACCAGAAAATGTGAATCAGTCAAAAGGAAAACCAAACCAAAGCAAAAAGACAAAACCATATTCATTTAAATAAAACTTTATTTAGAAGAAAAAAAAGAGACACAGGTTCATTCCATTTGTCTTTATATACGTAACTGGAGCACTTATTTGGTTCATTATTTCTGTCTTTGGGTTCCCTCTATAATCAAGGCAGAAAGTATCAAGACAAAGTATGACATTTACGTTGTCTTTGCAATTTACTCTAGGGTACTCAAGGGTCCTCGTACCCTCTGCCATGGGAGCAGGATGGCTTCTGCCTGCTCTGCTGGAGGCTGAAGGAAATTCTCCTCCTTTAAAGCAGATCAGCCACCTCATGTCCAAACTTCACCACGCTATGAGCACATAAGCCTAACTTGGTACCTGCTTGCCTAGACGCTGGACATGCAACATTTTTTGCTCTGCACCTCTCGTGTGACTACAGCACAACTGTGTCTGTGTCTCATCCCCCCATGGTGACATCGCCTTGTCACGTCCCATCAGACCTCTAGGCAGATCATGACGCTTGGAGCGTGTGCTGAATGCAGAGCGGCTCAGGGTGAGCCCTCTGCCACGGTGGAGATTTGGGGAGCTGGAGCAGGCGACACATGGCCCCAGCTGTATTGCTGGGTGAGGTGGGCACTGGTCTGCTTGGAGGGTTTCATCTCAGTGAGACTTTATGGACTCCAGAGAGATCCCAGGAGCAACCTCGTGGGCACGGAATGTAGGCAGTGAGGAGAACAGGCAACAGGGAGCAATTCGAAATGACATGTGACACTGTAACATATCCCTAAACTTCCGACATGCAAGTCAGATTTTGGACCAAACACATTGTCTCCTGGCTGTGAAGCCACGCAACTATTAATAAGTACAAAGGAGGTATTTGTATAACACTTTTTGGTGTTATTTCTTTAGCACTTCTGAGGAAGTAATGCCTTGTCTCCAGAACACGGAGTCTTCAACAAACATCTAATGTGACTGAACACTGAATACTAGTACACTGGACTTCACTGTGTCTTGCTGTATCCTTATTCACATATCATTTCTGTGTATTTGGATTTAAATAAAATACTTTAACAGTGTGACTTTACACAGTGTACATTTTCCATGTATAGACATATACACTAACAACTAATTTAAGGCCATTTAAATCTATGCTATCCAAAGGGAACCTGACATTCAAATAGAAAGTCCTTGTGATCCAAATGAAATCTTGTGTTAATCTTTCAACAGGGTGAAAAGCATGTCAGCCTTGTCTTTTACTTCTGTGGTATGCCACTGCTGGCTGTAGTATGATCTTCTGTGTAGTGGCAGTGTCAGATGACACACATTATCTTTTTTTTTTTTTCAATCTCTCGTTCTCCATACCAGAAATCGCAATCTGAAAAACTTATTGTAGCATATAAAGACTTAGAATAAACTTACTCTAGCATAATTTAGATTTAGAATAGAATAGAATAGAACAGAACAGAACAGAATAGAATAGAATAGACTTTAACGAATTTCTCATTTACTTTTCTATTTGGGAACCCAAAAGAATGCACCAATGACTAAAAAAATTAATAAAATTTGTAATCATTCCTTCTATGAATCACAAACTCAGTATAATGCAACTGAAACTTTTTCTGTTTTTCCAAAATGACAATATCAACCTAGGGTTTGTTTTTTGGTTTTGGGGTTTTTTTTCCTAATCTTTAGAGAAAGCACACTATTCTAAAGTGCACACTATTCTAAACACGGCCTTAAAAGCATATACTGACTTCGTCAAGTTAACCAGAAATTTTGCAACTGCTCCTACTTGATTTGGATAAAAAGTAAATTAAAAAAGACAAATAAAGAGGTTTTGGCTGTCTTTTTTTTCCTGGAAAATCAGAAAACCTTGGGTTTATGATTTTAATGGGACAAATTTGTTTATAAATAATTTAACTAGAACAACATTTTAAAACAGAAAATTTCGTATATCATTTTTTATGCTCATTACAATCTACAAACCTGAAAGATTCTGGAAATGTTAAATACTAGATTCATAAATGGATTTTGTCAGAAGAATCACAGAGACTTGTCTTCCAAAGCAGAGAAGAGAAGAAATAGTTATAGTTACGATATCCCTTGTAAAGACCTTGTGCTTGTGTGAGGCTGGCAGATGTCCTCAGCTGGGTTATTGCATTTTAGCTATGTTATATCTAACAGCCTGATGAGGCAAAACCAGTTTCCTTCTACATACCTCAAAATACCAACCAAATCAGAAAGGGCCACAGAATTACACCATCTTTTAAAAATCTAGTTTACTGTTGTGGTTTAATCCCAGCCAGCAACTAAGCACCATGCAGCCGCTCACTCACTCTGCACCCACCCACCAGTGGGATGGGGGAGAAAATTGGGAAAAGAAGTAAAACTTGTGGGTTGAGATAAGAACAGTTTAATAGAACAGAAAAGAAGAAACTAATAATGATAATGGTAACGCTAATAAAATGGCAACAGTAATAATAAAAGGATTAGAATATACGAGTGATGCACAATGCAATTGTTCACCACCCACTGACTGACGACCACTTAGTCCCTGAGTGGTGATTCCCCCCCACCTCTCCCCCCAGTTTATATACTGGGCATGATGTCCCATGGTATGGAATACCCCATTGGCCAGTTTGGGTCAGCTGTCCTGCCTGTGTCCCCTCCCAACTCCTTGTGCCCCTCCAGCCTTCTTGCTGGCTGGGCATGAGAAACTGAAAAATCCTTGACTTGGTATAAACACTGCTCAGCAACAACTGAAAACATCGATGAGTTATCAACATTCTTCTCCCACCGAACTCAAAAATACAGCACCGTACCAGCTACTAGGATGACAATTAACTTTATCCCAGCTGAAACCAGGACGTTTACCCTGCCTTTGTCCCCTATATTTAAATTGGTATCCAATCCATTCCTAAATGCTACATCTATTTTTTAAAGTTCTAAACGGAGCAGGTTCAATGCCAGCCCAACGGAGTCTTGCTTCACCTTGTACGCTGCGCAGCAATGCAGCAGTGCAGGCAGGTAGATAGGTGGGGCATCTGCAATACCTCAGATTAGAAACCAATTCGGGATGTCTTCCAGTTCATGCTGCTTTCAGCTTCTCTAATTTTCCATTCAAATAATGTTGCAGTTGCCAACCAAGTTTATTCTTATGAGACAGAATATGCAAAATGTAACATTAATTTACTGCCAAGCTGAAAGATTTACAGAACGATTGGTGGAGAGATGGTGGAGCAAATGTATTCACATTGAGGGAAATTATCCCAAAGCACAGGACTGTTGATGTGGAATTTAAAGATCCTGCTAAATGCTGCAAAGGTCACGTTACCAATGGTTTCATGAGCAGTTGCAAAGGCATGCCTGGGTAAGGTATCTATCTCAGTCAGATAGTGGAATTGCTTTTACACTCGCTCTTGCCATCAACCTTAACGTTAACCAAATATGTTTTGGCAGACAGGGGCCAACAACATGGTCTTGTATGTGAGGAGATGGAACTGGATATTCTTATACTGAAAAAAAATCCCGGGTAGCTTTACCTCACAGCTATACAGCTGAAATAAGTTTATAACTGTCTGTGGAGAATTCAGATAGTACGGTGTTCAAAACCCTCTGGCTACAAGAAAATTAATAGTTTTGTCTTGAGGAAAGGATTTGTATGGAATGCAATAAATAAGACACAGAACCCTACACTGAACAAGAGAAAAAGAATATATTGAATAGCCGTTCATTATCTGAACACTGTCCTAGTTAGCTCATTGAATCAGCTACAAGACCTATAGGAAAAAAAGCAACATTTCATTGTATAACAAGGAATATTGTAATATGAGAATTAAAAACAATCTTAATTCTGTCAGCCTTAATCCTGCACTTCCAGAGCTTCTGGTATCAATTTGCAAGCTTAATAATAGTCTTTTCAAACTCGCCTTTATGTTATATATAAAATGAAGGATGGATGTTGATGGTGTAATTGCGTAACAATCACTTTACAAAGTGAACACAATAAAGGATCTCTCTAAATATTTTATTATTCCTTAATAATCTAAGCACAGTGTATAAACTTGATTGTCATATTGATTCTTGGTAATTTAATATTTCAATTAATAATGAATGTGACAGGTTCAAAATATTAATGCATTAATACAATGCAAAATATTACTGCATTGGCCTACCTGGCCAGTGCATTGAAACATTTCAAATACAGTTGAAATCTAGTAATGGATACTTACACACTTTATTCTTTTATATGAAGTATGATAGAAACAACAGCACAGTTCAGTTCTTCCATGTCGGAGGTGGAGGTAAGCAAGGGCTAAACACTTTATAGCTTAACTGACCCATTGTATTCTAACCCTTTGACATTTTCTATGTTAGTGACATAAAAATCGATTATGAACATTAGTTCTGATGTCATCTTTCCAGTATAGAAGTTTATGATACAAAGTTTAGGAGGATCCAGCTACATATATATGTCAAATGGAATTTCATATCTGCACAACAGATATGTGAAGGAATTTGAAAAAAAACAGTACATTTGAAATGTATAACCAGAATATTATGCGGTGCTCTGTTTAAAGATCAGTCACCAAAGTAAATAAATAAATAAATAAAATCTATTAGCAATATTCAACTTTGTCCTGAGTGTTGCTTTTTATGGGTATCCCTGCTGAGTTTTAATGTTTTGCTTGATTTTGAAAGTCATGTCATATTCATTACTAATAGTAATATTAAGCATGTCTTAAAATGCCTGCTGAATAGAAATGGCCTTCTGAGTTGCACTTGGGCTTCATCAGGGACTGATCATATCTAGAAACTTATCTGCATAGGCAATTTCTTCTCAAGTCCTGAATTCTTTTTTAAATCTTTTTTTTTTCCCCCTATGGAGTGGAATCCTACAATTTATTATTCTCTTTTATGTTTTTTATTTCTTAAAGTAATCAAGTCAGGCACCTATTTCAGCAAAGGCTAACATGTTACTTCTGCTGATAAGATCAGCAGATGAAAAAATGTAGCCTAAACAATTTTTAATTTTAAAGGCTCCTATTGGATGTAAATTTTATGGTTTTTTTATTAATAATTCTTTGAGGCTATTTGGGTAGAAAGTAATTTAAGTGTTTTATTTCCATCACCTTATGTATCACTTTGCCTTTTCCAGCATTGAGACATTCCTGATTTTGGAAGAAAATATTTAATGGGTATGATGACTACAACTAATACTTCTGCAGTGTTATGTAATGTTTCATCTGGCTTGCTTTGACATTCTTTTATTGTATGTCAAATACATAATATTCCGCTTTCCACTAACGGACCATCTTGAAAAGTAGTAACATTCCCTATTTCTAAGACTTCTAAAAACATGAATTAACATTCTGGACAAGATGCAAAAAATTACATACATGCATACATGTACATATAAACATACATATATTTTCCTAGACATATATATGGTAAATATATAGATTTTATTTATAACGCACGTTTAAAAAATAATATTCAGCACAGCATAATATATGATACTATAATATGAAACTATAAGAATACATCATATTGTATAATGTATTATAATATATCTATATAATTATGACTAATATAAATACTGAATATAATAAATGCAGTACATTCATTTATTGCAAAAACCTGAATTAAACATTAAATAAAACTTTGGAGCCCAATATGTAAACTTGAATAAGGATGTAATGTTCTAGAAGTCTATAATTGTTCTTGAAAACTTTGATCACCATGTGATAAAATTAGCTTCTCATCAGTTTACTATTGCAGTACTTCTGCTTCCAAGATGTTATTGATCTGTAGAACTATGAGAACCATTATTGATATGGATTTCCATGGTAATAAAATTTTTCTATCTAGTATTATTTCACATCAAGGTCTCTCCCTGCAGGTACAGTGCAATTGTGCAATGAAAACTCTCAATTGTGTATTTTGATTTATTCACATATTGAGGGCTCAACTGCCTTTTAAAAGAAAGCATAACAACTTCTATTTCAAACTGTCCATCTCTAGAATTACACATAAGAGCAAAAATATTTAGTAAATATGAACACTTCTGCTATTTTTTATTTTATTTTATTTTGATAAAGCAGTAGAAAACTGTTAAATAAGAGTATTTTTTAGCTAAATTTTCACCAATTTAGCTGATATATATTTCAATATAGATATTATCCCCTCAAAACCATGCAATAATACTTGCATAGGTGATCAGTTTTTCACACCCAGTTCCCCACTGATGCCTGTGACTAAAGAAGTGTAAAAGTACACTACAGAAGTCCATCTCAGGCAGTCAGGTATAATTTTCCCATGTGTTGTTATTATATTAGGAATAGCTCATATACTAACAAAAAATCAAGCAAAATATTATTATTATTCCTCACCAGTGCATTCAGAATATTAAATACTCTAGTTAGAGCTACTTATCTATTGAATATGACTACCTGCATCTTGTGAAGGTTTCTGGGATAAAGGAGGGAAGTGGGTTTTGGAATAATGAAAAGAAAAAGGATTCCTGCATCCACAGGGATTTTCCTAATGGAAAAGCAGCAAAAAGTTGAATGCAAGGAACAAAGTTGTAAAGAGAAGAGATATTAAAAATACCATGTTGCACTGAACATTCCTCCAAGGGTTGCAAGTCAGTGTTAATTTAAAAAAGTAATAATTTCCAAGCTTACCACACGTTTCTCCTGTTGACGTTGTACGAAACAATACAGTTTTAAAAGGCCAGGTTGGTCACTGTTAAAAATAGTGAGGGACCCCTGGAAGATCAAGAACTCTCCTCCGATGCTCAGCTGTGTGTCAGGGATAAACCAGCTGACATTTGCTGCCAGAGTGTGTTTTTTTCATACTATTATCTCATGTTATCAGCCCTAAACCAAATCAAATATACCATGTGGCTCACTATAAAACCTGCTGCATACCGAGTACCTTAAACTCTCCTGTGCTGATGAATGTGTGAGAATGGTTCAATATGTGGGTTTATCACTTGTCGAGGTCTTGGAAACAGGAATCATTGTATTCTGATGGTTATTCTGATCTCTCTCTTTACTGCAGTTCAATGCTAGCACTAAAAAAAAAAGAAAAAGAAAGAAAGAAAGAAAGAAAGAAAGAAAGTATTTACCAAAAGCAAAATATAAATCACACCTGCTACCTATTAGTTCAAGAAGGTTCTTTCCTGTTTCAGCTAACAGCTGTGAGGATGGTTGTACAGTTTGACCCATGATCTTCATCCTAGTTATTGTTACTGGCAAAGGGGATCATGGTGTGATGATCTATGCAACCTTACATTTGACAGTCTCCCTGTGGAGTTTTTCAGATTCAGACAGTTCTGCTGGAGTTTTCTCTTCTCCATGAGCTAAACAGGAGATCTGTTTCAATATTTTTAATCTAGAGTTGTTGGCCGTTCCACTAACTTTAACGATGCTGATAGCCTTTTTAGAACAGCAGATGAAACTTCCTCTTTTCTGGAACACAAAAGAAGCTGTTAATGAGTCAGTGACTGTACCGGCACTTAACTCTAATCATTAATCCAGAAAGAAATACTCTTATTTGCTGGGGGCCAGGAGGGGCAAGATCCAAGTCTCAGTATAGCTTATGTATTCTTTGAATTGTATAAACATGTCAATTTATAACTTTATATGCTGGATGAGTGAGAATAATAAATGTTTTTCATTGTCTTGGTGCTCTTCAAATGACAGGGGCACTCCACTCTGCAACTGTTATTCATCCCAGAGCTGACTCCCAGCCCCAGAGTGTTGAGGAATACTATGGTAGGCATTATTATGGAATATTTTTAAAATGTTGACTTCCTAACTGAAATGCAAAGCTTTCCTAACACCAAATCTTGGTATTCTTATTCCCAATGAATATTACTTTGTTCTACCAGCAATTGCAGAATTTCTGACAGACTGTTTCTGTGGTAGGTTACTGTTTGGTAAAAGTAAAAGTTAGCATTTACATTGTCCATAAGAATTTAGCAGAGATTTCTGTTAAGTTATATAGAAGAGACCAATGTAGCTTTAAATGTGGTATGCTTAGAGCATTTTCCAAATGTAATGAAGTTCCTTGTAATTTTCCAGCCTTAGCTAAAGGTGAACTGCATTTTTGCACTGGCAGTAATGTTCTTCATAGAAAGGATTATATGGCTGCATAAATCTTTGTAAAAGCCCATTAGTGGTATTTTCAGGAATAATCTAAGTAGAAAAGCATCTGGAGTAAGTGGAAGCATTAGTCCAGTTATGTCTAAAAATTATTCTATTGATCATGAGCCAAAATTGAGCAACACTATAATGCCACCACATATGGATGAGAAATATTTTTTTTTTCTTGGCAGGCTATCCTGAGTTTGTGGAAATAAAGTCATTAATCTCATTTAATCTTGTTGGTGTCATATACACGCCAAAAAACGTTTTCACTTTTTTTTATGGGGATAAGGAGCCAGAACAGTGGGACACGCAATTCTAGGCCATTGAATAATTCTTATCTGGTACATTTGGATACAGATCTTTATGCAAGAATTTAATATCTAAAACTTACACTGAAGTAAAAAGTTGTGGGAACTTCACTTCAACAGTTTGGCAGGTCTGTACACTGAAAAGGAAAGAGGCCAGGAACTACGTGATCTGTGAGATGAAGGACATCATCTTTAGAATTTGTTCTCAATAAAAGCATCAACACCTGATTCAGAGGCATTGTTACCTCTTCCTTGTTTGTGTCACCAGCAACAGGCAGTCTGCCAGGAGACCAAATAACCAAAAGGGCCGGACACTTGAAATAAGTCAGTAAAAAAGTGAAGATATTAAATAATGTAGTAGAGAGATGTATACAGAATCAATGTCTTTGCCAGTGGAATTTATTAGGCAGAACAAGGTCTCTTCTAGAGGGGATTCCTTTAGGGACTCTGATTTGAGGAATTTTTCTGTAACTGTGGTAAAGGGATGCAAAGAAATCAATGAGGCTGAGTCAGACTTAGAGATTCCTGGGACACTGAGGGTCTTTCCTGCATAGTAAGAGCACAGTAAGATTGTAGGAATGTTGATCTGAAAGCACCTCTGGAGACTATCTAGTCCACTCCTGATCAGTGCAGGACTGTCTCCAATTCTAGACCAGTCAGCCATGGCTTTGTCTAGCTAAACGTTAAAGCTTCCAAGAATGGAGAGCTACAGCGTTTCCAAGAAACCTGTTCTGGTAACAGCCTGTGCTAATTTCCTAGTGAAAAATATTTTCTTACTGTCCAACCTAAACTTCCCAAGAAGCAGTGTGGCTCTAGCCCTTTGTTGTACGCCTAGCACAACCCAGAAGAGTCCGGCTGCCTCAGTTCTGAAATAACCTTCGGTTATTCGATGTGCAGCCTTACTAGGGCTGAGCAGAGGGAGGCGATAACTTCGCTGGATCTGCCAGTCATGCTGCTTCTATTGTAGCAGTGTGAGGTTTTGCTTGTTTGCCATGGAAGTGCATCGTTGAATACAAATTCCACCTGCGTTCACTGTAATCCCCAGGTCCTTTCCAGCAAGGCCCCTGCCTTGCCAAGCACTTCCCACTTGTACTGGTTCCCTGAGTTGTTCTGCATTGTCTTTGCTTGAAGAAAGCACAAAGATATGAACAGCAATAACTGTACAAAAGTTTGCCATTTACAAGGGGGAGACTTCTTCAGTCCTTTTAGATTATATGTGAATTATTTAATTCCACAGATTTCTAAAAGGTCTAATAATTTCCTGTGAATAGGAAAACCCAATTTGTTCAGAGTCCAAGACCATGGTTTTGACTGAAGCAAATATATATTTTCGTTTAAGATAAGTATCAAAGTTTCTTCTTCCTTTCATTTGTATCAATACTCCACTTGGGTAAAGTTAAGCCAGAGAACACTACTATAACCCAGAAGAAAAAATTAGCAACAACCAGCAACAGCAGTTGTAAGCCATTGCATTTCACTTAGTTATATGCCACTTAGAAGGTCTTCCATTGTTTTGTGGTTTGGTTTGGGTTTTTTTCTGAGGTAGTTTTAGGGGTGTTTTCTTTTGAAGGCTGGTTCTTCTTCTTTCTTTTTATTCATGCATTCTCCTGTAAAATATGTTGGTTTTAACTGATTATAGATAAACTAAAAGAGACATACAAAACAATCTAACTTAATCAGCTCTAAATGTTGCTGTTGAATATTACAGGCAGAGCCATGGAAGTGTGCATATATTTGCTAAATTTGCACCCTGGAGATACAGGTTAATTTAATGTCCTCCCTTCCCTACTATGGGAAAGCCCCATCAAATTGCATTAAGCATTTCAATGATTGAATTGTGAACTGGAGTTCATCGGAAATTGGTAGTCCAATACTGTAATTATACATACACACACACGTACACACACGCGTGTGCATATGTGCCCAGAAGGATGGCTTGTGCCACTGGGTTGCTGCTCGCTGAACTGAAATCAGCAGAAGTCTTACCCATCAAATCCACAGAGTGAGCACTTGGCTTAACATTTTTCCTCTAAATTTTTTGTTCATGTAAGGACTAAGAGCATTATCACTTGTGACACTAACCCTTCAAACTGATATTTCTCTCTCATGAGGACTTAATAATAAGAAAATGAAAAGAAAAAAAAGAAAAATGCTTCTGATCACAGCGTCTTGATGTTTCATCCAAGACAGGTAAAGCACAGTACTTTAAAAAGGAATCCCATGTAGGATTTTGGTGTGAAATGTGAGATAGTTTATGGAGGATAGCTCTTGGCTGTCTCAGCAGAAAAAATGAATACAAAAGAGATGTTAATATAATGTCTTTAAAATCATGGTTGTCCAGCTCACTAGAACTGCAGTTTGTAAACAGTACTTTGTAAATTCTGTAGTAATTAAAAACCAAACCAAACCGAAACAAACAACCCTCATAAATTTCAATATATAAAACCTATTAAAATTAAACTATTAATATTTATGGCTATGTAAGTTAAGCTAATCAATATTTTCTTAGACAGGAATTAAATTCTTTAGCAACAGGTTAGTTTCCAAAATATCCAAATGATGTAAGTTTATATCTGCTTTGCTTTAGTAGCAGCTGCCTTGCTCCTAAAATATAGTAATTCATGTTATGGCATATATTTTCCCTTTTTTAGAAAAAGAGAATAAATTACATTTACATCATGATTTCTCAAAACACAATGCATTCATTCTTGTTTAAATCAGGTATATTGTACATTATGGAAAATTGTGTCTTACAAATTATAATTGGAATTGTTAGCACGAATATCTCCATACAGTCCTAAAAGATATACATTTTGTTAAAATAGAAAATTTGAAAAATAATCTACTATCCAAATTCCAAAGATTTATCTTTGTATTATAGAATTCTAAGCTACAGTCAAGAATTAAACAGGGCATATATATTTGTGAGATAAGTAGCTAAGTAAATGTAAATGAATAATGTGGACAGCAATGCAACAGTAAATGTAGCAGAATAGATTCTTTCCCTTCCCTTCCCTTTTCACCACCACACTCTCCTAAAGACAAAGCTCAAGAGATTTGCACCTTGAAGTTAATTACAGAGCAGAGAATCATGTGTTATAGCTATGCTACAGTGTAGTATGGTACTCATATTTGGCACTTACTATTCAGCTTTCCATCTGCTCATTTTCCCTATGCTTCCTTCCTCATCATTACGTATAGTTTCTAGTAACCTAATACTTGGAGATTTCAAAAATGGCTGTTGGGATTCTCTGTTGGGGTCCAAATAAAGTAGGTTCCTTGTTCCTCAAGGACAGAATTTACATGTTACTTTATTGATGAACAATTTAAGAGCTTGGTTGGATGCCACTGGGCATCAATTACAATTCTTGCGAGGACCTGGCATGAATTTACTCGCGATTAATGAGATGTCAGCAAAGTTGAAAGAAATGTATTGATGTCCAATAGCAAAGTAATCAGACCCTCACAAGGCCTGGTAATATGAACATCTTTCAGAGAGGTTTCATCTATCTTAAATGCCATGAACAGATTCACTACACTTCACAAAGGGAAAGAAGCGTGCAAGAAAGAAGTACAATACGGGGAACTTCCAAATGCTAAATTAAACGCAAACATAGTGAATCTATGAAAGTGAAAGTGTAAATTTTGCTGTATGCTTTTGTAGTTGTCTCTATGTAAATATATGCATAGATATGCACATAGATATAAACTTGAAACTAAAAATGTCAACTTTGAAGATTATTTTTTTTCTCACTTTTGTCTGGGCCAGGCAGAAGGGAAGCTTTAAAAGTCCAGGCTTTGGGCTTTGAGCTCTTCCATCTTAGGCTTTTCCTCTCTGTGGCAGAACCTAGTGCTGAGAATTAAGTGCATGGGTTTCATGGGGTATTTGTGAGGAGGGAAAAGAACAAAACAAGACAAGCAACATGAAGATTTGGACAGGAATTGTTCCAAAATTTCAAATGCAAATATGCTTCTGAAATAATACTTTTCTCCAGAGTATAAACCTGTGACTCTGGGCTTTAAAAGTGGCTTTGCTATGTAAAAGTGGCAGAGCCCAGGTTCTGGAATCCATTAATAAATTATGTATAAACCTTTTATCTGAGAAAACTGAAAAGTTGTCACATTTTAACCAGTGAAGCAGTGGTAATGGTATGCAACTTTATTTTACAACCTAGGAGTGAGACTAAGCTTTTAAGTCCTCTTCAGCCCAAGAGGATCTGGATCCTGTCCCACAGTAACCTGGTCAGAGACATCTGCACACATTCTCCTGTCCCATCACTCTGAGGGAGCAGAATATTCAAGTCACCGGGTTTCTAACTTACTCTTAACTATAAGAATGAGAGTTGAACCACTGGCATTCTTCCTATTGCAACTGTCTGACCAAACACAGCTGAGAGAAATTATGTGAATTTTTAGAACCAGACAGTAGAAGTGTTTGCTGCTACAGCGAATACTTTATCAGTTTGGAGGTATTACTACCATTAAAATTTTGCAAGCAGAGAAACTTGAGCCAACTATTACCTCCTATGAGCAGATGAGAGAGATTCTAGATAAATTAATGGTTACAATTATTTTTTACTTAGTTATAATCACAGTCATATTCTTATAATTGAAAACCATTTCTCAGAGAGAGATTTTTATTTGCGCTTAAGTGAGCTAGTTGAAAAAGAAAGTGCCTTTGTTGAAAGAACTGCTTAGAAACACTCATCAAGAAAAATATTGTTCTATCCTAGAAGACTTTCTAAACAAAGCTGAGGGAACAAAAGTGCATAAGTAATTAGGTCCATCAAGTTGCATTATTAAAATAAGGGTCAGATATATTAAATATAACATAATTTCACTGTGGGTAGTGATGATAATAGAAATATTAAATTGTGAACGTTGTTGAAGTGTTTACAAAAATGAGGGCCAGTTAGAAACCAGAGCAATATCTCTCCATTGCAAGTATTCAAATGCATCAAAAGTGCCCATTTGTTTAAAACTGAAACTAAGTAATGGTGCATGAAAATTTCCTGATGAACTACAGCTTTTATTTTCCTCCAATTAAAATGGAAATAAGGAAGAGATTCTTTGTATATGCTGGAACATCAGCTTAAAATGAGTTCCCCAAATTTCTTCAGCTGCTTGATACAATGATTGGTTTTAAAAAGCAAATAAGTAATTGATCAGACTAGACTATCTACTGCATTGTGGAGCATCATGTAAAAATTCTTTGATACTTAGTATTCCTATGATGAAATTTTAACTAACTCCCACTGCCTCAGGATAATAATGAGAATATGATAGCAAGTCTCAATAGGATTTTTCTAGCAAACAATTTTTGATGACATATTAAATTATATGTCTTAAATAAGGATTTGATTGCTCTAAAATTAACATTACTTTTAATTTATAGTAATTTGATATCAATTAAGATACGTGCTTGAAAATTTAGATACATGTCCACTGTTGTATAGTGAAGTTAAATAAATAACTGTTTTCATAAAGAATTGGTAATTGGTGTTATTTGGATAATAAATACAGAAAGGTATAGCTTTTGAGATTAAGAAGATGAACATGTAATGTTTGCTTTCAGAAATGTACACAGATCAAAATATTTCACATAATCACTTCAAAGATTTAAAAGCTGGCCATGGCCCAAACTGAGAAACTCCAGAGAAATCTAAAACATTTTATTTGATTAAAAACAAAAACAAACCCAAATTATTTCTGCAGTCTTTGTTTCTTAGGTGTTACTGGGAAAATATATATACATAGCAAAACTGATGGTACATCAGCTGTGCTTTCTTTACTGTTATGGTCAGTGAAAGCCTGGAAGACCAGTGGTGAAAGACTTTTTCTTCACAGACTTCCCAAATTTGACCTCAAAAGGGGAACAAAACCTTGCTCTACATAGGTTCCTGCAGTCTGGGTGAACACGTACAAAATTCCCTTATGTTCAAAACATACTGCACATCAAATTTTCTGATATCATGCTGGCTATGACCATAGAAGATGAGTGCAAATACTATCCAGCCCTGTGCAATTTAATCCCTAACTTAAAATCCTTCCAAGGAGACAACCAAACCCCTCCAACCCAGAACATCCTTGGGCATGCATTTCCTTAATTATTGATTTTTTTTTTTTAATTCTCCATTACTTATTGTCTCTATGGACATGTGAAAAAGCGATGAAATAAAATGTGCTTGCGCTTCTGGCTGAGAGAACAAAAACCATTCAGCAACATGCTGCAAAGTTATTGGCAATGCAACTCAGATAACCAGCAGCTGTGGGGAAAGGAAGTAAGAGCAAAAAAAAGTTTGAGCAGGAATTATTGCTTCTTGTGAAGACAACTAAGGGAAAAACCTGGGAAAAATATAAATGAAGAACAAGGAAACCCCTGAAACCTTCTTCTGCCCACATGTTTCCAGGAATCACTTGCAGAATATATATGGTTATATCACAGGAATTAATTAGCCTGATGGACCCAATGGGAAGTAGTAAAAAAGCCCATGATATCAGCAATACTTCTCTGGTTTATTTTATTGGATTTCACACTTTGAACACAAAGCATAAAGAAAGAAAATGTATCTCCTGAAATATATAGAGCTCAAGAAGAGCAGCAGTCGCAAGGATAATTGGTGCTGTTAATATGTATGCTGTGGATACTGCATTCTGCTCCTCAAGAAACTTTGAAAAATAAAGCTAATTTGGGGCATTTGGGTGCATCGCTACCAGTGCGTTCAGTTAAAAAATAATCATTTCCTCTTCTTCACTGCCTCGCTGGATGCTTGAATAAAAACCATTAATGTCTCCCCTCCCTCCTCGCAAGTCTAGACAACTCATGCCTAAAGAGGAGGATAATCAGGGGAAAAGGACATTATTTTGTAGTGGTACAGCAGAGAGAGAGAAGTTACTTGTAATAAATAATTTTTAAATGCTCCCCAAATGTTTAAAGTTTCTAGTTGTAACTTTACTAGTTATAATCAGTAACTGTTTCTACTAGCCTTGAATTTAGAAGGCCATTATAATTTAAAACATATTTACTCTTCTTGAAGAATTCAGTTTTTCACATGAGGCTGTTTCAGTTGATGTTCCTAATCTGCATCCAAGAAGACTTCTTTGTCTATCAACATTGTCTCTTGAAGATCTGTCCTTCAGATTAACAAAGAATCTCTGTGTGATACTTGCTTCTTCACTGGGGGAATAATACAGTTGCAGATATTCAGATGTTGAAAATATATACTCTTGAAAGAATTCAGGTGGCAATGTTGACAACACATCCATACAGCTGGGGACACATTTAGCACACACACACACACACTCTTCCTATAGATGCACATTTTCCTAGTCACTTAAGCTGCAAAGAACCAATAGCACCATTTCACAGGCAAAACCACAACAGGAGTGAGGGCTGCCAAGCATCTTTGACTTCAAGTCCTCCCTTTCTGGTGCTAGTTTATGGATAGACCCTTCCTGCAGATTTGTACTTATTTCATCTTTGACGGCTTATCAACCCTCTGTTCTGTTTGTGTTTGCAATTATTTCTGGTATTTCAGGGTATATCTCAGACAAGCAGAAAAGGTGGTGAGGCAAATGTAATCTCAGAAGGAAAAGGTATCTGAAAATAGTTAAAATCTCTCAAGTATTTTTGGAGAAAGATACGGAGAAGAAAAAGTAGAAGAAAACAAAAGTTTGTGCTCCTGGTACAAATGTTTTCTCCTTATCAACATTTCCTGATTCAAGAGAAATGAGCAGCATATTTATTCATACAGGCTGACTAGCACCTAAAAATCTCTTGTAAGAAATGTGTCTTCGTTTATATTTCCCTAGATAATGAGGGAACAGTACAGGACATCCAAGTTGTTTCTCAGGGCACATGCACTAAGAAAGGGCATTTAATACAAGGTAAGAGTCAGCATTCCTTCTCAGCAAGACCTAAAGAGGACAGAAAACTGAAGTGAGAGGATTTAGGTCAGCCTCACCCTCGCCTAGAGAATCGCTTTTGGCAGTAATTTTAACAAATTGTCTCATGTTCCTCTCCCATAGAATTTCTGTTGTTGTGCTGTTGACAGACTTTTATCTCTGACACTTGTTCAACTACAGTGCAAGAATGAATATAATTTTTAGTCATCTGTTTTTTTCACCACATACTTGAATCAAATATATTTTTCTGCAATTTTAAATGCACTTGTGCAACAACCTGGTGGGCTTGGCAGTGTTAGGTTTACAGTTGGACTTGATGATCTTAAGTGTTTTTTCCAACCTAAATGATTAAATGATTCTATGAACCTCCTAATACTCATGAATGTCTGGGAAGTGCATATGTAACCTTAGCAAAACATTGCTGATGCAAGTGATGTAACACAAAAATTTGTACTTTAATGGATGCTCCACAGCTTTGAATTTGAAAGTTGCCTTGATTTGAAATGTCTTTCAGAAGCCTACTCTAAACACCACACAGGTGACCTTTACAGCAAGTATCTTTGATGTTGTTCACAAGCCATAACACTTAAACCTCTTTCTACTTGCCCATTTTGTTTTAGAGGGGATGAAAAACATTAACTGAAGTTCAGAAGCTCTTTAGGACAGAAATTCTGTCATTCTATGTATCTGTAACATACCAATAACATCTAGAGTATTGCTAAATAAATAAATAAATAAAATTCTTTTTAATGATAATTGTTATTATTAGTAACAACTCTTATTATTATTTTATTTATTATTAAAAGTTTCTGGATGCTTATTCAATAAACCACCACTTTTCTTGCTGTAGTTTGGGGAAGTGAATTGACAAGAACTTCATGGCATCAAAAATTTTGCCTTTGATATTCCTTTATAGGTGATAAGTACTTGTTCTCATCAAGTTTCCCACTTTGACATCAAGTTATACTCAACTTCTCCTCTGCTGGACTGTTGATTGTTTTCTCTGTTTGGGTTTTGATTCTGGCTGTAAGAGATTTTAATTAGAGTTGAAAACATTTTTCTAAAACACTTTTATGTCCTGATAAGTGACCTATCAAAAGTAGAATTTCTTCATGAGCATGTGACTTTCCTTTTAACGTTTCACTTTCAGGACTCTAGTTTTCATTGAACTGTGATTGATTCTTTCCTGGCCTTCATTCTTTTGGGTGGAGTTGAGGGAAGTTGTTCGGCCAGTCTCTGTAGTCTGGCCATTTACTCTGATAATCTCAGTTTTCACTCTAGTAAAAGTGAACACTGGCAGTGGCCTTAACCTGTCCCGTTCTCCTCCTGTTGCATACGAAGGCCGTGGCTACGTAGCCACATATTGGTATGTTCTTATGGGGTTTTGATTTGCTATGGGGTTCTGAAAGAATTCTGGTGTGTGATTAGAATTTTCTGTCACTTTCTGTGGTACAAATAGCTGGCTCCAATGTTAGAGGAAAGGACTTGATGATCCCTTCTGGTCTTGTCCTATCCCCAATTAAACTGATGTAATTCAATGAGACTTTTCCTGAATATAAAGATTCAGAAACAAACAAGCAAATAAAAAATCTGGAGGGTCAGGGTTTAAAGTCACAAATCCAATGCTGAATGGATACTGTCCTAACAGCTGTGAGAAGGAAGGAGAGAGAAGGTCCAATACAACATGAATTATGATATTTCAGGCAGACTTAGATGAAGGAAATGCATTTGAAAAATATGTATATAGTAAAAAATACGAAATCAGATTTTTATTTGTTTACAGGTATGGTGTTCAGTAGGAGAATTACATGCACTCCCCTGCAAAAATATCAGCCACCCCACTTCCCTAATGCATATGCATTATGTGTCTTAAATAAACAACCATCTGATCCAACCAGCTGAATGTGATTTAGCCCCAATAGACTTTCTAGGCACTCTGACACATATTTTCTGCTGTGTTTGATAGAATTCAAGATGACTGTTCTTTTGGCAGTGACCTTTAATTTAAATGTGTCTATAGCAGTCATGCTGTTCCATACTCATGGTATCTTTCCAAGCTAACTAGGTATTCTTATTTCCATCTTTCAATAAAATGAGGGGGAAAAAAAATTCTCTCTGAAATACTAACGTGTCTCTTCATGTTTTTATCACCTGAAGTATTACTGCACTTTAATTACCAAGCGGAGAGCAATGGGATTTTGTCACATTAGGAGAACAGCAACTACATATTTAAGACAGAAGGTAGAGAAAGCAACATAACTGGAAAATGTCACAACATATTTATCCTTTCTAATACTCTCTGCAGACCAGGCTGAAACGTCCTTTTCTGGGGTGAACAGATTCTCAGGAAAAGGAATATCATTTGTTTCTTCCCTTCTTCATCCTTTTTCATTGCACTAATAAACTAATCACTGCATTATTACTCTTTCTACTTTTCAGAATGTATGTGTTTAATGCTTCTGAGACTCTGGAAATAATTTTTCCAATAACTCATTTATAGAAGTTGAATACCAGTTCCAAGTCAAAGTAAATTGGTTCTCAAAATCACCACATATGAAGGGTAAAATTCTGGCCCCTGGAAAAGCTTTCATGAAGTTTGTTGGATCAATTTTGCACCATTAGAAGATCTAATTTCAGAGAGCAGATGCTCAGTTCTTTCTGCAAATGATCCTAACTGTCACTTTTGAAAAGCTTGTTCTTAATACACAGTATATTATGAGGAAAAAAAAGAGGACTGCAAACTCATTTTACCCGCAATAAATACACACTTCCATGAGCTTTTGGAAACCTATTACAGTCTAAACCAAGCCAGGCCGATAGGTCTGATTTCCTGCTTGTGGCTCTGAATTCTTCCTGTGAAATATTCTGAGCTTATTGGGTTTGCCTATTTCCACAAACTTACAGAATTTGTGAAACTAAATTGAATGGGGTAATGTTGCTTTTTTAAAGTTTACCAGAATGCGAATAGGAACATGACATACTGTGGTTTTTTTGTATTAGTGGTGACGGTCATATAAGAAATGAGTTTTTCAAGAAGAATTTACCTTAAGTCTAGATTCTAAAAAAAGAAACCCAAACCCCAGATTACAAAATCTGTTGATTTTAGAAGGGAATTGGGAAAGACTAGTGAAGTTTCTACTGCTGGAAATTTTTCCAGTGGAAGACTTGCTATCAATCTTAGTTTAAGCTGAAAAATCACTAATATTGAATTTCACTAAATGGTATAAGTTTTTTCAGAAAAATTCATAGAAAGTACCATTCTTCTGGATTCTAAGTTACTTATTCATACACAACATGATTTTGGAGAAGCTGCACCATTTCCACTGAATTTATACTCAACTTTGTTATTCTCTTAGGCAATTTACATGATGGCCTTTTACCTTACTGAGTGGGAAGACATCGCTGAAGACAGAAATGCTTTCTATGGGTATATTTGGCCTGAACTGATGAAATAATGGCACTTCAGTGATGCAATACATGGAGGGAGAATTCTTCATGACAGTGGCTGAAATGCAATGAATTGTGATTAATTCGAAGTTGTACAGATTTTCTTCAGCCTGCATGGAGTTTAGCATTGTGTTCTGCAATACAGAAGAAGTTTGATATCACAGAGTCACAGAGTAGTTGAGGTTGGAAGGCACCTCTGAAGATCATCTAGTCTGACCTCCTGCTCAAGCAGGGTGAGCTAGAACAGGTTGCCCAGGACTGTGTTCAGTCAGGTCTGGAATATTGCCACAGATGAAGACTCCACAACCTCTCTGGGCAACCTGTGCCAGTGTTTGACCACCTTCACAGTAAAAAAAGTGTTTTCTGATGTCTTTTGCTAGACTCACTTCAGTAAATCCCTACCTTTCTTGCACTGGGGAGCCCACGATTAAATACAGTTATGGATTGTGTTACACATTAAAATAGGGTATGTGGGCATGAAAGCGAGTTCCATTCCTCTGAACAGGAGTGAGTTACTTAGCACAAAATGTTACTTCAGGCTGAAAATATGGAAGCAGGGAGGTCTTTGGAGATAGGATCATTGACTCATAGCAATGAGGTTTGCAGCAAGGAGCATCTACCTACCTTGGTGGCATAAGTCACTGCATTCAGGATGGTAGAATTGATCAGGAAAACTCTGGGTGGATCGTAATCTGGAGATTGCAAGGCAAGACTAGGAGACTAAGGACAGATATGGCACTCAGCTATATTAAAATCACCACGCTACTTTTAGGATCAGGAATTTCGATGAATATTCTGAAGAATATTGCCGCAAATTTCATGAACACTACCACAAAGGAAATATTTGAATAATATTTGTGTAGGAAGCATTTCAGGAGGTATTTATGAGTCTGAGAGAATAATCATATAACATGCCTTATTACAATACCCATGACCGATATTGATATTTCTATTCCCAACTGCTGGATCATGTTAGAAAAATACAGTGCTGCATGCTGTGGTTTAACAATTCAACTTGGCAATACTTTTGAAACAGTAAGTGTACTCATACAGAACAGAACTGACTTCCTGAAAGGCTTCAAGTTCAAGACACCCTAGGAAATAGTATTATAAAATTTCCCTAACCCAAAAAGAATACAATTAAGCAGACAAAGAAAAGACTGGTCAGGGAATTATGACTAACCAAGATCTGAAGCATGAAAAGAGTCAGCCCGGTTTTTTATCACCTGATTCAGGTCATTAGCCACAATATAGTACTGTCTCTTGCTGACCATAAACAACAGATGAACAGGCTACATTATCTAATGGCTTAATAGAGTCTAAAGTTTTGTAATCTTATCTGAGAAATTGAAAAGCATCAACGTTGAATGCAATCTGGATTTTAAAAAAGGCCTTACATGAAAAAGGTTGAGTGACACTAGTTGCCTTCCCTATTATGTTTGTTTATCATATGCCATCTTAGAGCAAATACAAAAGCTTTGATTCTCTGTTTTACAATATTAAAAAATCCTCCTGTGTCATCGTCTCTTTCAGTAACACCTTCCTGCCTGCTTTTGGATGTCACAGGCAAGGACTTTGCCGATGGAGTGATTAAATGATGTGCAGTCTGTCCTTAGCAGTGAAGGTGATAATTACACAGAGAACAACAACTAAGGAGTAAGGATGTTCCCCTGGAACAGGTCTGAGAATAAAACCATCAGATGTGTGCTGCTCTCAATAGCACTGGGCCTCTCTTCATTACTGCCCCATCACTCTTCTGAAATTGATCCCATTTCATCCACTTTAATGAAGTTTAACAAAAAATGTTGCTGAAGAATTTCAATGTCCTCTTCTCTCTCAGTAGCTTCCTCCAGAGCACTGAAAATAGCACCTTCTATTCAACAAAGTACACAAAGTGAAACAGCTACCAAAAGGTAAGTTCTAGAGTTTTCTTTTATTAACCAAAGTATTTACAAAGAATTTTTTTTTTAAATGTATTCTCTTTCACAAGACAAACTTTTTTATTCTACTTTGTAATTCTAAGAATGTATCTCATACTGTATAATATGAAATAACATTTATGGCCCAGTCACATGCTTCATTGAGCATAGAATATTTTATCTTTCCCTATGTTGATTATCTTTGCTCTAGGAGAGGTAGAGTTATTTGCATGTCAAAAAGGAAAAACAAAGTTGCTCTGAAGTGAACTACTTGTTCTTTTATTTTGAGTTGCATTTTTGAGCCCTCTGTTTCAGAATGGAAGAAATAAAATGCAAGAAAACCTCAAAATCTCACAGGAACATCCTTAGAAAACCAGGAATTCTCAAGCAGTATATGTTAAGTCAGAAAAGGGAAATAGCCCCAAAGATTTGACCTGGTTTTCTCAAATAATGTTTTCGTTAATGTCCTCTACCTGATGTTTGCCTACTGACAAACTGTTAGTGTGGAAATTTCTTTCAGATAGAAACCCAATGTCTGCACGAATCACAGACCAGTCTGCAGGGCAGAATGCTACAAATTGTTCAATGCAGTACAAGTGCAACAATTCTCGAAGCAAAATCACTTCAGTGGTTCCCAGTGATTATTCAATTTATCTGCTACAGTACCATATGCAGGACAAACAATATCCAATGCATCTGTTAAATCATATGCCAATATTAGCTATCTCTTCTCCACTCCTCGTACAGAATGAATGCTGTTATAAATAATTGTTATTATTTGGTATAATTGTAGTATATCTCTTATTTGTGTCACTTAAATCTAAAACTGGATATGGAAATGCTAAAACTGGTGAAATATCTCTATTAGTTATCCAGCAAAATTAATAATACACTACTTATCTGGCAATAGGCTCATTATGTCCATATATTTTTATACCATAAATAAGAAAACTGAGAAATAGGAGTTAATGTGTCATTTCTGAACTCATAAACACTTGTTAATGAACTGAAGAACCCTATAAACCATGTAAGCAATGTACAGTTTCTCATGCTATATTTCTTTCCTTTAAGAAACAATTTTGTTTAGCATTACCATAGTAATCTTTTTTGCAGAGAAAAAGAGAGTGAAGAAAAAAAATCTTGCCAGCTTCATATAGTCCTTTTTTTTTTTGTTTGTTTCCCCTTATTGTACTTATGTGCTGGGTTGACCCTGGTTGGATGCCAGGGGCCCACCAAAGCTACTCTGTCACTCCCCTCCTCAGCTGGACAGGGGAGAGAAAATATAACAAAAGGTTCATGGGTCGAGATAAGGGCAGGGAGAGATCACTCATCCATTACTGTCATGAGCAAAAATAAATCGTCTTGGGGAAAATTAATTTATTACCAATCAAATAAGACTAGGATAATGAGAAATAAAAACCCAACCTGAGAACAGCTTCCCCCCAGCCCTCCCTCCTTCCCACCTCAACTCCACTCCCAGTTCTCTCTACCTCCTCCCCCCGGTGGTGCAGGGGGATGGGAATGGGGGTTGGGGTCAGTTCTCCATATGCTGTTTCTGCCACTTCTTCCTCCTCAGGGGCAGGACACCGCACTCATCCCCTGCTTCACTGTGGGATCCCTTCCACGGGAGACCTCCACCAACTGCTCCAGCGTGGGTCCTTCCCATGGGCTGCAGTCCTTCAGGCACGCCTGCTCCAACGTGGGCTTCCCACGGGGTCACAGCCTCCTTCAGGCACCCACCTGCTCCAGTGTGGGGTCCTCCACAGGCTGCAGGTGGAGATCTGCTCCCCCATGGACCTCCCTGGGCTGCAGGGGGACAGCCTGCCTCACCATGGTCTTCCCCATGGGCTGCAGGGGAATCTCTGCTCCGGCGCCTGGAGCATCTCCTCCTCCTCCTTCTGCACTGACCTGGGGGTCTGCAGAGGGGTTTCTCTCACATGTTCTCACTCCTCTCTCCCAGCTGCAATTGTGCAGCTTTTTTTGCCCTTCTTAAATCTGCTCTCCCAGAGGCGCTACCACTGTTGCTGATGGGCTCAGCCTTGGCCAGTGGCGGGTCCGACTTGGAGCCGGCTGGCATTGGCTCTATTAGACATAGGGGAAGCTTCTAGCAGCTTCTCACAGAAGCCACTCCTGTAGCCCCCCTGCTACCAAAACCTTGCCACACAAACCCAGTACAACTTAAATCCCTAGAAATAGGCTAAGACACAAGTGTTCTTTTAAAAAGCATAAACCAACAACCTAGTCAGTATGTTTAAATAGTAAGACAACAAGAACAGACTTATCCTAGAAAATCTTGTTTTATGTACAGTCTGGCTGGTGAGGGAAGTTTTCAAAACCAAATGGTCTCACGCTGATTCTGCATTACCTCTGTAGTGCTGTAGAGCAAAAGGAAAAAGAAAAAAAAAAAAAAAAAAAGAAGTGAAGAGAAAAATAAAGGCCTCTTGTTCACAGTAAATCTGATCCATCCATTAGACATCTATCTTATAAAATATTTATAATCAGTTCTCTCTTGGGATCTTGAAGTTTACTCTCTCCCAATGATATTTGATAAGAGCTATTGTACCATTTCAGCATTATCTCCAAGGATCAGATTGGAATAGTAGTATTTGCACAAATACAGTTTAAGCATCTACAAATCATTTTACACCAGAAATCCACCACAGAATTGATACAGAACAGAACAAATGAGCCTGAGTAAACACAGAAATACACATAAAGCATGGTCTTCCCTCCCTGGCATTGCTGGATATTTGCTTTACTGTCTGGAAATATGTGGAGTATATTTCTCCCCTCCCACTGTAAAACCATGCCCATGGGGTTTTGCAATGACAATTACCTTTGAAAGAAAACCTGTTACATTATTTATAATACTAAAATCACTATTTATGACAAAGAAAGAGTGCATAAGTCTCACAGTCCAAGCAACAGCCATAATTAACACTGTGCAGTTAAGTGCATTTCCCTGGCCAAGTAAAAATTTCAGTCCCACCAGTAACAATAAACCATGGTTTAGACATGGAATGGCTGAACCAAATGTCAGCTAAGTTGTGATAGGAGCTCTGTGTACATGTGCTCTTCCTGAGAAGTATACACAGGAGAACTTGAGTTAGCTTGACTCTTTGACAGTATTCTGGATTTAAATTAAATCAGTGAGAACATTTCCATGGTTCAAGTTTCTGGTTTTGGTCATTTAGTCTGTTATTTCAGCAGACAAAAAATGAAGGAATATGCACACAAACATGTATTTGTTTTGATTGCAAAACTTGGCAATGATAAGATTTATTATTACATAAATCCCCCAAATTCATCCTGGATTTGGGCTCAGATTTTTTCAGATGAAAATGATAATCTTCATGGTATGTCTGGCATGTCTTAAATTACAACTCCTGGTTCAGCTTTACAAATATGATAACTATAACAACACTTGGTACAACAAATTATATAACTGAAATTGGTAGGTGTGACCTGTGAAGAGCCAATCCAGTGCAATTTTGTTATTAGTAAAATTTATAGGTCATTTGTCTGGATTATGCATCTGTCCTCCCCACTACATAGATTTTAACTTTAGTGGGAATCTAAAAAATCTTAGCATTCAAATTTTAATTTTATGGCACAAATGTTTTTTTAGAATCAAAGATCTTCTATCCTGATAATTCCCTGAAGTACTTTCAATTATTCTGAATAGTCTTTATTTACCATTTTGGAGTAATTTTTTCTGAAGACTTTAACCAACCTACAAAGTATGGGACATTATCCTTAATCAAGGCAAACGGTAAAAGCTTTAGAATGTCTCAGGCTCTGCACATTGGTCTTGCCAGAGTTTTGTTGCTCCTTCGGATGTATCCTTTTCTAAATCCAAACGAGGAGATACAGGATTAATTTCCATTTCTGCCTCTAACACAAGAACTTTAATAGTCTGAAGCAAAATTCCATAAAGCCAAAGCGCAGCTATATTTAGGAAAAAAAATTCCTAGCTGCTGTGAAGCACTCTCTACCTCATAGCACAACCCACATTTCCAAGCAGTGTTATTCTCTTTTCCAACTTAAAGTGACATCCTCTGAGGGCTGTGTTAGCAGCAGGAGCGAAAGGCATTAGGAGAGAACCCCTCCCCTGAACTGGGTTGACACCACCTGAGGCAGGCAGCAGGCAGGCAGTCCCACACCCTGAGGTGAAAGTCCCAGCTTTCTCTCATTCCTGAAGTATATATAGGCAGCAGGGTAAGCTGAAGCAGCCCAAGCCATAAACACATTATTTTGAAAATGAAACAGTAAGGATAACAGATAATGAGGACAGAATCAATCTTTCTTAATGCTATTCCTGGTTTTCTAATATGATTTATATCCCCCTTTTAAGTTTCAGAAAACTCTTTATGAAAAATGTGTGTCAGACATAGAGGTCCTAGGTAGCCTCCAGATGGTTTCTGTCTTTTGGCTTTGGTGCTAGAGTCTTCAGAAAGGCTTAGCTCAGAACACATTTAAGTTGTCTTCATGTCCTGGGATATTTTTGGACCTACAGCTGAAAATAAACAAAATAACCCTCTCTATTTCCTGACCTATTCCACATGCTGAGCTATTGCTCAAGGATTCTGCAGGTGTTTATTCGGTAGAAATTTGCAACTATCTGTCAGGATGAAAAAAAGCAAACTCAGGAGGACAGAACTGATTTTCTAAGTGACCTCGTGAGTTTACAGCAGTGGAGACTGTATGTTACTGAGTAAAATCTGTAGTAAAAAAAAGATAAATAAAGTCCAATACCAATAGTACAGAAACAATGGATTATCTTTGATTTTAAAAACATGTAATCTGTTTTTTATCTGAGTGGAATAGTGGTATTATCCTCCTTAATAATTAACTCTCACATAGATGATGACAAAGAAAAACCTGAAGAACTTTCATATCAAAACCCTTGATTTCCTTCAGTCTGAACAGGTCTATCTTCAATGCCTTTGTTATTTTTTAACTAGCTGACTGAGAGACAAAGACATTTTAGCAGTTAGCTAAAAGCAAAACAAAACAATCCTGCCCTAGCTTAAGCATTTACACACAAAAATACAGATATTAAAAAAGTTGAAAACAGAATTTAATTATCACTGGGCTGAATTTCATTATTTTGATTCAGGTTTATGCTCTTGTCTGAGTCTAAAATTTATACTTGTGCTTAGAAGAAAGAAAATCCTGGTATTTCCTAGTTTTCTGCACAAAAGCGGTTTCAGGCTTTTTGAAGTCTCTTTGTAACATATGGTTCTAGAAGATGACAATTTTATCGGCCTGCTATCCCTCTTTTGAAATGAATCTTTCCCTCAATATCCATGTTACATAAACTACCTTAAAACTGGGCTGTTGACTCTCATATCTTCATAATTTTGAGAACCAGAGGGCTGTGTCAGAATTAGAGGCACTGTTTGGCCTCTTTCCTAATATGAATTTATAAATTTATATTTATAAGAGAATTTTCACTGCACTCCCTTAATAAAACAAGTCCAGTTAATAGAGCAAATTCCCGAGTAGGTTAGCAAGAAGACAAGCAATGGCAATGCAGTTTCCATTTAGCCTGTGGTTTTGCATACAAAAAATCCTTCTGCCATTGTTAATAGAATCAAGGAATGGGTTCAAATGGTTTAGGATATTTTTTTAAAATAGTGTACCACATTGCTTTAGTCTTCTGTTAAAATGTTGTGATCACTGCAAACCACCCTTCTGCAGGATGGTCATTCCCCTTTGCATCTATATAAGAAGCAAACAAGAATTTCAGTAAGAGGAAAGAGAGCATAGTGTCAATGTGCTAAAGAAGAATAGCAAGGAGTCTATGCAAACAATAAATGAAAAATTACTCTTGAGGTCCCACACCTGTGTTTGGAAATTGCTCAGATCCAGCAACGCACCAAGGTCTGCTTCCCCGACCTGTTTTGTGCTATGGAAACAACCAACCCCGAGTTAAAGACAGGCCTGTGAGACACCGCAGTTCCTTCCACAAACATGTTTTCATGTTTACATTATTTTGTACAGCCCAGATATACTCCAACTTGAGCCTTAAAGCTAGAAATGTTTAAATGTGCATTTTTCATACACAGTCTATCCCAGGTTCCAATTTGTATTGCTGCAACTTGTTTACAGAGACCTGTATTAGTCCCACAGACAGTGTCCAAGCCAGTGTTTCCATCTGCAGACTTTTCTGAATCCCCTTAATCTGTGACAAATTAAAGCAACGTAAGATTTCAGTCTATTAGGGTTATCATTCTCCAGAATGGGAAAATGAATATACTTTATTGTTTTTCTCTTTTTTTAAGCATTCATTGGATTTTAAAAGAAGTATGCTCAAATACACCCAAAGAGATTAACATAACACTGGGAAATCTGCCAGCTTCATTTTATTATTTGCATTACAGTAGCACTTCAAAGCTTTATTGGCAATGCCTGTACTAGTAGATTAATCTGCACAGGGGTACGGGAACAGGCGATGGCACACAGTCATTGCTACTATTACCTTGTTAACATGGTTGTCACCTGGGGCAGGCAGCATTTGCACAGGCAATTCCCGGGCGCAGTTCAGGGGACAGAACTGACCAAATCAATCCCAAAAGGCAGTCTGAAGGCACCCTATTTTGAAGGGTAAGAGATTTAGCCATCTGGATGTGAGCTGTGCCATGATACTTGTTCTCAGAGCTAAAGAGCGGTCCCTGGTTTGCTTCTTTCAATAATAAAAATGTAATTGTTACAGACTTGTATCTTGATGCAGCTAAAATAAATTGTACCTATCTCAAGAAGCTAAAGGCTCCAATGTAAAAGGAGAGCAATAAAAGGAATCTCAGAAAACATCATTGGAATTCATGCCAGCACAGCAGGGTCCTGCTGCCTCCTGTTGTCTGGACCTGGTAGAGATTTATGACAATACTAATGCTAATAGTGGGCCATTAGCTTAAATAGTTATGCTTATATCCTCTGGTTCCAGATTCACTTTCCATAAGTGATCTAACTGGGAGTATTGTTACATAGCACTTATTTCACATTATGTTTTTCCTTTTCTTTTTTTCACATTTGCACTGTAACAGATACGCATGGTGCAGACAACAAAAACAGAAAGTAAAACCCAAAACAAACAAACAAAACAAC
This sequence comes from Haliaeetus albicilla, assembly GCF_947461875.1. NCBI lineage: Eukaryota > Metazoa > Chordata > Aves > Accipitriformes > Accipitridae > Haliaeetus > Haliaeetus albicilla. The sequence goes on along the minus strand of NC_091496.1, from coordinate 35,492,359 downwards.
CCACAATAAAGAAGTAGGATGTGAAATAAGAAAAGCTTGTTCTGTGGAAAGAAGAAAGGAGAAGAGGAGGAAAAAATATGGGAGAATTGGCAAGACAAGGCACTGGACCAAAAGCCAAATAACATAGAACTGCATCTGGGGAAAGGAAAAAAATTCTTAATATCCTGTTTTTGCAAGGGGTTTATAAGCCTTTACTTTTCCTACTGGAGACTGTAGAACAGCAAAGGATCTGTGAACAGATCTCAACTCCTAGGGAAGTCCTTCTGTCAAAAGATTCTTGCCCTGCTGGATGTTTTCTTTGTTGGAGAAGGAAATGGCATGGGGACTTATATCTGCCAAGGTGAATGTATAACACTTCCAGAGAAAAGCACACAGGACAGTCCATAAAAAGAGAAATTGAAGATTTATATAAGCTATACTTTAAGATTTTCTGAAAAAAAAAGTCTGTTTTAAAAATACAGAGACTCTGAATTCCCTTGTTACTCTGGTTATTTAAGATGTCTGGCCTACAGTTTTTCTACTATGGTCTGTATTTATGGTTCACCTCTAAATCCCTTAAGTAACAAATATTCCATCATGCCTTTCCATGTGGATGTGAAGTTTCTTGGGGAAATGTAAAAAAAAAAAAAAAATTTAAAAATGAATCCACCAAACTAAATGGTTTCTCTCTGTTTTCTTTCCCTTCTTATTGTCCATTATTCCTATCACTGCTTTATTTCATGTATTTGCCTTCCCCCATCTTGTCTGATTTTTGGTTTGTCTTCCCTCACCGTCTCTGTGTATCCCCAGTGGCAACACAATATTTCTTTTTTCCAGCTTTATTTCTTTTCCTGGACTCCCATAGTAACTAGTTTCCTATAGTTGCTCTTCCCTCAATATGATACTTCTCATATTGGTATATATCCCTATCTGTCTTTATACTCTGCTACTTCTTTCTACTGTTTCTGGATGATATTTCTCTCTTTTTTTTCTCTCAGATTTCTCTTCTCCTCTCTCAGTGCTTAAAGCATCCACTTCCATCTAAGAACCATATCCTTTTAGTAACAAGAGAGAATATTCATTCTTTCAGGATATGTTGTAGGGCAGGGCTGCATCTCTGGGATTTTTTTGTGGCTTGGGTTTACTTAAGGTAGATCTACTATTTAGTATGAGTAACATGACATTATTACAATTCTAGGCATATTAGAGCCCATTCTGCTCTTACAGCTCCATTTCCAGTAACTTCCTCCAGTATGCTTCCCATTATATCTTTTTCTTCCTTTTTTAAAAAAATTATTGGGTATATTGTTCATACTAAGCAGTTTGGGTTTTTTACATTTGTACATTACATCAGTAAAAATTAATGATCTATGAAACAGCCTTGTGCATTTATGAAGCCTGTTATGTAGACTAGCACCAACGGTGTCAAGTGAGATGTGCAAATCATATCATCTGGTGCATACACAGGAGGGACGTGCCAACTGATAGACAAGCTTTAAGTATCTAAAATCAGTGACTGAAGTAGTCCACAGAATAACTGTGCTCTTAGTTGCCAAAATTTGGGTGACTGGTTGGTTAAATCATCTTTTGTTTCTCATGTGAGTGGCCAGGATTGGAAACTGTCTCCAAAAACTTGATTCTCAGGTTTACTTTACCTGAGTTCAGAAAGGATTTAGTTTCTTGGTAATTACAGAATATGAGCCAGAGAAAACCCATGATAAAGTAGCCCCAACTGTAAATGAGTCTCTCTTGGCTATATAAGCTATGCAGGCAGGCAGTTGCTGCAATTAGTTTTTGGAAGTAGACTCACTTGGTTAAGCAGTACAGACTTTCTGAAGAGATGGAGGCAAATCAGTCATATTTCAGTTGTACATTTATAGCTAAAAGTGAAAAGGTATCATCAAGGACACGTTGGCTTTTGTAAGTATAATCTAAACGAAATATTTTTGTCACCCATTAGCATAAATGTCTAATTAGGAATCTTAAAAGGCAGAGCATAAATATATCTTATAACAGAAGACGTGGTTTTGTTTTCTAAGTCAAAATCATGACACTTATATTACTTTAAGACTGCTGTAGTTTTATAAATGGCTGATTTTCTTCTTCCTTCAGATGAAACACTTCATATTGTGGGATATTGTTTGTTTGTTTGTTTTTCTTTCCCCAACATTTCTGTTACCCTGTGATTATTAAAGTAAAAGATCATATGTGATTATTAAGGTAAAAAAATCACTACGAAGTCACCCAGAACTAACATACTCTCGTAAGAAATGTGTGAGATGTATTTTGGATTATCAGTCAAAATCTTCCAGCAGTGTGAGACTGGCTAGCAAATACTAGTCCTAGACCTGACTTCACAATGATTAACATACTGTCTGCAGAAGGAAATTTCCAATCTGGTCTCTGTTAGCAGGTGTCTTGTTTATGGTGTTTGGGATGGAGGACATGGTAAAAAGAATGTGTGGGAGCATTAGGCTCCTTCCGTATGTCTTCATTGTGTCAAGTCATTACATTTACTACCGGTTTGATATTCAAATATTAAGTAGATTTGTCTTTGCCAGACTTTCAGCTTAATAAGAATGTCAAGTCTTATGTCAAATTCTTCCAGAATAGCAGAAAAGTAAAACTCAAGTAGTATTTGTAAAGGCAAAAGAGAGAGGTTTTTGAAATCTTTACCCCTTGTAGGATAAAGCCTTTTTTTCAGTGAGAACAGGGTTTCTTTCAGTATCAGATGTGACACCAGAAATCATGTCAGTGCAGTTTTGTGCTACATTAGCACACTGACCTCCTAATGGATAAGAAATTTGCCTTTGATGTTTAAAGGTCATTAGTTTCCTTCTATGTTTCTATTTTTTTCCATGCTGCTCTTTTACATAAATGTTTAACCTTGAATTCATAGGTTGCTTTTTCATAATGCATAAATGTTTAACATTGAGTTCAGTGCCTGTCATTTAGTAACTGGAGGAAAGACTCTCAGCTATCAACTTCACCTAACGGGTGTCTTCATTTTTGTCTTCATTTATCAAAGGTCCTATGATCCCCTGCCTCTCCCACTTTAATTGGGGAACTGTAATTTATTGATAAACAGAAATATAAGTATAAAGTACCCAAATGTACGGGTTAAAAGAAAATGGCAAATTGGGTCCCTGTAGGGCAACTTGGCAAACCCTCCCAGCAATATACTTTTACTCAGATCTCAAATAAAGCACCAATAGTCAGCACTTAATGAATTTATATCACTTTTTATGTCTTTCTACACATCACTTGATGTTTTGTTGTCTGCTGGTGCTTTTAGAGATTTCCCTTGTTGATAATGTTTTTGTGTTGCTACCAGGTCTAATTTGGCTTTCAGCTAAGCCTTTGAATTTTTTATAATAAAGTAATTTACAGATGTTAGAAGATAAATTAGCACTGCAAATGCAGTTAAATTGCATAATCACACAGATTGATTTTGTGTTAGCCTTTGAGATGTATAGATACCTTGTGGCATCTCTGTCAAGAAAAGGCAGTGAAAGCAAAAACCTTTCAATTTCTCTGGAAAACAAGGAAAAACATGTCAGAGGACCAGAAAAATAGTACAGCTGTTTGACTGAAATGTCTGGTGGTTTATAAATGTTCAATATACAGGTAGCATTCCATATTGACATCAACTGTCCCTGCACACTCGGCGTACACCACAAGATATTCTTTCAAATAAAGCACAATTTGTATGTACAGCAAAGAGTGGGATTTGTTTGTTTGTTTGTTTTCTTTTGGCATTGTCATTGATTTGGAAGAAAAAAAATAATTTAGAGTTCAGTTAATTTCGCAGATTTGTTATGTTCAGAGGAGACTTCTTGAAACAATTAGGGCATCCCAGGATTAATGTGATCAGGAGAATATGTCCAAGAACACATGCAGAATACAAAATTATCCCTCTTGTGGATAAAAACATTTCAGTTATCGTAAGGAGCTGTGAAGTTTTGCATGAGAGTAAGTGCAACTTGGCTGCTAGCATCTTATGAGCAGAACACTGTCACTTGCAGGGACACTCAGTGGTACCCACGGCTTTGTTTCAGTATGGTCTACGTTGCAGTCACGGGGATAGACGGGCCAAGAATTTAAATGCACGAGGTGGGACTTTTACAGATTCTAGGTACAAATCTATGAACCAAACACGCTGTTCTCAGCTGCTCGCTAAGACAGTAGGCACCCCTGCATTTTTTTGCTGGAGTCAGGAGAATAAACCACCTCAATCTGGAAGGAAAAATTTTGAAAGAATTTATTTTCATGCACCCAGAAAAGGAGGCCTTCTTGTTGCATAGTCACAGTCATAAAGCCATGAAGATAAAGACAGGGCAAGCCCTGGGGATGTAGATAATTGAACAATGCATGAGATCTGGAAACAGCTTGCAATTAATAACTCAGTAATGCTCGCTGTAATTCACCATCCCTGGTGACACTTACTCACATGCACTGATCTATCGATCTTTGAGCTTATGTTTTTAATGTTTTCCTTTCAAAAGAAAATGTATGAGTTCATTATCAAAGGCAGGTAAATCACAGCCTGGTATAGAACCCATAACAACATAGAAACAGGATAAGCAAAGTGGGGGAAAAAGTTTTCAGGGCAAATATATAGACCTGACCAAAAAACTTAAAAAAAAAAAAAAAAATAGTATGGTAAATACATCTTGAAAAACAGGAAAGTGGAGGCAATCAAATGAATGAGGCAATGCATGGGAAATGGGGAAAAATGCCTATGTACTGTGAGTTATGGAATTAGGTTAATTCAGTTTTTCCTGGACTTATAATATAATTTCTATGTGAAAATAACATTTTTAGGTGGACATTTTATGTTTGGATGAGAATATGATTTTGTCACACATTTATGTTGCTTTATTTTGTGTTTTGGTTTTTTTAAGATTGTCTTCACTTCTTGGTCTTATATTTAGTTCACTAACAGTTATAGAGTAGAAATTAAGTTAAGAAGATATAAACATTAAGTATCAACATATGCATTTAATAATATTTTTATGGATAATTGCCAGCAGAATACTTTGTGTAACATGTGTTTACAAGTTTCAGCAAAACTCACCTTAAAATAAAGAAAAAAGAAGCAATGTGACATTTTAATCTCTTACATTCTTATGTTAAATATGTTGATGAATATGATGAATGCTGTGGGTGTTTCCTGAGAACACACTGAGAAATAAATTGCTTATAATTGAAACTATAGGGCAAAAATAATATGTTCTCTGCTATGCTATGTGGAAGGTAGTTTTAAAAAAAAAAATCTGAAATGTTAACATTTTCTTTCCAAAAACAGTTTAAAGAAACAAAGAATCCTTTATCTAATTTAACTACTTTTTCATAAAAAAAAGAAGGTGAGATTTAACAAAATACTATGGCGGCAAGATTTAACAAAATACTATGGAGGCATGAACTAGGTGAACCACTAGTTCACCTGGCGAAACCACCATTTTAGGTCTCATTAAGGCATGGGTACACACATACATTAGTATTCTGACTCAGAGCCTGAAATCTAATTGGAGAATTTGCTGCATATTCAAAGGTGTTTTTAAAAGGATTCGTTCTGAGTCGGAACCTGTGCTGGGCAGATTTTTGCATATAGGGTGAAGGACAATTTAACATTAAGGGAAACAAACCAGCAGTTTATATGAAAGGTGGTTTAAAAATATATGAATATGTTAGGGAGACATATTGTCAGTTGAGAGGAGACTCAGCATTTGAAAAGGAAATTTACAGATTTTGTGTGTGTGTGTGTGTGTGTGTGTGTGTGTGTATATATAACAATCTATTTAATCTAATGCATCTACCCTTGCTAAAACAATTACAACCTAAGGTGAGATTGTTGCTATGCTGCAGGAAAACTCTGACAGAGACAAAACTGAACACACCCAGAAAAAGGGACAGTCAGTCAAAGCATCCGTGTTTGAAAACAACAATGCAAGGAAAGAAAAATACAGAGAGAGAAAAAAATATCTCTGGGGGTTACTCTTTTGTTGCTTCCTTACACTGTGTTTGTGCAACGAATAATCTCTAAAAAAAAGAGCGTTTCCTCAAAAGGAAACTGAAGTTAAGCTAGAGTGAAGAATCATAGAGTCTGAATCACAGAATGGTTTGAGTTGGAAGTGACCTCCAAATATCATCTGGTCCAAACATGTCTGCTGTGGGCAGGGACATCTTTCACTTGATCAGTTTGCTCAAAGCCCCATCCAACCTGAATTTGAATGCTTCCAATGACAGGGCATCCACAACCTCTCTGGGCAACCTGTTCCAGTGTCTCACCATCCTCATCGTAAAAAACTCCTTCCTTTTGTCAGATCTAAACCTACCCTATCTCTGTTTAAAATCATTGCCCCTTGTCCTATCACTACAGGTCTTCGTAAAAAGTCTCCCTCTGTCTTTCTTACGCACCCCGCTTATATATTGAAAGGCCACGATAAGGTCCATCCTTCTTCTCCCCAACTCTCTCAGCCTGTCTTCATAGGAGAGGTGTTCCGGCCCTCTGATCATTTTTGTGGTCTCCTCCGGACCTGTTCTCTTACACGTGTGTGTCTTTCTTGCCCTGAGGGCCCCAGAGCTGAACGCAGGACTACTCCAGGTGGGGTCTCACGAGAGCAGAGTAGAGGGGGAGAATCGCCTCCCTCCACATGCTGGCCACACTGCCTTTTACGCAGCCCAGGATACAGTTGGCTTTCTGGGCTGTAGCTGCAATGTGCATCACCAAGGAAGAGTCGACTTTAAAGAGCTGATGAAAAATGTTCTTGAAAGAGAGTTAGAAAAGGGAATTAAAAAAAAATAAGGGTCTAAAAAGAGAGAAAAATATTTTACCACTTTTGAGGCAAGAAGGAATCACCTCTTCAGACTTTGGATTTCTAGGAGTTAACTGTCCAGGGCTAAGCATCTAGGACTGTTGGTCCTCTTTTACAAGTGCAGATTGGCAGGCATCCTCCAGAGAGCTCATTATTTCTTTCATCTTGACCATTCTTCTTAGGCTGGCATGAGCTGCCTTCCAGAGAGGCCTCTCTTCACTGAGTGTACAAGGAGCTTGGACAACTGAAGTTAGGTAAGAAGAAACCCGTGTTCACGTTAGATTGCCCCTCTGCACTCTTTATGTCTGACAAAGCAAGAATCCTATATAAACATGATATTGCTTGCCCTTCTGATAGGATAGACTCATGTCCTCATCTTGAAGGAAATGCCATTATGTCACTTTATAACATCATGCCCTGTCACTGACAGCGTATTCTACTTTCTTTGAAAAGAGCTCCCAGCTCAAGGTATTGACAAAATACACTTGTTGGTGAATATGCAATTGCAAAGAAAGTTCACAGAGTACACAAGGGGATAAGACTTTTAAATAAGATGCCAAAAAAAAGTTGTTCTCTATAACCCTACTAGTCCTGACAACAATCCATTAAGACATTTTGAAAAGCAGCTCTCCTTAGAAATACTTCATATCAGAAGACAGAGTGGTTTTGTAACATATTTAACAGTTTGTAGACTGATAAGAAAACAAAACTATAAAGACTTGCTTACTATTAGTCCTTGATGTATTAAGAAAGCATTGGTAGAATTATGTAATGTGCCCATTTAAAACAACTATATTGTAAATTGAGAACCATTTGGAATTGAGTTTATTATACAGTCTCTTTGAAGCAAACTATGTTCTACACTAATTAATTATTGTTCTATTACTTGTGCTCTTGCTATTTGTTCCATACACTATAAGTTTCTATATCAGTGCTGAAATAAACATAAGTTACTATACGGATTAAAATTTTACCAGTAGAACTTTAATTTTTTTTAATATTCAATAAACGCTAGTCCATCACTTCTGAAAGAAACTTTTTTCACTAACCCATTGCATATGCTCTGCTAGTCTGTAAATTTGATGATAGCTCAGAGTGAAGAATATCTAGATAAATCAACAGCACCAGCTCCCATGCAACCTTATATTTTCCTTGGAGGTATCTTATGCAAGAACTGACCACATTGAGACTGGATTACATGATAAAATCTAACATTACTGCTGCACGAGGCATGATGAAAGAGGGCTACTACATCTCCAAAGTTCCATCGTAATCCAGTTGCATCCCATACTCTTCCACCAAATAAATTTGTGTATTAGAGATGCTTTCCTGTGGTAAAGTTGCAGTCTATTGCTAGTTGAGGTATTTTGAGTTGCAGTATTGTTTTGCCAGTTTGGTTTTAAAAAGGCAGGTTTCCGTGCAGGTTTCTGAGGACCCTCCTGTCTATCATACCACTGAACAAACAAGTTTGCTACAAAACTAACCTTACTGGAAGAAAGAGAAGCATGTCAGGCATCTGGAAGGGGAAAAAAATAATATGCTTGGATGAGCCAACAAGTACAAGGAAAATGTGAAAGAAGTAAACACTGTTAAAGGAAATGAAAGGAAATTAAAGACACCTATATCTTCAGGGAGTCCTTTGTAAATACAAAAGAAAATAGAAGTCATAATGTAAACATTGAAGTATAGCTCCTTACTAACATATGAGGGGTTCACACAAAGCAGAGGATTCAAGCCTAAAGATAGCACAAGACTTACTTCTGCACTTCCTTACAGTTGAGCTGACATGTTCCAGGCTTGTTACTTCCAGCTAAACTTGGTGTGCTCTATCGTTTATAGGTGTGGCCAGGTCAATGCAGCGATCGAGGATCAAATGCCGAGATTGTGGTTCTTTGCGTCAGCCCAAATCCCCGTGTCGACTAGAACGAGGACGACACCTCTTCTGCACTTCACGCGATCTCCCAGTAATGAGTCGTGTTACTGGGGACTCACTTTGCCCTGGTGAAGGAGCTGTGTTCAACAATCGGTAGAAGCAATATCATGAGCTGTGATCCTCTCTCACACGGATATATGTCCATAACAGATATTTTTATTCTGCTGCTGAATTGAATGAGAACAGCATTTTATGGGTTCAGACTAAAATATGAATCCTGAAAAATGTGGGCTGAATTAAGAAATGAATGTCAATAATCCCATTTGACCCAAACCAAAAATTTTACAGACACATTGCGAGAAAACACCTGCATTCATTTTAGCAGGTCTTTTTACTTAGATAATTAATTGGACAGTCTGTCTGAACTCTCTAAGCCCTCTTCCTCTCAGAAAAGTACCTTCAACACCACCATGTAGAGAGTTTTAGGCAGAGGGATAAATTATCTCTCTGTAGTGCTAAAATTGTACTTTCCTGGTTTGATTTGAAATATTACGATATCGAAGGATACTCAAACTTACATGCAGTACCATTGGAAATACATGGTGACCAGGAAACTGAACTGCTTTGTCATTCATAGTTTGCAGATTATTAGAAGATCTTTCCTGACTATTGGTTTATGGTTCCAAATGCCTTTCTAGAAGAGACTGCAATATTTGCCAGTCCTGGAGAGGGATGGGATGTTATGGTATCTAATGGGTCCTCCGTACATTAGGGTGGGGATTCTTCTCATTCAGCTTTAGAAGTCCATGGTATAGACATTCAGAGCTGAGCTAATTATCTAGAGCTTGATAGTCAGTGGAGAAAATAATGTTACTTTTAGGAAATCATTCACCTGAGGACACCTAGAATCATAGAATCATTTAGGTCAGAAAAGACCTTTAAGATCATCGAGTCCAACCGTTAACCTAACACTGCCAAGTCCACCACTAACCCATGTCCCTAAGCACCACATCTACACGTCTTTTAAATCCCTCCAGGGATGGTGACTCCACCACTTTCCTGGGCAGCCTGTTCCAATGCTTGACAACCCTTTCAGTAAAAAAATTTTTCCTAATATCCAGTCTAAACCTCCCCTGGCACAACCTGAGGCCATTTTCTCTCATCCTATCACTTGTTACTTGGGAGAAGAGACTGCCCCCCACCTTGCTACAACCTCCTTTCAGGTAGTTGTAGAGAGCGATAAGATGGAAAGAGTTTTGTGCTGAAACAACCCATATTTCTTCATTGACTAGAAGGACAAGTTTAAACATCTGGCTCAGACATTGTTCTCTGCATAATTTAAGTTGCTTTTAAAGACATAAATCTCACCCTGCATCACAAATGCCCACAGCAGACATGTCAAAATTTAGGGAAGAACTTCTTATTTTAAGAATTATAGCAATTTAATATTATTTCTATATTTTGGTATTGGTTTTATGTGGCAAGGTTTTGGTAGCGGGGGGGGTTACAGGGGTGGCTCCTGTAAGAAGCTGCTGGAAGCTTCCCCTGTGTTCGAAAGAGAGCGAGCCTATACCAGCTGGCTCTAAGACGGACCCACGGCCGGCCAAGGCCGAGCCAGACAGTGATAGTGGTAACGCCTCTGTGATAACATTTTTAAGAAGGAAAAAAAAGTTGGGACGCGGAAAACAGCCACCGGAGAGAGGAGTGAGAACATGTAAGAGAAACAAGCCTGCGGACACCAAGGTCAGTGCAGAAGGAGGGGGAGGAGATGCTCCAGGCGCCGGAGCGAAGATTCCCCTGCAGCCCGTGGGGAAGACCCTGGTGAGGCAGGCTGTCCCCCTGCAGTCCAGGGAGGTCCATGGTGGGGCAGATCTCCACCTGCAGCCCGTGGAGGACCCCACGCCGGAGCAGGTGGGTTCCTGAAGGAGGCTGTGACCCCGTGGGAACCCTGCGCTGGAGCAGGTTCCTGGCAGGACCTGCGGATCTGTGGAGAGAGGAGCCCACGGAGCAGGTTTTCTGGCAGGACTTGTGACCCCGTGGGGGACCCACGCTGGAGCAGTGTGCTCCTGAAGGACTGCACACCGTGGAAAGGACCCATGCTGGAGCAGTTCGTGAAGAACTGCAGCCCGTGGGAATGGCCCACGTTGGAGAAAGTTCGTGGAGGACTGTCTCCCGTGGGTGGGACCCCACGTTGGAGCAGGGGAAGAGTGTGATGAGCCCTCGCCCTGAGGAGGTGAAGCGGCAGAAAATAACATGTGATGACCGTAAACCCCATCCCTGTCCCCCTGTGCCGCTGGGGGGGCTTGGTGGAGAAATCCGGGAGTGAAGTTGTGCCCGGGAAGAAGGGAGGGGTGGAGGGAAGGTGTTCTGAGATTTCGTTTTATTTCTCATTTACCTTACTCTGGCTGATTTGTAATAAAAAGTGAGCTAATTTTCCCTAAGCTGAGTCTGTTTTGCCCGTGATGGTAATTAGTGAATGATCTCTCCTGTCCTTATCTCGACCCGCAAGCTTTTTGTTATATTTTTCTCTCCCCTGTCCAGCTGAGGATGCGGGAGTGATAGAACGGCTTTGGTGGGCACCTGGCGTCCAGCCAGAGTCAACCCATCACACAGATGTAAAAATTTGTATATAATTTCAGATAGGAACGCTATGCTAATTTTACATTTCCTGAGATTCATATATCTTTGGTTATTATTTCTCATATTAAGCAATGAGATGGCTTGAAACAGTGTTTTTCTTAATGAAGCATGATGAAAGGAAACATAACAATGAAAATAATTTGACTTCCTAAAAGGGTTTTGTCTTTCAGCCCACACAGGCCATCAAAACTGTGATCACTGGAATGAACATTTCTATAAATTTGTCCTTTTTTCTCTGTCAGCTTAGCATCTTGCTAAATAGAAGAAGAAGGTGACAGTTTAACTTTTAAGTGGAAACCTGCAGGGATCATTTAGCTTCCAAACAAGTGATTTAATACTAAATTATAGTATAGCTGATATACCTTGACCTTCTTGAAATTACAGAGACTTGTTAATTTTAATTTTGGGGCCATGTGCATAAGTGACTATTTATTGTTAGCTTTTTGTTCAGAAATGGTAAACATCCTTATAAGTGACTATGAATAAATAGCTTTTCCTCATAGATTATGGTAAGCATACTGTCAAATAATACATTATGCACACTATTGTATCAGAAGTATTGCATCTCACTACAGGCTACAAACTGCTTAAATATACATCAAGCACTGACAGAAAAAGAATAGAGAAAACCAGATTAATGTATGTAAATAAAAACTCCAAACACCATTTTGTTTCCTCTCTTTTGTACAGAGCATGTGACATCGCAGATACATGTACTGTTTTATTACAGGTGAGTTTTTAAAGCTCATTTCATTAACAAATTTCATAAAAACTATGACATTTGAGCAAAAAGAGTTGATTTTTTTTTTGTTTTGGTTTTGTCTTATGATAATCAACATGACCTGCCAGGCATAAAAGCAGCTTTGATTGTTTAATCCACATTGGGAAGCATACAGCTAGGTTTATGAAAAGCTGACTGCTTTGCAGGGTTTTATGAGGCAAAAAGACAAGCATACAAGATCAGCTTGAGCAGAAAGCTGGATATTAAGAAAGCTAGAATATGGAGAAGATGAGGTGGTTCACCAAAGGGACAGAGAGGAGAGGAATACGTTCATTTAGCAGTAGTTTGTGGCATATAAAAGGAAAATAGAAAAAGAGACCAGGACAACTGGTGGCCTTCTTCCCTGTGTCCCCCACAAGCCCTGAGTACCTCCCCTTTGAGCTTATGGAAACGGATCATTTATTTCCCAAAGTGGCAGGTTTTGAGTGGGGCTAATGCTGCTATTTATTACTCTGTGCTATTTTTAACCTTGGAAAGGTAACACTTGCACTGTGAGCTGTGGGGTTGTGCCATCAGTGTTTTGTGAGACAAAGAACCCTTTGGCATGCTACTTAGCACACTCCCCAACTCATCACTGAAGCCAGACTTTGATGCAAAATACAGCAGGTTAGGATAAAACAAACACAATTTACTGGACAGCAAGAGAGGAGACATGTATGGGATATTCTGGAAGCATACAGGGAGACATTCAAGAAATTCAGAGGAAAATCTTGCAAGTCTGGAAGATAGTACCAGTTGGAATCTACACAGGAGAAACAGCTCCTACTTACTCGATCACAAGAAGAAAAATGGGGTGAGGAAGTAAAGAAAATTTAGCAGGCTCAGGAAGTCCAGTGAGCTGGATATAGTTGGAAAACTTAGAGGCTAATAAATGGAAAGTATCAGAAATACCTGTTCTACTCTCCTCCTTTCTGAAGCATCCGCTTATGGCCATTTTTTGAAACAGAGTGTGAAACTTGATACCAAAATTTGAAAAAAGATGCCAAATTAGCTGCCTTAAAAATCACTGAAAGACTTTTATGCATAACTAGCATTTAAATTACAGCAATGATATCTTTATATGTAATTATACACGTCAATATTATGTAACTTGCAGCAAAACTGCAAGATTTAGCAGTGCGGTTTCCTTCATATGAGGTCAGAACTTAATCCCTGCAATGTTAAGAGGATTAATTAGTATTTAAAAAGTGATACAGATATTAGGATAAGAAAACACATTGAAAGTGTCAAGAAATATTATACTTCCATGGAAAAATATTTGCATTCTGACAGAGCTGTAAGCTCAAGGAGATCTTTTTATCTATTTTGCAAAGATCAGGATGGTTGATATTAGCAAAAAAACCCCATGTTATCTTCTGCTTTACTTGCCCAATCTGAACAGTTGTTTCCAATTAACCTTTCATGTAACAGCTAACATTGTTTGTTCACACAGTATTTAGAAACTATCTTGAGTGGACAGTAGGTGACTAGAGAAGAAGATACTCAACCTACTCTTCAAGAGGCTTTTCTAGTCAAATTGTCTGAATACAAGAAAGAACATTAAAATGATCAGAAACCTCTCCCTTTTCTTTCAACAGATTGTCAGAATCCAATGATATTTGATCAGGTTCCTTTTAGATATTGCACATGACAAAGGTTTAACGGTTAATACCACGTTCACTTACTTGTAGATATTTGACATTACACTGGATTTTGACTTATCAGAGAGATACATCAATATACTGAAATTGCAGTGTCAGTACACTTAGCAAACTATAGCAATTGCAATATACAGTTGGATCACAATACAGATGTGATTCCTGTTAATGGTCTGTATATGCTCACTGTCATGACACTGGGTGGCCCCATCCACCAGGAAGAAGTACATGGATTGAAGCCAGCTCAAGCCCGTTGCTCGCTTCAAAGTTCATTCTATTGGTTGTTCGTTTTTAACGCTGGGCTGGGCTGAGCCACATACAGACTTCCCCTGTGCTGCTCTGGCTAGTTCAAGAGGACATTCACAGCCTTTTGATTAACACTGGGAAAACCATTTACACAATTGGTAGATGCACTCAACTGATATATCTAGTTGATCCAGTCAACTGATCCAGCCATTTTTCTAAACCAAAGGTCACCCTCTGGTTGCCTTTGTGTTGAGCAAGTCCAGCTTTCCCTACAATAGCTCTGATCACTTCCTATGTTGTTCTTGCTTGCACTCAGCTTCATGAACACATCTCCTGTGCCCATCTCCTCTGAGCCTTCTTCCATTGTAGGGGTTTACTGCTCAATCACATAGACTTTAACCCTTAATCTTCTAAAGAAGCAAGCAGAATCTACCTGAGTTATCAATAAAACCCTACAATTTTAATTGCAAATGTGGCTAATATAAGCCTGCCCATAATATGCAGAGGGATGTAACCTCCACCAAAAAAAATCTAGAAATTAAGCAATAACTGGAGAAATAAAACTTTAAAATCCAACAGCTAATTCGTACTCCTAGAGTAGACTCTGGATATTCTTTTTATTCTTCCCTTCTTTACCTACTCTTACTTTATTATTGAGAATGCACTCTGAGATTTTCCTGTGTTTCAACAGAAGGCAGCTTTGTTTTATTGCATTTGGTTAAAATGAAGAGGCTATCAACAAGACTATGGTCTACTATGATTAACTGGTTAAGCTATGCAGTTATATTAGAAAATGCCCTGCAATATCATTTCTATTTCTGCATTATGCTTAAAGTTTCTCCAGAGTTACTTTTTTCTAAGATAAACAAAGCCTTCCCGTATGTCCTTAGAAAGGCAAAGATTTGCTGAGAACTTCAGAATTGGGGAAAATTACTTATCAGCATAAAATTTCTTGTTAGCCACAAAGTTGCAAACATAAACAAACTGTGGAGAGGAGGATCATAGGACCAAAATTTCATCAATGTGACACCAAGTGACACCAATATAAATTAGAATAACTCCAAAGATCCTCTGTGGAGTTGTGCCAGATGTTCACCAGAATATCTGTGATCAGAATCCACTCTTAGGAGTTTAATAGTAATGTTAAGGGAATATATCACCTACCATCAAACACACCATATAAAATGCATAGCCTTAGCTGCCTACAGAGGAAAAAAACATTGCTTTTTGCAACTATAGCACAATCCTCAAAAGCATTTAGAAATGCGCTACATAGACTGTCTTTTTTCATGCTTATTTTTGCTATTGCATGGCTATATCTCAGAGCTGTATTGATTTCTATTCTTTCTATGGTTGATTAATATTACAGGAGGGCATCAAGTGTATTAGTATAGAACTGAATAGCAATATCAGTGCTTTTTCACAGAAACAAACAAACAAACAAACAGACAAGTCCTTTGTGATTTCATCTAGGAATATATATATGCAAAAAGTTATATGACTGAAATAGCATAGCCACATAGTCTAGTGACAGAATCTTTCACACGTATCTCCACACCTGTTCAAGAATTTTCAGAAACTACTAGTACCCAGAAAAATTGCAGCTTTCCAGTTAGAGAATTAATAGACTGATATTTTTTTCCAGAGATTTCATTGCCAGGTTAAGTCTTTTCACCTTATAAACTTGTAACATGGAATTTATATTCCTTAGTAGTTGGGTTTGGGTTGATAGGAATTCTGAGCTCATTATAATCTGAGAATATAAGAGTTAGTGAAGAGAAGATTCCTCAAGAGGAACATTTTTCAACTGACCCTGTTCTCAAGGCGTAAAAATTCTTAGGATGTTAAACTTGCCCCTGCCACCTGTGTTTTTTGGTGTTAGTAGCTCCTCTGGAACCTTTTTGCTCACCATTGCCTGAACCCCTACCAACAATATCACTTCTGTTCTTCTTATAACATGTCAATAGTATGGCATGACAGATAATGCTGAAGCTACAAACCTGCTCAGAATATTAGTAACCAGAAAAATCACATCCAATTAAGGTAACTGCAGCTCTCAGGCTCTAGCAAGAATACAGGATGATGTCTAAAAATAAGCAACCATTATTCTAACCCAATACCTATCCTTCTGCCTGAATAGATTATATTTTATGAATAGCTGGTGTATGAGTGAAAAATAGGAATGTTTAAATTATTTCTCTCTACTGGAATTTGTGAAATGAGGGCTTGTGTGATGGACTACAAGTCATCTCATATCAAATGTATGTACTTTAATATTGAAGGACATTTTATTTCTCTATGGAGTGGCTGTTTTGATTAGCTGAATGTTCATGTCATGCAAGTTCTTGTGAAAAAAATCAAAATTTCACTATTCCAGGATCCTGATTATTAGTAGGAGATATGGGGAAAACCCACCAATTTGCCCAAGAAAAACCTTTTCAGTTACATATTTAAATATTTTAAATTATGTACTTTAGCTACACTGCAGTGGACAAAAAAAGTACTCTGAAGGAACAATCTGATGCTGAGGTCAGGAAAAGCAGGCTGGAAGGAATGGTGTCTGCTTTGCTTGCTGGCTGTTTTGCTATATGTTGCTACGTAAAGAAGGCAAGGCTGGACCACAGGAATGGAGAATTCTTGCTTAGTTGGTGGCAGTTGTTGCCAGCCTTTTGAAAAGTTTTGATGCGAGAAGGTAGAAGATTTTCTTTCCTTTAGAGGCAAAGAACATCCACAAGAGAGAAACTTTCCTAAACTGGGAGAGCAGAGAGAGAAAAAGAGGGGAAAGTTTGTAAGAAGGAATCCTACCATAGGCAAGAAAGACTGAGACTCTTGTGGTGTCCACAGTGAGGTCTCAGAGGTGGCAGAAAAAAGATTTCCTAAGGACTTCAGCTGGGACTGTGAAGTTGACTGTAACCTAACAAACTGTTAAAAATTGATGGTTGAGATTCAAATTCAAAGGAGGCTGTTCTGTCAGGATACATGGACAAGGGGGAATTTTGTTTATAAGCACTGTTATTTTAATCTTTTTCATCTAATAGGTAATTTTCTCAGTTTTTGGTCAAATATAAACTTGTTGCAGAGACTGAAAACTCTTTCAGCATTTTCAGGCATGCTTACTCTAAACTAAGTAGCAGATGGATCATCAAAACTGGCCAAGTCAGGATTCTGTCTTCAGGGGTGGATGAACTTTTCAACCTGGGTGAACTGAGTGCACCGAGAAGAAGAAAATTATGGTAGAGCAGTGTGCAAGCTGCTTGTAATTTCCAAGATTACAGGCTTTGACATTGCTTTCTCCAAGGTAGCTACTGGAGCCTGGCAATGGGTGATGAGCTCCCATATTTGCTGCTGAAAGCAAACATATGCCCCCAGGCAGCTGAAAAGCTTGTTAGAATAATTAAGATAAACTCAAGTGTGCTCTACCTCAGAGCTCCATCACAGCTTTAAGTTATAGGGACTTTGTCACTAACTTGCAGTACAATTTTACAGATTTGCAGTGTAGATTCTTGTCAGATTAAACCTTGTGATGACATTATCTCTGTTTTCTGCTTTGGCTACCTTTTTAGCTCAATGGTAGGTGATACTGGAACTTCCTTGCTTCCTGTTGGGAAATATAATGACTACAGGAAATAAAGAGTCTCTTAATGAGGTTTCAGAGAAAAGATAAACTAGGAAATGGAGGCATCTGTGTCTGACAAGGGAATCAGCATTAGTTGTTTTTTCATTATATCAGAATTTCTAATAAACAAACAAAACCAAATAACCGTACTTCTCTATGCTTACCCCCAGTATGTATCTGCTGTGCTCACTGTTTCACCGTGAATATTTTGATGATAATATAGATATATTTTAATAACTATATCAACAATCGAAATGCTGTGCCCCGGTTCTTGGGCATCACTGTTTCAGGACACATGATGTCCAAGATTGTGAACCTGGACACAGCCCTATGCACACAGCCTTCAGAGCAGAGCTTTCTTCCAATGACTGGCACCATCTACGTAGATATACTTCTAGATCATTTTTCCTCTCCCACAAACACATATTTGGGTATGGGCTTGCTTTCTCACATACTCCTCTGTTTAGTTCTGACGAAGAATATGCGTGTTTAGGAATGGGTTCAAGAGGAAATAATTCATCAGTCATACAGATCAGTTTTTGAGAGTATCTTGTTGGACATGCACTGCACATAGAGGTGAGCTTCTGGCAGGGAGTCAATAGGTCTTTGGAACCCTTGCCCATATTAGCCATGCACAGGTAGTTTGTATAACACAAATATGACTATTTGTATCTGTCCTACAAAAATAAAGATAAAAATAAATGCCAGACACACATCTATTACATATCATTTTAACAGCAATGATCCTTGAATTTCATTAACTTTTTTTACACATTCTTCACACATCTAATTTTCCATACAACTTCATTCCACTGGCTGGAAAAAGAAGCCACTTTCTTGTAACCATAAGTCATCCCTGGAAGTAAATTATCAGTGAATGGTATTTTCAAATGGTTCATAGTGCCTGCATCTTACTAAGAAAAATTATTGTCTTAATATCATTGCAAATTACAAGAGAAATATTATACATACTAGAATTGTGCTGGATGTTTTATTTAGGAAAACACTGATTCTAAAAACATATCATAATTTACAAATTTATACCAGAGTGTGCCATACATTCTTAAAAATTAAAGCTGTCTGGACTGGCTATATTTGCTTATGAAAAATAGCTCAGCTTTAAATAAAGTCATAAAAATTGCATTCTTCTCATTTCTAGAGGTAATCAGCTATGACATTCAGTGACATAAATCTTTGCTCTATTCATTTTCTTCTTCTTCTAGGAAAATAAAAATGAAATGTTTATAAAGGTGATGATCAGAGCAACTGTAATGTAACCTCCACCCTTTCTTTCAGCCATTTTAAAACTGGATGCATGCTGAGCGAGTTTGGAGAATCTGTATAAGATATTCTGAGAAATTAGTGAAAAATGATTTCACTCTGACTACCTTCATTTGGCAGTTGTTTTTTGTTCTCTTGCTTGTTTTCAGCTGTGTTGAATGGACTTCTGAAAAATATTATCTCAAGTTTTCATAACATTCATAAGGTCTTTGGGGCCCAATCCCTACTCCAGCTGCAGCCTTTTGCTCTCCGTGGAAAAAGCCTCTATGAAGAGGATTTAGGCCACTGGCACTGATCTAAAGAAACACTTAAGCATAAGAATGAAAACTATAATATTAGGTTGCTTACTTTGAGAGATGGGGATGTTTCAATGCTTTTATTGATAAATAAAGAACATATAGTTTTTTGAAACATAGTATAATAATAACAAAACATGTACTCCCTTCTAATGGAATGGTGATTAGTACTGTCGACATTGTGGAAATGATACTACTTTTCAGTTTGTATTTTGCTGAAAGAATAAAAGGAACATATCTTTCTTGTAGAGGAAGATAGGGGAAAGGAAATTCACATATAAAGCTTTGTTTAGTTCAATTTAAAAAGACTCTGATGGATTTTCATTCTGGAGGATGAATGCATTATTGATAGTTACTTTAAGAAATAACCTAATACTCTTTTCTCCACATTGTTGCTAGTATGAATTTATTCCCAAGAATTTTTACAGTTCTACAATGTAAAAGTTAGCTATCATCACTAGATTATGCTGCTTTCTTTGGATCTGATGTTATGCTCATAGTCTTCAATAACAACTGCAATAACTTTGACCCCTTTGTGAAGATATGACAGCAAGCTGAAATGAAATACAATTTATGAGCTTTTTTTCCACCAAAAAGGTATTTGACCTTGAAAACAGGTAAGGACGAATAAATACTTAAAAATATTGACCCATGGGGAAAAATAGTTAAGGATATGATAAGTTTATTTTAAAGCTACTTAAGATTAGGCAGAAAAAATGCATGACATAAAGAAAGCGATTAAAAATTCTCAACTTCACTGAACTCTCCAGTGAGTTGTCTATTTGTGACATGCAGAAATCAAAAGATTCAAACTGGAATTCTTCTGCATTTTTATGGTATAATTCTTCATACAATTTCATTTATTATTTCCTGTGAACATGGTAGAGGTAAGCCCTTTCAGTCTACCTGTTGGATTGAGGAGAAATTACTCTAAATCTGGATAATGACTTAGACTGATAGTCAGAAACACAACCATCACCACCCCACTCGCCATTTTTATTGTTATACACTGTGTCGTGAAGAGGACTAATAAAGCTTGACATGCTTGAATGATTTACTGAATCATATCCATGTCATGTTTTACACATTGTGGCTCTGTCTGCTTAAAAGGAAGGATTCTAAAACACAGCACTGGTAGATTTTTCTCTGCCCCTTGTGCATACTCATTCAACAATTTTCTTGTCATTAGTACAACTCATCCGCCTTTAGCCATTTAAATCTTAGACAGCTACTATTAAGCAACTTAACTACATTTCCTCAATGATCAGAACAGACAGAAACCTTATATCTTAGATATATGTCTTACAGTGAAAAAAATCCCCCAGAGAAGCTACGTTTATTATTGCCTAGATAGAAAAGCTAATTTGCGTTTTAGATGCTTAATCCAAGGGGCAATGAATCCCCCCCCCCCCCCATTTTGGGTTAAGTACTCAAGAGAGGCTGATGATATGTTTCAAAAGATAGAGTTGAACTCTTCTGTCTATGTTCCAGGGAAATAATTTGTGAGTTGGTTCCAGGTCAGAAATCTTGTACATGTTTTATAATAGTTCTGGGCCTCAGCTAACATGTATGTGTAGCTCCCAAACTGAAAGCAGTTTTGCCCCCAGCGTGAGCGAGGCAGCTCAGCTCCGCTGATACTGTCCATGCTGATACATTCATATAAAGCTGGTTAAGCACTCTTAAAAGATTATAACTGAACACCTCACTTCAATTGGCTTCAAAGAGTGAAAAAAAAAAAAAGAAAAAAAAGAAAAAAAGCCAACAATAGTTGTACTTATGCATTTCATCAATGAGCTCTGCCAGTTTCTCAAGCGTAAGAAACGGTCCATAAATCAGCTTTTCCTGTCATTTCTGGAATTTAATTTCCCTCTGTATGAGAATTCTACATGGAATATAAAGATTTATGACCATTACAATTACAGAAAAAATATGAAAATGCTGCACTTCAACCTCCACAAGGGTTCCAATGACGATCAAATTTTTCAAACTTTTGAGAAACAGGGGAAGACCTACTATGTGTGATTCAACTACCAAGAATAAAATGTCTTTATAATATTTTCAATGAACATTGAAAGAAACATAACTCCTAGTGGAATAAAAGGAGGTATAATCTTAGAGGCTATTGTCCTTTAGTAATCTACATTTGTAATCAACCTGAGCGCATTATATTATTATTGTACCTGAGAATCTGCCAAAAATACTTATCTGTAGCCTAGAAGAAATTCACAAAAGTCAGGGGAGTCCCAAAGCTATCACTGCAAGTGAGAACTGGCCCAGAAAATGTTTCACCAGGTCCACCATACGTTGGTTGGCCAACTACTGCACCTGCTCACGCTGGGGCACTTTCTTCCATGGACGGCTAATATGTCTCTGTGGGAGACGAGGCAGCCAATATGGGACTCCATTCATGTTTCCACATATACAGCAATGCAAAATGGGCAGCTGGAGTGTGACATATCAGATAAAAAAAAATAATTTTCTTTCCATGGATCATCAGCGTGGCTTTTTGCCATATCATTAAAATATTCTGCTAGCCAATACCAACATCGTGCAATCCCCAAATATACTCTAACTGGGTATTGTCTACAAAGAAGATTCAGGGCCTCTGCAGCTTTTATTGGTGATTCTTCTTTTGTGACAGTGAAGACATATAAAGACGTAAAGGCTCTCTGATCACAATTAGTCACAAAAGAACTTCTCATTGCTTTGTGAGCCTGTAAGTTTGCACAAGAAGGGAAAATGTATGTGTAGAATGGAAGAACTATTTTTCTGAGTGTATTAGAGCATGTGGTTGTAGTGTTGAGTCTCCCCTTGACATTAACTCTTTCAGTCTCTCACACCCCTCAGCCCAATTTTACTCAGGGCTGCATAAAATCTCTGTTTCAATCTGGAGAACTTAGAGCTCAGTAAGGTGATCTTTATCTTTGATCTAATAAATATGGGAAACTGGAAAAGTCCATTTTAATATGATTTTAATGCTCCCAACTCACCTTACATATACATCCACTACTTATTGTTCTTGTAATCAGCTCTCTGTTAAGAGTTACTCCCCAGAGTAACAGAACACAAGCAGGGTTTTTTTTGTGAACACTGAAAAAGGAGGTCCCTAGGAGTTTGAATTCTGTAGGTTCTGAGACTGTTGACTCAGCTGAACTTATAATTTGTATTTGTTGCTATTCTTTAAATTTTATTCTCCGGCCTTGACCCACAACATGCTTTAATGTTCAAATTATGTTTGAATTATTAGCACGTATTCTTATTCAGTGCTTGCTTTGACTAATTCTCAGCAGGCAGCCTTAAACTTTAGCAAAGATTTATAGCATCTCTGAGAATATTAAACAAGTCTATGCTACAGACAGCAACAGATAATTAGCATGAAAGTAGAATTTTTGAATGTACATTTTCAGATTTTTTTCCCTAATTACAGATAAATAAGTGTACTGACTTCAGCATTCAGGGGATGCCTGGGATTCATCTCTCCCAACTTTACTGAACAGTGCAAAGACTCTCATTCTGTTAGTAAGACTTTCCCAGCTGATGGGTAATTTATGAACAAGGGCCTTATCTATGGTGTTTTATGGTATACCTCTGCTGCTGCTGTTTCTGTGTCATTTTTGCATTGTCTAGAATTCCTCCCGCTCATTCAACTGGGGTTGACACAAAATAAGGAACCCAGTTTCTTTTCAGTGGTTCTAAAAAGGGTCACTGTTCTAGTAGGTTTGTACAGATCGACAGATCACTCATCATGTATGTTAACTGTAAAGATAATATCGACATTCTGGAGCAGAAAAGAGAAAGAGAGCCTAGAACTAAACAAGAAATTGTTTAAAATGGCACACTCCGTGACTTCTTTCTGCCTGGAGGTGGGATGATAACAGAAGCCTTAAAAAGCCTCATTAAAGCGCCTTAGAAATAGTTGAATCTTTTTGTTCACTCGTAACAACTCAAGCCGATTTAATCTACCTGTAAGTTCACACGTTCTGAAGAAGGTTTAGAAGTACATTATAATGATAATAACATTAGTGCCACCACTCCTTTTTGTACCACTGACCACAGGAATTACTTTAAAAACACCAGCCTGGTGAATATCTGGAGTCAGAAAATTAAGCGACTCCCCGTGGTTACTTTGATTTACATCCAAGCTGCTCATCCTAAATGTCACACTTGAGTGCCAGAAGATTCAAATCACAATTCTGTAATCCATACTTCTTTTCTTATTCGGTATTTTTTCCAAACCCTAAAAATAAAGAACATTTGAGCTACAAATGCACTTTATAGAAATTCATTGATCTAATAGAATGAAACTAATTTTCAAGAGTACCCAAAGTTATATTTAGCATAACTGGCAAGGACTCTGCAGAAACTTTAGCCTGTGTTTTCCCAGACTGAAGATTCTTCATCTGTCTTGGTTCCTAGCTGCCAGGCAGCACCAGGACAGAGTTTGTGGTAGAGCTGGAAAGTCTGGAATTTGTACAGGCTTTGAGTAAATAATGTTTAACTACTGTAAGTCCATTCTTATAAAGAATTCAGCTCATATGAAAATTTCCAGTACATGGCCATCAACTCTATAGACAGCAATTGAGATTCCTCTTGGTTGAAAAGTGTCTGAATAGCAGCTATGCTTATCTCAGCATCAAAAGGGGCAATGGAGTGAGATGAAGCTGAGGAAGAGAAGACACAAAAGGATACTTTAAAAGGCAGCTAAAAGGTCTCTCATGCACATCCAGTGGATACACGAGGATTTGAACCCTTGGAAATCTAGAGGAAAAGACAGTCCTTTCCATATAAATGGTAATAGGAATATTGGGCATTTCAGTCACAATCAAGAGGAAATGAAAGAAGAAAGCAAGTCTCTTTAATGACCTGCTCATGCTGCTGTGCAGAAAGTATGGTCTGCAGATGGTGATATCAATGTTGTATGATGGACATGTTCTGCACTACACAGTACAGGTTAGAGTTTGATTCTTTTATGTACCATTAAAAATGTATATCTAGACAAATCCTTCATGCTACTAATCGCTTATAGTCTGAGCTGTGTAAAATGAGTCCTTTTATTTTACCAGGGCTTTTTCTGTCATCTCTTAAAAATCCTCATCTCTCTTCCAGTGAAGCTGTGCTATCAACTGATATGTGCTAAAAGCAAGCACTTATTTTACAGAAAATAGGATAGATGGAAGCATTGAAATGCCATGGTGATGAACACCATAAAGGAATCTATAGATATAATAAAGTATAAATAAGATTAGATAATGCCAGGGAGGAATTAAGAAAGCACCTCTTCACAAGGGTTATTATACATATCTAGAAAAAATATTGTCTCTTCTGAAAGTAAGATGACTCGTTTTACAACAGCCAAATAGCTGTATATTTATTCTATATTGTCTAGAAATGTCATAACTGGGAACTTCCCTTAAGTAAAGGCTAAGGGTAGGTGAGTAGTGCACAATAGTCTAAAGTATTTAACTTTTGCAAGAAAAGGAAGAGTTTATTCAATACATAAATTGTAATTTACATAAAATTCATATACAAATCACTGTTCCTTTTTTGCCTGCCAATTTCACACTAAGTATTTGTGCCAGAAAGTTAGGTCAGATTATTTAAGATCAGTTTTCATGTGCTGCCTGAGGGTCACAGCTCAAAAATATGGAATCATCTTTGCTACTTTTACATTAAAACAGATTTTTATGAGAAATAAGAATGTAGAAAAGAAAGTTTATGTGTTTGTATTTTATATATTGCAGTAAAATTTAATGACTAATTACCATGCATTGCCTCTTCAAACTCAAGAACAGATACACTACGGGCTATTCTCCTTTTTGTCATATGCAATACGTGGGCAAGGGGGACTTAGAAAAGTAACGTGGGTATATGAATGCCACATGGAAGGCAGGTCAGGTTAGAACCAATGATCAGTTCAGGTATCTCTACGGTAGTGCTTTTTAACTATTCCAATGGCATTACCTCATGGTGGATTGTTGTCTGGGATTTACAGATCAAAAAGCCCAAGTCTTTCTTGCTAGAAATAGCAATACCAAGTCCATCAGCTTGGCTGTAGTATCTGATCTGCCTCGTGTCTGTGCTGAGACAGTTCTTTTAAGCCATTCAAGTTTTTGATCCGCACAGCTGCTGCTTCACTTATTAGTATTCTACAAAGGAGCTCATTCAGGGATAGTTCACTCCAGGACCGCTCTCAAAGGCAATATGGATGAAACTGCATACTGCACACTCCTCCGACATTATTCCAGCTGACTTCATACTTTCACATGCCCTCATGCACATATCAGGGCATGTAACACACACTTTTCATCTCATGCTACAAAAGTACTTCTCTAGTAAGCTGAACCACAGTTCATGATGTCATAGACAAAAAAAATCACCACCTTGTTATCAGCTGCAATCATTTGCGATCAACACTGTCTCTATGGGTAATTTCGAAAGACTGAACTTCCCAGCCTTTCATAGTTCCTCACTGCACTTTGTTTGTCTTTCTCCTATCGGTATTCTTCAGTTGGAAAAAGAGGGATTTTTCCAACTGCAAAACTTTCACTGCTATCTCTAGATACTTGATTCTTCTTTTGACTCTTTCTCCCACCAGTAACAAAAGGGATCTTCTCTGGCTTTGAATGCTGGACAGCATACCCATCAGAAATGAGGTCTTCATTTGAAATTCACATTTAAAAATCATCATTTTCCTTGTAAGTTAGGGCGATTGCAGTTTTTAAACAGAATACATTTTCTTTTGGTAGTATATTCGTTTAGAAATACATTGTGCAGTGGTGCTAACTAGACATATATATTGCCCAGTGTTAGATCAGTAACACAAGATTTTGCAAAAAAAATACACACAATTAATTGTGTCTTGGGGAAAAAAAAAAGAAAAAAAGAATCTGTACACAAGTCTGATTTATTTTTGCTCTTCTTTATACTGATACATTTTAAAACTGTGTTTTATCAACTCTAATTAATGCTGGTGACACATCGCAGAGAAACCATTCTTGTCTATGCTGGAACAAGTTTGTACAATAGGTACATAAAGATATATATGCTCAATTTTACAACTTACTGTAAAATTTCTACAACATATTTACCACATGCCTTGTTTTGGGCTTTAATTTCCAGCTCTAGCCAGCATAGAAAATGTTCTTTTAATACCTCCAAAACCATAGTTGTGAATTTTTATACCATGTGTCAAATATAAAGCAAAGAGTTTTAAACCTTTCACCACTAAGGGAAATGAAAACTTTACTCAAAGAGGGCCAGGCAGACTTCTGCTGTTGAAAATCAATAGTTCCAATAAACTTTAAAGCGCATCACTGTCCATATAAATAGGTTGTTTTTCATGCAATCTTCTTTCCCAGATTTGTCTGTTTTATGAACCTATTTTATATTTTTGTCATCTATAATATACTGTAGCAACAAGTTTCACAAGCTGTTTTGTGTAAAAAATATTGCCTTTTGTTTTCTTCAAGATCTGCTTCCTAGGAAGTTCATTTGATGTGTTTATTCACATCTTCCAAGTGTTCATGATTTTATTGACCTCTAACTTATTCCAGAGTTACCTCTTTTTCTAACTATATAGACTCTGATTGCACAAAACCTACTTCACAATTTTCATTATTCTTTTTACCATATTCTATTTTTTCTACATTCTACCCAAGACTAGGAGAGACGGAACTGCCCAGTGTTTATGTATTTCTTTAAATATATTCCTTTTTTTTGTTGTTTATTCCTTTCCTAGTCATTCAAAATACTATATTTGGGTTTTTTGAGCACTTCCTAGGACAGACCTGATATTTTTGTAGAACTGTCTACAATGAGTTCAGAATCTCTTTCTTGAATGCTAATAAGTTATTTAGGGTCTCTCATTGTTTATATATGTAGAGGTTATTCTATCTGCTCATTATTCTACATTTATCACCACTGAATTTCATCTATTACTGCTCATTCAGTATTGTAAACTAGTGCAAATTTTCACAGCCAGATTTTGCTTTTATTACCCTGAATAATTTAACACTACCAGAAAACTTTGTCACCTCACTACTCACCTCTTTTCTGGATAGCTTATGAATATGTGTAATATATGAGCAGGTGAGAAAATGCAATGTGCAATGCATTTGCAAAAGTGTCTAGCTCTGGCTTCCCCTGGTTTTAACCCTTTTTCTATGCCACTGCAGCCACTTCATCATCCAAGGACTATACAGGATTACAGAGACACAAAGGCTAATTAGTCATCACTTTAGGGGTGGGAGGGCAGTGTTAAACCCAGAATGAATATATGCAAGAAGTTTTCCAGCATTTCTGGGGGAAGTAGTTGCTCCTTAAAGTTAGGATCAGCTGGGGCCAGTAGTCCAGAAAAACCCTAGGTGTACGAGTTTTAATTAATTTTAATTTTTGATTCTCCTCCCCATCCCACTGGGGAGGAGGGGTGGGGAGTGATAGAGCGGCTGCAGGGTGCTTAGTTGCTGGCTGTGATTAAACCATGGCAGCGAATGACTGTTTGTTCTTTTAATATCCACATGTGTTTTTACAGAATGAATTTTGTTTCTTTCTATGCCTTTTTTGTTTAATGTCATGCCTGAAAGTTACACTTGGATTTTCTTATTGGCATGGCTAAAGGACTATCTGACAGAAGTGAAATCTGTAGTATCTGCAAAGTTTTGCTTTTGCCTTTTTTGGTTTTGGATTGCTGATTGCTGGTTTTGGGAAATTACCAGAACCTCAAAAAATGTACCGATGTCAGTGTAATTGTTCCTAAATTGAACATCATGACCCTGGAAATGTCAGCGGATAAGAAGGGAGTCCCTGCAAACAAAAAACCCCAGAGAAATGTTAATGGAAATGCAGACAGGACACTGGAAGGCAAACAGAAGAAAAATGCTTAGGAACTACTGCCTAAAGTAGACTCATTTCAGATACCTTTAAGTACCAGCTACTACTTTAAAGGGCTACCCTGTTACTAGCAAGCTAGGCAAAAGCCCGTCCATATTTGCTCTGCTTTTAGTTACATTTACATATTGTAAGTTAGGGGCTTGGGTTGTCTTTTTTTTCTTTGCTTGGTTTGTTACTGCACAGCTTTTTAACTGAATGTAGTGTATGATCAGTATTATTGCCTATGTAGACACATGTACCTCTTGAACCAAAGCAATACAAATACGTGAGAGAATAACATTTTTTATTTCTATTTTTGATGAAGAGAAAAAAATTATCATTTACTGCTCTTGTCCGATGTAATGAAAATTCAAGGTGGTATTAAACCACAGAGAATTTTTCAATCTGGAATTTTATATAGACTTCTATGTAGTTTATTACTGAATGGAACTTATGGAGAAGTTAACTTCAAATTCATCTATTTCTATCTCCAGCTCAGTTAAGATCCTGTGTTGTAATTCCTTCTCAGATATTTTTCTCATTACATTACCAAACCTCACTTTATACCTTGCACTTGATAATGAAACTACGAAAAGTTCCCTAACTAGAAGTAACAGTGTTCTACTTGAGTTCAGTCAAGTCAGAGGCAGAGGAAGAGCTACCTCCTTTTTAAAATTGGGTATTGGTCATGGTGTTTATTAGGTGATTTATTAATTTATTTATAACAACAGTTATATAATGCGCGAGCAGCTATTACTTAATTTGTTTTGGCTTTAGCTTAGCTTTGTATGTTTGGTGCAGTGTCTATTGTTACAATCATTTTGATATAGTGTTTTAATTGACAGGTAGTAATATGCAGTAGTTACCATTTGTAGCCTGAACTATGTGTAACGCTAGACTGAAGATGTAGTGTAGAGCTGTGCAGATGGGGACTGATAGCAGAGATCTCGACAGTGTGGGCACGGGGTGAAAGCAGGGGCTTCAAGCCGTAAGGCTTTAGGCAGACCTTCAGTGAACAATTTCTAATCATTGGAGGAATGTAATTTTGGAAGCCTAGTAAAAACTGGTTTTAGGGA
This sequence comes from Haliaeetus albicilla, assembly GCF_947461875.1. Taxonomy (NCBI): domain Eukaryota; kingdom Metazoa; phylum Chordata; class Aves; order Accipitriformes; family Accipitridae; genus Haliaeetus; species Haliaeetus albicilla. Next base: position 35,463,248 of record NC_091496.1, on the reverse strand, counting down.
AAACAAAGAGAACACAGAACAAGTATCCAACATATGTAAAATACACCATACATAGAAAAAAAAAATGGACAGGATATGGTGAACATAAAAATAGCACCAAGTGGGTCCTAGAGTGAATGAAAAGAACATAACAACAGTACCATGTTTCTGGTGAAGGACTTGGGCTGTTGATGACCAAGTCACACTACCTGCTTCTAGGAAGACCAGCACCATCAACCTTAGGACCCACAGAAGTACCGGAAGAGTGAGCATACCACCAAAGAAAGGATTAGATACTAAAATTTTGTGTATATCAGCATTAAATGATTTATTAAAGACTCCTGCAATAATTGTGCAGTTTGGTTAGTGTCATTGTAAATTGAGTAATATTTTTGAATAGTTTAACTATCCTTTCATTAGGCTAATAATGAATTATTGCCTTAAATATGAGGAGAGTTTCATTAGCCCACAGAAGTTGCAGGATGTGACTGATCTGGTGCCCTGCCCTGGAATTCTCTAAGACTTTTGAAGAAACCACTGAACACAGTTCTGAGTTTTACTGTAGAGAGAAACCAATGAGACCTTTTAAATTTGGTGTATACTTTTACTGTTATTGCCTGTACCAGATACTTTTTCAATGGGACTTTTAGTGGTTCCATTGACTATATATGTAAGAAAAGATATGAAGGAGCTTGCTACAAAAATCTGAAAATGGCACTGCCAGTTTCTGTTGAGGAGACTGATGGTGTGAAGAGGAGTTCTGACTTGCATCAATGGGTAAAAATTTTCACTATCAACTCTTCAATTTTTTATTTTTGTTTTTAAGGAGGCATTATTCAAAAGCTATTAGGAATGAATGAGGTAAAACTCATGCTTTGGAGAACAGATGAAGTAGTTGGCTTTCACAACAAAAGGATATGCCCATTGCAGCTCAGGAACAGGACCTAACGAGAAGTCAGGGCGTGCGAGGAGAGCAGGGACCGACTCCTGTTATAACATTAGATTCTTATTTTTCCATCCACTTGCTCTGAGGACTGGCTGCAAGAAGTGAAGATCTGCTGAGGCCAAATTCCAGCTGATGGTTATTTCTCAGTGTAAGCCAATGCTGTGCCTTAATTTTGAATGCAAACCAGAAGAAACAGATGTTTCTCCTACCTGCTTCCAGTCAACAGCATCAAATGGCAGTTGGAAAAAAAAAAAAAAATCTGTCTCTTGGCTGAATGCACTTTTCTTTTTGAAGTGTTCTTAGCATAGAGATGTGTTACATATTCTGCATTTTAGAATTTTTTTTTCTGTTTACTTCTGGGTTCCTACTGTCTAGCTGATTTCCCCAGAGCAGGTAATAGGCATTCAATGGGAGATGTCCATTCTGGAGTCATGTTTTATTTTTACAACTGCTAACTGTTGGATGGGCACTCACCACATCCTACAAGTCAAATGTGTCATGGATTTTAAGTTGGGGAAGTCTTAAAGCACATACAGACCTTGGCAGCAGTCCAGTTTGAGTAAGCTGAAGATTTTAAGCTTAAGATATGAATATCTCATCCTATTCTAATAAGAATATTATTTTAACTAAGGTAAATATCTGAATAATAGTGTTGGCCAAAACACAGCATGACCATGTTTTAAAGACACCACTAATAATTTGTTCTAGTTTTGAGAAAAAAAAGGAAATTTTTATGATGCTTAAAAGCTTTACTTCTCCATGAAGTGAAATAGCTGTTGTACAGCTGATGGGGAAGAAAAGAGGAAAAAGAAAAACATTTAAGAGCCTTTGTGTACTTACCAGCATCAACATCAGAGGGTAGTATTGTCGTCCTGAGCGCTCTCATGGCAGGTGGGCACCAGTGGTGGTGACTGGGAGAGGTGGTGGAAGGAACAGCAACAGGGGTGACACAAACTCCAAGATGTTTCTTGGTGCCCCAAATCCATTACAGTATGGAGTCAGTAATCAAGGTTTATGCACTGCTTTTATATATTATTTTGTCTGTCTGTTCCCTTTAGTACTAAGAAAACATCTGAAGGACATCTGAAAAGGAGATATTAAATTAATCTCATTTATCAAAAGCACAATAAGCTGTTCTAGGCTTCGCTGCTTGGAATTAAAGCTCTTCACCTGATTTCTGCAACACTCTATGTCCTGTGCACTCCTCCAAGGAGGAAGGAAAGAAAGAAATTAGTTTTCTTTTGTTACCTATTCAACTTATTAAAAGAAACATGAAGAAACTGTGAGTCACACTGTGACATGAATAAGGAGGAAATTGTCTGAAAAGAACTCACTTGTAATGAAATAAACTCACCTAAGATGAAATAAAACCCCCAATGTACTTCAGGGTATTTCTAAGGATTTATATTCTATTGATAGCAAAGAACAAATCAAACTATGGTACAAAGAAGATTTGCATACAGAAACTGCTCAGAAAAGATGATTTGCATTACACTTCCTGCCACCTTCTAATATCCCCCGTTTTGTTCACAGTACAAACTTTTATGCCAATCTTCAGGCTTGTGAATGTCACCTTCTCAGTGATGTAGTCTCATCTGGAATAAAGGCTTGGTGGTAGAGAACTGTCCGAACCTGGGAAGAGGTTACCAAGACTTGAATCAGATCTTCTCATTCTAATAAAATTCTACAGTTTCTTAATCTTTGCCATGTGTCAATGGACAGAAAATTTTCAAGTCTGTGTTGTTTGGGTGAACAATGCTGTAGGAATCAAGAGAGGATTTAAATTGCTAAATTGTGCCCCTGGTGAATTTCTGTGATCAGAGTAACAAGGACGGAGAAAGAAGTTGCTTAAAAAGAACTCACTTAAAATGAAATAACACTTAAATAAAAGTCTTAATTTTTTCACAATTTTTCTAAGGTATTCTATTATTCTGATTACAATGAACAGCTCAATTACAGTATAGTCTTATCACAGCTAGAAGCTGATATCTAACATTAAAATACAAGGGACTGTTCCTGAACATATAGAAGACGTGTATGAGATAGATACAAAAGTTGTATTCATCCGAAGAGACGAAAATGAATTTGTTGTATCAAAAGGTGCTGCAAGAAAGGCATAGAAATTAAAACAGCTATAAAAGCATCATATACACTAGAGAAAACCCTTTCTTAGTCATTTCAATGCAGTGTCAGTAACCACAACAATTGTTTCACTTTTAGTTGTGAAACAGAAATTAAAAACCCATAATAAAAATCAAGTTTCTTTATTTTCCAAAAAATTCCTTGTTGCGGTATGTGATTGAAACATTTATTTTATTAAAACAATTGTTTTATTAAAGAAGTCTTTAAAACAAACACATTTAATATGTAAAATATTCAGAGGATTGTGTATTCCAAAAATGTAATACCCAATGCTAGATTAGTTTGCTAATATTTAGGAAGAAAAGGTTGCAGCTGGGGAAAATTGTAACTCAGAACTAGTTTTGGTGTTGGATCTCTTTTCTTTCCCGTTTTTTTTTTTTTTGCTCAGAGGCTCTATATACAGCCTTAAAGCCATTAAAAAAAGGGTACAAGATTGCAACATTATGATGCTGTGAGAATTAAAGGCCCCTTGGTTTGTGCAGCCTGCAGGTTTCAACTCCTGTACAAGTAGCTGTTCCACCTGTCTATGTCTTGAAAATGATGCAGGAGATGAAAAGCAAAGACGTGGAGCCTGGAAATAAGAAGTCTGAGCTTCTTGGGACCTGTTAACATACATGGTGTTATTTCCCCCTGACCTGAGCATGATAGCATCAGGCTGGGGCAGAGAATAAGGGAGTATATCCAGGGGTGTAAAGCCCTTCTGCTGCAACAATCCAAGCACATAACATACTTCCATCTACCCTTTTGGATAAATATTAGTAGTGGGGATAACATTAGTAGAGGTACCAAGATTTCAGAGTACAATATTCCAGTGAATAAACCTGCAGTGTGTATCATAGTAAAGACTAAACTTTCCCAAAGGATAGGAGAATGCAACAACCAATGGGATGCAAAAATCAATTTGCTATTTGATTTTAAAAGTATCTGCCTGGCCAGTGCATCTGATACTTAAGTCCTCACAGACATTGTTAGGATTCCCCCTTTCACATGTAAATCCTCTCTAACCCCCTTACAGTGTCCTAAAAATTTAGAAACCAAAAGCAGTTTCTTATTGTCTGTACCAGTCTCACACAACACAGCACAGTTCCCATCAACACTCATGCAATCAATGTGGATATAACCACCCTTCTGCAGTGCTGCTTGCCTTTGCCATGGTTAAAATTGAGGTAATTGTTTTTCTTGTTCCCCCTCTGATGAATTTGACACAAGGGCGATGATTCTAAAATATATCCAACTTCTAAAATATTATGCCAGCATGTGTGAAGAGCTGTTTTCTCAGGAGGAATGAATATGCACTTTAATACTTAGTCCTCTTGTCTCAGATCTGTATTTGTGAGTGGGTTGAAGACTGTGATTAGTTTAAGTACTTTAGAGAAAGTCTGTCATGATCTAATTTGTCCCATTAGTCACTTAGCCTAACATCTTCACAAGCACCTAGTCCCCTCACATTTGTGAGAATCTGATTGTCTTCAGATGTCTGCATGCTTTTGAGAATTGCGGCCTTCTTCATTAGGCTAAAAATAAAATGACCGTAAAGCAAACTGTTCATTTATCTTTTTGGTTTTGGCCATACATGTGTGTATCCTCAAATAACTGAAGAGTTGTCACTGTTTAACCCAGTATAAAAGACATAGAAAGGGAATGAAAATTGGGAATGGGCTAAAACTGTAAAGAAGCTTGAAGTACCAGACTTTTGAAACTTGTGTGGAATTTAAAATATCATTACACAACACTGTTAAATTGCACCTTTACTATCTGAAGATGGAAAAGTGCAGTATCCTTGGAAGAAAGTTTGCAATAGAGCAAACATTCAATGAAATTCAATGAATACAAGAAAATTCCTATATTAACTTTAATAAAGCTCTCACTAGGCTCAAAAGCTTTTGGAGATTTAAAAAGTAGATAATGTGTTTCCAACTACTTTTTTTTTTTTTTAAATTTTATTTTTGCAGGCTCTTGCAGTTTTATTAATGAACACTTAGTTTCACATACACATTCACATAATGTAAGGGTCCTATTAAACTAGCCTGAGACCAAAACATTGCAAACCCTAATCCCCAAGTATTCCATCAAATAATTCCCAAATCTGGCTTGCAAAAGTTTACAAACCACAATCCTTGCAAATATGACTAACCAGCCAATGGCTAGACATCATATGCCAAGTTTTGCAAATCCTTAACATTTCTACTATATTGTCATGAATCTGCAAATTCGGATCAGACATCTATTTGTGATTTATTATGCACTCCTCGTTATTCTACGGTTTAAAATGACCCAGAGCCCAGGGAAGGAACAACCCCATGTAATTTGGTGGCCAGCTCAGCTCTGATGACAAGCAATATGTTGAACATAACTGAAGCCACAATCTCAAAATGATGCACCTCCTGCATCACAACATTCCAATTGTGATTGGTGTGGAACACTAGTATTTAATTCCACAGGTTCCTAAGGTTGGTGTGTGTGGCAGAACTCATCCTCTACCCCTCCTGAAGACTACGAGGTAATACAACAGGAAAACTCCCTGTTACAGTAAAAAGAAAGGCGGAGGTGAGAGAAAAATAGACAAATGAGAGTGAAAGAGATGCTGTTCTGTTTTCAGCAGGGAATGGATGTTGCTTAAGAAGGGATGGAAAGGGGAGATAACAGTGCAATGAAAATGTTATCATAGAGCTGGAAATTACTTTGTCCAGGAGTGAAAAAGAAAAACAACCTATGGGTGCCTGCTGGAGAAAGTGGTATTCTGCGTTTGCATTTGGACAGAAGTACTGTAGTGTGATTTGGGCTGGGGTTACAGAGAACAGTAGCAACAGTGTTGGACAATCATCTTCGTAGCTGAAGAAATCTAACGGTATTTATGATCAGGGGTGGTCCACATATGAAATTTTTTAAAAAATCAATGTATTTTAGAACTTCATTATAAAAATAGAGGAAGGGGTGCCAAAACTAGGAAAACGAATTTTTTTTACTTCCTTTTTCCTATTTCTGCTCTTCCATCTTTATTTTCTTAAAATGATAAAAGGAGAGCTATAAAAGTGTAAAGGTGATTAGAACAGAAAGAGGAGTATCTCTAAAGAGAAATACATCTCCCAAAATCAGAAAAATATGCAAAAAAAAAAAAAAGAAATCTAGTTCTTTCAAAAGCAAAGGATGGAATAGCAGTAATTTAAAAATGTTCACATTTCCCTCCTTTCTTCAAACAGAGGTATTTAATCGGACTGGAAACTCTATTTAGATTTTTAACATTTTCTAGATACTCTTGCCTCCCTTCATGCTTATCTTGAGCTGACCTGACATGCCTTTTCGGTGAAGACATTGTCCGTTAAAATGGCAGATACAGTCTCACCCTATCTCCCCCTTGTGACATTGCACGTACTAAAGGATGTGCCCGGCATCTTTCTCTCAGGATGTGACTCTCAGGCTTTCGGAGCAGGCACCATGGTTTTGTCACACATCTGTCACTGCGCAGCTCTTCGGGGCGGCTGTGTGGGAACAGCTCTGTCTGCCACAGGCCGCGCGAGCTCTCATAAGGGAGAGCAGTCATACCAATGTGGAGCTGTGAGGATGAGGGGAATACAGAAGAAGAACTGTCAGCAAAATTCAGGGCTCAATAGAAATAGAAATACAAGTCTCCTAACAAGACATTTTTCCCATTCTTTAAGTATAAAAAAAAAGTGATTTATTTATTTCACATAACAGTTTGTTGAACCTTTTTAAGAAATTAAGTAAAATATATTCTAGAGATGGAAACCTTAGTCAACTCTCAGCTGTCTCTCCAGTACTGTGCTTTGTACTGTTCTGCTGGTTTTGAACATTTCAAAAGCAGAATTTGGAAATTTGTCAGGTTTCATTTAGTAATCATTCTATACTTTTGAGTACAAATGAATGCCTGTTTATCATCCCATTATGAAATAATATGTCTGTACACTTCCATTCTTACAGCTGTTTTACTACTACAAGTACCTCTCTAAAAGTGTCACAAGAAAAATGTATAGGGAATAAATGATTTTATGGGATTCTTACAGTGGATATTCACTCATATAGTTTGCAGAATGTGCCTGTAGGAAAAAAAAAAAGAAAGTAATTCTCAAGTTCTGCTTTACAAATGATAGAGAAAAAAATGTGTGTGATTGAAATCCATTTCAAAAGCACCTTATTGTATTGTTCAAATCCAAACCTTCTGAGAGCTCGGGCAATAGAATGCGTGTGGGTGGTTTACATGTCTTCTGAACGGCACAAATGAATATGTTGACAGAAGCACTAATTAATGCTCAGAAACATTTCAAAGTAAATAACTAGATGTACAGACAATCTGTAATGCTTTTTCTTGTGAAATAAATTGCATTATGGGAAGAAAAGATAAAGTGGGTAGTATTTCAGTCTTCAAGAAATTATACGGGTAGTTCTGTAAACTGAAAGGTATGAAATCACTTTCCAATCTCACTTTGTCTTAAAAAGAATAATGTAGTAAAAGTTGGGATATTTTCTTGATGCTTTTTTCATATTCAATTTTCAGAAAATGTGAATTGAAAAATTTCCCTATTATTCCTCCTGCTTGTCAAAGATACTGAGGATGTCAGAAGTATGGAGCTGGCAGAGTTTGTGGGAGGAAAAAGATATTACATTCCTAAGCATCTCAACAGTCTGCAGTTCTAGACAGAAAGAAGAAGCCCTCATTCGATAAAAATGTATCCTGAAATATATTGTTCTTAAGACTTAGTTAACCATGACTCCATGCAGTTTGTCATAATTCTTTCATTTCCTTTGGGACTCTTCTGTTTTCCATGAAAACTTTGTCCCAAGCAAGTCACTATACACCAATCCAATCAAGTGCATAGAAGATCCAACATGATGATGATATTTGAGTATCTCCTGTCTCTCATGCATAAAGTCCCACTTATAAGATCTAGTCCTTCTTATCATAAGAAGGTTTCTTTTTCCACAGTTTGAACATTGCAGATCTTGCTTTTCTTTGTTCTGATTTATGATGAAAATTCCTCGAAGCCTGCTGTTTTGCTGGTTAAAGTCTGCTAACAGGAAAAGAGCTTGCCAAATTGAAAGGGAAGAGAAGAAAAGACTGCAGCGTGAAGAAGACTTTTGCAAGTCGTTGGGTTAAGAGAGCTGTGAACCGAACTGGAAAAGAAAAACGGTGATAATTGCAGTGCTAGAGTTGAGGTTTTCCGAATGTGACATTATTATGGTTTGCCAGGAGCGGAATAGAACACGGGAGTCGTAGGGGACTGTCCCAGAAGATGTATCAGCCATGACAGGTTACCTTAAAGAGAAAAGGCTGCCACGTTAGTATGAATCAGGCTCAGAAAAATAAAAGCATTTAGGAGCACTTAGCTCATAAGCATTTAAACTATCTTTTTTTCCTTGTCTATTTGAATACATAGCACTAAGCAAAAAAGAAACTCATTTATGATACAGTTCATACAAAGTCTGTGGGTCTTTGTCTCCATCAGTAGGCATGTTTAATGATAAGTTTGGGGTGTTTTTAACAAAACTTTAAATTGCAGGCTGTATATTGTAAATATGCTGAGTTTATGTCAAGAAATATCTGTAACTTCTATTAATGTCATAAAAATACCTTCTTTTTCAAAGGTTTGCCAGTTCGTATGCATATTTTTTTCCAAACCACATAAAGAATATTTCTTCATGTCTTCCCAGTCTGTAACACAGTTAATTAGTTCTAAGGCACCTAACTCTGTCTCTACACCAGATACATCTAGCTCTTCAGCTACTTCCAGTTGTTTTTTGTTTTTTTTTTTAAACCAGAATTAAATTTAAACTATTTCTTGAAAAATATTTCTTTCATGTCTTGTCTAGAAGCTCTGAAAAGAAAATATTCAGTCTTACACTTGTGAAATGGTTAAGGTAGGATGCCCTGCAGTTTTTCACGTTTGGAAAAAGCATCATGCAGTGTAGAGTTGAAATATATCAATGAGTTTGAAAACATGCCACAACTATGACATGGAAAAAAAATGCTGGGTCAAATTTTTAAGTCCAGTATTTTATAGTCTTCTAGGATATGAGAAAGTATCAGTCTTCTTTTGTCCTTCTCACTTCTTCTAGCAGAGATCCCAATGTTTCTTAAGCAGGATTCTGAGTTACAAAACATTAGTCTAGGTTATGCAATTTTTCAAAAGTTCCTCCTGACCTGAAGTTGAATATCTTTTCTTTGGAGAAGTGACATTTAGAGACAGACACAAAGAAAAAAAAGGAATATTATTTGATACCTGGAACAAAAATACTGTAAAGAAAACGTATCTTTTAGCAATTTTGGAATTAATTGAAACTTGTATGAATTAAACATTAAAAGCTCTTTAGCAAATGTATTTATCAAATATACCCATAAATTGTTACATGGAGCTACATTTTTTATTTGTTGCATGGAGCCACAGAAATGTAAAATAACTCTAAGCATTTCAAAATCACAGCCATACTCCCAACATTACAAGATCTGATACCATTCATAAAATAACTTTAAATGTTGGAAGGATCCTTTAACTTGATTTGTGAGGTTTTTGAAGTTACCTGTGTTATCACAAATGTCCATAAAATTATTTGATCAGAATCCCCCAAATTATTTTTTATTAATCACCTGACTCCAGGAGCTGATACTACAAGAATAATATATCAACATTATTTATGAGATTGTTTTTTAGAGGTGTTCCTGGATTTTTTTTTTTTTTACTTTAGAAAATGTAAGGGTATGGAAATTCAGATTAACTCTCTGCTAATAGTAATTGACTCGTAATAGCTAGCTTTCAACATGGACTATGTGACTATAACAAATTTTCATTTTATTGAAAACGTGTGTACCAAATATGAATGACAGTCTTTAACTTTATTAATTTCTAGATATCTTTCTATGTTAAGATTAATTTGATTAATGCCTAGTCCTATTGTATCTTTAGGCAACAGCAAAGTTTCTCTTCACATTAGGACCACAGTCACTGTCTTCACAATGACAGACAAAAGTCAATTATATTCAATTTTCTAAAATTTTTAGTAAAAAGTTACCTTTTTTCCTCTTATCTTCAATGTATATATATGTTCACACACAACTGTAGAAGTGTTCTCCAGCATAATCTTCATATGCAGCATATAAATGATTCTATAAAAGGTAATTAGAGAAAAAATATGATTTCTGCTGGAAGCAGCAAGAGTGGACTCTGGTACTTGATAGCAGGGACCAACATTGGTAGTTTGTTTTAAGATAACACTGTGACTTATGGCACTAGAAGTTCACAACAGCATAAAGAGAAACTAAAGGTCTCAGGAGGATTATTTTAAGACTTAATAATAGGAATTGGACCAAAGAATCTGCAGATTTTTTTTTTCAGGTCATATCTGATGAATTTTGATGGCACAGTTTTCCAAATGTAGTAGCATCCTTAGCCAGCTGACACACATTTAAACAACAATTTTGGTATCAATACTATGTCCTCTTAATTTCTTGCCTATGTCTGCCTTCCTTATCAATTGTGCTTTAAAGAAAAGCAACCACGTTCCACTGAACTAGTATACATATACACCCCTTTATTTAAGTACTCTAGTATGAAACCCAATGGAATCTGGATACTTCTTTTTAATGCCAGGCTATCTGCAAACATCAGAATAATGGCAAGCAAATAGGTCCACTCGCACAGTCGCTGTTTTCCAACATAAGAAAGTCACTGCTACTAGGTATGCTGTCTGGCGGTACTTAGGAAACTCTAATTAAAGTAGGTCCCAGGCCATTGTCTTAGTTCTATATTTAATGGGATTTGCTAGGAAGATGTGATTTCTAATAATTTCATGTGTTCTGTAAGATTCATGAATTGTCATGGGAGCTTCCAGACTGAGGTAGCTACCAAGCTCCCTCCGTAAAGGAGTGAACAGAAATATTCAGAACTTATTTACTGTACAGTTTCCTTGCTTTCAAGTAAACAAGCACATACAAAAGAAGACTGAGCTACAAGGCACAAGATGATGCTGAAGAGGGTATTACCTTTCTTCTCAGCCTATCAGCAGATGTGGGAGCATCAGCATCTTTGCTCCTGAAGTAATGAACCTCAGCCTGTGTGAGGATTCTTTTCCAGGGAAACTGAATAATAAATGCAGTGTGGGTCTGAAGTGTCAGAGTAGTTCTAAACAACTTTCTAGCCAGCGGCAGAGTACAATGTCTACTGGGACCCAGTCCAGACCCTCCTTAGGAGGCTGTGCCACCCCAAAAGAGGTTTTGAAGCCAACTCCAAAGGGCTTTGAATATGGTCTTCAGACTTGATCTTAACTCCCCCAGCCAGAAAACTCACTATTCCCTGCCTGTGTCACAGTCCCACAAATGCTGCCTGCTTTCTGTGCTCTGACCTACAAGTGTAGTTCTTAATTGCACAGTCTTCCAGAGCACAGAATAAAGCATGGCCATCCAAGAAAACAGTCTGCACAAAGTTCCTCTTCTTCCAGTATTGCTGTTGCTTGTGGGCAGCAGGGAAGGATAAGGTGACAGGAATGAAGAATCTGGCACTGCTGTGGGTAGACTTCTTGCTCATGAAGCAGAGCAGAGCAGAAGCAAAATTACTCAGTTTCTCTATCTGTAAAATAGTGATTATGGTTCTCCTTAGTGGGTAAGGTACTTTGCAATCTAGCAGTTATGTGCTAAATATCCTTTCTGAAATGTGTTAGGAGGATTAAGGATGCGTCTCTGCAAGTTAGAATACTATGAAGCTGTTCTAAAGACACAGAATTTTCTAGTAGAAAGGGAAAACCTTACTCAAAGAACTAATAAAATAATAATAAATTTAAGCAATCTCTACATAGAGATTTTTATTTCTTACTCATGCTAGATAAATACACTGCATATGTGATTCCATTTGCATTTTGTATGAACTGCTTGTTTGTAGACAGGAACAGCTACATCATAACTATCACTGTCCTATAACATACTGGTGCTTTAGTCCCTAACATTAAAAGCAATTCTAAATGGTTCAGTTTGTAAAATGTTATTTTCATTAATGTAACAGTGCCCTCTATGTTCCAGAGATTGCACTGAGGGTAATATAATTCTTTGTACACTTAATAAAACTCCCTTTTTTATTTCAAGTGCTTTTTAAGAAAGGGTGAATTTACCATGTTAACTTTTTTTTTTACCATTAAGTTCCACCAAAAAAAAAAAGGCAAGGTTTTATAAGCAAGGAATGATATGGCAATTTAAATTTGAAGCTGTTAATCACATTGTAAATAACCAGTCACATATAATTTTCTGACATTAAATAAAGGAAAAACAGATTTTTTCTTTTTTTTTGTGGGAAATAATTTTCAAACCCTACAATTAACATTTAAAAGATCTCAGAAGTAATAGCATATTTGCTTTCAGCAAAAGATCATAACCAATGAGTTATGGGTTTACTGCACACATTAAAACATTCAAGAGGCTTCACGGTGAAAGGGAAACACATATGAATTATGAGGCACTGACATGTATATGCACTCCTGGTCACTGAATCTTTATTATACAGAGCTGACCAGATTTTCTTAATATATTTGTAAGATAAAAATGGGAAAGATTTCTTCATATTGTATACAAAATTCTCACAATTTAAATTGTAACACAAAGGAACTCTGTCTGATTCTTCCCTAATGTTAAGAAGAAGAGCTCTTGAGGACGTAAGTTCTTTACTGAGTGTTTTTCTAAAAAACAAAGGGAGGAAAAAACATAAAAGGAAAAAGTCTTTTATGAAAGCTGCTGCACTTAAATCGTACACAGTGGGACCAAGCTAGTAAGTACAAGTCATAAGCAGGTATTTTGGGACTAGGAAACCACAGCTCATTATTCAGTCAAGAGGGAAGAATAATTGTAATGATGGCATTAAACACACCGAGAGGACAGCCTGAGTCCAGGTGGAAAGCGTGCTGAAAATAAAGATTAATTTAAACTTTTTCACCTTACTTTGGAACATTTCACTTCTATGCTCTCTTTCCATTAGCTTTTAGTCTCTACATACCTTGATAGGAAAGAGTGGGAGAACAACAGGCTATTAACCCCAATTTCTTTTTCTCAACTCCTACTACTATTTAGTGTTCAGAATGCTTCTGAACTTCTACGAGAATATCGCTTGCTTAGAGGTGAGCTGAATTGACCCACTGTAAACTGAGCTGTTTTAAATATTCTATGGCAACATTCTCCTGAAGCTTATGAAGAGAAAGTGGAGAGGGGTGGAAAGTTTAATATATTTTACTTCAGGTGAAGTGTTGCTATAAAGAAAATCACTTTGCTGAAAATCGAGGCTTTTTGAATTAATAGATGTCTTACTGTTTTCCAGAAGGAAGGTTCCCGAAATCATTTATTGTGAAAAACATTTAACAGCCAAAGCAGAAGGCAGCTGCTAGATACATTATAATAGAAACTCATTGCAACTGCCTCTATATCTTTCTTGGAAAAGGCAATGTTCAATGAATTCTATGAACCCTTAGAAATAACACAGTTTCAGTACTGAGGGTGGGACCTTCTCGCTGACCAAAGAAATTTCATTGTTTGCTTATTCTTTGTACTGTATATGCTAACAGAAATACAAGATGTTGTAGAACAATGGCCTGTTATGCCTGCCTGTTCGAGCTAAAAATGCCACTTCCCCAGGAATGTCAGGGTTTTTTCACAATAGTTGAGGCAAAGATGGTTTCCTATAATATACCTGTGGCCTTTCATTAAGAGAATGATGATGCTTTGTGTGGCAGTGTACTTACATAGACAAATGCATGCTTTTCTTAATTATCTCTCCATTCTTTCCCTACTCTTTCCCTACTCTCAATCTTAAGCGTCTGGGAATCCTTGACTTTGTTGGCTATTTTCTTCTCCATATTAGCACCAAGTGGCTTTGGCTCTACTTCCATTCCCTGTTTGTTCTGAAGCCAGCTCTATGAGATTCAGCAAGGCTCAGTGCCGAGTCCTGCACTTGGGTCACAACAACCCCGTGCAATGCTACAGGCTTGGGGAAGAGTGGCTGGAAAGCTGCCCAGTGGAAAAGGACCTGGGGGTGTTGGTTGACAGCTGGCTGAAGATGAGCCAGCAGTGTGCCCAGGTGGCCAAGAAGGCCAACGGCATCCTGGCTTGTATCAGAAATAGTGTGGCCAGCAGGAGCAGGGAGGTGATTGTCCCCTGTACTTAGCCCTGGTGAGGCAGCACTGTGTTCGGTTTTGGGCCCCTCACTACAGGAGAGACCTTGAGGTGCTGGAGCGTGTCCAGAGAAGGGCAACCAAGCTGGTGAGGGGCCTGGAGCACAAGGCTTATGAGGAGCAGCTGAGGGAGCTGGGGCTGTTTCATCTGGAGAAGAGGAGGCTGAGGGGAGACCTTATCGCTCTCTACAACTACCTGAAAGGAGGGTGTAGTGAGGTGGGTGCTGGTCTCTTCTGTCAAGTAACAAGTGACAGGATGAGAGGAAATGGCCTCAAGTTGTGCCGGGGGGGTTAGATTGGATATTAGGAAAAATTTCTTCAACCAAAAGGGTTGTCAAGCATTGGAACAGGCTGCCCAGGGAAGTGGTTGAGTCACCATCCCTGGAGGGATTTAAAAGACGTGTAGATGTGGTGCTTAGGGACATGGTTTAATGGTGGACTTGGCAGTGTTAGGTTAACGGTTGGACTTGATGATCTTAAAGGGGTTTTTCAACCTAAATGATTCTGTGATTCTATAATATCTTCCATCTTTCTCTTCCTTTCCATCTATCTGTGCATAAGACGAAGGCTTGTGCCAGGCAAAAGGGGTAAATTAAATATAAGCCCCTACCTTTCAAATTTTTAAATCATGCTCACGTCATGTAGAATACAGCTCCTTCTACTCAACTTTTTATGGAGAAAGATGTTGTGATATGGAAGCATTTTTCAAGGAGAAGTTACAACAGCAGTTAAACAAAACAAAAAAAGGATTTTCCAGCTATTCAGAAATGATGGAAAACTACAAAGGGCAGGGGACAGGGCACACTACTGTAATTCAAGAAATATACAAGGCACTGGAATTAAATTCATCATCCTGATGACAAAGGATGTAACAAGTGCAAGAAATACAGAACAAATCTTTCCTTTTGATAGTGATTGCAATGACTCTGAGAAATGCAACGAAGTTTGCTCACTGCTGTAATAGCTTGACATCTCATGAATTTACTATCTTATTCTTTTCCTCCATTAACTTAATCCCACTGCTTTATTTGTCTAAAAGATATGCCTTTTGGGGAGCAGGGAGTTCAGAAAAGTAGGATTTGTGATGAATCAATCTGCACTTTTGTTGCCTGAGGACAGACCTAAAATACATAAAATACACTCCCTTTCCTAGTGCTTACTTAAATTGATTTGAAAATAGGAACTGCAAATGAAGATTGGAAAATGTTCTCTAACTCATTAGTATGAAAATCAGTAAATGAATATCATTTTAAGAAAACAGTTAAGCACACTACACATGAAAATGGCAGTGACAAATTATCCAACCTATAGATAATTATACACAGTTATCTATTTTAGAGCTCAGCAAATGTTAAGAGGGTCTGTATCCTGACAATCGCTAATGACCCAGGACCCCCATGAAGTCTACTAAGCTTTTTTTACTTACCCTATGAGAAAGGAGCTCAGAGAAAGGATCTCAGCTAAGGCAGTAACACAGTCCTCCAAGAGAACCTGCTGTCTTAGCTGGCTACACAAGAGAATGACCGATAAGAAACTTCTATAACCTTCTCATATATGGTAATCAGTGAGTGTTTTCTGCATTATATGAATAAAGAAGAGAGAGGTCTGTAGCTACTATGTCCATGAAGGAAGAAAACCTTCTATAAGCAAGATGAGGCAGGAGGGAAACTAGGAAAAGGTTGATCAACAACTGAGGCAGTGTCATTACAACTCTGTACAAACTGATTGTGTATCCACATTTGAAATAATTCTGGTCCCTTGTGATATGGAAATATTTTTCAAGGAGGTGAAGTTACAAGAAAAGTTAAACAAAGCAAAACAAAGAACAGAATTGGACTAGAAGAGATATAGAAAGAATATGACAAGGACAGCTTCTATAAAAGAAACAGACTCTGCAGCCTCAAAACGAGACAGTACAAACAAATACAATGGAGGTCTTAAAAATCATGAATGGCAATGACTGTTCACTCCCTCTGTGAACTAGCGGCATAAAAAGAAACAAGTATAGCACATGTAAATAAGACAAATCTAATGATTCTGTACATTACACAAACTATAGATCCCCATCTTAAACCACTCTCAATTTACTACAAGTCCCCAGTGCTTCAAAAAGTGGTTGGACAAAAGTACCAACTCTGGCTCAGGCACTGACTGAAGTACAAATCACTAGAGGCTGTAAAATGCACCAGCAAATGCTACCCTGTCCTGTTGTTGGACAGTCTCTGTGAATCTTGCAGCACCACTGTCATACGGAGTGACGATGAGTTGGACTGTGCTGTAACCTAATGTGATTATTCTTGCATTGGTGAGAGGGCTTTGTAAAATTCAATGACCTGAATATTCCTCCCTGTAGTACCTGAACAGGGGTAAGGCTAAAAATATCATCCATCCTCTAACTGTATGATTTTTTTTTTCTTTTTGATATCAACAAGACACTGACATTTTTTCCAGAAGTTAAAATTATCCCAGATACCCTTTTCAGAATATCTTGCAAACATTGTTTGCTTAGTGTCACCAGTTTTTGAAAACAGAACTATGCAGCTAGTATATTCCTAAAAGATTTTTGAAAAGATTAATTCTCCATTTAGATTTAAGAACAGATTTTTAACGTTCTGCTCAGTCCCTCTTTTTCCTTAGTATTTCTTTCACTCACAAAGTGAAGGACGATGCATTTCTGAGAAGTTATATTGGTAGGTGATCTTTCTTATGCTACACACTACTACTTGAAGAAGTACAGTTAATCCAAAAGGACTTGAAGGTGGGCTGGGATCCTGTCTTCAATGCATCCTTCTTGCTGAGAGACAGAGGAGCTCTCCGATCATGGCACATTGTCTTCCTCAATCAAAAAGAGAAGAGATGTAATTGTAAGATTGATAAGAATTGTAAGATGGTTTAGAAAATCACTGGTAATAATTTGTTGGAACAGATAAAAGGAATATTATATCAGAATGCAGAGACAACTCCAGATTTTCAAGATGTTGGAAGAATTTTTAGGTAGAAAATTTTCTTAGCAGTTGGTTTCATCCCATGAAAGGCAAAAAAAGGAAAGCCTCAATGTAAATTACCCTCTGTGTTGCTAGTGTCAACCTTGGTTGGCTCAAAACAAAATATTATGGAGTTGTAATGATAGACTACCTTCTAGTGCAGAAGGAGACTACACAAGCATGATTTGTGATGTCTCCTTAAAGAAGAGACCAGTCTTTGCTGAAGGCAAGCTAGAACAATCTGAAGCCGAAAGAACTTTTAAGAAGATTTCCAGACCATTGATTTTCACTGTTTAATAAATCTAGGTAGTAGGCACAGAATAGTATAATAAAGTATAGTATGTTGGACCGATCATGAACTGGTTAACTGACTTCTTAAAAATAAGCCATCAGTGGTCAATCATCACTGTACAGGAGACTGGGGTTCCACATGGAACAGGACACTGTCCAATGAGACTTAATAAGGAAGTAATTATCTAATTACCAGCAGTAAAACATGTGGAGGGCATAAAATTTATCACAGTGGTAAATAATAATGAGAATGTAGATGCCATAAAGTAATCTGGATAGCTTGATAAACCAGTCATATCCAAATGAAGTATTTCTAATGCAGCCAGATAGAAAGCTATTAATTTAATAATGGAGTTTGCAGCTGCAGAATAAGATTTTTTTTTTTTCCTGAAAAGAGAATATTAAAAAGATCTAAAAGTCATAGTGGCAAGATAACCAGCTTTCAGAACAATGCTGTAGCAATAAGAAGTAATCTGCTTCTTGGAGAAGGAAAAGTTAATTAGAGTGCATAGCTGATTTTACCATTGCTGAGAGTGTTCTCAGGATATTCCCTATAATTCTGGTCTCTAGATATTTTAAAAGAAGGATAAAAGTTAGGGAAGGTTCATGAAAAAAAGATTAGCAAAAATGATGGAAGCATTGGAGAAAGTACCTTAAAGTGAAACACAGAACATATCAAAAAGAAGATTGTAAGGTGATTTGATTGCAGTGTGTAAGTATCTTCACAGACAAAAAAAAAAAAACTTTCAGTACTACAGAGCTCTTTTATCTAGTGGAAGACATGGTAACAAGAGCCAGTAGTTGGAAATTGAAAGTAGATATTCACGTTGGAAATAAGTTGTGCATTTTCTTCAATTATGGAAGAGAATCTATCAATGCTAGTGACAGGTTTTCTCATCTCTTGTTAGCTTCAAATCAAGGCTGGGAGGTTTTCTAAAAGCCTATTACATCCTGATATGATGAAAAAGAAGAAGAAGAAAAAAGTTTTTCTGCTTAATTTAAACCATCCAGGTGAAATTCAAGGACACGAAACATTCAAGGATTCAAATAGAATGGTCCCTTGTAAAAATCCCATATGATTAGCAGTCTTATAAAATTGCAACTTATATTCAAATTGATAAGTCCAACGTGTTGTTATCACAATATAGAGTGAAGCCACCACATTACAAACTTGGTCTCCAGATGATCAGTTCATGGTATACTGCTTCTGCAATGTCCTCAGGACGTTATAGCACTCTCAAGAGAAATGCTACACTCCATCAAAGAAAATAAAAGCACTTTCTTCCTCTTCTTAATGTGATGGCTGGATTTGAAGTAATGCCTTTCCCTTCTTCCTACTCATCATCACCTCAAGCTCTCCATCATACCCCCCCTCTCTGACCCTTGATTTCTGGTTGCTTCTGATCTTAAAATGTCTTTGTCTCTGCCTTTTTCCACTGGCAGCATTGAAAAGCATTTTTCAGTGTCAAATGTTTCCTGGACTACTCAATTTTTCTCTTGCAAAAAGTAAGCTATTGACACTTTGTGGTCTGTGCAGGTCTCAAAGATTTAAATTTATTTTTACTTTATTTAGGATGGAAGTGACAAAAAATCTCTTAAACTATTAAAATAGAACTAGCCTTTTCAGTGTGTATCATGAATTTGGAAAAGAGCTGAATTTTATTTTCTGAATACCATATCTGACTCTATCTGCCTCTCATGTTGTTGTCCACCTGCTTGTGTATCATTTACTTTAAAGGAGCATGGAAGCACTCTTAGAAACTGAAGAGGAAAAGTAAAATAATGATCCAGTCAGAAGTATCCCCAAAGGCAACGTTGCCAGATCTATAGCTGTGAAGGATATCTCAGGAGATTTGATAATTCATCAATAAAAAATGTTTTGTCCTGGAAAATGTTTCATCAAGGCTTGTTCTGCAGGGGTGTTTCCTACTTTTGCTCATGGTGACTCTGGACTCTTTTCACACTCTCCTCCCCCTCAAGAAAACTTTAAAAAATCTTGGGTTCATCTTAACCTAAGAAACTCCTTTTTTCTGTCATAGGAAGCCTATCAATGGGAGCCTGCCCAGTTCTGCTCTGTGATCCAGCCTTGGAGACAAAGCTGTTCAGTCAAGACTGAAAAAAGAGACATCAACAGTCAGTGATCTGTTTGAAGAATGGTCGTATCAAGTGCTGTGGGGTAAGACAGGCCATCTAGGATGAATCAGAAGAAGCTGACAGGAACATGCTTTGAACTGACGAATGGAAAAATAAATGATGTCTTGTTTTGAAGAAGTTGATTGAAAGCCATTTTGATAAGACAATTTCACAAATTTTCAGAGAGAGATCCCAGGCTAGATTTGAGGACATAGTAACATTTGTTATCCTGGGATCTGTAACCCAGGACTCAGGTTGGGGTTGGGCAGGCTATAGACCCATTCCTGGAAGGTGATAGCATGATACCTAATGTCTTTATGTGGGATGATAGGACCTTGAGCAAGGACTGTAATTCAGTCAGCCTGCTATGTGTAATATTGCCTGTATTCCTCTCTCATACCAAGTTTAAGAGGTTACTTTCCTGGAAATGTTCTGGATTTTTATTTTTTTAAAAACGTTTCTCATTCCCACTTCTCCCTCCTTACTTAGCTATCCTTACCTTCAGGATTTTTTTCTGTGGACTGACCTAACCCTCATTGTCTTAAACTTAAACACTATTTTTTTGTTCTGTCCATCTGGACATGGAATACTTTCTTTTCATAGCAGCACTTTACATGACCAAAGGTTATTATCTTATCCTTGATTAATCTTCTCTAAATAAGCAATTCCAGTCCTCTCAATCTTTCTTTAATATATTTTTCAAAGCTCAGTGCTTGCATTAGCTTACCTAGTTGATCAAAACTCTTCTTGAGAGATGATGCCCCAAAACATGCCTTGAAGTATGGTGCAGTTCCACATAACCATGGCAGAACAGGACAAAGTTAGCTTCCTGCATTTTCAAGATGATGCTTCTGTGTATTCCAATAGAATACACATTTGTCTTTTTTGCAACCTAGGATTACTTATATTCATAAGTCTTATGGTAATCCTTCTTTTATAGAAATAAAGAAAAAAACCCAAGAGGACTTATTGGGGGTCACTTAGTGGAGAAATGTCTTGAGTCATATTCTGGTCCCATAGCCAGTTATTCATGCTGTTTTGGAATATGCTTAATTTCATTTTCTTTTCAGAATATGTTTGCCCTGTTGACATGTACACTTAGAGTCTGTTTCTCCCCAGCAGATCTGACTGCTGCAGACACACTGTTTGGCAGACACCGCGTCCTGCCCTCTCCTGTGGCATTGTGCATTGCTATGGGTCGCTTCTAGGGAGCTTGGAATAAATCACTTAGATATTTCCCCAAATATCAGTTTACAAAGAATAAATACTAAGAAGATTTCATCTAGCAAAAGGACCCCCCTGAGATGTATACAAAGAAATAGTTTGAATCTGGAGACAGCATAAATTATTTCAGTGTGTCCATGGCTATACACAAAAACATTTAGTGGCCAATATGTCATTCCTATAGGTCTAGTGCTGCAGGGTCATGTGATTTTTGCTGTGGTCTGGAAAGTGACCTCTACTCTACTTTTTTGTAATTTGCTTTAAGATCATTTATATGTGGAAATAGAAAAGATGGAAGTTTGGGGTGTTGGGAAAAATATATTTAACATTTGTCAAGTGTCATCCACTATAATCCCATGATTTTTTGTCAACACCTTTCTTCAGAGCAACTCTCTGCCATTCTAGTCTGACAGTGGGAAACAAAAGAGCTGAAAAGCCTGAGTGTTTGCTAGACTGTTGCAATATCTCATATATTTAAATGTCACTTATTAAATTATAGTGAATGATTTTTTCATATTGCAGATGGTACAGTAAATAGGGACAGAGAAGAGAGCAGGAAGCTATGAAAAAAAGTCATCAATTTATTTCCTTTGCTCTATCCACTGGAACTGGGGAGGATCTTTTTGTTTCTTTGTTTCTTTACACTAATTAATTATTTGTATGTGTATTTCAGTAATGATTCACCAGTTTTCATGGATATTTGAGTAAGAAAGTTTAGATATTTCTAAGATAGAGTTCCGGGGAACAATTGCAGTCCAAATCAGTGCTGCATTAGAAAAGATTTTAGCACAGTGATTAAGCTGCTATTCTGGGTTGTAAGAGAGGATGTCAGTTGCCTAAAATCAAACATCAAGGAGCAGTTTAGATGCCCCAGGTTATCCACCATGTTTATATGAGCCTATAGCAGTACAGGGAAGCAGCTGGGGGGAAGCCACAGAGTGAATAAAACCAAAATGGATGTGCAGGAGAGAAACATGAGCAAAAAACCTTGTGAAGTCCTGTTCAGCTTTGGCCTGGCAGCGTACCCTTTTTACTACACTTTAGACATAGCTAGTCTCCCATTTGTGAAATCGTGAAGATCTCCAGCAAGAAAGATTTCCATTTCAGAATAGTCAGGGAAAGAGATATATGTGCAGAATAAACATCTCCAACCTCCAGTTGAGCAGGGAAGGAACTTGAAACTCTTTTTCCCATGGCCCAAATAATTGTGCTGATGATGGCTGTCCTCCAGCATCCTGCAGCTTCTCTTTTTATTTTATCCACTGTAATTTAAATTTCAAAAGGTTTTGATTAAATCCTAATGTCAAACAGGAACAGTTTTTGAATACTCAGAAATTGTTTTGCAATGGAAAAAATGTTTACCAATGTACTAAGAATCAAAAAGGCTTTTGCTACCTTGCAAGTACAAACGACAAAAGATGAATATTTAGAGGTACATACAATATACATTTTAAAAATATGAACTATGCTAAATCAACTATAGTTTTATTTTGTAGGACTTTGTAGTGTTAAGGCTATCATTAGGTAATACTGTAATAACGTGTGAGGAAGAAACCACACTGAACCATAATTATTAACACCTATTGTGATGGCATGATAGTATCTTGGAATCCTTGCTGCACTCACAGTTTCTGCAAAAATACAGTCCCTGCTCTGAAAAGCTCATAATCTAAATAAATGAGAGCAGCAGTGGAAAAGTAGCTTTGTAGACGGGACAGAATTCTGTGCTGTTGAAAAAAAATCAACATATATTGTTCGTTGTTTAATTCTGCATCTGAGAATCACACTTCACTGCCAGTTCCCGAGGTGACATCATGCACACAGTTTGAACACTGGTACGTTTTTGCTTCTGTTTTTCTTTCCCTCCTTTGTGGAAAGCATGTCCATGTGTCTAAGTGCTTCCTCTGGTTGACTAGTACGATATTCCATATTGTCTCAATGCTTTCTAGTAGTATCCAGCATGCTGAAACCTACTTCAGCAGTGACCTTATTTCAGTCTAGCTGTATATATGTTAACTTGCATTATTTTTATGTCTGACCTCATATTACTGTTTACTGCCATGTTTCTAACACCTCAGCTCTTTGTTTTATCTGTTTCAGCTGTGTTCAATATTCTTTTCTATGTAATATCAGAGTGATTATCACTGAATTCCACAAATATGCTCTTTGTTCTTCTGGATCATTATAGACTGAAAATAAGAAGAGACATCACAGAGACCTCATTTCTTCCAGTAAAAGCCTTCCAGCAAATTCACATTTTGCTCACTGCTCTCTTTATGTCTTCAGCCCACATGCAGTTCAAGTGAAAGTACCTAAGTACTGTTATCTGAGTAAATAATGTTATGTGTTTTGCAACATTTACTCACTACCAGGCATGTCTGCCTAGAGAGTATTCTTTATAATGAAGATAATTGTAGTCAAATAATTTGGAGTGAAACTAAGGTTACTGTTTCATGACAATGTTACTGTAGCATAATAATTATTGTATTTTATCCACACAAGATATAATAGTAGCAAAATGTAAGCATGCCACGTGCATGCGCTAATTTTAAATATTGCTCTGTAAATCTACCCAGCTACATAAAGATAGAATTACAACATATTTATTGACATAGCTGTTACAACATTATTATTGCCACAAAAGGAAACATTTTCAGCTTGCATGCTCTTAATCTGCTGCTGCATTTTCCAATTTGTGCAGGCAATTTTCCATCCTTACACATTTATTTGCAATGTAGTAGTCTAAAGACACAAATCACTACACATATACCCAGAGGCATGTAGAGATGCACACAAAGATGTAGACACATTGTTATGTATATATAGATATATATGTGTATATGCATGTATTTAGTTTTAATGTATCTGCTTTTATATGGATATTTGTGTTATATATAAGATACAAAACATATTTGAACATGTATTTAAAACATTTTGCTAATGTGTACATCTGCATGAAGGCTGTGAGTTATGCTGCTATTTTCAAGTGTTATGCTGAATTCCAAGCAAAAGTTTCAGTAATTTCCCATACAGCTATTTGAAATCCCACTTGTTGCCTTTCTTGTATTCATGGCACACAATTTTGAATACAGACACTGATTCCATTGCATTACCTGAGTTGTTAGTACTGTTACATTTCCAAACAATTTCATTATACCTTTAGGAAGCTGATGTAATAAAATTACCAACTGAAAAGTCACCCTTAATTTATTGTCTTTTAAGGATAGTTTCAATAATCTAAGAAAAAAAAGCAATCGAGTTTATTATCAATTATGGAGTTTATCTTAGTGGAAGGAAAAGGGTTTATTTCTAGCTAAAAAGAAAAGAAAAACTTGTGCCACAGGGCTGGGCTTGCTTCAAATTGTTCAACATGGAACTACAGTGAGGTTAAAAGATGAGGAGAGTTCCCAGCAGAGCAAAGTCATCCTCATTTTTCATTGTCATATCCCATTAGAGCTAAATGACATGAATTCAAGAGTAACGTGGATTTCTTTGGGCAGGTATGCAGTCTCTACAAAGGCATTCAGTAGTATTCTTTAGAGATCAGCGTAGCGGTGCCAGAGAGTTTCAGGTACTGAAAATTCCAGCTTACTTCATATACCAAACACACACAGAGAGGCATCCAAAACTACTAGTCCTACTATTTGGACAAGTATCTACAGAAATACATAGAACAGAAGGAACAGGGAAGGAACAGAAGGAACAGTTGTATAAGCAAATGGAAACAGAATTTGATAGGCAACTGGATAAAGACACAGACTGAGTTTCTAGTTTCAATCTCCATATTAACAGACATGGAGAATTTTATTTGCAATGACTACTTAAATTATTTATAGGATGAAATTAGCAACAATGCTAAAACACATAATAACATTAAATATCACTAAATTAGCTTCTAGAGTGACTATTACTGAAAAAACATGCCAAATTATTGAATAACAGCACTTTCATACATTAAACACAAAATATCACAATTTAAATTATTAGCTTACATGGTTTAGAATTACACTATCTGCCAGCTTATATAATAAATGCAGAATATTGATGAATACAAATTACATTAGAGTACAATCGAGATAAGTGCCCAGTACATTTTACTAGGGAGGTTTTTAGGGGCAGGAGCATAACAGGAAATCCTTTATGTCTAAGAATAAGTGTTGATGTCCAGCCACTTCAGTCCTAAATATCTTGGACATCTCCACATTTTACTGTCGCTTATCTTAGATGGCTTCCATGTACCCAGGGAGATGAAATTTAGTGTGCTCAAGTTTGCGTGAGGTGAAATGTCCACCCAGCAGCAGAACATGCAATATGTTGAGTTTGCAGTATTCATCCTGAAACACCCTATCAGCCCTTTGAATCATGAGAGTGTAATGGTATCTTTTTTGAGCAGGGTTCTATGACCACATATAGTATGACCATAGGATCCAAGTGTTAACTAACATGGCAAAGAGAACAAGAAAGCAATAGGGAAAACCAAAGTGGTGTGTAATAACAGGTTCTCTCATCTGCACTGCGTGGAGAACTTCTGCTGTTTGTCCACTGTTAGTACCATGAGCTAAACGAGGTGAGAAAGTTGAGAAATAGCACTGAAATTGAAGTGGTGGTGTAAAAGAAAAGAGCTCTTTCAGGCAGCATCAACACAGAAGACTAGTAAGTTGTAGGAAAGGGAGGTTATTAACACTTCAGTTTACTACCAGAAGAACAAGTCTCTCTGTAACATTTAAAAGCTTATACATTTACTTTTAAGATACATATTACAAGTTTCAATAGCTTGCAAAAATCAAGCCAATTAATCAGAGGAAATGTAGAGAAAAGGAATGAAAATTAACAAATAATTAGTAGTGATGATGTCTAATCACAGACAATTCTTAAAACATTACTTTGAGATTTAGATATGAAGGTTACTAGATATATACAAAGTACTTTATAAATTTGGAGTGTGTATTTGATTCCTAACTACTTACTGTCCTTGAATAACATACACCCATGCCAAAGATCAGAGTTCATTTGCATGTTAATAACTTATTATTAGTGATTTACCAGTCTGTTTATACAGCACCTGATCCAGGTGTCATTAAAATAACTATAAAAACTTAATTACTTTAATGGGACTTGGATGATCTCCCAGGTGATAAAGAGCAGTGCCACCTTTTTAGCCTTCTGGTACATTTCCCTGAGCAGCAGAGATGCCTGAGCAGCTTTCTGCCAGCAAAAGTGACAATTTCACTGTTCATTCCCCTGCTCTTGTCTGCATCGTTCCCTCCCTTGTGTTATATGGCTTGGAGGACACCTTGCTGAGCCAATTCTATTTATCAGCTTGGCAAAAAGCTGATAAGCTACAGTTGGTCTACAATTTTGTTAGCATTTTTGCTGAGCTACTGGAATGAAGTAACTCACAAAAGCCTCAGCTAAACGTCAGGGTGAGCTGAGCCAGGACTGTGCAGACAAGACTGAGGAAAAGAAAAACGAGATGGAGGAGGAAAACTCCCTCTTTTTGACTTTACAATCTGCCAAGTTAGTGCACTCCAGCTAGTGAAAGTACTTCTGTAGGCACTCTTTCGTGTTACTAATGCTTTGATGCAAGATCTGGATGAGGTTCTCCCATCTCCCCATCCCATCAACATTATGGATTCAGAGACATAAGCCCATGCTGTGAATTAATTCCTGGAAGAAAAAAGTTGTGGTTCAGCAATGCTTAAATCCAGCATGAATCCTTCAGCAAGATGGACTAGTACCACATTAGCAAAGTGCTCATTTGGTGCAAACTAACTTTTCCAGTTCGGGTTCACCAAACCAAAATCAGCCGGTAAGCTTGGTACGAGCAGACACTGTGCCCATCTTCCTGCAGCCAGCAGTAAACCAATGTATAAGCATAAACTCAGGAAAAACTCCTTGTGGCCTGTTAATTCAACAGTAATGCAATCAAGAATCTATCTAAGCCTTCCAGGTGATCTGAGAGTATATAAACCTAACGAACAATGGAGTAACCCTGGATAAAGCATTTCTCTCTAAACCAGTGATGTGGCTTGCTGGTTCAGTACACAGCAGCACAAACAGCTGATGAGGAAAGTACAATATTGGGAAAGGAGGGAAAGCTAAGGGTGAACAAAAAGGGAAAAGAAATTACAATGCAATGTGATGATGTACCATTATGCTTGGGACATATATCCTTGTCTAGATCTACATTACCTTATGGACATCTCCAGCTGCTCATCACTGCCTCTGTCCATCCCGACTCCCGGGCAGAATTTACTGTCACTCTGATATGCTAGCTCTGCTGCTGCCAAGACAGTTTCAGAGTGTTCTGTCTGCGGAAAAAATCTTGTATTGAAACCCCTTCACTTAACCTACCTCACTTTGACCGCAATTTTGACATGAGCAGCTCTACTGAGAAATTTAAGGGAGTGATGATCACCAGCAAGGAGAGCTGGCAAGGAGCAGCTGGGAAAGTAACTCTTCCACCTGTTTGCAAAGCACACTTCTGCCTCAACACTTACAGATTAACGTACCAGCATCATTGACTACTGCTTTACAAGAGCAGCTCTGTAACTATGTTTTGGTTTGTGTGTAAAGGCAAGAAATTCCTTTCTCTCTGACAATCCTGAATTATTTAATTTGGACTCACTACTGGCAAACGGAGTCCTGAGGACAGCTTTTGGATCCGTGAATGCTCAGTGAAAGGCATTGCCAAGGTTGTTACCAAACTGACGAGTAACTGAAATATATACCAGTCCACTTATTCATCAGCCCAGCAGAAGAGAAATAGAGAGGCAATCTTTGTCCAGAATCGGAAAGGATTGATTAACATACCAGTAAGAGATCTGGTTTTTTATGTTGGAAGGCTGAAAGTCTATTGCTTCTGTGTTGGAACAGTTCAGGTTTTCATCTATGGCTGAGAAGATGTTATTTTGCCCATACTCCAAACAAAAATAATACAATCGGATAAGTAAGGAAGAGTTAGTAACTTACTTATCATTCTTCCTTATCGAATCTTAGAGCTGAAAGGGAGCTCAGGATTTTATTTAGTTCATGCTCTGCCTCAGAGACAGTTAACTGTACCTAGATCTTTCACATTTGTCTGATTTGTTCTTCTGGAGTTCATTTGATGGAAATTCCCCAAAATCTCCACGCAGCCTTCTCCAGTTTGATAATATCTTAATATTAGGAATAAGGGGGGTGGGGTAGGCTCCCAAATGTATAATCCAGTAAGTAAGCAAAAGTTCAGTGCCTGAGGAAGAAAAAGAATTAATTACAACTTTGGATTTGCATCTTCTTTGCCACCTTGCCAAGAGATTGAGGGCACTGCAAAAGAAGGGTTTTATTTCACTCACATTCGTACTCATCCAACTACTAACACTAAAACTTTGACAATGAGATGAATCAAATAAAGGCTTAGCTGCACAATGCATTTAGGCTGCGTAAGGGAAGTTTCTGCCTTATTCACAGGCACCATTCAGTTATTTAATTTTTTGTTTTCTTTTCCTTTTTTCTGTAGAACTCCAATAAATCCTCCTTTTGTTCACTCAGAAATGAACCTGACTGTGGCTGTGAGAGAGGGATGTTCTCCCATGGTGTTCTGAGAGGAATTGATCTGTGCCCTCTTACCAGGCAGAATAGTACATCCATAATCTAAAGGCAAAAAACGTCAGGGCATTTGTAATCAAGTCAAAATCCTATTCTTTCAAAGATCCTATTGATTTTTAGAAATTTCTTTTGGATGATAAGAAAGAGATTACCATGCTTTATTGGACAATTGACCAAAGCATTCATCCTGAGTGTGGAGCAACTCAGATGTCACTTTTTCTGCCATGAAGAACTTCCCATATCACATCCTTGTGATACAAGATCAGAGACTTGAATTTGTATTTCCTCTATCCTGGATCAGTACATTAATCAAGAGATTGACAAGTGTATGAATTTATTTCTCATCAGAGGTGACTACTAAGCACCATATAGAACATTTTTAAAATTTTTTTTTATACTCCGCAAACTGAAAGCTCCAGTTCCAATTAAAAAAGATGCAAGAAATTGTATCTTTTAGTGCTTTCCAAAAGGTATTTTATTTGCTTTTGTGGGAAAAAAAAATATTTTGAAGGTTAAGAAATCATTACAGAATGAAAGTGTCATTCTCTGGAAAATTGCATTAAGAATATAAGATTAAAATTTATATACAATAATTAAAATAATATGTAAATAATAACTTAAAAGTTTTTACAGACAACACAGCCAGAAATAATGTTACAGATATTTACCATTTCCTGTTACATAGCTCAGATTTGTATGGTAAATTTGTTAAATTTAAATAATTTAGGCACAACACCAGAAAGCAAGCCAAGTATATGCAAGGAGCAACAGCTCAAGTTCACATTTTTCAACAAAATTTGATCAACTGTTGCTGAGAAGTTGCTGTTTTGCCCACGTTCCAAACAAAACCCAGAATTCTTGAGAAGAAGCAGTGCATTTGACAATATGTCACTATAGAGGCAGGAAATGATTCACTGAGTGTTACATTTACCAAGTTCTACAGTCTTTAGCAAAAGCACTGTGTACTTCTCCAAACTCGGTTTCCATATGTTGAGTAGAGACTGATTTTTCTTCCCACTACTTCTCACAAGGTTTGATCCTTGCTAAATGCACTTCATCCCCTCACAGCTCTTAGTGCACATAAATCATGACCAAACTCAGACTCCCAGAGCCTCTTATGCTTTCAGCGTGTAAAAGATGTTTTCCTAATCCCATGCTACACTTGAGAGACTTTCTCATATTACTGCTCCACTTGTTCAACTGAACAAGAAGAAAGAAGAGGCTGCATTTAAGAAAAGCTACAAAATAAGAAGAGAAAGAAGAGAGAAAGTAAGGGAGAAAGAGCAAACATAGGGAAAAATAGGAGCAACCAGATAGGAAAGATGCACAAAATGCTGAAAGGGAAGAAGAGAGAGAGTTCAGGAGCAAGAGCTTGTGAGCTGGGGAAACGTGATGAAGAGCTAAGACAATAATTGTGGGCTAAACCACCAGCAGAGGCTGAGGAGATCGGTTTGAAAACAGGGAAAATTGTATGGTAGTAAACACATTACATCTGTAACTGTTAGACAATACTTTCTGCTGGACATGGAAATGAATACATTCTTTTCACATGTCAGCATTTCTTCGTAATCTGAAAAAAAGGTAGTCTTCATATTTTACTCCTTGAGGTAACATTTTGTGACAACACTTTTTTTCCTAATACATAAAAAGTGGTTTGCTTCACCAGAAGCATCCCAAAACTGTGTGCTCAAATCATTTGATCATGAATAAAAGGAAGTGAAAAAAATTAGAAGTAAAATATCATTTTGAAGTTTGATCAAATGCTATGTTTTGAATTAAAACAAACCTCACACATGAAATGAAGCACTCTGAGGGTGCCCTTCACCATCTGAATGATTTTTGTTTTGTTATACGACAATGAAAGCATTTAATTCTGCATTACAAAGAGTGTTGCCAGCAGGTCGAGGGAGGTGAGCCTTCCTCTCTACTCAGCATTGGTGAGGCCACACCTGGAGTACTGGGTCCAGTCCTGGGCTGAGAGATATAGAAATACTTGAGCAGATCCAGCAAAGGGCACTAAAAGGATTAAGGGACTGGAATATCTCTTATCTAAGGAAAGGCTGAGAGAGTTGAGGATCCAGGGGTTCTCATCAATGTGTACAAATACCTGAAGGGAGGGTTCAAAGAGGAGGGAACCAGGCTCTTTTCAGTGGTGGCCCATGACAGTACCAGAGGCGATGAGCACCACCTGAGACACAGGAGCATCGTCTCAACTTCAGGAAAGACTTTTTTACTGTGAGGGTGACAGGTTGTCCAGAGAAGGTGTGGAGTCTCCATCCTTGGAGGTACTCAAAAGCCGTCTGGACATGGTCTTGGGCAACCAGCACTAGTCGGCCCTGCTTGAGCAGGGGGTTGGATCAGACGGCCTCCAGAGCTGTCTGCCCACTTCAGCCATTCTGCGGTTCTGCGATTCTGTAATTTCAGGTGATATCTTTGGCTTCAAGCTTGAGGTTAAACAACAAACCGATGACAGATGAAAATCAGCTTCTCAAAGTAGACTTGTGTTAGGTTAAATACTGAATTACTTTTGGAGTTAACAATCAGTCTTGACTGCTGTGTCATCCTGATGGAGGATGATACTGTCATCAAGAATATAATTTTCATTATTTCCAACATCTGGTTTTAAAAGTGAAAAAAAAAAAAAAAAGTTTCAAACAATCATATGACTAGAATATTTAACTTACAAATAAAAATTTCTCAAGTTACAAAATGCCTATATTACAGTTTCCAGTACAATTTAAAGTCAGCTCCTTTATGATACCCTGTATTTGGGTAATATATGAAATGCTTCCTTTTTAAAGAGAGTTCCTAGCTTATCAAAGGCTCAGAGAAAGGACTGAAAACCCAAGAGAGAATTAAATCTCCTGACCTGTGAGTAGTAGACTCATTGAGTCCAGTAATCTGTGAGTACTGTTATTATTAAAAGAATATTATTCTAATAACCTTTTCTTTTTTTGGAGCTGTTTTATACTATAGCTGAGCGAAATCTGCATTTCAGTAAAGGAGTAATAGAGCAGGTTACTGTCCTCTTCCAAGGCACTACCAGAAAATTAAGTGTGTTAAGTAGTTTTATTACTCGCAGTCATTAGCATCTGAAATGTGTAGAGAGTTGGGGAGATGGAATGAGAGTACCAGGCAGTTGAATGGCCACCCACAATCATATTCTCTAAAAGATTTCTAGTTTTATGGTTTCTTTTGTCACATAATCAGGTTTTTTAGACACTCACATGAGAGCGTCTAGAAAAATGTCCTTAAGACCTGTCAAGTCTATAACATAATCTGTAATAAAAATTTTGTACATTCCTGGTAATGGGAAACCTTACAAACCTCTTGCTGACTACCTTGGTTATCTATCAGAGGTGTTAACGGGTATCCTTATCCATGAATTTGCGAGGCAGCCATTTCTGCAAGGAGAGTTCCCACATTCAGATTTGCAAACTGAGAATCTAGCTTGATACTTTGCAGAGTGACTCAGGAATAGCATGGACAGGTTGACCTCAGATAGGTTGCAAGTTCTGTCTAATTTCTTCACACAGTCCAGCTTTCCCTGTCAGGTCATTAAAGGACATTTTCATATGAAGCTGAGAAGGAAGGAAAGGAAACTCATGCATCTGTATGTAAGAGAAGATACAGAATGCAACTGTATCTTAGAATCCTGTTTTAAACACCATTTTTCAAAGGAGAGAGGTAGAATATATACAGTGCATGAGAGAGCATAACTGGACTTGAAATTGAAAAAAAAAAGGTAATTATATCTAATTTTTTTTTTTTTTAGCATTGAGAAAAATTAGGTAATGAAATGATGCCCAGCGAGAAAGCTGAGGTATAGTTGCTGCAATGGCTTGACAGACGTTTACATTAAATTTTAGGAATATACATACTTACGTATATATGTGTGCATGTGTTTATGTGTTCACACACACATACACCTCCAGGAGACAGACTAGCAGTGAAAAATAATCTGCTATGTGCAAAAAGATTGAAACAGATGACCCAAGAGGTCTTTTCCAGTCATATCAGCTGAGTGATTCTATGATTAAGAATAAAAATATAAATCAAAAGTGCATACAGTATGAATTGTTTATGCAAAATCCAGGCTCAGAACTCATTAGCATATTTGCAGTGCTTATTTGAACAGACCACAGTAAATTGCATTTTTAAAAATAGTTCACATAGATTCCAACAGAAAAGGCACAGAAAAAAAAAACCAGGCTGTCAACATCAAGTAAGAGAAACCTGTCCAAAACAAAAATAAATATGATTGCAAGAGAGAAAAAAGGCTCTTCTCCCTGAAGATTTCTTAGAGTAGCCAAGAAAAATTAAATGTCTAACTGAAACTGAGAGAAAGGAGGATGATTTCACACAAAGATGAGTTATGTGGGTGACATATGTGACAGGGAAATAATATATTAATAAATTCCTCATTTCACTTAACAATAAGATCAATATAGGAAAATTAAATAACCTTTTTTTTAATTTAATGTATAAGCTTTTTAAAGTTTTAATCTTTATGAGAAACGTATATGCACACACATCTGTTATCATTTTTACACTATTCTTATTGTTACCTATATTTTACCCAGTAAAGACTGGGTATTTAATACTTTGCATATATTGCAAGGATCAGCAAAGGCTGATAAAAGAAGAATAGAAGATTTTTTTTTTTTCCACACTGCATGAGGATGACATTGATGCACAGCCCATGTATGTAACAAAGCCAGTCTCCAGATATCTTCCTCTCTCTAAGATATTTTAGCATGGAGTTCAGGTTTCAAAACAAGTTGACAATCCCAGCAAATCCCAGCCCTTCCTATACGTATGAACCTTCTACCTGCCCAAAGAAGAATACAGTAATACAGAATGATTGAATACCGTGTGCAAATAATATTGTTCTTGATCTGCTCATTGTATCACGTTTGAAAAACTAAAATAAACTTCATGAGGGTTTGGGTTTTTTCCTCTTTTATTTTTCCTCTTTTTTTTTTCCTCTCTTATTAAGTCTGATTGTGAGCGGCTGCTTCTCTGGGGCATGTTCTTTGAACTTTCATGAGTTCCCACTTACAGCTGGAAATTATACTTCCCACCTTTTGTTTAAACAGAGAAATTTACTGAACCCCAGCAGCTGAAATTTTACCCCTTGAGGTCTTTACAGAATGAGAGAAGCCTACAGTAAAAAAATGGAATGGAAAGAAAAATAAGAAGATAAAACTCTATAATTACTATTATCAGGAAATCAAAGTATCTCTTTTCCTTTTTTTTCCTTTGTTCTTTTACCCTAAACAACATCATCCATAATTGTTTAGCTACAAGGCTTACTTCAAAGATTAGTAACTTATGACTGCAGTTCTAAAGAGACCTAACCATGTAATTTCTTTGCTTTAAATATAAAGCCTACATTGGCAAAACATGAATGCATTTTATTAAGCCTTACTAAATTTCCATTAATTCTCAGAGCTATAGATTTCACTCAACTTAAAATGAAAAATCATTACCCTCAGAAAAAAAACATTTCATTGTTTAAGTATGTAATTAATATTGTAATTCAAAATTCCTTGAATCAGTCAGCCAAAGGAGAGAGGTTTATTGAGGAATGATCTTGTATTTGGTTTGTGTGGCAAGGTTTTGGTAGCTGGGGGGCTACAGGGATGGCTTCTGTGAGAAGCTGCTAGAACTTTCCCTCGTGTCCGACAGAGCCAATGCCAGCCGGCTCCAAGTCAGACCTGCTACAGGCCAAGTGGCCCATCAGTGATGGTCGTAGTGCCTCTGGAAGAACAGATTTAAGAAGGGAAAAAACTCATGCTCAATTGCAGCAATGTGAGAAGACGTGAGAGGAACAGCCCTGCAGACCCCCAGGTCAGTGCAGAAGGAGGAGGAGGAGATGCTCCAGGTGCCAGAGCAGAGATTCCCCTGCAGCCTGTGAGGAAGACCATGGTGAGGCAGGCTGTCCCCCTGCAGCCCAGGGAGGTCCACAGTGGAGCAGATCTCCACCTGCAGCCTGTGGAGGACCCCACGCCGGAGCAGGGGGATGCCCGAAAGAGGCTGTGACCCCGTGGGAAGCCCGCACTGGAGCAGGCTCCTGGCAGGACCTGCGGACCCGTGGAGAGAGGAGCCCACGCTGGAGCAGGTTTTCTGGCAGGACTTGTGATCCTGTGGGGGACCCACTCTGGAGCAGTCTGTGCCTGAAGGACTGCAGCCCTTGGGAGGTACCCACGCTGGAGCAGTTCGTGAAGAACTGCAGCCTGTGGGAAGGACTCATGTTGGAGCAGTTTGTGGAGGACTGTCTCCCACGAGAGACACCCCACGGCGGAGCAGGGGCCGAGCGCGGAGTCCTCCTCCCCCTGAGGAGGAAGGAGCGGCAGAGACAAGGGGTGAGGAACCGACCCCAGCCCCCGTCCCCGTCCCCTGTTCCCCTGGGAGAGAGAACCGGGAGTGGGGCTGGGGGCGGGGAGGCTGTTCTCAGGTTGGGGTTTACTTCCTAATATCCTTGTTTTGGTTTGACTGGTAGCAAATTAAATTGATTTTGTTTTTTCCCCAAGTCGAGTCTGTCTTTTGCCCGTGACCATAAGTGGGGAGTGATCCCTCCCTGTCCTTGTCTCAGCCCATGATAGCTTCTTGATATTTTCTCCTCATCCCACCAAGGCTGGGAGAGGAGTGAGCGAGTGGCTGCGTGGTGCTTTGTTACCGGCTGGGCTGGAACCATGGTGCAGGGTCAACCCACCACAGATCTGAAGGCATATGAATATCTGAGAGAATACGGAGCTTTTGCAAATAACAATGTAATACACATCCAAGTCATCGAAACAACAAATGCAAGCACGAAAAACACTGAGTTTATCCTGTTGTCACTTATAACTGTAAAATATTATGGAATATTTGGTTCTGATCCTGAGCGGTGGCACAATTACATATTGTGATTATCAGATAGGTATCTTTTATTTTTCTTTTATTTCATAAATACATGTTCATATCACTAAACTTCTATATCCCTGGGTTTAGAAGGAGAAACACTACCATTAGTGTGTGGAAGTGAGAACTCCAGGTGATTAGTGTCAACCCCTTAATAGTACCATTGAATGTCAATGAACTGCATGCAGCACAAAATAAATATTTATAATTAATATTTTTAATTAACTGCCATGATTAATGAGTTGCATGTAGATCTGTTTTTTAATCTT
Source organism: Haliaeetus albicilla (assembly GCF_947461875.1). NCBI lineage: Eukaryota > Metazoa > Chordata > Aves > Accipitriformes > Accipitridae > Haliaeetus > Haliaeetus albicilla. The sequence continues at coordinate 35,427,633 of NC_091496.1, read as the reverse complement.
TTGGAAATGGATTAAGGTTCTGTCTGAAAAACAAATTTCTGCAACAACAAGTAAACACATCACACGGACAGGGCCACTAGGCTGTGTTAAACAGTCTCAGCATGACTCTGTTTTTAAGCACAACCTTTGAGAAAGACTTTGAAATTTTAACTTCATTTCTCTCAAAAATAATTTTTGATTATGCTATGAATTGATAACTGAATTCTACTTTTGAACAAGATTGCAACTGCCATCACATTTAGTATACGGTATCTAGAAAGTGTTAAGGGATATTTATGCCAAATTCTGCAAGTAGGTCTCTGGGATTTTGAGGGGAAGGAGGAGACGGAAGGTGTGGAGACATAAAACCTGAGTCAAGGTTTGATGTCTGATTCCTCAGGCTGCAGCACAGAACTTCCAGATTTGGACTTACGAGACTACACTGGCTACAAATTGAACTCTTCAGATTTAAAGTTGTTTCAAGGATTGGGGAAACTTGGGAATGTTTCTAAATGCATAAATCTGGATGTTTGTCAGTAAACAAAGAAATATGTATATCTCCAAGGATTTAAATGCAATCCTAGCTATAAAATTAAGAGGTATTTTGCATAATGCAGGGTACAGCAGAGAGTTCTTGTATGGGGATGTTCAAAAGTAATCTGTCAAATTGAGACTCGCTGTAAAAATCCATTTGTTGTAATTGATTTCTAAAATGTGGTACTTACAGAAGGCAGTGCTCCTATAATGAACAATTAATCTCGTAAGAACACATTTTGTTAGCACATAACAAAATGGAGATTATTTGAATATTTTGAATAGAAATACATAAAAATATCATATAACCAAAAGACATGAGAAATTAAAATACAATGTTTTCCTAATCTTGCCAGCTGCCCTGGGAATGTTTTAACTTCAACATTTCATTACATTTTTGTCTCTTACTTTTGCCTCTGGCATTGTGACCTCTGGCCTGCTAGAGCTTAATGACTTTGAGCTCTAAGAAAGCAAATAAAAGCGCAAATGAAAACCCTTTTGTTGGTTGTTTTTGGAAATATTACTACTTGTTTCGTTACAGGGCCAGCTCTTAGGACTAAAAGAAGCTCAGCTTTCAAAAAAAAGAAAAAAAGTTTCTTCACTTTGTGACTGTAAAGAAAAAGCTTTAAAAGTGTTTGCAGAGCAGCATAAAATTCAAACATCAAGAAGCAAACACAAGAACAAAATGTGCTCCTTCTCAGATAAACTTAATTACATCTTCATTATAATGTAGTTATACAATTCATATCTCCTCATCGTTATTCACTATATCTTTATTATAATCTTCCTCATTTGGGGAAGAAGGAGAGCCAACCAATGATTACGGAAGTTTTAAACTGAAAGAGGGTAGATTTAGATTAGATATTAGGAAGAAGTTCTTCACTGTGAGGGTGGTGAGGAACAGGTTGCCCAGAGAGGTTGTGGCTGCCCCATCCCTGGCAGTGTTCAAGGCCAGGTTGGATGGGGCTTGGAGCAACCTGGTCTAGTGGAAGGTGTCCCTGCCCATGGCAGGGGTTTGGAACTAGATGATCTTTAACGTCCCTCCCAATCCAAATCATTCTATGAATCTGTGATTTGGAACACAGAATGCAGCTTTTTCTGTCAAATTCCTGCTCTACAAGAGTTCATCAGAATTTGTATTTTTCTGTTTCAGTGAATGCCATTCACTTGTACTAACCAATGTATCTACCAACTAGAGAAGCAGATGAATAGAGAGGTCTGCCTTACCTCTTAGGCTGATTTTATAGTCAGTGGGAAGAAACAAACACCTCGAAAGAGCAGGCAATTTGACCCAAGATACAGCAACATGAGTTCCGTTGCCCTCTGGAGTCCTGTAAGCCATCTTGCCCTTTATCAGCTGTGAAGGGAGTGAAGAGAAACTTACTCTTCTACTCACTGGTGGTGAGATGGGCCAGATCCACTTAGCTATAGGTATTTACCTATAGGTATACCTAAGATTTATAGAATAGACCAAATATGAACACATGCAAAATTCCCAATTGAGATGGGATTGCTGTAATTTTGATTTGAGTCTGCTGAAACTAACCACTTCTTGGTTTTAAGCCCTAGCCCCCTTTGAGTTTTTCTATTGTTATTTAGATGAAACTTTAAATTGAGTCTTAATTATCTGAATTTATTTGGTCTGAACATATTAAAAAGAATTGTGTGTGTGCATGCGTACATCTCACTAGTGGCTGGACCTGAGGATGAGGACGTCTAGCCAAGTGGGACTAGAGAACTCTGTTAGATCCCAAACCCCACCAGATTCACCTACCTCCAACACCTACCAGCTTGTTTGCTGGCCCTTAAAACCCCAAGGTTTACATTAAACTGGCTCCCGTGTTGGGAAGCAAAACTGATCAGAACTCTGCATCAATCTGGTAAAGCAACTCGGTTTATTAATGGAAGTTAAGGCAATAATTTAATTGTTGAATCAAATATTCTTTAACTTTCAGCTAGCCTGATCTTCACAGTATTCTCCAGTGATTTAGTTTATGTTCACTTTTGAGTAAAAAACCTGTCTTCCCCCAATACCTGAAGAGAAACAAGACAGAATAACCTACACTTAAACCTAACACACATAGTGGCAGACAGGATCAGATCTCTACTTCAGCAGATTTCTCCTTTCCAGCCCTGCCTTAAAGCAGACCAGCAAAAGATCTATATATGATTTCAAATTGTTTAATGATGTGATTTTTCTTCGTAAATAGTCCTCATGTACAAATGTATGCATAGAAGAAAAGTCTGTGAAATGTAATAGATACTTTGTTCATTCCACCCATTGGCATTAGGACCTTAGCTGGAGGCTCAGGTTTAAGAGAATCTGCTTAAAGAGAGATGTTTTCCATTTGGAGACAGTCTAGAGGAGAGTAACATAGATGATCAATGGGAATCACTGGGAAAATTGGAGTTACTTAGTATAGACGGAAAAAGACTGAGGTGAGATACAGTAAGAGTCTTCTAATGTGTAAAGGGGAGCTGCAAGAGGAAGGGTATAAAATCTTTTATTTTTTTTACTGGAACTAGAGTAAGAAATAATGGACTTGGAGTTCATCAAAGATGACTGTGGGAGGCATTTAAAAAGACTGACAACTTTGAAGACAGATCTGCAATGGAGTAGATTGTCTGGGAAGGTATGGACACTCCATCACTGAAGACTTTTTAGAACAGATTAGATGAATATGTGTCTTGGGTGGGTTACTTATAGCTGATTCTGCCTTGGATCTGCAGACTGGGCTAGATGACCTTTCAAGCTCTGATCTATGATGCTATAGAAACAATACTAACCTCCTTCGTAACACACTTTCGTGCCTACTGTTAAAAAGCCAAGTGTTATCATCAAATGCAGAGGAGAGAGAGATTAAGAAGTAGTAAGAAATGTAATATAAGTGTTTATTTTTAACTTGAACATATAAGCCATGAAATTTATTAGAAGGATTAACAGACAGATAGGCAGACATATATGAGGAGTATGTTTGTATGACTAATTTCTCTAAAAGCTAAGGCAAAAAGACTAAACTGAATTTCCTGTGGAGTTTGGGTATCTCCACTGCCAGCCTATAAATGAGAGAAAGATTTCAGGAATCAGATTTTTCCTTCACTTTTCTAACCTCTTCTTGTATTCATCTCTAGATACTACAAAGTTCTTTTGAGCTTCTTTCTTGGCTCATTAATAATACCACCTCCTTCATTTACAGGCAATGAGAGGTTATGGGAATCCAGTCTTCAATCTTACTGTGTTACAGGATCTTTTTTTATTCATATTTCTAAACTGAAAACTATATTAAGCATGTTTTTTTAAGTATTCTGAGATTTTTGCAAATGCCAGTTAAGTATTGTTAACTGTTAATGTAACTGTTAATACAACTAAACCCAAAACTACATATAAATCGCAATTTTAAAATTCTCTGTAACAATTGGCTGATGGCTGACTACTTGTGAATTAATAAGTCTTATGAATTCATGAGTGAGTAAAAAATGAGAATTATGCTTCATAAAGTGTATTCTCTTCATTTTGCTTGAGGTTTGATTGGCTCTTTTTAGAGGGGAGGTATTAGTGTGGTGTTTTTATTATTTTTATTTACAATATATTAATTTAGGGGCCAGGTTATGATAGGTTTGCATTGATGGTATGCTGTCTCTTTGACTTTTAGAAGACTATTTGTACAGTAAAGAATCATTTGGTGAAATTAGATCAGATTTTGACCAATGCTTTTTGCATTATTTATGTTTACTTTTGTAGCATTTTTGTCATGATAATGAAGTCTCAGTGGTATGCAACTTTTCAAAGGGATGCTAATATTAGCTCTTTGTTCTGTAATAAAGGTTGCCTATTTGGTGCAAATTATGGAGATTGAGGTTTGAAAAGTGTAGTTAAGCAAGATTCACATATTAACTTGCACTAAAAAATCACCCTAGAGCACTCTGAAGGTAGAAAATATCATTCATAAGCCAACTGTTATTGTTGCGGGAAGGATAAAGAAAAATATATACTCAAGAGAATATGGCACTATTTAATCTTAGCTGTGAATTTTCTTAGTTTAATGGACTGGATTTCTCAATAGAATATAAAATATAGTAGAAACAGAAAGATTTAAACTTCTTTCCATGTTCTCCAGCTAATCTATCCTCCAGCCTTTTTATTGACTTGCAGTAATATCAGTGAAAAATTTATTCTGCAGAATTTAGCACCGTAGGCTGGATTAGCAAAAAGTTGTTGAAATGCTAGCCACTGGTATTTCTGAGCATCTCAAACAGGCAGCCAGAAGAGAGCAATGTGTCAGACATCAAAAGAGTTGAAAAGAGGGGTTTAGCCAGCTCAGCAATTTAGATGTAGCTGAGACGGTTACCGCTGGGACGAAGCCTCTAGCTACATAGAATTGCTGCTCCATAAGTGTCTTCTGGCAATGGATATGTCCACTGGACCTTTCTCAAAAATGCAGTAAGAATTTTTAACTGTAATCAGAATACCTCCAAGAAAAGTCTTTTTCACATTTGAGAGCACTTGAAACCATATTTTTTTCAGCAATATTTCTTTTACTCACTGCCTTACTAGCCATGCTGAGGACACACAACATGAATCTATCCTGTTCCACCAGCATCCCCTGCCCATGCTGAAGCTAAACATTTTATTCTAAATACTTACGTTAAAACTCTTAGAAACAAGATATAAACAGGAAGTTGGTGAGAGAAAGACGCCTGGCTACACGGCACTTGTGGTATTGTTGCTCACAACCTTGGGGCTAGGCCCCCGGTTTGGAAAGGAGTGCATAGGCTAGATGGATTTAATCCTGCTGCATAATTGGTCTTTCCATGAGCAGCTCACTTGAAAAATTTAAATTTTTGCTTTGCAAGCACAATAGGGCTCTCATCAGAAGCACAGTGGTTTTCTATGCACATATACTTACTCACAATGCCCAAGGCCTTTCTTATTACCAAGTATCAAATTTCGAGACCATGGACATGCCTAGTTGGAAACAGAGGTTGACCTCCCTAAGGACATTTTACTGTCAAAATGTAAATGTCCACTGGCTCTAGGTACTGTGCAGCTTAGTATCAACTGAACATTGGTAGTAAGAATCCTTTGGGGTTTCTAGGGCTAATGTTTTTTAGATTTGGAAAAACAACACTTTACCTAAATCATTCAGAATCACGGTCTAAATATTTTCTTTAGAAGAACAACTAAACCCACACAGTAAGAACATTTATTATCTGACATTTGCAACTATTTCATCTGTCTTAAATGTATTAAGGATGATGTTTATGGTTTTTCATCCTTACACCTCTGTTTCACACAGTGCTGTTTTTCATGGCTTGTTTTCTGTTTATCATTACAAGAATCCTACAGTGACTTTCCTCTCAGCTCCAGAGAATGGTTGCATAAAATTAAAAATCAATTATCAAGTAGATATCTACTCAGGAAGGTATTGACTACAAAATTCACAAAAGTCTGTGAGATGTGTTTTCAATTCTTTGAAACTCTTAAAAGTCAATTGCAGGTTAGGTACCACTAATAAACCTTTGAAATACAAGATTGTCTCTTCATCTGGGTGAATCAAGGGAACATAGTAAGTAAAATAAAAATAGTAATACCACAAAAAATGCTTGGAGGATAAGTAAGTTTCCCACACTACATGTCACTCTGTTTCCTGGAAACATATCTTTTCAGCTTCTCAGACGATTTGGTTTCTTGCACTCTGACAAAGAAATAGATATGTCTCAATCAACTATTAATATACATTTTCTTTGCAAATCTCTAATGGAGTTTTTCATCTCCTGTACAGCTTTCCTATCAGAAGCGCTAACATCATATTGCCATGAAATATTTAGCTCTAATAAGTGTAAGCCAGCTCTTAACATATAATTTAATAACATGCAACCCGTAATTCAGTGGCAACAATTCTTTCTCCAAACACATGGGTATTTTAGAGAAACCTTGGGGAGAGAATAAGGATATCTGTTTAAACTAAATTTCTTCACTTTCCACACATACAATCAGTAAATGGAGTTACATAGAAAAAATTAGAGAGAAAAGATAAAGTTCTAAGCAGTTGTTTTTAGGTGCTTAACAAGCTGGCTTTCAGCTGAAGGAAAGGTAGAAATGCTAAGTAAGTGCATTGCCGATATAAATGTACTGAAATTCAGAAATAAATGAAGATGTGAGTACAGGTGCCTTTCTTCTATTGGTAGACTGTGATCTCAGTGAAATGCCATAAAGCTGTTCTTACCTCAGAATAAATCATTGCTGAGTAAGGACATCATTTATAATTTGGTCAAAGCTACTTACTTTGTGTGAACTTTACCTAATATTAAGCTTGAGAAGGCAAAAATTATCATTCAGTTTTAGAAAAGATGAACTTCATCTCATTGATATTTGTAGATCTATTTAATGTTTTGCACATGACTATACTTTCATTATTATACTATGTCCATATTACTATAAATGTCCATGTTATCTTATCATTTAAGCTCTTCCACATGAGAAGAAAACATGAAGATGGAAAGAGTGACTATTTACATCATTCATATAATTAAAGTATGGGAGTTAGCCGTTCACTTTATTCTATTAAAAAATGTAGGTGGGTTTTTCTAACTCTTGGCCATAGTGGGGACTAAATGTGATAGTTATGAACAGTAAACTGTGTCTGAGTAACAGAGACATTGATGAACACAATATGCCCATTACTGATATTTGCCCGTGCAGTTGCATGTTAGAAACTTCAAGCTGGTATTTGGCAGAATAAATGACAGTATGTACTAAAAGATATGGGCTTTACTTGGGCTGTACAGAGAACGCATTTATGTGCCTATCATGCAGCTTTAGTAGAAATAAGGCTAATTAAACTAAGTGCACAAAACCAATGTAGTGTAAGCAGCCAGAACAGTATCTGTAATCCTTAGGTCTGCCTTCCTTAAGAGAAGCCAGCTCTGAGGTCCATGTGTCTGTGGAACAGAGGTGCATTTTCTTGCTATACCAAAAGAAATGAGACTGCTATCGCTCATTAGGTTTGCCAGCAACCTTTGAGAAAAGTGAGATGATGATATGTTCATGATTCCTAGCAGGAATCGGTAGATTTTCTCAACAGTATTGTTTCTTTAAACTGAAGATCACAGTGGCTGAGCATTTGTCCATCATCAAGGTATGGTTTTGTAAAGAACTGGAATTTGTTGTGGTTATCAGCCTCTCCTTCAGTGTCTCCAGCCTGCGTCTCCACTTTGACTAAGCCCATATGTACAGCAGAACAGAAGAATGCATGTTGTATGCTAACATGGATTTGAAATAGATTGTTTGGGTTTCATTTAGATTCACTGAGAGTCAGAAACAGTAACACATTTTTATAAAGCAGTATTTGTCTTGGGGAGTTATTAAAATGTGAGTGTTACAGTTTAGCCTTTTAATTTTTTCAGCTCCACCAGTTGCATCTGCTATATGTGCACAGAACAGAGGTACAGCAGTGCAGAGCTGCAGTCTGTTTGTAGGAATCCTTTAACCCAGGAATACATCACAGTCATCACAGCCTCTCAGTTCACTTTTTCATTGGCTCTATGAAAGGGATTTCTGAATGCAGGCAGGCTGGGACAGCAGAAATTTGGGATGCACCAAAGCAGAAGAGAGGGAATGAGCCAGAAGTAGAACAGAAGTGAATTATTTTCTACTTTAACTGCTGTATATATGCTTGCTGTTCACTTATCTTTCAAGATAATTTGTATGCACTGAAAGAATGTGAATGCAGCTCAAAGAACAGGGTTACCATTTAAAAAGCGTATTTACATCCTTATTTTAGATGAATGTTTTTAATTTAATTAGAAACTGATTTCCTTTCCTCACTCTATGCCTTCTCAATGATAAGTTTTCTGTAGCAGTGTGTCTTTCACCAGCCATCCGTACAGCACCTAGCACAACGAGGGTCTGTTTTCATCTGACAGCTCTATACGTTAATCATAACAACATTTCTGGAAGTTACTCAGTTTCACGAGTAATTAAACAGGAAAAAAAAGGCAGGACTGCTCCAATGGAAATTAAGTGTACTAACTGCCTAGTTTTGTCAAAAAGATAGTGAGTTCAGTTAGCGTAGTTTTTCACAATAACTATGGATATGTTTCATGTCACCCACTGATAACTGTGTGTATTTTATAGCATTGCAACCATAGATAAACTATGCCTCACAGGCAACCTATGGCCAAAGGATTATCATAGTTTTTACTGCAAAGTCCTCTTCAAAGAGGCTTGTATCTCAACACTCGTTTTCTCAGTTTCTCCTTTGCAGAAGAGAGGGAATACTGATGAACTTCCTTTTAAACTTTACTTTTCTGATGGATAACTTTCCTACAACTGTAAAACAATATATGAAGTACAGAACAGACAACATTCTTTAGTAAAACTGCTATATTTCAATCATTACCCAATATTCCATAAAAAATTGTGTGAAAATGATGTATTTTGCTTTCCAGGCCAATATGAAACCATCCCTCAATTACTGATCACTTGTGGGGCAGAAAAAAAAGGTAAACCCAAGCCTTCTGTGAGTAGCCATGTGTAACTAATAGCATCACTTCAAGTCAGTGTACCTGCAGGAAGCCTCATAAGCAGAAATCACTTTCCAGTTCCATTGAAAATGCATGAGCTAAAAAAGTCCATGTCCATCCATTTGTTCAAAGCTACTGTGGCTCTGCAAAGCTGTCATGGGTAGCAAATAAAGTTACTCACATAGGTATGAGAGTCCCCTTGGAGTTTAACTTCATCAACTGCTAAAAGGTAAGAGGAAAAGAAAAAAATGGTGGATTAAATTCCCTGTGATAGATAATACTTTTCATGTGTGACAGTGACAAGATGGTAACTTTGTGTCTGGAATACAACTGCCCACTGCTTTTTCTGTCAGATCATGTAATGGGAAAATGGGGAATGAAGTCCTTATTTTCTTACGTCCTCTTGTTGCAATAAGCACACATGACTAAATAGATCTGCGGAAAACATATTTTATTTAGAATATAATTAACGTGTATATCAGACTTTCTACCATAAATTTTTAAACCAGGAATACTCTCATTTATTGTATGATTTTTTTTTTTCCTATTGAAATTACCAGTGTATTGAGTAGAAAAATTGTTAGTCTTTGTCCTGAGTGTTAAAGCATCATTTACAAGTGGTGGATACATACTCTGTGTTCAAAGCAGTACAAACAAAACAATGAAGGTGACTGCCCTTAAAGAACTGAGAATTAGTTAAGAAAGGATGGATAGATGCCAACAGACAAAACCAAAAAGGATATGGTGAAGCAGTATTTGTCAGCACGCTGGGTAAGGGGCTAAGAACTGTTTAGAACATTTCCGACAAAACCAAGCATTAGCAAGATTCACTGAGACTGAAAAGTTTGTCACTGGAACAAAGTCATCTCTCCCATACTCCTCCTTTGTGGGTTCCCAGAGTGCTGGCAGCGGGGGCTGGGACCTGGGTCTTGAAGTCCTTGAGCCTCATGGTTTCTTACAAGGAAGGCTCTCCAAGAGCGGTAACCCAAGCAGTGCTGGGTCCTCAGCCCTGAATGACCACACGTCAGGAGTCTCCCAAAGCCACAGACTACAGAAATATAAAAGATTAAATTTCTTGAGCAGCAGCATATTGCAGCTAGGACACACTGTATTTCCAGGTTTTCTCTTGGAAGTTTCCCACTTTTGGTTTAGATTGAAGTTCAATGAAATCTGCGCTTGCATTCAGGAAACAAGATTCCTCACAAGCAACAGACCTTATTTTTCAGACAACTTTCTGTCCACCTAACAATTGTCAAGACTTTTGGTAGACATCATATCAAAGGCGGACATTTATTTGGTAGCTTTGAAGTAATTTTTAGAGAATGAACTTAAGAAGTGTGGAAGAAACCATGAAAAACATATTTGAAAATCTAGTAAGTAGTAATAGAAACAGATCTTACGGAATCAGAGGTAGGAATCAATCTCTGGCCATTGAATGAGAAATCAGATCACAGGTGACATTTGATGATAGAATAATCCTTCTGGTTTTAAATGCCTTAAGTTTTAAAGGGAGCTTGCTTTCAAGGTAGCTGGATGTTAATCCTTCATTCAAGTCTTAGTAAGTGTATCATACCTAAGGTAGGTCTTGTGTAATGATTTCTGAAAAGCCAAAATATGATCTATGTCTCAGAAAAGTAAAAGTAAAAATAGTGGAAGAAATTGTAACCTGTCATCTATCCTTGAACTTGTGTTCCACAGATGCAGCCATACATGTGCATACACACGCACACACACATTATTTTGAGGTACAAGGCTGAAATATATTTACGGTAGAATTAGAAGGAAGTCCTCCATCTCTGTCATGAGATAAAGAGATAATCATCAGGGGATGGTACCAGAAATACCAATGAAATGAGAACCTCTGCTAATCATCCTCCCAACTTTTATATCATACAGTCCAGGCTTACGTGTTAATGTAGAGGTAATATTTTGGCCTAGCTGAATTTCGTTCATATCTTGCAGATTTTATTAACATTCATAATATGGAATAGGTCTTGCTGTCTCATTTCTGTTATGTGTACTAACGATTTGAGACATTCTTATGCATTGCATAATGTAGTTGCTGTGGGGCTAAAAAGGCACAACTTTTCAGACTTAGTTTTGAATGCTCATTTGCCATTTCTTAATCAAAGTCTAAGTCTGATCTTTGCAATATATAGAAGAAACTTTCTCAGGAAGAGAAAATTCTTAAAAATTGTCTCTTCCTAAAGCTATGTGGCTTAAGATAATCAGTGGCAATAAAGACAGTAGTGCAGTTTTAAGATCATACTTATAAATGTATGCCAATGCTTTTCTTAACTCTCTTGTATTTTACTTCTTTCACTATGATAATTCACACACTTCCCCTACCTCTGGTCTACATTTCACCTTGGTATAACCTGACTCCTTTCAATTCTCAGGAATTTAAAAAAACAAAACAAAACAAACGCCCCCAAAACACCCCCGAACCATCAAAGTGTTATTACATTATGCGATTAATTTCCTTATACTCCCTCTTCTGTCTGTCCTCATAGACCTAAAAAGACTTTTTCTTTCAGGTCATGGCAAATAGCATAGTTAGGTCCTTGTTTAAGACAAGTTTTGGACTCTACAGTACTTTGAACAATTAGTAGTATTAAATAATGAAGAAAAGAGTGTAAAAACTCAAGGTCAGCCAAGGTGATACATGAGGTATAAGGGGTGAATGCACTGTACCAGTTTTAGTTCTAATATATATGGCTGTGGACAAGAAAAAGAGATTATTCTTGTGTGAGTAAGTGGGAGGCAGAAAAGAACAAGAAGAAAGTATATTTACCACTTTGAAATAGAGGCAGAAAAGGGACACTCTTAAAAATGGGAGTTGTAAAACTCGAGAATGTGGGTATAAAAACCCAGCAGTGACTGTGAGGTTTGATGAAAATGAACTAGATTCTCTCCTCTCTTCCTTCAAAGGCAATGCTAATCCTAAAAGGTCAAAAGAATATGAATATGAAACACCAGTGTGAAAGAAAATCTTTAAAATACATAGCCCAGATCATACCATTTTCTCAGTAATACATGCACTTTCTCACTAGGTGAAACAAGCATCTCAGTGGGGGCCAGATTCCTGCTGCTCATGTTGAGCAGTACAAAGAATGGGACAAACTGTGAAGTGTGAAATAAGGAGCTTCTCAGAAGGAGCAATGGTTTTGGATGAGGTAAATAAAACATGATGACACTCGTCTAGACAACCACCGGTGCTGAATTAATTGTGAATGACAATCTTAGAATGCACTGTTGCATTATCCAAACAACATCTCACCATGCTTACCCTCCAAAGTGTTGCTTTTTGCATCTGCTGTGTCACATACAGTAGCAGTGGTTTGCAGCTGTGGTATTTTAGTAGGATGAAAGCAGTGTGCTTCCTCCATTCTGAACATCATACTCCCCTGAGGAAACCTGGAGCTAGGCAGTAGTGGAAGAATGGTCTCTTCATGAAGGCTTTTTGCCATGTGTAGTCAGGTCAATGATTTTTTTTTTATCAGTAAGAACATTCACAGGAAACTAATGTGACTTTTCTGCAAGTGTATTCATAAAGGAAAAGTGTTCCTGAAACTATTTTAAAATTGGTGCTCTGACAGTTGATACAGGAGGGAAAGAGTTAGGCTGTTGGAGAGGAAGAAAACCAAAAATCCGTAAAGACTGTGAAGAATATCATATCACAAATACCACCACTCTACCAATTATTTATAGGTTTGGATCACCACAGGTGGAAAGGGATTTACACCTCTAATATCCTGAATCAGTGATCCAGACACTGACTTTTGGATAAAAGGAGGCATCATACCTTTATCTTCCCTCTGCTTTTGCCCGGCAAGGCTGGTGGAAGTAATCATCTCCCAGAGCAATATGTTCCCACTACAAAATACCACCAGCTTCCCAATACATGGGTTGATTTCAGCCTTCTTTAAGCACCTTCCTGTGTATGGACCTAATACTCAAATGGCTAATTTACAGACATCTTGCATGGGAAGCCTGAGATTCATACTGCTGGACAGTGTTTCAACCAGAAATTAGATTCCTAAAACTGGAGTTTGTGTGGTTTAGTCCTTCCTTCTTCCTGTTTCAGTTCTTTGTTATTGTCGTGGTTTAACCCCAGCCGGCAGCTCAGCCCCACGCAGCTGCTCACTCACTCAACCCCAGTGGGATGGGGGAGAGAATCTGAAGGGTAAAAGTGAGAAAACTCGTGGGCTGAGATAAAGACAGTTTAATAGGGAAAGCAAAAGCTGCGCATGCAAGCAAAGCAAACCAAGGAATCCGTTCCCCACTCCCCGTGGGCAGGCGGGTGTTCAGCCATCCCCAGGACAGCAGGGCTCCATCACGCCCAACGGGGACTGGGGAAGACAAACGCCATCGCTCCCAACGTCCCCCCTTCCTTCTCCTTCCCCCAGCTCTATATGGGGAGCACGACGTCCTATGGGCTGGGATCTCCCTTGGGTCAGTCGGGGTCGGCTGCCCCGGCTGTGTCCCCCCCCAACCCCTTGTGCCCCCCCAGGCTCCTCGCTGGTGGGGTGGGGGGAGAAGCAGAACAGCCCTTGGCTCTGGGTGAGCACTGCTCAGCAGGGACAGAAACATCCCTGGGTTATCGACACTGTTTTCAGCACAAATCCAGCACACAGCCCCATACCAGCTACTGTGAGGAAAATTATCTCTATCCCAGCCAAACCCAGCACAGTCTCCACCCCTTATTCCATACCATTTATGTCATACTCAGGTACCATACTATCAAATACATCCTCATTAACCACTCCCCCCCCCCTTCCCATCCTTTGATATAACATGCAGATATCATTCCCTCAGTCTATGGACTACCCCTGTAAAATGTCCACAAAATGTCCAGAAATGTCCGCAAAATGTCTACTGAGTTCATCTAGCCCATGAATTTGGGCTCCATCTCTTATGGTGGTCACAGTTATTCTCACTCAAAACCATTACTGCTTGAACTATTGAATAAGGAAAGCTACTTGGCTATGTAAATTGGTAGGTATACTGGATGTCTGCTAGGCCTACATGACATTTAAACATGACTTTTCTGGAAGACAGTTCTTTTTAGCATCTGTTTCTGCATTCAATGTCTAGTTTATTCATAGACATCCTAAATCTCCTGGGAATTGAAATATTAAACCATAAAGCAAAAGTAAGTTCTCTCAACCAATCAATACCATCTTCATACAATGGAGATGAAAAGTAGAGGATAGGATCTTTTTACAAAAATAATTATTTGAGCAGTGACAAAGAGCAAATATATTCCTAAAATCATTGTTCACGGAGAACTTAAGCAAGAAAGAGGTTGCATTTCCTGAATAAATTATTCACTGAAAATTATTCACTCAAATCCCTCTACATTAAGGCTCCTAATTTTTCCAGGATATGTGACAAATGGCTTCAGATCATTTAAGTCATGCCTGGATGCGACTGTAAAGCCTCCAGCAACATACAGCTGAAGTGGGAAGAAGTGTAAATACTCACAGCAGCTGCCATATCAAAAAGCAATCACGATTCTCATTGAAACAAGCTGAGTTCTTTAAAAGAATGTTAATCAGCACTCTTCAGACAGATCATCTCACTGGAGACAATGAACAGCAAGTCCTCTACTGTTTACAGTCTCTGAACAGATCATTTTGAAAGGAATTATTTGTAGATGAAATGAAAAGTACATTCCATTAAGACCTTTTTCTTTTAAGAAATTCTGGTGATTTGTTTTCTAAGTCTATCATGCTATATTTGCATAGGTACTATGAGTTGTTCAAATGACATACCCCAGCCAGCTTTATTAAATACAATCTGGAGTCTTCCTGGAAATTAAAAGTAGCCAACCCCATAACGGACATAAACTCTTCTACACAGGCTTCAGTGATATGCTCTATATCATCAGCTGTACAGAGGGAACTACGCAGAAAACAGCCAGCTATGTCCTTGATCAAGCTATTGAACGTAAAAGTGCAGGTTATTTAGATAACCTCAGCAGTATAAAGAAATCTCTGTTTGTATTGTGTGGCATAGACCTATGTTTGCTCATCTGAAGGAGAAACTATTTCAGTGGTCTGTAAGGCTGCTGAGTTTGAACTGTGCGTACTGTTGACAAACACAGATGGAATCTATTTAACAGTAGGCAGGGATATGCCAGTCTAAGGAAAGGGTTTTCTTGGCAAGTAATCACAGCACAAATTATTTTCTAGCAAACCTGAAACTCTGTCAGGTGGGAGCAGCAAGGAGTGAGTGCATTTTTGTAAACTTTGGAAGATAAATGCTTCCTATTAGATTACGGCTGAATATCTTTGATAGCACACCCTGCACTCCCTTACGTTCCCTTCCTTGGAGCCAGATCTACAAAAGTTTGTAACCTTTCTTTAAATTCTTGATTTCTTATTTAAGTCAATTGGAATGTATGTCCATTTATAGCAGTTAAGTATGTACATAGTTTTATGGAGTTGGTCATAAATTTAAATGCACATATAACCTCTAGTCATTTTGGGTTTGTGCTTGAAAGTGCCTAGCAGGGGACAACTGGATTGCTGATGAGGCAGCACAGGCACAACCATAAAAAAACCCCAGTACTAGTAACAACTATTCTGTATATATTTGTTCTACTCTGGGTTCAAAGAGGATTCTTCTTACTGTCTTTGAAAATGCCTTCCTTTGTGATTAACAATTGTGGCAGCTTTAGGGTAGTCAGGGAACTCAATATCCATACCAAGTCCACTGGCAGAGGAAAACAATGAACTTCAAAAATAGCCTGTAGAATGTGTGTGTGTGTATAAATAATGCAAATAACAACAAAATATTCCCAATTAGGCAGAGTTGGTGACATATGCTCTTCTTTCCAGGACTTCTAATGGGGAAAAAAAGAGAGATTTAAGAATAGTGGAAGCTTTTTGACTTCTAGCAGCCAGGTGTAGGGCACCTAATAAATAAGCAAAGAGTTCTGTGACAAGTACTGTTTTGTCTTCAATTAAAATTGTCCCTTAAATTAAAACAAACAAACAAACAAATAAACCCTTAACAATAGCAACAACAAAGAAAATAAATCTGGAAAACTTGTCAACAAAAGAAATGTAAAACAGGTTTGGAAGAGAAAGCAAGTTAAAAAAAAATTAGTTTCTGAAACCAGAGTTTATCTGCTGATGCTTTTTATCCCTTTTGAAAAAGAAGATTTTTTTTTTTTATCAGACTGAAATAAAATATTAATATGGGCATATAGGCAGTGTCTTTATATGGATAAATAATAAGCAAGAATAGAATTTAGGGAATTATCTAAATATCTTTGGGATATTTTAAGGATGGACAACCATTTCAGGATAAAAAATAATCTCCACCTAGACAAACACACATCTGCTCTGAAACATTGTCTCTTGAGAATACATCTCCTGTTAAGAATTTTAAAAGGTCTGAGCTAAATTTACCTTGAATTCAAATGGCCTATGAGTATCTTCAGAAGGACCTTTCAACATACCTTTTGAATGTATATTTTGCTTGTCCTACCTTCAGTTCCAACCAGAAGTTAAATAGAAGCATGCAGATGCTTTGGGAAATATTGTCTCACTACAATTTCTATGTGAACACTACATGTTCTAATTCACTCAAAAAAGCACATTACTTACTGATGATGGACCGACAGTAGCTGAGCAGCTCACCTTCTGAAGTATTGCTATCAGAATTATTTAATGTTTATCTGCTTTCATAGCAGCTAGGAACATAAAAATAGTATTTTGGAGTGACTTGAACATTGCCACAGTAGTGACCATCCCAGTACTTTCTGTAACTAAATCTGCAGCTCAACGTTTTGTGAGCTAGAGAATGAAGCGTCACAAAAAGTATGATTGTGGCACAGCACGCAAGAGCTGTTGTGTTCCTCGCTATGTGCCTGAATAAAACACCAGCTCCAAACTGGAGGTGGTATTGGACAAGGACCAACCTTGTCAAGGTCCTTGACAAAGAAGAGAGAGAGGATGGGGAGGCAGTGGGGACAAACGCTGGCCGATGGAGGTGACTGGGGAGCGAGACCCAACGCCCAAGACAGACTGCAGCCAGGGAGGACTCCCAGCACGCTCACTGCCTGGTGGACTGGGAGCAATGCACACACTTGCCAAGGCACTATATGTCTCCTGCACAAAGACAAAGCTGTTTTCAGGCTGAAACCCACCATTTTTAGAACCCCAGGAAACCCCTACTCTGTGGAAGAACAGCTGTACTAATTGACTTTAAGGTGTAAACCAGGAGCCTTCAGAACAAAGACAAAAAAACATTTTTGCCTCCAACTAGAGTAATTTCTGCAGGTTAAGATGCAAAGCAGTGCTTTCTCCTTTGTGAAACTGTGTAGAGGCAATTCTATTCCTGTATCTTTTTGTGGTGGGTTGACCCTGGCTGGACACCAGGCACCCACCAAGCCGCTCTATCACTGCCCTCCTCAGCAGGATAGCGGGGGAGAAAATAAGACGGAAAAAAAATTGTGGGTCAAGATAAAGGCAATTTAATAAAACAAAAGCGAAGGCTGCATGTGGAAGAAAAGGAAAACAAAAGATTTATTCTCTACTTCCCATCAGCAGGTGATGTCCACCCACTCCCCAGGCAGTAGGGCTTTGATATGTGTCGTGGTTGCTCTGGAAGACAAACATCATGATAATGAATGTTCTCCCCCCCCCTCCTTTCTTAGCTTTTATTGCTGAGCAGACATCATAAGGTATGGAATATCCCTTTGGTCAGTTTGGGTCAGCTGTCCTGGCTCTGTCCCCTCCCAACATCTTGCCCACCCCCAGCCTACTGGGTGAGATGGGGGGAATGTCGGAGAGACAGCCTTGATGCTGTGCCAGCCCTGCTCAGCAGTGGCCAAAACACTGGTGAGTTATCAACACCTTTCTAGCCACCAATATAAAGCTGCAAGGGCTGCTATGGGGAAAATTAAGTCCATCTCAGCCAGACCCAATACACTATTTCAGAATCTAGACCTTCTTTATAATGCCGTATGCACTATTTCTAGCTGAACGAGAGGAGGAATATTAGGTAATCTCATCTAAAAATGGTTGAGGAGTTTTGCTGCTATTCGCATTATGTGAAACACTATCTATTTCTGGTGACCTGTTTTTAAATTTGCTGATTATCAAGCTGATTATCTCTTCTGACCTTAGCCCTGGCTGCTTGGTGAAGTCAGCACTAAGTGTGCTTTGCAAAATGTGCTAAGAGCCAAGTAAGACTCAGTATAAAAATCTATTTACTCAGCACACATTAAAAAAAAAAATGCTTTCGGAAATAAAATTTTGTAGAATTATGTTGAAATTTTTTATTTAGGTAACAGAAATGTTTAATTTCCTTGTTAAGCTTTCTGCAGCTTTTAAAAACTTAATACATGTAAGCACATAAAATTTATTAATAAACAGAGGCATTTACTGGAATGTGATGGGACTTCAAAGTGCTTTTAATATGATAGCATTCTTCTCTCAAATGAAATTTCAACAGAGACAACCTTCAAAAAATTCAGATTACGGCAATTTTCAGGCATCTGTTATAAAAAATCTTATCTCACTACGATCTAGCAAAAGTTATCAAATAATAAAAAAGTTCATGATTTTTATTATTTTTTTAAGTATTTATTTTACCACAAGAGGCCAAGTAGCTATGCTGCAAGATGATAGAGTTCACAGTGACATTACCATATAGTATGATATTACGTCTCCCAGTTATTTCCTTAGGCAGTAACAAGTGTAAAATACTCTTTTTTTCCACTCAATTAGCCATTTCCAGATGCTAAACTAGGAGCCATATTCAGAACTTTTAGTTTTGAAAACCAGACAGGGTGTCACAGTCCTTGGTCCCAGTAGCATCTAAATCACAGAGTAAAAAAATAAATGATAGGGAATAATACCAGAATCTCATTTCTCTCCCCCAGCCAAATATCAGGCTGTTTCTTTGTGCTCTCAAAATGTTCCTATTTTTTTAAGGTAACTTAAAAATGGTGGTGTGAGGAGTATTTTCTAATTCCTGACATCAACTGCATCTTAACGATATTTTGACAACATATGGTGCAGGAAACACAGGTGTGCGCCGATACCTGTCACCTACCTGGTTTCTGTGGCAGTTGCAAGTGAGCATTACAACTTAAAATGGCTTTGCACATACTCACTGATCAATAGGGCAGCCTCAGGAGCCCTACAGAAGTAATTTATTTTATAGGTTGGTGACTAGAGAATGCTTTTGGGAAGTGAGGGCTTTGAATCTTTACACAGAGTGGAGGGAAATGAACCCATGCTTCCACTTCCAGGGCGCTCTATCCACTGTAGTATATTGAAAAAAGTATATGTAGCATCACTGAAGTCATACATACCATCCAACAATTTTGTGACAAGGCTCTTGGCTCTTTAAATGCATAAAGATAAAAATAAGGGCCAGGACTGAAAAGCGGACCTAAAGCCACAAAAGGATAGTGTTCCTCTTTGATGCGGATTGTGTTGGTGGTTTTTGCTTTATCCTGCAAAAGAACGAAAGAGAGGGAGAGCAGAGTGACCGCTTGTTTTGCCTTTTCCCCCAGCACAGACAAATACCCAGACCGGACTGCAGCAGCTTGCGATAAGCCACTGTCTGCTCAGTCTCTGTGGCACCGCTGTAGCTGTCAGGCTTATTTAAATTGCTCCATACCAGTTGTTTTAGCTTCAGTAGCACTACCATATACAAAGCACTGTATATGAGGCAGATGCAGTTTCAGGTTTTTAAATGACGCCAGGCTCACTCCTATTACGCGTCGAGGACACACAAAAGGGGGGCTGAGGGCTGGTTGATGCCTCTCGTGCCAGCAGAGGAGCAATCTGGCACCTTCAGAATCAAATCCGCGTACAGCTTGATGTCTGCTAGCTTGACCTAGAAAATAGCAGACCATACACATATTTAATATTCTGTTCTACTAAGCAGGACCTCAGCATGAGGTTGCTGACATTCACCCATCCAGCTGCAGGAGCACACACTTGAGAAAGGAAGCTTACCAGCTTAATGACACACAAACTCCGTTTGTGGCCAGGGCTGAGCTGCTGCTCTAATTCCACTCCCACCAGCTGAAATCATTCTGGGACTTCACCTTAAAGTAACTGACACTTGAGAGGAAAAGCAAGAGGAGATCAATTTGCCTGCTACTATGATGTCTAATTAAAACACCGTATGTGCTGAGAGACTTGTCACAGTTTGTTAAACCATTGAAGGAGTTGCTGGCATTAACTCCACTTTACAGGAAAATCCTGCTTCAGTTGAAGCCCATTAAAATGTTTTTCACAAAAAAACTAATTTCACATTTAAATCTGGAAATCCTATTAGCTTCTGTACGGGTGTTATGTTCTCTAAATTTAAATACACCTGTTAATAAACCTCTTTACTGTTTGCAAAACACATTATAGATTTCCCAATACAGTGTTTAATTTATTTCATTTCCTACAACCAATATATCTGATTTGAGTGTGATCTCATTCCCTTGACAAGTTTCTAGCACAGTTTTTCAGACTTCTAATTATTTTAGTTTCCTATACAAGGAGCAACATAGCATTTATCATCTCCTATGTGATAGTACCAGACCTATTCCAAACAGGTGGGTCTTGAAATTTGCCCTAAATGTGGGAATCCAAGAGATTTTAATACTTTGAACTGGTAGTCTGAACCATATAAATCTTTGGTAATTTGGCTTAACGTAAAAGCACAGCCAAATCTCACAAGAAGCATTACAGACGTCTGAAAATGCCGTCCACAAAACCCCATACCAGAAACTTTCATGATGAGAAGTACCATATTCTATTTGGATTCTCAATCCCATACTGAAATTACTAGGTGATCATGATGGTTCAATCTGCCTGTTACACTGATGTATCATGAATTCTGCAAAAGACATCCTTTTATTTGGCCAATTATTTTTAAAGTCGCTTAGGATATGGGAAGCAATGGGAATAAATTCCCTACAAACATGTTATGCTGACAGCTAGCGGGTTCCTGTCCCACAGATCCATAACGTTTGATATAACCTACAGCTCAAAACAGAAGACAAGAATTACTCTTCAGAGAGAGTTGAAGATATTTTTTAAGGTAACTTTAATAACAAAGCACTGGGCACAAGGGATTCAGGTTACCTATGCCGAAACGGAGGTGTGTAGTGCCATTTGAGATGGAACTTGAGACCTCCCCGTGTGTCTGATGGGTACAACATGGTGTTATGGAAATGTACATATTTCTCATCTGAAAGCTGGAGGGATGGTGCAATATGTTGGGGCACCTCAGAAAGCATTAAACGCCTAAGTTTCCAACTGAATCAAACCCAAAGAGACACTTTGTCCCAAAAGATGCTTCTGCCAGGCTGAAGTAGAACCGAGTCTCACATTACACATTTAAGTGCTGTTGCAGAGAGCCGCGTGGAATTCATAAAACAATTTCAAATCATACGTACATGTGCTGTTTGGAGAAATTTGAAGAGAATCACTTCAACTTTTTTAGCACACTGTTTTGGTGCAGTGAGGCGTGATTATCAAGGAAAATGACAATGATCTAATCAGTTTACAAACTATCATTTGTTGCTTATTTCCACTCCCAGCTGTAACCAGGTAGATATTTTTTCACTGGGGTATAAATCAAAATATTTAAAGGGTTTTAATGGTCAGTCCCAAGTTATTCTCTACAGCTTTACAACGCTGCTAATAAAAGAACCATAGATGAAATTTTTAATATTTCTGAAATGTATTCATCATGCTGTGTTTTTTTTTCCTTACAAGTGCTCCCAACCTACTGAAACACTACAAGTAGAGTGTGGAAGTCAAATAGTTCTTTTTACTCCACATTTATTTTCAGTAAGAAGCTACTGGATTACAATGCTGGGCAAAAAAATAGATTTAGTTAATAAATTCAAATAACAATGGAACAAGAAGCATAAAACTTATATTCCCTCTATTTCCAGAAAACCCTCTCTTGTATAGCTTATAACAACACCTCTCAAAAATAAAGTCTATCTATGTTTTGTGGCATTCAGAATATATACCCTACCAAATGTAGAAAAATAGAGATGGAATGGCTTGGTCATGGAGTCTGATTTTGCCGTCACACCATAGTTCTTTCAAATAAACTCCACTTGCTAACCTTCATTAGGAAAAAAGCATTTGAGACTTTGCTGAAAGCTTCAGGAAAATCATAGTGTTAGACATTTATTTCTTCTTCCCATGAGCATAGAGAGAAATCTCACTTCTTGTCATGAGTGTTATACATTTTTTGAGGAAATTAGATCAGTTTCAAAAATTGCAAATTATCATCATGATCTTTTAAAATTAATTTTCAGTACTTATAAACATTTAGATTAATTCTTCTGTTACTTTTTCCTAGGAACTGAAATTATTCTGGATGGTCTGCAACTTTAATTTTTACCCCTTTCAGAAGACTAGTAACATTTTCTTTCTTCATTTACCTCAACCAAAGGTTTTCAAAATGATCATTAAAAAATTCTGAGATCACTTCAGCCAGTTCAGAAAGCATTTAAGATGAAATTCAGGAAGACCAGAATGACATACATATCCTTAAAGTCTCACTCATCTAATGTTTTCATGCATGACCTATTCGAGGATGAGACCTTTCCCCCTCGATTTGTATTACATGTACCTGTTTCCTACTCACAGGCTCTCTTTCTTGTCAAAATTAAGCAGTAAGTCATTAGAAAGGTGCGTCTTCCTCACATTATCTGCCAATGATTTTTCCTCTTTATAGTAGTAAATCTTAATTTTTGTTGTTAGAATTACTTTGAAGGACGGACAGTTTTCCTTGGGCTTGCTTCCCTGAGCTCTCACCTGCCTACTACCTGAGATCTCATGAAGTTCATTGTTTTCAGTTTGGTGATCTCTCTTTCCTTTCCTAATGATCATGAACTCCTGCCATTTCAAGATCCCTCTCATGATCTGCTTCTCATTTTCATGTGAGAGAGAAGTTTCTCTGTATCAGTTAGAATCGAATTTAGAAGATAATCCCTTGTACTTGCTTTCTCCACTTTCTACACAAAACCTCCTGTCATCAGTTAATGCCAACAGAGAATCATGAAAATATTCATGATGGCAACAAATAGTAACAGACTGCATGCAACAGTTTCCTTCCTCAGTTCCCATTTGTCATGAATTTCCCATAATTTTCATAAGTTTTCTTTTTTTTTAATTAAAACATACATTCAGACTTTGTTTCATAACTTTTAGGTTCTGTGCCCTTAAAGGGATCAGTAGAATTTACTAACTTCACTTGAGTGAAAAAGGAAATAATTTTTCAGATAAAACTGTGTTGCACATACCAAGTCAGTGTGCTGTGATATTGTATCACAGTTATTTGCTTGTCCTTAGGAAACAAATTTCTGAATGCTTAATAAAGAAATATAACATCAAGATTTCCCAGGTGCATTCGTGTGCCCAAGACTCTGGCTCACCAACAACCAGTTACTGGATTTCTCCATATCAACTCAGGTGTCCTTCCACCCTCAAACAAACCAGTGCCAGGAGAGATTATAGTACAATGTTAAAGATGTGTGGGTCTGTTCCTTTGCTGCTACTACACTATGAATGAATATATACTACAGAAGTCTATTACCTGAGAGCATGTAGGTTCAGTATCAGGTAGTGCTTAATAGGTATATACATTACAGCTCCCTGTAATGTGACATATACAGCAATAATTTTAATTTGGAGTTTTGATCTAAAAATGCAGTGATCTGGATTGTTATCAGCTAATTCTTGGTGGATTACTGAAAAACAATTTATTTTCTCTAAGTAATTCTGTTTTGCTAATCACTCCAAATTAAGAACAGAACAGTGTAAAAACAGAGTCTTAAAGAGTGACTTCTCTTACAAGAATAATAGCAAGTCATTTAATGTTTAAAACATGGGACTTCTTATTTCCATTATCACAGTTATTTTGTTAAAAAATATGTGCAGGTAATAAAATGACACCTAGTCATATATGCCTTTTCTTTTAATATGAAATATATCCCCTCCGCTTTTACCTGAATATTGAAAATGCTGTAATAAAGAACACTTGAAAAGAATACAGTATAACCCAAACAGCATCTCAGATACCTGAACGTAGTTTTCAGCACAGGTAGCAGAAAACATCATGAATATTGCTGACTCCTTGAATCAAAAATGGGTTTTACTAAACAGAAGTGGTGACCATCACTTTTCTGTAATCTCTGTGGGTGTGCTACTCTTTCATACCTCTGTTTATTCTATCACATAATTCTCATTTCTCAAGGTGCATCACAAAGATTCGCATAATTAGTAATTTGGTAAAGGAACTGTCTTTCAACCAATTTTTAGACTGTCATCGATATAGCTTCTATCTTATGCCCCCTTATCACTACTGCAAAAGAAAATAGTATTAATGAATGCAGAAAAGTCTGCTTGAGTATTCTTCATTAAAAGAAGAAAAGTCCTTTCATAAGCTTTATCAGAAAGTTGATGTCTAGCTAAACATTGAGCTCCATGGTTACTTTTCAAATGTTCTCATCTTCCAAATAATTTAACTCATTCATCTAATTCCATTATATTGCTCATTTTGATGGCACTGTTTGAACCATGAAACAATATTTCCAAGAAGTTTTCATAGTTAATTTGTCACTGACTGATTTTTTTTCCTTTTTATTTAAGATAACAGATTGAAGTAAAAGCTTGGTTTGGCAGCAGTCTAGGTATCTTAGCAGTAAATAAATAATAGCCACAAGCAAGTGAGCATCATGACACCAAGGATTTTGCAGGACCTTTTTTTTTTTAATAAAACTGTACAGACAGGATTTCATTCTAAGATTTCACTTTACTAAGTTAGAAGCGACTTCTATGGCTATCATATGGGATGCTGTATGGGAGTGCAGTTACAGGGTTCAGTGACAAAGCTGAAGGGAAAATTCATGAAGTCTTAAAAAATTTCTTTGAAGTAAAAGTAATGTTACTTCCTATTGCCATATAAGTAATTACATGAAATATATCTGAAAATATTTTAATTAATTATAAAATATTTGTAGAAATGCTTTAGTAGGAAGCAGAACTAAGCAATACGTTATCCTGCCTAATTTTGTTCTTGCATCCTATTCTTTAGTTTTTCTTGAAAGAAATGATTCCTGGTGGCTCATTGTAGGGCCTTTGACAATGCCTGGAATCAGAATAGGACACACTAGGCTGAGGGATGGAGGAGGAAATTAGGTCATTTGGACCTAATCCTACAGAACATTGTGAAAAAATACCTTTTCATATTGTGTTTAGTTTCCTGACATTAATTTTATTCAGTTATTTTTATGATTTCATTAACCTGTTCTTGTGTAATTTTCCAAATTGGCACTAGAGAAAAATGAATAAAATAGAATGAATATGTGCTCTTTCTCAGTAAATCGATATATAAAGTATTTACATTACTGGAGATAGCAATCCACAGTTGAATAATCAATATTTTATTCTTGGTGGCATACACATTCTTTTACCACTGTTTGTTACTATTTGATGAAATAAATATCTTCTGCTAATGTTTAGCTTTATTTATTGTGGTGGGTTGACCCTGGCTAGACAGCAGGGGCCCACCAAAGCTGCTCTATCACTCCCCTCCTCAACTGGACAGGGGAGAGAAAATATGACAGAAGTCTCATGGGTTCAGATAAGGACAGGGAGAGATCACTCACCAATTACCGTCATGTGCAAAACAACTCGACTCGGGGAAAAATAACTTAATTTATTATCAATGAAATCAGAGTAGGGTAGTGAGAAATAAAACTGAATCTCAAAACACCTTCTCCCGACCCTTCCCTCCTTCCCGGCTCAACTCCACTCCTGATTTTCTCCACCTCCTCCCCCCAGCAACGCAGGGGGACAGGGACGGGGGCTGGGGTCGGTTCCTCACCCCTTGTCTCTGCCGCTCCTTCCTCCTCAGGGGGAGGAGGACTCCACGCTCGGCCCCTGCTCCGCCGTGGGGTCCGTCCCTCCCGCGGGAGACAGCCCTTCACCAACTTCTCCAGCGTGGGTCCTTCCCGCGGGCTGCAGTTCTTCATGATCTGCTCCCCCATGGACCTCCCTGGGCTGCAGGGGGACAGCCTGCCTCACCATGGTCTTCCCCACGGGCTGCAGGGGAATCTCTGCTCCGGCGCCTGGAGCATCTCCTCCTCCTCCTTCTGCACTGACCTGGGGGTCTGCAGGGCTGTTCCTCTCACATCTTCCCACTCCTCTCTCCAGCTGCAGTTTCTGTTCCTTTCTGAAATCTGCTCTCCCAGAGGCGCTACCACTGTCGCTGATGGGCTCAGCCTTGGCCAGTGGTGGGTCCGTCTCGGAGCCGGCTGGCATTGGCTCTGTCGGACATGGGGGAAGGTTCTAGCAGCTTCTCACAGAAGCCACCCCTGTAGCCCCCCCTGCTACCAAAACCTTGCCACGCAAACCCAGTACATTCATAAATTTTCATGTTAATTTACAGGAGCAACAGCATATGTATTTGAACCAGGTTATAAGCTACAGATGTAAGTGTTTTGTACTACTCCGAAAAGGTTTAAAAGCTTAAGTCTTTAATAAAAGTCTTTAATAAAGGAATATTTATTTATAAATTCCTAGTTACATTCTTTTCAGGCTTTTAAATTCTGTTCCTGGAGCAGTGAGGTGATTCCTATGTGAAGGGATAACTAAGTATGCTCTATATATTTAGAACATGGTCAAGACAACTGAAGCAGAGGTAGCAGGCATTGCAGGTCTAACAGCCCCAGAAGTAACAGATACATCTTTCCCTTCTGTTGTGGGTCTCTTTACTACTCCTCCAAATTAGAGGAAGAGCAGCCACATAAAACCAAATAATTCTGACTTGAAGATGGATTTGAAAAATTCACCATTTGTGCATGGTGGTGACTTCTCCACAGGCGTGTTGTCCCCTGAGGATGCTCCTGGAGCTGCCAGCTTCATCGTCTGCCAAGTTCGGTTCTGTTTTATTAGCTTGACACACTGCATGATGACAGTCTCAAGCCTTGTGTGTCTGAATTCTATCTTTCAACATATTGCTTCGGGCCTGTTGTTTCTAACTTCCCATCAGGTGCTGTCATTTTCCAGTAGTCGGCTGTGGAGAAGTACCCTCTGTGCTTACCTAGCACACTATAGTTCCTGTTTACATTAAAGAAATCTGCACCAGCTACAAGAACAATGATGACCTGCCGTCCTGGCAGAGGTTTTGTATAGAAGTGAACTGTATAAATAAAAGCCCGTTCTGGAATGAAGCCAAGAGATTACATTAGGGCTTTGTCCCAAAGAAATTTTATCAATTAACTTAAATATGTGTGACTTCTCACAATAAATGAATGTCTGGTTCATATCTTGACTAATTTTCTGCCACCAGAGATGGATAGCACAGTACTGTATAGTGCAACTTACTTAATCCACCTAAGTTAGAAGAAAATGAATGCCTTCCGGTTAAAAAATTGAGTACATAAGCACTGAAAACTGAAAAAATATTGCATCACAACATGTTCTGAGGTCATTTATTTTTTATGTGCTCGTGTAATTTGAGTAATTCGTAACTTACTAGTAAATGCAGCCAAGAAGTATTTGTAAATACTGTAAGTTCTGCATAATGTGATTTCACAAGGATACTCTCCTATGAGATCTTCCATTTCTAAATTTCTTTCTTTTACAGCTAGGCATTAGTTTTGAAACACTATTAGCTGCCATCTCACTTTGCATAACTTTCTGAAAGTTAAAATTTCAGCTTTGAACTGAGAGATGATGTGACAGCTAATATTTTTATACCTGTTTAATTGCTATTGATTTCTTGATCTTTTATCTTTCTTGATCATATGCTAAGTGAGCAGATGTGCATAAAAGTACAAATGGATTTAAGAATAGAGCAGAGAACTGCCTGTACTGGCTCTTAACCCTAATGTGTAGGTGCATCCTCCAGGTGAGATTTACCAAAAGAGAGACAATTCAATGCCTGTCTTGCTGTGGAAGGTGAATATTTGGTGAAGTGATCCCTTCTTAGGCTACAGCACAGCCTGGCCATGGATGCTTTTTGTTCCTGATCCTGTTCAGTCAAGAAAACACGGACAACTTTCACATAATATCTGCTACCAGGCATGGTGGGAAGCTCCATACCAGACCGGCTGGGGGTTTCATCGGACCTCCTACTGTGGTCATTTTCTTCTTATGGGTTTTTCTTTGCTCTCTCTGAAGTGTCTAAACACCTAGGACAGTTTAAAAACATCTTTTTTATACATTCCTGCTAAAAAGGTTTGGTTCATCTACCTAGGACATTTTAAAGGATTACTGAGGCTGCTTCTACAAATAGCAACAACTACAGCTAATCTGAAAAAATCCTCCACTAACAGGAGTGATCTCCAGGCCAAGGGGAAAGGGAAAACCTATGCTCATGGTCCTGCCGGCTGCCCTTCTGGACAGCACTCTGGCCTGGGTGTCCTCTGGGTTTTCCTTGACACTTCTGTGGCCCTAAAACATAATTATCTGTCATTTAGATTACTGAAGTTTGAAATTCCTGAAATGATGAGAAGATTGTGTTGCTGCCCACATGAATGCTGTTATAATCATGGTATCACACCAGTCCATGGTATTAAGGGGAGTGGAAGTTCTCAAAGGCCCTTGGGAATAATCCTGGAGAACAAGGAATGGAGAAGTAGCTCTGCCTTCCTCTGCTTACACCGTGCATGGTCTGTGGTCCCTGGAGCATGCTACGCCAGGAGTTGCATCTGGGCTTTGTCTCAAAGGGAAATGCACAGTTAATTGCAGAAGAGAATTAAGTGATATATGTATGTGCAGGGTGGACTATCTGGGGACGAATCAGGATTTGGGAGCAAAACAAAAGGCTGAACTTTTTGGCAAAATGCACCATCTATTATCTAATTCTCATTGAAAAATATGTTGCTAGTCACTTCTGAAAAGTTTAACTCTGCATTTTTTGTTTATTGAAGCTTATTTTTAACTGCTATCCAGGAATTTTGTTGAAATCACAATTGCAGCCCTAACCCAGATTGGGGAATTCAGCTTGAGTTGTCTATTGGTACATTCAATTGAATACAAACCCCATCATTCCTGCATGCCAACATTTTGTGTCTGGGTCCACATTTTTCTTCTGCATTGAAGTAGGAAAACAAATTTTGCTCCTCTGCCTTGTATTCATGCATTCATTATAGGTATACACATATGTATCATAAGGAAAGAATACAAATGGACCAATGAGAATTAGTTGCACAACGCTTTTTATCTGTATGGTGCTAAGTCCTCAATAAACAATGATAGGCAGCAAGAATGACTAAAATCAACATGCTCTCTACTGGGTTTTCTCTGGGTACTGGAAGTGGAATATTCAGAATCAGTTTTGCTGTTTCTTCTATCCCTTGATGCCCTGCTAACCACAAGTCTTTTTTACAAAAAAAACCCACCACCAGAGCAGTATAAAGAACCTCTATTCTAGTTTTGAAGGACATTTCTCAAACAAATGAGGGTGGAATGCACTGCTCATAAATCAGAAAAAAGAACATCGAGCATCAAAATGAGATATTAACTTCTCTGTTAGGGATAAGCATGGTAACTCCTAAATCAGACTTCTGCCATTATTAGCTGCCAGGGTTCAGCTACCTCTCCCTTCAAAGCTTGCTTGTTTTGTATCTGAATATCTACAATTTAATGGCAAACAATAAACAGAAGCATGACTCTATTTAGAGGATGAATTATAACATGCTGAGGTCTACAGTAGAGGGTGCTGAAATAAATAGGTTAAAAAAGAGACTGTGAAGTTGTAATATTTAAAATTATAGACCTAGAAAAAGTTGATGTAATTTACTTACAAAGCAGTTAAGCTAATGCTTTGTTTTAGAAAAACATAATCAGATATGCCCAAATTATAGAAAAAATCTATTAATCACTTCTACCTTTTAAGGGAAAAAAAGTACTTCATAGCTATACTATACTACAGAATACATTAGGCTTGTTATTCTTTAATAATTTGCTTTTTCCTCAATATATTGACCAATTTTTTCAAAAAAAGCATCTTTTCATTATTCCTTGAAGGTCTAAGAAACACTTTCCCTTACAGAATACAGCTCTTCACTGGCAGCATTGCATGGATTGTCATCATTTTATGTTTCTCAGAATTGCTCAGAACTTCAGAATATTAATGCATAAGCCCTTACTGTTGGAGATAAAAATTGTATATCAACTGAAGACATAAAAGATTCAAGCCTCAAAAAGAGACCATGAGATATATAAGTCATATAAAAATATTAGAAATGCAATGAAAGAGTTGTACTTGTGGTTGCAGGTGGGATTTCATAAAACACTGAGTAAATGGAGTCACGTCATTTTGATATTTTTACCTGAAGTTCTGTGTTTAAAATCAAGTTTCTGTAGATAGCTCCCAGTGATCAACTAATTTACAAGTACGCAGCTGTGCTGAAAACAATGCTTGTATGATGTTGTTCCTTGTCTATATTTTTTCTTTAGGGAAAGGCAGAAAATCTGGCTCACTTGCTCAGGCTATAGAAGGCTCTGAAGCCTAATCAGGAGGGGAAAAAAAAACCCATTCTTTCCAATCCTCAGTCATTTATGAGAGCTGTTCTTCAATCGTTCTGATTTTTCAGCTTAGAAATTAGTCCCTAATACTCTTGAATAAATTAAGCTTTCTGGCTACTGGTTGGGCTTTTTTTATTTCTCTTACACAGAACCCTCAAAGATAACATATAGATTTCAGGGGATCATAAAAGGAACTGCTACACTGAATTAGTTTTACATGGGTCAGAATCAAGTATCCTCACATTAGCTACCTAAAAGACGGAGGGAAGTACATCAGTGGCTGAAAAACTGACTGGGAATCTAGTTTCCCTCTTTTGCACAGCCCTGTGTGCTGTTCCCCTCTTTCTCAATTCCCACACATGGTTCGGAAGAGTTAAGAGATGGAAATGCAATGATAATGAGTAGCGGAGCTTTCATAAGGTAGTTGGGTTCACTGATATCTCTTCATTGGATATAAGACAGGAACCTTTTTGAAGCCTGGGTCTTCTTGAAAACCTAAAGTCAAGAGTAATTTTTTTATTTTTTATTTTTAAGCTAGAATGGCCTGTGAATTATGCAGTTGCATAGGAAAAAAAAAAAAAAAAAGGTTGCATAGAAGGAAAAAAAAAAACCAACAAAAAAACCAACAAAACAAGCAAGCAAGCAAGCAAGAATCTCTTCATCCTTTTTTCTATTTATGAACAAAGTTGATGCACATAGTGGTAGGACATTCTAAATTTTACACAGACACATTAGAGAGAAGAAGAAAACACCCAGGGAGACTTAATTTGCCAGAGAAAAATGTTACCAATTTCAGCAGCAAATCAAAAGCTCTACGGTAAACAAAATAAAACCTCAAATTAAAAAAAAAAAAAAGCAATTTGTGTTAAGCCATTTTTATTATCTCTGGAGAAAACCTTTTCAGTTTTGTATGGGAGGAGAAAAACTAGTAGCATTTTGTGAGAAAAATACTAGTTTTCTGTTAGAAATAACTAATATAAGGATGCCTAAATTAATTATCACTTTTTTATTAATAATATTTACACGAATATACATATTTTTACTTACTTATATTTATAAGAAAGACATCTAACAGGTTTTTTTAGTAGACATTGCCTAATATTGTTTTACCCGTGATCTTGCTACCAGTTTATGCTTCAGAAATAATCTATTTTGTTCCAGCTCATAGTATCCTCTTGAACCGGAGGCCATTACCTTCAAAACTGTCATAAAAGCAGCTTTTTTTTTTTCCTGCTGTGTAAGGAAATACAAGAAGTTGTCTAAAGAACTTAAGTTCAACAGCTACAGGCTGACTCATGTGGTTGTTTCTATTTATCATAAAGTGCACCTACATAAAGAATGCAGGTTGTGTTTCCAGGCCATCCGTTCATTTCATGCTGCTCTTGTGGAAGAATGCGAAAATGAAACAGTGGGAGAATTGCTTGAGAATTATTGCTGTGCGAGGGAACTCATCAGTGTATAAAGCTGGTGGGGCAACGCCACTGTCTCTTGGCTGCTTTCTTCACCAGCCACGGCTGGTAGCAGGAACTGTCCAGACTGGGGTGAAGAGAAGCAGAACACCAGCCATGGGCTGAAGAAGGAGAATGGGAAGGTGACATAGCAACACACATCTCTACCGAAACTGGTGAATGAGTCGGTATCCTTAAGGATTTTCAGCCAAAAAGGAGTGGGGTTTAAACAAATGCCGGTATCGGACATCCTGGGATTTGCAAGCCTCATATGACTGCTTCACAACAAAGTGGAGGATGAAACATACGGACATTTAAGTGCATCCCTTTTCTTGACATCTCAAAAAGTAGTTGTTACTATAGCCTGAAAATGTGGTAGGCACCATATCCTTCTGTATTTATTGACTACTTCGAATCCTATCTTGTATCTTCACTGAGCCTCCCAAGGAACACAGTAAAAATGGAAACCATACACTTTGGGTGAATTTTCCAAAGCTCCTCCAAATCTCCAGCAATTCTTCCTATTATTTTTGCTAGCATTTCATTTTCAATTCAAAACTTAATTGCTTTCAGTGTGCTTACTCTTTTGATTGTGTTAGTCTAATTTTCACAGTATTCCTCAAACACAGGGCTGACAGATAGTCACCCCAACTCCGTTGTCATCCTCAAAGGAGTGCTTAACATTGTGTCTGATCTCCATGAGAAGTCAGTAATAAGCTGTGGGCACTAATCCATTTTCTATTTTTGTAAAATGTAGAACTGCTGATATACCTGTTTATATCATGAAAATCGTCAAAGCCTGGGAAGGAGTGGTCCCACACACAAGCAGGTGGTGGTACCACAGACATCTCTAGCAAAACTGTCAGTTTGGGAGTTTGCTAACCATTCCTTAAGTGGGGAGAAAGGGTTGTTGTGGTTTTTCGGTTGGTTGATTGATGTTTTTTTTTACTATTTTGACATATATTTTCTTTCACCTTAGATCCTCACTAGCAGCTACAGCAGCACAAGCATAACTGATTAGTTAAACAGAAGGAGCAGAAAAGAAGTGGCAAGAAGGCTGCTTCTTAATAACATTTTGCCAACAGAGAAATCATAATGTTGGATCACAGTGGAATTTATAGAATAAAGTGGAAAAGAGCATTTTGTACTTGAAAGATTTAAGTGCTTGCTAGTAGTTCTGCTGAGTAAATGAGGTATTTCTGTTAGGTCCCATAAACAGATCTTTTAAAAAGGGGAGAGCAGCTTATGGGCTTCTCTAAGAAGACTCAGAGTGCCTCTGTAATAAGGGTAACTAATCCTTCAGGAAGAGAAAGCTTGAAATTGTAAACTCCATCCTCAAAGCCCCCCCAAATAGTTGTGGGTGAAAAAAGCCAGTGTTCTACCTCAAGAAAATACTTCTTCAGAGGGCAGTGCACACTAGGAACCCATGTTCAAGGTTACACAAGGATTGAGTGAAGGTCCAGCTTGACCAATGGACAAAGAGGGAGGTAGAGTTTGGGTTTGATTCTGATGCGGGTTTGTTTGCTGTCATGTAAATTATTGTACCGTTATTTCCTATTCTGAGTTTTGGAAAAAAAAAAAAAAAAACCCCACAGATTCATTCTTATCTTCCATTGGTTTTTGTTATGGGTTGTTGCAAGATAAAATCGAAACTCACCATCCTTTTGGAATACCTTCAGTGAGGCAAGTGGGATATTCTGGCAGTTTGAACTCTCTCCAGTTTATGGCTCCAGAGAATCCCTAGGGTAATATTTGTCTTCTCAGCTGTATTGGCCAAAAGCTGGTGAAATAAGAACCTTGGGGGTGTAAGAATTTTACAATCATACATGCAAGTGAAAAAAAATCCTCCTAGAACAGAATAAGGGCAGTGAAGAAAAAACCTGCATCCTGAGGTTCCCAGGCAAGCTTGTGAACATTGTATTGTGACTTTTGCAGTTTATTATTATCACTGAATTGCATGACCACAGAGGTAAATCACTCTTATTAAAGACTTCCTACCATCATTTAAAAAAGTGAAAAAAAATTGACAAAAAATTTCAACAGACTGAGGGCAAGGCTGACATCAATTAAAAAAAACTTGTCAAACTTGCTTGGAAAAGGACCAGAACTGTTGCTCCCGTTAAACTTCTTGTCCTTGCCTTCTGGGGAAAAAAAAACCCAAAGAAGAAAAAATACCACAGAATTGTTCACTATCATACATACAAAACATCTTATGTTGTATAAACATTCTGTATTGTATAAAAGTCTGCGGTTTTTAGCTCTTGATGAGTGATTATATCTGGAATCCAACCTTTTTTATTCCATCATTATGTGATCTAGTGTTACATGTATAAAAAACTTTTTTAATATGTTCCTGACAACTTAATACACCTTGTCAGACCTCAAGAAGTCAAATTCATAAGGCAGATTAGCAAAAATAATAAGATGCATTTAAAAAGCTTCATACTATTGAAGAACAATTAGAAAGTCTCCATCAGAATTGTGTTAATGCTCCTCTTTGCTCGTAATACTACCAGTCTGGTTAATCCTGCCTTACAAAATTAGTCTCCTCCTGAACTCACTATGGATCCATTTTGCCCCTATTCGCACAAATGATCTAGATCCCTCAGTGATGCCCATGTGTAGGGATTTGATATGGAAAAGATTTTCCTTAGAGAAAATAGTTGCTTAATTTTTAATGTATATTTAAATCCCGTAAATCAACGATTACCTTCATGCAGTATTTATGGGTAAGAACACACAACTGATGAACACACCATAACCTGAAGTTATCTAGTCAAGATCAGATTTCTGGAAGAGGTTTTTTGGTCAAAGACAACTTACAGAACTTATTACAGGAATAAGTGCATTAAATTGGTGACAACCAATGTGTCTTCAGTAAGGGCAAATTGTGCCTGACAAATTTGGTGGCTTTCTACAACGGGGTTACAACATTGGTGGATAAGGGAAGAGCGACTGACATCATTTACCTGGATTTGCACAAAGCGTTTGACACTGTGCTGCACAACATCCTTGCCCCTAAAGTGAAGAGACATGGATTTGACAAATGGACCGCTCGGTGGATAAGAAATTGGCTGGATGGTCGCTCTCAAAGAGTTGCAGTCAACAGCTCAATGTCCAAGTGGAAACCAGTGATGAGCGGCGCTCCTCAAGGGTCGGTATTGGGACAGGCACTGTTTAACATCTTTGTCAGTGACATGGACAGTGGGATTGAGCGCACCCTCAGCAAGTTTGCTGACAACACTAAGCTGTGTGGTGTGGCAGCCACGCTGAAGGGAAGGGACGCCATCCAGAGGGACCTGGACGAGCTCAAGAAGTGGGCCCGTGTGAACCTCATGAAGTTCAACAAGGCCAAGTGCAAGGTCCTGCATATGGGTCAGGGCAATCGAAGTATAAATACAGACTGGGTGATGAGTGGATTGAGAGCAGCCCTGTGGAGAAGGACTTGGGGCTATTGGTTGATGAGAAGCTCAACATGTGTGCTCACAGCCCAGAAAGCCAACTGTATCTTGGGCTGCATCAAAAGAAGTGTGGCCAGCAGGTCGAGGGAGGGGATTCTGCCCTTCTACTCCACTCTGGTGAGACCCCACCTGCAGTACTGTGTCCAGCTCTGGGGCCCCCAACATAAGAAGGACATGGACCTGTTGGAGTGAGTCCAGAGGAGGGCCACGAAGATGATCAGAGGGCTGGAGCACCTCTCCTATGAAGACAGGCTGAGAGAGTTGAGGTTGTTCAGCCTGGAGAAGAGAAGGCTCCGGGAAGACCTCATAGCAGCCTCCCAGTACCCAGAGGGGGCCTACAGGAAAGCTGGAGAGGGAGTTTTTACAAGGGCATGTAGTGATAGGACAAGAGGTAATGGCTTTACACTGAAAGAAGGTAGATTTAGATTAGATATTAGGAAGAAGTTCCTCACTGTGAGGGCGGTGAGGCACTGGAAGAGGTTGCCCAGAGAGGTTGTGGCTGCCCCATCCCTGGCAGTGTTCAAGGCCAGGTTGGATGGGGCTTGGAGCAACCTGGTCTAGTGGAAGGTGTCCCTGCCCATGGCAGGGGGGTTGGAACTAAATGATCTTTAAGGTCCCTTCCAACCCAAACCATTCTATGAAATTTTCCAGTTTTGTTATATAAAGTGTCAGGCTGGATGGTCTAATTGTTGTTTCCAGGGTCAAAACATATGAACATGTTAATATGTTATCTTGAATAGTGACAGATTTAGGTCTGTGCTTAAGTGCTTTTCTCTACTAGGTTCTAAGTTTTAAAATTATTTTTTGTTACAAGTGGAAGATTCCTGAGAGAAGGGAACACTACTCTGCGAATTTAAAAACAACAAAAAAAATAATCCTTACCAGCAATGCATTTGGTCTTAATTCTAGCTAGTAAACACCATTTTTAGAAGTAATTCCAAAGACTTTTAATTATGGATTGAGTAGAGACATGCAAATATTTTTACTGTGATTCCTTAAAAAGAATATAATGAGCAGTCTGAAGCAGTCTACAAACCCAGAGACTGTGCAGAGCAGATAATTATGTAATTGGGAGTATGTCAGCACCTATATTCTGAATCAGAGAAAGGACTTGAAAAGGAAAACATCCTTCTTTTATTTGAATTTTATGGTTTAAAAAAAAAAGTAATCAATGACTTTTCCTTGAGAATAGGTGTTGGGTTTCTTTCCCTGTAATTTATACCAAATTGTCCTCTGACATTTCATTTTGCTGTTTAAAATTGTTGCAACTTTGAATAAAACATTTTTTGTGCTTTGTGTATTGTAAATTAATTGCTCCTGTCAGATGAATAGCTCATCTTGGGAATACAACAAGTTATTGTATACTTGTCAGTGTTTTTTTTAGTGCACCCATGAAAACTGAAGCGAACTGATGCAAGAGAAAAACCCAAAACAAGCCCCACTCCTCCCTGAACAAATAAAATAATAAGGAGAGCTCAGTTCATCTCAGAAAGGGCTTCCAAGCACTGTCACATCAGATATTGGAGACTAGAGTACATTCACCCTTCAGGAAAGACATTTTTATATTCATTTCAGTCATTGCTCGTAATAGAGTTTAACAGCTGAAAATCCTTCAGTTGACCTCCTGTCTATCTTTGTTTCTTCTTCTAATACAATTTCTCAGAGACAAAAAGTCTATCCAAACAATCTGGAATGACAGCAACAGTACACATGCATACACACACATATATATACACACACACATATAACAACAATATGTTGTATATGTACAACAGTATGTATATTGTGTTCAGTTTAGATATATATGTGTGTAACAAATGTTTGTATTGTTAAATATATATCTAACAACAATAGATATTTTTATATATCCACCATACCCCTACACACAGAATAAAAAACTGTCAAAGCCATCTGTTTTGGGGATGTTAGAACTGATGCAGGTAAATAATTGCAACTACTTAAATTGTTTTTTTTCCATACACAAAGAAAATCTCAGAGCCACATGGTACAAATAGATCACATATGGAAACTAATTAAAACCCTGTCAAAGCAAGCCTGTCATCTTCAACTGAAATGAGCGAGGAAGAAAATGGAACAACACTGCTATAAAATTTGGCACAATAAGTTGCTTTTATTTGAAAATATCTTGAGAGAATTTAGAAGCTGAAATAGCCTCTTGAAAACACTGTTTACTTATCACTCCCCTACTATTCTCACAATACCTTGAAGTTTCTAGCCATAAAATTTCTCCATCCTGATTGGAATAGTATCCTAACATCACAGCTTTATCCAGTTTCGACAAAAAACTTATAATACCTTCTTCTACTGAAGAAAGATATGCAAGGAAGTAGAATACGGACAATGCAAACCAGGTGAAAATGCCAGCAGGAATTCTGGATTTGTTGCCCTTTAAACTAGGGCCTCCTAGAGGGTCAGTCCCACGGACTCATCAAACCTCTGGCAAAAGTACCAAGATTGATCTATTTGCCTAAAGGCCCGAGAGTCTGCAGCTCTACCTCATGCAAAAAAAGTTTTTCTTACTTAATTTACTTTGGGCAATTCCTTAAAGATGTTGGCTTTGCAGCTAGCAAATAATTTCATTTCAGCTTTGTCCTGGTCCTATCAGCATTTCTTCTTGAAATATGATCGGTGTGTTTGACTAAGCTAATAGTTAACCTATGCACTTCTGAGGGAAGCATTTACCGCTGTAGCACTTGTCAAATAGAAAAGGTGAGGAAAAAAGCTTTTGCTAATAGGTTTACAAATATATGTTCTCAGAGAGTGTACAAGTTCCACTTCTACCTCTCTTGTTGCCTCATTTCTTTCCCAGCTAGTAGAAGAGTGTCATGGTTTCAGCCCAGCCCATAACAAAACACCAGGCAGCCGCTCAATCACTCCCTGCCCCCTGCGGGATGAGGAGAAAATGTGAAGAAAAGCTCATGGGTCGAGACAAGGACAAGGAGGGATCACTCACCACTTACGGTCACACAGAAGAGACGGGCTCAGCTTGGGGAAGAAAAAACATCCATTTAATTTGCCACCAATCCAATCAAAACAAGGATATTAGGAAGTAAACCCCAACCTGAGAAGAGCTTCCCGCCCCGCCCTCCCACCTTCCCGCCTCAGCCCCACTCCTGGTTCTCTCTCCCAGGGGAACAGGGGACGGGGACGGGGGCTGGGGTCAGTTCCTCACCCCTTGTCTCTGCCGCTCCTTCCTCCTCAGGAGGAGGAGGACTCCGCGCTCGGCCCCTGCTCTGCCGTGGGGTGTGTCCCATGGGAGACAGTCCTCCATGAACTTCTCCAACATGGGTCCTTTTGGTGGGCCGCAGTGCCTCACGAACTGCTCCAGCCTGAGTCCTTCCCGCGGGCTGCAGTCCTTCAGGCACAGACTGCTCCAGCGCGGGCTTTACCACGGAGTCCCAGCCATTTTGGGCGGTCTCCGTGCCCCTCCATGGGCTTGGGGGGGACAGCCTGCTGCCTCACCACGGGCTGTGGGGGCATCTCCTCCTCCTCCTCCTCCCCCTCCTCTTTCTTCTTCACTGACCTCGGTATCCGCAGAGGGGTTCCTCTCGCATTCCAATCCCCCTACTCACTGCAAATTCCCCTTCTGAAATCTATTCTCCCAGAGGTGCTAACACCATTCCTGAGGGGCTCGGCCTGGGCCAGAGGCGAGTCCAGCTCCGAGCTGGGGGAGCTTCCAGCAGCTTTGAGCTTTGAGCCCTGCAGCCCTCTCCCCCGCTACCAAAAAAACCCTGTGCCACACAAACCTATAATAAACAGCCAAACTTTCTCACTCCTAAGAAAAGTCCAAATAAAGTTTGACATCTGTCTACTGATGTTTTAATCATCTTCTGAATACCTTAGATCTGTTCTACTGAAAGAAAAAAAGATTCTCACATAGGTTTTCTGCCTGCTCTATTCCAGTACTTTGTCCAGCTGCACTTCTCATACCAAAAACCACTCTCTGAATGTATCTCCACCATAAAAGAGCTTACTCACCTGGAGTTTCACCAGTATTACTTTCAGGGCCCTGACCAACCTCACGTGGAGCCTCCACCCACACCAGTCATCCCAGGAACTGCATTTAAGCTCAGCCTGGGGCATTCAGTCCTTGCCTGAGCCATACCAGAAAACTGGTAGACTCCAGCTCACCTATACCCTGGTCATGGGTCTTGTCGATACTGATCCTGACCGATAGACTGATTTCTTGGCCCTGTCTTATCACAATGTATCTGTCTGGCAATTGCTGTATCTCATCCTAACCCTAACCTTCAGGCTAACTTAAAGGCTTGACCTTGGACCTGCCTCATCATCACAAAATTGCCTTTTGATGTAGACTTTTGGTTGGACCTGACCATGGTCTCCAGGTCTGTCCTGCTGCCTTGCTTGGGTACTTTGGGATGGGCCCTCACTGGTAAGTCCTCTGGCCTAGGAGTCATGTGCAGTTCACATACTGGAAGGCGAGTAAAAAGAGAAGAGGCCTCCATACATGGTTCTTTGCTTTTATATTAAATAATTTCTTTAGTAAGATCAACATTTACAGACATGTTGGAATTGTGATGAGTTTCAATGCAAACGGATTGATGGTTTATAGGTGCCTTCAAAATGTAACCTTTTTCCTTCTTCCCAGTCACAGCCAGGCTGCATTTCTTTAATAACTGAAATTGTCATTATAGATGAGAAAACATTTAATTGTTGCAGCCTCCAGTAGTTATTAGTATGCAGCCTCCAACAAACGTATGTACAAGATACGATATTTTTTAGTATAACTTCTTATACTGAATTTCTTCAAATACAAGGATCTTTAGATAAATTTTCCACCTCTTTGTCCTTATTATAGTGATAGCAAATGACCTTACTACAATGCACTTGTCCATTGCTTCAGTTAGTGACTTCATTTTTTTCATATTATTTCCTATCTAGTTTCTTCTAACTTGCTTGCTTCCTGAGTGCTGGTTCTGCTGGATACCAATTGCTCATGATAATACATTGGCTTAAAAATAAAATGATCATACATCTCCAGACCAACTGTATTTTTGCTGAGATGTTTTCTAGTGTATGAAATTGTTTGTGTAACAGTATACAACACAACATTTAAGCATTGCTTAGTGTGCCCTGTCCTGTCACTTTGCCTCCAGATTTTGGCATTCTCTCCAATTTTGCTGCTTACTGTTCATTTCCTTGAGTATATGTATCTAGCAAATGACTTGAGCTGAGTGGTACTGAATTGCTGGAGTTTTACTTTGATGTATTATGCCACATATATTTATTTACAGCTTGCAAATTATACCTTCCTTTTGAAATCATAATTCCCAATGCCCAAATATCCCCAATATGCTCCATCTCCAAAGTCTGAAGTTGTGCTAGCTTTACAATTGTTTTATAAGACCAGCCCTGGAATACCTTCATTTCTGCAGCTCAAGACAAACTTCCTTCCAGGCTCAGCATGTCTTGCTATTGTCACCAGTGCTGTTGTCACTTTATCTTTTAATGTTTCAATGGTGATGGTCCCTAGCACTTTATGGACAAAAAGAGTTCGGAGCTCCTCGCCTAAGAAGAATTTATGAGATATACTTCTGGATCATTCAGAAAAGTCAGTTATGATAAGTATTGTGCATGGAAGCAGTTGCAACATTATAACTTTGATTTCCATTAAATTTCAAAGGGACCTTCTAGATTCGAACCAGCAACAGCCAGAAAATATGCAGAGGCAAACATATTCAAAGTAAAAAACTGTACCATAAACCCGTACTCAATTACTTAGAAAGTGATTTTATGAGGAATATTGTGATTTTTTTACTAGCTTCCCTTGAAATTTGTTTTTACTTAAAACATGAAATGCAATATTCCACTCCTTAATAATTTTCCATTTCCAATCATGCTGCATTACCAAAAATACATTTCAATTAAGTATACAGTGCTTTTTATGGCATATTCTTGGGTAGTTAAAAAGTGGGTTTGTCACAGTTTGAGAAAAATAATGGACAAGTTAGGGTAGAATTGAAAATCTTTAGGTACATTTATTTTATTTACAAAACGGAGAAGTAGGAGGCAATCCTGTGAGAAGAATCAAGTAAAGGAATAGAGTTTTTCCTGTGATTATATAGTAGTGAATGAGGTAGCAATGTTAACTTCAATCCAATCAAGGTCCAGGACTCTTGCGTAAGTTTTGCAAATCATTTAAGTACCATTTAAGAAGGAAGGTTTCTTTCACGTCAATGAGGAGCGAATGGAAGGATTTTGGTAACTAACATTAGTTTATTGTGGATTCTGTGTGGGTAACTTCTGCATCCTGATTCATTCACTGACTGAGTAGGAGTTTGGAATTTGGCTTTAGTTCTTAATACTTATTTCCCTTCCTGTAGAACAGTTGCACGTACACTGGTTAGGTGTAAGTACATTGTACACTGTTTAGGGTAGAATAAAGTATATTTTATTAAACAGTATTGACTTATGAATGGTGACTGGAAATCAAATCAATATGTGCATGTTTAGACCATTTATTTTATATAAGTGAGGTCTGAAAAGTGGTTTTGTGTTTGGCAACAGGCTTGTCTCCTCCCATTTATCTATCATTAAAAAATATAAGTGATATTGCATTTTGGTTTCTTTGGTTGCAGGACTTCTGGACTCCCCAATAATGTTTTAAGCACTCTTTATGCTTATAGTAGAAAGTTTATTCAACAGCATGAAGGCTACAGTCATTCACTGCTGCCAATGGATGTTTAATGTAAACATTTCAAAGATTATTTCTAGTAATTAATATATGTAGCTTGACTATGCCCAGGAGCTCTGGCCTAGAACAAATATGATTAATTGATCTCTACAGTCTTCACTCAGTTTGGATATCTTCCACTGCAAAGACTGCGCATCCTGCTACCTTGTAAGATTTCTCAGATCCAGACTCTATTCAGCAGTCACCCTGAAGCAGGACCAGAATAAATCATTGCAGAGTCTCTAAGCCAACAGATATCATTAGGCTTGAAGTTACAAGCTTAGACAGATGTCCTGAGACTGCACTACAGATCCATCTGTAATCAGTGAAAATGAAGAGGAAAAATTATAGTTGTATTGCTACAGTGAATACTGATTGAATCCAAAACTCAGGTAGAAGCAGCCAAGGCACTTTGGTCCACTTCTTTTGAGGAGCTTTGACACGACTTTATGCAGTGCATCTAGATCTCAGTTTGCATATTTCCAAGTGATATACAATTATTAATCCAGGAGGACTATTTAGAAATCTAGATCCCACAGATGGCAGCCATTCAGTACCACCTTCATATTCAGAAATTATGAAGAGGAAAGAGAGGAAGAAGATTTTATCCTTTCATTTCATTGTGGCTGCAGAATAGTCAGCCGAAAGATTTCAACAGCTGTCAGACTTTTTCCTGCTTGAAAAATCCTACAAGAAATAAAAGCTCAACTAACTTTGTATTTCCAGTTCTACCAGTAATGGGAGCACTGGAAGACCTGCCAAGTCTGTACTTTCATGGTATTTTTATTTGATTGCAGAACAAAAAAGCTCAGAGCATAGATATGCATATGAGATGAAATGTAGATTTTGTCCTTCAGATTACAATTTCAATGCCTTTGAAGTTCATCCAATCAGTATTCCTGATTTTTCAGACCCTTTCCTTGTAACCTTCCTATGACAGTTTCCTGACATCTCTTGCTGTCATCCACATTCAATCAAGTTAGAGAGATAGTGCTGGTAATGTATATTTTAATTCGATTCTTTTGAAAGGTAACTCTTATGCTGGCTCTCAGAAGGGACTGGCATGTTAGGCAAAGCACAGGAAGTGCTTAAACAAACAATAATTGGAACTAGTGAATCTGAATTTCTATCATTTTTATTTTGTTCTGATTTGTTGCCCTCATTTGCAGAGTCAGACAACATATCCATAAAATTTCATTCCCTGTTCCTTGGCTAAGTTACTGCTCCATTCACATGTTAAGAAAGCTTCAGAAAGCAGACTTTCATATCTCCATAGCAGAATGGATAATTTAACTAACACATTTCACTGAATGAACCTGTGTTTTCTCCTTGTCTTGTTGCTATGAATGTATCTATCCAATAATGATGTTTTGCACTCACTGGATCAATTAAGATTCTAAATTCAATTACACTATTATAATTTTCATATTGCAGTGAAACCATTTAAATTGAAAAGAATTTTACACAATGAGAACAATCAGCCATTGCAATGATCTCCCCAGGGAAGTGGTGGATTCCCCAACATTGGACACTTTTAAGATTCAGCTGGACAGGGCGCTGGACCATCTTGTCTAGACCATTTTTGCCAAGAAAGGTTGGACCAGATGATCCCTGAGGTCCCTTCCAACATGGTATTCCATGATTCTATGAATTATTTCTGTTCCTTGATTGGATGAGAGATCAAACCCCTTCAGCACAAATATTAAAGGTAATTTAACACAGCTTTCCATAGCGTTCATGCCTGTAAACTGCATTTCTCCAATGTTTGTGGAAAGCAAATATAAAAAACCCTGGAACTTGGCCAAATGGATCAATTTATCATTCCAAAGAATGTTCCTAAGAGACTTTGTATTGTTCACCATATTCATTTTAATATTAAGAACTGATATTGATCCTGGACAGAACTTGATCCTACAGTGGGGAAAGAGACCAAGCTAGAAAAAAGTGATTATCTTCCATCTTGTGGCCACACCTTTCAGCTTGCATTGCACAGTAACAACTTTAAATAAACTTGAAAAGAAGGAGATTGTTCCAACAAATGGCCCTGGTAAATCATTCTGAAGCTGTAGAACAGACAGACAACAGCTGCATAGATTTTTGGACTTAATAATGTGGTCGTATAGGTATGGTGTAACACCATGTTCTAGTACTGAGCACTGAATTTCTTCACAGGTGTATTTTTTAGTTTTTTTTCTGTCTATTCTAATAAACTTTTTTCAAATAATATGAAATAAATTCTGTTAGGTTCTTGCAACTTCTTTTTGAAAGATCCTAGGTAGATTAGGTTTTACTTCGACTGTGTTCACTCACAATTTGGTTTTATGATCTCACGTGAAAGAGAATATAGAGTACCTTGAATGAATCATAGATAGGCCTTTTTTTGCATGTTGATTATATTGCTGATTAATTGAAGGATGGAATATATGACACAGGAAGCATTAAATGCAATTTCTGATATAATCTTTTAGAAGTGACACTCCATGTTTACAGAGAAATTGCTGTTATGAAAATGACAAGGAACTGGATACAGAATGAAATGGCTTCAGTGGTTTTTTTAGACTGACTCATGAGTATGAATTCTTATTGCTGTTACAAATCATGCTGTTCTGGGGGTTTGACCATTAGCTGAAGAATTCAAATCAGTGGTTCATAATTCCC
The DNA here is from genome assembly GCF_947461875.1 of Haliaeetus albicilla. Taxonomy (NCBI): domain Eukaryota; kingdom Metazoa; phylum Chordata; class Aves; order Accipitriformes; family Accipitridae; genus Haliaeetus; species Haliaeetus albicilla. Next base: position 35,382,779 of record NC_091496.1, on the reverse strand, counting down.
CCACAAGGACACTAGATGCGTACCTTTATGTCTCGTGCAGCTAGACACAGCACAATTCATCTCTTACTTCAAATTGCCTTGCTGCTTCTATTTGTAGTATCAACAAGTCCCAAGCAGACCAGGCAGGAATATAGAAATTAAATGTAGCTCTGAAAACACTCAGGTGCTTTTTATTTTGCTTTGTTTCCTCCCTTTTCTGAGAGAGTAGACATTTGAAAATATCATGGTACTGCAGTAAAAGAGAAACAATTTCTGAAGAGCTGATTATCAGCAGAGGCAACTGTCGGTTCTTGGAACAGGGAGCAAACAGAAGCATTGAGCAACTGCTGAGATGAATAGCACAGAAAAAAATGTTCACAAGTGATAAAGAATCAAGAAGGAAGGAGAAACATAATTTAAAAATTAAAGTAGAATAGAAAACTTCTGATTCACCCAAATGCAACCATGACAGTCTTACGTCCTAAAAGAATCATTCCTGGTTCATATGTTGCTACTTAGGAATACAGTGGCCTCTCCATACTATCCTAGAGAAAGATATTTCTAAGCTTTGCTGTACTGAACTGGAAAGGATGATCTTGGCAGTCCTGACTCATATATACATTACAGTTCCACAATATGAATGTGAGTCTATATATATTTAGTCATTTGTACAAGAATTCCCATACAGTAGTATAATGGTATTATGCCAATCCATTCATCTCAGGAGAAAATTCATATTCTAGCTCAATTTTTAACCTGATACAGAACCTGAAAATAGATCAGGTATGGAGGTCTGCTCAGAAATCTCAGCAATTGGTCACATTATCTACCTAAGCAATGCCCTCTGCCATCCAAAATAAACTGGCTCATCCTGTTCTGAATATTCTCCCCTTAATCTTAATCTCCCTTATTGTGTGTTAAATACGTACGCACATATATATGTATGTGCATATATGTGTATACACCCCGCACGCATATACATGCATATCTGAGGGCTTCTGCCATTTCCAAGGACTTTGGTTTGAAGAAATACTTGGATGACAGTTATGCTATTTTCATCACATCCCTTCTGAAATGTCTGTCAGGCTTGATTTTGATGACATCATCTATTTTGTCCTGTGTGCTTCAGGCCACAATTTAAATGAAACCTGAGAAAACTTTGTCATCAAATAGTCTAAGAATGAGATAAGTAGTATGCAGCAAGACATCCAACATGGAAGTGGGAAATAAAAGATCTCCCCATCAGCTCCTGTTCAGAACCTTTATGAGTATAATGCTCTTGCTGTTTTAATCTAACCTTTAGTCTTGAATCTTCAATTTTTTTATTTTTTTTTTTTTTAAATAACTGATCTGGGGGAATTGAGTTAATGGTACTTTTGTAATTTGCTCACTATTGTGAGTTTGATCTCAACATTATTAATAAGCAGTTACATGCAGTATTTTCTAAATTTATCATACTTATTTTAAAGAAAGAACCAGGATGTGTGTTACAGAACAATCAGGGTTCTTGATTTATTAATTAAAGAGCAAAGCAGTGCCTCAGATGTTGTATCTCAGAGGCTTGAATTCCGTACTTATCACTTCTGAATCATAAGATCACACCTGCTATTTTTGTAAAAACAAATGAAGAGAAGAAGGGAGAATCTTTTAAAATAATACAGTTCTGTTCATTCTCTCTCCTGTAAAGAAAAATAAGAACAAAAGAGAGAGGGGAAAAAAAGAGGAAATATTCCTAAGCAAAATGCTGCAATGTAAATTATGGTACTTTAATAAGCTGATGAATGAAATTTGCTGCAATTTAACCAAGATATGTATTCTATGTTCCAATAGAAATGCTTTGAGCTATTCCTGCAGCCTGACACATCCCAGCTTTCCCTGTACCTTTTTTTGTCAGCGTAGCTCTTTCTTTTGCCTTGTGGTTTGCTGGTGTTTTGGGGAGAACATGGATTTCTCTCTGATATTATGAAGATGTTGTTCTTCCAGTCCTAAGTGGCCAATGATATAGTCTATTTTTCTTTCTCAGCTGAAGACTGTTAGCAAGTACACCTCTGGAATGTGTTAGGAGATTAAATTGTACACTAGATCTGCAATGAATGGTAAGTAAGTGAATGGTGAAATACCCTCATTTCAAATCTTACATATAATTTAACGTGTGGATTCCATCAGGGAAGGGAATGTAAACTGGTGTATAAACCTTTATGCACCTTACATATTTTCTCAAGGACCTCTGTTTAGACTACTGAGAAAAAACAAGGCTTTATTGTTAATGCTGCAAAGTCAATACTTGAATCACAAACTGAAACTGATTTTTTTTCTGACTCATGGACCACTAGAACTGCTAAATTCCAGTTTGGGAATCTATTAGCATATGTAGTGCTTTCCAAAGTTGTTTCTGGAGCTTCAGAGTAAACTACTCTTTTCAAATAAGCTCTTCATATTTCATACTGAATGGTTTTATAAAAAGAAGGGGAGATACAGGGCCAAGTGGGACAATCATTAAGAAGTTTTATTAACCCTAGGCACTTTTATCATCAATCTGCCTCACCATCTCTAAAATTAAGCACCACTATTGATTACTTAATATCATACAAAGAAACCTAAGACAAAATACAGAGTACACAAAATTTCCAAGAGGAATTTTCTTCCTATCTATATTATCAAATATTCAGCTTTCTAGGTATGATATTAAAACTGGAGCAAAGAATGTAGCCACAGAAAAGTCAATCTGTTAATTTGAGTCAAATCTGGTGTTAGATTTTAAAATGCAGAAGGGACCATGATACAGAGTTCACACTGAAACTAATAATGTTGCTCTCTTCAGAGAGATTTCTTAATCTCTTCAAAGTTTAAGAAATAGGATTAAGGAAAGGGCTTAAGAAAAGTTTATCTTCTCTGAAAATTTGTAGATAAAAAAAAAATGTTGGTATTTTTAAGGTTCCCCATGTTTGCTGGCTGAAATCTTGGTGGTTTTGACATCAGTGAGATCAGAGTTTCAGCAGTAAGTTATGAGGTTGCTGCAACAATATCTCTAGCACACAGATATATTTTGGAGTTCTCCACATACCTGTACTGAACCATTGCCATAAGTTACAAGACTCAATTCAATAAATATTTAAGAGTTAACGTATTTGAACACTTATCTGAAATTTTACAAAAATCTTCTACTAGAACTCATTAAGTTTGTTCGTACAGCTTTTTGGAACTATAGACTGCAATTGATACAAGAAAATCTTATAATGAGAGAACAGGTTTTGTAACTTTGCAGGTCTTATTGGTTTTGCAGTATTCCTGAGTTTGTGCCTATTTGGTACTATTGTTAGCACACCCAGACAGAATACGATGTAACAGCCATGCATTATTTAAAAGCCATGCCTTGACAAGTGATGACAGTTGAATGTGACAATTTTAGAGATGCTTATTTGTTAAGATTTCACAATAATCACTTTTCAAACTTCTTGCAAATTCCTGTTAAATAATAGTTTGAGGCAGCTCAGCAACAGTACTTTATTCTATTAAACTAGAAAATTCCTCCCCAAACCATCTGGGCTGGCAGGTGTTCATCATCAGATCTAGGTTGCTATGAGACAAGAGATTGCTTATGCTAATTAGTCATGTAGCAAGAAACTCCAGTTTTGCTCATTTGAAACAACTTATGTTTGCAAGGGCATATTATCAGTACCTGTAAAGCTCAAGGTGTAAAACTCAAGTTAAGAATGTGAGAAAAAGCTCCTTGAGTAAGGCCTGTGGTGGGGCTACTCATATGCATAAAAGCTCTCAGGTTCGCCCCTACGTCTCTGACCCATGGGTGGTTGCTTTATATGAGCGATGTGCTAGCGTTTACCTCTGCGAGATAGATTAAGTCCCAAGTCCAGCTCAGTCATTCAGTTTAACTAACAGAAATTAGGAGTGCCCCTCTGAGTTAGAGCCATTGCAGTGTTGGATTTTCTGCCTGTGAACCTCCCTAATGCTTCCAGGCCCAGGACAGGAGAAGGCAGGAAATACTATGCAGTTCAAACACCCTGGTTATGATCTTTTATTATTTGTATTATAATAAAATTCAGAAGCTGAAGCTAAGGTTATTATAGCATTCAGTAATCAACATTATAAACAGCCAATAGACATGGCTACAGAATTCTCCATACTGGAGTTGGAACAAGTAAAGGGTAAAATTTAGACAGTCCAAAACCTGCTTAAATTGAGACAAATTCAGACAGTATACTCTCCAACCCTGGTAACACTCTAAGTAAAAGAGGACTCAGATTTTGGATCCCAAACTTCCCTATCCACTGGCTCCCAAACACTCTATTGCATATGACCATCTAACCACTTAGTCTCTTTATAAACAACATCAAAATTCAAAGATAGGTTGGGAGAAGTATACAAGCACTGATTATGTCCCCACTTAGGCAAAGACCACTGAAAAGGGGCCGAGTTCACAGTAGTCCAGGATTTCACAGTCATGGTGGTTTCATTCAAGTGTGTAACAACCAGAAGAGACAGCATAACTAATAGTTTCACTCAATGGTTTCAAGAGTAACTTGTTGTCCCTGTGTCCAGGGTAGTGTATGCATATTTTTCTTCAATGCAATGCATATAAGGATTTCCAAGAGACCAGAACTCAGGGAGTCTTCAGGCCACTGGCATACAATCAAACCTAAATTTTGCTTATTGTTATTTTTGCCCCATAAATCTTGCAGAGCTTGCAGAAGTGCCTTTGGCAGGGAAAAAGCACCCTGTTACAGTCTCACCTATAACTGGAGAATAATACTGGAAGTGAGGGTTTGAATTCTCTCTGACCAATGGAGTCCCCATCACCCTTATCTAATGGCAGTCTCTCTGTTTTTTCAAGTACTCAAAAGCAGGGTATTTTTCTCTTCAAGTTTCCTATGCCTAGTCTGAAATGCAGTTAAGAGATTCCTAATGAGCAGCTCTTAATCAAGGCATCAGAGATCACCTTAGACATGTTCTTTCCCTACTCTTTCTCTTTGGCTGGTTGTAGCTGCTCCCTGCCAAACCTACAAGAACGTCAAATCACTCTTTGAAGATCCTGCTGTCTGTCAGAGGACTGAGACTCAGATATCTGAGGCCATGGTGTCTCTTAACGCAAGGTCATGGAATGAAGTCAGATCCAGAGACAGCATCTAGATCTCCTGAGGTCATGCATTCCAGGTAGGTAATTAGTTCAAATAGCATAACAAAGTATTTATTTTTGCAGTTAGAAGCTTTTTTTCTATTTCATCTGTCCTGTTGATTTTTGGTGTACTCAACACAATGCGTGTGGACTGACTCCAAGAAAGAAACTCCAGGCAGTCATAGCTTCCCCAATGACTAATACTTGATCATATCTGTTCTAGGATAAGCATCCATCTGGCTTAATCAGTATATAGGGGCTCAGATTCTATTTTCCTTTCTCTTGATGGCACAGAGCCACCTTAACAATGAAGCATTAAAAAGAAAAAAGAAAAAAATGTTACTGTATTTAATGTGACAGACCGGCTTATGATGAGCGCAAAACCACTTTAGACTTAATTCATTGTGCTAATAAGCAACAGGCAGCCTTCCACAGAAGCAGTGATTTGCAGAGTGCAGTTTATGTTGCTTTCCCTGATTCTACACACACCCCTCTTTTTTTTAATCAGAAGAGTCCCTGTTTTCAATTGGAACGCTTGTAGAATAGTTAGAATCCGAGAATGAAACTTTACTGCTATGAAATCGGCACTTGGACTAATACTGCAGGCAAGTTTTTACTTAAGATCCTCCTAGGGGACCTTAACCATCTCCAGCTCTGTCTACATTAGCAAGTCACAGGATTAACAGAAGTGTATCTTCAAGAACAAATCACATGATGCTGAAGACTTGATGTCCACATGTGTTTTGGAGGTTGAGATGGGGTTGTTAGGAATGGTATACTTCATTTCACAAAGTTCTAATGCTTGAATGAGGGTGCAATTTTGGATCTCAGTCCATTCCTAAATTTTCATGTTCATTGTCTCAAAACATTAAAAGGCTCAAAACTTCTGTTCTAGTAATTTAATTCTGAAGAGTGGAACTATTAGAATTCTTGCAGAGCCCCTCTATTTCAGGTTGAAAAGAAATGTCCCCCCACACCTCCCAATCCTTAAAGTTCCCATAATAAAAAAGATTTTAAAAAGAATTAAAGGAAAAAAAAAATAATATCTGTGAAGCTGACCTGAAAGGGATTCATTACTTTTCCCACAGAGAAAACTGTTGTGGCAAGAGATGAAGCAATGTGAAGTGTTCTACTCAATTGTTGAATCATTTGGCTGGAATCATTAAAGTCTTATTCACCCATGCAGCAAGCAAATTGAGAAACCTGATGATTCAAGGAAAGTTTGATTATTTTATAGACATCGTTCTTCATCCAATTAAGGAGAAGCAAAGTTTGGTGCCGTCTTAATGTCGGGGACAGGAAAACAGGCATTTAATTTTCTGGTAGCACAAACTTATAAATTAAGAAGGAAAAAAAAAACTATCCTAATATTTTTTGGTGAACCAAGTACCCAATGCTTCTCTTTTTAAGGTCAGTGAAATGTAAGAAGCTGTAGGGATATTGTGAGATTTACACAAAGTATTGATGAGTACCTCCTTATTTTAATTCACCTGTGTTTGTGAGATTGATAGTTATCCCACTGGCATTTATGCCATGTGTTTTTGTGGTTACTTTGTTTGTTTGCAAGAATATCCAAGGAAGAGATTTTATCTGCAATTTGTACCTGTCACAGTACAAACATTGGTTTTGTCACTGTACACCCGCCTCGGGTGGTCTGAAATGCATGTTTTACAACAAGAGGAGGAAGTTAGTTTTCCAAGCCACAGAGCAATCAATTAAAATGAGTAAGAAGGAGGAGGAATATGAGGAGTATCCTTGCACATAAGGGTCCTTTGCTAGAGAGCATTTGTTCTTCAAACAAGGAGTCCGCCATGTAGCTGGATAAGAAGACAAGTTGAATGATTAGACATTGCACCCCATGCGCTCTGTATAACTGCACTTGTGCAGACACAAGGCAATGGAGCGTGGGCTTCCTGACTTGTCTGACTAGTCGAAGAGCTGAAAAAGGAGAAATAGCACACACAGTTCTTTGTTCAGGAAGAAGGGCAGAACCAGGAAGAAAAGAGGAAAGGGAGTCACAGCAAGAGTCTAACACTACTTCTTCTGACTTGTGTAATGCCTTTCCAATGATATAAAGGCTGCTGAATACTTTATCATACTGCCCTACTGTGTTCTCATTAGCATCTCGCCTTCTGAAGGGCAGCTCATTTAATTCCCAAACAGTAATTTAGAAACCAATGTTTCTAACTTTTTAACAAAGTTTTTAAGTTAGAACAACAACACTTACAATGTATTTTCAGAGAGCTGTGAATACCCATCATTGCAAGCACAGAAAGGCAATGAAATGCTGTCTTTTCTATTGTCCCTTTAGGTGTCTTTAGGCAAACATCTTTTCTATCCACTAAATCAAAGTTAGATGCAGCCATGAAGTCGAGATGCTACGTATGTCCAAAAATAACCTGTCCAGACACCTGTCAGAATAGGAACTAAAAAGAAAAGCTGATTCTGTAATAGGGAATATGTAACCTGTGGCTCTTATTCAATCTGTACTACTACTAACATAGAGCAAAGTAGCGTGTGTGTGTGCGTACACACACACAAAACCATGCAAAGGTAGGAAGAAAGATCAGGTGCTGCAGTGGTCACAGCCACAAGAAGGATGAAGTAGATGCAGTGGTGGGTGTTGCAAAGCTTCAGCTGGACATGGAAAGCTGATTTTGCATAACTAAGAAGCTGATGAAAAAAGAAGGGGGCACAGAAAAAAAGGTTCTGACCTCAAAGAAAAAACCCAAATGAATAAACAAAAAAACAGAACAAGAACCTGAGAAATAATGTGGAATCTGGAGTCTTCTCTGGCAAAAGATAATATCAGCTCAATCTCAACCACATCTTTACTTATTTAGAAGTAAGTATAGAAGCTTAGGAAATATTGCATCCTGTAGCCTTTGGTATTGAAGTCACACACCGTGTGTCACCCTGCTTGCACTTTTAGGTCCGTCACACAGTAAATTGGAATAGTTTCTTACTCTTCGTCCATTGCCCATGCCCTTAAAATACCCATTGGCGAGCAGACTAAAAGTCAGTCAGCTAGTCTGACCGCTGAGAGTTCCCTCAGCTGGAGGTCCTGGCCGGCGTGGGTCGCAGCCCCCACTCCTTGGAGGAAAAGAAATGTTGTGCCCACGTGGCATTCCCCACTAGGACATCCACAAAATATGCTGCCCGTGGCGAGGCTGAGGAAGGTGCTTGGAAGCGGCAGTGGTGTGGAGTGATGTGCCAGGTAGAGTGCCTCAAGGCACTGGGGGTAGAAGGTGCCCCGGGGGTGTAATCGCAGAGCCGCCACGATACCGAGCTTGTGCTTTGCCTCCTGATTCCTGGGACAGACCTGAGCCCCCTGCGCTGTTCAGAGCAGCCTGGATCTTTCTGTGGCTGAACACAAACAGGGCGCTGCCCCTAAATTGTAACACTTAAGAATTTCCATGCTAGCAGAAATTTCTCTTGCACCTTCCTTGCTGTCCTATGACCCCCTATGATTCTTCAATGATGCAGAAAGCCTGAGTTGCAAATCTGGCCCACACCACACTGCTGCATAGAAATAACATTGCTCTGAATACTTTGTCTCAAAGGATGCTGACAGAATTTTAAAATATTCTTCACAGAAAAAAACATTTTTTGTATAGACATATACAAAGTCCTATAAAAGCACTTCCCTTAAACGAATTGCTAATTGGAAAGTGCTTAATGCTCATGGTTCACAACTTAGGACATTTAATTTTTATTTTTTTTTTATTTTAAATAAAGTAGTGAAATTCTGTTGCTAAGCTAATTAGGCAACTGCCTTTCATTAACTGTGCTGCTTCAGCTTCTTGCCAGCTTGGATTTTTACAAGTAAAATGAGCATGATGATTCCAGCCTACTTTCTAGCAACCTGATACACTGAACCCTTATATCTGGCATACCTCAGCAATTAGTATAATGTCCAAATGTAATGGGTTTGCTGGTACAGCATCTGAGCTCCACCTCTGGTAACTCATGTAATTAACTAAATAAAATAAACCAAGCATGCTTTGTAGAAGCAGAAGCTTATTGACAGCAAGACATGTGAAAGCTTGAACCCTGCTTTGCTTCAGCTGTACATCCTCTCCCAACAACATTTGTTCTTTTTCCATGAATAATAAGGTAAACAGGAGTGAGTAACTGAGGAGAGGATTGTTGTGTATGTGTAGAAGACAGGATATACACTGATAAGAAGGACTTCATCATCAGTCTGTGCAATGCAAATGGGCAAATCTGAAAGTGTTCAATACTTTGAGCAACCTGACCTAGTGAAAGATGTCCCTGCCCATGGCAGTATGGTTGGACTAGATAATCTTAAAGGTCCTTTCCGACCCAAAGAGTTCTATGATTCTATGATCAAGGACTTGACCATTAGAAAGCCTGCATAAAATCATTTACACTAACACTTACTTGTCTAAGTTTGTCCCAAAGTATGCTGTTCCTTAGCTGGCCAACTGTGAAATAGAGATAATGGCTTCTCTGTGAGAATAAATACATTTGGAGAGCAGGGCAACAGGCTAAAATAGGTAGAGCAGCGCTGACAGCTAAAACAAGCTTCTGATCCTTTCCATGACACAAAAAAATAACTGAATTCTGCAGCAAGGTGGGCATGAGATAAGATCCCCTTAAAACACCTTTTTTTTACCTCACATCAGATTTATTTTTTCATCTTTGAACTCATTGCAATAATAAACTACTTGAGAAAATAAATAAAGAATAACACAACCCCTTTGCCCCTCAATCAAAAAAACCATTTTTGTTGTTTCCTTCAGATGAAAGAAAGACCGGAAAAAAAGCAGGAGTATACTACAAGTTGAGTAATAAACTAGCCCTCCACAATAAGTACACTTTGCAAGACTCAAAGCAAGATAACAGGATAAGAAGCCCTCTACAAAGTGATAATGGATACATTGTTCATGATAATACTAGCAATAACAGCAAGTTGCATTTTCCAATAATGTATCTTCTTGTACAGATGATAGTGTTAAAACTCCTCTGTGCTCTTTTTTCTTGCTATGAAAAATGAATAGTAAACATTAACGAGTGCTTCTGTCTGGTGTCTCGATTCTCTGTTTGAAAGATGCCACTTTTAGGTAAAGAAAGCTTCAAAAGCCTGCCATTATCAAATGAAATAAAATCAGTAGGAGTGCAGGCATTTGTGCTCAGAACCCTTGTTGGATTTGTAGCAGCATTAGCACACACACACAAAAACCTTAAAAAAGCAACCCCCCCCCCCAAAAAAAACCCAAACCCACACCCCCCCAACAAACCCAGACAAATTTACTATATTATTTCATTTCATTCATTTCTTGCTTTGGATGCAATTTTGTGCTGAAGTGCACCAGTCAAACCTCCCTACTGTGTAAAATTTACCATGGCTGATCCCTTGCACAGGGGCAAAGAAAAATATACATTAGATCTTACTGTCATTACCCACTCTTCTAAAAGAGCAGCTAGTAGCCAAGTAGCTGTAGACCGTAGTTGGAGCCATGATCTCCATCGAGGCTCGGTGCCTGGATGAGGGCAAGTCCAAGGCAAACGGCAGATGTGCGAGGAATTCATGCTGATGCTGTAGCTGCGACTCAGCTGGCATTCCTGCCTTAACATCAGAACTGAACAGCCTTGGCTTAGGGACGAAGAAGTGGCCCAAAAAGCTGCAGATGGTGTTCTTTTAGTGACTGAGGTAATTAAACAACCCAAGGGTGGAAAGAAATGGAATATTCCAGAAGTCTGTGCAGGTATATTAAGTTGTTCGCAGGTGGAAGTTGACTGATAGTGCAATAACCCAATGGAAAATTAAATTTAGTATTTCCAAGAATTTTTAGCATCTGCTTTTCTCTTACCTGCTGGCCCACATGGAACTGGTCCCCTGTCTGCAGTGCTCAAAGGAGCCAAAACGGAAAAATCAGAAGCATCAGCCAAATAAGCAGCAAATGTCAAGAAGAGTTGGGGAGAATAAAGTCTAAACTCTGCCCCTCAAAGGGCAAGTTCACAGAGAATTTGGCAAGAAGTCTACGAAGGCCTTTCCCATGCTGCCTGTGCCATGGAAAGGGGCATGAATCCAAATATTTTCATACACTGGTAGTTCACGCCATTTCCTAGTAGTTCACCAGAAGCAACCCTCGTGAGTTGCTCACATGGTGACAAATGAAGTTCTGAATCTTTTCTTTTCATCCCTATATGATACAGGGAGCCTCTCTCTCTCTGAAAGAAAACTCTCAGACCCTGCCATGAGCAGACCTGGCTCTTAGCCCTGGCCCTGATTTATTTCATGAGAGAAAACAAAGTCTTATTCCAATATCCTTTTCACAGATTTTTACCTTTTTTTTTTTTTTTAAGTTAACAAAAAACATATCTAGTAATTTAGGATAGACTAAATTTTATCAGAGAAAAATAATTTAAAGGTGAATTAATACAGAAGGTGATAAAAATAAATTGCTTTTTATTTATAGCCCTTTTAGTACCTGGATATGGTAGGGTAAGCTCCCTCATCCACCAGTTTATTGTGGTATTATTTTTATTTAGTATGATTTACATTGTATTTATTAAATGTTAATGATGGGAACTCATCTTATAACTCTGTCTCTAATTCTTAGTCAGGCTTGGATCTGTAGGCATTAAAAATTTAAGAAAAGAAGGTGATTGTTTTCAAATGTTTGAATCTGTGGGATCAGCACAGGAGGTGATTTTTTCCCCTCCCTTTGGTGCTAGATGGAAAAGACTACCCTAATTTTTTTCTAGGTCTTTAACCTAAGTTTTGTTATGGAATGAAACGCTAATGAAATTAACAGTTATGAAATTTCAGAAGCTTTTCAGGAGGGAAGCAAAAAATGAACAGTAAAATGTTAATACATTATGATATCTTAATTCTTTCTGTGGTGTTAAAACTGTGAGGGTGTCCACAAACAAACAAACAAACAAAAAAACCAACAACAAAAAAAAGTTGATAAATAAAACAGAGTTTGTGCTTTACTCTTGTTAACACAATTTTCAGGACAGGTCTCTTAGTTGCACTAGCTCTGCCCCTGGGTAAGATTTAAAATGAGAACCCAACTTCAGTACGGTATATTGCATGAACAGGACCTGTCATTCTTACCTTTGGAAACCATTCTTCGGTGTAGTAGATGTTCTCTGGATGCAAAGTTTCCAGAGAGATTCATTAGCAATTGAACGTGTGATTAATGATGAGTTTTAGCCTTACTCTGCCTCAACTCATGGATAGATACCAGTATTACAACTTCCTATGGAAATGAACAAGGAAACTTTATGACCCCATCTTCTTTTATCTTTCTTTTTCTCTTCTACATTTTCATCTGGAAGTGCTTAGAAAAAATGACCATAACTATCAACACTCAGATATAATCTAAATGGAGTATTATCTGCATTTTTATGTTCAGATTCAGTGAGCCTTTTACAAAGGTTAGCAGAATCATATATGGGTTTCATTATTTCATAGTAAAGAAACATTTCAAATATAGAGAAAAAAATAAAATGCATTTATTATGCGAACATGTACATCTTTTAAAAAAAAAAAAAATATTATCAACACCCAAAGGTAAATCTGAGTTTTGCATTCATAACTCATTTTCAGGAGCAATTTAAAGTCATAAATGTGGCAGTCAAAGGTTATATCTCTATGGGCCCACAAAACATTTGATCTACATGCAAAAGGACTCCGTAGCAAAATGTACTCATTTCACTCCACTCCAAGGTACAGTGTATTAAATAAATAAATAAATTAATAAACCCACAAAGTCCTTGGGAGGGAAAAATCTGTTACAAATATGTAATTTTCATTCTTATTTTTTCATACTTACCTGTTGGTGACACAATCACATATAAATGTGATTTGATCAAAATCAAATTGTTTTCTGTAATTGTGTAAAACATTATACGTAAGGAAACTTTCTAATGAACTTCCCAGTAAAACTTCATAACAGACAGCAGATTTCCATTACAAGCATACAAGTATTTCCAGTGTCCCCAATAGAAGCCTTCTTCTCTCATTTTAACAGTCATCAGAAGAGTCATCCCAAAGGCAGGAGGAGATGAAAAAGTTTCTTGATAGCAAGCATGTAGAATACATTGCCTTGCATTAAAAAATCGCAAATGTTTCCCATTATATCAAATGCAATTTCCTTCTCCAACTCCTTGGAGGTTTCCATTCCTATAAATTTTACAGACATGTCAAGCTACCATTTCTCAATAAAATAACTTCGCTTATTCGACTTCAGTGCCACCACTCTCAGGAACTTTTACCTTTGGCGTAGTCTGTATCTCTTGAAATTCCACAACAAGGCATTAAGCCACATTTCATCACATTGAATCAAGAAACTATTAGTTTTTAATGAAGTGAGGCTGCAGAAAAAAAAAAAAAGTCATACCATTTTACTATTATAACTTATAATGTCAGTGGATTGAATATTCCTGGAAATAAAATTGAATTTCAACAAGTTTGGCAATGCACATTGCCACAGAGTGCAAGCACTGCTGAAGGTAACCACGGGAGTCTGCCGCGGGAACTGGGGTTTCATTCATCTTTGGGACACGCAGTGAAAGGCCAACAGTCTCAAATGTCTTCTCAGGGTCTTTTGATGTAGCTGTGAGGAATGATTAAGTTGGAAACACTAATCTCTCTCATTTTCATTTGTAAACCAAGACAGCATGTGAACAAAGGCTTTCGGAGATTAAATAAGATGTATTGACTGACAGGGTCATTAGTCCTTGGCATTGCACATGTCTGCATTTGAAGAATATATTTCTGCTTGGAAAAATGCAGAGTTTTATAGTAAAAATATGTAAATCAATGGAATTAGAGCACTGTCGCATCTGTCAACCGCTGGCAAATTAACTAAAGAAAGTTTGACTTCCATAGCTCTATGTGAGAACGGGAAAGTGTTTTTGACCTCGGTGGGATTTTTCCTGTCACAGATTTGTGCCAATACTCTCACACCCACAGTTCTGTCCTGAGAATTGTGTGCATCTAATGCTGCCCATCCTTACCACCAAGCGTTCCCCATCAGGTAACGTGCCAAAAGCTGCCCTCCTCGCCCCCCAAGATGCACACAAAGGAGCGCGGTGGAACACCACAGTTGGGGGAATCCAATGCCCCCGTCAGAGACGGGACCCTCTGTCCCTTACAGCCTATAAGGACATGATGAAGACAACAGAGCTGAGGTCTTCGCAGTGGTGCATGGCAGGAGAATGACGGGCAATGAGCGCAAGTTGAATCAAGAGAGCTTGGGACTGGATCCAGGAAAACATTTTTCACCGTGAGGACAGGCAGGCAATAGAGCCAGTGGTCCCAATGGGCGGTGAGGTCTCCAGCCTTTGAAGTTTTCACAACCTGAGTGGGACATGGGCAGGGTGGGAAGGAGCCCCAGGGACTGGGCAGGGGGGGTCAGGGCTGTGGGTGCCCTCAGGGTCCCAACACCGACCCTGCTTTGAGCCCGAGATTGGACTACCGACCTTTCAATCTGAATTATTATATGACCCTGAGACCTGGGGAATGGCAGCATAAAATCTCTTTTTCCTAAAAGAAATGCAAGCAAACAGAAAAGAAAAAGAAATATTTAAAGACTGAACTTTGTGACTTTTAATAATCAAAGAACAGGCTCAGCCAATGAGGTCACTTTAAGCAGGGTATATCGACCATAACCTGTTTGAATGGCAGTAACACAAATGGCAAAATACAATACTGCCACTGCACAAAATGCATAGGAATAACGGAACAGACCTAGTAGTGGAGAGAGAGGCACTGCTGCCGCTTAGAGAGCCTAGTCAAATATAATGAGTGCATTATATTTGTATTAAAACCTAGCATGGAGTACATTTCCAAAGATAAGTAGGAAATATAATATTAAGTATTAGCCAAGTGAATGTGCATCCGGCAAGCTTAAAGTACAAAATTCCTCATAATAATTGGAAGATCTAGTTATTCATATGGATAAATAACATAAAATTTAGTTCAACAATAAAATTTTAGACTGTTGCTTGAAGCAATTGATCACAAAGCCCGAATCTATACACTGAAACTGGTTGAAAACTGGTTTATAACCATTTAGTGAACACAATTTACAAAATTCAGTTAGCTGCATAAAAATGAAAAGCAAACAAAAATATCCACTCTATTATTGATTAACTCCTAAGAAATTAATTATGGGAAAATGAGGAAGAGTTTTAAAGGAGCATCAAAACAAGTAAAGTGTTTGCATGCAACACTGGGACTGTTTAATGATACCAAACCCTCCAAAAATAATCTAAACCATCTTTAACAAGTCCATAAATAAAGGCAGCATGTGTAAAAAGAAGTGTAAATGAGGATCCTAAAACTAAAATGACTGCCTACAAAGACTGGAATTTCTGTCTAGAACTACAAAAGTACACAGGTTCTAAAAAGTTAAATGAAAAACCATAATAAATGAATCTAAAAGGCTATTTATGAACAATTTAGTAACAACATTGAAAGCAAGTAAAAATTTTTTGAAAGACATTAAAAGAGTCTTACAACAGAGACTGAAGAGCCAATAGATGATCAAGATGTAGTACTCAGGAAAACAAAGACTGTTCAGGGAAAATAAGAATAAAGCCTTCATGGAATATATTTTTATGTGGTGAGTGGGGGATCTGTTTCAAAATTTAATATGTTTTAAAAGAAATCAGTAGCATTAATAGTAGCAATCACTACAACCATGTTTTTTGCCACAAAAAGCCAAAAGAATTCGTTGTCAAACTACTAACAGTCATTTTGTAGCTAGTCGTGTGTATACTCAGTTCATTAAGTTGGCTTCAGTATGAAAGAATGGCAGTCAATAAAAAGTCATGTTAATTATAAAAGCATTCAGGGGGCTTCTCAGAAATTATAGTTCAATAAATCTGACTCATATACTGGAAAAGCTAGCTGAAAATATACATTTGACAATGGTCAGAAAGAATATTGGGAAATATGGACGTGTGGTCTGACTATGGCAGCTGTTCTTGTGTTTCTGTATGTTTCTCCTGTGAAATTACCCGTAATACCATCCAGTTTCACAGAGAAACATAAGAAAATCAGCAATATAAAAGATGTTAATGCATTCCAAATCATTAAAACCCAGCCAACCTATTGCAACTGATCCCTTTTGACTGGTTGAAACACAGAGAAACTTCAGTCATTTAATGTACCTTGGATTTACACTGGCAGATACAGGAACTGTATTGGGAAAGTGATTGGATCATTTTGCATATAAATTTGTATTGCATTATCTGCCTGATGCTATGATGAGAGGAAAGAAAGTCAGAATAACAACCTTTTGTAAAAAGAGAATACAGTAATTTCTTCTGTTTTTTTGTATCAGCTATAGGCTTTAGATGTATGGTTTAGTCATTGCGGTGTCCTCATGTCACTGGAGGAGAGGAAATTAAGTCTCTGTTATTTACTAATATTTGAGACATTTTATTTTTCTCTTTTTTTTCTGTGTAATCTCTGTCTTAAGGTACTTGAATAAAGTTCAGATATGTTCACAAAAATTGTTTAGCAAGATTACGTGCAGAAACATCTGTTGTTTCAGCCGATGATTTTAGGTACTCCCATGATTTCAGTCAGGACCGTGGGGATGCTTTGAAAGCAAAATATTACTTCATTTTCCAGGGAAGAACGTGGTGGTGGCAGGTGTGAAAATGGAAGCTTTTTCAGGAAGAAGTGGGAAATCAGTGGTGACTGCGGCGTAACTTGCTAGAGGGTGAATGGCTGTTAACTGCATTACCAAGTTGTTGATTTACGTGTTGTACACTTGGAGTCAATTTTACAAGGAAGTCCGCCAGTCTAACTGACAGGAGAGGTATTTACTTTCTCTAACAGTTTTTGCTTGCTCAAAGTTTTTCTGTTTTTCCTTGAAATGCTTACCAAGGAATGTTTGTGACTAATACCCACTTTTCTTAAGAATGACTTTTTGACTCTATATGCAAGAAGTGCATATAACCCTTTTTTATATTTTTTAGTCTTCCATTAAGCAAAGCTTCTTTCAAAAGCCCTGTTGGTTGTGCTGGCCCTACAAATATTTATGCATGGCTATGTGGTCTAGTGTACAGGGAGCCATACAGGTGGTGAGTTCCTGCATTTCTCCATATAAATGTAAAAATATAGGTGGGACTTTTTCTTTTCCTATTACATTCAATTTCTACAATAATTGCATATCAATTTACAATTGATTAATTGTTTTTATCAGCATAGCATGTACAGTAGGTATCAGTTCTTTCCTGAATTTATCTGCATGCTATATTGATCTCCACCCACTCCAACTGTATATTCTACATCAATTTATAATATTTGAATCTGTTGATGAAGGTTTACTATTTAAAATTTATGTAGTTAGTAAAAACAATTAGATGTCTTTTCCAGGCTTTATTCAAATAATGGATTACTTTGATAAAAAAATCAGATTAGATTTCTATCAGCAATGACAAGAATTGAGAAGGTAACTGCTTAATAATTTATTTCAGTTTAAGGTCTGTTGTGCTGCTGTTGCTTTTATGAGGAGCTATTTTTTGCCAGTTAGAAACCTTTTTTTTTTTCCTGCTTAATAATCTACAAAGCTGTATCTTGAAATATATTCTGATTAAAAGTGCTAGGGTCTAAGGTCCAATGAAAATAAATCTGCTCACAAAAATAAATTATATGCTTTGGCCTAATAATAATTTTGAATACCCACACTGTTTCAGAAGCCTGTCGAATTAACAAAAAAATGACAGATTTAATTTTCAGCACTGATCTTGACTATCTACACCTTACAATTTGTGTTGTCAAATTAAGTTGATGAAAAGATGCAGCATGAATTCTATATAAATCTTTCAAAATAAAAGAAAACATCTGTTAGATGGCATTAACAATAACCTGCAGTCTACAAACAGTAGTAAAGTAGTATTTACCACAATTTTCTGAATTATTGAAGACCATAATTACTAAGATGAAAATTCCAGGATTTTTTTTTGTTTTCCTTTCAGCTTTAAAGTGTAACTTTCAAGCAGGTGAATTGCAATTCATGCATGCAATCTCAGGTCGTTATCTAAAAAAAAGAAAAGAAAAAAGAAAGGACGATCCTGTGGTTATAGCAGGGTGTCTACTTGACATGTACATAATATTTATAGGAAAGGAACAACAAGGTTAGTTAGATGACTTACCAAAGTCCAAAATTACCACTGAAATGAAACTGTGTACAGTAGCTGCTTACATGTAAAGGTGTTTTTGTGGATGCTTTTTGATCTGGGAGTTGCCCTGACTTCTGCACATATGGCTATGGTGCTTGCACCCACAGGTTTGGACTTGACTTTTCCCTAAGCATCACTGAATTCTAAAGACTACAGGAATAACTCAAAGGTCACTTCAGTTGATCTACAGACAACTTTTCCACGTGTCTAATAACACTGAAGCATTCGTGAATGGAGGGCACAGGTTCTCACTACTACCTACCCTACACAGCCTAGTGATTACAGCCTCAAAGTAGTAAGTATGTATTTACTTCCCTACTTGAAATAGAGAGTTCCAAATTGTATTTCTCCCTCTCATTTCCTACAAAATCTTTAGTAAGCTGGATAGCTTCCTCCTCTGGAAACACTGTGAAAAACTGCAGTTTGATGCATAGGCTACTGTCTTCAGTGCTACTAGACATAAGCCCCTCAAGCACACCTGTAATTTGCATTACATTGCTATTGAATGAAACAACAACAACAACAAAAATATTGGCTGACCAAAATCCAAGACTCTCTTTGGTAGGGAATGCTTAATATGGAACTATGGAATCACATTCTTCTTTTCTCATCTTCTGTCTACAGGGCAAGGATTCAGCATCACAAGAATTACACAGGAGAGAGATAAAACATTCTCAGTCCCCAGACAGTCCTTCTACTGGAAGTTAAGGAGCTTTCCTAGGAAGCATAGCTTTGAATCCCAGTTTCCCCTGGAACACTGAACCAAGATATCTCTCTCCTTATATAGTCCTTTAGATAACAGTATTAAAAAAAAGGCAAACTTCTTGTACCACTGCCATCAGAAAAACAATTAACTCAGCTAAATTCTGACTAACAATCCTCAGAATAAATTTCAGGCTCTAGTTTCTAAGCAGTAGATTTTATATTTGAGGTACAGTACTGAGTACTGTTCAGTACCTTGAGTCTGATGATAAACTCTGAAAAGGAGGAGTAGTTTAAAGGCATAATAGCTGCCATGTTTAACCTAAAGGCACCTAAGCATTTACCTCCACCTAGACTAAGAAGATATTTGCAGGACTATCTTCTAATATGGAACCCGCTCTGCTTAAATGTAAGGGACAAACAATGCAGAACAAAAAATTGGTATTACCTTAACTGATAGGTTACTCAAGTTATTATCCCTTACTATTTCAAGAAAAAGATTTTCCTTTTCCATTTAATCCAGCACCAAGTAGACATTATTTCATGTTCTGATGCAAAGGAAAACTGTTATTTAATAACCGCCACTACTAATTCCTGCATCATGGATATTTTCCTTGAGGGTCTCCAATCCGGATTGAATGCCTTCACCTTTCCTTCCTTCCACACATCATTTGTAAGATCTGTCAGGATCACCGTCCAGAGTAATATGTCCAAAGGGCACGTAAATAAATATTTAGCATCTACTAAAGGAAAGAGATTTCTTTTGTAATAACACTGAATTTTACAAATGCAAGTCAGAAGAGTCTGCAGATGCTCCACAGCACTAAATGAGGTTCCATTCACATGAAGGAACCTACTAATATTCTCTCCAAGTGGAAAAACAAGCAAACATGTCTTTAGAAACTGGCCAAGTCACACCATCCCCAGTGCTAACAGCTCTTAGTACTGTCAGGAGAAACTGCACCTGTACTCTGGAATGTCTGTGAGATTCTCACTATTGCATGATCAGGTTAATTTATACTTTTCTCTATGTTTCCTAAGTAGCGAGAGTGGAGAGATGATGAATTCATGTATATCACAAAACTACAGATACCCAGTATGCCTACATAACTTATTATTTCTAGACTAATAACCTGCTTATGACCAGTTTCATTTATTGTTACATTATCAATAACCTCTTTCTTCTGTATACGAGGGATGTAAGAGGATATGATCTTGACTTTCCTTCTGTGACATATACTGAAATTGCGTTTTCATCTACATGGAGCATCTAGTGAGGTGAAGGTGGGAGACACGTGCTTTGCACAGGGAAAGCTTGTACACAGCTATTGTTTTTATTAACGATGAATTCATTCCTAAGGAGTAACTGAAAAATTGTCATAAAAGATTCTCAGAAACAGAAGAAGAATATATATCTAATATCTAAGATAAGAATATCTATAAGAATATCTAAGAATATATATCTATATCTAAGAATATATCCCTTAAAAGAGACTCCTAATTTCTATCACTGATTAAAAGATATTTTGCTGAAGCCAAGAATGTGCAAGTCACTGATCAGTCAGACTGGGAGCAGTGTTGGAGCAGACTGGAAGCGTGCAATATTAGGGGGCTGCCAAATCCAGTAGCCTGACAGAGAAGAGGCGGCCACAGCTCCATGCCTGCACATCCAACAGGCAGCAAAGATAAGTGTGTACTCTCAAGAGGCACATGCACACAAACACACGTATACGACATGCCTACATACGCAAGTGGCCAACCACATAGATCAGCACAGACCCGCTCAGCCTTCATGTGAACGCGGACAGCACCAATGGCCTCACCCTGTTCCCCTCTCGGGCTGATCAAGATTAAGGTCCATCAGTGTGAAATACATTGATGTTATGCAAAATGGACCCCTCCAGCCCCTGGGCTCAGACACCCAATCTGCCCAGATGTTGGGGACAGATGCTGGGGACAGATGCTGGGGACAGATGAGCTCCCAGGGCCACAGTCCTACTACAGCTGCTGGTGCAGACACCCCCCCCCCCCCCCCCCGGTGTATCCTCCAGAAACGGGCTCAGATGCCCAGTTTGTCCCGTAGCTGGGCCTGCATCCTCACTCTCCCCAGTTGCCTCCTGCACTGCCTCCGGCACATGTGCGTGGACACGCACACACACACAGGTCTCTCACTCAAACCCCAGACCCCACGGACTCTCCAGGAGCTGGTTTGGACCTCACGGTTGGTCCAGTAGCCATGGCACAGACCCGTCGTCTTTCCAGTATCCAGCCTAGACTGGTGGTCACTCTGATTTCCAGCTGCCATACGCACCCTGACACATGCACCCTCACACAACACGCACGCCCCCCCCAGCCTCTCCAGGTGCTGGCACCACAGGCATCCCACTAGCAGCCCACCCCTAACACTGGCACCCAAAGACGGACACAGCCCAGAGAGCCCCGCACCCAGGAAAATCACTTGACATGGGGTCTAGTGAGAAGCTGGGACAGACTGAGCTGCTCAGGTGCAGGTGCGGACAGACGGACGTCCATCCCAGTGCGTGTTTGCACGGGACTGGCTCCTTTTCTCCCCCTCTCCCGCCGTTTTCCCGTGCTTGCTCCTCCCCAAACCGGTGCGTCCTGTCCCTTTCCCCCCCTTCGTTGCCTCCCCCGAACATCCTCCAGCAAGTCCTGGGTGGTCCCCAAGCGCTCTTCCCTGCGGCCCATGGGGAACCCTGCGCCCCGGGCAATGCCCCCCATCTGTGGGGCGACCCAGAGAGCCTCCACGCTGAGTCCTGGGGCTGGGGGTCCCCTGGTCCGTGGGGCTGGGGCTGCCCTGGGACAGCCCTGGGGTTGGAGTGGGGTCTCCGATCTCTGACGGGGGCGTTGGGGTCCCCCCTGCCATCACACCTCCGTGCTCCTCCGTGGCGGTGAGGATGAGCCTTCCAGCACCCCGTGAGATCAGACGGTGGGTCACACAGGCAGGGGCTGCAGGAGCACCTGGAGAATGGTGGCATGAAACCTCCGTTCTTCTTCCACCCTTCCAAACTGAGAAAATTCCAAGTACATGTGAACCCGTAAAGGTGGCTCATATAGGACCCTCTTTTTAAACAGATTGGAGATCTCGTTAGCATTCGACAAATTAAGGTGGCTAACAAATACAGGAGCATCTGCGCTTTACCCTTTACACGCAGTTTTCTTAGATTGGTTAAAAGAAGAGATACAGTTTGCAAATGTAATATTCTTGTCCTGTCTTGAGAGTGATTTTCTCAACCCCATCAAATGCAACTGGTGATACTGCATTTCCCAAAGTAAATCAAGATCTTATATTTGACAGTCTGCATGGAACCCCCCAGGACATAAAAGAATGCTCCCAGAAATATTAACATTCTTTTTTTCCTCTATTTACATTTGCCCATTGCTTGAAGTGTCAGATAAGAACATATATTCTCTATAGCTTTTCTAGCTAGGACTTATTTTTTTTCAGCATTTTGCTTTTTTTTTAGTTTATAGAAATTTTCATAATAAACTTTTCACTTCTGGCTTATATATTTACCTGTATGCCATGATTTATCCTGTAAGTGTATTCTGCTCTTACTAACAGTTAAAAGCAAAAGATTTCATATTCCATTTTATCAGAGGCTGATTAGAGTCAATAATAATAATAATAATTAAAAAAAAAAGAACAGTGGAAAACTCAACAAGAGAGGTAAAAAGAGAAAAAATCTTCAAATAAAATTATAGACTTACAATTAAGCAAATAGGTGAGAGAAGGTGAAGCACAAAGCAATAGGCATTTTTGTTTATGTACAGTTCAATAAAATTAAAGAAGTAACCTCATCACATCTGAGATGGTTGTTCCCTTATTCATTAATTAGCTAATAAAAGGGATTTTCTACTAAAAGTATTTTCGTGTAGCTGATGTTCCTTAGGATTTTGTTGAGAACCACATCCAAGATAGCATTCCATTATTCATACTAATCAAAAACAAAGGTCGTCTCCAAAGGGGTTATTTAGGAAGACTTACCTCTTTTTAAATAAGCAGTATAGTACATTCTCGTGCTATTCTGCAATAATTTCAGATATACGTCTTTCTGATTATTACAAAAGGACAGTAAATTGTATTTTGTAAGCACATATTCCCTTAAGAGGTGTAAGGATTAATTTATGACTTATTTTGGGGGCTGAAATAGATAAATTATGAGGGGTGACTCAAAGGCCAGTGATGGGAAAGAGATTTTCAGCTATTAATGTAGGGACAGGAGCACAGTACACAGACGGGAGTCATCCTTGCACTATCTTCCCCAAACCCTCAACTCTTGCCCAATCTGCAGTCATTTACATCTGTAAGTGACAAGTGAGAAAGAATTAGGAACAAGTGAAAAGAAAAGCTTTTTTCCCCCCCCTTTGAATATGTAAAAATGGCTTAAGTGTGAACCCGTGATTTCTGTGATTTGGCTCTTATGGTGTCCCATTCAAAGTGATGTTTTAATCTGGCCTAGGTATGTTATTCTTCTCAAACGAAATAATGGACAAATTTAAGCACCTGCTATTAAATAAATGTAAGTTCCACAAATCAGCCAGCACTTCAGTCTTCCTGCTGTGAGCATGAGCTCATCCTGTACCCCTGCCCTACTGCCCAAGGATGGTGCTGCCACAAGGCATAGCCTGTATCTCTGAGGTAGAGAAACATGCCATTTTGCTTCATGGTAGGATACTTTGTTTCCACCAAAATTCTGATACAGTTACCTTTTATCCATTTTATTTTCCTAGCTCAAGGAAAAGAAGAACAAACAAACAAAAAAGAAACCCAGTACCTCCACACCCTATAAAACATCACTGACTGCTGAAAAAATAATTTCAGTGAGATAGGAGATCTGGAAAGAACTCTGTAGTAGAAGATGCATAAGAATAAACTGAGAAGAAAATTAGTTACTAGAAAATTAAAGATCTTAAGTCTGATTCTGATTTGAAGGCATCTATACGAGTTGATTCCTGTATTATTTTAGATTTTTTTGTTTACTGACTTATACTTGGTTCAGCAGAATCTTATTCTTACTGATGATGGGGAGGAAACCATTGTTTACCTTTCATCTCTGAGATATTATTGTAAAGAACAGCACACGTTGTGGCTTTGGGGAGATGAGGTCCCAAAATAAAGGGGAAAAAAAAGAGATAGGCAAGCACAGCAGCATGACTGGGAGAGAAGGAAGAATATTTACAAATTGGAAAAGATTGAAAGAGTCATAGAGATTTCAGTCATTTCTTTAGTGACAAAGAGACTAGGTACGGTGCCAAGCAGTTTTGGTTTTCTTTCTGTTCCTCACCAAGGCTGACCCAATCTCACACTTAGTAATTACGTGTCTTTTATCACTAAAAAGTACATCTTTGAAGTGAGACTCCAAGAGCCAATTAGGCAGATTAGTCTCAAAATACACAGGATGCAGCAGTTCTCATTTGTTGACCCTTGGACAGCTGTGCTAATGGCTTTGTCTCTAGATTATCAACGCATTAGCTCAATTACAGCTACTTTAGTTTTTAAAAATGTGAGGAATCTGATTAGCGTTCCCAGCATAGCTGGAATATGTGGGCTGACTGTCCAGCTGTATCTTCTGTTGCTGAGTTTAAAGAACATAAAGAGGACAAAGACATAGTCAGTGGAGCGTCAGCTCAAAGTGCAGGTCTAAATGTTCCTAATTGTGATTGCTTTAATTGGTTTTATGAACAGAAATTTTCTTTGTAAACTGTGTATTGTTTATTTAAGGTGTGGCCAGCAACACTGTCAGAAAATGTACATATTTTTCTCTTACTACAGAAGAGCGATGAATGAATTCTAGCTTGATTTATTTTTTAGAAAGTTTTTAATTTCTGTGGTTTTACTTTCAATATTTTGTTATGTATAAAGCTGTGTACTTTAACTAATGTGAAAATACAGAAGCAAGAGCAGTAGTCATTAATTCTCAGTACTCCTGTTTATGTCTTGTCTTGAATTTTAAAATTATTTGTAATAAGGTAAGGAATCTACAGCCATCGCTTTCCCTTTTAAAATTATGGGGAATAGTAAACTTGCAAAAAAACCAGTAGAACTTCAGTTTAATATTTCAACAGGAATAAGTCAGCATATCATATCAGAACTTCCTCTCAGCCTGGTGAATATTAATATTGCATCTAGTTAAGGCCAAGGAAAAACTAAGGGTTGAAACATGATGATCTTCAAAAGATACAGAAGCAATGTGAAGGTTATTACATCATTTCCTCTGCTTACCCCTAACGTTATAGGGAAAAAGACTCCTAGACCAGACTTTTGCTATCACATTAGTGCTGGTGATCACTGCACTCCAAAATCCATTAGACTATTCCTGATGAGAGTGAAAACAGTTCAGGAAGACTGGTCTGTGCAAAACACCATGAGGATCAGGGTTCTGTGAAAAATAAATTTAGGAACCTCATCCTGATGTAGTTTTATCCCAGGGGTAAACTGGGCTTATGATAATACTGGATTTTACTGCTTGCTAAAAAAATAGTTTTTATAGGATTTTTCACTTTGGTAGGGGTTTTGTTGTTTTGTTGTTAATGATGGATGAAAACAATTTTTTTGTATTTTTTCAGTGAAACCTGAACACTATGAAGAAAAATTAAATTTTACAGGGAGAAAAGAAGTGAGGGAGAGGGAGAGAGGAAGGGAGAGGGAGAGGTATTCCATAGTCACATGGAGTCGCATGAAGGAAGAGACAGGCATCTCTAAAAAGTACTTAATCTCACCTTACTGAGATCTGAGCACAGCAGAAATCCCCCTCTAGAATTAATGACAAGGAAGGGAAAAGTACCTTGATGTGTCAAATGGCTGAGGTGTCAAATACAAGCAGTATACTAGTAGAGAGTTATTTTTAAATAGTGTAAAACTAGTTCAATAGCACAATACACGCATAAATAACCATTAGGTTTGTTGTGAGCAGGGGTACAAAATCAGATCTATCATGTAGCAGATGCATTTCTAGTGAAAATGTTGGATTTAGTTATTGATCTCATGGACACTAAGAGCTCCATTTATTTTCTTGGGATGCTTTCTACTATGAATTCTTCAAACTTCATAAAACCTTTGCTCTTTTTCTTGTTAGTTGAGTGTAATTATTACGTAGGAAAAAACTAATTTAAAAAAAGAAATGTTATCCTTGTGCTGTGCAAAATTATAGTAATAGTGCTGATTTACATCAGACGAGGATCTAGGTTCTCAAAAAACATTATTTAATCAAGTGTTATGGATACAGTTTTACTTGGATCTACTTTTGCTTAACACATGCTTTCACTTTTCTGTATATATTCAATCAGTTTCACAGTTTAGACATGTGACACATCAAATCCTCTCATTTTTCCCCAAATTATTTGTAACAAATTCACAGCTTTTAGCACCAGGCCTGGAATGCTCTAGATGATGTATGACTTACATGGTGAGCTCCTCAAATGGTCAAATATCAGGTGACATAGCTCTTTTATATACCAGACAAATCTCATTTAATTCTGGGAGAGTAATCTTATTTTTTAAACTATTTCTTGCATTCTGTGAACAATTTATTTTCCCCTCACAGTGCTGAATACAAATATCTAGCAGAAATAAGCCAAGAAATTTCATGGAAAAGCATATGCTAGTGGGGTGCAAGGAAGCTATTGCTAGATGACAGTCATCATGGTGACGTTTTCCATAATGCCATGGAAATAAAAGAATCGGAACTGGAGGATTACTGACTTTGCACAGGTATTTACTGCAGCGCAATGGGCAGCGCACTGGAAGATCAGGTTAGCAGAGACATGCTGAAGGGTCAGAAAGCTGTAGACAGCATTAAAATTGAAAATTCTCAGATCATTGCAGAAAGATCTTCTTTAGCACATTAACCTGGCCTTCGATGAGCTTTAAATATGATTTTTTTTTGCAGTGGGTACAATTTGTTGTACTTGACTGTGTCTTTTTAAACTATTTTAAAAGATGTAGAGCCCCAACTGGAATTCTTACTTGCATCACTCTTCAAAGGCTTAAACCAAAACTTTTATTCTCTTCAGCTCAATTCTAAGCTGCAGTCTTGAAGTTTGAGAAGGCCAAGGATGCCTTTCATTTCTTTTGTTAAAGTATGGATTTCATGAACAGAGACGTGAGTATGCTTTTTGACTTTACGTGACTTCGATTACCAGAACATTTCAGGGCCATTCCTTTAATCTTCTGAGAAGATTCTCTTGATGACTCAGATTATAAGGATAGATCTCATTTACTGATCAGTGCAAACAGACTAGGTTTCTGACACTTTCCTATATACTCTTTTTTTAATAATCTTCCTAACAGAGGAGCTTAAGGAGATGAAATATAAAATAGACAGTTAATTATGAATATAGAGAAACTGCCTGAATTAAATGAAGATTGTTCCCTATGAGCAGAAAAGCTTTAAAAGTTGAAATATGAAACTTTTTTTAATAATTAATATTCTGAAATGGAAATGAATCAAGTGGAAATTCAGCTGAAAGTTACCTGGAGAGCTCCACAGAAAGTGTATATTCAGTACAGCAGATTCCTATGGACCTTCACACATACATACTAGGGAAAATGAAAGTGAAGAGATATAAAAGCTGTATTCAGTACTGGGATTTTAAATTACTTGATTGGGATGAGAAAATTGTTTTAGTGCTGAGTGAAAACTTGTCCGACCTTTTTTTATAACCCTATTTTCATTAGATGTAAAAGAGACCAAGTAAATAGCTGTAGAAGTATCTGCTTTCTGAAGCAAATTATTTTCTTTCTTTTGTCTTTAGGGACATTTACAAGATATTGAACATTAAATACTATGTGTATACAAATGTGATGAAACAACTTTTACAAATGTATTCATATTTTTTCTATTTATATTTATAATATAAATAGATAGATAGATTGATAAATTCCCGGGGATTAATTTAAAATTGCAACTCACTGAAGTCACAGTTTCCAGAACTGCTACCTGCCTACCCAACTGGTAGATTTTAATGGTAGGATTTACCCAATGAAACATATTTTCAAAGCTGCTCCTGACAACTCTGGCTGAGAATCACCAACTCATTTAAAACAGGTTGCAGTCAAGCAGGCTGTTGGACAAGACTGAAATTTGCAGAACCCCATGAAGACCCTACGTTCTCATACGTATTCAGAAATTCAGTTGTAAATCCAATGCTAGGTTTGGATGCACATCGAAATAGGCATGTTCATTCTTGCTCTGTATTAGAAGATTAACTGTAGAGGGCCATAAACTAGCTTCGTAGAGGTTTCTTTGTTTCAACTCTTCTATAATGTAATGGAAATCATGTTTTAAATAAAAAGCACCCTTCAGAATTGCTGCACAGTAGGCAGAAACACTGCATTGCACCCATGAGTCACTGTCATGTAATGCAACCGAAGCCAGGAGGCCAGTCGTGATTTTCATCAGTTCACAAAAAATTTCAGAAACACTATCGTTAACTGAAGCGAAGGGACTGCTACACTTTGAACTTCATGAATCAGACAATAACTGAGAAACAAACAGAGCCGACCATGTCCTTTGTGGATTGCACTCATCGTTTCCTTCCTCCCTTCTCCTTGTCTTTGTGCTGAGATGAAGGCTTTGGATATCAGCTTATGTCCTGGTCCTGAGAAGACACCGTCTTTTTCATTGTAGTGTCCCAACAGACAGCTCACGGTTGTCTCACAGCTACACGTACAGGCATACGTGGGTTGGAAAAGCTGAAGCAATCACAGCGTGTGGCACCAGAAGACCACCCCACTCTCTCCCTTCACCTTGTAGCCTTACTAATGAAGAGTCGGAAGCTGGTTTGAAGTGTTCAATCAGTCCGTATGCTGCCTGGGAGGACTCCTCACACACACTCTAAGTTGCTCGGCTTTGTACAGGGAGTTGTGGCTTTCAGGTAGGTGGAAACAGCAAAATATGATGTGGTGTAGAGAGCTGTTTGTTTGGTGATGTGGATCAGACAGGCTTAAGGATAGCAGAACAGAGATGATGTGGATGATATTGTAGCAGAGACGTAAGTAATCTACTTCTCCATCTTGAAGCAAGTGGCTACTGTGACATAAATGTTTCACTGAACGACTACAACATAATATGTCACAACCTGTCACGCAGTAGCAGAACCATATTGCAGTAAGATTATATATACTCGGCAGCAATCACGTATATTTTCAGTTAGAGAGCATTTTGGGAGAAACAACAGTGCATTTGGAAAGCCCCTGTGAAAGGAAAAAGTGAGAGAAGAGCTGGGCAGGTAAGGACCAGCTCCTAGACCCCGCTCACGAGCTTCGAGGGTGGGCACTGCTCACAAGTTTTGGGGAAAGCAGAGCCTTTACCTTTGTTGCATCCTGTCTCAAGACTGGGAGCTATGAGAGCATGCCTTATCTTGTGACATGGAGGAAAAGATGTAGCGGGAAAAGAACACGTTACACCAGCTTGGCAGCATATGACCTTCTCTTCAGCCACTGGTGACAAAAAGGAGCTGTCTGGCTTTCAACACAGCAGCTAGGAACGTGCAGGGGGGGCAGGAGGCCGTATGGACCTTCCCTTCGCTCCACATCTTCTGCAGGTCCACAGAGCTGTAGGATGTTAACCAATTCATACAGCGTAGGGCTAACCAGCCTGACTTACAGATACTTTTTTTGTAGTAAAAAAAAGTAAAAAAAAAAAAAAAAAAGTAAAAGAAATAATAAAATAGTAAAAAATAGTAAAATAATAATAAATGAATAATAATAATAATAATAATAGTAAAAATAGTAAAAAACCCTATTTTTGTAGTTTGCTGACTGAGCAAGATGACTTTTCAGACAGATTAGATACTGTTCCTGAAACTCTGGTGCTTGATTTATATTTTTACCTCCACAGACCATTATATGTTCTTTAGCATCTAATGCATTAGCACTGTTACAAATGTCCATATCTATTCTTTCCTATCGTAATAAACCCCGCTTAGAAATAAGCAGCTGAGTAGAGAAACGGTTGCCTTTAATTCAATATGCGGCTTTGAGTTTTGCTGAACTATGAAGTTATTTCTAGGCCAGAGGTGTTAGAAAGTGAGTAGCTGTGTGGAGGTCTTTCTTCAGGGATGCTAGCAACCTCATGCTGAGAACTTATTGCCTGCAATTCTGTAACAGGGGAAGTGGTTCTTCAGCTGCTACAAAGGTGACAAGGAAAACCGTATGTGTTCTGAGAACATAAAAATATTAGTAGTCATTGATATTGCACCTCGACTTCATAGGTTTCACCTTTGTTTGCAAAGCTTTCTAGACATGATTTCTTGTATGCTTAGAAATGTAGGAAAATAGAGACAAATCAAGTCCAGAAAGTTGCTTGGAAATATCCTAAAATAATCCATAGGACAGATGTGAAACAAATTCCAGTTATCTTGCATTTTAATTTCTTTTTATTTATACTGTGACCCTATTTTAAAGGGACACCTTTCTAAATATATGGGCTTTCCCATAAAGTATGTATCAAAAGAGAATAGCTTTTCAGGAGTGGAAGAAAGACTCCTGAATGTGTTATTCCTGAGTCTCCTTATATTTGAAGGTTTTTTGTGCTCCTTTCACCCACCCAAAGGTACTTCCAGAATGTGATTGCTTAGAATTTTCACAGTCACATGTGCTGGTCAAAAAAATTATTCCAGAATGTATTTTTTCCATAAAGTGACTGAAAATTGCTTGGCAGAGATGCCCTTCTAAGGACAGGCATCCTGAAGTGGAAAAATCTACTCACAAAGCTTTTTGATTGGTTCCATGTGAGGTTCTTCAGGTTTTTGGCAAAATCCATCAGAAAGAGAAGTCCCCAAATTAAAAACTTTACATTTTCCCTGTGGATTACATCCATGCACGCTGAAGCTTACAAATACCAGAGAAAGAACCACATGAACTGTTCAGCCTAAATGTTTTGTGGTCGTCCCTTGGTGTGGTTTGGGGCAGAGAGAGGAAGAATCTGGGCTGTGTTCCAAACAGATCCTTCTTGCCGTAAACCAGTGAGATGAGCCCCAGGACTGAGCACCTTGCAGCGCTGAAGCAAGGGCATCGCTCAGGCGTTGTGTGTTGTGGATGCTTAACTGTAATCTGGAAAACGTACAAAAAATTTCCACCCCGCACTTGGAGGAAGGTGAGAGAAAGATTATGGTGGACACCCCTCGGTGACTGTCCCTTCGGTAACCAGCAAACACATTGCCAACTCGGAGGACACGGGTAGGGGAATAAGTTATTAACAGATATGCAAAATGGAGTTGGAAACGGTTCTGGGGTGTTTCGTGCTTGTTGTTGATGCCCTGCACCAACTGCAGAACTTAAAGCAGTCCTCTGGCTGCAAACTCCTGTTAAATCTCAAATTCTTGAGGGCAACTAAGGATGTCACACTTTTGAGCTCCTGGGACTACACACTTCTGTTAACTGCCACTTGCCACCCTCTGCCAGCTGCCCAGAATCTCCAGGTTGCTGCTGTTGCGGTCGCTAAGGCAGAATTTAAGACTGAGTTTTTAATATCTTTTCACTTGATTAATTTTAAGACAAAATCTTGCTGTAATAAACCTGAGTGGAACCCAGAATTAGGACCATTTAGTGACACTGTTACTTGTGGGAAAAATATTGCTAGAAAGCTTGACTCTCTTGGAAAATAACTGCTACTTTGGGGCATTATTTCCCATTTTCAGTTACTTTTTGTATCCAGACGGAACTTCCGTGCCTCCGGGTTTGAGGATGGGAAGACAAATACCTAGTTCTGTGAGGCAGTCCTTTTCAATCAAGTCAGACTGTACCTCTGATACAACAAATCCAGTGTCCATGTAAACACAAAACGGCTGACTGTGGGTTTTATTAATACCCAAGAAGAAAACCTTTTATTTGCAGTGGACATCAGCTGAGTAAAAAGAAAGAGGAGATTATCAATGCCAATCTACTTTATTTCAGTCTTTCAAAAGCTATGTAGCTTTTCAAACCGATGCATTTCCTATGATAATCCCCAAACACAATTCCGTAGGATTTTTCTGGTGTGCAGGTAGGAGCAATTTCTTTTATTGGTGCTCCTTCCCTTTGCATAAAATATTTGCTGTTGGATGACATATAGTCCAGGTGCTAGAGTGCTGCCATGTGAAATGGAACAAAAGATTGCCAGTCTCTGCAGCAGTGAAAATTATCAGCAGGACAGCAACGCGCTCCTGAATCCCCGGCAGCTTTAGAAGAGGGAATCATGGCTTCGTTCATGGCAGGCAGAAGAAAGAACTGAATCTGTCTCTCCGTATGTCTGATGAATAATGTGATCATTGCCGAATCCTATTGTTTCATAAACAGTCTCCAACTCTGCCTTTATTTCCACTCAGAAGGCCCAGAATGGAATCGAAAAGCTTTGCTTTGTAATTAAAGCAAAGAAACACTTTTTTTTGTGAGAGGAGAAAAACCCTTCAGTTCAACCTCAACCATTTTTCCCCAATTATTCAGTTCAGTGATTGAAGTGAATAATTATCATGCCTAACTGCTACTCATCTATCATTCAGGCCAAACTGGAATTGCAGTTATTAATCAAAGTATGTTATGATGGTTGGCAAAATGAATCACTGTTCCTCCAAAATAAACTCTTCATCAGTGAATACTGATACATGTGTGATATTCCAGAACACTTTGCCATTTCTTTTGGTGCATAGCTACAGCTTTAGGGTTCTACAGGACCATTTCTGAAAATATTTATTTAGTGGAAAATACAAGCACATACAAGTTATGGATATCTGAACCAGATTATGTAAGACAAATCTTTTCTATTAGTATGCAGTTTAAACTTATTTTAACAGAAACTTTTGAGAGCTTTAAGATGTTTGAATAACACGTTTTCCTAAATATTTCATATGGCTTTTGTGCTCAGAATTCAAATACCATATAAAGAGCTTTATTAAATGCTTGTTGGTTTTGTAGGTCTCCATGAACTTTGATGAGGACAATAAAACCAAATAGATTGTGCCGATAAACTTCTTAAATTAAGAAACAAGGAAAATGGCATTAGCAAATTTGCCATTCCAATTTCATAGACATTAAAGGGTTCAAATAGCTTGTGCACATTTCCAGCTTATGAGGAATGATATGAAGGGGAAGTAGCAAGGGGAACAGCCATGAGACTGATTGGGACTGTATACAGTTTGGTATAGAAGGCACTAAACCCCTTCTGCTATCACAATAAATCTGCAAGTTTTACACAGAAAATACATATTGCTTGATTAACTACAGTTACACAATTTCCAGGGGGAAAAATATAATTAAATTCAGAAAAAAAATAGACATATCAAAAGAAAAAAAAAAATCATAGCGTTTGTAACAAAACAAAAGAAACCCTTGCATAGATATTAATGCTTAAAAACACTCAAAATTGTCGATTTCCAGACATTAACATCTAATTCTATCTTTAATTGAAATAATAGGTGTAAGATTTTAGGATGATATCTACAAATGCTGAACAGTATCTCCTCCAGTCATGCATTTTAATTCACTTTTTTCTTTATGGAGAGTTGGCCATTTCCAAGAAATTTCTCAGAGATGCTTTTTATCATATAACATCTGAGAGTTTTTGCTTTTCCAAACAGTTGGAAAATAACTTTTTTTTTTTTTTTTTTTACTTACCGTTGTTGCTGTTCTTCAGGTATAATTTGTTTAAAAGAAGATCCATGTCTAGCAGCTAAAATGTATTACTGTACTTGATGGATATTTTTTCAGCATGGTCAGTATGAGTGAAAAAGTTAGGATGAGAAGAGCACAGGAAAGAGGGGGGGGGGAAGTAATTTAATTAGCTTCCAGGCCTATTTACTCTAAATTTTGACAAAATGCTAAGAAGAAAATAATTTAAGATGAATGTTAGTTTTGACAAGTTACTTTTCTTTGAGATATGCTAATTTGAAATATTGATTTAAGGTAATTTGCAAATAATACTTGGAATCTGCAACTCCAAAATTTTAAACTGAATTGAAGAAAGTACAGTTCCAGGTATTATAAGATCCATATGTGCTAATGGACAAAAAGTGTGTTAAGTGTCCTTAAAATATCATTCTGCCTGAGTGTTTCTGGATTTTCTTCAGGTAAATCATCTTTTTTTTTTATATCTCGTGAGAAAAACAGTGTAACTGTGGATCAGGTCAAGAGTTGCTTTGCACAGAAAAGACTACAAGACTGAGGGCTCATGCTAGTCAAAGAAACAACAGAATCAGGTCTTTACATCTCCATTTTGAGGTGAAAACATCATTATATTATACAATAGGATCCTGCAGGACTTTTCTATGAGAAAAACAGTTGTTCAAAGGGGTGGATATATTCTAACCAAATATTTGTTACCTCATGGAATATACTTACAGTTTGGTGTCATCAGGCACTGGAAATTAGAAGTCACTTAATGAAAATTGAAATACTTATTCAACTAGTGAATGTCAATCACCAGTTATGTCTCTTGTTAATGTACTATATATATATCACTTATTTTTCTTTGGCTTACGATTCTGATTTTATATTTAAACAATAAACTTGGTATCCCTGATCTCTAGAGGATTGTCTTATCTCAATTTAAGAAGATGAACTGAAGAGTAACGTGCTATGGCAAATGCATGCATACCAGGATCTGTAAAGAGGAGGCATGAAGAAAAAAGAATGATCACATACATACTATTAGGGATATAATTATATTGTATGTATTAAAGTATATGCATCTTACGGATTAGGAACTTTACTGAATGGCAATCAGTAAAGGATCAGTGGAATAAAACCGTGGAAGTGATTACTGCTGAGCTGCAGTGGTAAATGTAACCTATTAACTCAGTTTGGGATAATCAGTGGAGCTAAAAAGCCTCATTACTAGAATAAAATACCATTTGTGGGAAAAGAGTAACAGCTGACCTTAGAGACAAAATACAGATTGAGGTCTCCATCTATCTTGCCACTGAACTATCAAAATACAAAACCTCAGGAATAGGTATGATTTTTCTGAATTCAGAGGTTATTACTCAGCAATGTATTTTAGTCATGCAATCAATTCTGTCAGGCAACATATCTTTAGGCATGCACGTGATATCAACAATGTCTTTGAGCAGGGTTAAATATCATACCTCGTTCATCATGCCAAAGGGACAGCTTTACCACTACGTATTTTTAACTTTATTTTTATTTTTTGTTTGGTCAATGCCTGAAAATGGATTATTTATGAATATTACAAATACTCAAATATGGAAATATTACAAAGGGCGAGAATTTAAGGAAAATCTAAACATACTCTGGTAGGTGAATCAACACTTCCACATCAAGAAGATTATAGATGACATATAGATAGCATTCTTTGAAAATAGATTTTACAGGTACTAGAAATATAAAAATAGAGACTATTTGCTTTCATAGACAAAGTTATTTCTTTCTTATTCAATAGTTCATCTTTTACACTTTTGTTTCCTAGTAGCTTATTGTGCTTCTGTGTAAAAGGTGTGTAGACAGCATGCAAAGGACGTTAGTATCTCTAATATTAATATTATCTCTAATATCTCCTTAATATGTCTAATTTTAATTATCCAATCACATTCTATAAATAAACACCAATTTAACCAGGGCAAGAAATCATAACCTTAAGTCAACTGACAAATACATAGGATCTGGGAATGCTTAGAAAGATGAGATGAAATAGAGTTATCGCCATCCACTATTTCAAGCCATATGGATAAATTCCTCTTCTGTATGAAAACAACTATTAGTGACAAATGAATGATATAGCATGTACATGGAACAGAGAAAAAACATCCCAGTTAGAGTAATGGGGAAAAATCCTGGGTGTCCAGATGGTATTTGAGTAACATATGAGATTAAATCATAATTATGGTAGAATTAGGAATTGCAAGGGACTGGTAGCCCGTTCTGCTGCTAGTTGTATCTTTCCTACACAGGAAATCTTCCAGTTCTGTTTCTGTATGCGAGGAGAAGTGATTTTGAGATCTTACCTACATTTGAATAGTGAATCAATTAATATATCTATTAATATTTGCACACTTCAAAAGTGTAAATAGGTTACTATTAAAGAGTCTAAAAAACCCACCATTTACATCCTTTCAGAAACTTTACATGGAAATTTTATTTTCATTTTTCTTTTTTTTTTCAATTGCTTATCATACACATTTTTCATTGTAATTTTCCATAAATATATATGGACAAACCTGACATATTAGACACTAGTACAAGCCTGGAATAGAAGTTAATGAGCAAAATTGCATTTAAATACAATGTAATGCAGTGCATAAGCATTTTACAGGGTTAATATACATTATGAACAATGAATTTTGTCAGGCCAAAAAAAGAATTTGGCATCTAGAATGAGAATGTTATCATTCACCCAGATCTCTTTGGAACATAAATAGCACCTCTAGCTAATAAATGATTGTCAAAAAAAAAAAAAAAAAAATCTAGCCGATATATTCAAGTAAAAACCGTACAGTATTGCAAAATACAAAAAGGAAAAAAAAATTTGTTAGTCAACAACAATGGCTACTGCATGTTTAATTATTGCATAGCAATACCAAGTTCTGTTGGTAGACTGCAGATATGGTGAACTTTCCAAGTAGGCTATAAAGTGGAAAATGCACCTATGTCACACCTCAGGAAGGGTATTTATACATGTGCTTTATGTACCACTCTGAAAAATCTCTCAATAACTTTAAGGTAGGACTTTTAAAGAGTCAGAGGCAAATCTAGACTTTTCATGGGGTTGCCTACCCAAAATAAAAAAAACCCAGACCTGGAAAAGGTATGAAAAATTGTCAGTGTTTTTAGAGTCTCATGTTCTGGACAGTTGCCCATAATAATTTAACAGGAATATTGTTTGCAGGGCCTTGAGTATTCTCATTTTCCATACTTTTTACAAGAATATCATGTCCATCAATACTTCGTATGATCTTGTCATACATACTGCAATAGATGAAAACTCAGCCTGTGTGTTGCAGTCTGTTCAGAGATCATCTAGTTAGCATTTCCCCGGCAAAAACACCCAACCAACCCCCTCAGCAACAATGTAGGTTTTACAGTCTAACAACAAGGAGAATTCTCAGTGATCTTAGGCCACTTTGAACTGAGTCATGGTTGAAATACCAGTGTTACATAATATTGCAGTTTTCTGAATGAATTTCTACTATAAATAAAGCCAGCAGAAACTGAAAAATTAATAAAATACACTCTTAGAGAAAACCTTTAAATTCTTCTGTCATTTGCTGAAGTCTTTTATTTGCTTACAAATATGTTTCATTTATCAGGCACAGTATGCAACTTACTCTAAAACATTATATATATTTTATATATACATAAATATATATAATATATATAAATTAGAGCTTTTTATATAGGGGAATACATATATACACACATACACACATATGAATATATATTCCCTTATATATATGTCTATATATACATTCCCAAAAGACATAAACCATTTTCTCTGGAAATAAGAAAAATGAAGAATATAAACTGCTGAAGGAAGGCTTGAAAGGAAATAGATAATTTCCTTTGGGGTTAAACAGATTTGTTCAGATATTTATTTAAATATATCCTCTATATTTTATAATCTACATTCAGAGTTTATGGTGTTTGGTTTTTTTATTTACATAGACTATAAAAATAATACATATTGTGCGTTAATTTAGGGACTGATTCATTAGGAATATTACGCAGGTGTAGCTAAATTTGCCAGTTGCAACAAATCCTGCATTTGCTGTGTTATATCTGATACTCCTGAGATCTGATACGGAGAAAATAAGGCTGAAGCCTCCACTGAAGGCACATCACCTCCAATGTCTGATAAAGCTCTTTGACTCTGATGATAGGGTTTTTTTTATGTTGGCTTCGGTAGACTTTGTACTAGGTCCTAGAAGGCAGGAATGGTTTGCAGACTAAAAAGAAGAATATCTTTGAATAAACAATCATCATCTCTGGTTTTGTAAAGAGCATATGAAGAACAATCATTATACCTTGTCCCTGATCCAACATTTTGTAACCATCTCCCTCAATTGCCCCACAAAAGGGAAAGCAAGCTAGAACTCTGTGTTATTTCTAAACCAAAGAAACATTTTTTTCAGGGATGCAAATTGCAAAGTGTTCTGTAATACTTTTTAAAACTGCTTTGATGTATCAACTAAGTAGTGTTTCCATTTAATTCCACTAACTCAGAAATGGAAAGAAAGCAAACAAACAAAAAAAAAAAAAAAAAAAAAGGAAGGCCAGTATTTCACAGAAAGGGCAGTAGACTTTGAATATCTAAATGACACGTTGAGTTTTTATACCAGTTCATTGATATAAAAACTACACCAGTATGGGTTAAGTCTTTAGACTTAATAAAGCTATGCCAATTGATACAAAGAATTTGGTCATAAATATGCACTGCCTTAAAAATAGAACTGCTAGGTAGCTTCAAATATTTGGGAGACTTTCTAATAGTCTGTAAAGGTATTATCATTATACTTTTTGTTAACCGTATTCTTCCAGGGTCGTGCAAGTCTCCAAACTTCAACTGAGAGGTAGATGAAGAGAAAAATTTGAACTGCAAAACAACAACATGCAAATTATGTTGAAATTACATAGCAATGCTTATGCAAATTGTGATCAAAAATGTGATAATACATGCAAACACTTTCAATATATAAATGCACAAATATCAGAAAAGCACCCTCCCCCAAAAAAATCCAGAGAGCCTTGTTAAAATTGGTATGTCATCTCTGAAAATAATTATTTAAAAATTTCCTTTATATTCCTCTCTGTGAGTAGAAAAATAGTCATCTATAGAGAAACTAACAAAAGTCGCCTTGATTCAATTTTGTTCTAGGCAAAATTGTCGCTATCGGTTACAGCATGTTCATCTATAAAACTGGTCACTGGCTTTGTTTAGTGAAATCCTGATGGCTGCCCCAAATCTGGCTGTATGTGGCATCTGTAGCTTATCATCCATCTGAATAATATCTCCCCGCTAACACTCACAACCATCCAGACCTGAAAATAGCGTGTGAAAAATGTTGCTTAGGCATTTGAGGAAAGAGAATGACAAGAAAGCATTTAAGAAAAAAGTCACTATATTCCAGGTCCAAATTCTCTGTGGTACATCAAAATGGTTGGGGGTGGGAGTGGGGGACCTTCAAGAGGAATGAGAGTTCTCTGGGAGTAACAATTAGGTACACACTGCCAAATGTTTTCTAAGCACACTGGATGCTGATTTGTGAGAAGACCATTAAAATTCATGTGAATTTTGAATCATGATGTCAGTGAAACTGCTGCCATTCACTTCAGCAAGAAGTTGAACTCCCTCTCATAAGGACAACACAATTTAAAAAAAAAAAAAAAATCTCTTTGAAGATAAAATAAGACTTTCCCTAACTCCGTCAAAACAGTTCACAAATCACACTCCTGAAATAAAAGGATTGTAGTCTGACTACTTATGCTACAGGATTTCACATAAAAAGATGCTTTTGTGAACTTAATGGAAATACAGAACTGGCAACAGTTGCAACCACAGTTCAATAGGGAGAGGTGGGAGGGGTGGAATTTTGATATGTTCCTGAAAAAGTACTGAGAATTATCAGTGAGAAGTCTTTCTCTGGAGTTGGAAAGGGCAATACAGAAGAACTCTTCAGCTACTAGAGAGTATGATGTCAAAAACCCCTAAAGAGATAAAAGTATCTGGATGTGTACTCTGAAACTACTTGAAATTTAACCTTGATGTTAAATAGGAAAAATATTATTGATGTTATCCCCTTTCCTACTAATTTTAAAATTTTGGCATTATTTTTCTTGATTGCTCAAATAAGAGCAAGATGGTAATTAGGCTCAGTGATATTGTGGCAGAGAAATGGAAAGGATGAACTGTACATGAGTATAAGTGAGATTAAGACCAATTAAGGATTTCCTTGCGCTGACTGACAGAGACTACAGACTCCATAGCGCGTAACAGATGCATGTGGCACGTCGTGAAGTTTGAGAGTACAGTTCTTTATCGTAGGGCTGGGGCATCTCCTAGTCCTGACCGTGCAGTGGTCCGGACAGGGGGTGAGGCAATTAAAAGAAACCAGGGGAATTTAGAGGGATGGTATATACCCGGGTCTTATCCTGAAAGCAGAAACGAAATGATGAAATGATTTGCAGTATAAATTACAACTCAGTAAGAGTGATATTCAGGGGTTAGAAGGCAAGTTATACTCATTTTGCTACTTTACTGCTCAGTATAGAGGTGATTCAAGGCAATTTTTTATTATTACTACTTTTAGAAATAAGAGCTACCTATACAAGGCAATTGCCCCTTTAGGACCTGTTATTTGGAAGACACAGTTTTTTAATTCCAGGCAGTTTTTGCATAGATATGGTTCCAATTTTCTTCATTCATCTCTGGATTTTAACTTCTTTAACATTCAGTAATATCAAGAGTATTCTGATGGTTTTTATTTTGCTGCTAGTAATAAGAGGAAAAGTAAT
This sequence comes from Haliaeetus albicilla, assembly GCF_947461875.1. NCBI lineage: Eukaryota > Metazoa > Chordata > Aves > Accipitriformes > Accipitridae > Haliaeetus > Haliaeetus albicilla. The sequence continues at coordinate 35,342,325 of NC_091496.1, read as the reverse complement.
GAAGGAGGTGTAAGGAAATGTTTCACTTGCCTCAGTTCCTACTTTATATTGCTCCAGTTGCCTGCTACATCATCTTACCTTCTGGGATTAAAAATTGCACTTTGTGAGTGGTGATAAAGCAGCTCTTTTATTCCCATTATTTTTTAACATAATTGACCAGAGATGAAAGAGTAGTATCTCTGCAGAAGGTTGTGTTTATTCAAATTTTTATTTCTGCTGAGATAGCAACATAATTTTTCTTCCTGGTGGTCAGGTGTGTCTATGGCTCGAGGAACATTGTTTTTCCCTTATTTCCTATGCCATGTTGCATCGTATTCTCTAATCCTGCATAAAACAGGTAAGTTGCTTTCATTTTTCCTGAAAGCCCTTTTTTATCATCTTTTTCCTAAGTCCTTTATTTACTCAACAGCAACTTTCAGCAGACTTAAGTCAAAAGTTGACACTTGTTGTCTTCTACCTTGTATTCTTAATGACGCTGTTTTTTTGCAAAGAGATAATAAGCACCTAGAATTTTGCCTCAGCCATTTTGGTTCAGCCTCTATATTAATCTCTTTTCAAATAACCTCTGCCTTTCTACCGCTTGCTGTCAAGAGCAGAGTGATGTTCCTGATGACTATTCTTTAGCTAAAATTTCAGTTCATCTTTTACAATCCAGTATTTATAACTGATATTCCTCACTGTATGAAAGCTTTGTGTCTATGAAACTCCTAATCGCTTTCTGGCTCTGGGCACGTAGGGCCTTCACAGATCCTGGAATCACCCTGTATGTTTGTTTAGCCAGAAACAGAGCAATGCTTTTACCTCGTGGGCTGCTGGCAGGGCTACGGTTCGGAAGGAGGAGCAGTGTATTTATTTCTTCTCTGAAGCTGGGGGCTAGGAGAGGAACTTTAATTTTACTGGGACAAAATCACTCTCCTTTACACAGTTCACCACTCAAATCTGAGCATTTAACCCGTATTTTCTCCCCAAACTCTGAAATGCACATATTTTGTTGCTGATGTGCCTATAAAATTACAGGACTTGTAGAAGATGTTTGGTTTTCCTGCATATAATTAGGTAAAAAGTAGGTATTCATTTCTGTACCATGCTGTGAGAAGAGCCGTGATGCTTCTCCCCCCAAAGAGTGCTGAGATAATGAAAAAGTTCAGCATTACTGTGGAACTTCATAGTATATAAGATGATAACCCAGCAAAATAGAAGCAAGCACTACCAAAATTTTTAGAAGATTGAAAATAATAATATTGAACACTACTCTTAAGAAATGGCTTTCTTAAAATCTGCTAGATTTTACTATTTTTTTTTCTTTTGGTATTGGTGCTTCAAAGTGTGTTTAGCACAGTTAGTTGTCTGTCCAATATATTTGCAACTTTTTGAGATTTAAAAGAGGGCTAAAATGAATGATATTCTTTTCCTGGAACTGAGGGTATGTGTATCCTGCATAAACAGTGCATAAATGTTTTATGAATCAGACCCTTAATTTTCACAACTTCTGAGGCATGTATATGCATCTCTCCAAAATGAATAGCACCTTTCCTCACCTACAAATAGAACAGAAATATTTTCACTGAATACCTTCAGAAGCTTGCACTTTTACCTTTCAAGTGCAATGCTAAATAATTTCTGAAAGTAAAATTGTATATTTATGCTTTCTTTTGCCTAAAGGAAGAAGAACAATTATGTACATTTTGATTTATATGGGTGTCTGTGTGAAATTGTAGACACAAGACCAAATATCCTGCACAAAAACAATACGTCAGTACAAAGGTTCCAGACTGGCACTGTCAATGTGCCTTGCAGCATTTTTGCTTGAACTGGCATTACAAAAAAGAAGTAGCTTTTCACTAAATACTTTGGAAAGGGAGGTGAGAACTGGTATGAAGTTACCTGTCTGCAAAGACCTGAAGTTAGACCCTAAATCTCCTCTCAGCAGAGCAACTAATGACTTGCCAATAAACCCAAGCATCTACTTTGAAGTCATTGCCACGAAACTGATTCAGGCCACAAAATCCAAGGGTGAGTATCTTTTTGACTTCGTAACAGGTTCTGAATCTAGTCCCTTTAGGAAGAAGGCTTCACAGCCCAGGTCCTTCAGCCATACAGGATTACCTAATCAAACAAACTAATTGCCACTCTTGTTAGGGATGTAAATCTTGGTTTAAATTCTTCTTATGTACAGGCAGATTTTAGCGTAGTTTGAATTAGTGAGGTCTGAACGTACTTTGTGTTCAAATGTATATGTTGAAGTACAATGTAGTCACCTATCACAGGAGGAAACAACTTCTGGAATATATTGTAATTCAGCTGTTTATTGTATTTTAGAGATGGTGCCCACCAATTGTTCATCTTCTAGCCTTAACTTTTACATCCATATTATAATTGTTTATACAGACATAATGTATCTTTTTGATCTAGTGGGCATACAAAAGAGAAAATGTTTCAGTGTGCTTCACTCAGGTACTCTGTCTCTTTTGAAACAAATGTTTGAGCTTATATCCTTTTTAATATTAGTGGTAAGTACAGTTTGGGCAGATTATTTCAACAGACTTTAACAATTCTCTAAAGATGAACACAAAGTATCTTCCCAAATAAGACTAGGAGATACTTTTGCATTAGATATACTTTTGACACAAAACTGTTTTTCATTGGAAGGCTTTATAGTCGGGTTTACCTGACTCTTGATTGTCCAGACTCATACTTTGATGGACTCATTTGCATGGAGTCACTACCTCTGTAATCTCAATTTTGTATCACTGAAATAAATAAACGGTAGATAGTAATTTAACTTAGAGTCTTGCCATGGGGCAAAAATCTGTTCCCATCCAATATTGTGACTGATCATTATTACCACAAAACCTGGCCTCTGTCTTGAAGACATATTTCTAATGGAAGTCATAAATGTTGCCTTCTGAGCTATATTGCAGATTAAATATTGGTTTCTCTTTCTGAAGGATCTTCAAGACCTTTTTCTGCTCTGCTGGCAGCATCTTCATTCTCATTGTTTGTTAATGGTTCCGCTTCCTTTGAGTCAGCGTTCTTCTGCGCTTTCTGCTTCTCATCTTCTAACTTCTTTTCTTTTGCCAAAAGCCTGTAGTTAATGGCATTGCCAATGAACAGCCAGATACTGGCCACAATCACAATCACTCCGCAGACAAAATACATGTACTGGTATTCACCGGTAACATCCACTAACCAGCCTGAAATACAAAGACGAGAAGAGAGAAACTGAATCTTTAGAATAGGATACCCAATACAATCTAGATCTTTCCCTCGGAGAAAGAGCTATATATTGCTTGGTTTTGAAGTTGGAGCAGAAAAGCATTTTCAATGTGTTCAAATTGTCTAACATATATAGAGGAACTCTAATGAAATCTGGATTAGTCAAGATAGCAATTGTTATTGGAATCACCGACAATGATAAAAT